>NC_136073.1:472375891-473746225 GCF_964261635.1 Lissotriton helveticus | reverse complement strand
CCCAGGTCCTTGCAGAATTGTTTCAATTCTTTGTGGTTATATTCTTCCAACCGTTCCTTCTGGAACTCCGCGGTCGGTCTGGTTTCTTTGGTAGTCATGGTTGTGGTGTGTTTCTGTCAGTAGTGGGTGAGTCACTCTCTGTACGATTTGCGTCGGCTCGGATCGCACCGCCTGCCACCAATGTTAGAAAGGCGATCCCAGGGGGGAGGCAGAAGCTGTCTGACTGACCCTCCCGAGACCCACCTCTCCTTCTGGAGTTGGCCGAGCGCCGTCGAGAGGCCTCCGGGGTGGGGTTCCTCTCCTAGAATCGTAACAGCCGAGATCTCACACCACTACAAATGGACACCACACAAGAGGGTTGATTCTTAGAGTCTTTATCAACAATCAAGGCAGGTTCTCTCAGCAATATATTTACACACGGATCGAGGGATCCTTAATGTCTCGGTAACTGTGGGAATGGGGTAGCGGGACAGTCTTAGTACCAGCCTGGCACAGGGATACCCTACGCTCAGCTCTCAATCCCCGAGCTGGCGGGTTCCACAAGGTTGAGCCGCGGCGTCGTCAGCAGGGCTCCGAAGATGGTTTCAGCGAGGTTGGGCTGCGGCAGCGCCAGCAGGGCTCCGAAGAGGGTTTCAGCGAGGTCGGTCCGCGGCAGCGCCAGCAGGGCTCCGAAGATGGTTTCAGCGAGGTCGGGCCGCGGCAGCGCCAGCAGGGCTCCGAAGATGGTTTCAGCGAGGTCGGGCCGCGGCAGCGCCAGCAGGGCTCCGAAGTTCCAGGGTTCAGAGTAGAGAGTTCTTCTCAGGGTCAGCCGCGATTCAGTCTTCAAGGCTCTCGACTCCAGGATACAACTGCTGACCCATTCCAGAGCTGCCCCAGATATAGGTCTGGAGTCCTTTGATGTCCGGTCCCTCGCGTCTGGGGGTCAGAGGGGCCGGGATGAGAGTGTCCAGACACCCAGCAGGGGGGTGGAGCCAGCGCTCAGGGAGGCCGGAGGGCGATCGAAACCAGGCGTCCGGGGACGGCTGGAGGGCTATAGAAACTCTCCCCCTCCTTGATCCGTCAAGTGGCCGCTTTACCACCTGGTCGGATCTTGGTGCCTCGATGTCGGGGCTTCGCTGGGGCCACGGCCGAAGCCACGTGGTCCGGGCGTGGAGGGTCCAAGATGGAGTCGGGGCATGAGATGGCGGCCCGGGTTAGGGGTCGGACCAGCAGAGTGGGGCAAGTAGGGGTCACTGTGTTCCTGAGGGGGAGAGCCAGGGGTCGCCAGGAGTGGCGGCTCTCATTGAAGGTTGGAGAGGTGGTTTCGGCAGGGAGGACAGGGGTCGATGATGTCCAGGGCCCGCCATGTGGGAGGAGTGGGACCACGCCACGAGGCCGGGTCCAACATGGTGTGTGGAATGTGGTGTGTGGAATGTGGTGTGTGGAATGTGTGTGGAATGTGGAGTGTGTGGAATGTGGAGTGTGTGTGGAATGTGGAGTGTGTGGAATGTGTGTGGAATGTGGTGTGTGTGGAATGTGGTGTGTGGAATGTGGTGTGTGTGGTGTGTGTGGAATGTGGTGTGTGGAATGTGGTGTGTGGAATGTGTGTGAAATGTGTGTGGAATGTGGAATGTGGTGTGTGGAATGTGGTGTGTGGAATGTGGTGTGTGGAATGTGGTGTTTGTGGAATGTGGTGTGTGTGGAATGTGTGTGGAATGTGTGTGGAATGTGTGGTGTGGAATGTGGTGTGTGTGGAATGTGTGTGGGATGTGTGTGGAATGTGGTGTGTGTGGAATGTGATGTGTGGAATGTGTGTGGAATGTATGTGGAATGTGGTGTGTGGAATGTGTGTGGAATGTGTGTGGAATGTGTGTGTGTGGAATGTGGTGTGTGTGGAATGTGGTGTGTGGAATGTGTGTGTGGAATGTGTGTGGAATGTGTGTGGAATGTGGTGTGTGGAATGTGGTGTGTGGAATGTGGTGTGTGGAATGTGTGTGGAATGTGGTGTGTGGAATGTGGTGTGTGGAATGTGTGTGGAATGTGTGTGGAATGTGTGTGGAATGTGTGTGGAATGTGTGTGGAATGTGTGTGGAATGTGTGTGGAATGTGCGTGGAATGTGTGTGGAATGTGCATGGAATGTGTGTGGAATGTGTGTGGAATGTGGTGTGTGGAATGTGTGTGGGATGTGTGTGGAATGTGGTGTGTGTGGAATGTGGTGTGTGTGGAATGTGGTGTGTGGAATGTGGTGTGTGGAATGTGTGTGGAATGTGTGTGGAATGTGTGTGGAATGTGGTGTGTGTGGAATGTGTGTGGAATGTGGTGTGTGGAATGTGGTGTGTGTGTGTGTGGAATGTTTGTGGAATGTGGTGTGTGGAATGTGGTGTGTGGAATGTGTGTAGAACGTGGTGTGTGGAATGTGGAATGTGTGTGGAATGTGGTGTGTGGAATGTGTGTGGAATGTGGTGTGTGGAATGTGTGTGGAATGTGGTGTGTGGAATGTATGTGGTGTGTGGAATGTGTGTGGAATGTGTGTGGAATGTGTGTGGAATGTGGTGTGTGTGGAATGGGGTGTGTGGAATGTGTGTGGAATGTTGTGTGTGGAATGTCGTGTGTGGAATGTGTGAAATGTGGTGTGTGTGGAATGTGGTGTGTGTGGAATGTGGTGTGTGGAATGTGGCATGTGTGGTATGTGTGGTATGTGTGTGGAATGGGGTGTGTGGAATGGGGTGTGTGGAATGGGGTGTGTGGAATGGGGTGTGTGGAATGTGTGTGGAATGTGGAATGTGTGGAATGTGGAGTGTGTGTGTGTGTGAAATGTGGAATGTGTGTGGAATGTGGTGTGTGGAATGTGGTGTGTGGAATGTGGTGTGGAATGTGTGTGGAATGTGTGTGGAATGTGGTGTGTGTGGAATGTGGTGTGTGTGGTGTGTGTGGAATGTGGTGTGTGGAATGTGGTGTGTGGAATGTGGTGTGTGGAATGTGTGTGGAATGTGTGTTAAATGTGTGTGGAATGTGTGTGGAATGTGTGTGGAATGTGTGTGGAATGTGGTGTGTGGAATGTGGTGTGTGGAATGTGGTGTTTGTGGAATGTGGTGTGTGTGGAATGTGTGTGGAATGTGTGGTGTGGAATGTGGTGTGTGTGGAATGTGTGTGGGATGTGTGTGGAATGTGGTGTGTGTGGAATGTGATGTGTGGAATGTGTGTGGAATGTATGTGGAATGTGGTGTGTGGAATGTGTGTGGAATGTGTGTGGAATGTGGTGTGTGGAATGTGTGTGGTATGTGGTGTGTGGAATGTGGTGTGTGGAATGTGTGTGGAATGTGGTGTGTGGAATGTGGTGTGTGGAATGTGTGTGGAATGTGTGTGGAATGTGTAAGGAATGTGTGTGGAATGTGTGTGGAATGTGCGTGGAATGTGTGTGGCATGTGCATGGAATGTGTGTGGAATGTGCGTGGAATGTGTGTGGAATGTGTGTGGAATGTGTGTGGAATGTGGTGTGTGGAATGTGTGTAGGATGTGTGTGGAATGTGGTGTGTGTGGAATGTGGTGTGTGGAATGTGTGTGGAATGTGTGTGGAATGTGGTGTGTGTGGAATGTGGTGTGTGTGGAATGTGGTGTGTGGAATGTGGTGTGTGTGTGTGGAATGTGGTGTGTGGAATGTGTGTACAATGTGGTGTGTGGAATGTGGAATGTGTGTGGAATGTGGTGTGTGGAATGTGGTGTGTGGAATGTGTGTGGAATGTGGTGTGTGGAATGTGTGTGGAATGTGTGTGGAATGTGGTGTGTGTGGAATGGGGGGTGTGGAATGTGTGTGGAATGTTGTGTGTGGAATGTGGTGTGTGGAATGTGTGAAATGTGGTGTGTGTGGAATGTGGTGTGTGTGGAATGTGATGTGTGGAATGTGGCATGTGTGGAATGTGTGTGGAATGTGGTGTGTGGAATGTGGTGTGTGGAATGTGGTGTGGAATGTGTGTGGAATGTGTGTGGAATGGGGTGTGTGGAATGGGGTGTTTGGAATGGGGTGTGTGGAATGTGTGTGGAATGTGTGTGGAATATGGTGTGTGGAATGTGGTGTGTGGAATGTGTGTGGAATTTGGAATGTGGAGTGTGTGTGTGGAATGTGGAGTGTGTGTGTGTGTGTGTGTGGAATGTGGAATGTGTGTGGAATATGGTGTGTGGAATGTGTATGGAATGTGGTGTGTGGAATGTGGTGTGGAATGTGGTGTGGAATGTGTGTGGAATGGGGTGTGTGGAATGGGGTATGTGGAATGGGGTGTGTGGAATGGGGTGTGTGGAATGGGTGTGGAATGTGTGTGGAATGTGTGTGGAATGTGGTGTGTGGAATGTGGTGTGTGGAATGTGTTGTGTGGAATGTGTGTGGAATGTGTATGGAATGTGCGTGGAATGTGCATGGAATGTGCGTGGAATGTGTGTGGAATGTGCATGGAATGTGTGTGGAATGTGCGTGGAATGTGTGTGAAATGTGTGTGCAATGTGGTGTTTGGAATGTGTGTGGGATGTGTGTGGAATGTGGTGTGTGTGGAATGTGGTGTGTGGAATGTGTGTGGAATGTGGTGTGTGGAATGTGGTGTGTGGAATGTGGTGTGTGGAATGTGGTGCGTGGAATGTGTGTGAAATGTGTGTGGAATGTGGTGTGTGTGGAATGTGGTGTGTGTGGAATGTGGTGTGTGTGGAACGTGGTGTGTGGAATATGGTGTGTGGAATGTGGTGTGTGGAATGTGGTGTGTGTATGTGGAATGTGTGTGGAATGTGGTGTGTGGAATGTGTGTAGAATGTGGTGTGTGGAGTGTGGAATGTGGTATGTGGAATGTGGTGTGTGGAATGTGGTGTGTGGAATGTGGTGTGTTGAATGTGTGTGGAATGTGGTATGTGTGGAATGTGGTGTGTGGAATGTGTGTGAAATGTTGTTTGTGGAATGTGGTGTGTGGAATGTGTGAAATGTGGTGTGTGTGGAATGTGGTGTGTGGAATGTGGTGTGTGTGGTGTGTGTGGAAGGTGTGTGGAATGTGGTGTGTGGAATGTGTGTGGAATGTGGAATGTGTGTGGAATGTGTGTGGAATGTGTGTGGAATGTGGTGTGTGGAATGCGTGTGTGGAATGTGTGTAGAATATGTGTGTGGAATGTGTGTGGAATGTGGTGTGTGGAATGTGTGTGGAATGTGGTGTGTGGAATGTGTGTGGAATGTGGTGTGTGGAATGTGGTGTGTGGAATGTGGTGTGTGGAATGTGGTGTGTGTGTGTGGAATGTTTGTGGAATGTGGTGTGTGGAATGTGTATAGAATGTGGTGTGTGGAATGTGGAATGTGTGTGGAATGTGGTGTGTGGAATGTGTGTGGAATGTGTGTGGAATGTGGTGTGTGGAATGTGTGTGAATGTGGTGTGTGGAATGTGGTGTGTGGAATGTGTGTGGAATGTGTGTGGAATGTGGTGTGTGTGGAATGGGTGTGTGGAATGTTGTGTGTGGAATGTGGTGTGTGGAATGTGTGAAATGTGGTGTGTGTGGAATGTGGTGTGTGTGGAATGTGTGTGGAATGTTGTTTGTGGAATGTGGTGTGTGGAATGTGTGAAATGTGGTGTGTGTGGAATGTGGTGTGTGGAATGTGTGTGGAATTTGGAATGTGTGGAATGTGGAGTGTGTGTGTGGAATGTGGAGTGTGTGTGTGTGTGGAATGTGGAATGTGTGTGGAATGTGGTGTGTGGAATGTGTGTGGAATGTGGTGTGTGGAATGTGGTGTGGAATATGTGTGGAATGTGTGTGGAATGTGCGTGGAATGGGGTGTGTGGAATGGGGTGTGTGGAATGGGGTGTGTGGAATGTGTGTGGAATGTGGTGTGTGGAATGTGGTGTGTGGAATGTGGTGTGTGGAATGTGCTGTGTGCAATGTGCTGTGTGGAATGTGTGTGGAATGTGGTGTGTGGAATGTGTGTGGAATGTGTATGGAATGTGCATGGAATGTGCGTGGAATGTGTGTGGAATGTGCATGGAATGTGTGTGGAATGTGCGTGAAATGTGTGTGAAATGTGTGTGAAATGTGGTGTGTGGAATGTGTGTGGAATGTGGTGTGTGGAATGTGTGTGGAATGTGTGTGGAATGTGGTGTGTGTGGAATGGGGTGTGTGGAATGTGTGTGGAATGTTGTGTGTGGAATGTGGTGTGTTGAATGTTTGAAATGTGGTGTGTGTGGAATGTGGTGTGTGTGGAATGTGGCATGTGTGGAATGTGTGTGGAATGTGGTGTGTGGAGTGTGTGTGGAATGTGGTGTGTGGAATGTGGTGTGGAATGTGTGTGGAATGGGGTGTGTGGAATGGGTTGTGTGGAATGTGTGTGGAATGTGTGTGGAATATGGTGTGTGGAATGTGGTGTGTGGAATGTGTGTGGAATTTGGAATGTGTGGAATGTGGAGTGTGTGTGTGGAATGTGGAGTGTGTGTGTGTGTGGAATGTGTGTGGAATGTGGTGTGTGGAATGTGTATGGAATGTGGTGTGTGGAATGTGTGTGGAATGTGTGTGGAATGTGGTGTGTGGAATGTGTTGTGTGGAATGTGTGTGGAATGTGTGTGGAATGTGTATGGAATGTGTGTGGAATGTGTATGGAATGTGTGTGGAATGTGCGTGGAATGTGTGTGGAATGTGCGTGGAATGTGTGTGAAATGTGTGTGCAATGTGGTGTTTGGAATGTGTGTGGGATGTGTGTGGAATGTGGTGTGTGTGGAATGTGGTGTGTGGAATGTGTGTGGAATGTGGTGCGTGGAATGTGTGTGAAATGTGTGTGGAATGTGGTGTGTGTGGAATGTGGTGTGTGTGGAACGTGGTGTGTGTGGAATATGGTGTGTGGAATGTGGTGTGTGGAATGTGGTGTGTGTGTGTGGAATGTGTGTGGAATGTGGCGTGTGGAATGTGGAATGTGGAATGTGGTGTGTGGAATGTGGTGTGTGGAATGTGTGTGGAATGTGGTGTGTGGAATGTGTGTAGAATGTGGTGTGTGGAATGTGGAATGTGGTGTGTGGAATGTGGTGTGTGGAATGTGGTTTGTGGAATGTGGTGTGTTGAATGTGTGTGGAATGTGGTATGTGTGGAATGTGGTGTGTGGAATGTGTGTGGAATGTTGTTTGTGGAATGTGGTGTGTGGAATGTGTGAAATGTGGTGTGTGTGGAATGTGGTGTGTGGAATGTGGTGTGTGTGGTGTGTGTGGAAGGTGTGTGGAATGTGGTGTGTGGAATGTGTGTGGAATGTGGAATGTGTGTGGAATGTGGTGTGTGGAATGTGTGTGGAATGTGGTGTGTGGAATGCATGTGTGGAATGTGTGTGGAATGTGGTGTGTGGAATGTGTGTGGAATGTGGTGTGTGGAATGTGGTGTGTGGAATGTGGTGTGTGGAATGTGGTGTGTGGAATGTGGTGTGTGTGTGTGGAATGTTTGTGGAATGTGGTGTGTGGAATGTGTATAGAATGTGGTGTGTGGAATGTGAAATGTGTGTGGAATGTGGTGTGTGGAATGTGTGTGGAATGTGTGTGGAATGTGTGTGAATGTGGTGTGTGGAATGTGGTGTGTGGAATGTGTGTGGAATGTGTGTGGAATGTGGTGTGCGTGGAATGGGGTGTGTGGAATGTTGTGTGTGGAATGTGGTGTGTGGAATGTGTGAAATGTGGTGTGTGTGGAATGTGGTGTGTGGAATGTGTGTGGAATGTTGTTTGTGGAATGTGGTGTGTGGAATGTGTGAAATGTGGTGTGTGTGGAATGTGGTGTGTGGAATGTGTGTGGAATTTGGAATGTGTGGAATGTGGAGTGTGTGTGTGGAATGTGGAGTGTGTGTGTGTGTTGAATGTGGAATGTGTGTGGAATGTGGTGTGTGGAATGTGTGTGGAATGTGGTGTGTGGAATGTGGTGTGGAATGTGTGTGGAATGTGCATGGAATGGGGTGTGTGGAATGGGGTGTGTGGAATGTGTGTGGAATGTGTGTGGAATGTGGTGTGTGGAATGTGGTGTGTGGAATGTGGTGTGTGGAATGTGCTGTGTGGAATGTGTGTGGAATGTGGTGTGTGGAATGTGTGTGGAATGTGTGTGGAATGTGTGTGGAATGTGCATGGAATGTGCGTGGAATGTGCATGGAATGTGTGTGGAATGTGCGTGAAATGTGTGTGACATGTGTGTGGAATGTGGTGTGTGTGGAATGTGGTGTGTGGAATGTGTGTGGAATGTGGTGTGTGGAATGTGGTGTGTGGAATGTGTGTGAAATGTGTGTGGAATGTGGTGTGTGTGGAATGTGGTGTGTGTGGAATATGGTGTGTGGAATGTGGTGTGTGGAATGTGGTGTGTGTGTGTGGAATGTGTGTGGAATGTGGCGTGTGGAATGTGGAATGTGGAATGTGGTGTGTGGAATGTGGTGTGTGGAATGTGGTGTGGAATGTGGTGTGTGGAATGTGTGTGGAATGTGGTATGTGTGGAATGTGGTGTGTGGAATGTGTGTGGAATGTTGTTTGTGGAATGTGGTGTGTGGAATGTGTGAAATGTGGTGTGTGTGGAATGTGGTGTGTGGAATGTGGTGTGTGTGGTGTGTGTGGAATGTGGTGTGTGGAATGTGTGTGGAATGTGTGTGGAATGTGGAATGTGTGTGGAATGCGGTGTGTGGAATGTGTGTGGAATGTGTGTGGAATGTGGAATGTGTGTGGAATGCGTGTGTGGAATGTGGTGTGTGGAATGTGTGTGGAATGTGGTGTGTGGAATGTGTGTGGAATGTGGTGTGTGGAATGTGGAATGTGTGGAATGTGGAGTGTGTGTGTGTGTGGAATGTGGAATGTGTGTGGAATGTAGTGTGTGGAATGTGTGTGGAATGTGGTGTGTGGAATGTGGTGTGGAATGTGTGTGGAATGTGGTGTGTGTGGAATGTGGTGTGTGTGGAATGTGTGTGGAATGTTGTTTGTGGAATGTGGTGTGTGGAATGTGTGAAATGTGGTGTGTGTGGAATGTGGTGTGTGGAATGTGTGTGGAATTTGGAATGTGTGGAATGTGGAGTGTGTGTGTGGAATGTGGAGTGTGTGTGTGTGTGTGGAATGTGGAATGTGTGTGGAATGTGGTGTGTGGAATGTGTGTGGAATGTGGTGTGTGGAATGTGGTGTGGAATATGTGTGGAATGTGTGTGGAATGTGCGTGGAATGGGGTGTGTGGAATGGGGTGTGTGGAATGTGTGTGGAATGTGGTGTGTGGAATGTGCTGTGTGGAATGTGTGTGGAATGTGGTGTGTGGAATGTGTGTGGAATGTGTATGGAATGTGTGTGGAATGTGCATGGAATGTGTGTGGAATGTGCGTGAAATGTGTGTGAAATGTGTGTGAAATGTGGTGTGTGGAATGTGTGTGGAATGTGGTGTGTGGAATGTGTGTGGAATGTGTGTGGAATGTGGTGTGTGTGGAATGGGGGGGTGGAATGTGTGTGGAATGTTGTGTGTGGAATGTGGTGTGTGGAATGTGTGAAATGTGGTGTGTGTGGAATGTGGTGTGTGTGGAATGTGGCATGTGTGGAATGTGTGTGGAATGTGGTGTGTGGAATGTGTGTGGAATGTGGTGTGTGGAATGTGGTGTGGAATGTGTGTGGAATGTGTGTGGAATGGGGTGTGTGGAATGGGGTGTGTGGAATGGGGTGTTTGGAATGGGGTGTGTGGAATGTGTGTGGAATGTGTGTGGAATGTGTGTGGAATATGGTGTGTGGAATGTGGTGTGTGGAATGTGTGTGGAATTTGGAATGTGTGGAATGTGGAGTGTGTGTGTGGAATGTGGAGTGTGTGTGTGTGTGTGGAATGTGTGTGGAATGTGGTGTGTGGAATGTGTATGGTGTGTGGAATGTGGTGTGTGGAATGTGTGTGGAATGGGGTGTGTGGAATGGGGTGTGTGGAATGGGGTGTGTGGAATGGGGTGTGTGGAATGGGGTGTGTGGAATGTGTGTGGAATGTGGTGTGTGGAATGTGGTGTGTGGAATGTGGTGTGTGGAATGTGTTGTGTGGAATGTGTGTGGAATGTGTGTGGAATGTGTGTGGAATGTGTGTGGAATGTGCATGGAATGTGCGTGGAATGTGTGTGGAATGTGCGTGGAATGTGTGTGCAATGCGGTGTTTGGAATGTGTGTGGGATGTGTGTGGAATGTGGTGTGTGTGGAATGTGTGTGGAATGTGGTGCGTGGAATGTGTGTGAAATGTGTGTGGAATGTGGTGTGTGTGGAATGTGGTGTGTGTGGAATGTGGTGTGTGTGGAACGTGGTGTGTGGAATATGGTGTGTGGAATGTGGTGTGTGGAATGTGGTGTGTGTATGTGGAATCTGTGTGGAATGTGGTGTGTGGAATGTGGAATGTGGTGTGTGGAATGTGGAATGTGGTGTGTGGAATGTGGTGTGTGGAATGTGGTGTGTGGAATGTGGTGTGGAATGTGGTGTGTTGAATGTGTGTGGAATGTGGTATGTGTGGAATGTGGTGTGTGGAATGTGTGTGGAATGTTGTTTGTGGAATGTGGTGTGTGGAATGTGTTAAATGTGGTGTGTGTGGAATGTGGTGTGTGGAATGTGGTGTGTGTGGTGTGTGGAAGGTGTGTGGAATGTGTGTGGAATGTGGTGTGTGGAATGTGTGTGGAATGTGGTGTGTGGAATGCGTGTGTGGAATGTGTGTAGAATGTGTGTGTGGAATGTGTGTGGAATGTGGTGTGTGGAATGTGTGTGGAATGTGGTGTGTGGAATATGGTGTGTGGAATGTGTGTGGAATGTGGTGTGTGGAATATGGTGTGTGGAACGTGGTGTGTGGAATGTGGTGTGTGTGTGTGTGGAATGTTTGTGGAATGTGGTGTGTGGAATGTGTGTGGAATGTGTGTGGAATGTGGTGTGTGGAATGTGTGTGGAATGTGTGTGGAATGTGTGTGAATGTGGTGTGTGGAATGTGGTGTGTGGAATGTGTGTGGAATGTGGTGTGTGGAATGTTGTGTGTGGAATGTGGTGTGTGGAATGTGTGAAATGTGGTGTGTGTGGAATGTGGTGTGTGGAATGTGTGTGGAATGTTGTTTGTGGAATGTGGTGTGTGGAATGTGTGAAATGTGGTGTGTGTGGAATGTGGTGTGTGGAATGTGTGTGGAATTTGGAATGTGTGGAATGTGGAGTGTGTGTGTGGAATGTGGAGTGTGTGTGTGTGTGGAATGTGGAATGTGTGTGGAATGTGGTGTGTGGAATGTGTGTGGAATGTGGTGTGTGGAATGTGGTGTGGAATGTGTGTGGAATGTGAGTGGAATGGGGTGTGTGGAATGGGGTGTGTGGAATGTGTGTGGAATGTGTGTGGAATGTGGTGTGTGGAATGTGGTGTGTGGAATGTGGTGTGTGGAATGTGCTGTGTGGAATGTGCTGTGTGGAATGTGCTGTGTGGAATGTGTGTGGAATGTGGTGTGTGGAATGTGTGTGGAATGTGTATGGAATGTGTGTGGAATGTGCATGGAATGTGCGTGGAATGTGTGTGGAATGTGCATGGAATGTGTGTGGAATGTGCGTGAAATGTGTGTGAAATGTGTGTGAAATGTGGTGTGTTGAATGTGTGTGGGATGTGTGTGGAATGTGGTGTGTGTGGAATGTGGTGTGTGGAATGTGTGTGGAATGTGGTGTGTGGAATGTGGTGTGTGGAATGTGTGTGGAATGTGTGTGGAATGTGGTGTGTGGAATGTGGTGTGTTGAATGTGTGTGGGATGTGTGTGAAATGTGGTGTGTTGAATGTGTGTGGGATGTGTGTGGAATGTGGTGTGTGTGGAACGTGGTGTGTGGAATATGGTGTGTGGAATGTGGTGTGTGGAATGTGGTGTGTGTGTGTGTGGAATGTGTGTGGAATGTGGCGTGTGGAATGTGGAATGTGGTGTGTGGAATGTGGTGTGTGGAATGTGGTGTGGAATGTGGTGTGTTGAATGTGTGTGGAATGTGGTATGTGTGGAATGTGGTGTGTGGAATGTGGTGTGTGGAATGTGTGTGGAATGTTGTTTGTGGAATGTGGTGTGTGGAATGTGTGGAATGTGGTGTGTGTGGAATGTGGTGTGTGGAATGTGGTGTGTGTGGTGTGTGTGGAATGTGGTGTGTGGAATGTGTGTGGAATGTGGAATTTGTGTGGAATGTGGTGTGTGGAATGTGTGTGGAATGTGGTGTGTGGAATGCGTGTGTGGAATGTGGTGTGTGGAGTGTGTGTGGAATGTGTGGGGAATGTGGTATGTGGAATGTGTGTGGAATGTGGAATGTGTGTGGAATGTGGTGTGTGAAATGTGGTGTGTGGAATGTGGTGTGTGGAATGTGGTGTGTGGAATGTGTGTGGAATGTGGTGTGTGGAATGTGTGTGGAATGTGTGTGGAATGTGGAATGTGGAATGTGGAGTGTGTGTGTGGAATGTGTGTGGAATGTGTGTGGAATGTGGTATGTGGAATGTGCAATGTGGTGTGTGGAATGTGGAATGTGTGTGGAATGTGGAGTGTGGAATGTGTGTAGAATGTGCTGTGTGGAATGTGGTGTGTGAAATGTGGTGTGTGTGTAATGTGGAATGTGGTGTGGGGAATGTGGAATGTGGTGTGTGGAATGTTGAATATGGTGTGTGGAATGTGGAATGTGTGTGGAATGTGGTATGTGGAATGTGGGTGGAATGTGGAATGTGTGTGGACTGTGTGTGGAATGTGGAATGTGGTATGTGGAATGTGGTGTGTGGAATGTGGTGTGTGGAATGTGGTGTGTGGAATGTGGTGTGTGGAATGTGGTGTGTGTGAAATGTGGTGTGGGTGTGTGTGTGTGTAAGTGTGTGTGTGTAAGTGTGTGGAAGTGTGTGTGTGGAAGTGTGTGTGCGTGTGTGTGTGTGTGTGTGTGTGTGTGTGTTACTGCATCGGTGAGTAAATATGTATGTGGGAGCCTGTACAGGTGAATGAAAGGGTACATGTTTGCCTGTATGGATGACTGAGTGGGTCTATGAGTACTTGTATGGGTGGCTTAGTGTGTGTATGGGTGAGAGTGCACGTGTGAGTGTGCATGAGTGACTGAAAGGCTGTATGAGTGGCTAAATGGAAGAGTGAGAGGGTAAATGAGTGGCTGTGTGAGTCTGCTTAACTGCATGGGTGAGTGAGTGCCTAAAGGAGTGAGTGACTGGATGAGTGACTGGCTATATTGGTGAGTGAGGTTACATTAGTGGCTGTATGGGTTAATCAGGGGGTGTCTGAGTGCCTGTGTGTCTGAGTGAGTGTGTGAGTGGCTGCATTAGTACACAAGTGAGTGTGTGAGTACTTGTATTTGTGAGTTAGTGGATGCCAGAGTGGTTCTATCAGTAAGTGAATGGGGTATGTGAGTGGCTGTATGGGTGAGTGAATGACTATATGAGTGAGTTAGTCCGTGTGTGAGTGCCTGTATGAGTGAGAGGGTGCATGAGTGCTTCTATGATTGAGTGAAAGGGTGCATGAGTGGCTGTATGGGTGAGTGAGTGGATGCATAAATGATTCTGTGAGTGAGTGGGTGTGTGAGTGCATTTAGGAGTGAGTGAGTTGTTGCATGAGTGGCGGTATGAGGAAGTGGATGAGTGTTAGAGTGAGTGAGGGGTTGTATTGGTGATGTATAGGTGGGTGAGTGCATGTCTGAGTATTTATATGAGTGAGTGTATATTTGACTATGTATGGGTGAGTGACTGGGTGTGTGAGTAAGTGAGAGGGTGCATGACTAGCTCTATGGGTGAGTGGTTGTATGGGTGAATATGTGGATGTGTGAATGTCTGTATGGTGTGAAAGGGTGTAGGAGTGGCTGCATGGGTGAGTGAGACTGTGCATGAGTACCTTTATGGGTGTTGACTGTATAGATGCATGAGAGGGTACATGAGTACCCAGATGGGTGGGCGAGTGGGTTTTGAGTAGCTGTGTGGTTAAATGGGTGTATCAGTGTCTATATTCCTAATTTATGCCCTTGTATGGCTATAATAAATAATATCCTTATAAAGGCATAAGAATCATATCCATATTTAGTAGTAGCCCATGCAGTACAAATACGGCAAGGCTACCCCCCTAGACTCCTAGAAAGTACAATGCGTTCTTTAAACAAACCAAACCTCCAGGAACCTGGGAATTCCCCTTGCTTTTGTTTTGATTTGTCCAAGAACTCCTGTGAGCACTGAAAGAACGGCCAGTTCTTAGTGACATCTTTATTGACGTCTTATGTCCAACCTTACGTCAAACCCGGCACCTTTCAGGTATAAATATACCAACGTTGCCTTAAGCAAGGACACGGTGGTTTGGAGCAGAGCGGCCATCTACTTGCCCGAGAGCCCAGCTGATGCGAGAGCCCACGGACGACGCCCCTCCCTTTTGACGCACCGAGAAAGACGCTGTCTTTTTCTCCAGCCGAGAAAGTCCAGCTCCGGTGTTTTCAGCCGCCCTTGCGAGTTGCTGGGATATCGAGTCCTGAGAGAGAGATACCACACCTCCTGCTTTCTATTACCCAGGTACGGAGCTGACTAAACCCTTAAAGAGAATTCTTGATGCAGATTCTTGGCAAAACCAACTTAACATAAACTGCTACTTACTCCTTCCCAAGTATTAGGCTTAGGTCAGGTACACCGGGGTAGGCGTATTTAGAAGCACCAGTTGAGTACGTTAGTCAATGTATTTATGTATGTATATATTTTATCCATTTTAAAGTATTATATGTCTAAGAAACCATATCAATGCTTTTACAGTATTATTTTATAATACTCCTTTTACTGTACGCACTTTACTTTACTATAAGTATTGCAATTGTGGCAATTCATTTCTCTTGCATGAGAAAGAAGACTGCTCAATAAATAACACCTTTTATTGAAAACGCCCGGATCTCTATTCTCTGCACTCTGGGGGAACTAAGTTAGCACGATTGACTTAGTGAAATAGCTGTCTATTGTTTATACACAACTCTAGAGATACACTCTTATTCTGAGGGAGCAAAGTTGTCATGTTTTATGGTTGTCAGAAGCTAATCCCTTCTTGTCTATCCAGAGAAGTTAAACTCCTCCTTGTTTATTCGAGAAAGTTTCTAGTGACCTCTGAGCTAGCTGGCAAAACTAATTAAGTCTAATATAGTCAGTAGAGACCTAGTCGACCTCAGTCCTACGTCTACACTGCTGTTTATATTATTCCAATGCGCAAAGCCTATTGGGAATATAGGAACTACACTACATGGCGCCCAACGTGGGGCTAGGCGATAATCTAACGCAAGACACTAGAGTAACTCAGTCGTGCTTTTTCACACAGAACCCTTTTCCCGTAAAAACTCCAAAAGACGTCTGGAGTGGGTAAAAGGTTAAAATCCGCCGGAACTTAGTAGGATGAGAATCCTATGTATAGTTTTTGGTTTAGTCAACGTTGAAGGATACAGTGTTCCAAAATATTGTGCACCTAATCTTTGTTTTCCTTGAAACTTGATCTGCAACAAAAAGCTTTCTGTTAGTAAAAATGACGGAAAGTGAAGACGAAAGGGAGACAGCTAGAATACCAGCTCAACTCCTAGCGGATGACACAAGTCTCCAAGAAAATGACCGAATGCTATAATCATTCCGGTAAATGTAAGAAAAACTATAACTATTAAACTTATAGAAAATGGACTGACACCAAGAGGTGGTACAGTCATATTCGTGGTACATGCCCATGAATATCGGCAGACAGAGGTATTCTATTCATGGATAATCTTTCCAGCAGCAAACGCTGTAACACACGAATTCCACTATTATAAAATAGAGGAACCTCCGGATGAATACACTCTTTTCGAGGAGGTTGAAATCCCACTAAATTACCAAGAGCACCTGCTCTGGTTTAAAGGCGCCCTAAAACATAAAAATCACATCACCAGGCTCGGTCCACTAGGTAGACCAGGAGCAACGTGGCCGGTTCTAGCCAGCTACACACCACATCCAGACATTGATAAAATGTCAGTACCGGAACTTTTAGCCCAGCTAAAACTACTAATTAAAATACACAGACAATTAGTCCAATATGTAATGCGAACTTCAACAGTCCAACCAGCAATTAACATTCCACAGCTGACCCCTCATCAGGGGAACACAAACAAAATTACACCACAGAACATACAATCATGTCTTGGTAAAGTACCTACAAAACGGGAACAAATTTCATTCTGGTTAGCTCAGAAAATCACTCAAATAGAGGCAGTATTTCCTGATACTACGCCTACTGAGAAACATAGATTTCTGACTATCTGTCTTCCAATGGGGATCGCACCACATGTGGAGGACTGTGACACTTGGGGCACAGTCTTTGCTTCCATTTACACAAAAACACATGGTGTTCCGTCCATGGCGGTAATACCAGATGTGCTAAGACAGATTTAAAATGAATACGGTCCAGAACCTGCTTTAACTCTGGGTATGAAATTACTGAGACTTCAAGCAGGTCTCGGCTCTATTGTTAGCCAACATAAAAGGAGAAGCAGCATCTGTGGCCCTCCGCCAGAAATTGAAAGAAACAGATATAGCAGAACAACCATTTGAACTTGCCAGAATCATAGAAAAATCCTATGAAGAACTAGGTAGAGATAGTTTGGGTGGGAATCTAAACACTCCAAAAAAGAGTTGGGATGGAAATAAACAATCCACTCCCAGAGAAAAACGATTCCAGTCCAGAGAAAGGTCTCCTCAACGAAGAGATAGATCTCCAGAACGAGGTGACAAGTCTCCCCAGAGGGAGCCCTCTGATAAAAGATACAACCTTAGAGATAAATTGACAGATATCAAGATATTGATACACGTCCCTCTCGATCTTTTCAGACTTCCTCACAGAAATCGGAAAGAAGAGGACGGTCAGAACACAAAGAAGAGCACCTCAAGTCCAAAGACAAAGAACCTGCTCATCAAAGTAAAAAATTACAATTTCCAAGAAAAGAAGGTAGCCAGTATTAAAATAATAAAACATGCCGAGGATACTGAGGACACAACTGAAAAACGGAGAGTGGGCCCAGACAATGCTAAATAGCGCAGCAGAAGTGACCATAGCTCGCAAGATCCTGATGAATCTACTGGAGACAGTGGACACAAATGAATACATTCAAGTGGAAACTGCAGATACCAGAGTTAGCAAACCTCATAAAATATACGAAATAACATTACGTATAGAGGGGGGCAAGACTAGGAAAGTAAGGGGTCTCTTTTGGGATAACCTTTCGAAAGGGTATGACATCCTTTTAGCTGATAAGGACTGGCCACCAGAGTTTGTCAGGGAGTGCCCTCATGGCGAAGAAATGATTATGCCTGCCTTCTCAAATCATATTCCAATTCATAAAAAATATACACTTGCAAGAAAATGGGCAGTGGCCCAAGCTCCTGCATTATATAAAAATCATGTAGGATGGGATGAGGACTCTCCTCCTCACAAAATCCAGTTAAAATGTCAACCCACTGCACAAAGGCAGTACCCAGTTAAACAAGAAGCTAAAAAACAAGTCAGGGAGATCTTAGATCAACTTGAATACCAGGGGGTGATTGAAACATGCACCTCACAAATGAACAATCCTTTGTTTCCTGTCTCCAAACCAGACGATTCATATCGTCTAGTTTTGGACTACAGACACCTTAACTCATGTTGCAAAACATTTGCAGTACAAAACTCACACAGTGCAGCACTAATGAATAACATCGTGCGCAAAAAATATAAAACGACAGACATCTCTAATGGATTCTTTTGTCAAAACATTGCACCTGAAAGCAGGTATTTGACCGCTTTCTCAATAATGGGGTCGCAAAAACACTTCTGTCGACTCCCACAGGGATTCAAGAATAGCCCAGGATTATTCTCAGCAAGAGTAACAGAGTTACTACAAATATACGATGATGAAGCATTATCCTATGTCGATGACATCTATCTAACAGATGATGACCTGGATACTCACTTGAAAAGAGTGAACACCATAATACTTGGGTTCGCAGCTGAGGGTTACAAATTCAACTTTAAAAAGTCACGAATTGCCTATCTAACTGTCCTGTTTTTAGGATATGAATTATCAAGTGAAGGCAAAAGCCTAGCAGACAACTTCTTAGAGAAGTGCGCTGTACTCCAAGCACCAAAAACACTGAAGAACTTACAATCAATACTAGGTTTCCTGAATTTCGGAAGAACATACATTCTAAATTATGCAGAGAGGGTTAAACCTCTCTATGAATTAATAAAACCTGATTTTTAAACCAATTAATTGGACTCAGAAACACACAGAAATGTTAAGATCATTGCAAACAGACATGTTAGCTAAAACAAAATTGCAAACGCGTGAAAACGTACGCAACCTTGTAATCCGAGTCATCCCAGGTAGTACATATGCGGAAGCAGGTCAACCGGCTTCCGTAGCCACAAAAAAGCGTTCAGAAAAATACATTTATTTATTTTTATTTATGGTATTTGTAGAGCGCAACACTCATCCCGAAGGATATCAAGGCGCTTATACCAGTACTGAGACTACTGCGAGCTGTACTGAAATGAACAATAACATTTGGGAAATAGGTGGGTTTTTAATTTCTTTCGGAACAGGAGGTAATTGGTGGTGAGCCTCAAGTCAAGAGGGAGCTCGTTCCATTTCTTTGTAGCCAGATGGGAGAAAGAGTGTCCACCAGTCCTAGCTTTATATATGCGCTTAGTTCTTGCTAGGGCGGACTGCAGGGAACGTAGGTTCCTAGTAGGGACATAGAGTTCAATCTTTTCCTGGAGGATGATGGGGCCAGTTTTATAGAGGGCCCTGTGGGCATGGCAGAGCAGCTTAAAAACAGACCTTTGGCGCATGGGCAGCCAATGAAGTTTTCTTAGGCAGTCTGAGGCAGAATCGAACTTGCCTTTATTACATATGAGTTTGGCTGCAAAGTTTTGTAAAACTTGTAGACGTGTAAACTGGTGCTCATTCATACCGACGAAGAGCACGTTACCATAGTCTAGACGACTAACCAACAAAGCCTGTGTAACAGCACATCTGCAGTCCAGGGGGATCCAGGGAAACAGTCTGCCCAGTAGCTTCAGGATTGCGAAACCTTTCCCGCAGAGAACTCACACGTGCTCATTCATAGAAAGGGCATCATCCATAATGACACCTAAATTCCTAGCGTGTTGTTTCGGAGTGGGGGCTGATCCTAGTGAGGGTGGCCACCACGTGATGTCCCATAGACGTTTAGCACCACCAAATAGTAGGATCTCGGATTTCCCGGCATTCAACTTTAGACAATGTGAATGCATCCACTGTGCCATTTCTGAGAGACAGTTGTGCAATTTAGATTTAGTCATCTCCGGTTTTTCATCCAGAGCCACCATCAGTTGCGTGTTGTCTGCGTAAGTGCAGATGCCAATGCCCCACTTTCTTCCAATATCGGCTAGAGATGACATATAAACATTGAAGAGAGTGGGGCTTAATGAGGCACCTTGGGGGACTCCGCAACCGATGGGGCTCGATTTGGAGTGAAATTGTCCCATATGTACTGCCTGGGTACGATTACTCAGAAAGGAGTGTAGCCAATTTAGTGCGATGGATTTAACTCCCTTACTGCGGAGAATATTCAACAGGCAGTTGTGGGACGCCGCTGACAGGTCGAGCAGTATCCGTGCCACCGCCACACCTTGGTCGGTGGCAGACCTGATACTGTCCGACACTGCCAGCAGCGTTGCCTCCGTGCTATGATTAGCCCTAAAGCCTGTCTGTGAAGGGTCTAGGAGAAGGTTTGTCTCTAGGTATCTGGTCAGTTGTCCATAGACGAAGAAACTATGCTGGCGGTAAAAGCGTCTTTAAAAGGCGACTATGCAGCATTACCTCTGAACTATCCACTCAATTATACATACATAATTGATGCAAACTCCGTTCCTTTTGCTCAAATCCCTGGAGTGAGGGATAGAGTAATTCCAAACACGAACAGGAGAGTCTTTTTAATAGCAGACGCACACATGGGATTGGGTCTAAGACACAGAGAGATCAAGGAATCTTTGAAAGAATTACAATCAGAATACTGGTGGCCGGGAATGAGCCTGCAATTTCACAAATTTGCAGTGGGCTGTCCAAACTGCAACAGAGATCGCAGTCGCGATCCGATCGGAGTAATGCCAGGACCCTTCTTTTAGAAAGCATAAGGCTATCTATACGCAGAAACCCAGTAGGAGAAATGCGTCTCATTTATGTTTAAGACTAGATTCACTTAAAATGTAGACACCAGCGCTCGGCTGATGCCAGAACTGTTATAAAAGATTTGCAAGTCTTTATCGGCACATACGCAATTGGCATGCTACATTCTGACCAGGGTCCTGCTTTTAGCTCTCGAGCTTATAAGGAGGCCATGACCAGCATGGGCATTGCATTGCGGTACTCTTGTCCATTCCATCCTGAGGGAAATGCGGTAGTGGAAAGAAAAAAACGGGACATAAAGCAATCTATAAAGGCGAGGGTATTAGGTTCGGGTGATGGGTGGGTCCAACATTTAACAAGTGTCCAACGTAGTCTTAATAAATCTGCCAAGAAATTCTCTATAAGGTCTCAGTCCGTACGAACTATTGTTCGGTACTAGAATGCTTATCCAGGACTTAGATAGTCACACTTCAGTGGTAGAAGAAAAATGCTTTGATATCAAAGACCGTTTGGCTGTTTTACAGGACTTAAATGAAACAAGACGAAGCCTGAGCAACATAAAGTTAAAACAACAGCCAACAGCCACTGAAGAAAAACCACCTGTCCCAGCAAGACCTGTCTGGATTCCAAAGATTGGAGATCTGGTCAGAGAGAAGATCGCGGTAAAGAAGGAATTTGGGCCTTCTTACAGAAAAGCAGTACCTGTCTTAGCTGTCAGCGGAACAAGATCAGTTGTACTACCGCCCCTTGCTGGTAAAAAGGAGAACCGAGTTGTATCCATCAACCTGGTAAAACCACAATCATGTGGCCAATAATAAGTAGTAGGCCCAGTGGACTCCCAAGAAATAGCAGAACACCAAAATTTGCTACAATACAAGAGGTTCAAACTGAGAGACTAATCACTTTTGATAAACCTGCAGTGAATAAAAAAGGACTATGCAATAATGCCATGGAACTTATGCCTATTGAAACCCAAATTGCAACAGTTCGTCAAGAAAAGCCAGTCTACAACGATGTAGCCTCAGACTATGCTAACGAAACAAAGCAAAATCCAAAAGCAAATGAAAATCCGGAAGCAATTCCAACAATTGACAGAACTGCATCTGGCTACTTCATCAATTTCGATGACTTTTCTGAAGATCCAAGCGAACCTGAAGAAACGCCAGCAACAAAAACTTTCAAAGACAAAGTAACTGAACTCTTTCATCAACTCAAAGAAACCTATCTGATTTCTCCATGGATTGAATTTTGGATTGTGTTAGGTGTACTTTTCCTCCTGCTTTGGCTCATCATGGTTCTTTGTTTGGAAAAATTCATTGAAGGAAAATACAGTACAATGGACACAGCAAGTCTGAACATCAACTTGGTCCTAAAGCCTCACAAGTCATCTCCCATCGAGAAAAGAGAACTATCATCAGTGAACGTCACAGCCAATCAAATACCCGGTGGGGTAGCATGGGACAGAACTGAATTTGACATTTTTGGCCCGATTGAGCTCTTGAAATATCCACACCAGTTTAAAGTTTCATTAGGTGACTTTATAAAACCAAGTACTTTTTCTGATGATTGGGACTTTACTAAATCTGACATCATATTATTTATATTTTCAATGTCAGCAAAATTTACAGAACATGATTACTTACAGGGTTCATCAAATTATGAAGAAATGTACTGTTATAATCACTTTGGCAATCACTATTTGCATAAATCTGCACAGCCTAGAAATGTTTTTAATTATAATCAATGGGAACATTGTGCAACACCACCGAAAAGCAGCTCTAAAACATTTTATGAAAAATTCCCATACTTCTCAGGGTTTAACACAAGTGATGCAGAAACGTTTTATTTTAAAATGTTAAATAAGACAGGAATGAAAACAATGCTGACAAATACTAAATTGATCTATCCTGAAACATTTTATGAAAAAATGATTACATTTGGTTTTGAATTCTGGAAAAACAACATAGAAACAAAAACCATCTGGGGTACAAAAGAATGGCAGGTCCAAGGTTTAGAAGCATTGTTTAGAGCCTGCATGATCCCAGAACAAATAATATTCTTGAATGACACCATTCACCAGACAACCTGTCTTGGCCTAGCCAAAATTAAAGACTTAAACAAACCGTCTATTCCAAAGCCCATACCTGATAGCAATAGCACTACTGATATGGAGATAGACGTATCCCACATTTTATACCAAAACAGAACACATCCTGATTTGAAGAAATGGTTGATCTGGCCCACAGACACAAATAACTGTCAAGATAGATTCCTGAACAAAATACAGGGGTTCAAAATGACCAGGCCAGACCCAAGATACTCCCAGAGACAACATCCAGGGTTAGTTACAACATACAGTATAGGGAAACTCTGCCTTGAATGGCTACAGAAATCCACACTGGCAGAAATTAAGCAACACTTGACTTTACTTAAAGACGGTGCTGACTTGCGTGATTTCATTCTGGGACCACACAAACAGCGTCAAAAACGTTTCATAGCGGCCGGTATATACGCTGCGTACAACAAAGCTTGGAAAGTAATGCAAATTGAAACAACAGAAAAAATACGAGAAATTGATCGTATTAATTTGGAAAAATCACTTTCTGTTGTGGACAGTGGGTTAACGACTCTGTCCTCCAGAATGTATTCACTGGACAGTATCGTATCATTTGCTATTGATATAATAGAGCAAGACTTACTAATGTTACAACATGGTCAGTCCCAATTACGTTCTATTGTACAGCTTGGCTGGACGTTGCATAATCTGCGTTCAGGCTATGTACCGTGGCGGTTAATCAACACAACGTCATTATTCTCTATCTTTAACCTTACTGATAAACAAATCAGTTTGGCACAAAAAGGAGCAGACTACACGATTCTGAGCATTGAACAACTTGAGAGATTACCATTGACAATGTCAGAAAGACCTGTCATTGACCTCCCCCCAAGCGCCTTGAGACCCTCCCAGGTGAGTAGTGCGCTATACAAATGGCATGATTGATTGATTGATTGATTGATAATACACGGAATAATCACAATTCCGATAACAACTTTCCAATTTAAATACTGCCAAGAATATATACCAGCGGGCCAGTATGAAAGGTTGGGTAAAGGGTACATCAAGTCAACATGGAAATTACCTTATACACACAAATGTTACAGTGAAAAGAAAAAGGATGTATTTCTTAGTGGTAAAAATTGTAAAAGATCACTAAGCGGTACACTCCTGTGTCAAGGCATTAACCTGCATGGAGGCTGCGAAGGGTCTTCGAATAACCTTTCATGTCACCTGCACGGCACTCCTGCAACACAGATAGAGCCATTCTTTAGACAACTTTCTAACAGGAGTTTTATTCTAATAAATGACCACAGCTGTTGTGGGATGGTGCCAGGGAAAGCCTATCTCGTAAGCGTGAGTTCCATGGTCACTTGCTGTATGCAAGTATTCTATCCAAACAGCACTCTAGACATGGAGGCGGCAATATGGCCTTATTTGAATATCTCTTCTATTCGAATTGATACTTTAAGCAGAATGAAGTCTATTCTTTTACAGACAACTGTGCCTTTGACCTCGTCCAAAGAAACGTATGATCTGCAAGTTGCCAGGACAACGGCAGAGATACATACCCTTTTATCAACAAATTGCCCCGTGCGTTGCATTTCGTAGAAATGCTAAGCCAAATCCTAAACATGTCAGATACTGGTGGCATCGCTCATGTATTTAAGACAGTTTTTTCGGGACTGTTAACACCCTTCGAAACAGTTCTGGGCATTTTTCCCAATTTTGTCCATTCTGTCTTTGGCGGCCTACCTCTACTTTTGGGACTCGTAGCAGGAATTTTATTTTTGATTCTTCTGCTCCGATATGGCAAGCCAAGCCGCAGACAAGACTCCAGCAACAATGGAAGAAATGATCCTAGCAATGCGCTACCGGGACCGCATAACTAAAGTCCTTGGATTATCCCGGCTAAGAGATCTGAATAGGACCTGGTTTCTTTCATTCAGACCAATCTGGCAAAATTGCATCTTACCTGTGCTTCGAAATATGCCATGCGGAGAAGAATGCGTGTTGGACGTCTGTCTTACCCTACCATCAGCAGTACCAATGGATACAGATACCTTGCTAGGTCCAGTAACGGCTCATGCATCGTGTTGTCCCCAGCGGCTACCTATTCTGATGACGGCATTCGTTGAGACTTCACCACTACGAGTATGTGGCAGTGGAGTACGAGATGAGAGCAACATCACACAGGTACAACCTTCAGTGAGCATTGCTGATCCTGAAATCCATGATAGCAATCATTCTCACGACTGCACTGTTGCAGCATTTTCAAACTTGGTCGAACTTTCACCTGATGCTGTAGGCCAATTTTTTGCGAGTCTGTCTGAAATGATGTTCTCCCCTGAACAGAAAGAATAACCTTTGAGCAACAAGCACACAGCGTTCCCTGTACTCTGAATTCGGCCTTCAGCTTTGATAAACAAAAGCTACTGAAAACACGTGGAACTGTTTTTTCCCCTGAAAGCGAAATTATTTTTTCTCGCTTTCAAAATATTTACCTTTTTCTGGCACATAGTACTCTGCTTAAAGTAGAACTATTCTTAGAGAATAGAGCTTCTATTTTAGGAACTCGAGAGACAATATTTTACCTCAGCCTCTAGCACATGTACAGCATTTGTATAAATATGTGATGGAATGGTCTCAACCTTCTTTTCTGTATTCAGAGCCATTTCATGTGTAATTTTCGCAATTCATTCAGCTGATATATATATGCATTTTTTTAA
This sequence comes from Lissotriton helveticus, assembly GCF_964261635.1. Lineage (NCBI taxonomy): Eukaryota > Metazoa > Chordata > Amphibia > Caudata > Salamandridae > Lissotriton > Lissotriton helveticus. The sequence continues at coordinate 473,721,346 of NC_136073.1, read as the reverse complement.
CTGAATGATACCACTGCTTGAAAAGCTTACAGTACCAATACTCATTTTTCGTGTATTTACCATATACCATTTCAAATGCAAAATATGTATTTTGGGGTGGGTTGGAAAACACATGCACCATTATATGTTTACTATTGCTTAGTTTTAGTAATGAGGGACATTAGATCATGGAGTGGGTGTTGTATTTCTATCTAGGACCCTAATCAATATTCCTAATTTATGCCCTTGTATGGCTATAATAAATAATATCCTTATAAAGGCATAAGAATAATATCCATATTTAGTAATAGCCCATGCAGTCCAAATACGGCAAGGCTACTCCCCTAGACTCCTAGAAAGTACAACGCGTTCTTTAAACAAACCAAACCTCCAGCAACCTGGGAATTCCCCTTGCTTTTGTTTTGATTTGTCCAAGAACTCCTGTGAGCACTGAAAGAATGGCCAGTTCTTAGTGACATCTTTATTGACGTCTTATGTCCAACCTTACGTCAAATCCAGCACCTTTCAGGTATAAATATACCAACGTTGCCTTAAGCAAGGACATGGTGGTTTGGAGCAGAGCGGCCATCTACTTGCCCGAGAGCCCAGCTGATGCGAGAGCCCACGGACGCCGCCCCTCCCTTTTGACGCACTGAGAAAGACGCAGTCTTTTTCTCCAGCCGAGAAAATCCATCTCCGGTGTTTTCAGCCGCCCTTGCGGGTTGCTGGGATATCGAGTCCTGAGAGAGAGAGATACCAGACCTCCTGCTTTCTATTACCCAGGTACGGAGCTGACTAAACCCTTAAAGAGAATTCTTGATTCAGATTCTTGGCAAAACCAACTTAACTTTAACTTAAACTGCTACTTACTTACTCCTTCCCAAGTATTAGGCTTAGGTCAGGTACACCGGGGTAGGTGTATTTAGAAGCACCAGTTGAGTACGTTAGTCAATGTATTTATGTATGTATATATTTTATCCATTTTAAAGTATCATATGGCTAAGAAACCATATCAATGCTTTTACAGTATTATTTTATAATACTCCTTTTACTGTACGCACTTTACTTTACTATAAGTATTGCAATTGTGGCAATTCATTTCTCTTGCATGAGAAAGAAGACTGCTCAATAAATAACACCTTTTATTGAAAACGCCCGTCTCTCTATTCTCTGCACTCTGGTGGAGCTAAGTATGCACGATTGACTGAGTGAAATAGCTGTCTATTGTTTTCACACGACTCTAGAGATACACTCTTATTCTGAGGGAGCAAAGTTGTCATGTTTTATGGTTGTCAGAAGCTAATCCCTTCTTGTCTATCCAGGGGAGTTAAACTCCTTGTTTATTCGAGAAAGTTTCTAGTGACCTCTGAGCTAGCTGGCAAAACTAATTAAGTCTAATATAGTCAGTAGAGACCTAGTCGACCTCAGTCCTACGTCTACACTGCTGTTTATATTATTCCAATGCGCAGAGCCTATTGGGAATATAGGAACTACACTTCAAGAGGGTGTGTGAGTGGTTGTATGAGAGAGTGAATGAATGGTTGTGTGGGTGTGTTAGTGACTCTATGGGTGAGTGACTTCTTGTGTTAGTGGCTGTATGGGTGAGTGACTTCATGTGTGAGTGGCTGTATGGGTGAGTGAATAACTTTGTGAGTGACTGTATGTATGGGTGAGTGAGTGCTAGTGCTAGTGTGAGTGGCTGTATGGATGAGTTAGTGGCTGTGTAAATGGTTGTATGGGTCTGTGAGTGGCTCTAATCAGTCAGTAAGTGGCTGTGTGCCTGGCTGCATTGGTGAGCGAGGGAGCATGTCCGTGGACGTATGAGTGAGTCAGTGGTTCATGAGACTGATTATATATGTGAGTGAGTGGGTGCTTGAGGCACTGTATCAGTAACTGTGTGTGAGTGAGTGGAGTATGGGTGAGTGGATGGGTGTGTCAGTGACTGAGTAAACCAGTGGGGGTGTGATCTAGTCTATGAATGAAGTAGTGGGTAAGTGAGTGCATGTATGAATAAATGCCTGAATGATTGAGTGAGTTGTTGTTTGACTGACTGTAAATCTGCTATATTACATTGAAAGTTTTAATTACTAAATAGGCAAAAGAAACTTTTGGAAACCTATGGCAAGAGTACGATGTGTTTAAAGTCACTCTCCATGCATATCTCTAACCAATATGTCTGTGGTAGACAGTGTTTTGAGACCGCTAACAACGTTCAACTGCAGCTGCTGTTGAAAAATAAAAATAACCTAAAGATATGTTGGTATTTATTCTTCAGAATTGCAGAAACTTAAGAAAACACATTACTTATTCTGTACCACTGTATTTCAATGTAGTAAAAATGTAAGTGTCCCTCTTTTACTGTTCTCAGCTTTCATACTTCTTCACCATAAATATTGGTGGTCTGTACGAAGCATCCTCCTTGAACAATGGGGAAAAACAATAAAAGGACTGTAAAAAAAAAGCTGTGCAGTAGATTATTAAAAATAAGTGACACTGTGCATTGCACTCACTACATTTCATCAATCATTTGCTCATTCTGTAATTACTACAGTAATCTAAACAAACCTATGTTAAAATATTTCTTAAGTTATTATTTCTGGTACAATCTTGCAAATAAATATAAAATACTCCTAAATTTTGGAGATATTTTTGAAAACATCACCACTGGTAGACCAAATGATGTTAAAAATGTTGATGATCCATATAGACAAAATCCCATCATGTAGTTTTGCTTCCACAAATAGTCATGTGGCACTTCAGGGTCGCCCGGGACTTGTACCTTAGGTATTGGAGGGGTCGGGGCAGCTGCGCTGGGTAATATCCCCTCAAGGAGACTCACAGACACCGGGGTTCTGGGTAACGCTGGCTTTATTAACTTAAAAGTGCGTTTGCGGTTTATGGTTTTCCGGTAATAAGGAAGTGCTGACTCTGCCTCTTCCGTCAGTCTTTGAAGGCGTTTCTCCGACGCTGTTTTCCTCTCGTCCCGGTGTCTTCTGGGACTGGGAGTCCGGTCCTTCTCCTCCACGGTGTCGGGCCGTCTCGTCAGGGGGCAAAGAAAAGAAAACACAACAGTGCTTTAGGCTCCTGGTCGGACCGGTAACACAGGGAAAGGGGGTGAGGACTCACACGTGCACAACTCGGCTCTAGGTGCTGGGTAGTGGTGGTGGGGGTAGTGCATAGGATGTGAGTGGGGTAATGCTACGGCGGTTTCACCCACTTAAAGCCCGCCCAGCCCGCAAGCCGTGACCGTACCTCTGGTAGCCACACTTCCCTCGATGAAGTGTGGCTGGGCGAAGAGCCTTCCTGATAGCCTCCTGGCTTTCCCCGTCGTCCTCTCTCCTCCAGTCCCGCCTCGTCCTCCTGCCTCCGTTGTTCTCTCGTCTCCTCTCCTGCCTCCTGCCTCCGCTGGTCTCTCGTCTCTCCTCCTGCCTCCTGCCTCCGCTGGTCTCTCGTCTCTCCTCCTGCCTCCTCTTCTGTCTTCCGCTCCCGCCTCTCCTCCGTCTCCGTCTTCAGTCGTCTCTCGTCCTCTTCTCCTCTTCTCTCGCCGTCGCTCTCACCTCCGCCTCCTCCGAGTGCATAACACACCTGAGTGTGTTCCTGGGCGTCCTTTACCTGGGTCGAGGGGGCGTGTCCAGTGACGATGTCTGTGTCCAGCTCCGCCCAGTTAAAGTAACAGGGTCCACCGGTATCGTCCGAGTCTGAGTCGTCCTGTTCCTCAGCTCCCCGCCAGGCCCCTGTATGCTGTGCAAAGAGAGGTGAGAGAGGTAAGCCAGGTGGACCCGCGTCCACCCCGTCACAAGTCAGTAGAAGTTTGATTGATGAAACAAAAAGGGTAATTCTTTTAGTTACAACAACAGTTTTTGCTTTCAACGTAAGTGTGCTGTAATTAAACTATGTCCATTTAGTTTTACACTTTAAATAGTGTAGTATTTAGATGTGGTATTAACTCCTTTGTAGAAGTTAAAAGGTCTGTTCAATTCTGAAGACATTTTTAAAGACATTACCCCCCAATAGGCCGAACAATGTCTCAAAGACCAATGAACTACTTAATAGAAACACTGTACACCACTTTTTTTATCCAGAATTTGTCCTTAGAAATTTCGTTGAAGAAAGAAAAGATAAGGGTTTGGTAGTTTGAAAGGAGGTTTTAGTTAGAATTTTAGGTTGATGTCCTTACATTCCATCTGTCCAATTTCACTCTTTAAATAAACAGTGTAGTGTCCAGAGGTTGTATTAATTCCTTCATGAAAGATGAGAGCTGGAGTAGTAAAACTTCTTCCCGAAATAGATATTTGTCTACTTTTCAAGTTTGTAATTTGATTTTCCAGTTTGGAATCATCTGTTCTGCATCGTTGGAGCATTGCTATAAAGTATTTTCCAGTTGTTGTTAGGATTAACGTAGACATAACATCTGATTTGCAGTTTAGGCAGATCATATTTTTGTTATCCTTCTTCAACAATTTCTAAAAAAGGCATAGTTTTGGAATCCGGTAATGTTCAATAGAGAAAAAGCTCAGAATGTATGTGAATGGTAGGTGAATAATCACAATCGTCACAGTCATGGTTCCAGGTGTAACTCAGTCTGAATAAATCATCAATATTTTCACCATCTTCTAAAACTCCAAGCATAACCATAGTAAATTCTTGTGTGCCTTGTTAACTGTTGAGAGTAAACATTACTAATCCCCTACATATATCTAAAAGATCTTGAATACTTGAAGCAGAATGTATCACAGTTATGTTAGTCAGTAAACATCGAAGCAAGTGATACAGTGCAGAACATAATCTCTTATCTGGTTTTTGCTGAATTTGGTTGACTAGATGTAGTAAATGTAGTAAATGAAATAGAACATTGAAAACATTTGCATAGCAGTTGACACCTGAACTGGTTTTCAGCTGGTAACCTACAATATCTCTGTCATTTTCCATTTTCTTTCACTTTGAAAAGATGATCCATTTCTCACTAACAGGGTATTGGCCTAAATGAGCAGCATACATACTTCTTAACCAACTGTACTCCCTTACACAGCTTGCATTAGCCCAAATTCTCAAAATCAATCAAAAATAAACCGGACAGTGTTCTCACTCGCAACAGTGCTACATTTGACATTCCTTCTTTGAATACAGTACTTCCAATATTAACAAAAGCTGCATCTACACTTAAACCTTGTGATTTATGGACAGTTTCAGCATACACTAGCGAGAGTGGGGAATGTTGGCACCGCACATAGAAGTCTTTCACAAGCCAAAAACATACAGCACATTGGGCAATCTGCTTCACTCCATCAATCTAATCAAATTTTATGGCAAAGTATTCAATCTCATCTCTATTCGGAAAATTTATTAAATCAATAACTTTACCCTCGGAGGAGCGGGGCATATTGGACCTACCTGCTACAAGCCCGCGCTGCATCAGTTGCTCCTTGGGCCCGACGCTGTTGGTATCCCCTGCCGCCGCCAGCAACACCGTGCGGCCACAGAGGGGGGAGACTACAGCTCCCAGGCTTCCCAGCAGCTGCCCCACCCACTGCCATTGAATCGCGCGCCCGGAGGCGCTTAAAGACCAGAGGATTCCTCTGCATCGTGGGACGCGCACGGGCGAAGCCCGGGCCGTCTGTGGCCGTCCGGGGCAGGAGGAGGCAGGGCCAGCCCTCTGACATCTACTCGTGGGTAAGCGCAAGAAAGCTTCGAACGCAGAGGAGGGAGGGAAGAAGGCTAAGGTGCCAAGACACTCAGAGTCAATTATTTCCTACCTGTCATCTGCTGTGGGGGCACTCACTAAGGATATCGCGGATGCTGAACAGGAGTTGGGCTTGATACCCCCCCTCCTCACAAACTCCTCCAATATTCAGGACACTCAGGACATAGTTCTTGTGCCTCATATTCCTTTAGAGCCAGAAGTGATCATTTTAAACTCCATTTCTTTGGCGCCACCTACTGTCCGTCCTTCCCCGGTAATACCCAAGCGCTGCCCGCGCTACAGAGTACCCTGCCGTCTGGCCAAGCATTAAAGCGGAACAGAAAACAACGGGGAAAAGCTATAGATGCCCCAGTCGTAGCCACTGTGTCTAATGATTTTTTGGGTGAACAGTTAGAGGCCCTATTTGTTGCGCGGTTCGAGCCTCTGCTATTGGGTATTGCAAAAGATATCGTGGACACTTTGAACACTTGTCTTGCTGGCCTACTAAAGAAATGTGCACTTATTGACAGAGTTGTAAATGAGAGTGGGGGCAGTTTCTAAGCCGTGAGGGAAACGGCCATCACCCACGCTTACCTGGCAGCCCGTAATGCCGTGAGGGAAACGGCTTCATAATCCTCGCCGGACCCACACCGGAGCCTCAGGCAGCTGGGTCACTACAGCACCCAGCTGCCCCGGGGGTCTGGCGCAACGGCAGTGACGCCAGCGACGCGCCCGGAGGCGCCATAACTACGGGGAGCGCCGAACTCTCTCGGGGGCAGTTTCTAAGCCGTGAGGGAAACGGCCATCACCCACGCTTACCTGGCAGCCCGTAACGCCGTGAGGGAAACGGCTTCATAATCCTCGCCGGACCCACACCGGAGCCTCACGCAGCTGGGTCACTACAACACCCAGCTGCCCCGGGGGTCTGGCGCAGCGGCAGTGACGCCAGCGACGCGCCCGGAGGCGCCATAACTACGGGGAGCGCCGAACGCTCTCGGGGGCAGTTTCTAAGCCGTGAGGGAAACGGCCATCACTCACGCTTACCTGGCAGCCCGTAACGCCGTGAGGGAAACGGCTTCATGATCCTCGCCGGACCCACACTGGAGCCTCACGCAGCTGGGTCACTACAACACCCAGCTGCCCCGGGGGTCTGGCACAGCGGCAGTGACGCCAGCGACGCGCCCTGAGGCGCCATAACTACGGGGAGCGCCGAACGCTCTCGGGGGCAGTTTCTAAGCCATGAGGGAAACGGCCATCACCCTCGCTTACCTGGCAGCCCGTAACGCCATGAGGGAAACGGCTTCATAATCCTCGCCGGACCCAAACCGGAGCCTCACGCAGCTGGGTCACTACAACACCCAGCTGCCCCGGGGGTCTGGCGCAGGGCAGTGACGCCAGCGACGCGCCCAGAGGCGCCATAACTACGGGGAGCGCCGAACGCTCTTGGGGGCAGTTTCTAAGCCATGAGGGAAACAGCCATCACCCACGCTTACCTGGCAGCCCGTAACGCCGTGAGGGAAACGGCTTCATAATCCTCACCGGACCCACACCGGAGCCTCACGCAGCTGGGTCACTACAACACCCAGCTGCCCCAGGGGTCTGGCGCAGCGGCAGTGACGCCAGCGACGCACCCGGAGGTGCTATAACTACAGGAAACACCTCCCGGGACGCGCGCGCGGGCAGCGCCGGGCTGAGCCCGGGCAGAGGGCGGGCCGTCTGTGGCCATCCGGGGCAGGAGGAGGCAGGGCTGGGCCCCCCCCCTTTCAACACCCAACAAAAGGGACTGTATCCCTATAGCTTTCCGACTGTTTGTGGGCCCTATAGCATTGGAGCTATGGGGAAAAGGAAAAATCCGGAGGATCTCAGTGAGTCTGCTGGAGGGGCTACTAAGGGAGGAAAGCATGCTAAGAGACTGAAATGCAAGCCCGCTAGAAAACGCCAGCTAAATGCCGGGGAAAATTGTGTTATAGCACAGATGGACAGAATTGGCGAACTGATCCTCGATTGTACTGATTTGTTAGCAGATACCCCTAATTTAGTGGCAGTTGAAGGGAAGATTGCTAGCCAAGGGGTTGCAAAGGGCAGAAAGAATAAAATAATGGGGCCTGCAGTTATTCCTAGAATGTTCATGGGTAAACTGCCCACAGGGGATAATCCACCAGCAGCTAAGATCACTGAGGATAATTTAAACTTAAATGAGAACGAATCACATGTGGATCTAATTACAGAAAGCTTTTTAAATTTACCCTGTGCTAATAAGTTTAGTGTTCTAGCCCATATCGAAAACCCCCATTTAGACACCACATCAGATATGACAGATTCTGGATTAAGATCTGCCGAATGTACCCCTGAGATATTTTCTGATGTATCTGAACATCGTGATAAACCTTTGTTTGACCTAGTGACCCATTTATGTGCCCTAATTAAGGGAATGCAAGATTGATACCTTAACTGCTGCTGTCAACAACTTAAAGGCGGAGCAAATTAAGGCCGCTGTAATATCTAAAGTCCCTAGTTCTAACCAGGCATGTGTATCAGAATGCCAGAAACCGGTCCCCGGAAGCTTGTTTCCTTCCCAGTGTAAGAATTGGCTTTTGTAGTTTGGTTTGCCCTGTTCCCATCATGCACTGGGACAGGAACAGACTAATTTGCATACAGCCTGGTTCTGAAACTGGGATGGTGCAATGAGCTAAAAAACGGTGTTGGATCTAGCCCTGATCTTTTGACTGGGTGAGAGTATTCTGCTTAATTCAGAGACTCTGTCCCTCACCACCCCTTGTTGTAAATATTTTTGTCCACCCTAAGCGTGGAAGGGTATACTCAGACATGAGTCCCTTGCTCATTGCACCATCAGGATTCAAGCAAGCCGGGCCGAAGACGTTGTAATGCCAGAAACCGGTCCCCGGAAGCTTGTTTCCTTCCCAGTGTAAGAATTGGCTTTTGTAGTTTGGTTTGCCCTGTTCCCATCATGCACTGGGACAGGAACAGACTAATTTGCATACAGCCAGGTTCTGAAACTGGGATGGTGCAATGAGCTAAAAAACGGTGTTGGATCTAGCCCTGATCTTTTGACTGGGTGAGAGTATTCTGCTTAATTCAGAGACTCTGTCCCTCACCACCCCTTGTTGTAAATATGTGTATCAACTTATGCAGGAAAGGTTACCGCTATACCTAACAAAAACCTAGTTTAGATATGGTGGTACCCAAAGGCCCAGGAACAAATGAGACTGTTAGACCAGGGAATTTAAGGCCCATGGAGAAACGCCAATCCCATGAGCACAACCCAATCCCACTAAAGAGCACAACATGCAAACCTGTGGATAATCAAAGATCTAGACCAATTCAAACTTGGTATAGCCATCTATCTAGTCGGCAGCAATTGGGTCAGCCTGGACCAAACACTGGTTTTTCAACACTTAATTCTAATTCCATCAAATCTCCACCAGTATATCTGATCAACATACCTAAGCTACCTGTTGGCAGGGAACGTGAAACTCCTGATTCTCTGTCCAACAAAGCTATTCATTGGATCAGATATGTAAGAGGATGTAGGTTAGTGATTAGGGAGGACATTCAGTGCGCAACCAGACTAACTTTCCAGGGTGATGCCTATGATTGTATAGAACTCATTTTCAAAAACCCAATGGTAGCTGGTGAATTACTAAATTTAGAATTTAGATCTTGTTCCCCAGATCATTCTAGGATTCAGATGAGAGCAACCCCTCCCCAAACCTGGAAACTCACAAGGGGGAAACAGACTGATAGTTTAAATGGGGAAAGTTCGAGACTGGACTTGAACAATTGACTTTTATCCCCAAGAAACTTAGCTAGTGAATCAGATAACAGTGTAATATTAGGTGAAGATCTGAGCCCCATTCTCACTAAATCACCTAAAAATCAAATTTTGGTCTGTCCCGCTGACGAATCTATCCCCCCCAATACTTGCCAAAAACCTATAGGTGAGGCGTGTCTTGTGCCTTGTGCTAGTAGCCGTGGATCTGTTCTTTCATGGAACATAGCTGGCCTAAAGACTAAGCTAGAGTCGCCTGAGTGGGCATTATTTATTCAAGAACACGAAATATGTCTATTTCAGGAGACATGGGCACTGGAGGAAGTGCATTTCCCTGGATACCTAAATTATAGCATCCCAGCAGTAAAGGTAGGGAGGGGGAGACCATCTGGAGGATTAACTATTTGGATAAGACAAGACCTGGGGGTAATAGTAAAACCTATTTGTACTAACCACAGAGATCTTCAGGTCCTAAGTCTCAAGTTTTCAAACCCTGTACCAGTTTATATTTATAATCTGTATGCGAGAAGTACGGGGGTTAGAAAATCTGAGGTCTTTGCGTTTTTAGAAAACTTATTAGAAACCCATTGCTCTCCCTTTAATGTAATTGTGTGGGGGGGGGATTTTAATGTACATTTTGAGCCTCTTATGAAGGGAAGCTCTAACGTGTCAGAGGAGGAGGATAGAGAGTGGGGGATTCCCAAACTGGACCCTGAACCAGTTAGTAAATGGTCTGAGGTAGCGGTTCAAATGAACTCTATCTGCCTAAACAAAGGTCTAAGAGCTGCAAATGGAAGAACCGTAGGCGACAAAGCTGGGGCACTCACATTTAGTAGTGGCACACGTAAAAGTACAATAGATTATATTCTGCTCAACCTGGCCTTGTGGAAACATCTCCAGGATATGATGATCATAGACTGGGTCGAGAGCGACCACAATCCCTTGTCTATGAATCTCTCTTACTGGGAGTCTCCTGATCACCATGCGGTTAAAATGACTCCTATTCCCTCCAGTGACATTGTGTTATCAAACGATATGCGCCATGTTCGATGGCCCAAAGTTTCCCTCTATAAAGAGAATTTGGATTTTATAGCTAGTAAGCTTGGACAGGCGAAACTAGACTTATTACTGTTAACGGAAGGGGACTATGATATTTTAAAATTGCAACAAGGAACTATGACCCATGAGGTTCTTTTTGGTGAACTTAAAAGCCTATTTGTTAAGCCCTCCAGGCGGAAAGGCAGCCGCGCACCAGAACCATTTCGTTGGTACACTGGTGAATGCAGGAAGGCTTGCCTTGACTTGGGGAAAGCAATTAAATCTGAGCCCACTGAGAATATTAGGGCAGCCAGGCTGAAGTAAAAAAATGCTGTCTTAAGAGCTAAGCGAGACTGGGACGAAAAAAGGTGGAATGATCTAAAGGAAGCGGGATCCTGCAAAGACATGCGTAGGTTCTGGAATGTTTATAAGTGGGGCTAGGAGGGCAATCCGGATAAGCCTCAGAACTGGGTCCCCCAAGAAAAGTGGGTAGAACACTTCCAGCCACAATATGCTAAGGGTCTGGACTCGCAATTAACAGTGGAAGTCACATTTGAGCCCTTAACTGAAGATCTTTTTACTCTGAAGGATGTTCAGTGTGCATTAGGCTTAGTGGTCCCTGGAAAAGCGCCAGGTATTGATGGCATACCCGCAGATCTTTTTCTGCAAGACCAGAATTCATGGGGTTGTTACATACTTCTTCTGGCAAATATGATTGCAAGGGGAGCCCCCATACCTAGCTCTTGGAACGGGGCTGAGATCATACCCGTTTTTAAAAAAGGCGATAAGACCCAGCTAGGCAATTATCGCCCCATCAGCCTGATAGACACCTCCCCAAAAATATTTGGTAGGCTGGTTTTAAACAAAATTCTTGATTGGGAAAGTAATAATAAGATCTTATCCCACCTACAGGCAGGGTTTAAAACCATGATCAGCACGGTCGATCAAGCGCTGCATTTTGCTATGCTGTACTGGAGGACCATGCTGATTGGACATGGAAGTCTATATGCTGCTTTTATAGATTTAAGAGCAGCTTTTGACCCTGTTCCACGTTCTACTTTATGGAGAGTCCTTGGTGACATGGGTCTGCCAGGGCCTCTCTTATTGTTAGTTAAAAGACTCCACGAACAAAATTATGCACAGATTAGGTGGGGGAGTCCAGGGAATGTTACTACGCAGTTCCCAGTGGAAACTGGAGTACGCCAGGGCTGCGTCCTGGCGCCAACTCTATTTTCCTTATATATCAATGATGTGGCAAAGATTTTAATTGACTCTAATATTGATGCACCATTCCTTGCTGGAGCAAAAGTCCCCATTTTAATGTTTGCCGATGACTGTCTTTTAGTCTCAAAAACTCCCAGCAGGCTTCAAAAGGGCTTGAAGCTTTTTGACGATTTTTGTACCGCTCGGGGTCTAGAAGTAAACGTACAGAAATCTAAGTTTATGACTTTTAATGCTTCCAAATCTTTTAAGGGTACTGTGAACATGAATCAGCGTCCTCTGAAAAGGGTCCAAGCATTTACTTACCTGGGTGTTTGCATTGATAGCAAGTTGACCTGGAAACAACAAATTGACTTGGCCACATTAAGACATAGGCAGTTAACTGGAGCACTGTACCTAGAATACCAGAATTTCAAAAAACACAGTTGATTGACAGAATGTAGAACAATGTCATACATTCACCCCAGTACAAGGATCTGGGCCTAAATCCATCGTTTTTTTGCACTACACACGACCCTGGGTTAGACACTGGCTACACCAGAAGTCTCTCACTAAGCCAATATCTCCAGTACTGGCGGTCTATAATTGTAAAGCAGTTAGTTCTGCCCTGTATGGGGTTGAGATATGGGGATGTGAAAACCCTAGGGGGATGTCAATCTCTGAAAATTCATTTTTAAGGAATTTAATAAAACTTCCTCAGAGTACCCCTATGAATCCACTTTTTTATGATCTGGGGTTATCCCCAATAGCGCTTATAGCATCCTTTCGTCCAGTTTTATACTGGAGGAGGATCTGGACTACGCCTGAACTTGAGATCTTCGCAAGAGGCTTGCTTGATGTTATTCATAACGACACCTTTCATAAGATCAAGTGACTAGACCATGTTCGGGGCATTCTGATTAATTTGGGCCTGCGGAATCTGTGGGAGGATCCTACAAATTCAAGGTTTCCCCCTAAGAAGACTCTAAAGACTTTGTATTGGCAGTTTGCGGGCTCTGGGGCTTACAGGTCTTCTGACCCAGGGTCCTTGACCGGAATGTTTTTAGCCATTAAGGATGTGCCTAAACTGGAAACCTTCTGGGACGTTATCTCAAAGCCTCTTGATCGCAAACTATACTTTCAATTGAGGATTGGGAGCCTACCAGTAGGGGCTTTCACTAGTAAGTGGTCTCCGGGGGCTAAAGCTGTTTGTCCATCTTGCTCAGCTCGCCCGGAGACTATTGGACACCTGCTTTTTGAATGCCCGGTATACTCGGACCCCCGAAGAACGTGGCTTCGTCCAATGTGCAGATTACTGGGTACCAACCGGGGTCAGTGGCAATACGCATCATATGTTCCTGTACTGATATGGCAATTTGTATAGCCGTGGCAAAGTATTTGGGCTGGGCATGGACCATCAGAAGTAGAATGCTTAAAGATTAACATGTAATCACTATACCGGAATCTATTTTTAATTATGTATATAACTGGCTAATTATATAGATGAAATGTTTTAACTCTATAACGAACTTTTGGGTTTTATATGTATATATGTACAGATTTTTCAAGATCAAATTCTATTTATATGTCTAAACTTTATTTGTATGTACTGTTTGCTTTTATGACTTTTGTCGAATAAAGCCTGTCTGACCTGAACTGAGCGTATTCTACCCCTAGAACCTCACAAAGTGGGTATAGATACGCCTGGACACGGCATCAAAGAGGTTGCTAGATCGACTGATTCTATGTTGCCCAGCAGTAGGGTGGAGCAAGTAAATGATAGGTTGCGGGTCCCTCATATAGCCCCTACTAGCCTTGAGGCAACCATTTCAAATTCTAGTCGTTCTGGTAGTCCTGTACAGCCTCCTGGCTCAGTTCTTAACAAGAGGACAAGGGGCTGCCGAGTAAAATTAGATCTACCCCCGGAAGCAGCCCCTTTGGTTGCTATCTTTACTGGCATTCCCCCACTCAAAGAGGGAGAGTTTGAATCTGCCACAGACCTAATGGTAAAGGCCAGAACTTGGTGTGCTGATGCATGCTTGCAGTGGTGGGGTAAATATCTCCAATAGGATTATTATGGCAAGGAGGGTGGGTTGGATTGGGAAGCGCTTGAAGATTGTTCAGGGGGACTGTGTCATAATACATTTTGACAGTTCTGACCTGGCCAATAGATTGTTTTGGGATGGCTCGGAGATATCGGAATCAAGTCAAATGAGACTGGTTCCCCTGGGCTTTTTCTACCCACCCCTTGTCAAGAATTATGGTGACCGCTGCCCTCCCATGGTAAGGAGGGGGATGAGCTTAGCATCAGGAGGGGAAAGAACAGGCGGGCACACATGCACACAGTTTTTAAGGAGGGAGCCACTAGCCCAGGTGGCACCTCATCCCCAGTCAGTATATAGATCTGCGGAGGGTTGCGGGCCGACTCTGAGTAACCGTTTCACCCCTCTGTCAGATATAGAGGAGATTGACTGACAACCAGTCCCGAAGCTGTCTGCCATGGCCAGAGTTCCTATCCCTGACGTGGCAGCGGCCTGTAAAATCATCAGCTGGAATGTAGCTGGAATTAGAGCTAAAAGGGCAAACCAAGCCTGGGTCAATTTCATAACCAGCCATGACATCATAGCATTTCAGGAATCCTGGGACACCTCTTCCAGCTTCTGGTTGGACGGCTTTACAAGCTTTGCCGTTCCGGCCGTCCCCAGTTCTGCTGGCAGAGCAAAGGGAGGTCTTATTTTCCTCTTTTCTTTAAAACTCAAGGGGGTTCTGAAACTAGTTAAAGTAGGCTCTCCGAATCTTTTAATAGTGGAATGGGTGGTTTCTCCAAATTGTAAAATTATTTTTATTAACTTTTATAACTCTTGGGCAAGGGACAATGGTAACGACCACATTGGAATTTTTTTTATTTACTGTCAGTCAAAACAATCACTCTAACTTCGAATTTATTTTATTGGGCGATTTTAATATTCACCCCTGCTGGGACCTGTGTTGCACAGAAGAACATGAGGGTCCACCTGGCTCGGACGCGATGTTGGCTAATTTTAATTTTTTTGAACCAATCATTTCTGAGGTGGGCGCAAGAACAATTACTTATAAGGGTTCTGACCCTGGTTCAGTCTTAGATTACATCTTCCTGTCCCCAGGTATTCTACATAGGGTTGTTTCCTATAGAGCAATTGTCTCCCCATATAGTGATCATAACCCTGTGTTGCTCGAGGCGACCTGGGGCGATTTCATGGGTTTTAAGTCTTGCCCCGCCCAACCAAGGCCAGCATTACGCCCTGTGGACCAAGGGAGAAGGTTAAAATGGGCAAATGTAGTCCCAGAAAATTTCTTTGAAGAATTATTTCCTAAAATTGAGGGTAATATGATGATTTGCCAGGACCCAAAAGCTGAAAACCATGAAATTATGGGGGCCTTTGAAGCTATATGCATACAAATTTCTAAAGATCTAACGGCTAAATCAGGGCATGGAGGCAAAAATCATCATAGATGGTTTGACTTGAATTGCTCAAAGGCCCATAGAGCACTTATGCAAGCTTTAAAACATAACCCAAGAAACAAGGCTGTCATTGCCTCCTTAAGGAAGGAGTACAAGCTAAAAATTAAGGGCTGGAAAAATGACATAAAGAAAGCTGCATGGAAAAAATTACTATCAACTGACGTATTGCGTGACAGTAGCCAAATCTGGGCCATAATCAATCAACCCCTTTTTTCAGACTTAGATAACACGGTCATGGACTGTGTTATACCTGATGATAAATGGCTGCGTCATATTAGAGATGTGTATGGAGATTCGGACTCTGGACCCCAAGATTCCCCATTGGTGGCATCTGAGTCTGCCCCCCTACTTTTCAATCAAGCTGAAGTAGAGAGAGCTATCTTAGAGACCTCAAAGAATAAGGCTCCTGGGCCGGACGCAGTTCCGGCGATCTCTATAGACACTCACCAAAGCTCTGGGCCAGGGTGTTATCAAATGTCTTCTCTGCTGCAAATGGCAATCTCCTTCCTACCACCTGGGCCACTTTTTAAAAAAGGACAGCGAGATGACCCGGGGTACTATAGACCCATTTCCCTCTTAGACTCTGCGATTAAGATACTTGGCAGAGTCTTACTGGTTAAGTTAAGGGACAGCATTGAGAGAAGTGGGGGGTCTATCAAACATCCAGTATGGGTTTAGAGAGAAGAGAGGCACCTTGGAGCAGTGTTCTAACTTGCATTTGTTAATCTCTAAATACATGGTAGCTAAAGAGGGGTTGTAATTTCTGGCCTTTATGGACCTCTCCTCGGCCTTCGATTTAGTGAATAGGACCAAATTGTGGGCTATCCTACTAGAGATCGGGATTGACGTGGCGTTGGTAAACTTTATGGCGTCCCTCCATCAGGAGTTGTTTGCCACAGTCAGGGTCACTAAGGAGGGAAGGTGCACAAGCCGTTTTAAATCAGAGCGAGGAGTGTGCCAGGGCTGTATTTTGGCCCCCTTCCTTTTCACCATCTATATTAACGGCTTGGGTAGTCCTCTGGAGGCAATGGAGGGGGATGTTCCGCGTGTAGCAGATGCTAGGATACCGGCTCTCCTATACGCGGACGATGCAGTCTTAATAGCCCGCACTGGTATGGGCCTCCAGCGATTGTTGGATGCATTCGGGGCCTTTATGGACTGGCTGGATTTAAAAATAAACGCGAAAAAAATCCCACACAATGGTGGTTGGTCACCACAGAAATAAGCGTAAATCTAAAACTTTTGTGTGCAAGGGCGAGGTGGTCTCCAGGGTAACAGCCTTTCTTCACTTGGGGGTTCTCTTCGATGAGAGGGGATAGTGGGGCCCCCAAATTAAGGCAAAGAGCCTATCTGTGGCTAGATCGTCCTCTGCCCTTTTGGGGTTTTCAAAAAGGTTGGGGGCCAGGCCTATGGAGGCTCTTTTAAAAGTTTATAATTCTAAATGCATCCCAATGGCTATGTATGGTTCACCCTTATGGGGTTATGTACATCATGAATTGATCCAGAGGGTAGAAAATAGGTTTTTGCGTTTACTCTTGTCTGTCCTCAGTCCACTCCGACCTTCTCAATTCACTCGGAGGTGGGTTTGGACTATGTCACTGACAGGCTTAATTTGGCGCCTTTAACATTCTGGCTTAAGACATGGCTTAATAAGGAATTAACCCTTAATCATGCAATCCTGACCGATCTCATGTCACTAGAACATGCTAAAAAGGTGCCCTGGCTGGAATACCTGAGAAACTCTTTTGGACAGTTGGGACGTCCGGAACTCTAACTATTACCGTCTAGTATTAGAAGGGAGGACGTTAACTTGATCAAAAAGCACTTTATGGATGGGGCCAGATTGGCCCGTGAGGAACAGGAATTGTTGAAACCCACAGTTAGAGCGCATTACATGTTATTAAATTCCCCCTCACTTGAGCCACACCTCAAGATCGTTTCTAAACCATTCCATAGATTTCTGCTGACCAAGTTTAGATTTAACCTGATCCACTTTTACTTGGGTAGCTATCGATCTTGGGCGAAACCAGAAGGGGCCCACCTTGTAATTGTGATAAATCTTCACCACAAGATACCATGCACTTTTTCATGTTTTGCGGGTTTCTCTCGGACATCAGGAAATAATATCTGTTGCCAATTTTGAGAGAGGCGGGCTTCATTCAAGTGAGGCCGGCTCTGGCTTATCTTCAGTCCCTGAGTAGCACCCGCATTATATTCTGCGTGGCAAATGTTTTAGTGGCGGCAACTAAAATTAAATCACAAAATGCGCCACTGAATGCAGAATAAAGTATTTGTAATTAATTGTATCATCTGTGCTGATTATTCTCTGATCAATTGTATTGCATATGTTTACAACGATTTTGTATTGAGTTTCGAAAATGTATTATACGCTCTCATATATGTATATAAATGTTTTATGCCTTTTATGATTTTTAACAAATCGAATAAAGTGAATTTGACTGACTGACAATAACTTTACCCATTGCATCATTTATTAACCCTTCTTCAACATCTAAATTACACCGTAAAATTACTTGACTCCTCTTGCACACGCATAAACGCTTTTCTAAGCCTGCAGTTTTGGATACAGACTTCTCCAAAGCTTCCAATTTTGTTTGTAGTTTATCTGTGAGTGTATTCTGACTCCCTGATGTTTCATTTTATCAATAGCTGTAATTTCCAAAATATCTTCTTTCTCCAGTTGTAGTAATTGTTCATTAAAGATGGAGCACTCTTGAAGTGTAGGCAATACACAAACTATAGATTTCTGTTCTTCAATGAAATTGTACATTAGTTCAGCTGCCATAACAGTAGATGGAATAGTTTCTTGATAAGGCAAGTTTCCAGAGCACTTTTCACCTCTTTTGTCAGAATTCCTGTTCTAATGTCCTTCAATATATCTGCTTAAACCACATCAGATGCTTGACACTTATTTTTAACTAGTACCTTGTTTTTGAAGTTTAAGCAAATATTCACATTGCCAATACTCCTCAGAGAATTTCTTGTTTCATTATGCACAAGTGTTTTGATCACAGGTTGTACTTTTACGGGGGTAAGTTGCAGTAGGTCACCAAATACAATCAAATGCTTTCCTTCAAAGAGTACTATGTAGTTTGTTCTTAAAATCTGCTGCATTCTTGAGTGTATGAAAGCAAGCATTAAGTTGGATACCACGCTGACCTTATCAATGATTAAACGCTTTAGTTTCTTCAATACTCTTTGTACCTCATGGGAAGCTTCACCAGATGATTTCTGGTATTCCAGTTTATTGTCATGTTCAAAAGGTAGCATCAGTAGGCGATATAAAGTAATACCTTTAATGTTATGGGCAGCTAATCCTTTTGGTACTGTTAATACACATGACAAATTAGATTCTATTGTCTTCTGTAGATAACCGGTGAGAGCTTTAATTAGGAAGCTTTTTCCAGTGCCAGACTGTCCACTGATATATAGTAATATTGGTTTGTATGAAGGACAATCACACAGTTTCCTCTCATTGAGAAATCTATGCTCTATTTTATCTTTAACTTTGTTGTAAATTTCTTTTTGTTCATTGTTCAGTTGTTCTACCAAGTGTTCCAAATCCACAGTTTCCTCTCTTGTTTGCTGCATTGTAGTCTCCACCCCATCCATAGCTACAGCTGCTTCTTTTTGTATAATTGGTTCTACGAGAGGATCTTGACTTGTTGTGTGGCGTTTTAAGCTCCGAGTGAATATTCCCGATTCATGCCCTTATATAGGTACAATTCACATTGCCCTTATATAGGCATAGAAGTCAAACCCTTATTTAGGGATAGCCCATGCTACCCAAATACAGACATGGCTACTTGCACCCGTACAAACGTCACAACTATTTTGGGAACACCAGCGTAAGCTTGAATATTGATTTGTCCAAGAACTCAGTTACTTTACAAAGAACAACTATTCCCTAGGGGTTCTTTCCTGACGTTCATATGCCCGACCTTACGTCAAACTATGGCTTTCCTAAACACCTTGAAGGTATAAATATACCTACACTGCTCTAGCAAGATACGGTGGTTCGGAGCAGTTGGATGACCTACTTGCCCGACGCAGCTCGCTACAGCAAGTGCAGAAGGAAGCCGACTCTCCAGCTGACGCATTGATCAGGAAGCTGCCTTTCTCCTGCCGAGAATCCAGCTCCAGTGTTTCCAGCTCCCCTTGCGGTGTGTTGGGAAATCGAGTCCCGAGACAGAGATACCAGACCTCCTTCATTCTAACCAAGGTATGGAGCTGATTAGAGCCTAGAGAAACCTTTGGTAGATTCTTGGCAAAAACGAAACCTATGCTACACAATACTTACTTCTTCCCTCGTACTAGACTTAGGTTAGGTACATTGGGTAGGCGTATTTTAGAAGCACCAGTTGAGTATTTTAGTCAATGTTATTTATGTATGTATTTTTATATGGCTTAGAAACCATACAATGCTCTTACAGTATTATTTCATATTACTGTTTACGCTGTATGCATTATACTTTGCAATCTGCATAACGATTGTAGCAGTTCACCTCTCTTGCATGAGAAAGAAGACTGTTCAATAAACCCTTTTTATTGGAAACGCCTGTCTCACTATTTCTCTGCAACTCTGTAGAAACGAAGCATGCACGACTGACTGAGTGAAATACTTATCTATTGTTTCTGCGACTCTGAGAGATATATTCTTATTCTTGGGAAACAAAGTTGTCATGTTTATGCGGTTGTCAGAAACAAATCCCTTTTTGTGTATTCAAGAAAGTTTCTAGTGACCTCTGAGTTAGCTGGCACACACACAATAATGTTCAGTATATTCGATAGAGACCTAGTTGACCTCAGTCCTACGTCAAATCTTTAGGATATATTATTCCAATGCTCAGAGCCTATTGGGAATATAGGAACTACACTACAGACTCACTGGTGCAGAACTTTGCCTGCTTTGTGAACTCTCCTTGGTTATCTCAGCAGTGATGGTTTCTTCCTGTTCAATCTGATCTTTCAACATTTGCAAGTAGGTTGGAAAGAATGAACATTCAATGCAGTCTTTCACAGCATTTAAAGAGTCTTCCTAACCGTGATCGGGCCTGATGATTCACAAAGGGCCTCTGCACTTGTGGCGGACACCCTGCCGTTGTGGATGAGTTTCTGCACCCGGGGTGGAATCTCCGCAATGAGAATTCTCGTTACGGAGATTCTACCCCTAGTGGGGAGTCTCCACATGACTGTAGGGATTCTGACACTAGTGCAGAGGCCCTTTGTGAATCAGGCCCTATAGTGTCCAAATAAATCTGACTCAGCACGCCATGGCTTGAATAACTGCAAAGTGCCAAGCAGGGCCGGTCCTAGAACTTCTGAGGCCTGGGCGAAAGAGAAGATGTGAGGCCCCTCTACTTTGCATATAACATCCAGTCGCGGCCGGCATGATGCGTGGGTGAAGGGGGGTCTCGTAGAGGTTCACGCGTGCGGGGGCGTAATTTAAAAATAAACGAAACTTACCTCCCCAGGTCTCGCGTCGGCTATGGTCCTGACCTGCTCTCCTGCTTTCCTGCCTCCGGCAGGAACAGGAAGCAGACAGCCTCCGTCCCCTAAGCCTATCACAAGGCTGCAATGGCAGCATTGTGATTGGTCGGTACGCCGACCAGTCTGTCGCTTATGGGGAGGCCATTTTCTCCATGTAGGGTGCATTGCAGCCTACATGGAGAAAGGCCAGAGTGCCCATGACTGGTTGGGTTGGCCCCGGAGGGCCGGCCAAACATTAGGCGCCCTTAGCAGTGGGCAAGGCACTCCTCCCCTGCCCTAAAGCAGACCCGCCCACTCCCAACCAAACACTTCTGCTTTCTCGCAGTGCGAGAAGCAGAAAACTAAAAATGGTAGTTTTAGAATTGTGTGTTTCTGCTTCTCACACTGTGAGAAAGCAGTAGGGCTATGCTCCTTCGCCCTAGTGGAGGAGCCACCCTTGGTAACATCACAAGAAGTGACATCACAGAAATTGACATCGCAGAACAATTGATCTTATTTGGCGTCCCCGAAGAGAACTAACGTGGAAATCAGTAACATGGACAAAAAGATAAATATACAAATACAATAAGTCCATATATTTTAAAACTTTATTAAATGGATTACATTTATTATTATTAAAACAGTTTTGTATAGCGCGTGGTTACCCTAGAGCATCCCAGCGCTTCACCAAACAGAGTAACAGATTAAAAGAGAGAGAAGCACAGCGGTTTAACAAAAGAGAAAGGTTTTCAGTTGTTTACGAAAACGCATAAGGGATGGCTCCGAGCGTAAACCTAGGGGGAGTGAGTTCCAAAGGGTTGCAACCCTTACGGAGAATCTCCTCCCTCCTGAGCGGGCCTTTTTGACCCTGGGGATCATGAGTAAGTGTTGTTGGTCTGAGCGTAGTGTTCTACTTGCCTTATATGGGGTCACCAGTTTTTGAAGGGCAGGAGGGCCTTTGCCTTGCAAGATTTTATATGCAAGGCAGAGAGACTTAAATTTCACCCTTTCTCGCACTGGCAGCCAATGCAGCGCCCTCAATGCGGGTTTGGCCGATCGTGACATAGGGATGTTGTGGAGCATTCGTGCCGCCGCATTCTGCACTTGCTGAAGTTTGTTCAGAGTGATCTCAGGGGCACCCAGATAGATTGCATTACTGAAATCTAGTCTAGATATAATCAGGCCCTGGATCAAGAGCTTCTGGGATAGAAATGGAAGCAGAGGCAGCACTTTGCGCACCGATCGGAGAAGGCCGAAACAAACACCAGCCAGTTTGGTAGCCTGGGTCCTGAAGGAAAGGTCTTGCTCCAACCAAATACCCAAGCTCTTGATCTCAGCCTTGGGTTTGGGGGGGGATCCCAGGCAGCTAGGCCAGGCAGACCGGGGGAGTGAGGGACTTTTCATCCTCATCAGCATTATCTCAGTTTTAGAGCCGTTCAGCTTTAGAGCTGATTCCCCCATCCAGGTGTGGACTTTGGATAGGCAGGAATGTAGTACCTGGGGATTTTCCGTGACCTTGGAGAGGGCAAACACCAGCTGGGTGTCATCGGCATAGCTCACGATTTTGATGTTAAATGGAGCCACCACATCCTCCAAGGGGGCCATGTACACATTGAATAATGTGGGGCTCAGGGAGGAGCCCTGGGGCACTCCACAATGGAGGTGGGTGGATGCCGATCTTGTGCCCCCTTCCCAGACCTGGAAGGTCCGTTCGCTAAGAAATGACCTGAGCCATTTCAGCGCTATCCCCCTCACTCCAGCATCTGACAGTCGCTGAAGTAACACTCGATGGTTAACAGTGTCGAACGCTGCACTAAGGTCCAGGAGGATCACTGCCACTGATCCTCCTGAGTCCAAAATGCAACGTGCCTCTTCCACGACTGCCAGCAGGGCGGTGTCCGTGCCTTGACCCGGGCGGAAGCCTGTTTGGGAACTTCTCAGCACACCGTTGGACTCAAGAAGTTGGATAGCTGGGAATTAACCAACTTTTGTCACATTGGATGGAAAAGCTAGGTGCAGGTCTCACAGAAATGTATATTTTTTACTCCTCGTTAACTGATTGTTTCCAGATGAGTGCATGATTCAATTTCCAGTTCTGCCTCATAAAGGAGGAGATCCTGTCGAGGTAATGAGGGGCGGGATCATTCAAAATATAAAATGACACAAGAGAAAACCTCTCACACCATGGCTATAATTGCAAATTTGAAAAGGCTCCCTTATCTTTCTGTGCCATTATTGTGCTAACTTAGGATTCATTAATACTTCGTAATTTGTTTTAACGTAAATCCTCTCACCAGTATCCCACATACACATGCTAAGAGATGTAGGAACATCTTTCTTGTGTGTGGGCTCTTTACTCGCCAGAATTATGTTCAGTGCAAAAACACAGCAAAACAGACAAGATGATGGACGGAATGTTGCACAATGGCAAAACATTCACCCCCAGTCACAGATCTGGGTTTAATCCATCGTTACTTTGCTCACCAAGCCACCCCAGTTCAGACATGGCTGTATGCAAATCAGTCTTGACCCTGTGCCTCATGGGAAAAGTCCAGCCCGAACTGCCGAGCCATGTCTTTCCTGGACCGGAATCAAGCATCCTAGGACCGGTTTCTGGCTATCAGCCGTCTTCAGCCAGGATCTCTGTACTGGGGTGAATGTATGACATTGATCTGCATTCTGTCCATCAACTGTTGTTTTTGCAAGTGCAAAAACATAACACATAGCACAAAATTACAAGACACCATTGAAAACAAATAAAGATTGTACATAAATAAAAAAGACTTGAAACAATCAAGACCACTGCTAAATCATACATTGACTTGAAGGTACACTTCAGATTCAAGGGGTTTTCAAATCAACGTTTTTGATTTGGTGGTAGAACTGTAGGAAGTAGAAGTGGCTGCCTTTAGCACTGGTGAAGCCCTGTGCGACAATGTTGGTGCCCCCCAATGACTTGCTCTGCCATGGATTCCCTCACTACCACCCTTTAACAGTGCCACTCAAGTCTCCATAACCACATTCTCGCTCAGATGCATTTAATTTGATTTACAGCGCCACTGATACCGGTGAGGGGTGTCAGAGATCATTGTATCACACATAACACGGACACAATCAATCATACGTGTGTAAATCACAATAGGTAATGTTACATAAGACAAAGGACTAGGAGTCACATTACAATCATACTAGTAGGCAGTATAGTTTATTAGTGATTGATCTGGAAAAACACAAACTCTGAATTTAGAATGTTATTCCATGGTTGGGGGTTCTATTTAATAACCAGAATTGATTTCTGTCCAAATGAACCCTTTTTATAACATTGGGATAATCAAAGACTGGGGAAAAAACATAATGCAGTAATGTATACCTTCCAGTGGTGTGGAGAGCCCGGAACTCACGTCTGAGCATATCCGTCCCACTCGAGGTGACAAATGCAAAATCAACAGTTGATGGACAGGATGCAGATCAATGTCATACATTCTCCCAGTACAGAGATCCTGGCTGAAGACGGCTGATAGCCAGAACCCGGTCCTAGGATGCTTGATTCTGGTCCAGGAAAGACATGGCTTGGCAGTTCGGACTGGACTGTTCCCATGAGGCACAGGGTCAAGACTGATTTGCATATGGCCATGTCTGCACCTGGGTGGTGTGGCGTGCAAAAAAACAATGGATTTAGGCCAAGATCTCTGTACTGGGGTGAACGTATGACATTGATCTGCATTCTGTCCATCAATTGTTGGTTTTGCATTTGTCACCCCGAGTGGGACGGGTATGCTCAGACGTGAGTCCCGTGCTCTCCACACCACTGGAGTCAAGCTATCCTGGCTGATGACGGCTGATAGCCAGACACCGGTCCTAGGATGCTTGATTCTGGTCCAGGAAAGACATGGCTTGGCAGTTCGGGCGGGACTGTTCCCATGAGGCCCAGGGTCAAGACTGATTTGCATATGGCCATGTCTGAACTGGGGTGGTGTGGGGTGCAAAAAAACGATGGATTTAGGCCCAGATCTCTGTACTGGGGTGAATGTATGACATTGATCTGCATTCTGTCCATCGACTGTTGTTTTTGCATTTGTCACCCTGAGTGGGAAGGGTATGCTCAGACGTGAGTCCCGTGCTCTCCACACCACTGGAGTCAAGTTATCCTGGCTGATGACGGCTTATTGTAAATGAATCTCGGACTCTAGTGTAACTTTTCCCAATTCATGCCCTTATATAGGTATACATTATCCAATCCTTATATAGGCATAGAAATCATTACCATATTTAGACTGAGCCTATGCAGCCCAAATACGGCATGGCTACTTCCACTACGTTCCAAGAATCAACAACGATTTCTTAGAAAAAAACGCTTTCAGCAGCTAGGGACATCCCTTTGCCTGAATACTAATTTATCTAGGAAATCATGGAGTTTTCAAAGAACTGAGTCTTTGATGACGTTATTAAGTCCAATCATACGTCAAACTCTGCACCTTCAAAGTATAAATATGCCTAGATTTGCCCAGACAAACACACAGAGGTTTGGAGCAGATCGACTAACTACTTGCCCCCGACGCCCTGCAGACGCAAGTGCCGAAGGAAGCCGACCCTCCAGCTGACGCACTGAGAGACTCTGTCTTTTCTCCTGCCGAGAAATCCAGCTCCAGTGTTTCCAGGCTACCCTTGCGGGTTGCTGTGAAATCAAGTCATGAGAGAGAGAGATACAAGACCTCCTTCATTCTAAACCAAGGTACGGAGCTGATTAGACCCTTAGAGAATTCTTGATTAGATTCTTGGCAGAAAATACTAAACTTAAACTACTCCTCACTTACTTCTTCCCTTGTGCTAGGCTTAGGTCAGGTACACCGGGGTAGGCGTATTTTAGAAGCACCAGTTGAGTACTTTTAGCCATCATTTCATCACTGTATGTATTTTATACGCTTTAAAGCAATTTATGGCTTAGAAACCATATCATGCTTTTACAGTACTACTTTATAATACTGTTCGTATTATATACCCTGTACTTTATTACCAGTATTACGATTGTAGTAGTACATTTCTTATGCTATTTAAAAAAAAATATATTTTTATTTGCATTTTATCATATAACAACAAAAGTCATGTCATCATCAGTCCACATATCCCGCCTGCCCACCCTCCACCCCCCTATCCATACCATTAAAAACAATACTTCAGTATTTATCTCACACCATTTCACCTGCACAGTCTGTGACCCAGTCTGCCGTGTTCCTCCCGAGTTTCCTTGCCCCCCCCTAGCTGTATATACACCTGCTTCCCTCCCCCCTGCTCAGAGGCCCCCTCAAGACCATGGTATATCCTCCACTTACTCCAGACCCTGCCAAATTTTTTCGGACAGCCCCGCGCCTTGTATGTTACCCTTTCAGGCGCCATATAAAGGTCTAGGCCTCTTCTCCATTCCTCCAGCCGAGGGAGTTGTGGCTGCCCCCCAGTATTTTGCCACATCTCTCTTCGCTACTACCAGGGCCAAGGTCAAGAAGATCAACAGTGGGCGGGTGAGATCAATATCATTAGTCATACCAAGTAGGACCAATTTTGGGTCCGCCGGTAGGGGAGCTTCCAGCACCTCACCCAGTTCTCTAAGAATCTCCCCCCAGTAAGCCTGAATCTGCGGACATGACCAGAGTGTGTGGAAGAAATCTCCTCCCTCTCTGCCGCATCTTAGGCAGTTCGTATCTCCTATCTTCCCCATTTCATGGAGGCGTACCCTATCAAAATAGATCCTATGAAGGACGTTAAATTGTATCAGACGTAACCGGGATTTAATCGCTATTTCCCTGGGATGCATGAGAACAGTGTCCCAGTCTATCTCGTCCATGTCGCCCACTTCACTTTCCCATTTTCGTCTAAGTGCCCCTAAGTCCTCTGGCATGTTATTCATAAGGGTCCTGTACGTAAGTGACACCGCTCTCTCTGGTATTTGTTCCTGCAAAAGACGGCCCTCCAGGGGTGCATACTCAGGAAGTGTGTCAACCAGGATGTCCTCCGCTCGCCACGCATGTCTCAGCTGAGCATATTTAAGGTATTGCGTGGGAAGCAGGTCAAATTCCGCCCTAAGGGCCCGGAACGACTTCAGTGTCCCCTTCGCAATCACATCTCCCAACGTCGAGATCCCTATTCTATCCCATCCCTTGAACCCCTTTAGTTTATTCAAGTCTGGTAGCCATGCACAGTGTCACAAAGGTGTCTGTCTTCTTTTTCCCATCCGATAGTCCTATTTGCTCTGTGCCATAGCGCCAGTGTGAGCCTGGTGGCCGGCAGCAGTCTCCCTTTCCCTTTGCCCCCATATAGGTAGTAATTGTAGGGGCGGGTACCCATCGCATAGCTCTCTAGTGCATATGTGGGGTGCGTAGCTGGGGCATGAAAGCAGTCGTTGATGGCTACCAAGAGTTCCGCCCAGTAATAGACTTCAGCGTTGGGATGTGAGATCCCTCTACTATATTGGTATATTTGCAAGGTCGACAGAACTACCCTGGGTTGTTTACCAAGCCAGAGATAGGAGCGGCTTCCGAATTTATTTCCCGGAACACCCTGCGAGAAAGAGGGTAATATTCGTTCTGAAACGCATAGAGGAGCTTGGGTAGCGTCATCATTTTGAACATGGCCGAGCGACCTAGGAGTGTGAGGGGTAAGAGCCGCCATCTAGCCGCGTCCTCTACGAAAGTACGTAGTATCCGTCCGACATTTTTTTAATACGAGGCGGACCTATCGAGAGTCATAAACACTCCCAGATAGGGTAAGCCCTCCGTTGTCGTCTGCAGCCTCTCGGGGAGGGTCGGCCATTGCTCTAGGCCCCTGGGGTCGTAAAGTACCGACTTATGCCAGTTAATCCTATAACCCGCGTGTGCTCCATAGCGTTCCAGCTCCGAAAAGAGCACCGGTATCGTAGTTTCGGGTAGTTCCGCTCCCCCCTCCCAACCACCCCCTCCTTCAGTCTCAACTTCCACAGAAACAGGACTGTCGGCGGAGAGGGTCTGTTGCCCTCCCTCAGAACCCCCCCTCTATAACCAACAATTGCGATCTGCGTAGCGGGTGTGTGGCCCATCCCCGCCCGATCAACCTGGAAAGTCACAAGAACAGAACATAGGAATAAATAGCAAACAATAGGTAAAGGGGAGTTGTAACTTGCGTGCCCCCTTAGCAATGAGCTGCAATCTCTGGTGCCATTCTGTCCCCTTTCAGGAATGTGTGTCCTGGGTATCAGTTCTTGGGTCTTCCGCCAGTCCAGACGCTTCCTGCTCCATTTCTCGGATTGCTGTCACCAAAGGATGCAAAGAGCGCCTCTCCTCCTCTTCCCCTCCTGATGATCGACCCCCGTGTCTTCTTCACCTTTAGAGCGAGGATTCCTTTCCAGACAACTGAACCTAGACCCCGTCGCTGCACTCCCATCGGGTGATGCCGAGTTCTGTCTCCTTCGCCCCGACGCGGTGAATGCCGGATAAGGCGTCATCTGCATCCGTCTCCCGCTCCGTGGTTTCTTAGGTCTTTGTGTCTTTGGAGGACTTCGCCGAAGTCCGGGGACTGCCAACCCGTCCCCCACCCTATTTCCTTTAGCCTCCGCTCTATGGAATGTAGGACGTTCCTCCAGCCACTGCCAAGCATCTTCCGGATGATTGAAGAAGTGCGTTCTGCTGTCATGTATCACTTTCAATTTCGCCGGGAAGAGCAACATGTACGTTATGTGCAAGTCTCTTAGCTTCGCTTTTACTGCATCATAGGAGTGTCGCTGTTTTTGCACCTCTTGGCTGTAGTCCGGGAATATCATAATGTTCGTATTTTCTAGGCGGATTTCCCCCAGCTTTCTGGCATCGCGAAGTATTCAATCTCGGTCCGCAAAATTGAGGAAGCGTGCAATGACCGGTCTCGGCCTCGCACCCTCTGGTGGCTTTACCAACAGCGCCCTGTGAGCTCGTTCAATAACAAAGCAATTCGAGAACTGTGCTTTCGGAAAGGTTTTCCTCAGCCAGGTATGTAGGTAGGTCGCCATGTCCGTCCCTTCGATGCCTTCTCTAAAGCCCACAAAGCTTAGGTTGTCGCGTCTCGCCCGGTTTTCTGCATCATCCACCTTCCATAGCAATTGGCGGTGCGATGCTTGGAGTTCCGCCATGTCTTTCCGGAGGGTAGTGAGAGAATCCTCCACCTCACTGATCCGCGTCTCCGCCGTCGTCACCCTCTCTGTCAGGTTACGGAAATCTTGACCTCCGAGCCTACCTCGCCAATCTTGACCTCCAGGGCTGCCCGGGACTCTTGGATATCAGTCCTAGACGCTTGTATTGCCCCCATTAGCAGTTCAGTGTCCGAGCGTGTGCCAGCGGCCGGAGGTGTAGCCTCTTTCTGTGGTCAAGCCGTGGCATAGCTGTCCATGGTCTCCTGCCTAGAGGTTTTAGCAGCCAGGTCCCTCTTCCCGTACCCCTCTGTGCGCTCACCCGCTCAGATGGCTTCTTCACGCACCCTTCGCCACCTTTTCGTCATCCGTGGGGAGGGGTTGTCTTCCGTATACCCTTGTCGTGGAGGCTTCTCCCAGTTCCCTCCTTCCTCACTGCCTATCTTCTCTGTTGTCTCGCCAACCTCTACCTCCATCTGTATCCCTTCCGCCAGCTTCACCGTGTCTCCCACTGCTCTCCCCTGGCCTCTCAGCAGCCAGTGTGGTGTGTGGCCCAGTCTGTGCTTGGCTGGTGAGACGGAGCTAATCCCCCTCAGCGGTGCAGTAGCACCCTGCCTTCAGTGCTGGTTTCTTCCCCTGGTCTGGGCACCAGTAGACGGTCTACTTCCACAAGGCCCTGTGTGTCTCACACTCCTCCTCGGTGCCCGACCTCAGCTCTCACTGCCTGCCTCCTTGGTGTTTCGGCCATTCGCTGGTGGTGGGGGGGTCCGGTCTTGCTCTGGGGCCCCGCAGCAGTTAGACCTTTGTCGCAGGCCGGTCTCGTCAGGTGCGGGGGCGGCAGGACACTATCCGCGCCCGCAGCCCCGGTCCGATCTCTCCTTGCAGCAGTCTTCCCCGGCCTGTGGCCTACCACCACTGCTGGGATACACTCTGTCCAGCTGGGCCCATCGTCTCCGCTCCCGCGCGAAGGCCCCTGGGCAATCAGATCTGTTCATCTGTGTCTGAGGTGGGTGGCTACAGCGCTCCTCTCTGTCTTCCTCCTTACCGGCGTTTTCCCTGAGGGCCCAGGCTCCGGGGTCGATCTTCTCCGGCACCAAGTCTCCTGTATCCTCCGGGAGAGTCCCGCTAGTGGCCTCTGTCCTTTGTCAGGCGGCGTTCGGCTCTTCCAGCCCTCGCCAGCGCCTCTCCCCTCTGTTGTGATGCGCCCTCCCATCGTCGTCCGCGGGGCCTGGGGTGCATGCTAGTCCTGCTTGTGATCAGGACTCGGGTCGAACTAGGTGGCTCTGCACCTCAGAGCTGCTCCCCTGCCTCTGAAGAGTTGATGCCGGGACCGGTACCCGCTCCGGCTGCACTTCCTGATTCTGAGACTACCGGCTGCGGTCCGGCTATCTCCTGGGGATTTTGCGCGTCTCTCACTGCATCACTCAGCCCGCCTCCCCGGGGCCGGCCGCCATCTTGGGGCTCCCGTCCTGGCTCACTGGAACTCCGGTGCCAAATTACCCCATTTCCAACTGCACTTTCGGCAGTTTCTCGGTCCCAGGGCGCGTCTGGTCCCCTCCGAACCCGTTTCCGTCGTCTTGGGGCTGCAGGACTAGTTTTTATTGTCGGATTTAGGGCAGCTCATCGGGAGCTACACCAGAGCACATCTTATCCGGCCATGCTGTTGGCCACGCCCCTACATTTCTTATGCTTGAGAAAGAAGACTGTTCAATAAATACTTTTTATTGAAAACGCCCGTCTCTCTATTTTCTCTGGTGAAACGAAACATGCACGATTGACTGAGTAGAATAGCTATCTATTGTTACTGCGACTCTAGAGATTGATTTTCTATTCTTGGGAAACAAAGTTGTCATGTTTATGCGGTTGTCAGAAACTAATCCCTTCTTGTGAATTCGAGAAAGTTTCTAGTGTCCTCTGAGCTAGCTGGCACTCACAATTAAGTCTAATATATACGATTGAGACCTAGTAGACTTCAGTCCTACGTCTAAACTATAGTATATGTTATTCCAATGCGCAGAGCCTATTGGGAATATAGGAACTACACTACAAGGCGCCCAACGTTTGGTAAGGCGATAATTTAACGCTAGATACTAGAGTAACTCATTCTAAAAGGTTAATATCCGCCAGAACTGAGTAGGACGAAAAACCTATGTATTCGTTTTTGGTTTGTTCAACGTTGAAGGATAGTGTTCCAAAATATTGTGCACCTAATCTTTGTCTCCTTGAAACTTGTTCTGCAAACTTTCAGTCAATAAAATGACAGAGAGTGACGAAGAATTAGCTAGAGTTTCGGCTCAAGCAGTTCTAGATGACAGAAATAGGCTCCAGAATGACCAGGATGCTATAATCATCCCGGTAAACGTAAGTAAAACTATAACTTTCAAACTCATAAATAACGGGGTATCATCGAGAGGTGGTAAATTAATCTTTGTAATAGAGGCACATGAATATCAGCAAACAGAGGAATTCTATTCATGGATTCACTTTCCTCCAGCAGATGGAGGAACACACGAGTTTCACTACTACCAGGTAGAGGAACCTCCGGAGGAATATGTTCCTTACGAGGACATTGATATTCCATTAACTTACCAAGAGCATCAGCTCTGGTTTAAAGGCGCTCTAAAACATGAAAATCACATTACCAGGCTCGGTCTACTAGATAGACCAGGAGCTATATGGCCGGTACTAGCCAGCTATACACCACACCCTGACATAGAAAATATGACAGGTCGAGAACTGTTAGCTCAGCTGAAACATTTAATCAAAATACATAGACTATTGGTTCAATATGTTATGCGGACCTTAACAGTACAACCTACTGTAAGGATTCCACAGCACACCCCTCACCAGGGAAACACAAACAAAATTACACCACAGATTATACAATCAGTCATTGGTAAATTGCCTGCCAAACGGGAACAAATTCCGTTTTGGTTAGCACAAAAAATGACTCAAATTGAGGCAGTATTCCCTGATAGTACACCTCATGAGAAACACATAATTCTGACAATCTGTTTACCAATGGGGATAGCACCACATGTGGAGGACTGCGACACTTGGGGTACAGTCTTTGCTTCAATCTACACAAAAACACATGGTGTACCATCCATGGCGGTGATACCAGACGTTCTGAGACAGATTCAAAATTAATACGGTCCAGAACCGGCCTTAAATCTAGGTATGAAATTACTGAAAGATTTCAATCAGGTCTCAGCTATATTATTAGAGAACATAAAAGGTGAAGCAGCATCCATGGCAATCCGCCAAAAGTTAAAAGAAACAGATATAACAGACCAACCATATGAGCTTGCAAGAATTATTGAAAAATCATATGAAGAGCTAGGAAGAGATAGTTTGGATGAGAAACCAGTAAAACCCGAATTAACAGAAAATCCTGAAAAGGTGTTTATTAAAAATAATCTCACAACTCCTAAGAAGAAGTGGGAAAATACTAAACAGACACTTCCTAAAGAGAAACATTCTCAGTCCAGAGGAGGATCTCCCCAACGGGAGCCCTCTGAAAAAAGGTATAACCTTAGAAATAGGGATACTTTAAGAAAACCTGATAGATATCAAGATACTGATACTCGTTCCTCTCGTACCTTTCAGACTCCCTCGCAGAAATCCGAGAGGAGAGGATTATTAGGACAGAAAGAGGAACGCATGAAGTCCAAAGAAGAACAGGAAGTTATAAGAAAACTCAATTCACCAAAAAGAAGGTAGCAAGCATAAAGATCAGACATGCTGAGGATCTTGAGGACACAACTCAAGAACGGGGAGTGGGCCCAGACAATGCTAGACAACGCAGCAGAAGTCACCATAGTTCGCAGGATCCTGATGGATCATCTGGAGACAGTGGACTTGAATGAATGCATTCAGGTTGAAACTGCCGACACCGGGTTAGTGTACCCCACAAGTTATATGAAGTAACACTCCGGATGGAGGGGGTCATAACTAGAAAAATAAGAGCACTCTTTAGGGAGAAGCTCTCTAAGGGCTATGACATTTTTCTAGCTGAACAAGACTGGCCACCTGAATTTGTTAGGGAGTGCCCACATGGCGAGGAAGTAATTATGCCAGCCTTCTCAAATCACATTCCTATTCATAAAAAATACACCTATGCCAGAAAATGGGTTGTGGCCCAAGCTCCAGCATTATATAAAAATCATGCAGGATGGGATGAAGACTCTCCTCACCATAAAATCCAGTTAAAAAATCAACCTACTGCACAGAGGCAGTATCCAGTTAAGCAAGAAGCTAAAAAACAAGTCAGGGAGATTTTAAATCAACTTGAATACCAAGGGGTGATTGAAGCATGCACCTCGTCAGTGAACAATCCTTTGTTTCCTGTCGCCAAACCAGACAATTCATATCGTCTAGTTTTGGATTACAGACATTTAAACTCCTGTTGCAAAACATTTGCAGTACAAAATGCACACAGTGCAGCACTGATGAATAACATCATGCGGAAAAAATATAAAACCACATTAGACATTTCAAATGGGTTTTTCTGTCAAAACATTGCACCTGAAAGCAGGCATCTGACCGCTTTTTCAATTATGGGGACACAAGGACAATTTTGCCGTCTACCCCAGGGATTCAAGAATAGTCCTGGGTTATTTTCAGCCAGAGTAACAGAGTTACTACAAACGTACGATAATGAGGCATTATCATATGTCGATGACATCTATCTTACAGATGATGATTTGGACAGGCACTTGAAAAGAGTGGACACCATAATACTTGGGTTCGCCTCTGAGGGCTACAAATTCAATTTTAAGAAATCACGAATTGCCCACCTCAACGTCCTATTTCTAGGCTACGAGTTCTCAAGTGAGGGCAAAAGCCTGGCAGCAAACTTTCTAGAGAAATGTGCGCTGCTCCAACCTCCAAAAACGCTGAAGAACTTACAGTCAATTCTAGGTTTCCTGAATTCTGGAAGAAATTATGTTCTGAATTACGCACAAAGGGTTAAACCTCTCTACGAACTAATCAAACCTGATTTCAAACCAACTAATTGGGCTCAAACACACACAGAAATTTTGCGTTCAATGCAAACAGACATGTTAGCAAAAACAAAGTTAGAAACACGCGACAATGTGCGCAACCTTGTTATCCGAATCATCCCAGGGAGATGCGGATTCACTTACCTGACTTTTAATGAAGGTGAAAAGGTACCAATAGCATACAAATCACACTTGTACATACAAGCAGAAGTAAAATTCACTTCTACAGAGAAAATTCTGATGGCGGTTCAAACTACAGTGGCAAAGGAGAGAGCTCTAGCGCAGGGTAAACGCATAATGAACGTTCCACCTGTACCTGCCTTAGAGGCAGTGACAAAAGCAAGCATTCCTAATGCAAAAGCTTTACATCTGAGATGGATACAATGGGTTAACTCTCTTGCTGCAACAGACGTTGAATACATGTTTGACCCCTACTTAAAAACACATGAATACCTACAATACGAGTATGAATGTCCTCTGCCGACCGAGATTCTGCCTCTAGAACATTACGGATGTATAATATATACAGACGGATCAGCACAGCCCGCAATTGGGGGTAAACAAGCTTATAATCAATCAATCAATCAATCACGGCATTTATATAGCGTGCTTCTCACCCGGGAGGGTCTCAAGGCGCTGGGGGAAAGGGGTGTGTTACTGCTCGAACAGCCAGGTCTTGAGTTGCTTCCTGAAGGAGAGATGGTCTTGGGTACGTCGAAGGTGAGTGGGGAGGGAGTTCCAGGTCTTGGCTGCCAGGTAGGAGAAGGATCTTCCTCCGGCGGTGGTTCTGCGGATGCGAGGTACGGGGGCGAGTGCGTGGCTGGTAGATCGTAGCTGGCGCATGGGCGTGTAGAAGGTCATTCGGTCGTTGAGGTACTTGGGTCCCAGGTCGTGTAGGGCCTTGTGTGCGTGGGTGAGGAGTCTGAACATGATTCTCTTGCTGACGGGGAGCCAGTGCAGTTCTCTCAGGTGTCCGGTGATGTGGCTGTGTCGGGGGATGTCCAGGATGAGTCGTGCGGAGGCGTTCTGGATTCGCTGGAGTCTTCTCTGGAGTTTGGCTGTAGTTCTGGCGTAGAGGGCGTTCCCGTAGTCCAGTCGGCTGGTGACGAGTGCCTGGGTGACGGTCTTCCTGGTTTCAGTGGGGATCCATCTGAAGATCTTACGGAGCATGCGCAGGGTGTTGAAGCACGAGGAAGAAACGGCGTTGACTTGTTTGGTCATTGACAGGGAGGAGTCCAGGATGAAGCCCAGGTTGTGTGCGTGGTCTGTAGGTTTGGGGGCGGTGCCCAGGGCCGGGGGCCACCAGGAGTCGTCCCAGGCGGAGGATGATGATCCCAGGATGAGGACTTCCGTTTTGTCTGAGTTCAGTTTAAGACGGCTGTTTCTCATCCAGTCGGCGACGTCTTTCATCCCTTCGTGGAGGTTGGCTCTGGCGGTGGTGGGATCGTTGGTGAGGGAGAGGATCAGCTGGGTGTCGTCGGCGTAGGAGATGATGTTGAGGTTGTGTTGGCGTGCGATGGCTGCGAGGGGGCTCATGTAGACGTTGAAGAGGGTCGGGCTGAGAGAAGATCCTTGTGGTACGCCGCAGATGACTTCGGCGCCTCAGATCTGAATGGAGGGAGGCGGACTCTCTGGGTTCTTCCAGTGAGGAACGAGATGATCCATTCCAGCGCTTTCTCTCGGATTCCGATGTTGCTGAGGCGCTTCACTAGGGTTCGGTGGCAGACTGTGTCGAACGCTGCGGAGAGGTCCAGGAGGATGAGGGCCGCTGTTTCCCCGTTGTCGATCAGGGTTCTGATCTCGTCAGTGGCTGCGATCAGGGCGGTCTAGGTGCTGTGGTTGGCCCGAAATCCGGACTGCGAGTGGTCGAGGGATCCGTTCGTCTCGAGGAAGGCGGCAAGCTGTATGTTGACGGTCTTCTCGATGACTTTGGCCGGGAAAGGAAGGAGCGAGATGGGACGGTAGTTCTTGAGGTCGGTGGGGTCCGCTGTTGGTTTCTTCAGGAGGGTGGTCAGCTCGGCATGCTTCCAGCTCTCCGGGAAGGTGGCGGTGTGGAAGGAGGCGTTGATGGTGTCTCGGAGATGGGGTGCGATGGTGGCGGCGGCTTTGTTGAAGACGTGGTATGGGCAGGGGTCGGTTGGTGATCCTGAGTGGATTGAGTTCAACGTGCGGGTGGTGTCTTCGGTGCTGATCGGGGTCCAGTTGCAGAGGGTGGTGGTGGCGGGCGTTGGATCGGTGGTAGGGTGCGTGGTCTGTGAGTCGAAGCTGTTGTGTATGTCGGCGATCTTGCGGTGGAAGAACGAGGCGAGGGAGTCGCAGAGGTCTTGCGTGGGAGTGATGTCGCTGGTTCCGGCGCTGGGGTTGGAGAACTCTTTGACGATGCTGATAGTGCTGCGTGCACGATTGTTAAAGGTCGCTGCCGCGAAGGTATATTCAGACCTATGGTCACTAACACTCAATCACTCGGAGACTGTACAGCTCAGCGAGCTGAACTACAGGCTTTCAAGATGGCGCTTGAAAATACCGATTGCGAATTCCCCACACTAATAGTGTGCGATTCGTATTTCTGCGTTGAATCTTACAACGAACACTTGCAGAACTGGGTTCGAATTGGTTTTAAAAATTCAAAAGGTGACACAATCAAGCATAAAACGCTTTGAGAACAAGTAGTTCTTTTGCAAAAAGAACTACAAAAGACTCACGTGATTCACACACTGAGTCATCCGTGTGATGGCGTTCACGTTGCAGGAAATTCATTGGCTGATGAAGCCGCGAAGGCAGCTGTGCAAACGGCTTCTGTAGTTACAATCAATTGCTCTAAAAGAGTAATAGACGGTGAAACATTACTAGCAGTAAAAGCCTCAATGGAAAGCAGCTATGCAGCGTTACCTCTAAATTATCCACTTGGTAATACATACATAATTGATGCAAACTCCGTTCCTTTTGTTCGAATCCCTGGAGTGGGGAACAGAGTAATTCCAAACAGGAATCGGAGAGCTGCTTTGGTACACGAAGCACATA
The DNA here is from genome assembly GCF_964261635.1 of Lissotriton helveticus. Taxonomy (NCBI): domain Eukaryota; kingdom Metazoa; phylum Chordata; class Amphibia; order Caudata; family Salamandridae; genus Lissotriton; species Lissotriton helveticus. The sequence goes on along the minus strand of NC_136073.1, from coordinate 473,684,515 downwards.
TGGGAGAGGGTTTGAGACATCAAGGGATCTTAAAATCTCTAATAGAATTAGAAAAGAAGTACTGGTGACCGGGAATGAGCGTTGATGTGTACAATTTCGCAATTTATTGACCTAACTGCAACAGAGATCGCAGCAGCGAAAGCCACCAGATACCTGACTACAGTGTAGCCAGCCCAGTTCAGATACCATTGCTAGACAGCATTAGACTATCTACACGCAAACGTTATATTGAACGGATGCGGTCCCACAACTACTAGGACAAGATTTATTTGGATGTGGCCCCAGCGCTCGGCTGACACCAGAACTGTTATAAAGGATTTGCGAGTCTTTATCGGCACATATGCAATCGGCACGCTTCACTCTGACCAGGGTCCTGCGTTTAGCTCTCGAGCTTACAAGGAGGCCATGGCTAGCTTGGGTATTGCATTGCGGCATTCTAGTCCCTTCCATCCTGAGGGTAATGCGGTAGTGGAAAGAAAAAACCGTGACATAAAGCAATCCAGAACAGCTAAGGTATTAGGTTCGGGTGATGGGTGGGTCAAACATCTAATAAGTGTCCAACGTAGTCTTAATAATCTGCCAAGAATTCTCTGGGTGGAATCTCTTCATATGAATTACTGTTTGGTACTAGAATGATAATCGAAGACCTCGATTGTCAAACTTCAGTGGTGGAACAAAAACCCTTTGATGTCAAAGATTGTTTGGCTGTTTTACAGGACTTGAACGAAACAAGAAAAAGTCTAAGTAACGCAACACAAAAGCCAACATCCACTGAAGAAAAACCACCTGTCCCAGCAAGATCTGTCTGGATTCGAAAGATTGGGGATCTAGTCAGAGAGAAGATCTCGGTGAAGAAGGAATTTAGGCCTTCTTACAGAAAAGCAGTACCTATCTTGGCAATCCCAGGAACAAGATCTGTAGTACTACCGCCCCCTGCTGGAAAAAGGGAGAACAGAGTTGTATCCATCGACCTGGTCAAACCACAACATGTGGCCAATAATAAGTAGTAGGCCCAGTGGACTCCCAAGATGTAGCAGAAGACCAAATCACGCTACTATCCAAGAGCTTCAAACTGAAAGACTTATCACCTTTGATAAACTTGCAGTAAGAAATGAAGGACTATGCAACAAAGCCATGGAACTCGTGCCTCTTGAGACCCAAATAACAGTTTGTGAAGAAACTGCTGCCTACAATGATGTAGCCTCTGACTATACAAATATGACAAAGGAAGAAGCAACTCCAAAGATTAATAACAATCCTGATGCAATTCCAACAATTGACAGAACTGCCTCTGGCTATTTCATCAACTTTGATACATTTTCTGAGGATCCCAGTGAACCCGAAGATACGCCAGCAAATAAAACTTTCAAAGAAAAAATAAAAGGACTCTTTCATCAACTTGAGAAAATATATCTGGTTTCACCATGGATTGAATTTTGGATTGTGTTAGGTGTACTTTTCCTCCTGCTCTGGCTCATTCTGGTTTTGAGCTTGGGAAAAATGATAGATGGGAAATATAATACAATGGACACAGGAAGTCAGAAAATCAACTTAGTCCTGAAACCTCATAAATGTTCCCATCGTAAAAGAAGAGATCTGTCATCAGTGAACATCACAGCCGTTCCTATACCTGGTGGTATAGCATGGGACAGAACTGAGTATGACATCTATGGCCCGGTAGAGCTGCTGAAGATTCCGCACCAGTTCAAGATCTCTTTAAGTGACTTTGTATCACCAAGCACATTTTCTGATGATTGGGACTTTGAGACTATTAATAATATGATGCCAGATTTAGAGATGTCAGCTAAATTTACTGAACATGAATACTTACAAGGTTTATCAGATTATGAACAAATGTATTGTTTTAATCATTATGGTCACCATTATTTGCATAAATCTGCAAGCCCTAGGAATGTTTTTACATATAATCAATGGGAACATTGTCCAACGCCGCCAAAGGGCAGCTCAAAAACGTTCTATGAAAAGTTTCCATACTTCACAGGGTTTAATGTTACAAATCCAGAAACATTTTATTTCAAAAATATAAATAAGACAGGCATGAAAACAATGTTGACCAATACTAACCACATTTATTCTGCAAACTTTTATGCTCAGCTGTCTACATTAGGTTTTGACTTCTGGAAAGTCAACATTGAGACAAAAATTGTCTAGGGCACGAAAGACTGGCAGGTACAAGGTTTAGAAGCACTGTTCAGAGCCTGCATTATACCAGAACAAATAATGTTTTTAAATGACACTGTTCAGCAAACTTCTTGTCTTGGCCTGGCTAAGATAAAAGATTTAAATAAACCGTCTATACCTAAACCCACATCTGACAGTGATGATACTACAGAAGAGGAGGTAGACATACCCTATATTTTAAAACAGAACAGAACTAATCCTGATTGGAAAAAATGGTTAATCTAGCCCACAGACACTAATAACTGTCATGATAGATTCCTGGAAAAAACACAGGGGTTCAAAATGAACAGGCCAGATCCAAGATATTCCCAGAGACAACATCCAGGGATAGTAACAACATACAGTGTAAGAAAACTATGCCTCGAGTGGCTAATGACATCCACACTTCCGGAAATCAAGCAACACTTATCTTTACTTAAAGAATGCAATGATTTGCGGGCTTTCTTAATGGGGCCTCGCAAACCACGTCAAAAACGTTTCATATACGCTGGTATATACGCTGCATACAACGAAGCTTGGCAAATAACGCAAATGGAAACTGCAGAAAGAATACGAGAAATTGTTGGTACTAATTTGGAGAAATCTCTCTCTGTAGTGGACAATGGGTTAACAACTCTGTCCTCCAGAATATATTCTTTGGACAGCATTGTATCATCTGCAATTGACATAATAGAGCAGGACATGCTAATGTTACAACATGGCCAGTCTCAATTACGTTCTATAATGCAGCTAGGCTGGACATTGCAAAATCTTCGTTCAGGCTACGTGTCATGGCGTCTAATCAACACAACGTCATTGTTTTCTGTATTTAACCTTACAGATAAACAAATATCTTTGGCACAAAAAGGAGCAGACTATACGGTACTGAGCATTGAAAAACTGGAAAGATTCCCATTGACAGTTTCTGAGAAGCCTGTCATTGAATGGATAATACATGGCACCATTTCGATACCAGTGATGATTTTCCAATTTGAGTATTGTCTACAGCATACACCAGCGGGCCTGTATGAAAGGTTGGGTAAAGAATACATTAAGTCGACCTAGACTTTACCATGCACACACAAATGTTGGAATAAGGGAAAGGAGGTATTCCTTAGTGGTAAAAATTGTAAGAACTCACTAAGCGGTACACTTTTGTGCCAAGGTAATAATTTACACGGAGTCTGCGACGGTTCTGCAAATAACCTCTCTTGCCACCTGCACCTTACTCCCTCCACAGTGATAGAACCAATTTTCAGGCAGCTATCCAATGGCAGCTACATTATGCTCAATGACCACAGCTGTTGTGGCATGTTGCCAGGAAATACTCATCTTATCTCGGTAGTGTGTCATCCAGGGTCACTTGTTGTATGCAAGTATTGTATCCAAAGAGAAAGACAGACAGGGAGACAGAATTATGGCCTTCACTGAATATCTCTTCTATACGAACTGATACTTTAAGCAGAATGAAAGTCACTCTTTTGCAAAAAAATTTGCCCCTGACCTCGTCTAGAGAAACACTTGATTTGCAAGGACTTCTGCAGAGATACATGCATTATTATCAACAAACTGCCCAGTACATTTCGCAGAAATGTTAAGTCAAATCTTAAACATGTCTGATACCAGCGGCATCGCACATGTATTTAAGACGATTGTTTCGGGACTGTTAACACCATTTGAAGCAGTCCTCGGCATTTTTCCAAATTTCGTGCACTCTGTGTTTGGCGGCCTGCCTCTCATCTTGGGACTCGTAGCAGGAATTCTATTTTTATTCCTTCTGCTCCGATATGGCAAGTCCGGTCACCGACGATACCCAAACTACAATGGAAGGAACCATCCTTGCCATGAGGTATGGTGAGAGAATTGCACAGATTCTTGGCCTGGCTCGTTTAAGAGATCTGAACACAACCTGGTTTCTATCGTTCAGACCATTCTGGCAAGATTGCATCTTACCTGTTCTACGATGCCTGCTTTGCGGAGAAGAATGCGTGTTAGACATTTGTCTTACACTCCCATCAGCCCTGCCATCGGATGTTGACGCCTTGCTAGGTCCGGTAACGACTCATGCATCGTGGTACCCCCAATGGCTACCAATTCTTATGACGGCATTCATTGAGGTCTCACCGGCAAATCTAACTGAGGGTGAGCTACAAGAAACTACAGGCACACAGGTACTGCTTACTGCAGACATTGCTAATGCATCAAACGCTGACGGCAATGATCCTCATCTATGCTAATTTGATTTGTTAACTGAAGTGGTTCCACTTTCACCTACTATGGTGGACCGTTGCTTTGCCAGCCTAGACGATCTGATGTTTTCTCCTGACACTGAGAATAGCTTTTGATTCATGCACACAGCGTTCCCTGAACTCTGAAATTCGGCCTTCATTGTTTAAAAACAAACCATCTAATTTGAGAACTTTCCTGCGATAAAAATTCAAACTTTTTCCAAAATGGAACCTCTTGACACAGAGTAATCTGCTTGAAGTAGAACTATTCTTAGAGAACAAGATTTCTTTTGAAAACTTCCTGAATGACAATATTTGACCTGATCATCATAAGCAAAATATTATGCTATGGGAGGCTCTCGAAAAATTTTCTGTAAACTACAGAGACATTTCCTGAATGTAATTTTATACTGTATAAATGTATAAATGAAATGACAGAATGAATTCCCCACACTAGGCTTCATGTCTATAGAGAACTGTTTGTACATACAAGTCTATGCTCGTTACATTTCAACAAGCTTTTTCAAATGCAAATTGTATTTTGTATTATGGGTGGGATTGTTAACATTAGCTTTAGATTTGTTCAGTGTTTATACATTTAGTTTTATTGAACTTAAAATCGTGGAGTGGGTGTTGTAAATGAATCTAGGCCCTAGTGTATATATTCCCAATTCATGCCCTCATATAGGTATACATTATCCAATCCTTATATAGGCATAGAAATCATTACCATATTTAGACTGAGCCTATGCAGCCCAAATACGGCATGGCTACTTCCACTACGTTCCAAGAATCAACAACGATTTCTTAGAAAAACCCGCCTTCAGCAGCTAGGGACATCCCCTTGCCTGAATACTAATTTTTCTAGGAAATCATGGAGTTTTCGAAGAACTGAGTCTTTGATGACGTTATTAAGTCCAATCACACGTCAAACTCGGCACCTTCAAAGTATAAATATGCCTAGATTTGCCCAGACAAACACACGGTGGTTTGGAGCAGATCGTCTAACTACTTGCCTGACGCCCTGCAGCAGCAAGTGCCGAAGGAAGCCGTCCCTCTAGCTGATGCACTGAGAGACTCTGTCTTTTCTCCTGCCGAGAAATCCAGCTCCAGTGTTTCCAGGCTATCCTTGCGGGTTGCTGGGAAATCGAGTCCTGAGAGAGAGAGATACAAGACCTCCTTCATTCTAAACCAAGGTACGGCGCTGATTAGACCCTTAGAGAATTCTTGATTAGATTCTTGGCGGAAAATACTAAACTTAAACTACTCCTCACTTACTTCTTCCCTTGTGCTAGGCTTAGGTCAGGTACACCGGGGTAGGCATATTTTAGAGGCACCAGTTGAGTACTTTTAGCCATCATTTCATCACTGTATGTATTTTATATGTTTTAAAGCAATTTATGGCTTAGAAACCGTATCATGCTTTTACAGTACTACTTTATCATACTGTTCGTATTATATACCCTGTACTTTATTACCAGTATTATGATTGTAGCAGTACATTTCTTATGCTTGAGAAAGAAGACTGTTCAATAAATACTTTTTATTGAAAACGCCCATCTCTCTATTTTCTCAGCACCTCTGGTGAAACGAAGCTTGCACGATTGACTGAGTAAAATAGCTATCTATTGTTTGCACAACTCTAGAGATTGATTTTGTATTCTTGGGAAACAAAGTTGTCATGTTTATGCGGTTGTCAGAAACGAATCCCTTCTTGTGAATTCGAGAAAGTTTCTAGTGACCTCTGAGCTAGCTTGCACTCACAATTAAGTCTAATATATGCGATAGAGACCTAGTCGAATTCAGTCCTACGTCTAAACTATAGTATATGTTATTCCAATGCACAGAGCCTATTGGGAATATAGGAACTACACTACAGGATGATAGCCAGAAACCGGTTCTAGAATGCTTGATTCCGGTCCAGGGAAGACATGGCTTGGCAGTTCGGGCTGCACTGTTCCCATGAGGCACAGGGTCAAGGCTGATTTGCATATGGCCATGTCTGACTTGGGGTGGTGTGGAATGCAAAGAAATGATGGATTTAGGCCCAGATCTCTGTACTGGGGTGAATGTATGACATTGATCTGCATTCTGTCCATCAAATGTTGTTTTTGAATTTGTCACCCCGAGTGGGGCGGGTATGCTCAGACATGAGTCCCATGCTCTCCAAACCACTGGAGTCAAGCTATCCTGGCTGATGACGGCTGATAGCCAGAAACCGGTCCTAGGATGCTTGATTCCGGTCCAGGGAAGACATGGCTTGGCAGTTCGGGCTGAACTGTTCCAGTGAGGCACAGGGTCAAGGCTGATTTGCATATGGCCATGTCTGAACTGGGGTGGTGTGGAGTGCAAAAAAACGATGGATTTAGGCCCAGATCTCTGTACTGAGGTGAATGTATGACATTGATCTGCATTCTATCCATCAACTGTTGTTTTTGCTAGTGCAAAAACATAACACATAGTACAAAATTACAAGACACCACTGAAAACAAATAAAGATTGTATATAAATAAAAAAGACTTGAAACAACCAATACCACTGCTAAATCATACATTGACTTGAAGGTACACTTCAGATTCAAGGGGTTTTCAAATCAACGTTTTTGATTTGGTGGTAGAACTGTAGGAAGTAGAAGTGGCTGCCTTTAGCGCTGGTGGAGCCCTGTGCGACAGTGTTGGTGCCCCCCAATGACTTGCTCTGCCATGGATTCCCGCACTACCACCCTTTAACAGTGCCACTCAAGTCTCCATAACCACATTCTCGCTCAGATGCATTTAATTTGATTTACAGCGCCACTGATACCGGTGAGGGGTGTCAGAGATCTTTGTATCACACATAACACGGACACAATCAATCATACGTGTGTAGATCACAATAGGTAATGTTACATAAGACAAAGGACTAGGAGTCACATTACAATCATACTAGTAGGCAGTATAGTTTATTAGTGATTGATCTGGAAAAACACAAACTCGGAATTTAGAATGTAATTCCATGGTTGGGGGGTCTATTTAATAACCAGAATTGATTTCTGTCCAAATTAACCCTTTTTGTAACATTGGGATAATCAAAGACTGGGGAAAAAACCATAACGCTGTAATGTATACCTTGCAGTTTGCATGCAGCTCATACATGACCGTTAACAGCTCATTGTTCTATGTTAGGATTTTGACTTATAAACTGCAAGTAACAATAGGATCTCTCTGACAAAAGCAGTAACCCATTGGCCTATTTAAATTATGTGGACTTAGTGATCTGCATGGTACATGTTCTTTGCAGCAGGGACATTAACCCTCTGCGCTACCTTGAAAGAAGTCAAAACTTCCACTTGACAAAACTCCATCTCTCTCTAGGAAGAACATTAATCACCGGAGTATTCATTACATTTTTATTGTTGCCAAAAATTGCTGGAGGCCAGGAAGGAGGCAACAAGTGCTTTTAGAAACATAATATACTTGCAAACATGACGCCCCCACTCGAAGTCAGATCTTGTAGGTCGAACCGCCCTAGAGCCTTCCTGCTCAAGGGTCCTGTGACCTCAATGACAGAGTCACTGTTGCCATAGGGTGTGCTGCTTCGAAGTCCTGCCCAAAAGACTCAAGTTGAGCTTCAATAGCGGTTGTAGTGGACAGGCCTTCAAGGTTAACCCACACTTGCCACAGCTATGGTCCACCTGCTGGTGCTCAGATACCATTATTCTAAGGTCTTTTGGGGCCTTCTAAGGTCTAGCATGGAAATGTGCTCACTCAGGAGATTGGTCTGGTGGACTGGTCATGAAGGCTGAACCTGGTTCCCCAGTTCCAAATTCGGCAAATCTGACCATAGTGCCACATCCTCTCCCCCACTAAACACCATACTACCCCACTAAGAGAAACTCGCACTGCCTTCAACTACAACCCAATTGCTCCCCACTATAAACACCTGGAGGCGACTCAATTCAAATTAGGCACTAGACAAGAGCAATACGCTGCCTAAAAATAAAAGTGACAACATCCTTGAAAAAGCAAACATTCATAAAGAATGTAAGAATAATTAAAAGCATGTGATATGTAAGCAGGAACAACATGGTTACCTTAAAGCTTTTGCACTTATTCAGAAATCAATGAGGGCTTTTGCATGAAAAGTTAAGGCCATGACTACAGGGCAGGAAGGGGCCAGTTTAAATGTCCATTGCTTATATCCTTACAAAACTTAAACAATATAGTTTAAAAAGACCACATTCGTGAATACAGAGCAGCGGCATGCATTTTGTTTTCCAATCCGCCCATCAAGCAGGTATTGCAGTACATCCAGGAATGGTGCACTTCCCTGCACGGAGAAAACAATGCTGTTCAGAGAAATACAAGAAAACAAAAGTAGTGCTTCACTGGCAAATTCTGTAAAGTGGCACTAATGTGTTTTGGGTGTGAATAAAACCAATCTGGCCCCTTTTCAACCCACTCTGTCTTGCTTTAGTTATTTTTTACATTTTGAACCTTTGATTTCTTTCCATCCCAAGGCTGCCCTTTGGAAGTGAAAAATGTCAGAAAAAATACAACCTTTCCAGCAAAAGTGTTTTTATTTTATTTTTTGGATTCATTTCACTGGGGAACAAATAAAGGAAAGGAGAGGAAAGAGGGAGTACTGGCTACAAGGACCAGGGAAGGGGGCCTTGCAGCTTTCTATAGTGCTTAGAAGCCCAGGGAAAGGGGCCCCCCTCCCCTTGACCTTTGAAGCAGTAACGAGGCATTTCGTAAAACACTGCCCTAGCACCGACAGTTCTACATGCATTTAAATGTACACATTCCCACCCAAAAAATAATGGGTGATGCAAAAGTTAACAAAAGCTAGTTGATCTGGCTACTCCCTCCTCCCCTCACCTACCTCGCCTTACCTGTGTCTGGCTGGTCCTGGAAACAAAAGGGGCCTTCTGTCACCTAGCAACAAAATGCAGAAAGGGAATGGCTGGTACTTAACACAGGTGCTCCCCTGCCCCTTACACTGTGATGTTTGCCGGCTGTTGTGCCTTCCCTCCACCCCTGCACCCCCAGGAATGCCAACACAGGAAGGTTGACTCGAGCCGTCTTGCATGTGTATTGTGATTGTGTGGGGAGGGGGCCCTGGAGGAGCAGGTGGGCAATCTGTGAAAGTGTGGCCTTTCACAGTGAAGCGGAGGTGGCCCCCTGTCTTTCAGCCGAGCACAAGGCCCCGGGCAGCTGCCCACACTAGGTCCGGCCCTAGTGCCAAGTAGAAAAAGTCTCTTCTCTCTGGGCTTTGGCAACTAAGCTTTCAGTGATTAATTAGATTCCTTTTGTTGTGTCTCTTACCAAACAACAGTCACATCCAAGTACTTCATATCTTCCTTCTATCTTTTCAGTTAGATTACTACAATATGTACAGTGCTGAAGCACTTCATAGACACACACACATGTCTTGAAGATGAAGACTCCTCCTTGGGCAGTATGTATCTAGCATGTTAGTTTTCAGAATATCCCTTCTTTGTATTTGTATTTTTTATTTATGGTGCTTGTAAAGCGCATCAATCATCCCGAGGGACATCACGGCGCTAGGAAAGAATGCATGTGCTAAGCGGCTTACTCTTAACCTAGTTTAGATAGCTACAGTATTTAGGAAAGAGAGTGGTTTTCAGTTTCTTCCTAAAGAGCACATGGTCCTCTGTGAGGCGTAGATCGAAAGGGAGATTGTTTCATAGGACCGCTGCTGCTTTAGAGAAAGATCTGTCACCTATTCTGACCTTGTATGTACTATTGACTGAGGCTAAGGCCTGATAGCGTGATTTTATGTTCCGTGAAGGAGCATGGAATTCTGGCCTATCTCGTAGAATGTAAGGGCCTGTTTTATGCAATGTTTTGTGTGCAAAACAGAAGATCTTGAAACTAGCTCTCTGTTGTACTGTTAGCCAGTGGAGCTCTTTTAGGCAGCTGGTAGCCGAGCGAAATTTCTTTTTATTGCAAATTAACTTAGCAGCGGTGTTCTGAACCATTTGAAGGCGGGTGAACAAATAATCAGCCATGCCCACATAAAGAGCATTTCCGTAGTCCAGCCTGCTTAAAAACAGAGCTTGGGTCACCACCTTTCTGCATTTTAAGGGAATCCAAGGAAAAAGTCTTCGGAGAAGTTTTATGGTGGCGAAACCTTTTCCGCAGAACGTGTGGACTTGGTTTTGCATGGATAGGGCATCGTCGAAGATGATGCCAAGATTTCTTGCAAACTGCTTAGGTACAGGGGCGATGCCCAAGGCCTGAGGCCACCAGCTGTCATCCCAGACTGTACGGGCTCCCCCGAAGAGCAAAACCTCCGAATTATCGGCGTTTAATTTTAAGCAGTGCTTGGACATCCAACCTGCGAGTTCTGATAGGCAGTTTATAAGGTTATTCTTAGTATCGGTGTTTGTCAGCCGATTTGTGAGGGGAATCACCAATTGCATGTCGTCAGCATATGAGCAGATTTCAAATCCCCATTTCCTGCTGATGTCTGCCAGAGATGAGACGTAAGCATTAAAGAGGGTGGGGCTAATGGTAGCTCCCTGTGGAACCCCATACTTAACGTCTTTTGGATTGGAAGAGCAAGATCCTATTTGTATTGTTTGTGTTTGGTCTTTTAAGAATGATGCAAACCAAGCTAGGGCTTTATGACAGATCCCTTTTTGTTGCCGAATTCGTAGTAGATGAAAGTGGGAGACAGTGTCGAAAGCTGCACTGAGGTCTAATAGAATCAGAGCTATAGCTTTTCCCTCATCGACAAGTGATCTGATGTTATCGGATATGGCTAACAGGGTGGCTTCAGTACTGTTATTAGCCCTAAAACCCGTCTGTGAAGGGTCAAGCAAGTGATTAGTCTCTAGGAAGGTAGTCAATTTTTGTTTACTAAGCGTTCCAAAACCTTGGAAAGGTATAGCAACTGGGATATGGGACGATAGTTCGCTGGGTCATGAATTTTTAGGTCTGCTTTTTTTTACTAATGGGAAAACTACTGTTTTCTTCCATATGTCTGGGAAACAGGCTGATTCTAGGGATTTGTTAAAAATTCTGGTGACATAGGGGCATAAAACAGACCCTAGTTGTGAAAATATATAGTGTGGGCAGGGATCCAGTGGTGATCCTGCTTTGACCTCAGACATTGCTTTAGCTACCTCTTCTGTTGTGAATGGAGTCAGAGCGTCTAGTTGGGCTTGGGCCAGGGTGTTGGGTGCTTGATTTTCCCAATCAATATTGATATCTTCAGATGCGTTGTCGGAGGACGTGTACATTTTTGACACTTTATCAATAAAGAAATTATTGATCAATTCACTGTTCTCTGCCGTGGATTCCATAGTTTGCTATGTTATGTTACGTTAATGAATCTTGTATCACGCATGACTCACCCAGGGGCATCTCAGCGCTCACCAAAGGGGGGATACTGTGGTCAGAAGATTTTCAGAACAGCCAAGTTTTTAATTGTTTCCTAAAAGTCAGGTAGGTGGTACATTTCCGCAGCATCACTGGGAGGGAGTTCCAGTGTTTCGGTGCCACAAATGAGAATGCTCTACCGCCTGTGCGGGTTAGCCGTATCCGGGGAATGTTCAGGAGGGCAAGAGCATTTGATCTTAGGTTACATTCACTCGCGTGTTTAAAAAGCTTGTCCCTAAGATAAGCTGGGCCCTCACCTCTTAGAGCCTTAAAGGACAGGCAACAGATCTTGAACATGGCGCGTTTTTGAATCGGCAGCCAATGCAGTTGTTTGAGCAGGGGGATAGAGGGAGTTCCAGGGGGGCAATTCAAGATCATTCTGGCCGCGGTGTTCTGTATTACTTGCAGCTTTGATAGAGCAGTGACTTCTACCTCTGCCAGCAAAGCGTTGCCATAATCCAGCCTGCTTCCTATCATTGCCTGTACTACGGTTCTGCGGTGCTCCAGAGGTAGATAGGGAATAATTCTGCGCAGTAGGCGCAGGTTATAATAACATGATCCTGTGATATTTTTCACATTATCCTTCATATCCAGCTTGACATCCAGTTGGATTCCCAAGCTTTTTACTGAGGTAGAAGGTGTTGGTGCTGAGCCCAGTTGGAGGGGCCACCAATCCGGAGTCCAGAGGTCTGCAGACTTCCCTACGAGCATTAGCTCTGTTTTCCCCGGGTTAAGTTTAAGCATTGCTCCCTCAACCAATTTGCGATCGCCAGCATACCACCCATAAAACGTTGTTTCTCTTCAGTAATGTTTTTACCGATTGGGAATAGTAGCTGCGTATTGTTGGCGTACGAGATAATCTCGAAGCCGAAGGATTTAATCAACTTAGTCAGTGGGGTGAAATAGACATTAAATAGGGTAGGGCTAAGACATGAGCCCTGTGGTACCCCCTTATCCAGTAGGAACTTTTTTTTGGAAACAAATGGGCCAAGCATGATAGTTTGCCATCTGTCCTTTAGGAAGTTTCTCAGCCACTGTAGGGCAGTGCCGCCTATACCACACTCACTTAGTCTCTCCGCTAGCCTTTGATGAGATATCGTATCAAAGGCAGCGGAGAGATCTAAGAGGATCAGGATTGAAGAGCCCCCGTCGTCGAGGGTACGTCTTAGTGAGTCAGTGACCGCCAGCGTGGCTGTTTCTGTGCTGAATCCCGGTCGAAAACCTGATTGGGACGGGTCAAGCAGGTTGTTTACTTCCAGGTATTGGCTAAGTTGAGTGTTGATATTTGCTTCCAGTAGTTTCCCCAGTAAAGGTAGCAACGATATCGGCCTATAGTTGCTTAACTCCAATGGGTCTGCGGATGGTTTCTTCAGAATCGGCCGGCCAACGGCTTCTTTCCAAGCCTTCGGGATGAGACCAGTCTCAATTGACGCATTAAAGATACGTTGGATCATTGGGGCACATATTGGGGAGATAATGGCCATCGTATTAGGTGGACATATATCCTGTGGGGCCCGGATTTAGCTGCTGATAGTAGTTTACTTGTCTCTGCCAGCGAGACATGATTAAATTGATTAAGCATAGCTCTATTCATTGTGGGGGGATTTTCCGACTCATTGTTTGGCTGGGTTTTATTAAAATCCGCAACTGGGAAGTTTGCGTAGATTTTTGCGATTTTTTTCATGAAAGAAGTATGCAATAGAGACACATAGTTCTTGGGATTTTGATGGTAATTGTTTGCATGTTAGTTTGTATCAAGTTAGTGGGATTACAGAGTTCTCAAACGACCTTGTATAGTTCTTTAGTGGAACTGCAATTATCTTCGATTCTTTTTGCGTAATAGTTAGTTTTTGCCTTTTTCAGTGCCGCATGGTAAGCTCTTAGATTGGGTAGATAGTTTTGTCTATAATCACTGTTTTTGGAAAGCCTCCATTTATGCTCGAGAGATCTGCATTTCCTTTTTTGTGACTTTAGGTCTGGTGTGTACCATTTTTCAGAGCGGGATTTATTAACTGTGTTGCCAACACGTTTGGGGGCGCATTGACTTAATGATTTTTCTATTTCTTGTTGTAGGTGCAATACCGATGTGTTAACGGATTTATGGTGCTGTGTAGGGTGTTCATAATGAGTAAAGTGGTTGGAAAATGACTCATGAGTAACTAAATTCCAGGCTCTTTTACATGTCTGATATGTTGGTTCAATTCTTGAGTGCTTGTTTGGGAGGCTTATTGAAAAGAAGATCAAAGCATGATCTGTCCAGGGCAATGGTTTTATCTCAAGAATGTTAGTGTCTTTTATGTTAGTGAACAATAGGTCCAAGGTGTGTCCGGCTATATGAGTTGGTTCAGAGATTAACTGGGTGAGTTGGAATATTGCCATATCGTCATTCAGATGTTTGACCCCAGGATTTGAGAAATTTTCGTAATGTAGATTGAAGTCTCCAATGATTAAAACATTATTCTGTTCTAGTCAAATGGGGAGTAGTTGAGAAAGTAGGTTTGTACTTAGTGCGGGATAGTAGCTGGAGGGGTTATACATAACTGCCCCTCCCAGTGATAGGTGTTCTCTTTCAAATACTGAGAAGTCTAGGATTTCAAGAGTATCTACTTGAGTGGTGGTGGTTGTAATGCAGAAGAGGTATTTTTTATATAAAATAACTGTGCCTCCACCTTTCTTGCCTTCCCTAATCTGTTTTAGAATTTTGTAATCGGGTGGTAGGGCAGTGACAATGTCAGGCGTGTTGTTGTCATCGAGCCATGTTTCTGTAACGAATGCCAAATCTGGGTTTAGCTCATTTAGGGTTGCCCATACTTCAATACTGTGTTTTGGGAGTGATCTGGAGTTAAAATAGATACAATTTAGGACTTGGTTATTAGTCTTAGTGGGAGTCTTAGTGGCTGTCTTAGTAGAAGTTGGCTGAACATCGTCGCTTATCCATTTGCATTTAAGGCAAGTGAGAGGTCCCTCTATCTCAGAGAGATAGTTTAATGTAGCGCATGGTTTTGTCCTCTCTTGCCAGCTCAAGGAGCCTGAAACTGAACGGTGACAAGACCGAGGTCCTCCTTCTGGGGAAAAACAAAGACCTTTGGAACGCATCTCACTGGCCCTCCGAGCTTGGTTCCATTCCCACCCCCGCTACCCAAGTAAGAAATATGGGGGTCACTATCGACAACACCTTGTCCATGAAGCAGCAGGCTAACAAAGTAGTTGGCCTCTGCTTCACCATCCTGAAATGGTTAAAGAAGATCCTTTGGACGTTGCCCCTTGACACCCAAAAGTCCGTAGTCAATGCACTTATTACATCTAGGCTTGACTACGGCAACATTCTCTACCTTGGCTCAAACAAAGCTGTCATTAACCGACTACAAGTGGTCCAGAACTCAGCGGCTAGGCTACTCTGTAATATTCCAAAAAATTCCAGTGTGTCCAGCCACTTAAAAGACCTACATTGGCTCAGGGTGGAAAGCCGCATTAGGTTCAAAGCCCTGAGCTATATGTTCAGGATCAAATCTGGTACCGCCCCTAAATATCTCCAAACCCTCGCCACTCCCTACACCCCGGCTAGAGCACTACGTTCTCAAAGTTCTGCAAACTTTTCCACCCCAAAATTCAGACTTGCAAGAATGGGAGGAAGATCTTTCGCTGGTCTGGGGCCCACACTCTGGAACAAACTCCCCCTCCATATCCGCAAAGAAGACAGGTATAACATCTTCAGAAAACACCTAAAGACCTGGCTCTTCCAGCAATAATCCACCGTCATTTACCATCCTCCTAAAATTGCTTCAACCCTGTTCATCGGCGCCGGGAAACCCTTGTTGGGTAGCTGCGCGCCATACAAATGCAAAAAAATATATAATAATAATTCTTGAGTAATTGTAAGGTAGTGATGTTTTTTGGGTGAGAGGAACAGGGGTCCTGGCCCCTGGGCCCGGTCGGGTGCAGACGGGCGCAGACACGCTTGCCTTAGGCACACCTTTGGCGCGCCAGTGGCGCGTCCGCGCAGTGGCCCCGTTTTTGTAATGTGACGTGGCTCCTCCCTCAGCGCTACCCCCGGTGACTTCCGGTTTGCGCGCTAGGAGCTGCGTGTCAGTTTCCTGGCCCTTCGGGTATGTGCGCTTTTGCCCTAAGCTGTATCTAATGGTTACAATTTTGTCCGTTTTTGGTAACTTTTAGCAAATTATGACCAGATATACGGCGCTTTTAAACTGTTTATGCAAGTAGTGACAATAATAAAGGTGCAGATTTTAACGGTTTAACAATTCAGATTCAACAAGAGACGGTGCAGTTTAAAATCTGTTTAACTAAAATATGGTACAATGGTGCAGTTTAAAAGTTAATAGTGCCAGCCTTCACCTGCCTTGCTGGTGGCTGACCTTATGAGTAAAGTGCAGGCAAGGCAATCAATCCTTAAGGGATCAAATTGAGGTTCTGTAATTCTCGAATCTGACTCCATTTTGTTCTGTGCCACCATTTTGTGTTGCCCTCACGTAGGCCTGTGAAGGTAGCCTGGCGAATAAAGTGGCCTGGCCTTCTTAGTTCATGTATACATTAACTAAGGTTTCTTTTTGACTCTGAAATGAACTGTAAGAAACTGACCTCTTCACCTGAAACTGACCTCGCAAAGCCAATTTCCCTGATCGATCTTTGTCTGAGATTGCCAATCAATGTTCAGGACATCGTTAACTTTTAGTTTCCTTGCACATGCCTTATCTTGTTCATCATCTGTTACTGTTTCTTTTTATGTTTCTTCATTACATGGGTTATGCTTTCAATTGTAGGTTTGTCCGGCTTTTGGAGGTTGAATTTGGGACATTCTTAATGATTAACCTTTGGGTTGGGATACTGTACATGTAATCATGCCATGCCCTGCAGTGCCATCTAAATCAGATTAACCTTTGTGAACTATGTAGTTATAATGTTTGCCCATATCCTGCTAAAACCCCAAAGGCTACTCACCTGCTGACCCTCCAGATTTTCTATTTGTTTAGGAATGTAATTGGTACAACTCCCTTACATGCCTGGGGCAGGATAAAGAGTATATAATACGTGAAGTAAGACCATTCTGGGAGACTGCCTCATTCAGTTGCTAAGGCTTCTGTGTGACGTAGTCTCACTCATTTGAGGTTAATAAAAATGTACTCATATATTCCAGCTTCTGTGTCAAGTTCTTCTTTGTGAGTTTAAAAGGACTAAGTATCAGTGGAACCCCTGAGAAGTGGATGTTTGATTTCTACAAATGGCGCGGCCAACGCGGGCCTCATCAGAGAAGTGGCTATCTGAGGGAGTGATCGTGTCAGAAGACAGAAATCTACTGAGGAGGACAGGACAGGACTCTACTAAGGAGGTACTCTGGCACGGAGGTTCTGGGGATTCTTTGTCTCGGCAGCCCAGTATATTTCTGATCTTCCTGATTTTGATCCTCCACATGATGTCACTCCTGACTGAGAACCTTTTTGGCATGAGTATTTTTAAAAAAAAGACCATTAGGTCATTTAGAACTTGGCAGTTAGAATTTGGACAACCATTTGTTTGTTATAGCTTTGGAATTTTGGAATTTGTGTTGGCCAACTTTGGATTTGTATAGGTTTGTATATGCGAATTGCAATTTGTGTAGGCAGGTAATGAGGAGACTTTTCTCTACTTTGTATAAAATTTGAACGGTGCACTTACGAAGAGTACTTTAAGCACTACTTGGGGTATAATATTGTATATTCTGCAATATTTTTGGCATGCCTGTTTCAAGCTCACATCAGAGAATGTGTTGCTTTTTTGGAAGGTACCATAGTGAGATGTGAATTAAATTAGCCGGCTCCCTTAGAGGAAATACCTAAATAGGTTTAGGTATAAAAACATATTTCTTCCTTGGTGATTTTGTATCCCCAGGGAATTAAAATATGGACATAATACAAACAAGGATCCTTTGTTCTGTGCAATTTTATTAATGGAGATATGCAGGGCGATTTTTTGGTGTTCTGCCAGCCAAAGCTAGTGAATTGAGTGTATTTTGGCTTCTAGGACATACAGCAGTCTGTTGGACTGTTTTTGCAGTCTTTTGGAACACTATTGAGAAGCGTTTCTTGTAAATATGACTTACAACTAGTATTTACAAATGGTTTGGTTTAAGTACAGTCTGTGGGCTGTCCTTTGTTTCCGTTCTGAGTGTTGATCTGTGGGTTAAATGTGTGTTTAAATGTTTATGTGATTTTCCCATTAGTGCAACTTCTGTACGTGAATAGCGATGGCGCTATTTATGAAATGTTGTTAAGTGCGCTGTATTGTGCGTCCTGAGTGTTTTCACGCCTTTCTGTATATGTCTGATAATGTGCTCAATATGTGTTTGTGGTCTTTCTTGTTGTCTTTAGTCTGTTATGCAAAATGTTAGTTAATTAATATTAATTAGAAATGAAATAAAATTCAGAAATGAACCATATTATATGCTACAATAGCTATATGTTGCTATTTAATTTATAGAGTAAGCAATTATGCACATGTAACAATGCTTTAAAGATAAAATTAAAATTCACATTCACTAGGAATAAAAAAGCCCTCAAAAACGAAATTGCGTGTTTTGCAAAAAATAAACTTACAGCATTTTCCTTAGATACATTGTATTAGATATTAACAGGCAAACACAGCATCTGAATACATTGGATTTTGCTGTATTGCACACGCATTTTGAAACTTGAAATGTCTTAGTTTTAGTTTTAAATAGACTGCCACCGTGCCCACGTTTTCAACACTAAGAAACAGCTGTTGCTGCCGCTAAGTAAGCAACATGAAGCAATTACGAATAGACAGGAATGTTTACTCAGTAAGGACTTTCCCAGTTAAACACGGGTGAACCTTTGCATTTCAGAATGCTGTTTTGAAAAAGGTTACAAAAATAAGGTTCATTATTTTGTATCACAGGAAGACATTTCAAGTGCGGTTTTCTTCTCTTTAAGCATTTTCTGTAAGCATATTCTCGGTTTTAATGTTAAAATAATTGTCCTTTTAAAAAAGTGGCGCAAACATTTGCCATGTTTTAAGTTAGGCTTCTGTGCTTCAGCTTGTGAATGAATGCGTCTAAAAATGATAGGCAAGGGATGCAGCTTGCTTTTCATGTGGAATTATCAAAAATGATTGGTTTTATTGAAGAAGGAAGTATTATTAAAAAAATAAGTGCTTCTAAAATCGTTTTGTAATATTCATGAACCTTACTACTCATACTACTCATACTATGACCTCCTAGCATTAAAATTTAATTTAAGTTGTGTTGAACAGCAAAAATGAGAACATTTGCACATGGAATTTCACTTGGCGCAGGCGTAAAAAAATAATTTTTCTAAGGATTTACATCAGAGATGTCCAATGTCCAATCTCTGAGGATGATTAATATGTAACACAATCATAGGATATTAATTTTTAAGTGCTCCAAATACCAAAGTCGAAAATGGGTAAAATAGACTATTTAAATAGTATTCTTGCCATTTAGAGTAGCTTTTAAGGTGCCTTAAGCTTCAGTAAATGCATACATTTAGGTATAATACAAGTTTCCAGGTTGTTCTTATTTGGGGTTGCTTTTAATGACTCAGTGAGCCAATGTGCCCGGTGCAGAGGTTTTAGTTTGATATCAGGGTTGAAGGTTCTAACTCTATCTTGTTCATCATCTGTTACTGTTTCTTTTGTATGTTTCTTCACTACATGGGTTACATGGGTATGTTTCTTCATTACATGGGTTATGCTTTCAATTATAGGTTTGTCTGGCTTTTGGAGGTTGAATTTGGTACATTCTTAATGATTAACTTTTGGGTTGGGATACTGAACATGTAATCATGCCATGCCCTGCAGTGCCATCTAAATCAGATTAACCTTTGTGAACTATGTAATTATAATGTTTTGCCCATATCCTGCTAAAACCCCAAAGGCTACTCACCTGCTGACCCTCCAGATTTTCCATTTGTTTAGGAATGTAATTGGTACAACTCCCTTACATGCCTGGGGCAGGATAAAGAGTATATAATACGTGAAGTAAGACCATTCTGGGAGACTGCCTCATTCAGTTGCTAAGGCTTCTGTGTGACGTAGTCTCACTCATTTGAGGTTAATAACAATGTACTTTTATATTCCAGCTTCCGTGTCAAGTTCTTCTTTGTGAGTTTAAAAGGACTAAGTATCAGTGGAACCCCTGAGAAGTGGATTTTTGATTTCTACAAAATTCTGCAAGGTACTGTATTTCTGGGAAAGACTCTATTTTGACTGCTTGCCAGGCCTAGGCTTGCCCACACAATTCCTATTGACTTTGGGAACAAACTAACTGAGCTCAACCTGTCTGAGCATTCATAGGATACGATTTGTCTATGTGAAAGCATTTTCAAACTGAAACTGTACAATTTCTTCATCAGACTCTTTTCTGCATTATTCTCCTCCACATCTTTCATCTGTCTTCTCTTATTTTGATATATACCTAGTCACGTAGCTAGCAACAGTGATGGAATTGTCTGCAAGAAATTGTAGATCCATATTTGCAGTCCACATCTTCAGAATCACTGGGTTGTAGTCGTTGATGTACTTGGAAGCTTCTGTTCTTCTGAGGTTCTATGTATTTTTAGGTGATTTCCGTATCACAGTACGTCTTAATGCAGACAAACGTTCATCCATTTAAGGTTGATGAAATGAGTACCATTTCATGGGGTGGTAACAAGCATTTGTTCTAAAGCTGGTATGTTGTGTTGTTGTGCTCTGCGAATTCTTCACAGTAAATGTTTTAATAATCTAAGAATAAATAAATTGTGGCCCCTAAAAGGAGTAATATATATAACATGTGTTTTTAAATAGGGTTGATTATTGCAGGTTGGAAAGAGTTGGGAAGGCTTTTTGTCTTTGTCAACTTTAGAGTGAGGAAGAGAGGGGGGGGGTTGAGGAGCGTGGAGCTCGCAAGGCAGATTTTGACCTTAAGGTCTGTACGGTGGGGGTTTAGGAGTAAGTGGAAACAGATGTTCTGCTGAGGTTTTATTCTTTGCTCTTGAAGGACTGTGTGAGGCTTTCACATCGACATCTGCATGCTATTAAATTAGGGCTTTGTCTCCGAGAAGTGCATTCCTGACCGGCCTTCAAAGAAGAAAAAAAAGGCAGGGCCTCAATGGGGGTTGGTGCACGGGACACGCAGAGTGTTTTTTAATGAGTTTTACTTTTGGAAAGTTAAAATTAAGGTGGTTTGGCATGTTTACAAAAGATGGTTGGTTACAGTTGAGATTTTGTGTATTAAGTGCAGTGTCAGCAGTATGTTGAAAACAGATGTGTTTTTATTATGACTTCTTTGAAAAGAAATGTTTGTGCGTTTCTCATGTTTTTGCATTTTATCCTTTATGAATAGTTCCTGCTGCTCCTGTGTGTCAGAAGCGACACAGTAAGTTGTATTTGACAGTCGATCTCCACTAACTGGTGATCTGCTGTCAAAAGGAGGGAAAGTAAAAGAAAGTGTAATTTTGGTGTAATTTTGATTTTAAGCCTGACAAATTAAGCAGGCCCGAATATTGGGTTTTGGGCTGCAGGTTCACAGTGCATGAAGTGCGTGCGTCACCGCTCATTTACATGTGCTATTGTAATTTGTCTATGCTTTTTGTGCTTGGTATACAGCACGTATATCTGATGGCTTGACGTGTGTTTTTTTAAATATTTTATGTATGTTTTTGTTTTATGTTGCTGCTTTTGATACTATTACAAGTTCACCTGTGTTGTGAGGGTTCTACATGACGATGTATATCGCTGCACAACAGTTGGGTGAATTTGCTCTGACACTAAATTTCACAGATATTATATTTTCATACTGTGAACAAGACAGACAACACTTCACCAGTGCATCATTTCTATTTGGCTATAATAGTATTGAAGTAAAATAAAAGAGATATACAGGATCAAAGTGTGTCACCTGCAGTTAGTCACGTTACTGCCCCTTCCCTCAAGGAACAGGCAGCCCTAGATTTATGTTTCCTTGATTGGACCTAAGGATGAAATTATAGATTTGTGACTCTTGTACAAGGTGACCTAATTTCTATATTGCATTAGTTAATCATGTTCTGCTTCCTAAATAGTGTATTTTTTCCCAGAAAAAGGAACTGGAACATTAGCTGAGATTACCGTATATGGTGTAGGGGCCAGCGGTAGAGTTAAAATTTGTGTACTATTTTGACTTTTGTGCATCACCCATACTCTTGGTATTATGTCACAAACTTGACTATCACCCGAGTAATTTCTTGTTCTTCCTATAGATTTTTATTTTGCCGCTTCTCCCCTTGATCAATGTCGCATTGTGTCTAGGTATTGGGGATTTTAGCTGTGTCCTAGTCCCATTTCCCTTTTTCCATATTCCTTTTACTAGTCAGCCCATTTATTATTATTATTGGTGTATTGTTCAGGTTCATACTTCCAGACTGCAGTGATGTACCAGGGACCCCCATATTATGTATAATTCCCTTTTGTATGACCAGACTGGTTTTCAAGAATTTTCTTTAGGCCTACATTGATGTTTTCCAGTCTGACTGTCAGGGTAGTGATAGACTGGTTAACTGACTCAATACAATAGTAAGACAAGTTTTCCACCTCAATAGGAGACACCTTACATTTTTTTTTAATATGACAGATTCATTGCCTATTCTAATTTGGTTTTTAGTTTCTTTTTTCTGCTGCTTTAATTTTTGGTGGATCAGATGTGTTCTAATCATGGAAATACTAGGACTCTCTAGTTCTTGTCTTTTGTTTCCACATTTTTGATCATTAGCTTTTGTATTGCATAGTCCACCTGATGCACAATTATTAAAGGGAGGTATCTACATGTCCCTGATAATCTGTATTTTGTGATTTCTCTTTTGAGGTGTTCTGGATAAGGAATTTAGGAACACCTATATGTAATCATTTAGAGGAAAAAAAATGTGTTTACCCCATTAGACAATGCCACTATGTGCGAGGACATCCATTCAGATAGAATTCCCATGTAGCTATCTACCCTTAGATGGTAGAGGATATGCTCTCACATGGAAACCCAATTGAAGAGGCTAGAGGCACTGTTTTGCCTACTGCCTTTGTCCTTGTATTCTATGAGAATGACAGTATATTTTAGATCACAATAGTCACATGGCGTATGGCCAATCCTTTGAAGATTGCAGGCCACTTGCTTGCAGTCCCCTTGTTAAAACACTGAACTGTTTTTGTACTGAATTGAAGGAAACTAACAACTATGTTACATTTCCTACGTCACTAGGTTCTGCGGGATCGAGTTATGACCTGCAGAATGCTGATAAGCCTAATTCCCATCAGTGACAGCTGCAGATGAATGGCAGACATCTTGGCTCTACAGTCCCAGCACCCAGAAAGTAGCAAGGCTGGACAGCGATTGTGGTATCTTCAAAGTATTGTGCTTGCTTCATCAGAAGGCGTTGAACATCAGAAAAGAAGGAGGAGCTGGTTTTGCCACAGAACCAGAGTTTCAGTGCAAAAGAGCGAAATAATTGAGGCTTGAGTCTTCTACCTGTCATGTGCTGGTAACCTCTGACAGTGTGCAGTCCCTTGAGCCCCTTGGCCTGAGTTTTTGGCTACCACCTCTTTTTCTTTGCTCCAAAGGAAGGGCAGTGCACCAGAGGATCTACGGCACTACATTATGGTGTCCATGAAAGAGCAGCTTGAGCGTCCTCTGACACTGAATAATGAGTGTTGGAGCCTGAAAGTGCTGCTGAGCGTGAAAGTCTGTTGCTCTTTTCAAATTAATAGTACTTGGCTCTGCACGAGATGATCTGTGCCCATGATCAATGAAGAGCACACTATCTGTAGTGCCTGCCGCAGAGGAGAGATATTGGTGCACTGCCTTGAGACATTGACACTTTCGAGTGAGCTGTGAGTGTTTGCCAAGAGGGCACTCCAACTAAGCAGTACTATTTTCATGAAGAGGCCTGAATCGAGAGGCCCAATGCGGAAGAAGACAATGGAAGCAGATTTGATGGACGATAGAAGCCTGCCAGAGAGGCTTTGAACGGACTTTGGGCACAGTTGCACAAGCAATTCCAGTGCAATTGTATAAAGTAAATGTTAATTAAGTTTTTATTTGACTGAATTGCCATGGAAGAGGAAGTGGCTCCGCCTCTAGCATCCAAAAATGGTCCACCAGAAGTGAGTCTTTGTGCTACTATATGTGTTCGGAGACCTGTCCCGAGAGAAGTAAGATGATGTTATAGCAACACCTTGACGACCTAATGAATATCAATACAGACCTAGATTCAGATTAACATGAGTCTTAGGTTATTGCCTACGTAATGGCAAAAGGAGGGGCTGAGGTTCTGTAATTCTCGAGTCTGACTCCATTTTGTTCTGTGCCACCATTTTGTGTTGCCCTCACGTAGGCCTGTGAAGGTAGCCTGGCGAATAAAGTGGCCTGGCCTTCTTAGTTCATGTATACATTAACTAAGGTTTCTTTTTGACTCTGAAATGAACTGTAAGAAACTGACCTCTTCACCTGAAACTGACCTCGCAAAGCCAATTTCCCTGATCGATCTTTGTCTGAGATTGCCAATCAATGTTCAGGACATCGTTAACTTTTAGTTTCCTTGCACATGCCTTATCTTGTTCATCATCTGTTACTGTTTCTTTTTATGTTTCTTCATTACATGGGTTATGCTTTCAATTATAGGTTTGTCCGGCTTTTGGAGGTTAAATTTGGGACATTCTTAATGATTAACCTTTGGGTTGGGATACTGTACATGTAATCATGCCATGCCCTGCAGTGCCATCTAAATCAGATTAACCTTTGTGAACTATGTAGTTATAATGTTTGCCCATATCCTGCTAAAACCCCAAAGGCTACTCACCTGCTGACCCTCCAGATTTTCCATTTGTTTAGGAATGTAATTGATACAACTCCCTTACATGCCTGGGGCAGGATAAAGAGTATATAATACGTGAAGTAAGACCATTCTGGGAGACTGCCTCATTCAGTTGCTAAGGCTTCTGTGGGACGTAGTCTCACTCATTTGAGGTTAATAAAAATGTACTTTTATATTCCAGCTTCTGTGTCAAGTTCTTCTTTGTGAGTTTAAAAGGACTAAGTATCAGTGGAACCCCTGAGAAGTGGATTTTTGATTTCTACAAAATTCTGCAAGTTACTGTATTTCTGGGAAAGACTCTATTTTGACTGCTTGCAAGGCCTAGGCTTTCCCACACAATTCCTATTGACTTTGGGAACAAACTAACTGAGCTCAACCTGTCTGAGCATTCATAGGATCCGATTTGTCTATGTGAAAGCATTTTCAAACTAAAACTGTACAATTTCTTCATCAGACTCTTTTCTGCATTATTCTCCTCCCACATCTTTCATCTGTCTTCTCTTATTTTGATATATACCTAGTCAGGTAGCTAGCAACAGTGATGGAATTGTCTGCAAGAAATTGTAGATCCATATTTGCAGTCCACATCTTCAGAATCACTGGGTTGTAGTCGTTGATGTACTTGGAAGCTTCTGTTCTTCTGATGTTCTATGTATTTTTAGGTGATTTGAGTATCACAGTACGTCTTAATGCAGACAAAAATCTGTTGACTCTTCCCTCTGAGATGACAGGTCGTGGGTATCCAAAACAACACCTCTAGTAAAAATGTTCTTAGTATCAGTATTTTTGTCAACAGTACTTTCCACATCTATGAGTTTGAAACTGTAGAACTTGTTTTAAAGCCCTTGTCACAACAATCTTTTGGAATGGTGCATGTTACAAACTGCTGTATGAAAGACAAGATAGAGTCACCACTATCTGTTCTAAATTTTAGTGAATCATTTACGCATAACAGCATGTGAATATGTGGAGCACCTCTTACTTGGTACTCTTTGCGCCAAAAGAAATCAGTTATTTTTTCAAGTAGGGGGATTAGTTTTGTTGCAGATGAAAGATATCATGGCTTGAAACCTGTGGTTGAAATATCTTCAAACATTTGCAGGGTCCAACGAGCAAAGTTCTTCTGCTGTCTTCAGATTGATATCTTTTATGTTTGAGTTTCCTTCTCGCAGGAATTCAAGCAGGCCATTCCATGCATACTCAGCACATCCAAGTGTTAGAAACAAGTAGTTGATCTTAAGTTTCTCAACATGCATTTCAGCTTACCATGACGACGATACCAATACTCGTTGACATGCCATTAGATTAATCAAGTTGTATGCCACGTTTTCATCTTTTCCTTGAACTTTCTTAACAAAATTCTCTTGCTGAGAGATTTGGCAAATTCACTCCTGTTTTTAGTATGTGATTACTGCACATGATAGCCCTGACAAGTCGCTTTCAAATAGTAGATGAAATATATAGGTAATACACTGGCAACATCTAGTATCTTCTTATAAATAAATAAATAAATAAATAGTCTGGTTGATCGACTGATATTTGTACAGGCAGGTCATCGTATCTACCACCTACTCCATTAGGAAACAAATGTGGAAAATAGCGAGCTTCTAAACTTTTCTTCCACACACTCAAGGGAGCTCCTTTGTACATTTCAAAGAGATCAATAGCATCACCAATAATCTCTTTAGAATGCAGAATATATATATTGCAGTGTTCATAAATTTCTTCTGATATGGATTGATCCACCTTTTCAATCTGACCTCTTGATGATGATGTCATCCTCCAAATGTGTTAAATCTTGAAGAAAATGTATATTTCTATAATAAATATTACTTTGTACAATGTTCTTTTTTTAAAATGTACTAACATCAACTAACTCTTGCCATATTTTTTGTACAATGTTGCTTTTTAAAAAAATATTAGTTTGTACAATGTTCTTTTATAACAAAATGTACTAACATCCACTAACTCTTGACATATTTTTTGTACTCTTGGTAGGGACACTGTTGACTAAAATAATAAGTTGTTCTTCCAAATCTCTCTGCACCCCTACAGTTTCGATATCCTGCTTGAAATCTAATGGCAAGTACACAACTCAAACTTTAAGACCTTTCTGGAGCTCAGTTGGAGGTAACTTCCCTGTCTTTGGCTCAATACAAACTATAGCTTGGAATGGATGTATACAGTGTATTAGAATTGATCCATAAACATATAAAGCTTCAAGTTGTTGTGGGATTGGAACTAATAATTCTAACTTGTTGTAGACTGCTCCAGCTGGCATTTTATTATCCTCCAACTTATTATAACAGTACTTGCATATAATGTGTTGTGTAGAAAAATAAAAGCATTCCTCTACAAATAGGCTGCAAATTCTCGCTACTTATCTTCGTTCTCTTCTTTAGTTTTTGAAGAGAAAGTAACACAACGAGTTTGAGTTTTGTAGTGAGTGCTTTGGCAACATATACAAACATAGTTCGGTTTCAATAAAAGGGACTGGTAAATGTTGTATTCTCTTCTTCAAAATATCAACAGTAATACCTGTCTGCTGTTCTGCTACACCCACAGATACCAAGTCATTATTTGACCTACACTCCTCTTCAGGACCAATGAAACTAAACTGGACATCACACAAACCTTTTCTACCTCTGCTACTGTACCATGCAAAAGAATTGTATTTATTTCTCCAAAACACTGGGCAGGAGTTTCCACATAGATCCACTAGTAGCAAACTTTTGCATAATAGAGTAGTGAGCAGCTGACATACTCAAGTGATGGAAGGTGCTTTGGTTCATTTCTTTGATAGACATGCCAGTAAATATCCCTGTAAATTAATATACTTCTTACTTTGCAAGGATCTAATCCTTGCAAAATACCAATTTTCTGTTTCACACTTTTGCATGCAAAGTTATGAAGGAAAGTTCTCCATATGTCAATGGATTCCTGTTGAACACTTCAAATAGTACTACAGTTGAATTTGTGTACAGAGGCCTGTCTATGCCTTCCCTGTAACTCTTCAGCAATCACTTCCTCAACATTTCTAGGAACTATCTCTTCTTTTGCAAAGGGAGTACCATCCTTTACCTCATAACATAGCCCAGTCGTTACAACTGCATACGCAAATGTATTCTCTTGAAAGTAGCTTTCTTAATCAAAGAAAATGTTTCCATTCATCGTGGAATATCTTACAAAAGTTTGTTCTATTGACAAATCTTTTTTTCTGGCTTTTTCTCCTCATAGACAATACTGTTTTATCCAGTGTTTTCATTCTGCAGAGATTGAAAATGAATAGTTTTCTCTTCAGGGCAAAAACCTTATCAACTACAGCCTCAACACTTTCCTTTTGTTTGAGTGCCTCTCTTCATTTATACTGTTTCATAAATCATAGAAGATTCTGAATTACCCTATTGTGAAACATTCTCACTCGTATTTCATTAAACTGCCTCCGGCTTCTTGTTAAAGTAGTTTCTTTTTCAGATGATTTTATTCTGTTAATGTCTCTTCCTTTTTGCCCATTCTTACCTAAATGAAACAGTGTGTCATATTTACTTGGTTTTGCTAATTTGCAGCCTTCTACTGTTTTAAGAAACTTCCTAGTGTTCTTACCAGTAGCTCTTTTCTCTTTCACCCCATTCTCAATATATTCTTGATGTGTTGTAAGAGCATAGTATGCTTTCTTCTATATCTTTCTTCTCTCTGTTTTATTTGGCATTGTAAGTCTTTATTTGTAAGTAGAAATAAATGTCTGGAAGGAAAAAACAAGTAAAGGCATTTAGGTTTTCATACTATACTAATGAATGGCACATTATAAACATTTAAATACGTTTATAAACATGAAACTTGTTATGTTTTACCCTCTCTAAGTTAGTAACTTTTCATAATTAAATGTGTCCCTGTCTATGTCAGCATACACATTAGTTTATACCCGAGTGTATCATTATATCCATCAAAGTGTACCTGGAGGTATACCCATACAGACCACTGTGTGTTTGGGTATGTTTGTGTATGCATTGTGTCTTCCTGGGTATCATAGGGAATGCATCAGTGTATTTTTAGGTATGTTAGTGTATGAGAGAGTGTCTGCTGGGTGTTTCAGTGCATGCATGAAAGGGAGCTTGGGTGTGTTACTGTTTGTTACATAATAAGCACATAGCTCACTACCTATGGCCTACCTACTGCCTACCTTAGTGGTGAGCAATATGTAATAGAAGAGGAGGTTATGGCTTGACAAGCGCTCTTAAATGTCAATTTGTCCAACCGGTAAAACCGCGCACACTGGTTCTTCAGAAGCAGCAGTGAGACATGTTTGAAAGGCAACTTATCTATATGGGTTAGTGTTAGTGCCTCAGTAGATATCTGAAAGAGCGCCTGAGTCCCCATTTGGGTGTGCCTTTGGATATTTAAGGAAGCATGCTGCTATTTGACTACCTCTCTTAGTGACTCTGTGGATCTCTAAATGTGTTTCCAAGGGGCTGTATGGATTGCTTACTGGCTGTGTTAGTGAGTATTGAGGTATGCAACTGTGTAAGCTCAATTGCCTCCAGTTTGCCTAGATACGTAAGAGATGTGCGTACAAAGGCAATGTTTTAAGTATCTTTATATCTGACTGAATGGTTAACTGATATTGTCAGTGTGTGACTGGGTGTATTAGTGCCTCTATCCTTTAGTAGGTGACTATGTGAGTTGTAATGTGACTGTGAGATTGGATGTATAACTGGACATACGTATCTGTAAGTGCAGATGTTAGTAATTATGTCTTATGTTTTAAGTATATAGCTCACTACCTATGGCCTACCTACTGCCTACCTTAGGGGTGATTAATATGTGATAGAAGAGGAGGTTAAGGCTTGGTAAGCACTCTTAAATGTCAACTCGTCCTACCAGTAAAACGGCACACACAGGTTCTGCAGAAGCAGCCCTGAGACATGTTTGAAAGGCAACTTATCTATATGGGTTAGTGTTAGTGCCTCAGTAGATATCTGAAAGAGCGCCTGAGTCCCCATTTGGGTGTGTCTTTGGATATTTAAGGAAGTATGCTGCTATTTGACTACCTCTCTTAGTGACTCTGTGGATCTCTAAATGTGTTTCTAAGGGGCTGTATGGATTGCTTACTGGCTGTGTTAGTGAGTATTGAGGTATGCAACTGTGTGAGCTATATTGCCTCCAGTTTCCCTAGATACGTACAAAGGCAATGTTTTAAGTATTTGCAATCAAAACACACAGTAATACAGTGATAACACCACAAGTGGACACCACACCAGTGTAGAAAAATAAAGTATCTTTGTCCTAACTTCACAAGACCAAAATGACAAAAATCCAACATACATGTATGTCACGCACCAAGATCGACACGCAGGGTTTTACTGGGTAAGGAGGTTTTTTGTTTAACAGTCTTTCAGGGTGGGTTCTTTTTCCGTTTTCGGGGTTCTGTTACGGCTTCTTCACAGTGATCCTTCCAGAGACTTCTGTTTGCCTTCTCTATGGGTCCTCCCCTCGGGAAATGGAAAACATAGAGACGGTTAGTGTTGCTTTGCCTGTTTGTATGGCTTGTTGCTCCCGCCCTCTTGTGCACAGGTAGCTTACAGGTGGCTTGTAGTGTTCCTTCACATGATGCCAGGCAAGGGTAGGTGGGAATGGTGAGGGAAGCCTGCCCTTGAGGGGGAGGAATTGCACGAGTAACACCTTACTCTTGATGCCCACGTGCCCACACAATCCTATTGTCCTTCTCTATTTCCTTATCAGCACTGCTCGTCTGGCTATTGTCCCTCCCCAAGACCATGTCTTATATGTGCCCCCCTCCTCTGCTTCCGGCCCTCACTAACCCAAGAACACCACCCAGCCACCCAGCAAAACACCCAGCTGCGCAGCACCCCCTTGGCCCCTGCTGTCACTGCCTGAGACCGTGAACCAGCAATGGGGTCACAGCTGTCTCGTCCAGAGTGCTTTCCCAAAGTATACCCTCCTTTTCTTTGTGATGGGCCTCCCGACCTTTATCTGCTATGGCTGGCTCCTCCCGGTTGGTCGCATTCACTCCTCCTCCGGTCCTCTCGACGTTGTCTCTTCTCCTCCAGACTGCTTCCGGTGTCCTTTCCCTCGACTCCTTCGGGTCTGCTGCCGTCCTCTCCTGATCCGTAGACTGGCCAGTACTGCACTCAAGTGGATGATGTGTTGTTCCCAAGTAGGGCTGTAAATGACAATATCGTCCAGGTACGCAGCTGCGTACTTCTGGTGGGCCTCAGTACTATGTTCATCAGTTTTTGGACCGTGGCTGGTGCTCCATGGAGGCCGAAAGACAAGACCCTGAACGGATTCAGACCCGAGGGGGTAGAAAATGCTGTTTTCCCCTTAGCCTCTGGTGCCAAAGCTATCTGCCAGTACCCTTTCGTCAGGTCTAAAGTGGTGAGGTACAGGGCGGTGCCTAACTGCTCGATCATTTCGTCCACCCAGGGCATAGGATACGAATCAAGGTGGGAGAGGGAGTTCAACTGTCTAAAAGTACACGCAGAATCTCACTGTTCCATTGGGTATTGGCACGAGGACTATCGGAGAGCACCAGGGACTGGTGGAGTTTTCTATGATACCGTCACGTAACATGTCCTCTATCTCCTACTCTACCACTCTTCCCCTGGCTTCTGGTATACGATAGGGACGCAACCGAACGGGCTTAGCCCCATCTGTTCTAATGTGGTGTTGGACCAGGGGCGTCCTGCCTGGGTGTTTGGAGAAGATATCCTTGTACTCGTAGACCAAGGCGAGGAAGGCCTCTTTCTGGTTATGTGTCTAGTCAGGCCCCAATGGGATCTTACCAGGAACAGGGTCTCGTTCCTGGGGCGGAAAATAGATAGCTAGGGGTTGGTGGTCGGTTATTAGTAGGGCGGTGGATGGAGCTACCTCGGGGTTTGGGTCCTCCTCCCTTTTCTTCAGGAGGTTGACGTGATAGACCTGTCCTGCCCTCCCGGTGTATGGTACCGCTACCTATAGGTGACGGGGGTCACCTGATGTGTGATGCTAAAGGGACCCCTCCATCTGGCCAGTAGTTTGTTATCTATGGACTGTAGGAGAAGAAGGACCGTATCTCCCACCTGGAAGGTTCTTAGTTTTGCCTGTCGATCGTATGCCCATTTTTGTCTTTCTTGTGCTGCCTCCAGGTTCTCTCACCTCCCCCCATAATGTGGTCAACCTGCACCGGAGGCGGGTGGCTTAGTCCAGGAGTCCCTGTTCCTCATCCTCTTTCTCTTCCCACCTCTCTGCAGCCATATCTAACAGGGTGCGAGGTTTTCGCCCGAACACCAATTCAAAAGGGCTGTACCCGGTCGAGGACTGAGTGTGGGTGCGGATAGCAAACAAGGTGAGGGGGAGCTGTCTGTCCGTATCCCTACCAGAAGTGGATATGGTCTTTTTCAGGATGTTTTTAATGGTGTGGTTATGGCGTTCAACAAGCCAGTCTGTTTGTGGATGGTATATGGGCGTCCGTATCTGTTGTACGCCCAGCAGTGTACAAACCTGGGCCATGAGTTTAGACATAAATGGAGTCCCCCTGATCCATTAGGAGTTCTTTGTGGAAGCCCACCCGGCTGAAAAACCCCAGCATTGCTTGGGCCATGTTGTTGGTCATAATACTGGAGAGGGGTATGGCTTCAGGGTTTCTGGTGGCGTAGTCTACCAGCACCAATATGTTTTTTTTAATTATTATTTTATTTTACGTGGTCAGTCAAATAGCTCATATTGTACATATTGTATATACACATAATTATAATGGCATTGTATACATTAGGTTCTTTACACTAATATGCATCACGTTCCCGCCTTTAGTGACATTGAATTTACAGGTCTAACCGCTTGCACATTGAAAAAGAATATTACACCCATATCATCATAATTAGGGAACACTGGTCCGGCACCTAGTACATATATATGCATATAGTCCATACTATCACCCACCAATAGGACTTAATGGGACATACAACTCCCGCATCATACCATGACTGTGAGCTAGCCAATGTTCATAATCAGTCCTTTGTTTGCGTGGAGAGAAGATATTGCACTAGTGGGTCCCAGAAATCTCGTGGCCGAGAGGATTGGGGTATGTCTTCTGCATACGTGTCTAATTGTGTTTAACAATATGACATGTCCCTGATCCAATCTGTGTGCTTTGGTGCCTGTTTACTGCCCCATTTCATTGCTATTCCTCTCTTTGCCAGCAATAGTGCCACCGCGAAGAACGTACGTCTACAAACCAGTTTGATATTATAGATACCCCAAAGGCACAGCAAGGGTGCATTTGGAATACGCTCCCCTAGCATATGCGTGAGAATGTTAGTGACAGCCTGCCAGTAAGATTGGAGCTTTGTGCATGCCCAGGCCATGTGTAAGAAGTCTGCATTGGGGGCTTGGCATCTGTGGCATCGGTCATCAGCCCTTAGCCCGTATGTATGCAGTTGCTTGAGTGTATAGTATACCTGGTGTATGAACTTAAAATGTATGATTTTCAGGTATCAGTTAGGCGTGAGCAGCTGTAATTGCATACACCCATAATCCCAGTCTTCTTTGGGAATGTTTGTGCCCAATGTTGCCTCCCATCTAGCTAGAGGTCTATCCAGTGCGCAGAATTGTTCTAGGTGTGACATGGTATACCGTTTAGTAACTAGGCGTTGCTGTGTAGTGGATGTCAGGAGTGTCTGCAGCGCATTACGAGTTGGTAGTTCAACCAGGAAGGAGGGATACAAGGCTTTGACCGCCAAACGCAGTTGCAGGTATGCAAAAACTTTTAAGAGGGTTCGAAATGTGTTTGAGGCCGCGTCATCCTTTGATATGTATTCCTTGTTCGGGAAAACATCCCCCATGGTTTGAAGTCCCATCTCATGTAGTTCCTGTGCCATTTTCTGCTCCTGCGTCACCGTGAGTTGTGGGTGAAGTCAAAGGTGTAGTGCCGGAGCATATGAGGGAAGTTTGTGTGCCCGCTTCGTTAGTGTGTGCCAGGCCCTTGAGGTGCAAATAGCTGGGTGTATCTCCAGATTGGCGGCATATTGTCTGGGAGAAGATATAAGTGAGAGAAGGGGGGTGGGGTGCATACTTATGTGTTCAACTGCAATATGCGGCACATGTCCGTGTGGCTGTAGCCAATAGTGTGCATGTTGCGCCTGTGTGCACTAATAGTATAGTTGGAGGTCGGGCCACTAAAACCGCCCTGAATGTAGAGTCTCATCAGTACCTTCCAACCTACCCTTGCGTGTTTCCCTGCCCATGTCAAGCGGAGCTGTGCTGTGGGCAGTCCCGTGAACAGGGTATTTGGGAGCCAGATCGGTATACTCATAAATAAATATAAAAACTGTGGCAACACTATCATTTTCTGCAACGCGATTCTATCAGTCAGCGACAGGGGTAGGTGGATCCATCTAGTCACTTAGTCTTCCAATTTACCTATTGCTTTTCCATAGTTTTTGTGTATCACTGTTTCTGAGTCACAATGTATCCAGATACCTAGGTATTTAACTGGGTCAGTCTGCCACTGCAATGGGTAATCAAGGGACGGTTTGGTCGTCACGGGAGTAAGCGGGATGACCACTGATTTGTCTCCCTTAATACAAAGGCCCGAGAGATATGCAAACCTAATATATTCTCGGATAAGCGCATTTAGATTAGTATCCGGGTACCTAGTGTACAAAACCATGTTGCCCGCATAGAGCGATTTGTTAACTGTGCGTAGCTGGAACTGCAACGCCGTAGCGGCGTGTCTCTGGCGTATCTTGCAGGGAAGTGGTTCCAGTGCCAGAGTGAAAAGCAAAGGTGACAGAGGGCAGCCTTGTTGCGTCCCTCTGTAAATGCTAAAGGGATCAGATGTGATGCAATCGATTCTTAGCCTTGCACAAGGTGTTGTGTTAAATAATGTTATCCATTTCAGAAATGGTTCCGGGAATCCCATTCGCCGTAGGACGTACCCCAGCACCAATATGTACTGGTGCGACCGTGCAGAGGTGACTAAGGGCCCCACGAGCTCCATACCGACTCTGGAGAACTGCTTGACTATGATCGGGAGGGACTGTAGAGGTGCCCGGGGTACAGGCAGGGTATTGGCTCGCTGGCATAAGGGACAGGGGGCGCAGTGGTGCCTAATGTCGGAGAACACCCCCGGCCAATAGAATCACCTTAAGAGGTACACCTTGGTCTTTTCCCTCCCATAGTGTCCCCCCCTGCCTGGTTGTGCGCCAGGTGGAGGACCTGCTGATGGAAGGAAGTGGGAACTAACAACTGCCTTATTGTCTCAGTGTCTTTCCTTACCCGCCTATACAATAACCCCATTGATCTATAAAAACAGGGGCTACCTGTTTGTCGTCCTCAGGTACTATTCGAGTCCAGGCGTTACCTAGGGTGGGGTCTTCTGCTTGTGCTGCTTTGAAACTGCATGGGTGTTCAGTCTCACCGTCTGTAACAGAGGAGGAGGCAGAAGGGATGTCAGACAGCCCGTTGAGCACTACCTCCCGATTGTGTTTTCTCTTAGTGCTGCGTGATTTCCTTTCCCTGTACCTAACTCCTTTTATGCCCTCTGAATAGAAAGCTGTGTCTCTCAGCCAGCGGCGCTCCTCCTCTTCCTTAATGGCCCTGGCTAGGTACGCAGGGAAGTCAACGAAGTCCGCCCCTATGATACATTCTTCGACCAACTTGGGTACCGCTCCCACCCTCAGGCCCTTTTCTTCTCCTTTCTCTCCCAGGATGACCTCAGCCATTGGGTAGGTTTTCTGGTCTCCGTCAACACACGTAATGGCCACCCTTTCCCCCTTCTATGACTGCTAAGGCCCGATACAGGCCTGGGTAATCACTGAGTGTTGACACCCGGTATCTATAAGGGCAGTGATGGGAGTACCGTTTACGACTAGGTCTAGGGGGTAGGCTTTGTTTTTGTTACCCGCCAAGAGCACCCTTCCTTTCGCAAATCCCACCTCCATGGGTTCAGTTGTGTTGTGTGTCTGGCGACATAAGCGGGCTAAATGCCCCCACTCACCACAGCGAAAGCATTGGGGACCTGGCCCCACTTCCTTTGGGGTGGGGCGCGTGAGAAAAGAGGGATCGATAAGAGGCCGGATCTGTGGGGATACGGCTCCCGGAGCAGAGGGTCTCCACCTTGGAACGTTGGCCATGGGTAGCCGGACTATGAGGGGTCTCACTTCCAGGGCTCTTTGATGGGCCCAAGCTAGTTCCATGGCACCCGAGATCATTACGTTGGAGTGCTGTTTTACCCAGGGGTGAGTAGCACTGGGGAGAGCATCCAAGTACTGTTCCAAGAGGATCTTGTCCATCACCTGCTCCATGCTGGAGTTGTGGGGCTGCAGCCAACAGGTACCCAGGTCCTGCACTCTGTAAAACAGTGCTCTAGGGTGATCTTGGGGAAGCCATTTTTCTTTTCTGAACTTCATTTGGTAGTGCTCCTGGTCGCAACCGAGCCTTTCTAGGATGGCCTTTTTGATCACATTGTATGGGGTTGTGCCTGGTTGGTTTGCGGCCTGCTATGTAGTCTTCAGCTCCCCAGGTAAAAGGGGGGCGATGTACTGGCCCCAACGATCGGCCGGCCATTGGGCCGTACCCATGAGACTCTCAGAGTTAGTGAAGAAGAAGTCTGGGTCTCTGCCAAGCTGGTATTTCTGTTGGACCAAACTGGGCACATTGGGGTGCACTTTGCTGCTGGCGATGGTGTCTGTTAATCGCTGGATGGCGGAGTCTTGTACCACCTGCAATCAAGCCCGACTGGGCTTGGAGGGCCTCCTGTAAGTGTTCCTGTTCTGTTTTGGCCTCAGTGGCCTGCCCTTCTACAACCAGCTGGATAATGCTATTAGACCTTATGCCATTCAGGGACTTATATTTATTTCGATGGCTGTAATAAGAATCTGCCTGACATCCGTCTGGTTGGATCAATACCCACCTACATTTCAACAATGGCGGACACGTTTTCTAGCTACATATATCCTTGAAAAAGCGATCTATAATCGGAATGGGTGGAAGAAGAAAAAAAAAGGGCTAGAAATTTGGGACCTGGTCACACAATGGGCAGGGAGACCGGATTAGCAAAGATATAATGAACAATAATGAAATGAAATTATGTGTGATGATATTACTAAACTAGAGATATCCTTGGATTCTCCTTTGCTTTTTGTTCTTTGCTTTTCTTGGTCTTCTTAAGTTTTTTTTGTCTTCCTTTCCTTTTTTGCTCCTTTTCTTTTCCATTTTTTTAAATCTTTAAATTTTAAATGTTTTTCTGTGACAATACCAAGATGATGTATTGTAAGTTTAGAATTTTGCCTGTATTTGGGGGGGGGGGGGGTTGGGGGGGCTCTTAGGGATGGGGAGGGTGGGTTAATCTAATCACTGTAAAACGCAATAAAAAAAGTCTACAACCAGCTGGACGTGGCGTTGGCCTTCGGCCAACTGTTTCAGCAAGTCTTCTAGTCCAAGGGGTTGGGACATGTTCTTGTTGCGAAACGGGACAAAAAGGGGCTGTCCCACTTCTGACATCACTTGACATGCAGCAAGAACGACACAGAACTCAGGGTTTTACTGGGTAAGGAGGTTTATTGTTTAACAGTCATTCAGGGTGGGTCCTTTGTCCGTTTTCATGGTTGCGTTATGGCTTCTTCACAGTAATCCTTCCAGGAACTTATGTTTGCCTTCTCTTCGGGTCCTCCCCTCGGTAAACGGAGAGACGGTTAGTGTTGCTTTGTCTGTTTATATGGCTTGTTCCTCCCGCCCTCCTGTGCACAGGGAGCTTACATGTGGCTTGTTGTGTTCCTTCACACAATGCCAGGCAAGGGGGGGGGGGGGGAATGGTGAGGGAAGCCTGCCTGTGAGGGAGAGGAATTGCACCACTAGGAACACCTTTTCTCTTGATGCCTAAGTGCCCACACAATCCTATTGTCCTTCTCTCTTTCCTTATCAGCACTGCTCGTCTGGCTATTGTCCCTCCCCAAGACCATGTCTTATATGTGCCCCCCTCCTTTGCTTCCGGCCCTCAATAACCCAAGGACACCGCCCAACAAAACACCCAGCTGCGCAGCACCCCCCTGGCCCCTGACCACTTGCCTGAGACCGTGACCAGGCAACGGAGTCACGGCTGTCTCGTCCAGAGCGCCTGCCCGAAGGTGCCCTCCTTCTGTTCGCGCTGTGCCTCCTGACCTCCGTCTGCTACGGCTGGCTCCTCCCGGTCAGTCACATTCACTCCTCCTCCGGTCCTCTCGGCATTGTCTCTTCTCCGTCAGTATGCTTCCGGTGCTGTTTCCCTCGCCTCCTTTGGGTCTGCTGCCATCCTCTCCTGATCCACAGTAGTTGTGAAGAGGAGGGCCATCCGTGTAAATGTGATGATTTCTCCCACCAGGACACTATGCATTTTACTATGTTTTGCAGTTTATATTCGGATGCCAGTAAAAAATATTTGGTCCCAAGTCTAAGAGAGGCCGGCTTTGTTCAAGTTAGGCCGGCTCTAGTTTACTTAATGTCTTTGGACAGTACAACCATCATATTTGGAGTAGCCAGCTTTTTGGTGGCGGCTCACAGAACGAAAACAAATTTGGTGGCATTGGGGGACCTTACCTAAGCTCTTTAAGCTGCACTTCAATTATCATTTATCTGTTTCGCCTTTGTGTCCTAGTGTTGTATATAATGCCCTTGCCTGGTCATTGTAAATTTATGTATCCTGTAAATTTGTAAATGTGTATTTAAATGTTTTAAAGTCTCTTATGATTTTTAACAAATCGAATAAAGTGAACTTGACTGACTGACACAGTAGTTGTCCCGCTCTTGTCCACTGGTTCTGCCATTCTCCGGTCCTCCCTGCACACACCACTCTCCGGCTCCGCCTCCCTATTTGGGCTTTCTCCTTCTTGCTCA
Source organism: Lissotriton helveticus (assembly GCF_964261635.1). NCBI lineage: Eukaryota > Metazoa > Chordata > Amphibia > Caudata > Salamandridae > Lissotriton > Lissotriton helveticus. The sequence continues at coordinate 473,645,998 of NC_136073.1, read as the reverse complement.
TGGCGTTTGCTTCCGGCCGGCAGGAATGTGTTCTAGCCCGTGCCCCCGGGGCATCCAGGTACCGCCCCTGCTGCCCTGTCACAACGTAATAAGAATATGACTTTAAAAAGGTTTCAAACAACTTGGCCCATAGAAAACTATGGATGCGTGATTTCTCTTAAAGTACCCGTAGTTGCAACAAAATTCACAAGGCCAAACAGTCGCAGAGCTGGGAAGCATTGAAAAGCAAAGAGATGCGTCAGTTCCTCAGACCATGGGGAGGTGATGAGACAGTTCTGATTCATGCAGGAGAAGTGATGCGTCGAATCCGGTCTGTAGGTGGAAGTGATGCATCGATTCCGAGATGTTCTGGTCCGTGGCTGATGCGTCTGCAAAACTTGCCACACAGGTACGATGCATGGAAATCCGGGCTTCGTCGGCGATCAATGCGGCGGTGTCGAGTGGTACTGCGTTGATTTCTTCAGCCGCGATCCCTCGATGCGTCAGTTGGTGCCGCGGCGGCAGGCGCTGCATCAGTTTCGGCAGCGGCACAGCGATACATGGAGATTCTTCTTGCACAGTGGTGCTACGTCGGAAAAACAGCTGGAAGGAGAGCGATGCTTCAATTTTCTTGTAGTTGCGTTGCTTTTCCAGCTCCCAAAAGCAGGAACAAAATCCAGAGACCCAACACAAACACAGGCACCTCTTGGCAGGTCAGGACTCCAAACAAAGACGTTCAGGGGAGATGGGGGTGAAGTCTTTGTGTCCCGAGACTTCAGAACAGGGGGCAAGCTCTACTCAAGCCCTTGGAGAGCTTCCTTATGCATGGGGACACAGCACACAGCAAAGTCCTTGTCTTTTCCTTTGCAGAAACAGCTACTGCAGGCCAACCCCAGACAGCACACAGCGCAGAGGCAGTACTCCTCTTTGAGTTTATCCAGCTCTTCTCCTTGGCAAAAGTTCCTCTTGATTCCAGAGCTAGTCTAAATCTCTAAGGTTTTAGGTCTAATACTTGTACACCAAAATGTATTTGTTCTCTTTTTGCAAGGGTCTCTGAGCCCAGTCCAAACCAGTTCTGTCCTCACTGGTGCGGTACAACCACAGGGGGTGGAGGCAGCATTGTGCAAGAGAGACAGGCCCTATTCAAGTACAAGGAAATCTCCTCCCACTACTCTAAATTCAGCCACGGTCTATTCAGCTAAGCTCTGAGTCATCCAGAAAGGGACAGGCACATCTCAACCCCCCAGTGGCTGTTTACAGTGAATGCACATCCCCAGCCCCTGTCACTCCAAAACCAGACAGTCAATAGACAAACAGGCAGAGGCACAAATAATGGTCAAACAAGAAAATGCCTACTTTCTAAAAGTGGCAGTTTCAAACACAATTTTTAAAAAACATCTTTACTAAAAGATGTGTTATTAAATTCTGAGTTCAGGGAGCCTAAACGTTATTACTCTAGCTTGTCCCAATGGGAAGTTATACTTGTAAGATGTTACTAAGTATTTCCCAGTCCTATGGGGCAGGATAGCCTTTCAATAGTGAAAAATTAAATTGGCAGTATTTCACTATCAGGACATGTCACAAACACCAGTACATGTCCTACCTTTCGCATACACTGCACCATGCCCAGGAGGTACCTTGGGCCTACCATAGGGCTGTTCTATATGTAAGAAAAGGGAAGGTTAGGGCCTAGTAAGTGGGTGCACTTGCAAAGTCGACATGGCAGTTAACAACTTTGCACAGACAGTGCAGTGGCAGGTCTGAGTTACCTTTTCAGAGCTGCTCATGTGGGTGGCACAGTCAGTGCTGCAAGCCCACTAGTATCATTTGATTTAAAGGCCCTGGCACACTTCAGTGCACGTTACTAGGGATTGACCAGTGAATCAAATATGCCAAACAGGGAGGACCTATTGTAACAACCATTTACACAGGGAGCACTTGCACTTGACACTGATCAGCAGTGGCAAAGTGCCCAAAGCATCTAAGCCAGCAAAATCGAAATCCAGCACAGCATCAAAAATATAGGAGGTAGAGGCAAAAAGTCTGGGGAAACCATGTCAACGATGCCAAGTCTAACAATGGTAATAAAATAGTTTCTGCATTCCTTCGAAACCACAACATGGGCTCCATCTACAACTGCTTGTGCTTATAATAATAATAATAATAAACACATTTATAAAGCACATGGTTACACTCGGCCAGTGTGTCCCGGCGCTGCGGTGTCACTGCAAGAAATACACCCGACCGTCTCTTTCCTAGTTATCCCAGGGGAGAAGATAAGTCTTCAAATCTTTCCTGATAAAGCTCTTGCGATCCTCCATCCGGAGGTGCACGGGGAGTTTGTTCCAGGGCTGGGCAGCCAACAGGCGGAACGAACATCCACCCATCCTAGCTCTCTTGGTCGCAGGAACGCACACCAAACCCCTCCCACATGATCTTAGTTGGCGAGTAGGAGCATAGGGGGTGAGTAGCTCCGACAAATAGGAGGGGGCAGTACCCTGCAGAATTTGGTGGCAAACACATGTTGCCTTAAACAGGACTCTCTCCCTTATCGGCAGCCAGTGGTGTGCAGCCCGCGCTGCCTTCGCCGAAGCCCTCCTCGGGCTCATAAGAACCAGACGTGCTGCTGCGTTCTGCACCCCCTGAAGACGGAGCATACACGTTGTCGTGGACCCCAGATAAAGAATGGTACCATAATACAGGAGCAATGTTACTAGGGCATGGACCATTGTGTTCCTGGCAGCCATCGGTAGCATATCCAGGGTTTTGCGGAGGAAATTCAGGACTCCAAAACAGGCGCCTGCCACCCTCCTGGTTTGGTACTCAAAAGAGAGCTTTGTGTCCAACCACACCCCAGATTCTTGACCTGCTCACAGGGAACAGGCGTAGTCCCCAAGCTCTGTGGCCACCAGGCAGATGACCAAACCGACGGAGCTCGTCCCACTACAAGAACCTCGGTTTGATTGCCATTCAACTTCAAGTAGTTGTTAGCCATCCTTGCGGCCAGTTCTTGCAGACAGGCTACGAAGTTGAAGGCTGCCGTATGCCTGTGTGAGGGAGACCACCAGCTACTTGTCATCTGCGTAGGACACAAACCTGATCCCAAATCCATCAGCGATCTCCGCTAAAGGAGCCACGTATAGATAGCTTCAACATGGAACATATATATTGAAGTGATGGAGTATATTTCTCTGAGAAAGGCAACAGCATGGAGAAGTGTGGCTCAGTGGTTAGAGGCGGCAGACCCGGAATCTGAGACCAGGGTTCGATTCCCTGCCTCGGCGGGTCTCGGGCTCATAAATTCCACGGTCTCGACAATTCTCGCTCCGGTGCCTACTCGACTCACGGGGTCACACTCTGCGACTCTGGGCAATAGCTTGCTTAATCTCCACATCGGCCCCTCGCGGCGGGATGCCTGGCTTTCACCTTGTGGATACCCTGCCGGGGTTTCTCACAGGGGAATACCAGGACGGGTTCCCTAAGCAAGCGCGGAGATGCCCCAGGGTAAGTCCTGCGCTATATAAGTTTCATACATTTACATTTACATTTACATATTCCTTAACAAATTGAAAGACTGCATCCTGTTTAATGTGTAGTAATAATCTACATACAATAAACACAAAATGCTCTTCTAAGAGCCACCCTATTACCAAACACTAAATATTATTAATTTTAAATCCTTTTTAGAAAAATATTTTTCAGAGGTGTGACTCTGTCACGGATCCACAAAGCAAAAGCACAAATTCAAAACACAACACATTTAAGATTTATAACTCTCATTTTGACTCTAAGCATATGACAATGCCTCTGTGACTGTCTAAATGTGTGTGTAAGATAATCACTTTCTGAGTGGGTGCATGAGTGTCTCAATGGCTCTGAGACTGGTTGCATTAGTGTTTAAGTGTGTGTCAGAGTTGGTGCATAAATGTCTCTGGACTGTGATTGAGTGTATGAGCTTCTGTGTGAGTGAGTGGGTGCATAACTATCTGAGTAGGTCTTAGAATGGGGGCATGAGCTTCTGAGTTGGTCAGTGAGAGTGTGTGAGTCTGAGTGGGTGTGTGAGTCTGAGTGAATCTGTGAGTGGGTGCAGGAGTCTGACTGGGTCTGTGGCTGGCCACATGAATCTGAGTGGGTCTGTGAGTAGGTGCATAAGTATCTGAGTGGCTCTGTGAATGGATGTACGAGTGTCTGAGTGGTTCTCTGAGTTGAGAGCATGTCTGAGTGGGTGCATACGTCTGAGTAAATCTGAGTGGGTGCATGAGTGTCTCAGTGACTCTGTGACTGGGCGTGTGAGTGTCTGGGTGGGTGATTGAGTGTGTGCATGAGTGTCTGAGAGGGTGAGTGAGCGTGTGCATGAGTGTCTGAGAGGGGTGAGTGGGTGCTTGAGTCTCTGAGTGGGTCTATGAGTGGGTACATAAGTGTCACAAATTCAATGCACAACAACACATTTAAGATGTATAACTCATTTTGACTCTATGCATGTGACAATACCTCTGGTACTAGTTTTGTAAATGTCTAAATGTGTAAGTGGATACATAAGTCTCTCAGTGGGTGTGAGAGTACATACATCACTTTCTGAATGGGTATGTGAGTGGGGGCATGAATGTCTCATTGGCTCCTAAAGTGGGTGCATCATTGTCTGAGTGCGTGTCGGAGTTGGTGCATAAATGTCTGAGTGGGTCTGAGACTGGGTACATGAGCTTCTGAGTGGGTCAGTGAATAGGTGTGTGAGTGTCTGAGTAGGTCTGCAAGTGGGTGCATGAGAGTCTGAGTGGGTCTGTGAGAGTGTGTGCGAGTCTCTGAGTGGGTGCATGAGTCTAGGAGTGAATCTGAGTGATTGCAGAAGTCCCCGACTGGGTCTGTGACTGGCTGAATTAGTCCAGAGTGGATCTGTGAGTGAGTGCATAGGCTCTGAATGGCTCTTCAATTATGCTGGAAGACATTACAATTCGTAGATAAAATAATCAATAGATCTATAGGAATTTAAACAGTCTTTCCATAGTTTGGAAAGAGTTTATACTATGGTATAGGTTCTCGGTTATTCTCCCCAATTTAACTCAGTTTATTCACAACAGTGAACACTATTGTAATATTTACATGGTACGTCACCCCGTAGATCATTTATAACCATTTTGACGCTTTTTGCATTTATTTCATCACTTCCTGATATTTACATGAATAGGACCTACATAAGTTAATGGTCTAGTTGTCTTTAAATGGTTCATGACCTTGTTAGTTGCCCGGAACTATCTTGACGCTGCCTGCGTCAATTACATCATCTCCTGATGCCCCCTTTTAAAGGAAGCCTTCTCCTCCCCATTCATTCATCGCCATTTTGAAGCAGAGGACTCTTGCCAACCATGTTTTATCATTCTACGATCATAGGCAAATTTCAGTTGATTAGCTGGTCTTTAGTCTTAACATTATATCCTTAAAGGTTTTACTTATAACTGAAATCACTGTGTTTGATCGTGTTACAATCACAAATAAATCCCAGTTGATTAGCCTGTCTTTAGTTTTATTGTTACATTCATAGAAGTTTTATTTGTAACTGAAGTCATTGTAAGGCACTTGACAATATGTATCTAATTCTTGTCACACATACATAGTGATTCACACTTATTGGAAAAGATATACCAATCACGGAGAAGTTGACATACATTCATGGTTCCCAATGGGGTGTATTTATCGCTTTGAAAATTAGATCTTAGCAATATAGAGGCAAAAATAACAACCATTCTTCATGGTGGTACATTTACTGTCTGAGACACCAAGATTTGCATAATACATAGGTCATGCCATCGCTCAGTCCCTAGAGGTATATAGTTAACACGTTGAAAACTAGATCTCTGCCATGTAATGACCATTACAAAGACCTGATGTTGGTATCTTTATATCGTTTTTAAAATCAATTTTTCTTATATATATATATATATATATATACACACACACACACCATGATAGTGATCCCCATTTGTCAGACTCAGTTTAATTTGAGTCTGCTCCTTCAATATGCTGGTTCTACGGCATAAAGACTGGCAAATTGGCATCACTGATATGTTGAATCATTGAGCACCCTTTTTCTAACACCTAGATTTCAAGGTTCCCAGTATCATACATAGAGATTGTTCCATGTCTAATTGATACACTGTATCATTACTTAGTTATGTTTCTTTTTCTTCGTTAGATTACTTTAAAGTGACGCTCCCTTGATGCATATCTACCCATGTACAAATTAAGTCACAATTCCAACACATCTATTCCTGTATTGGGACATGACAGCGGGGAGAAGTACCAATAATTCTTTCATGGCAATGTCTCAAAGAATGTTTGTCATTATAGAAACTTCTATGTGTTTATAACTATCAATTATATAATTTCTCTAGTCTGCTGCTTGAGATCTCTCAGCTGCAACAGTTGCTTGTACTACCAGCATTGGTAAGAGTTTGTTTTTGATTACTAGCATAATTCTTCATCACTGAGTTACAAACATCTCGTAGTCTTTGGGAACAACAATAGTTTCTGTTTCAAATGTTTTTCTTCTATTTATCTTTCTGAGAAATAGAGATTTCTTTATGATGACTAATCTTTGTGAAGTTGTTTTTTCACTGTGGAATTTACTCTCTTATATTTTCTTTCACTATCTTATTCTAATTAAACAGGAAGGCTAAGTGTCCTTTTTATATCATTTTTAGGTATATTTTTGCTTGGGGCTTTCCTGATGAAGACGCATGGGTCTCCGAAATGCAAGTAGACTCGATTCTATGAAGATTCATCGACAATCAAAGGCACTTTTTTACCGTATTTTGTTTTGTCACTTGAAAAAAATAATGACTACCAATTAACAGATGTGAATCTATAAGAAATATACTTCATGATTTGTACCATTACAAGCAAAATATTGAGCATTTCTAGGCACTATTTCCGGTCTTAGGTTATTAACTTTTTAGTTTTTAAGTATTGAATGTATGTTTGTATGAGAGGAATGCCTCTTGTGATCGATTTTGTTTTTAATAGTCATGTATCATTACAGACATTGAATCAATCAATCAAGGAAACTTTATTCGATCCGTTTAAAATACAAAAAGTTGTACTCCTGCTTCATCCGGGGCCTCCGCGGTGTGGAGACCGGGACCTCGCCTACGTGGATAAGCCGGGGTGAAGGTACCAGCGGTGGCCCCCGGCGGGAGAGAGGACCGGCTGTGTGAGGCCGTTGTGCGATTGCTCCGGTGGTTCCTGACCGGGCCTGTACCGGCGGCCGCGAGGCCTGGTGTGGGACGCGGTGCACCGCGGACGGGGGATGACCGTGCTGGGGTGTGCCCCCCATTGTTGCCTCGTTCGGCCATCCTGAAGCCCTGCGCCCGGAGTTGGCTTGTGCTGCCTGCGTGTGGTGGTGCAGACGGACCCCCCGAATTTTGTGGCGAACCTTTTTGCATCAAGATTGCCATTAGCGGTTCCTGTGTGGACTCCAGGGGGGTCCTCGTTTAGGAGCCCGCTCCGGGAGTCGCGGAGGGTGGTGACGCGGCTGATCCCGTAAAATGGCGGCCGGCGACCTGGGACACGGATTTCCTCTGGACGGCGGACTTGTGTGGCTGGATCGCGCGGGGGCCTGGACATGTGAGCGTGAGCCCACGATTGGTGATGTTCTTGACGCCCTGCACTCCTTGTATGCGGTCCTGGCCCCCGGTGCTCCCTTTGACGGTATGCGATCCGCCGCCATCTTTGATGGACCGTTCTTCATGGATGCAGCTCGTCTTCGTGGTGAAGTTGCTTCGTCCCCGTCGATCGCTGCGAGGAGTGCTACTGCTGCCCATCGACAAGTTTGCAAATCTGCGGCCCCGACTCTTCTGGCGGTTCTGAGTGTGGAGTGGGGGGACGGCTGCTCCGTGTTGGGGCCCGATCCTGCCCGAGTGTCCTGGGAGCGTTGTGGATTGCTGCTCCGATCTACTTTGGGGAGGTTGTGCTGTTGTCCTGCGGGGGGACCTCTGCTTTCTTACACGTCGAGACTGAACCCCTGGTTTTTGTTGCTCTTGCTGTTACTGTTGAGAGACCTGGACTGCAGAGTTAGCCTCTTGTTTTGTTGCTGGTTTCCGGGGCCCCCTGGTCTGCACCCTTGCCTTGTTTTGTTCCGATCGTATGGCCTCTCCATTGTGATGTGTTTGCTTCCCACTGCTACTTTATGTGCGGTAGTGATGTCTAAGAAAGGCCAGGGATGAGCCGAACTGAACCCTGAGGACTACCGGTGACTGGATTGTGATGCAGATAACCCCCACTTCTGATAATATGGACTATCTCCTTGTGAGTTTATGATACCCGAGACTGTGTCGATCTCGTTCAGATGTTGTATGATTGTGTGGATGGTCCCCTTGCCCCTCCCTCTTGAATTTTTTCTTTCCCCCTTTTTTGCCTCTTATTCCTCTCTTTCTTCTTGCCTTCTCTATATTTCGGGTTCTGTTTAGGGCGACAGGCACACTGCTGGGGGGGGGTAGGCCGTAGCCTTCTGCAGTGGTGCAGGGTGGGGCGGGTGGGTTGGGGCTTCTTTGCTGTTTTCTTTTCCTTGGTTCTATGGCTCTTTTGTATCCCTTTATAGGAGCGCCGCGTCTGTCCCTGTCCCCCATGGTGTGATTGAGGGTGGGGACTGGAGATGCGTTGTTCTTTTTCTTGCGGTTTTGCCGCACTTTGATTACGACTCGCATGCCCACCTTGCTGGAGATATCCTTACTTCTTTGCGCGCTTATTGCTGTGGGGCGCTTGTATTGGCGCGGCGTTCTCTCTTTCTTGCTTATGTTATTTCTTCCTTTCCCCCCTTCCTTTCCCCATCTCTTTCTCTATTAGGTTAGTATGGCAGGTGATTATTTTTATTGTCGCTATTCCGGTTCCTATGTTCTGTCTATAATTTGTAACTGGGTGATATGTAGACAAGAGACGAGCCACGGTGGGTGTTGCTTTGGTCTATGGCATCTGTTTTCTGATTGGTGTAAACTGTTGCTGACAATTATCCGTATCGATGCCCTTATGCTTTTTGTTGTTGCTCAGTGGCCCGCTATGGGAACCCGGATATACGTATACTTCATTTGATCCTGTGATACTCCTTATTATAAAAATAACCTTATTTGCTCCTGTTCGATGGCCGTACCTATCCTTTCTAGCCTGACTTGCTTGCTTCTGTACTGTTGGTTTCTTCCTGAATATCGTTTCGGAGTCATCGGCTGCTTATAATGTGGCGTGGCCGGCCTGATTGGTTGTAGGCCTGTATTTGTATATGCCTTATTACACAATAAAGGTTTAAAAAAAATAAAAATAAAATAATTTCATAGATACTGGTTAAAATTATCCATGTTACATTAAAATTTAATAAAGCTAATAATAAACCATTTCATCTGTAATTTCAAGGGTAATTTCAAGGGCATATGCAAAGTAATAATTGTCCCATAAACGACCTCTATTAAATGTAATAAATCTGATAACAATTTCATCTGTAGTGACAAGGGCATATACAAGATGGTTGCTAACCCATATACAACCTCAAGATACCATTAATTAATATAGTAAGTGGGCTATTATTACTATACAAGATACACCTCCTCAGCCTATTCAAGACTTAACTCCACAATTTTCCTTCTCCTTAGGCATGCCAGTAAAAAGCTAGCTATCGAAAAGCATAAAAACAGATCCGAAAGTTTCTTTATAAAATATAATGCAGGGTGACATTGCTTAATATTCATTATTTTTAAAATTGGTAATAAAATGTAATTAGTTCCTTCACATAAAACCCACAGAAAAAAAGTATATGGAGATCTGACTGCTCCGATCCGTAAACACAAGGGCAGGGTGACAGGCTGTTGATTCTAAACCTCCTCGCAGGAATACCTTACTAGCATAAGGGGGGTTAGATTTAGACGAAACCTAATAAGCATAAATCTGTGCTGCAAATTTTCTATATGCTCTAGATATGAATAATACCCCGGTAATATCGTCGGAGATTGGTGATACAACATCTCTGTGTCCTTAAAATAATCTAAGTTTGGCAGGAATGCCGAAGCCATACCCCTGCCCCATAAGTAAAAGCTGTTACTATCTTTGCGTGGTATACCTTTTTAGGTCTCGCCTAGCATTGCTGCACACATGCACGGCTCACTCGGTGAGATTTATTGCAGAGGAGGAGTTTTAGAAGCCCCGCCCCTTATTTCCATTGCCTTGCGTCACCGTTTATGTTAAATGGTGGCCTGCCATTGGAAATAAGGTTTCTAGGGTGCCTCCTTTTGGCTTTTTTGTTTGGCCCATCCGGACTGGATCGCCTGCTTCACGGCTGTCGTGAAGCAGTTTCTTATTGCAGAGGGGTGTTATGTAAACAAGCCCTGGGATCCAGTCCGGATGGGCTGGACAAAAAAGGAGACATGGCGTAGCGTGAACACATGATGTTCAAGCGTTTCTGTAAAGAACGTTCCTTTTCCCTTAATCCTGTGTTTTGTCATGTGTACCTAATATTAACAATTTACTAATTAAAAAATGTAAATGCTTTCAGTCTGAGCACTCTTCCCTTTCTACTGTGCCTCCTCGTGGAAGGCACCGTTAAGCCTAACTCGCAGTCTCTGGTAAACACACATCGCTATTCGGTTACAACCCATTGTGGTTAGCAAGACCTTATGACGGCGCCGCTCTCCCCTACGTTTTCTCTTTCTTTTACTTCCGGTAGCGCTTCCTCCCAGTCCTCTTTTTCTGAGAGTAACTTCCGGTTGGCTCCACGTTCTAATTTCGACCACAAAGTACTTCCGGAGCCGGCCGCTCTTTCGTCCCTGCCTAGCCTGAGTGACTCCAAAGGCGATGATGGACGGAGTGTTGAACATTGCAAGCACTCACCCCCAGTCAACTGATCTGGGTTTAATCCATCATCATTCTTTAGATCACTCTGCCACCCCAGTTCAGACATGGCCATATGCAAATTAGACCGACCCTGCGCCTCATGGGAACAGTCCAGCCCGAACTGCCAAGCCATGTCTTCCCTGGACCAGAAACAAGCACCCTGGGACCGGTTTCGGATTCATAACCCTCATCAGCCAGGCCTGAGTGACTGCACTGATACCAGGCCCGGCAGAAGATTGCCAGCTTTTTGCTGCTTGCAAGCTAAAAACGTCGGACTCCTGAACTCAGGCGGTGGATCAGCAGGAGTTGGCAGCGGTGAGGGTGAGAGAGCAGTACTGTCTTGCGAACTAAAGGGGGTTGTGGCAGAAGCTGTCAAGGGAGTAAAGTGTTTGTAGGTTCACGAAGACTAAGTGGGTTGTCGCAGAATACTAGCTACCTTGTTTCCATTTACGTGATTACATTTAATAAGTCAATGCCAACAGAGAATTATTGAAAGCCCAGAACAGTGCCAACCCAATATTCTGCCGATTTGAAGCAACTAATCTAGAGCCATTGGATTTTTGTAGCTTAAGCACTCAATGCAAGTGTATGTGTTTTCCAGTTGTCTTGATAGCGTGCTTCTTCTCTGTGTTCCGTAATCCCCTCTCGCCCCTGTGCTACCCTGCATGCTCCACATTTCTCTCTCGTCTGTGTGCTTTTCCCCCCCACGCACCTGTCACACTTACTTGCCCCTGTCCTCTTCTGCTTTGAAGTGCACTCTCGCCCTTGCGATAGTCTGCCCCCTAACTGTTCTTCTCGACCATGTGCATTTTTCGCCAACCCTGCTATCTGTGTTGTTCTCTCTCGTCTGTGTTCCTCTTTTCCCTCACCAGTGGTTATGTTGCTCTCTCACCCATGTGCTTCTCAACCACCCACAGATCTTGTGTGCTTTTTGGACCCAGCTCTCCGTATTTGTCTCTCGCCCATATGCTTCTCTGCCACTTGCTGTGAGTGTTTTTCGTGTGTTGCCTATGTGTTTCTCTTCCCACTCCTGTGCTACTCTCTCTTGTCTATGTGCTTCTCTTGACCATGTGCTTTTGAAACACCACCTGCCCTTTTGATTCTCTGCCACAGCTCTCCTTGCTCCTCTTTCTTGCCCATGTACATTTCTGCCCCACTCTCTGTATTCCTTTCTTGTCTGTGTGCATCTCTCACTTTGAGCTCCTTTGCCTTGTGTTCTCCTGTGTTGTATCCTCCATTCTCTAACCGACCGGATCCTGGTTTGAAAAATGCTGTAGTAAAAAAGGTTTGATTTTATGCTCCTGTTATTTTTTTCACCAATCCATTTTATATTGGTAAATAAAAAAAGGCACCTGTATCATTTTGTACACACGCACAAGCATGGTGATGCATGTACATGACTGTCACTGCATGTTTTCCGTTTTGCCATGCTGCACAGCATTGGCTATGCTACATACTATTGCTAAAAAAACATTGGCGAGGCATAATCCAAGCCCATGTGGAATATCTGTGATGTCTTGGGTGGCAGTTCAGAGTGCTGGTTAAGTGTTGTGTTGAATATTTATGGTGGGGTTGCTTAAAGAAGACTTTTGTTGGTGCTCTATGTTAGATGCATTAGAACTATTCTGGCTAATGTTTCTTGTTAAATGGAGTAGCTAGAGGTGTGTTGATTTTCGCTAGATGTCGAATTGTCCTGTGTGCACGTTTCTAGACCGAAAATTGGGGTCAATCCACTAATTTATTTGGGAGCATGCACAAGACAGGGATTCTGATAAATATACTTATGTCAGATGACAAAAAACAGGGGCTGTGCGACCCATTAAAGGGCGGGATCGTGTCTACTGCTGAGCTACTCCCACCCCCCTCTCCCCCAATACCAAGATAACAGTTCAACAAGCATTTGCAATGCAATAGGTCTCGCATTAGGAAAGTTTGAGCTATTGGTCTTGTAAATGACACTTTTTTTATTTATGTGTTGGTTTTGAAAATAGCTAAATTAATAGCTTTGTCATTTACAATGCCAATAGTTCTAACTTTCGCAATTGTGACACCTATAGCATTTGTAATGCAGCATGTTTTGTATTTACGTGACTTACATGTATTGATATTACAAATTACAATGGCTTTTAATTTTTTTCAAATAATTAATACTTAAATAAAAAGTGATTGTAATTTATAATGGCAATAGCTTAAACTGTTGTAAATAACCTTTGTGAAGATTATGTTCAGTGTATTTTATTGTGAAGAAAATTCAAGAACAGAAGTGAAATATTGACATCTTTTTGTGACATTTGTAATAAAGCTTGAAACATTGAGAGAACATATTTTAACTAGTTGTTGTTGAATAGTTGCGCAGATTGATGCTGGGGTGGCGCTGAGTGATGCTGTGGTGGTGCTGAGTGGTGCTATGGTGATGCTGAGTGGTGCTGAGTGATACTGTGGTGGTGCTGAGTGGTGCTGTGGTGGTGCTGAGTGGTGATGTGGTGGTGCTGAGTGGTGCTGTGGTGGTGCTGAGTGGTGCTGTGGTGGTGCTGAGTGGTGGTGCCGAGTGATGCTGTGGTGGTGCTGAGTGGTGCTGTGGTGGTGCTGAGTGGTGCTGAGTGGTGCTGTGGTGATGCTGTGGTGGTGCTGAGTGATAATGTGGTGGTGCTGAGGGTGTGAGAGTGTGATTGAGGGTGTGTGAGGGTGGGGGGGTGTGAGGGTAAAGGTGAGGGAGGGTGAGGGAGGGTGAGGGGGTGTGTGAGGGGGTGTGAGGGTGAGGGTATGTGAGGTTGAGGGTGTGTGAGGTTGAGGGTGTGTGAGGTTGAAGGGGTTTGAGGGGGAGGGTGTGTGAGGGTGAGGGTGTGTGAGAGTGGGGTGTGTGAGGGTGTGAGGGTGAGTGAGGGTGAGTGAGGGTGTGTGGGTGAGTGAGGGGGTGTTGGGGTGTGAGGGTGAGTGAGTGTGTGTGAGGGTGAGAGAGGGTGAGTGCGCGCCCACGAGGACAAATCTGAGACAGCAGAGGCGCGTGGCCGAACGCTGTCTCAGATTCCCAAGAAACTGAATACAATAGTTGTCGACCTCAGACTAAGCAATGCTTCGCATTGCTTACGTCTAGGCTCAACCTAAAAAGTGCTGTGACGCAGCAAGGCTAATGCGTTGTTTTTTTAAAGCGCATTAGCGCTGGATGCATCATAGTCCTTTTTGAAATTGTTATTTTAGTCACACTGCTATAGAGCATGGTTACAAATCATTGCCAAAGTCAGCAATGCCCATGCTGTACAGCAGGAGCGAAAGGCAATGGCAGAGTCTCAAATGCGAGACCTATTGGCTTTGCCAATGCTGGTTAGTTCTCTGCACTACTCTCCTGTGATTCTCTATAAAACAGTAAATCTCTCAATGCTCGAAAAAGAATAAAAAAGGAAAACATTCGTCAAAAAATCCTATCACATAAAGAAAGCAATTGCACTCATGTCCTTGTCTTAGGGAAAATAAGAAAATACATTTGGAAGCAGATAACATCTGTTGTCACAATAAAAGCAGATAACATCTGTGTCACGATAAACAACCATTTTCAAGGAGAAAAGTGCTTCTTTAAAGTGCGTGTGGCATAGTAGAACATAGCTACAAATGGCAAGAGGTTCATCCAGGACGACAGAGAAGAGGGAAAGATACAAGTAGTGGCTCTGTCACAGTACGATCAGCGGAATGACAGCCATCAATCTGGAGTAAGCATTACATGGTCTGTGCTCCAGTTAAAAGAAGCAGAATTGAAGCCAGAACACTAAGGCCAATCAGATAGCAGCAGATAAGAGTGCCAATAAAGTTAATAAATGTTAAACAATGGGCGGGCTGCACAAGACCCTTTTCAGGACTTTAACCCCCTGGCTGCGGTCGGAATTCCACGCCTGTGCGGGACATTCCGATCGCGGGCGTGGTCATGACGGCTCCCAGCCGTCATCAGCACACGCCCACCGTAACTCATGACGGCCGGGAGCCGCCATCCGCACTGAACGGGTTAAGTAGGATGAAAAAACGGGGGTTGGGGGGTCTCTCAAAGGAGCGGGGTCTATATATTTAGGGCGTGGCTTAAAAACACCTAAGCTAAAAATCTGTTCTTAGCACAATGTCTGGTATTTTGCCTCTTCTGGCATTGCATCCAGATATCCATTTACATGTAACATTACTCCTACAACAAGCCAGGACTATTGGCTTTGCCAATGGTTGCTAGTTGCATAAGATAAAACTAGCAACAACTATAGCTTTGTTGTACATAGTATTGGAAATGCTTCCACTTTGAAATGATGAGACTGTGAAAGAACTTTAACGAGTCTCTTAGAAGTTACCTCAAATGCAATGAAGGATGGTACTGCTGCAGAGTTAAGATTCTTTTTTCCCCCTGAGAGTGAGGGCAAAAATGGAGAGGCCGTTAGGGACCCGTCTCGGCACCTACTTTTTAGAACTGGCGGTGTAGAGCACCGGCAGGACCCGGCCCACTTAAAGCCCTGGTCCTTGTTCAATACAATATCTCTCGCAGGGGAGAGTGCAGGCAGGGCACACGCAATTGGGGGCAAGACATAAATACTCACCCAACCGCGTCGGCCGGGATAAAGTGAGATGAATGAGTGATTAAACAATTATTTTAGGATGGTAAGTAAAATATGCAGGGATCCGACGTGCAAACAGCGTTTATTACAGCGATCGGTCACGTTATGAGGCGCCTGTCAGCTAGTGTAAAGTGTCTGTACAAGACTACAATGCTTTTATTTTTCATGATGATGTAATCTGGCCCCCGGAATGTACTGTGCGCTGGCCTCTCTGATAACGACATGATCCGCTCCCGGCTACCACTGACAGCAGCTGCCCATCTGGCGGAAGTGGGGCGGACTCCCACAAACACGCGGGCTGAACCCTCCTCCTTTTCTGGCTTGGAATAAAGCGCTACTTAAGTCAGGGCGTTCCTGAAAAACCCGTTTCCGTGCTCAAAGAAAGACGTGTTTCACCTGAAATCTATTTAGACAGCGCGATTGTATGCAACTGAAAACAATCTTTTTTCTGAAGTTGACTTAAATAAACTTTCAACTCACCCCGAGCCTGCGATCGTGGATTTTTCAGACATGTTTCTCTTTATCTGGGTCTGCCAGTATGTCTGATAGCAACGCCAGGCCCACAAATGGTGTACTGTGTTAACGAGGAGAAAAATCTTTTTCATACGAGTATTTTTTAGCGTCTCGTTGGTGGGTTGCCTCGCCAGGCCTTTAGGACTAGGCCTGCTAACACCAGGGTGTGACATTACAGTCTGTCTAGTAATACGCGACTGTGAGGGGCCGCTTACAGAGCGGGAGACATATTAAAACCAGGCAACCTCTGTTGGGACGGGGGCAGGGGCGGACAAAAACAGGAAGCAGGCGCTCCTGTGCCCGCCGGAGGATTTCCGTGTTAGCTAGCGGGGCCCCCTGCTCGTGGAGAGCCCCGCGGCCCCCGCCTGTTAACCGGAATGACCCGCTGGCTGCCGAGGGACACGCAAGAAGAACCTGGTGAGTGGGGTGTGAGGGGGATGTGTGCGCGTGTGTGTGTGTGTATGTATGCGTGTGTGTGTGTGTTAAAATAGCACGATGACTGGTTGGTGGTGGGGGGGGTGGGGGGGAGGTGGTGTGTAGGCGAGTGTCTGTCTGCCCGTTTATCTGTTTGTCTGTATGCACGCGAAAGCAGGCGATTCAGCGCGCAAGTAGCCAGCAGCAAAGGCGCGCTCAGGAGGAGAAATCTGAGAAAGCAGAGGCTCAGATTCTCCCGAAAGTAACAGCTATAGGTCCTGAGCTAGACAGCGCATGCTACGCATACGCAGCTCTACGCTCGACCTAAAAACCAATCAAAGTTGGTATCCTGAGCAGAGCCATTGCAACCTTCTAAAAGCCCAGATCTCAATATACTCCTAGATTACATGAAGAGGCATACTCCTGCCCTTTTAAGTGTTCGTTCCATACTTTCCACCTTCATTTTGCATAGAATGACACCTCAGTGTTAAAAAAAAAAAAAACACAGTGAAAGGGCAAGCACCGATGTTGCAAACAGATTCCTGCCCTGCTTTCATTGGTTCAGATAGGACATCAGCATTGTAGAGATTTGGTAGGTGGCTCGTTTTTCACTCCTAATTTAACTCAACTCGAAAAGATATGTACCTCAAGAAAAATCGTCCTGCAGTCGAACCCAGACGCATGTTTTTTTTTCACAGTCTCCAATTCCCAGACTACATTAGGGCTCTTCACAATTTTTGTAAGCCACGGAGCCCAGTGTAAAATGCTTTGACACCAACTACCTGACTGCAGCTATAAAGCACATACTAGCCTGGTGAAAGTCTCTTGGCACTATATGACACCCTTTTTAATCGCACTTAGGAGACAGAAGGGTACATTATCTGACCATTGTAGCATCGTATAAAGGTCATCATGACTCGGTAGCAGTGGCAGCTGGCATCTACCAGGATGGGAGGAGGGAAGGAGGGGAGGGGGGGGCCCTGCACGCGGGAAAATATTATTCAAAACAAGCATTGAAAATGCAATAGGTCTTGCATTTCATTAAGTTAAAGCCATTTGCTTTGCTATAGAATACCATTAGCAAAGCAAATGGCTTTAACTTAATCAAAGGCGAGACCTATTGCATTTTCAATGCTTGTTTATCATTGGGAGTGGTTTTGACCCTAGTCTTTTTGCAAAATCTTCCATACCCTGCTCCATTGCTAAAGCCCTATTATTCACCATACATGCCCATGATTGTTTTTTATCGAACTGAACCCCTAAGTGCGGAAAGGAGCATACAACCTCCACTCTCCGTGAGCCTATCGCAAAAATCTTAATCCTCCTTGAGGATGGGGTCCCTGTGATGAGAACAAAAGACTTTGTTTCTTCACCCTCAGTCCCAATGAGGACATAAATGAAACGTAGGCCATTATTAATCGTTGAAGGGCCACCCCTGTTCTTGCAATTAATACTGCATCATCAGCATATGCTAGTATAGGTGTTGAAATAGTGTCAGACAGGAACCTCTGCAGTTACTCCTGCAGGAGCTGCCTCAACACCATTTGTATATACCAAAAATAAAAACGGGTCAACGACACACCCCTGCGTAATGGCTCTTTCAATCTTAAATGGGCGATTTAGCTCTCCGTCTTTACCAAATCTAACACAGGCAGAGGCATTGGAATAAATTTGTCGGATAAAACCGATTATTGCCAAATCCACCCCATCATCTCCATTATGCAGACCCCCCAGGATATTGCGGCATAGATTTGCAAATTTAGCGGCACAAAAATTGAAATTTTCCGGGACAAAAATTGAAATTTAGCGACATTATTGCGGCACTTTATTTTACTTGTAATCATTCCTTTTCACTCTTCAATCAATTGAAACTGTTTTAGCAGAGTATTCCACTTTCAACTAGGCATGATTAAAGTGTCTGAGAGTATTTGTTTGCTATGCTAAGTCATATGACTCAGCATAGAATTTGTTTGCTATGCTAAGTCAACGAGGGAGTAACTGACACTTGCACCTGAATAGGGCTGTGCTTGTCCCCACACAAAGAGCTGCATACCCGCATGTAGTGAGTCTGTAGTCAGGACTTCCAAGATATACATTGCAGGCACAACTGCACTTGGAGTTCGCCCTAACGTAACAAGGGCCACAAAATGTACCTATCTCAAGATGTGCCACACCCTTAGATTGACAAAAGAAAACACACTTGCTGCATGTGTCTTTTTTTAAACGAAAAATGCTAAATTTTAGTTCAACAAGTAGATGTTTTTTAGACGGCAACATGCAGTCATTACAAGCCAACAATTTATGGAACACCCTAATGTTAACTAGCGAATTGCAATATCTGTAATCATTTTTCTGCCATATACAATTTAACGGTACACATACAGGGCCGGACTGGCCGTAGCGGGCACCGGGCAATCCCCTGGTGCGCCGCACAGGTGGGGGGCCGGTTTGGGGCCACTGGGGGCCGTTTTTGTTACAGGGCCATTTTTGCACCATAGCTGCAAAATCGGCCCTGTAACAAAATCGGCCGAAAACCGGCCCGGGCAAAGAGCTCGGTGGCACCCACAAACCCCGGGGAAGGAGAGGTGGAGGCGGCCGAGCACTTTGCCAGGGCCGGTTTTGGTTCCCAGTTCGGCCCTGTACACATTTTTCTGAATAGTCCATGAAATTATTTAGTGGTATTTGGAGTATACCCAATACATCCTCCAATAAAGTACCAGACAAAATTAGCACTAAATCCTAAAAAAATTAACAAATATTACAAAACGATTGTGTGGCATTTATTTGCACAGCATGCGTCCAATAAAAGACAGAGGCAAATATTTGTATTGTATTGTATTGTAATTGCATTTATATAGCGCTTACTACCCCTGACGAGGCGTTGAAGCGCTTTTTCGGCGGATAGCACGCTACTCCAGGACCCACAGAGGATTAGTGTTGAATTAGTATAGTGAAACATGCAAGTACATTTTAAGTGGTGGATTGGTTAGTCAGTTATTTGGATTTGGAAAGATAGCAGAAGGATAGAGTAGGACAAAGGTTTGTATTTATTTATCGCTCGCTTGTTGACGCATGCTATTCAGGGAGCCTATAAAGGTTTAGTGGTGAATTAATATGGTGAAATATGAGGTAATTTCAGTGGTGGATAGCGGCTGGATAAAAGAGGAAGAAAGATTTGCATTCATATAGCACTTGTTACCCCTGATGGGTGTTGAAGCGCTTTTCTGGCGAGTAGCACGCCACTCCGGAACCCATAAAGGATTAGTGTTGAAAATTAGTATAGTATAAATATTAAGTAATTTGAGTAGTAGATATGTTATTCAGTTATTTGGGCAATATATTAGTATAGTTGAATATGGAATATGGAATTTGAGAAGTGAACATGTTAGTCTGTTAATTTTGATTGAAAAAGGATAGTGGAGGGATAAACGAGTTTTTTTTAAGTCTTAGCAGTAGGAAGAGGCTTTTGGATGAGTAAAAAGGAGTTTTGGAGGGAAGGAGTCAGAGGGGAGAGTTTAGAAATGTTTGTTTTAGGGGATCGGTGTAATAAAAAGAGGTGTCAGATGATGCAAGGAGGGGTAGAGCAGGACAGAGTCTAGAAAAGGTTATTTTGGCGATCATAGTAGTGGTTAGTAAGGGTTGCGTGGGCGCTGTGCAGATACTGCACAATATTGCCCGGTGTCTGCTGTCTTTAATAAAGGTAAGTAAACATACAGAATACTTTGCGCCTCTTGAGCGCCATTGCAAAACCTGATTAAATAAACCCGAGAGAGTTTTCTTTATAGGTTTTGTTCCAGGACAAACGAGGACAAACTTATTCTCAAAATAAGGGACATGATTCTACACTTGGTCAACAGAGGGCGCACGTAGATGTCTCATACGGATGTATGACGTTACAACGCATACTTTTACAACGCATACCGTTACAACAAATTTTTTACAACGCAAAAACTTTTACAACGCATACCATTACAACGCATGTTTTTACAACGCAAGTACTTTTACAACGCATGCCATTACAACGTAAGTATTGGTAAGTATATAATATATATTTTTTTAAATTAATTGTAATTAATATAATTTAATTTAATTTAATTAATTTAATTTTTTTTTACCCTGTACCCCAAAAAAACCAAATTAACCCAGCACCCTAAAAATACCCCTGTACCCCAAAAACCCAAAACTGTCCCTTAACCCTAAAAATACCCCTGTACCCCAAAAACCCAAAACTGACCCTGAACCCTAAAAATACCCCTTTACCCAAGAACTGAAAACTGACCCTGAACCCTAAAAATACCCCTTTACCCAAAAACTGAAAACTGACCCTGAACCCTAAAAATACCCCTTTACCCAAAAACTGAAAACTGACCCTGAACCCTAAAAATACCCCTTTACCCAAAAACTGAAAACTGACCCTGAACCTTAAAAATACCCCTTTACCCAAAAACTGAAAACTGACCCTGAACCCTAAAAATACCCCTTTACCCAAAAACTGAAAACTGACCCTGAACCCTAAAAATACCCCTTTACCCAAAAACTGAAAACTGACCCTGAACCCTAAAAATACCCCTTTACCCAAAAACTGAAAACTGACCCTGAACCCTAAAAATACCCCTTTACCCAAAAACTGAAAACTTAAAAAAAAAAAAACATATAAAATATTAAATATAATTATATACTTACCAATACTTACGTTGTAATGGCATGCATTGTAAAAGTACTTGCGTTGTAAAAACATGCGTTGTAATGGTATGCGTTGTAAAAGTTTTTGCGTTGTAAAAGTTTCGTTGTAATGGTAGTGCGTTGTAAAAGTTGCGTTGTAAAGGTTGTTTCCCGTCTCATACTGTCAGACGAAACGGAAAATACTAGTTTCGTGCAGCGAGCAGCATTTTTGTGGACAAAAGTCCCCTTTCGGCGATATCACTTCCTCTATTGAAAGATTCTGGTGGGGCGTTCAATCAAGCCGCAAACCAAACCTGTTCACAAGCCCTCATTGCGGCCCAAACTCCAGAAAACACCCGCCTAAATATAAGGTGGTGGAGTCTCTCGCCAGTGTTTTAAATGGGAAATTAGACGTGCCGGTACGCACTAATTAGACTGGGTGGGTAGTTGGGGGCGTGTCTGGGGGCGTGGCTGTGAGCCAGGAGTTTAACAATAGCCACATAAGTAAGCTTCTTTAATGCAAATGCTCTGATTGTCATGTAAAGCGCTTAAATGCCCATAGGCCAAGTTCGCACAATATCAAACTGCCTCCTTACATAAGAGACATGGCAAGCATCAGCTTCTATGTCATACGTGCAGAGCCTAATTTTTGTCAGTTTAACATTGTGCTAATTTGGGCCATGGGCATTTAAGCGATTTACATGACAATCAGAACATTTGCATTAAAGCATACATTTTTTAAGACATCTGGTTAAGGGAGTTGTACAGAATCACAGGATGATGAGCCCACGTCGGGATTCGACCCGTTCCACTCTTGGCACCTCTGACCATATCCTCATTCTGGTTGCAATGCCACTGAGAACCGGAGGCGCCACTAGAGTCAAACTTCTAGGGGGGGGGGGGCTAATTCTTTCACCAATCGGCAGAGTGGAGATGAAGGGGCTCTAAGAAGGGGTGAAAAACAACAAAGCCTCATTAAAAAGCAATTTGTCCTGTGAAGTACCCGGGTGCGGATGTGTGTGCTCCAAGGAAGCTGTCTCATCCTTGGTGCCACACACAACCATTTGAGTCCAATGAGCTCCTAACACTGCAGGAGCAACCCAGCGCAGAAATACACAGGCTGTTGCCAGCCAGAGTTGCACTTAAACACTCACCATCTGAAAGGGTAATTTTCAGTTTTTGCGTTGCACTTATCCTGCTGCTTCATGGAGTACCTGTATTCTCCTTGCCTGAAAATAAGTTCCGGTACTCAGGGGGAGAAAACTGAGACGGGCCGGTACTCAGTACCGGTGAGAACCGACCCATTTAAAGCACTGCCATCGCCACATTTGAAGCCAGAGTAAAGGCCCATGCAAGGCAGGGGCGTAACGGAGGCCTCCGCAGTCCCTACGGTGTGTCTGGGGAGCAACACTGTTCACCTTAAAGGGGTCCCCTTTGGCTGGCCAACTGAAAACAAACAAACCATAGATTATTATTGAATGAAATACCACAAAAAGTGGTATTTCATAGGATAATAATCTATTACAGACGCATTCCTTCAAATTCGCGGGCACTTTTGTAAAAATCGCTGCATTTTTACAAAAATGCCAATTTCGCAGCTAATCGCGAAATCCTGGAGGGTCTGATTATGTCCCAGAGTTTTGAATGGATTACTCGGTCAAACGCTTGGCTCAAATCCATTAACGTGATGAAAATCTGCCCGATTTTTGCTCTGGTATTTATTTATTAGTGATTAGAGATAGGTTGCGGCACTGCTCTATAGTGCCTCTACCGCTCTGGAAACCATACAGTGCTTGCATCAAAATGTTTTTCTCAATTGCCCACTTTTCCAGCCTATTTAATAAGAAAGGTCCCATGAGCTTTCCCGTGGCTGGGTACTGAAATCTCCTACCCACACTAAGTTGACAGCTTTCTTCCCATGGACTCTAGTAAGTTTGTTTAGCTTTGAGTCTAAGGCGGCCACCACTGATTGTAGGTCGCAGAAATTGTTATTATAAAAAAATTATTAAAAGCCAGTCCTGACCTGTATCATCCTCAACCAATAGAAAATGGAATTGTGGACTGGGTGTAATAAATGTTTTGATCTTAAATGAGAGCGTATTTGAAACTAGGATTAGCAGCCCTCCTTTAGCTCTACCTGCATTTCTTTGGTCGAGCGGTAACCATCTATATAAATATCTTCTGGAGACCGAGGCTCCGGGAAACATAAAATATACGGTTGCTGCCAGAACGCTAGCCAAAGGGAATTATCCAATTTAGTGGCTATACCTGCTAAATTCCAAGAAGCTAGTTTTGCATTAAATCCATATGCCCTGTCCCATGGTTAGGGGTATTAAAGCTGGCTTGTTGTGGTACCAAAAAAAAACTGATTTCTCCACCTGAATTTCCTTATTTAGCTCTACACTAAGTAGTCAATCACACGCCTCCAAGTATGTAAGCGGGCAAATCTATTTCCTAAAGTCAGTCCTGGGGTGGCTAAATTAGCCCTGCTGGCAGAATTAATTGCCTGCTTATTTGGAATGGTCCTATTGGGGGCAGTACTACAAAGAGGTCTCTTAGCGGGAAAGGAATGGCCATAGAAATACTCTAATGATGAAACAAAAATCTGAGTCCTGTGAAGAGTGGATTCGTGAGGTTTGGCCAGAAGAGACCTAACCACTATCTTATCATTAAAATTCACTACTACTCAGTCCCCAGGGTATGCTTTTCATGATATTGAGATACAAAAGGGGATGATGGACGGAGCGTTTGAACAAATCAAACACTCACCCCCAGTCAACTGATCTGGGTTTAATCCATCACCATTCTTTAGTTCACTCAGCCACCCCAGCTCAGACATGGCTATATGCAAATCAGTCTGACCATGTGCCTTATGGGAACAGTCCAGCCCGAACTGCCAAGCCATGTCTTCCCTGGACCAGAAACAAGCATCCTGGGACCGGTTTCCGATTCATAATCCTCATCAGCCAGGCTATCTTGAATCCAGTGGCCAAGTGAACAAGGGACTCACGTCTGAGTATACCCTACACACTTAGGGCGAACAAAGCGATACAAAAGGGGATGATGGACGGAGCGTTTGAACAAATCAAACACTCACCCCCAGTCAACTGATCTGGGTTTAATCCATCACCATTCTTTAGTTCACTCAGCCACCCCAGTTCAGACATGGCTATATGCAAATCAGTCTGACCCTGTGCCTTATGGGAACAGTCCAGCCCGAACTGCCAAGCCATGTCTTCCCTGGACCGGAAACAAGCATCCTGGGACCGGTTTCGGATTCATAATCCTCATCAGCCAGGCTATCTTGAATCCAGTGGCCAAGTGAACAAGGGACTCACGTCTGAGTATACCCTGCCACACTTAGGACGAACAAAGCGATACAAAAGGGGATGATGGAAGGAGCGTTTGAACA
The DNA here is from genome assembly GCF_964261635.1 of Lissotriton helveticus. Lineage (NCBI taxonomy): Eukaryota > Metazoa > Chordata > Amphibia > Caudata > Salamandridae > Lissotriton > Lissotriton helveticus. Next base: position 473,621,572 of record NC_136073.1, on the reverse strand, counting down.
AATCAAACACTCACCCCCAGTCAACTGATCTGGGTTTAATCCATCACCATTCTTTAGTTCACTCAGCCACCCCAGTTCAGACATGGCTATATGCAAATCAGTCTGACCCTGTGCCTTATGGGAACAGTCCAGCCCGAACTGCCAAGCCGTGTCTTCCCTGGACCGGAAACAAGCATCCTGGGACCGGTTTCGGATTCATAATCCTCATCAGCCAGGCTATCTTGAATCCAGTGGCCAAGTGAACAAGGGACTCACGTCTGAGTATACCCTGCCACACTTAGGGCGAACAAAGCGATACAAAAGGGGATGATGGACGGAGCGTTTGAACAAATCAAACACTCACCCCCAGTCAACTGATCTGGGTTTAATCCATCACCATTCTTTAGTTCACTCAGCCACCCCAGTTCCGACATGGCTATATGCAAATCAGTCTGACCCTGTGCCTTATGGGAACAGTCCAGCCCGAACTGCCAAGCCATGTCTTCCCTGGACCGGAAACAAGCATCCTGGGACCGGTTTTGGATTCATAATCCTCATCAGCCAGGCTATCTTGAATCCAGTGGCCAAGTGAACAAGGGACTCACGTCTGAGTATACCCTGCCAGACTTAGGGCAAACAAAGCGATACAAAAGGGGATGATGGACGGAGCGTTTGAACAAATCAAACACTCACCCCCAGTCAACTGATCTGGGTTTAATCCATCACCATTCTTTAGTTCACTCAGCCACCCCAGTTCAGACATGGCTGTATGCAAATCAGTCTGACCCTGTGCCTTATGGGAACAGTCCAGCCCGAACTGCCAAGCCATGTCTTCCCTGGACCGGAAACAAGTATCCTGGGACCGGTTTCGGATTCATAATCCTCATCAGCCAGGCTATCTTGAATCCAGTGGCCAAGTGAACAAGGGACTCACGTCTGAGTATACCCTGCCACACTTAGGGCGAACAAAGCGATACAAAAGGGGATGATGGACGGAGCGTTTGAACAAATCAAACACTCACCCCCAGTCAACTGATCTGGGTTTAATCCATCACCATTCTTTAGTTCAATCAGCCACCCTAGTTCAGACATGGCTATATGCAAATCAGTCTGACCCTGTGCCTTATGGGAACAGTCCAGCCCGAACTGCCAAGCCATGTCTTCCCTTGACCGGAAACAAGCATCCTGGGACCGGTTTCGGATTCATAATCCTCATCAGCCGGGCAATCTTAAATCCAGTGCCCAAGTGAACAAGGGACTCACGTCTGAGTATACCCTGCCACACTTAGGGCGAACAAAGCGATACAAAAGGGGATGATGGACGGAGCGTTTGACGAGGATTATTCAGAGGTTCCTGGCGTGGTTTCTGGGTGAGGGTCCGAATTTGACTGCCCACCATTTGAATTTGCCATGATGATGTGTTCTTGCTGAAGATCACTTCTTCTGTTTTGTCAGTATGGACAGTTGACTTTCATCCAGTCAGCAACTTCGGTAATGCAGGCGGGGAACTCATTTCTTGTGTTGGGTTTCTTGTCCAAGAGGAAGAGTATGAGTTGCATGTCCTCTGTGTAGTAGAGGATGTTGTGCTCACAGATGACACTCGTCATAGGGATCATGCATGCTTTGAAAAGGGTGGGGGTTAGCAATGAGCTTTGGGGCACTTCACAAAAGAGTTTGCAGGATTCGGAGGAGTAAGGTGTGAGGATGACAGCTTAAGTTTTATCCGTTAAGAAGGAGCCAATCCGGGGAGAGCAGGTCCTTGTATGCCAATTTTGTGCAGGCACCTGATGAGGATGGGCTGTGAGATGTGTCAAATGCTGCAGAGAGGTCCAGGAGAATGGGGGTGGCCATGACTATGCTAGAAGGATACCACCTTCCTACACGTACCAAGAGCAAGGGTGAACTGAACAACTGGTTGTTGGTTTGTCCACGTCTCTCCACTGTGTTTTCCTCTCCTCCCCCGCCTTCCGACGAGTTGCCGAGGATCTGCTGGCGGCAGAGCCATTTTAGCAGCCGATGGTCGGTGCGCTATGCCTGGGTGCCTGGGAAGGGGATCGGCTGGGGATCTCCCCTCCTGGCCGTCCCCTACCCTCTGGGTTTTGCTGCAGTTACCTGTCCTCTTGCACCACCTCCCTAGCGACAACGGAGATGCATGAGTCATGCTTCTCCTGGTGGGATTTCAGTGGTGGTGAGTGCTGCAGCGCTGCTTACCAGTGCCCCTGAGTTTGTTTTGCTTTTTGGGAAGGCGTGCCCTCCTGGTCCCTGCTGCTGTCTCCACCTCTCCGGGGCTGTTGCCCGGCTCCCGAATCTGACTTTCCCATGTCTTTGCAACATTTTGAATGGCGATGCTGCTGCCCCTGGAGCCCTGGGTGTGTGTACGTCGATGACCTGCTTTGTGATAGGCGGTGTCCTGCCCTGCTCCCTCCGTGGTCATGAGGCTGACTGCCCCATCCGACCCTGCGTGAAGCCTTCAAGTCTGCTGCCTTGTGGTTTCCGTGTTGGATTTTTGTGTGTTCCGCCATTTTGGGTTGATGCTGTCAGTTACCATGGCCTGAGTCCTCCATCTTGGCAGTTTCGAGCTATCCTCATTGTTGCTGGGCTGCTCCTTGTTCGCCTGTCTGTTCTTTTCCTCAATTCGCCCCCCCCCCTCTTTTGGTCTCCTACTCCCCTCCCATCTTATACTATCACTGATTCACGGGATGTTTGATTGTTGGTCCCCAGCGGTTTGTATGTCTTTTACTGTGACTTTTATAAGTATTTTCCCTCTTGACGGTCTGCCTGACCCGATTATGCATTCCTTACCCCTTTTTACCATTCCCTCCTACCTTCCATGCCCCATTTGACGTGGTTCTTGGCTATGCTATGCGCTAATAACCCATGTTATTGTGTATTCACTGTTTTTCTCCTATGTTATACTTGGCTCCTGTAACTGATGTAATTTTGTAACTCGCTGATCCTCATGTAAAGCGCTCTGATACCTCTGGGCCTAGCCAGCACTATATAAAACTCTGCAAATAAAATACATGTCTCCTCTGCAGAGGATCATGCGGTTGTCGTCTGTGGCGCGATGAGTGCTGTTTCTGTACTGTGGTTGGGCCTTAATCTGGATTGCGTGTTGTCGAAGAGCTTGTGTTGCTGAGGTTGGCAGTGAGACATTTGTTGATTAGTTTCTCTAAGACCTTTGCTGGGTATGGTACGAGGGAGATGGGTCTGTAGTTGGAAACTGTGACTGGGTCAGCGATGGCTTCTTGATCAGGGGCATGAAGGTGGCATGTTTCCAGGTGTCCATGAATGTGGCTGAGTTGGTGGAGGTATGAGGGCGGGTGTTAGTGCTTTGCTGATTGGTAGGATTCTGTAGTGAAGGCTTGGTGGGGACAAGGGTCAAATGGAGCCCCCGAGTGGATGGTCTTCATGGTAGCAGCAATTTTGACGGTGGTGATGGCAGGCCATGAGGTCTAGGTTCCCTTATCGCTATGATGGGAAGTTGAGTTGCAATGGTGACACGGTCCGTTTGATGGTCGAAGTTGCTGTATTTGGAGGTGATTTTGTTACAGAAGAATTCCAAGATCTTATTGCAAAGGCCTTGTGAGGGTGCGATTTTGCTAGAGGCGGGAGTAGGCACAGCAAAATCCTTGATGATGATGAAGACTTACTTGCTACTGTTAGTGCTGGCATCAATGTAATTTAGAACAACTGTGCACTTGGTGCTCCGTATCTGCTGGTGGTAGCGGGTTTGGGCTGATTTGAATATGCCTTTGTCTACGGTGTCTCGACTTGTTCTCCATCTATGCTCCAGTTGATTGCAGGAATGTTTCACCCCCCAACATTTCTCTCTGCACCAGCCTGCCTGTGGTAGGGCTCTTGTTGGGTTTGCTTGAGGGGAGACAGGTTGTTGGCACATGCAGTGTTCCAGTTGTTGAGGTTTTTGTGGATTCTAGCAAGTCGTAGGTGTGCTCAAAGCCGGTACTCGGAGAAGGCGGAAGACCACTCTTCTGAAATGCTTTTCCAGCTGTGGTGCGAAGTTCCAATGGTGGTAGGTCTATGATGGTGTGGGATGGATGTGCTGAAACTGATATGGGTGTGGTCTGTCTAGGTTACAGTTGCTGGCGTCAGTGGTAGCAGAACAGGGAAATGAGAAGAGAAGGGAATGAGAGAAAGACAGAGCTGGCTTTGAGTAGGTGTCTTCAATATATCTCTGAGAACAGGATGTAACATATTAAGAACTGTCTTTCTTTGCTATTAACCCTACTCCAGTTACCAGCAACTTCATATGCTAATGAATAGAGCATGCACCTTCTTCGTCTTCTACTCTTGCTCATTCCCATATAAATGATATTATTTACTTTAAAGGTTTCCAAAATTAATATAGATAATAGATTAAATGCAACCCAGTTTAGTTATGACTATTTCCACTAGTTTAAACACGTTTACATATTATCAATGTGGCTAAAATGCCCACACACCTTCAAGTAGTCGAAATTCTGATGGGCTTCGATTTCCTTCTTTGAATGACTTCCTGTTGGTGTCACAAGAAGTTCTTTGTCAAAATAAAGAATTGATTTGTACTTAAAATGGCAAAGTCCCTTATAAAGATACTTTTCTAGCAAACAAACAAATTAGCCTCTCCAGTCTTTTACCTTCCTAAAAGTACCTCAAAGTCCTCAGTCAGTTACAGTTTTGTGTTTCGTTGGATAAGTATCTTCACTTGTATACCTGAGTGACGTTGCTTATTACGATTTTACCTTATAATTGTAAGCTGGTGTACGGTCTAGTTTTCTATAATAGCAGGAACTAGAGTTCCAAAGCGGGATGCTTCCCTCCAGTGGCATTCTCGGGTACTTCCAGGACTGTTGTGACACACTCATTATGCAGGCACGCCTACCAAGAACTACCGGCAAAGCGAGGACGTTCTCTTGGGCGGGGTTGCGGGGGCATGTTGCACCACTGATTAAAACGATTTAGCTGATCCCGTCCCATGACGACATTCTCGCGAGACCGTCACCTTTGACAAAACTACCTCCCCGCCACCATAGGATCGGACCTAGGAGGAAAGCTCCGCGGTCATAAACTCATAATAGTACCCCGCCTAGGGCTGCCACTTCTCTTAGGCAAAAAAAACCTGACCATTTGTTTGGGTTTTGCTGTTCTGAAATAGCCAAGAGCTGTTGGATAGAGAAGATAAGAACTGGTGCAAAAGTGTCAGGATTCATGTGTTACATGTCAAGTTATCCCCAGTTTGCTGTAATAGTAATAACCATTCAGAAACGATTTACACAGATGTCATACTTTTTAACTGGTTTATATATGCGTTTGCTGTTTTAGGATTTTGTCTCTCAATGCAAAAAATACCATCTTTCATAGATTTTTACAATAGTTTTACCGACCTCGACATAAGCATGATTCAGGCCTGGTTGAAAAAAGAACAAAATGCAAGCCTAAGGGAGCGGGGATATGAACCTTCCTCGCCTGGGCCTCCCTTGTACCCTGCGGTCTCTTGGCTTACTGCCGTTTCCCCACAGCTAGAAACTACACCCTTGCAATGAAGGAGGGCCCGCTTGTCAGACTCGTGTCGGCGTGGCTGCCCCAGCGCTGCCTCATCATCTTCCCTCCTCCTCTGGCGCTTCCGATTCCTCTTGACTGATTAAATACCTCTGGAATAAATGATTTGGAGCCCCCTATAACTGCACCATGCATATTGGCCAGCTACACTCCTAACCCAAGCGCATTAAACTCTTTTTGCTCCTCACCACCCTCCACCTCATATAAAGATGAAACTTCCTGGGCCTCCACCCTCTGCTACAAATAACGGAGGTGTGCCCTAATGGAAATTATTTAGAGGAGAGAATTCTGCACCCCCTCCAGCATCATCCCTTATCACAGAGCGACACAGCTTACAGTGTTTGGCCCCTGGAGAGACTTATTCCTGACCCACACTCACCTAGGGAGACCAACTGGCATGGTTTCAAATTCAGGACGGTGAGTGTAAAAATTTGGGACAAAGGGTCAAAATTCAGGACAAAAATTCAGGACAAAGGGTACGTTTTACAGACATGTCAGAGGGGTTGCACAATAGTAAATAAGTAAGTAAATAGACAACCACTTAAGTACAAGTCAAAATCAGTTTATATTAGGTTGAGACAATCGTGCACTTCACAGTTTTTTAGTATGCCCGCAGATTCAAAACTCGCATCTCGCTCCAGCAGGTACATTAGTCACCAGACAATGGTGAACCACACTTGAATATAAGTGAGGCTGCTTTTATTGTTGACTGAAAACTACTGGATATACAAGGAACTTTTCAGTGCCAGCCCCCAGTAACAAAACCGCCCCCCCCCCTTCCAGCCTCCCAAGGAAAAACCTGATGCCCGGTCCGGCCAGTCTGGCCTTGCTACCACGCTCCAATGGTGCCCCTCCTCTTCACAAAGAACATCTCTCATGTGTATTTAATTTCTTTGATAGTGTTACTCATCCCAAGTATGTAGGGCAGGGTGTTGGAGTGCGTTACATCATTCACACATTCTATAGAGACAATGACTCATATAAACGACAAAGTCAATGTATAGGAATGTTACTTAAGATAATGGATGCTACAAGGTGCATCATTCTTTTATTTATCATTCAGTCTTTCACCATTCATACTGTCCTTCTATCTGTGTGCCCATCTATATTCAAACATATTCATCCATTTGCAAACCTATCCACCATGTATCCTTCCATCCATCATTTTACTCATCCATCCCTCCATCCACCCTTTCACTCATCCATCCATTAGTCAACCATTCACCCCATACATCCGTACACTCATCCGTCCTCTTTTCCACCCATCCATCTCTTCACTTATCTATCCACCAATTTACCCGTTCACCTATCCAGCCATCCTTTCACTTACTCATCCATCCACCCAGTCACTTATCCTTCCACCCATTCACCTTTCAGTCATTCATCCTCCCTTTCTCTCGCCATCCCACTTTCACTTATCCATTGAACCTTCCACCCACCCATCTTCTCATCCATTCATGAATCCATCCATTGACCCTATTACTCATCCATCCTTTCACTCATCCATCCATCCTTTCTCTCAGTCATCCACTCTTTCACTTCTTCACTCATCTATCCATCCTTTTGACCACCTACCCCCCTTTCACTCACCCATCAATCCTTTCACTCATCCATCCACCCATTCAATTACCCATCATCTACAATTTACCTCATCCGTTCATCCTTTCACTCACCCATCCTTCCACCCATACTTCCATCTATTTACCTTTTCTCTCATCCATCCTTCCACTCACTCACCTATCCATCCATAATTTCTTTCATTATCTATCTATTCACTCTTTCATTCATCCTTTCACTAATTCATCCAGCCATCCACAAATTCCTTCACTTATTTACTCACCCACCTTTTCACATTATGAACTGAGCCTTTGTCTGCAGAGTTGCAAACAGGAGTGGCCCATCAAGAACTTCACCTCGCTCTAATTCCTAAAGCAAGGGGTGGGGTGGGTTCACTATGCCCCTGCACATAGGCAATCTGAAAACTTAGAAGTCATGAGTCATGCATGGTGCACAGTGCCAGGACGTGAGGTGAGTGTGACATGGTGCTGTTTCCATGGCTTTAAGTGGGGTAGAAAAACTGGGGGGTCTCTTCAAAGGTGGTGTTCGATGTAATTAAGGGCTTGGCTTAAAACATCTAGGCTAAAAATCAGTGCTTAGCATAGTGTTCTGCCCGACTGGTATTATGTTGTTGCGGTCATTGAATCCGGATATATAATACAGCAAGTATCATTACACCAACAGCAAGCCTGGAATATTGGCTTTGTCAATGGTTGCTAGTTGCTTAAAATAAAAAAGCAGTAACCATGGCTTTGTTGAAAATAATATCGAAAAGGCGTCCGTTCTAAAATGACGAGCCAGTGAAAGAACTATAACCCGTTCTTTTTAACTTGTTTCACAGGTTTTGTTATATATTTATCCATCTAACAGAATGCCCTGCTTTACACTGAGGCAGGGGGAAATCAGCCCCATACAGAATGAATCAGCCCCATACAGAATGACAATGGGCAAGTGGGGCTGCTCTTGTCCTCAGAGGAGCACAAGGCGGCCCCATCAGGGGGCTGAGGGTTCTTGCAGGGGAACAGTGCTGCTCCCTGTAATGGCCATTATTACGGACAAAAGGTGTCCGTAAAAGGGATCCTCACGGACAACGGACGTGAGGTCCAAATTACGGACGGTCCGTGAAATTTACGGATGGTTGCTCACCGTACACTCACCTCGATTCTGTGCAACTCGAAGGACAATGGTGAAGAGCAAGCCGCAGAGAGGTAGCTCATTGACAGACCTCTGTAACAGACCACCCCAGAGCGAGGTTAGCTGATGTCCTGATGAACTCCCCTCGCCGGACAGGGAAGCTGCCCAACTACCCATAACCTAAGAATATATGGAGCACTTCTCAGGTGAGATACGCACAGAGATAGCCTCCCTCAAATTTGACTTTAAATTGTGCCTTTAAGACCTGTGTACAGATGTATCAGAACTGGGACAGAGGTTGGATGACTTGGAGCACTCACCTGACACCCAGGTGAAGGATCAGGAGGTGCTCTGGTGCAAAGTGCAGCTACTGTAGGAGCCACAAATGGAAATACAACTGAAACAAGAGGATCTAGGAAGCAGGCGCAACAATATTTGTATTGGTGGCATACCCCACGGAGCCGAGGAAAACAATATACTAACTTTCACCAGGAACCTACTACAGTCCATCAGTCCTGATGCACTGCCCCTGCAGCTGGACCATGCCCACGGAACTTAGAACGCAACATGCCAGACAGACACGTCCCCTGATATCCTCACAAGAATCCACTTCTTCACCAACAAGGAAGCCATCATGAAAGTGAACAAAGAGAAAGCGGATTTGTTTTCAAAGGTTTGAGTATATAACTCTTTCACGACCTCTCTTGTTGAAGAGGCAGCAAGACCTTCGCCCTATCATGGACTTTATTTGTGAGCACAAAATTCCTCATCCAAGGGGCCATTCCTTTAGCCTTATGTTTAGCTCGAATGGTAAACAGTGCTTCATACAATCCCTCCCTGAGGCAAATTCAACTCTGGACCTCCATTTTGATATTGGAGATGGAGATCCCATCCACTTCCAAACTACCAGTCAGCAACAGTTATGCCCCGCCAGGCACACCATTGGCTGTACATGTAAGACACACAAAACTGAGGACAAAACATCGGCGGGGGCTAAGGAACCATTATCCGCCACCTCTAAAATATGAAAAGCGAGCCAACCCAGCAAGTCTCTCTCGCCTTAGCAAATGGCACAGCTACGGATTCTTAGCCTACAACACTTGAAGCAAATGCTCACAGAAGGTGTTTGCTGAAGGGCTGGGAGGGAAACCCCACCACCTATACTACGCACCCTTAATGAAAATACAAGGTGACGAAGACATTCAACAACCCACATACTTTCCACTTGCCATCACTTCATGGCCCTTGACTTATCCCCCAGGTCCCTGCCAGGAGAGGGTAGCATCTCTCTATGGAATGGACTCCAGATTTTACCATTACTTTTTTTTTAATAAATATTTTTATTGATGACAGTGTGCGTTGAATATAAACAAAGTCATAGAGCTTTCGCCTGACTATCTACTTCTAATTCACAATTATCCTATACTAAAACATACTTATTCATCCTACCACAGAAGGTGGGTCAGGATTTAACCGTGGAGGTTCACAAACGTTTCCTCTATATTCATTCCACAATTCCCATATTTGCAACCATTTTTTAGGACAGTCCCTTGACTCATATATTGTTCGCTCCATCAACATACACCAATCAAGATCTTTTTCCATGCAGTAAGTATTGGCACCTCCTGTACCCCCCATAGTTTAGTGATATTGCATATCTCTATCATCAATCCCAATGTCACCCAGGTCCTCGCTTTGTTTACAAGGTCAGTGAGTCCCCAAATATTCAGGAGGCACAATCCTGGCTTGTGTCCTATTTGAGAGCCTAAGATTCCACCCATGCATCTGGTTACATTGGACCAATAACGCTGAATATGTATACACTCCCAGATAATGTGTAGGAATGTGCCCTCCATACCACACCCTGTGCGACAGTCAGGGCCTTCTCTGAATCCCATTTTTACAAGTGCTGAACATGATAGGTATGCCCTACGTAAGACTTTGAGCTTTACCAGTCTCAGTCTTGAGGAGATCACGATTTCACGGGGGGTCGCAAGGGCTTCCTGACAGTCTTCTTCTTCCATACCTTCTACATCCCACATCCAGTGTTCACGCAGCCACTGTAGAGTGTCAGTCATATTGTTTAAGAATTGTTGGTATGTCAACGAGATAGCTTTTTGGGGCATGTGGCCATTAAGGATTCTGTAGATGTTACCATTACTAACGATTGGAGGAATGAGACTGGGCTTTGCTGGCCTTTTGTTACTTACCTTGTTGTTGGTTCCTTTATTTTTTCTTTCCCCTGGGCATAGTTGGGTGGGAAATGAAAGTTTTTCTTATCTGATTCAACGTACCCTGCCTGCACCACCCCAGTTACAGATTTTTCCTACAAAACCATGGAAGACACTAACACCTGCACATTGTTATGCTTCAATGTCCGAGGGCTTAACTCACCTAATAAATGCAGACAGATCTGGAAATATATACTTCAATTCGACCCTGACATCCTTTTTCTCTAGGAAACCACATTCTGAAATGAGGCCAACACCACATAAGGCACAGTAATAATCCCCTCCAGTTCTATGTTTCTGCTCCCACCAATACAGCTGGTGTCGCAAGAGACCTGAGAGCATATATCTGACACTCACTCTACATCGAGGCCCAACCACACTAACACTAGTGAACATTTATGCTCCTTACACAGAGCAGGATGCTTTCCTCTGATGAATGCTGAGAGAACAGTTGGTTAAGGCACAAGAGGACCTAATAGCAGGAGGACACCTTAATATGATATGGGACCCCAACATGGACAGGAGTCATAGGGCCAGATGTAGGTAGGCTTTTACCGGTCGGTAACGGCCGAATTCGGCCGTTACCGACCGGTAAAAGGCATTTGAGATGTAGGGGGCAGAATCGGTAAATTTACCGTTCTGTAAATTTACCGATAGGTAATTTTACAGAATCTGTAAATATACCGGTCGGTAAATTTACTGACCGGTATATTTACAGAATCTGTAAAATCGATATGTAGGTGGGACTCTTATGAGTCCCACAAGGCCTTAGAAATCGGTATTTTACCATCAAATTCAATTTGATGGTGAAATACCGATTCAGGTGTGCATGCAAATGTGCGCATGCACACCTGTGCCATATGACAGGCAGACCTGCCCTTAGGGCAGGTATGCCTGCCATATGGCCCCCGAACCTTTTTTGGGGGTGCTAGAGGGTGTCAAAGTGACACCCCCTGCACCCTTGCCAAAAATCTGTATTTACCGATCGGTAAATACCGACCTGTAATGCCCCATTCATTCCTATGGGCTTCATAGCCCATAGGAATGAATGGAGCATTACAGGTCGGTATTTACCGATCGGTAAATACCGACTTTTACCGATTCGGTAAATAAACATCTGGATTTCCCTACATCTCCCCCCTTCATATTTACCGACTTTTAAATACCGAATCGGTAAAATTCGGTATTTAAGGGTCGGTAAATATGCTTTACCTACATCTAGCCCATAATGCCTATCTGGGAATGGGAGCGATGTCCTCTTAATTAAAAAAGCTATCTGGGGGTGTGGCCAGTCAAGATGGCCAAGCAGACGTGAACCGATTTGGCTCCACTACTGTCCTTAGCAAAATTTGGGATATTGTAGGAATAATGAGCTAGCCCAGCTCAATAATATACTGGGGTGGTATCGGGCAGTGTGCGGGAGCCCCAAGGTCAGCACGATGGCTCGCCAATGCTGAAAATAGCAGAGGATTCAGATTGCAGCCGAGCGACAAGAAGGCACCTGAGAACGATTGCCGAGAGCCCACAAGGCTCTGCACTTGCTGAGACCCCCTTGCCCAACTTCCAAACTTTAGGACACTGACCTGGCGGCTGCTAAGATCCGATGGTGGAGAGCGGACCTGCTGGAAGAATCGTGGGAGACCGACTGGAGACAATCACCCTAGCTGCCTGCTCTGTGACACCACAGCAGTCGCAATACCACAATCCCCCTTGCCTGCTGTCCCGGCCATTTGAGGTGGCTGCAGGGGCAGTAGGAGTGCTTCGGTGGCCCCCTGCCGATGCTGGAATGACTGGGGAGCGCAGGGAGAAGCCCAGCTTTTCTTTTATGAAAATATTGAGGTGGGGAACCACTGGGAGTCTCTAATTAGCTGGGCTTCAGACATTCCAACCATAGCCCTTGCCCTGTGTACTGGTGTAATATCAGCTGCCTGACCTGATCATGAAGGACACTGAGGAGGAGACCTAATAGACATCATAGCCACAAGGCTAGGCTTTAAATGGGGGAAATGGTGAAGGCTGTTCGGGTATGACAGCCTGACTCCTAATCCATAAGTGCTATGTCAATCCCCAGCCCGCCTGTCCAAGCCAGATCAAGACAAAGGAGGGACGGAACTCATACCTACCTTGGAAGAAGAAGGGTTCACATTCTGCGCTTCTCCTACTGACCACGTTACCTATACAGGGTCTAGGTCTCCACTCAGAGGTACGGCGAGTCTAGGGGGTGACTATTAAAATGCGAGGGCATACACCAGGAGGGGAACAGCTGAAGGTGGATTGAGCTAACTTCTGAACCAACACCCGGTGCATACCTGATCTTCCAGTCTCTATGCCTCCAAAGAAGCAGCAACCGAACCAGGTATCCAGCTATTTCTCACCAGAGGAACCGAGAGAACAGACAATAAACGTTCAAGGTTCGGCCAACATGTCGTTTATGAAGCAGTAGCTACTAGCCTTCCTCCAAGACATCATGAAGAAAGTCTGAGAGGAGCTTAAAACACATTTGACCGCATCCCTTGAATCCCTGCGTACAGATCTACAAGGCAAACAGTAACTCTCCAACAAGATATAGATTCAGTGGGCACCCGAGTCTTAGACCTTAAAACCACGGCAACGGACCTAGAGCAACGAACCGGTCAGGTGGAGGAAGGGACACACATACTTAGCCAACAGCTCCAGTAGAGATCCTTAAATGCGAAGTTCTGGAAAATATATCAAGACAAGATAATATACGAATATGAGGCCTGGAGGAGGGGATCGAGGGCTCAGACTTGGAGGCCTTTGTAACAGGCCTCTTCACGGAGGAACTAGGAAACTCACCGCTAAAAGTGAAGATTGACAGACTTCACAGAGTGGGCCCAGCCATGCGAGGAGATAAGAGGCACCCCAGAAATATCCTGGCTAAGTTGCACATGTTCAAGACAAAAGAAGCCATTCTGTGGGTGGCCAGGAAGGCTGATTCAGTCAACTTTCAGGGTGCTTCCTGCACCCTCTTCCAGGACATTGCCCCAACAATTTCGCCAATCACAGACAAATTAAGGGATGAGCGCATAATATATTGCTGGACATTCCCTTTTGAGTTGGCAATAGAGCTGCACAACAAACCCCAGCATATCACCGAGACGCTATGACACTACTAGATATGCCACAGCCGGCTGTATCCTCAGCGGAGGATCCGCCAGACTAGTCCCATGGACAGTCCCATAGCCCACACAATAACGGTCAATGGCTTGAGCAGCGCCATCCACATCAGGCTAAAAAAATACACAGACTGCCACCCTGTCCCTTCGGTTTATCCACCAGAAAACCTATATGATCTCAAATGACTAGTTGAGACTTTCCCACTGGCAGATGCAGTGATAGCTGGCTAATGCAGGGGACATTTAAATGTTAATTGATACCTATACACCGCATGGTGACTCATTTATATTGCCCTGAGAGGTTTAAATGACATTGCTATTATTGTCTACCTAAGACTGTTTAGATACCTTCCTAACTGAGCCTTAATCCTAGCACTCCTTGAGGAAGAAAGGTAGCAGTATTGGACCGATTCATTCAACATATTTTGCATTTCTCTTAAAGACAAGAGGTTTTGGGGTTTAAATGTTGTATTACTTGATATCTTACATTTTTTGGATTTGGCTTTCAGGAGCCCCTTTTGACAGTGGGTGGCTTACAGCGACAGGCTGCTGACATGGAGGAAGGCCTCTGGGGAGATCTGTGGGAGGGGGCCGGGGAAGAAGGGGATGAGTGATACTGCTGTACCGGGTTTTGCTGGGGAAGTATGCTGGCGGACAACCACAGGGCAGATCAGATACTCACGACAACCATGGTGATCACTACACTCACTTGGAATGTTAAGGGCCTTAACTCGCCAGCGAAATGCCAAAAATCATGGAAATATCTGAGCGACTACTGTTTATGATGTAGTGGCTCTCCAGGAGACTCACCTTAAGAGGCATGAGGATCACAGACTGAAGAACCCAACATATTCCACAGTTTTAAATCCTCTGTCTCTACTAAGCACAATGGGGTGGCCCTGCTCTTTTACTCCTCGATGCATGTTACACCAGAGGGTTACAAAACAGACAGGGAGGTTAGGATTAAGGGCCATCTCAGGGGTAGAGTATGTACCTTTGCCTCAATATATGTATCGAATTCCAATGAGGCCTCTTTCCTCCTCTCTTTCTTGGCATTATTGAGTGGGTTTGCTGAGGGATACATCATTGAGATGGGAGACTTTCAATTTGACATGCCATTCTAGCGATGATAATACTTACCCCCATAGGGTGTCAGCGGGGAGTTTCCCGAGGCCTCTTAAACAAGCTTTCCAGATCCTGGGCCTTCTAGATTCTGGAGGATGATCCACCACACAGCACATGACTACACGTTCTTTTCCCACACACATCAAACGTATTCCAGATTAGATTATATATTTTTGAGTGCCTTGAGACAGGATATACAAGACGCCACCATCCTTCCAATATCAATCTCAGCCCATGCACTGGTGGTAGTTACATTGGCTTGGGATACCCCACACCTGCGATACTCCAGATGTTTTTTTCCCCTCCCTGACATGAGATCGCCTTTTACGTGATGAGCTCAAGAAAGCAATGAGGGAATACTTTGAGAATAATACCCCAAGATACATCCTGTCCTCTGTTGTCCTGTACCTCCGGATTGGAGCAATGCACAAGTGGGTCCACCTCTTGATCGTCTCAATTCTGTAGGCTGTAATAGCTCAGTCTTGATATGATCAAGGGAGGGAAGGATAGGAAGGGTACTGCAGGGAGGGAGATCTGAAAACCACAAAAACACACAATTACTTTCTCTGTGCCTCACTACAAATGAGGACTTAATATTATATCCTACACCTCGTCTATGTATCTAATGTACCTGTAAAAGTAAATAACAGGAACCCCTTTTTCCAGAGTCATGGCATTCACTGGAAAAGGCTGAGAACATCCGTTGTTCCAATTACAGTAGAAATAGTTTGCATCAGCATATCTAAATGAAAGAGAGGATATTAACTACAAGTGTCTATACCATGGCTTAAAACAGTTCTAGTATCCTTTGTTACATACCCATTAATTTGCCTGTACTTTCATCGCAGGGACTAGAGCCACAATTCTTCGAAGATCTCTGCTAGAGGCTAGACATGAAAGATATAGAAAACATATGTAACTAAGTTCAATGCTTTAAACATACTCAGGATAGAATCTGTTACATATACATCCTTAAACAGAATGCAAGGCAATTCCAGGTAACCAAATACGATATAATGATAGTTATTGTTTCAGCATAAAACAATGTTTGGCAGTTAATTCACTACCACTTATCAGTCTGTATACTCCCACAAAGTGCTGGCATTATCATAAACAAGTACTAAAGAAAAACTTCGAACACTTCAGCATCAATCCGCACTGACCTCCAGATGTGGAAAGAAAGGAGAGAAAAATTACAAATAAGTCCACTGGGTGCTTCACCCGAATGAACCAGAATCCAATGCTCAAGTACAGCAGATCCTAAAATTGTTGGTGCCGAGCCACCCTCATCGAAACCCCAGGTCGATGCTTGAAATTCAACCATCTTCTTCATCCGACAATGAATAATCTGCACCAGCCAGCCGCACCACTGTCCATTAAGTTCTGGCCAAGACGGAAGCACTTCACATTCAAACCCGGACCTACTGCGGGCATGCTGGGAATCATCGTTTTTTGTCAGTCAAGAGATCTTTATTCGATTTAGTTAAAAATCATACAAAGAGATAAAAACATTTATATACAGATAAAAAGCTATTTTACAATTTCATACTGATCAAGTATGTGTGATAAAGTTCTTTTGTTTGGGCTATATGTAAAAACAGAGGCAATTATTTCAGTACTTAAAAAGTTAAAAAATAAAGCTCATTTAGGAAAGGCCCAATACTGTTTTACATGTTTTAGTTCTAGCTGCCACCACCAAAAAGTTTGCCATACAAAATGTAATACGGATGTTACTCAGTGCTTGAAGATAGAGCAGGGCTGGTCTCACCTGGGCGAATCCAGCCTCCTTTAAAACAGGCAACAAATGTTTTTTTCTAGGCTCCAAAACAAGACCACAAAACATAACAAAATGCATGGTATCTTGGACAGAAAAGTTATCGCAAGTACAGGGGGGAGCTAGTTCCGGTTTTTCCCAAGTTTTAAAACTACCCAAATAAAAATGTATCAGGTTAAATCTAAACTTGGTCAGGAGAAAGCTGTGAAATGGCCTAGTAACAAAACTAAGGTAAGGTGCAAGTGCAATGGAATTTACTAGCAAATAATGTTTTCTCATAGCCGGCTTCTGCAGTTCCCTTTCCTCCCGCCCCGCTCTTGCCCTGATCATGAACTGCTTCCTGATTATGTCTACATCCTGTTTCTTAATACCCAAGGGGGATGTGAAGAGTTCCGGGCGGCCCAAATCTATGAAAGACTTCTTCAGGTAGGCCAACCATGGCACCCTTTCGAAGTGGTCTAGAGACACGACGTTAGTCATAATCATGTGGTTAAGGGATAATTCCTCATTGAGCCACGTCTTTAGCCAAAAGATTAAAGGTGCCATGTTGAGTCTATCGATGACGAAATCCAAGCCCACCTCCATGTGTATGGAGAAAGTCGGTGTGGACTGTGGGACAGACAAAAGGGAACGTAAAATCTATTTTCTGCCTTCTGTATTGGTTCAAGGTTTACGTAACCCCAGAGGGGTGAACCATACATTGCCAGTGAGATAGATTTGCTGTTATAAACCTTTAAAAGGGCTTCCATTGGCCTGGCGCCCAGCCTATTTGCAAAGCCCATAAGAGCTGCTGATGATCTGGCCACCGCCAGGCTTTTTGCCCTGACCTGGAGGCCCCAAGAACCCCTTTCATCAAAGAGGACCCCCAGGTAAGGAAAAGTTTGGACTCTGGTGACAACTTCGCCCTTGCACTGAAGGTTTTAGGTATCCCCTTGTTTCTTTGGCGCCCGACAACCATTGTATGTGATTTATTTGTATTTATCTTCAGGTCCAATTGGTCCATGAAGGTACCAAAGGCGTCCAGGAGTCGCTGGAGACAGACGCCAGTGCGAGCTATCAGCACCGCGTCGTCCGCGTACAGGAGAGCGGGGATCTTAGCTACTCCTGCACGCGGAACGTCTCCATCCACGTCTTCCAGATGGGTGCCCAGGCCATTAATGCAAATTGTAAAGAGCAGGGGGGCCAATATACAGCCCTGCCTGACCCCGCACATAGAGTTGAAGCGGGGCGTGCACCTTCCCTCATTTGTAACCCGCACCGCTGCAAATAGCTCTTGATGAAGTGAGGCCATATACCTAACCAGTGCCTCGTCTATCCCGATCCTCAGGTTTTTTGTCTGCTGTCATTGCGTTATTTTCCTGACAGCGTGCCACCAAATGCGATCGTAACACATCCCCAGCCAATAATGAGACTCGTACAAACCATACATTGGGGGAAAATGCATATCCCTGAATCCCGCCCTTAATAAACAGAGAGCCTCAGAGTGGACACTACTTGAAACGGAATCACACATACTAGAGCAGGTGCTTGAAGTGAACCCGACTTTGGCTCTCCAACAGAAAGTCACTGCGGTGAGAGGTAAACTAAATGCGATCAATAACAATATGGGCAGAATTCACTCTTCTCAGTTTTAGACAGAACTCTTATTCTCAGGGTCATAAAGTTGGTACTCATCTGGCTCGCCAATTACGAACCAGGCTTGAGAAAGAGTATATTGGCGATATATGCACACAGACATGACAAATTGCAACTTCCGAAATCTAGAAAGCATGCCTTTTAAGGCACTCTTATGACAAATTATACACCGGAGAACATGTAGACCCCCAAGTCCAGACAGAGTATTTGAATAAAGTGCAACTTCTGCAGATCACAGAGACCCAAAATGAAATATTGAGAGAAGCTATCTCTGAGGAAGAGGTGCGCAACAATATTACTAGACGGACTAGAACAAGGACTCCTGAGGCACAGCCGGGAGCTTAGGGCTACTATTTTTAAAACAAACTGAATTGATTTAAAAACGGAATTGAATATCGATAGCACGAGCATTTTTAAATAAATATCGCATTTTTTGCACATTTGAAATTTTAATAGTTCCCCCCCCTCGCTGCACTTCCCTACCTGTGGGGCTTCTTCCAGGGATTGTAGGGGCCTTGGGGAGCCGATTTAGGGCTTCTACAGACCGCCGGCCTCGATCCCTCTCGGCGCAGACTGCGGGCGCCATCTTGGGGGAGAACGGGTACGGGGACAGCGCTCTAGTGTCCGGCCGATTGGGGGCCTGTACACAATAAAAATGGCATTTTGATCCCTGCTCCTCACTAGAACAAGGACTCCTGAGGCACAGCCGGGAGCTTAGGGCTACTATTTTAAAAAAAAAACTGAATTGATTTAAAAACGGAATTGAATATCGATAGCACGAGCATTTTTAAATAAATATCGCATTTTTTGCACATTTGAAATTTTAATTGTTCCCCCCCTCGCTGCACTTCCCTACCTGTGGGGCTTCTTCCAGGGATTGTAGGGGCCTTGGGGAGCCGATTTGGGGCTTCTAAAGACCGCCGGCCTCGATCCCTCTCGGCGCAGACTGCGGGCGCCATCTTGGGGGAGGACGGGGACGTGGACAGCTCTCTAGTGTCCGGCCCATTGGGGGCCTACACACAATAAAATGAAGTCCTCCTCCCGTCCATGCAGCGGGCGGGCGGAGCGGGCGCGCCGATTGCGCGCCGGAGGCAAGCCCGTCCGTGCCAGACTGGGCCATGGGCCAGAAACGCTGGTCGATTCACGGGGTCATCATACGACCTATACTCGGGAGAACCTACTGCATTTAAAACCTAGGCTTAACCCCCGAGAACATCTGATATTCAATCCTGAATATCCCTGGCAGAAAGGCTATGATGGGGTGGGGTCCACACTAGAGAAGAACAACGCCATTACAAACTCGGCCACACTCACTATGGCACTCCTAAATTGTAGGTCCCTTCCAAAACACGCTGTCGAAATACATTTATTGGTTCAAGATTTGGAATTGGACCTATTGTTTTTAACTGAGACATGGCTGTCACCAAACTCTGGAGCTGATATTGTCATGGCATTGCAAGACGGCTTTAACATGCAATGTCAACATAGACCTCTTGGAAAAGGGGGTGGGCTAGCAATAATACATAGAGACAGATTTGGCTGTAGAATAGCAGAGGGTGGTGTTAAGGACTGCGAAAGCACTCATTTTCAGTTGCAAATTTCACCAAATAAATCCCTATCTGGCCTATTAGTATATCGTCCACCAGGCAGCCCAGGTCAATTCATGGGCTCACTATTAGAGAATAATATTGCCTTAGCCACCGCTGCACCTAATTTTATCTTATTAGGAGATTTAAATTTTCATTTTGACGACCCTTCTGATAAGGGGGCTATGGATCTTAAGCACGAGCTGAAAACTATGGAGCTGGAGCTAATAAATGAAGATGCCACACACATAAAAGGTCATCTTCTTGATCCTATATTCACAAATGCCTCACATCTGGTATCAAGGTCTTCCCTCCCCCTACCTTGGTCTGACCATTTTTTGGTCCCATTTGAGTGGCAAACAAATTTGGACATTCCACAAACACATGCGCCTCGCATTTTAGAGAGAGTCTGGTCCAAACTCACTTAGAAAGCTGGATTAATAGACTGGAGCAGACGATTCCCCTATCTGACCCTGATCCCGTGGAGGCAGATCTAAACCTCTTAAACTGGCTCAATGATTCCCTCGACTCTGTTCTGCCTAAAAAAACAGTGGAAAAAAAGAGTAGGGCCTTTAAATCCCTTTGGTACACTCCTCAACTCCGAGACTTATGGAAGATCTGTAAAAAAGCTGAGCGGACTTGGAGAAAAGATTGGGCTTCCCATAATAAATCAGAGTATAGAGAAGCCATGAGGACCTACAAATCATCTCGGAAACTGTCTCAAGCCACTTATTATGAGGAGAAAATTAGAACTTCCTCTAATTCATCTAGAGAGACATTTAAAATCGTCAAAGATCTCCTCAAAGCACCAACTCCTCCGACGGTGCAAGTGGCATCAGACGCTAGGTGCAACCAATTGGCCGCTTTCTTTGAAAATAAAATTCAAACTATACTTAAAACTCTGCCGCAGAGCAATCAAGCCTCTAATTGGGCTCATCCTTTGGACCCTACCACTGGCCCTTGCCTTGACTCGTTTGTCCCGATCTCAAGGGAGGACCTCCTAAAAATTTCATACACCATAAAGAGTGGCTCTCCCAATGACCCTGCCCCCATGCATGTCCTGAATCAGGTAGCTGCCATCACTGCCCCAATAATTACAGACCTTATCAATACCTCCTTCACCCATGGAATCGTTCCGCCCAGCTTGAAACGCGCCATGGTTAAAGCGCTTCTTAAGAAACCTGAGCTAGACCCCGCAGAGTTGGTTAATTTCCGACCAATTTCGTTGCTGCCGTGTGTCAGCAAAATGGCGGAAAAAATAGCCAATCAGCAGCTTTCTTCTTTCTTAGAAAGGAATAAACTGCTTCGTAATTCCCAGACTGGCTTTCGCCCAGGGCAGGGTACAGAGTCCGCCCTATTGGCAGTTGTAGAGGAGGCAAGGTGCATTCTGGATTCAGGGGGATCAACGTTGGTGATCCTCCTGGATCTGAGCGCTGCGTTCGATACGGTGGACCATAAAATCTTAATCCATCGTTTGAGCAATCTGGAAGTGTCAGGTACAGTGCGGCAATGGCTCACATCTTTCTTGGAGAATCGTACCTTCCAGGTTTGGGAGGAATCAGTACGCTCCAAGATAACCCCCCTCGAGTGTGGGGTCCCACAGGGCTCGTCACTGAGCCCTACCTTATTCAATGTTTATATGGCCCCCCTCGAAGATGTGGTGAATCCATTTGGGATCAAAATAGTCACGTACGCTGACGACACCCAACTGGTCGTCGCGCTCTCCCAAGAAAAACACTGCGCGGAAAACCTTCACACCTGCCTCTCAGAAATCCACTCGTGGATGAACGTCTCGCGTCTCAAATTGAATGGGACTAAAACAGAGCTCATGTTGCTAGGCCACCACATAACATCTCTACCAAATTCCATCTGGCCTACCTGTCTGGGACCTGCACCAACCCCAAAGAATGAACTAAAAAGTCTGGGAGTATGGCTGGAGCAGGACCTGACATTTAAGACCCAGGCAAAAAAGACAGCGGGCATTTGCATAGGCCTACTCCGCTCTGCTCGAAAAATACTCCCCCTACTGCCAGAACTCTCAAGGAGGCTACTTATCCAGGGTCTGATTTTATCTAGACTGGATTATAGTAATGCTCTCCTCCTGGCAGCCCCTGAATCTACAACTAACATTCTTCAACGAGTTCAGAACTCGGCAGCAAGACTCTTGACTGGCACCTCACGTAGATCGTCAGCCAGATCGGCACTTAGAGCCCTTCACTGGCTACCAATTCGTGAAAGGGTCAAATTTAAAGCCCTATGCATTGCTCACAAATCCCTACAGGGGAATGGCCCCCTTATCTTAGAGCATTTTGTTCGCCCATACAAGGCCACTAGATCGCTCCGCTCCAATCATGCCAATTTGGCAATTGTCCAGAGAGTTAGGCGGACGTGAACTGGGGGTCGCCGCTTCTCAGCGACCTTGTGGAATGCTCTTCCACTCAGGATTCAGATGGAGCCGAGCCATCCGAAGTTCCGAAAGCTCCTCAAAACCTTCCTGTTTCCCCTAGACCCCTAGCCGCTGGCACTGTCTTTGGTATCCCTTGTTCTATAGCACTGGGACGCTCACGGGCAGCCATGCGCTTTATACATTTATTTTAATTACCTCTCTAAAACTTCATAAAGCACCTGGACCAGATGGCCTCACAGCTCACTTTTATAAAACCTTTAGTGCAGATCTGATTCGTCACCTGACTCTTCAGTTATAGGAATTTGCTACATGAGAATCCCTTACTCTATCTCTGAATGAGACACTGGTGACGGTTATCCCAAAACCAGGAAAAGATGTGAGCTCCTGTAGTTCATACAGACCCATAGCCCTGCTCAATCTGGGTACCAAATTATATCCAAAGATTTTAGCATCCCGCCTTGACAGTTTGATGCTTGACTTGATCCATCTGGATCAATCAGGCTTTATCAAGGGCCGGCAAACCCACAATAACGTGAGAAGAGTGCTTCACCTGATAGAGAAAGTCACGAATAAACAGATCCCAGTGGTACTCTTAGGCCTCAACGCTGAAAAAGCTTTTGACAGCGTTGAATGGTCCCTTCTCTTCCTAACTTTAACACGTTTTGGCTTTTGTGACGAATTCTTAGCTATGATCCGAGCTATTTATGAGGTCAGAGATCAAGAGTACTAGTCAATGGATGCAGTTCTGCCCCCTTTCAACTTGGTAAGAGGACAAGACAGGGGTGCCCCTTATCCCCACTGTTATGTGCTCTAAGCATTGAACCTTAGCTGTTCAGATCCGGTCTAACCCATCGATTCAGGGTATTACCTTTGGGGGGACAGAACATAAAATCTCATTATTCGCAGATAATATTCTCTTAACTCTTACAACCACTGCCTCTTCTCTAGGGGCCCTTCTAGCAGAGCTGAGTAAATTCAAAACCATAGCAGGCTTTTGGCTCAACACAACCAAATCCTTCCTCCTTAACCTGACCCTGCCGAACAGAGATATGGAGTCTTTAACAGAGGCAGTGTGGAGGCCAATGGCAGGAACCCATGGTGCACCAGGAGTACGTGCTTGACTGTCTTGGTGATGCAAGACACATCCCCTTTTCCATGCCTACAGGGACCGACAGCTGGTGTCTGAACCGGAAGAGGTCGAGAAAGGTGGACTCAAGACGTGGCCGACGCTGGATGAAGGGGACGAGCCGGTGGAGCCGAGGCAGGGGAAGAGCATTGGAGACGCCGACGGCTGTTGCGGGAAAAGCAGAAAGCAGAGTCAGAGCGGTTGCCCCTGTTTCCAGATGAAGTGGAGAAGAGGAGCGAAGCTGGATGCCCAGAGACCCCGAGGGAAGGCAAAATGGGTGAGGCAGCCATGACTCCATTATCCGGTCACAGTTTCAGGCAAGTGGCATGAAAAACTGTGCGTTATGTGAGCGGAGGGTTTCTTGCTCGCGCGTACCTAACAGGCTTGTAGGGGCTGTGTCTGAAGACACTTTAAAGGCCCTCGGAGCTGGGTCTTCTATGGGTTACTGAAGTAATGATGACAGAGGTCTGCTGTAGAGAGGTATGAAGGTTTATTAGAAGATTAGCTCCGAGTGGAAAATCCGTGGCCTCCTCTCTGGCTGGTCAGTTCTTAACAGCCAGAGGATAGCACTGTCAGTCCTTGGGGAATGTGGAACGCACTAGGCACAGTGCTCCACAATCCACGGCTGATGTAATAGGTTACAACATATCCTCTCTCTTTAATAAAACAAAAGTACAGAAATCAATATAATGGAATAAAACTCGAAATAAGAAAGCAATACAATTCTATAACGTTTCACAAAACATAAGGTTGACTAGAAATGAGCATGTACATTTATTTGCATACGAAATCTTTAAGGTAACCTGGAGGAAAACGATTTCTGTACACTCTTACCTCACGAGTGGGTACTGTGGAATCTACAGGGACAGGAGTGAAAGTAGAAGTAGAAGCAGAAGCTGAAGTAGGTGCATCACCTCCCCCTTGTAACATACCATCAGAGGAGTGAGGTTCATGAGATTCAGAATTATGGATCAAATCACAATCAGTCATCGACAAAAATGTATTGTCATTGCTACCATTGCTCTTTTTACACGTCACTGGCATCTTATCAAGATTTCCTGATTGCAAGTTGCCTTTCTGGTACAGAGCCACCCGCCTGTAGTTCCACCTCTCACCACTCTCTAAAACCACACAGTATGGTAATGTAAGCTTCACTCTAAATGGACCTAAAAATTTCTTAAATGAAACACCAGGTCTTCCAGACCGTACTTTTACCCAGTCCCCAGGACAAATCATCCTTGATAAGTTCCTTTCACTATTCACTTTACCCTGTAAGTGAGTCGGAGACAGATTAGTGGGTAACACATCCCTGCTTACCAGTTCCTTTAACCACGTGGGAACTAATTTTGTTTTGGAAAGTCTCCCACGCATCATCTCGAAGGGTGTTTTGTTGGTGACACTATGTATACTGGAGCGGTAAGCCCAAACCATGTCTGACACCATGGAACTTACTTCCTGACTACTAGAGATAGCCATCTGAATGACTCCCTTGACTAGGCGGTTAGCCCTCTCAACAATTCCGTTCCCCTGTGGATTATAGAGGGAAGTGCGGGTATGCCTAATGCCACACGAAGACAGAAATGTTTTCATCTCTGAGGATGTCAGCTGCGTACCATTGTCAGTCAACAATACAGAAGGCAAGCCTTCGTCCCTCCAAATTTCTTTTAAGACATTTACAGTAGTCAAAGTTGTTATATCCTTCAAAAATTTGACTATCAACCACTTCGTGTGTACATCTACTAACACAATACCAAAGCGTAAATTTTCTTTCAAACTATTCATCGGACCTATGAAGTCCACACACACCGTGTGCCAGGGTACACCTGGATCAGATATGTGACCAGAGGACGTTTGTGAGCCAACTTTTAAACGTTTCTCACCCTCCTTGCATACTTGACAATAAGTAATGTAATGATTCACATCAGAATCCATGCCTGGCCACCACCAATTCATTCTCAACCTCTGTTTTGTAGGAGTTTGTCCTAAATGTCCCTCGTGAGCTAAAGTGATCAAATTCTGTCTGAGAGATACTGGAGGAATAAATGTATCTCCTCTCATAATTACCTTATCCTCACAAATCGATAACTCATCCAGAATTTTCACGAAAGGTCTATTCGTGATGGAAACAGTACTCTCTCTTTTGCACCCTTTCCTTATCAGATCTTTGAGTTCCATCATGGCATTATCAGCTAGCATGGCACCAATCCACACATCTTTGTCTAAAGCTTGAGGCTCATATAAATTTAAAACATCCTGGACGAAAGCGACAGCTCCTTCATTCTCTTTTTTTAGTACGGCATCCTTATCAACAGATTCCCAATCTAAAGATAGTCTCGAAAGACAATCGGCTTGTATGTTCCTCCAACCGGGGATGTGTTCAATATTATAACAAAACTCTTGGAGACGGGAGGCTAACCTAGCCAATCTAGCTGAACACTTTGTGTCTCCCCCAGGTAATAATACTCTTATAAGAGGTTTATGATCTGTCTTAAGTGTGAATTTAGTTCCCCAGAGGTAAGTTCTAAAATATTCACAGGCCCAAGCAGCAGCTAGAGTCTCACGTTCTATAACTGAGTAGTTGGTCTCTGTGGGAGTTAACGTTCTTGATGCAAATGCTACAGTTCTTTCTTCACCATTGTGAATTTGGGCTAAAACTGCTCCAAGACCAGTAGCACTTGCATCTACTGTAAGAACGGACTTTAACTTTGTGTTAAATGGTGTGAGAACTTCTGCACAGCAAATATCTTTTTTTATGTTTTCAAAACAAGCTTGTTGAGCCTTCCCCCATGTGAAATTAACCCCCTTTTTCAACATAGATCTTAAATCAGTTGTTTTAGTGGAAAAATCTTTAATAAACTTGGAGTAGTATTCGATCAGCCCTAGAAAAGATCGCAACTTGTCTTTGTCTAACGGAACAGGGGCTAATCGAATAGCATCCAGAAGGTTCTGTTTAGGCTTAACTCCTTGTTCTGAGATCTCATACCCCAAATAGTCCACTTTGTCTACTAGAAACTTGCACTTTTCCCGTTTAAGTGTGAGACCAGATTCTCTAATTTTAAACAACGCTTCACGAAGGGTGTGGTTGTGTTGTTCTACTGTATCTCCAAATACCAATATGTCATCCTGAAAGTAAATGATGTTCTTAAGCCCCTTAAATAAAACATTCATCATTCTCTGAAATATACTTGCAGCAGAGCATAATCCGAAAGGCATTCTAACACATTGAAAGATACCTTCTGTGGTTATAAATGCTGTTAATGGTTTAGAGTCGTTATGTAACTTTATCTGGTGGTAAGCGTTTTTAAGATCTAACTTCGAGAAGAATTTACCACCACTTAGTGCTAAAACTAATTCATTTATATTGGGAAGAGGGTATGTGTCTACTATTACATTCTGGTTGAGAGACCTGAGGTCAATGCAGAACCTAAATTTGCCATCGGATTTCTCCGTGATGACTACAGGCGAAACCCATGAAGAACTCTCAACTGGCTCAATCACACCAGAATCAAGCATGTCCTGAAGCATTTTTTTTACTGCTTCTCTAGCTACTAAAGGTGTTCTGCGTGCTTTATGCTGTACAGGAATAGCATTGAGTTTCAACATTATCTTGTGCACATAACCCTTAAAACAACCTAAGTCTTCCCTGAACACATCTTTAGCCTCATTCAAAATGTCTTCTAAAGAAGGGTCTTCCACCACTAACACTTGCGTGGGAGCTCTGGGATTTATAATAATATATAAATCAAACTGGTGTACCCACCCTAAAATAGGTGGTCCATCTCTTGATACATAAACTTTACCGTCAATTGTTCTTCCTTTAAACTCTATGGTAGACTCCATGAAACCAATTATGTCAATGGTTTCTCCTTGGTATCCACCTGGATTAATGTCTCTGGAAAGCAATTTCTGGTTAGGCCACAGCCTAATAAATATGCATTTAGGAATGATAGTATACATTGAACCACAATCTACCATCAAGTCTACGTTGACTCCATTGACTTTAAACTCTGCTTTGGGTCGATTTCTTCTACCAACTTGGTCCTTAGGGTCATCCACACATAGGATTTTATCTGACGGTACAAATGCACCTTCAATGTCATCAAGAGCAGTACTAGTATCACTGTCAATGGTCGCAACTCTCTGTTTGAAAGATTTCCTGCACATGTTTGAAAAGTGACCCCTTCGTCCACATTTTAAGCAATTTTTTTCTAAGGCTGGGCATTTATAATAGTCAGGGTTATGTGGACCTCCACATTTATAACATGACCTAAACTGTTGTCTTCCTCTTTGAAAATTATTCTTTTGAAAGTATTTTCCAGGTTTCGATATAGCTGCAACTTCGGATTCTGTATTCTGCATTGGAGAAACGTTGCTATGAGATACATCATCTTTCTTGCTCATCTCACGCATACAAATTTGTGAGTGTTCAACAACTTTCGCTATTTCGATAGCATCTTTCAAGGTCGGGTTCTTGGCTGCCCAAAGTCTTTCTTGGGTCTTCCTACACTTGCACTGTACAATTAGCTGATCGCGCACCATTTCGTCTGTCATGGCACCGAATTTGCACTTCAAAGAAAGTTCTCTTAATTTGGACACAAACTCGTCTATAGACTGATTCTCACTTTGTTTGTGAGTGTAGAATTGATGACGGTTCATCACTAAATTGACTTCTTTGGCAAATCTTATCTCCAAACGTTTTTTTGCTTCATCAAATACATTCTCTATAGCATTACCATTAGGTAGTGTTGCAGTCGGTAAATATTTAAATATACGTTGTCCCTCTTTTCCTAGGTTGTTCAACAATAAAGCTTTTTTCCGATCAGCGCTAAATTTTGATCCATCTATTGCATCAATATAGGTATGAAACATAGGCAACCAGTCCTCCCATTCTATAGTAAGTGGTCCTGGAGAGGCCAAAAATATAGGTGGAGTAACTACAGAGCTTTGAGTTGCCATAGTTGTTTTAATGTTATTTCACAGTAACAGATGTAAATTGTAGTAAAAAAAAACAATTTTCTACGTTGTACAATATGTTGAAATAATATGAAATGGAGAGTTGAAAATTAAAAGAAAAATAAAGAGTACCTTTAGAATGTTACTTAATGCGGAGTTTCTCAATTCGAGGTCGATGCTTTGATGCTGATCGATGTATTTCTCTCAAAAGCTGATTTGCGTTAAAGAAAATGGCCGCTACGTTGTTTCTACGTGTTTTCGGTAGGAGATCGGCCTTGTTATGACAGCGTGATGAGGAAATAGGTTTACGTCTTATTTCTAGAGCAGGTTGGACGCAGCGTTGTGGAAAACAGCTCGCGTTCCTTACAATCAACCGCTCGCGCTCTCCCACGTTCATGCGCCTCTTTTAAAAAGATTGCTCGCGCTTCTCTCACGTTCATGCGCTCGCGCTGGCAACTGGTCGGCAACAATTTGGGCGAAGAACGAGTTAATGGAAATAAAATAAATAATATCACTCACGGCTCGTTTAAACGCCAATGCGTTGTTTTGCTCTACCACTGCTTTTGCGTAGCACTGCTTAGACGAAACAATGCGTCTTCCTGGGACAACGAAGGACGTAACGACAGCACGCTGGATTCTTGCCACTTCCACTGCGGAGACTGCAGCCAGATCGTCGCCAAAATGAAGTAATGATGACAGAGGTCTGCTGTAGAGAGGTATGAAGGTTTATTAGAAGATTAGCTCCGAGTGGAAAATCCGTGGCCTCCTCTCTGGCTGGTCAGTTCTTAACTGCCAGAGGATAGAACTGTCAGTCTTTGGGGAATGTGGAACGCACTAGGCACAGTGCTCCACAATCCACGGCTGATGTAATAGGTTACAACAGTTACTTTTCTTTGTTTCGTGTGTTTTGTTGATGCTTGACGTACACTCTGGAAAGAGGGTTGTAGTAGCAAGGGGAAAAATACTCCACCACACGGTGCATCCCAAGAGATTACCACTCCTGAATTAGGAAGACACATAGTGGTGATCTGGTGACAGACTTTATAACCCCCTTTTACCTGTATGTTAATAGCCTATGCCTTTGTTTCCCCGAGGGTACTCTACCACAGTGGATCATTGGACATAGACATGGAGGAGGATCCTGAAAGTGACGCAACTGCAAGGATAGAGAAAAGAGCAAGAAACAGAAAAACAGAAAGTGAAGACCATAGTACATGTGACTTGAAAAGAAAACGACTGAAAAATAAACAACCCCCTTTTGTTCAAACAGAGCGCGGTGTGGTCTCTTGTCCTGTAACAGAATCACTAGTAACTACTACGTAATTCCAATGTGTGAAGAAAGATAGAACATATCTAGGCGTTAGAATCACTCCCAAAATAACAAGCTTCTACAAAGTCAACTTCCCTTCACTCCTTCATCAATTGAAAGCAGACCTCAGACCATGGACTCCTCTTTTTACGTCGTGGCTTGGCCGCATTAATACAGTTAAGATGACTATCTTACCTAAGGTCCTTTATATTTTCCAAAGTCTGCCCATAACTCTGGAACGTGAATTTCTCCCGTGCACCACTCCCTCATTACCCGATTTTTCTGGCAAAACCGCAGACCTCAACTACTGTACACACTCCTTAGACTACCTAAGGGGGCCAGTGGGCTAGCTTTACCAACCTTCCACCTTTATTATAAAGCATCTCAATTATAAGTGATTTCCGAATGGTCTCTTAGAGCACCAGACAAGCACTGGCTACATATGGACAGGGCTATAGTGGGGAGAGTCATATGGAATGTACTATGGAAACCCAAAACAGAATGACCCTTGAATGCCATCCTCGCACACCCACAAGGACAACTCTGAAAACATGGGACGACATGAATAGACATGTGGAGAGGAAACCCTCCCCTCCTCATATACGTCCATACACTATAACCCTGCTTTGCCGCCAGCATTGGAACCGGGCCCCTTCAACTCACAGAAGGAGGGCAGTTGCTTAAAACTAGCAGATCTCTTTCATAATTGGGATATCTGAATTGCAAACAGGACTTCCATCTATTAGGCTCAGAACAATACCATTAAAATCAATTGAAACATAGGGCACTAAAACCCCAGTATAAAGCAGCGACTACTAGGGTTCTTAGCCCAATAGAACGATTTGTCAAGCAAGGTGGGACCATTAAATGGACCATTTGCTTTCTATATTCTCTGTTACTAGACTCTACAATCACAACACAAAACAATGTGGGAACAAGTGCTACAGATGGACATACCAAAGAGAAAATGCACACACCTATGGGGAGACATTGCGAGATGCAACCACTCAGTGGACATGTGAGAAGCCCACTACAAGGTCATGTACTACTGGTATTTGTACCCCACTAAGTTAATAAGAATATTCCCACATACTTCAGACCTTTGTTGGACAGGGTGTGGTCTTCTAGGAAACTTTCGTCCCATATGGCGGGACTGCCCGATCATATGTTCATCTTGGAGTGAGATTGTGGTGCAAATGAAAAACATCCTTGGATATCTTATCCCTGAGATCCCGAGCTATGCCTTTCTAGTAAGACTCAGCTCTTGGTCTCAACCCATGGTTGGAAGAAACAGGAAGCTCCAGCGCTCACTCAGTGGCATGCACGTCTATGGTAGGCCCTTACTATGGAAAGCATGGTGGATATTTTTAGAGACAATCTTAAAGCTTTTGAGTTTACATGGGTCCACTGGTGACATATCTTTAAATGGGTCTCCCCTTGATGTTTTGCCCCAGTAGAACGAGAGCTCTCCATCTATTTCAGTTTTGAAAAGGACAGAGTTCCTCCCTCTCTAGGACAGCATCAGACCCCGGCTGTGGGCCCTCCCTTAATCCGGGAGATATATACTCTGTGAGAAAGCGAAAGGTGGAGATTGCAAGTGTGTATTATTCTCATGCATAGGACCATATTTGGCCTTCGCTAGACTCTGACCCTGTATTTCGAAGATCTATAACGTGATGCCGAGATATGTACTGATTTTTCTCCACCATCTTCTATGCTTTTTTCAATGTGTAAATCAATACAAACTTTTGACAAAAAAAAGATCTCGGAGTTGGTTCTGGTTGATGTGTGACATTACAAACACCCAGATCTAAAGAACTTTCATACTATCCACATATCTTTTAGCTAGCCATGTGCTTTTATGCGCTGTCAACTCCATCACCATTGCAGACATCTCTCTCTCTGACCATGCTTACCTTACCATCATCTGGCACACCAGCCCACGCGTGACTCCTCCCACATATCCTTAGAGATCTGGTAGATAGATGCACTGTTTCTGAGGTGATACTGGAATATTTCTAACTCAGTGGCCTACCTGATAACCCACGTCACATGCAAACTCCCCCGTCAAAGGTCCACATAGCCCACATCCGCACTGGCCCAATGACTGGGCTGTCTCAGAGTAATATAAACAATTCAACATTCATAACCTTTTTCAAGATCTTAATACAAGGGCCACAGAGACCATCTCTGTGGCCCAAACCTACCTTATGGAATGCTACTGGATAATGTATGTATTAATGTATTCTTCTAAACTGTAGGTCGGCCTCAAGACATGCTGACCTCATTCTCACTAATGAACCGGACCTACTAATTCTGACCGAAACATGGATAAATGAATCATCCATGCCCATCCTAGACATACTAATCATGACATCACAAGACTTGATAGAACTGATAGACCAGGTGGTGGTATGCCTGCATACATTGGAGCAATATCTCAGTGAACTGCTCCCACTCCCCGGTATTATCCTCCTGTGAATACCTTTGTTTAGACTTCACTAGTAATAATAAACCAATATGTTCACTACACACATTCTACCAACCACCAGGGGATAACCTCACCTTCATCGAACATCTCATGGATATTCTAGCTACAAATGGTAGTCCACAAAATATTCAAATATTCCTTGGTGACTTCAATCTCCACAGGGATGACCTTGACGACCCAGGAGTCAATAGCCTAAAAGCCTTTCTCTCAGACCTTAACCGTACCCAAATCTGTGACAGCCCCACACATGATAACGGCTCAACACTCGATCTAATAATTTCCAAAACGGACTCTACTCAGCTTGAATCAATCCTCCCCTGCGACTGGTCTGACCACCACATCATTATATGCCCCATCAATGAAACAATTAAATTACTTCATACCCAACCCACGAGAACAAGAATTTGGAAGTGGAATCTAAAAAATGTCAGTTAAGACTCACAACCTCCAGTCCTAACATCCTGCTTCCCCCTGAAGGCTTATCGGATGTACAAGGTCTGACTAATCATTACGTCCACTCCATGAACACGGTACTAGACAAACTAGCTCCCTAACAACTAAAAAGAGTCACCACAAAAGATTAAAAACCCTGGTATGATGGTGGGGTAAATGAAGACAGATGATCTCTAAGGTTCTCTGTCAGCTGCCTTCGACACGGTCTGCCACTGCACACTACAAACACACTTACACGACGCTGGGATCCAAGAGAAGGCCCTGGACTGGACCACCTCCTTCCTCTCCGGCAGAACTCAAAGTGTCCGCCTCCCCCCTTCCACTCCAATGCCACGAGATCATCGGCGGCGTACCCCAGGGCTCTTCCCTCAGCCCGACGTTGTTCAACATCTACATGGCACCCTTCGCCTACGTCGCCCGACAGCACGACCTCAACATCATCTCCTACGTGATGACACCCAGCTGATCCTCTCCCTCACCAAAGAACCTCACACCTCAAAGACCAACCTCCATGAAGGAATGAAGGCCGTCACCGAATGGATGAAGAACAGCCGGCTGAATCTGAACTCAGACAAAATGGAAGTCCTCATCCTCAGCCCCACCCCTTCGGCCTGGGACGACTCCTGGAGGCCGACCACACTGGGAACACCCCTGACACCCACCGACCACGCATGCAACCTAGGGGTCATCCTCGACTCCACCCTCTCCATGACTAATCAGTTAAACGCCGTCTCCTCATCCTGCTTCAACACTCTCTGAAAGCTCCACAGGATCTTCAAATGGATCCCATCGAAACCAGAAGAACAGTCACCCAGGCCCTCGTCACCAGCAGATTGGACTACGGAAACGCCCTCTACGCGAGACGACTGCAACGCATCCAGAACGCCTCGGCACGTCTGATCCTCGACATCCCCCGCCGCAGCCACATCACACCCCACTTGAGAAACCTGCACCGGCTCCTCGTCAACATGAGGATAACCTTCAAGCTCCTCATCCACGCACACAAAGCTCTCCACAACACCGGCCCAGCATACCTCAACAGATGACTCACCTTCTACACCCCCTCTCGCCATCTCCGCCATCTCCGCTCCGCCGGCACCGCCCTCGCCACAGTTCCCCACATCCAAAGAACGACCACCGGTGGCAGATCCTTCTCCCACCTTGCCACCAAGACCTGGAACACCCTCCCCACCAACCTACAGCATACCCAAGACCCACTGGCCTTCAGAAGACTCCTCAAACATGGCTCTTTGAGCAATAGCAGCACCCCACTCCCAGCGCCTTGAGACCCTCACAAGTATGTAGTGCGCTTTAGAAGTGTCCTGATTGAATGATTGAAGGTTAATTGAATGACGACGGAGAGCGGCACCATCCTCTAACCACCTCAAGCTACTAAGAAGCACGAGGAACTCCTACTACAGAAAGATCAGACAATCAAAAACAGACTTCTTCAGTAAGCAATTAGACCAAGCCAAGAACCGTCCCAAACGCTATTCGAACTAATCAAATCTCAATCTAAGGATGTACCCCAAGCTAACCCAGACAGACTACCCAATTGCGAGGAATTTGTCACCTTCTTTACTATGAAGACAGAAAACATAAAGATGGACCTGCTCAACGACTTCATATCTGATATCAACTCTCACATAGACACTTCACGGCCACCACTAGGAATGCCATTCATATGCTCTGCAATGTTCGACCTCAAAAACAATGCATTCTGGTCCTCCTTCAACACCTACAATGAAGAAACTATACTAAAAACGCTCACTGCCCTAAACTCCTCCAGCCACTTCACAGACCCACTTCCCGCAAACTACATAAAAGACTTCATCCCACTGTTATTGCCTCTATGGACCAAGATTATAAACACATCTCTCCTTCAAGAAACCATTTCAGAAATACTGAAAGCAGGGCAGGTCTCCCCTATCTTAAAGTAGCCATCGGTGACTTAATTAACTATCGCCCAATATACAACATCCCCACTCTGGCCAATCTTTTAGAAAAATGTGTTCACACACAGCATGGCAAACACATAGATCAATTCAACCTGCTCAACCAATACCAATCCGGCTTCCGTGCAGGTCACAGTACTGAATCAGCCATGACCCACATAATAGATGACGCATTAAAAATCCTTGACCAAAATGAAGCCTGTTTACTATTCTTGCTTGGCCTATCCTCGGCCTTTGACACTGTCAAACACGACAACTTGATTGATCTGCTGAAATACAGATTGGGATTATCTGGATCTGTTCTAAATTGGTTCACCTCCTTCCTACAAAATATATCGCAAAGATTCAAGGTTAATCAATCCTTATTCAAGCCCATCCTAATCACTTTAGGAGTACTGCACAGATCTTCCATTTCACCTACACTTTTCAACCTTTTTCATGGAACCACTTACGGACCTTCTCAGCTCCTTGAATGTCCATTATCATATGTACGCAGATGACACACAACTCTACATAAAGATCCACTCACTTGAAGACATCAAATCCCTCAATTCAACGCTTCAAAAACGGGAGCTGGCTGGCCGAAAACCATTTGAAACTAAACATCTTTAAAACTGAATTCCTCCTAATTGCTCCCCCCAAACAATTGACCACCATTGTCGAGTGGATGAAACACCCAACAGAACTCAAAGGTCAACCTCTCATTATCGACTCAGCGAAATCATTGGGAGTGACTCTGGACAGAAATCTAAATATGCAGAAACACATTAGCGCCTTTACAAAAGAAGCAATTTTTCAGTTGAACACCTTGAGAAGACTGAAACCCTTCCTGCCCACAAATTACTTCAAACAGGCAGTTCAAGCTCTAGCTATCCCTAGAGTGGAATATGGGAGTGTCACTCTATGCAGCCTTCCCAGATCAACGACGGCCCCTCTTAGAGCCTCAATCAACGCAGCTGCTAGACTCATCACAGGCTCCAAAAGAAACAGCCACATCTCCCCTGACCCGTGAACCCTCAACTGGCTACCTTTTGAGGCCAGAACTCTTCTGAAAATCACTTGTGTGACACACAAGGCGCTGCATCACAAAACTCCGAGTTATCTAGCTCAGAAACTTGTGCTTTTGTGTGGTAACAGATCCACCAGGAGCTCCAATAATCTTCTACTGAAACGTCAACGATTTGTCAAGAAGAAAACATACAACAGCACCTTCTCAGGAATGGCTCCCAGGATTTGGACTGCTCTGCCCCCAGAAACGAGACAGAATCCTTCTACCGCATTCTTCAAAAAAGAAGTGAAAGACAATCTCATGGCTAAATTTACCTGAACTATCTATATATACCTGTAATATACTTGCTAGGGTGTATTAGTTACTATTTTGTATTAGACGCACCAATATTTTTCTATGCTTGTTTTTTGTTACTCACATCTGCACTGTAAAGCGTTCCGATACCCGTAAGGGTCTTGTTCGCGCTATACAAAACATTCAAAATAAAGAAATAAATAAAGTACAAAAAAGGAACATCCCACCTATGATTCTCTCGATCAATGCCGAGAAGGCCTTCGACCGAGTGAGCTGGACCTTTTTGCTGTACTCGAGCAAATCCACCTTGGCTCCAACATGAGGTATAAAATCCTAGCAGCATATGCCACCCCTTCAGCTGTCATCAGAGTTAACGGCAGATTCACATAACCAATCATGCTTACCAGAGGAACATGATAGGGATGCCTCTGTTATTTGCTCTAGTGATTGAACCTCTCACCATTAAAATCGGACTTTCCTCTTTAATTAGTGGAATCCTACTCGGAGGCAAGCCTCACAAACATATCCTATTTTTGATTATCTCCTTTTTACCCTGACAAACCTCTCTGAATTACTACCTGCTCTAGTAGTCATCTTGGAAGACTTCGAAAAAATCTCAGGTTTTAAAATTATTACAACAAAAGCACACATTCACAACCTAATGATCCTGCCATGAGCGTTCCCCTCTTACATGCCCTAGCCCCATTTCAATGGGCCCTATGAAGTATCCGCAACTTGGTCATTAACAGCTCTTCTACGTTAGAGGGCTGGACTAAAACTAATTAGCCCGAATACCATCAATAGATCCTCAAAGCATCAGGAGGTGGAAACTTCTCTACACATCCTGACTTGGGTGTATTGATGTTGTGAAAATGAATATACTGCCAAAGCTCCTCTGTCTATTCCAGTCTATCCGCATGCTTATTCCTACCACCAATATTCAATGACTACAAACTAGACTCCTCTCTTTCATATGGGGACGTAAGAAGCTGCAAGTCTCAGCAAAACCTTTAATGCTACCTAGGGATAAAGGCGGCTTAGCATGCCCTAGTTTGCAAGACTTCAATTGGGCAGCTAACCTCTACCACTTGTAGGAATGGATGGTTAGAGAAAGCGAGAAACCTTTGTTCCACATGGATAGAGCAGCTGCATGTCACCCCCGCTCTGGGACCTAGCCTGGCTCCCAAACGTCTACACATAGCCACTCCCAATAAGACAGTACTTGGTATCTGGGATCAGTTAGCCTTACAAATGGGCCTTACCACGTTTCCATACCCTGGCACCTCGATTGCTCGGAATCCTGAATTCACTCCTGTACTGGCTCTGACCTTGTTTACCGAGTTGGACACTGAGTGACCGCTTCATGAAGGACACCATTAAATCCTTTGCACAATGCCAAACTGAATATTACCTCACCGAGTCCTCATGTCTCCAGTATTTCCAACCACACCACTAGGCCCTATAACCCCACAACAAGTTGATCGTTACGTGAACCCTTACACCATTTGAAAAGATGATCCGCTCTTTCAGCGGCACCATAGGCCTCATCTCCAATACCTACAAGGCACTGCAAGACTGTATTTTTTTTTTCATTTCTATTGTCATTTTCTTTAATTAAGTACATCACATCAGTATTTGTGGCATTGACATAAAAAGATGTATCACATACATTTTACACCTTGACATGAGGCCGAATCACTGCAAGACTGTAAACCCCTCGCATCGCACATGTAACAAACTAGATGGGAAAAAGTGCTTGGAACCCCATCGCTGCCAAACAGTAGGAAGGACTGTGGAAAGACACCACTAAACTACAGACAAGCATCCCTCACAGAGAAAAGGCATACAACATTTTTTTAATGGTACTTTTCACAGCTCTGACTTACAAAAATGTTCCTCACAGCCTCCACCATATGCTGAAACTGTGCCCAGGAAGAAGTCGACTTCTTGCACACCTGGTGGTCATGCATCACCATTCAAACATTAAACACATGCACAGCTATCCTATCCGGGCAAATCCAGGCACTCTACTCTTGGGCCTGCAGCCTACCCAATTAAAGGGCATGCTCTGTTCTGACTGGATATCCCTTAGCTACACGACGGGGGCAGCGAAACAACTAGTTGCTCTCTTCTGGTGGAGGAAAGAAGCCCCTCAATAGATTATGGCATATTTTGGCCATGAAATGAATATCTCACTCACTGACAAGAAGTTCACCCTAATCTGGGGCCCCCTCATTGATTACATGTCCTTCATTGCACAAGTCACTTTTTGCCGGTGTTGCCGCCTGACCGGGGACTCCATTTCCCAGCTTTCATAGCGACTGGGCAAACTCTCTAACAAAAGGACTGAGCCATGGAGGCCTTTGTAACGCCCCTGTAGGAAATACGAGAGTAAAATACCAAAAGTAAAAAGCGTATCGCAACCCATTGTAAAAATCGGACAAACTCAAATTAACACCTGATATTAATAAAACTTCTGCTGTAGATGGTATTAAACGTATAAGTGACATTCTACATGGCTAGCCGATTGTATGCCGACATTTGGTTAAAATGTGGAGCAACAATATTGTCCCCATCTGCTGCACCCCACGTTTAACAGCAATTCATAGCATTGGCAATGTGTCAAATTCTGAATACTGAGGTACTGACTGACTGCAGCAGAGGTATCTCCGGTGGGATCAGCGCAGGCCCTGTAGAAAGGCCCATCATCCTGCTCCGTCAAACAGCTGAGTTCGTCTCAGGTCCAATACAACAGCTTCATTGATTGGGTATAACTGGATATTAAAAATGTGCTGGTAGTGAAAGAACGTTTACTTGGTCGGTCTAGTTTGTAAACAAAATACCAACATACATACATTTATGCATGTTTTTCCTTGACGCTTTACATTATCTGTAATATTCAGTTTTACCCAAAAATATCCTCATAAAGTTTATATGCGCATTAAAACAAAGGAATGTTTTTCTAATCCTGTATAGGTTTTCCGCATATTTTACCAGAACTGTTTGATTATTGTTCTACAATTAGAAAAACCTTTATTGCCTTCAGAGTTGTGTAAAATCTTTTTCAGAAGCATTCTATTCAGATTACCAATTAGTGTGTGATTGAAGCAGCATAGAGATTAAACATTGGCACTTATCGGCAGAATTATATGGGCAGAGGTACTAAAGAGTACCCTTTTTTGAAATTTGGAAGCAGATTACCCGTCGTCCTGGGACGCACTCTCTGGAATGCTTTGATACCCACCCATTTACGCTTCTGTAACCTCATGATAAGTGACCCTTTCAGCTGAGCCCTTTTACTGACTACAAAGGAAGTGATAGAAGCATTCAGGATGGGGATCTAAACCTAGGGGCAGATTTACGAGTTCTGGCGCATCTCTGCAAATCAGCAGGGATGCGCCTGAACGGATGCGACACGCTAAACCACCCGTGCGCCACCACTGATGCACCGCATTTATAATGCTTCAGAAAAGGGGGTGGTGATGAACAGAGTGCCTGAATTAAGCAGACCACTCTTACCCAGTCCAAAGATCAGGGCTTGATCCATCACCGTTTTTTAGCTCACTGCACCATCCCAGCTCAGAACTTGGCTATATGCAAATTAGTCTGTTCCTGTCCCAGTGCATGATGGGAACAGGGCAAACCAAACTACCAAGCCAATTCTTATACTGGGAAGGAAACAAGCTTCTTTTGAATCCTGATGGTGCAATGAGTAAGGGACTCACATCTGAGTATACCCTTCCACGCTTATAATGCGGCGCGCAGTGGCGCACGGATGGGCAGATGCGTGTCGCATCCCCTGGCGTAAAGGCGGCACGCTGCTGGTATCGCGTCGTAAGCGCGACTCAGCTCCAGCAAGGCTCGGGGACGCCCTATGACTAACATGCTGCGTCACTCCTTACGCCTGCTTCAAGCAGGCGCAGGGTTTTGACGCAGCATGGCCGTAAAAGTGACTCCGTGAAATCTTGTAAATTTCACTGCATCACTTTTACGAGGCGTACCTGCGAGGGAAAGCCCACCCTGCGACGGAACCCCCACATGAAACCTGATGCAGGTTCCATGTGGCGCGGGGCTTTACAACGTGACGCATCTTCCTAGATGCGTCACGTTGTAAATACGGTGCAACATGGCGCATGGTTTACGCCGCCGCTGTGTCACAGTAGTGACGCAGCGGCTGCGTAAATGTGTCGCAAGGGGCTTGTAAATCTGCCCCCTAGTGTTTGTGTGAACCTTGACTACGCATGTAAATCTCCACCTAGTCTGCCTAC
Source organism: Lissotriton helveticus (assembly GCF_964261635.1). Taxonomy (NCBI): domain Eukaryota; kingdom Metazoa; phylum Chordata; class Amphibia; order Caudata; family Salamandridae; genus Lissotriton; species Lissotriton helveticus. Next base: position 473,581,590 of record NC_136073.1, on the reverse strand, counting down.
TTCTAGACTAGCACCATTAAGTGATCGTAAGGTGACGAGGGGTGTTTTACAAAATGAAATACATATGCTGTATTTTGTACTTCCAACAAGAATTTCTGTTGGCCCAGCTGCTTTATTAATTCATCCAACCTTAGCACAGTGTTATTTTAAGCCCATCTAAGTCCAAGGTCTGATTCACAAACAAAAACAAGATAGTCATAGTTGACAACTTTAGTTAAAGTACACCCATGTCTGCACATTAGTTCCAAGAACGTAGGCTTACACATAAAGTCTATGAGCAACACTCATACAAATATGCCTTTGCATCACCATTTGCACGAAAGTCCTCTGCATGCCTTTGGAAAACCATCCTGCCCCGACCCCGAACATCATCTGCCTGGTCCTATGTTTTCACCTAGTGAATTTAACAATTCTCTTAGTCAGCTAAGGGTTCTCCCTTAAACGCCGAAAGACACCAGTGCTGGGCTTCACAGTGCACTCTTCCACCGTGGCTATATCGACTCACACTGGTTAACCCCTTCCATGCTCATGACGAGCTCAGCTCTCTAAAAGGTTGCCTACTGCTGCCCCGCGAGGTAAGGTCTGGTCAATCTATATATATAAAAACCAAAGTATGTCCGTTTGTCCTTTATGCATTACTACACCATTCATCCGATCGGCATGAAACTTTGGGAAGTTGTTGAGTACACTCCCGCGAAGGTTTCTGGCTGAAAAAAATAAAGAAAGAAAGGTTAAAAGTTGTTGAGTACACTCCCGCAAAGGTTTCTGGCAAAAAAAAATAAAAACATTTGTTAAATATCGACCCCCCGGCACCCCAGGGCCCTCATAATCTTTCAAATATTGAACTTTTACAGTTTCCGGTGCAACTCGCTTTTGCAATGACCATCAACAAAGCACAAGAGCAATCGCTGTAAGTGTGTGGACTAGATTTGGAGAATCCGTACTTCTCACATGGACGACTGTATGTGGCCAGCTCATGCATTGGAAAACCTTCTGATTTATTCGTCTACGCACCAGATGGAAAAACAAAAAATATCGTGTATCCATAAGCACTCAAACAAAAAAATTGAATTAAAACAACACTTTGAAATGTTTTCCATATTAAAATGAATACGTTTCAATAAAAACGACACAATGTAAATTGAATGTTATCATAACAAGTTTCCTTAAATTTCCTTTCTTATGAGATCGCAGCAACGCGCGACGGGTAAGCTAGTTACATGTAAAAAAAAAAAAAATCAGATCACTTACCTGCCGGCCGGCTGCCTCCGTCCTCTTTTCCTGGCTTCTCTGCTAACAGGAAGTAGGAAGCATCCAGGCTCCCTAAGCCAATCACAACACTGCCTTGCAGCGTTATGTTTGGTTTGAGCACCATGACACAGCGCTCAGACAGGGAATGGGAGCCTGGGCATGTTCTCCACATGTAAATGGGAGTCCATAGCCATGTTTGAAGCAAGCATGACAGGCCTATGTGTGTACACTTTCATAGTTGTGTCTGAGCTGTGGGCGAATGGTGGAGTCCATTGTACTCCACGAGTGTGGGCTGCTTAAGGTAATGGCCATCTTTGTGCTCGGCTGCCAATGCCCATTTTTTCACTGTAGGACATGCACATATTGCCCTCCCCGAAACCCGCTGCAGTTCCTCATCAGTATTAAACTTACCTCTCCCCTTTTCCTGTTCAACATTTGCATCCCTTTGTCGGTGGCCTTTATGCCCAAAGTCATTCCTCATTTCAAATAAGCCAGCAAGAACATCTCTCAGGAGGGGAAACAAGGCTGCATGGCCTGGACATAAGGAAATCATTCTGATACTATGGCCTTCCATTATTGGGGGATGTGCTAGAAATTAAAATGGTGCCTGGCTATCAGAGGAAGATGAATACTTCCGCCCCATTCAATTGTTTAACATTTCAACTTACCAACAAGGAGGACATGTTCACCATCACAGAAGAGAAGAACATAGAAGATTTGCGAGTAGACCTAAATGAGAGCAGTCTTGCTGCTAGACCTGTGGAGAGATGAAAGAGTGTACCTCCCTGCACACATAGCTGGAGGTCCTGCCAGAAGGAAGTGACCTGATTCACTGGCAACCAAAGGCACTAGCGTGAAGAACACATCAACAGCCTGAGACTGTAGCCCAAACAACTACCAAAGAACGGGCAACCCCACCCTTGTTGGGTAGCTGCTACCAGTGGTGGCAGCTCCTGTAGTAATCATAAGTGGGGTTAGGGGTGTAAAAAAAAAAAATCAGATCACTTACCTGCCGGCCGGCTGCCTCCGTCCTCTTTTCCTGGCTTCTCTGCTAACAGGAAGTAGGAAGCATCCAGGCTCCCTAAGCCAATCACAACACTGCCTTGCAGCGTTGTGTTTGGTTTGAGCACCATGACTCAGCGCTCAGACAGGGAATGGGAGCCTGGGCATGTTCTCCATCCAGGCTGTTAGCCTGGATGGAGAACATGCAAACTGTGCATGAATTTTTGTCCGACCCGAGACGACCGGCCAAACATTCATGTGTACTTACAAAGTGTGCTCACCAATCCCCCAACTCCAGTTGTCAGAGCAGCCCCACCCCGCAAAACTGCCTCGGTACAGAAAAATAAAATGATAATAACCTTGCGTTATTATCATTTTATTTTTCCTTTTTTGCAATGCTGAAAGGCAGTGGGGTGTTGCTCCTCCGCCTTAGCGGAGGAGCCGCACCTGGCTGCTGCACCCCTTTACAAATACAGAGGGATGGGTCTGCATTGTCCCCAAACATCCCGTTACCCATAGTGTGCTTGTACTTACTTTTCCAGACAATCCTGGGAGTCTAGAGCTAACTTGATGTCGACCACTGGACTGGTGTCCCAAGTCATCGGCTGGAGGAGGAAGTCACCCTGATTCCAGAATCGTTGGAATTATCTTCCTAGCTGGAGTTGTTCTGGTGATATCACACTTCAAATTTCTGGTCAGGACACCTTGTCCAGGCCAGTAGCCACTGGTCTCTGGAATTTCAGTGCCTGTTGTTGGTCCCTTGAGATACAGGCCTCCTAACCCCAGAGGCCATTTAAGGGACTATACATTTGGTTGGAATGATTGTAATTTAAGATAGGACTAAAGATGGTGAATAAGTGGTGAATAAAAAAAAATCAATTACCCTAAAGCAAATTTCTACAAGCGGAGTGGCCTGGGAGCTGCTGGGTCCTCTAAAAAATGTAAACAAAAATTCAAAGGACTACGAGGGGTAGGCTAACAGAAGAGCAGATGGGGTTAAGCAACTGGGAGTGATTGGGGGTGGGCGACGAATTAAAAATAAAGCTAGGTGGGAAAAAACAGCATGCAAGGTAGACCAAGACTGAGTGCAGCAGGGGGTAGCAGACAGGAAAAGGACACAAGAGAAAGAGCAGCACACGAGGGAGAAATCAAAATGGAGTGTGGGGGCTGGGTATTTGGTGGGTGGAGGAGCATACTGTCAAGAGAGCGGGAAAACACATGCACTCTTAACAATAACAAGAAAGAAAAAAAGTAGTTCCTAAAAGTGAGTAGTGGAAGGAGACAGATGAGCCAGTCAATAGTGTGTAAAAGAGCATATGCTGTGCTCGAAAGCCATCGAATAGGAAGCAAGGAAATGAGAGTGACAATAAAGCCAACCTATTGAAGCAATAGCAGAGCTCTAAGCCCACTGAGACAAAATCCATCACGGTGCCTTATAATTAGAGCTCCCTGTTTTCCATTTTTACGGATTTTTATATATAAATACAGACAGAAAACAATGGGTTTTCGGTCTGCATTTATTTTTAAAAGTGGATAAATACAGAAAATTGTGCTCCTTTAAAGTGACTCTCCATGCTGTCTTTGATGAATTATAGGCCAGCAGCTGAGCCTATGGACAGCATGGTAAATAAAAAAAAGGATATAATGTATTTAAATAACAGCATATGTTAACATACATTTATGGTATAATGCTATTATTTACCAGTGGATGTCTTGTTATGTAATATTTGACAGCTTAAATAGCTAAAACTTGACAGACATCAAAGTATGAGTGCGCGCCTATCAGTTAAATAAATATGGAAAAGTACAGTTTTTCAACTTCATTTATACGCAAAACACAAAATAAATAAGGATACAACAGATAAAATGGCCAAAAAATAAATATGGATAAATACAGACGGAAATGTTGGAAAAAATAAATACCATAAAACTGGGAGCCCTACTTATAATCTTATATTACCAGAGAGGTCCCATGGGGCACACCGGGAAAAGCAAAACACACAATGTATGGCTGAAATTAATTACAACTTTGTAGTGAGTAGAGTTAAAGTTTGCTATAATCTGTGTAACGCACATAAATTGTCTCAAAATGGCACCGACAAGTAACGTCTTCTGAACCGCCATGTTTTGATAGTTAACTGAAAGCTGATAGAGACCCCGATATGTTCGGAAATGGTGTTAGAAAAGGCGTTCCTTAAGATCTTTTTTGAAATTGTCTCTTCCTGTCTTAGTCACCCAAGTTAAAGAATACACTGAGCCCTGTACAGTCTCACTCCAGCCCCCGACCTCTTTCGTGTGCAGTACATTCCCTAATAATCCTCCTTATATGCTATGTACACAGCTAGTTTTATTGGACGGAAAGGCAAACATACGCGCGAGCTCAGTGTGCTTCTCTTTATTGCTAGTTGTTGACAGGTTTCCTTGAATAAAAGGGTTGCCTTTCTCTCTCTCTTTGCTTCCTCTGTGAATGTCTGTAGCAAAAGAGTATTTTCGTTTCCATTCACTGAGGGCTGTGTAGAAAAAAAGGAAATAGAAATACATGCTCTGTAACACAGAGTTAAAATATAGCATTTCCTGTAAACGTGTACACTACCTACGTTGCTTTTTTTGTACTACACTTTGGGTATTTCATTATGAGCATCAGCAACGGGAATGTTTGATTCACACAACCTTGGGTACCCCCAAACTTCGTTTAGATGGGGAAAGGATATATTCTAAATTCACAGAATTTAGAATCTCTGGATTTTTACTGCTTAATTGAGCAAAACCCCTTTTGTACCGCTTTGTCGCCATAAATTGGCAGGGTATGCTCAGAAGTGAGTCCCTTGCTCACTTTGCCACTGGATTCAAGCAAGCCTGGCTGAAGACGGCTGTAATGCCAGAAACCAGTCCTAGGAAGCTTGAATCTGGTCCAGGGAAGGCATGGCTTGGCAGTTCGGGCTGGACTGTTCCCATGGGGCACAGGGTCAGACTGATTTGCATATGGCCATGTCTGAACTGGGGTGGCAGAGTGGGCTAAAGAACGGTGATGGATTGAACCCTGATCTGTTGACTGGGTGTGAGTGTTTGATTGGTTCAGATGCTCCGTCCATCACCAACCCCTTTTGTAATTGAGCAAAGTCCACAGGTTTTTCGTAATTTGAAGTATAGTAAAAGGGTAAAGAAATACCACTTCAACGTTAAGTACATTTAATAATAATGTTTTAATGCAGTGCTGCATACCACAACTCTGCTATTGTTATTGCTATTCTTGGCCCTTTCTGTAGGGTCACCCACAGTCGTTTTGCCTTCCTCTCCCTCCTTTTGGGACCTAGTTTTTGTTGGCTTTAGGACTCTGGGCATTTTACCACTACTAACCAGTGCTGAAGTGTTTTTGTTCTCTACTTTAAACATGGTGACATTGGCTTATCCACTATTGACTTACTTAATTTACTTAGAAGTCCCTAGTAAAGTGCTTCACATGTGCCCATGGCCTGTAAATTAAATGCTACTAGTGGGCCTGCAGCACTGTTTGTGTCACCCACTTCAGTATCCCTTTAAACCTGGCTCAGGCCTGCCATTGCAGAGCCTATGACTGCTGTTTGTAACTGTTATTTTGACCTGTTAACGTACTTGCCAGGCCCAAACCTTCCCTTCCCTAAGGTAGGCCATAGGCAGCCCTATGATCAGGGTACAGTGTATTCAAACGGTAGGACAGTGTTTCCCACACTGGAGTCCGTGGACCTCCAGGGGTCCATGACACATTCCCAGGGGGTCCGCAGGCAGCAGTTTTAAAAGTACTGAAAAGTTCCATGTAGAATTAGCAGTTTTTGAGCAACAATAAAAGTGTCAAGATAACACCAGTGATTAATTACCTGCTGGAGGGAGATTAGAGTTTTGTCCAGTGTCAGGTTTGACTTATCTAATGTAGCACTGAGGGGTAATACGCCTGCTGCAAAGAACGTGTACCATGCATTTAAAAAAATAGTATTTTATGTGCATAGGTCAGTAGGTTACTGGTTTTGTTACATAGATTCTTTTGTTACTCTGCAGCTCATAAGAGACAATCATAATCTAGCACAGTGACCTATAAACGGTCATAAAGAGCTGCTTACACACTGCATGGTTCCAGTTAGTAACATGTTTTTTCCCAGTCTTTCATTATCTTGATGCTGTTAAAGGAGTTTATTTGGGTGGAAATAAATTTTTATTGTTAGTCAATGCTAACCACTGTTATGTTCTGAATCCTGAGTTTGTGCTTTTCCAGACCATGCACTCTTTAAAAATGACTACCAGTATGAATGATGTGAATCCTACACCTTGTAGTCCCCTTTACCTTATGTAATATTTTCTCTACACTGATTTACAAGCATGATTCATTGTCTATATGTGTGTGATGTAAAGTGCTCTGACATTCTACAATGGTATGAGAGATGCTATAAAACATATGAAATACATGTGACAGTTGTGCTATGGAGAAATGAGAGGCACTGTTGAAGGGTGATAATAAGGGTATCATTGAAGAACCCCAACAAAGATTGTTGTATCCTGGTGCATAGTAAGATCATCATTTACTATTCTTTAAAAGCTAATGCAATTCAATATATAATGATAAATGTGTTGTAGAATGCACCATTGTATCCTAAATTTCCTGGGGGGGGAGCCTTCCAAAGCCCCCTTTGTAGTGGTCAGGCTCACTCACTGCACTTGGTTTGCACTTTATGGAGACTAGCCTGAAAACATTTGCCAAGGCTGCTTTGGGTTTCCACTCTGGCCCTGGCAGGAGCCTTGTACTGCGAAATAAAACTATGCAATTCAAATTCTATCACAGAGATGCAGCACCAACCTTCCCAATAACATTTTCTGATTTTTGCAAACTCTTTCAATATAAAATACTAAAATCCTTAGTAATTCGAGTACTTGTTTTGTGTGCACGTGTGTTTATATTTTTTTGAATTACTCTTTGAATGTTTGAAAATTAAATCATACAAATTGCTGGGGGTCCCCGGCTTCCAGTGGTGAGTCAATGGGGGTCCTCAAGAGTCAAAAGTTTGGAAACCACTGCGGTAGGACATTTACTTTTGAGTTTTACATGTCTTGCTATTGAAAAACTGCTTAATCTGTTTTTTACTACTGCAAGGCCTATCTCTCCTATAGGTTAACATTGGGATTGCCTTAAAACATAGTTTAAGTGTATTTTCCAAATGGGAAAAGATAGTGTTGGACTAGAGTGCAACACCCACTTGGCTTGGAATGTACCCAAACTATAAGTTTTATAATGTCATGCAATGTCACATGACGTTAATACAGGGAGATCATCTAATTAAACTAATTCAGTGGTTTGGAGTGAAATGTTGCACTTTTGAATTGGCTGCCTGTGATCAAGGTTGAAATTATGCAAAAAGCATAAGGCTTGAGGCCAGGTCCAGTAATTTCAGCCTACCATGTGCTTGGAGCCTTGATGAGTGTGGGGACTTTGTCCTTGGAACAAACTTTGGAAATATATATATATTTATAATTGTTTGACTTATGTTTGCTATACTTACCTCACGTGGGAAAGGTATGAGTTGTAAAGTCATACAACCACTCATATTGGAAGGCAGACCCTCATCTACTAAGTGTTGTATGCTTCATCACTAGGTTCCACATCTAGCACTAAGAGGCATCCAACAGTCATAGTGTTCAATGAGGTTGTACGACGTTACAACGCATGGTTTTACCACGCATGCCTTTACATCGCAGTTTTTACAACGCATGCTTTTGCAACACATAGTGTTAAGGGGTTCTGGATAGTGAATAGTTTAATTTATTATTCCAACTCCAGTCCCCGTGGATAGTGGGGAAGGTGTTGGATAGTAAATTACATCTATTCCCTATCCTAGAGCGCCCCCCAGCACTATGCGTTGTAATGACATGCGTTGTAACAGTTGCGTCGTAAAGGCACTGCGTGGTAAAGGTTGCGTTGTAAAGGATGTTTACCGTTCAATGACTGTACTGTCCCCTTGTTATGGATTCCCTTGTTTGGGTGAGGTTATGTCCCTTATGTCAACACTTATGTTCTCTCTTTGTTATATTGTCAGACCTAGAGTAACATTGTGTGTGGGTGAGCTAAAATTATTTACTGGTGTTCTCCATACCACAAAATTAAAAAGAGGAGGGTTAAACAATAGCCCATGATTCTCTGTCCAATCAACATGTTTCAGCACTTGAATGTTGCTGCTTTAGGGTCAGGCAACTTCCTAAGAACTATAGATATCTTACATCAGATATAGCGAAACAGCCCCTGATTGTAAGAAATTGGGTTATTGGTTGAGGGAGATGCAAGCCCCACTCAGGCAATGACCACAATCCCCAGCCATCCTGCCAGGATGTCCCATCCTGCCAACACTTAGCCCCCTTTGTCATACGGTTTCGGAGGAATATACAAAACATCACAGGGGAGCCATTCACCGTCATATGACCCAGAACAGTGGCAGGAAGGCAATTTAAGTGAGAGAATGCCAACTTTCTAAATGTGGCAATTTCAGAATAGTAGCTTAAAATGCGACTTTACTATCTAAGATTATTTTAAATGATAATTCATTTAATTGTAAACATGTCTGTATCTGCTCCGAGTCTGAAGTTAGTACTTGTTAAAATGTAAGAAGCTAACCCAGACCAATCGAAAGATAGCATCACAACGGTGAAAAACGACTGTAAGAGTTTTGCACGGTCAGAACATGTAAAACTTAAACCCACATGTCCTACTTTTTAAATACCTTGCACCCTGCCCTATGAGCTTATAGGGACCACTTAGAGGTGACTCATAAGTATTAAAAAGGAAGGTTCAGGCCTGGCCAAAGGTTTATTTAGCCAGGTCTTTAGGCATGTTCTACTAGGCTACTTTAGTAGGTGGCACGATGAAGGCTGCAGCCCCACTAATAGCATTTAATTTACAGGCCCTAGATAAATGTAGTACCATGTACTAGGGGTTTATAAGTACATTAAATCAACCAATCAGTGGTATACCAATTTCACCATATTTAAAAGGTAGAGCACAAGCACTTTACCACTGGCTAGCAGGGAAAAAGTGCACAAAATTCTAACAACCAACAAAAATGGGTTCAAGAAAGGAAGGCAGAGGTAGGCAAAATGCTTGGGGTGACACTGCAAAAAGGTCCAGAACTGGTTTATATGGCATGGTATTCAAGTATATTGAATTATTCCTTTGTTTTTTCATGAGATGAGGCAGCAGCACTGGAAAAAACCCTTCTTCATAGAATAGGCATACTTTGGCTAGAAACAGGGCACACTTCCCTCCTTCAGAGTACAGGTATGGCTAGGAAAACATCATCTCACACATACCCCATTTTAGGACAGGCACACATCAGGCAGCTCCAGTGCAAGCTCTGATTCCTTACACAGCAGGGACAGTATGGCTTTAGCAAGGCCAGACTTCCCTCTCTTACAGAAGGCAGTAAGTGTAATTTTTCATTTCTAGTACAGGCTTTCATCGCTCAGAAAACGTGTTCAGCTAAGACATGAGCAACATGTAGGCTACACACAGATATTGGAGAGGATATTTAAGTCACTGAGAGGAATGTCTAGGTGGATGAATAATCAAAATTGGACTCCATTTTCCCTTAGGCTATATTCCATGTCAGCATTCCACGCATTGAGAAGGAGCCCTTACTTAGTAGATCATTGTTTTTTGGAGTTGCCCTGCCAAAGTCTGAGTAACTGTGCTCTACATGGGCGCATAGGTACCAAGCTCTTCAAATAGGTCTTGAATGCACGCTTACAAGGCACTGTGCAAAACCAACCTTGGTGCTGCACCTGATCAAAACTACTGAAGGCCACCACTGTGAACAGCAAGAATCAGTTGTGAGCATTTAACTCACTGTGCTATGTTGAAAGCTAATGTGATAATAATGTTTGCAAACGGTGCACAAAATACACATGTGCTTTATTTGTCATTTTACAGCAGCTATATAAATTGAGCACAATAGTATGGGACACTTGGCGTACCTGTAGTTTGCATCGCTCTGATTTTGTGCTCTAGCAGGGGCTCATTGTGAGTTGTCCAAAGTGGTAATTTCACAGTTTAGAATGACTGTTAATTAACCCATGTGTTTAATTGCACCAGGTAAAATTACCTTTTTTATCGCTCACATTTTAAACCTGCTCTAAGCAGCGGAATTTGAGAAAAAAGTGGTAAAAAGCCTGGTTAAGTCTAAGATCCCCATGTTATTCTATATTCCAGGCCTCAAGCTCATAATGCTGCGGCAACAAATGATGGACAGAATGCTGAATAAATCAAATATTCACCCACAGTCAAGAGACCTGGGTTAAATATATCATTCTTTGCTCACTACGCCACCCCAGTTTGGACAGAGCCATATGCAAATTAGTCTTGACCCTTATCCTCATAGGAACAGTCCAGCCCTAACTTCCAAGCTGGGTCCTTCCTGGACCAGAAACAAACATCCTAGGACCGGTTTCGGATTTCATCCCTCATCAACCAGGCTAACTTGAATCCAGTGGCACAGTGACCAAGGGACCGATGAGGGGTGATACCCCAAAACTGGTCCTAGGATGCTTGTTTCTGGGCCAGGGAGGACCTGGCTTGGCAGTTTGGGCTGGACTGTTCCCACGAGGAGCAGGGTCAAGACTGATTTGCATATGTCCGAATTGAGGTGGTCAAAAAATACGATGGATTAAACCCAGATCTGCTGACTGGGGGTGAATATTTGCATTGTTCAGCATTCCGTCCATCATCTGTTCTTTTTGCTTTTCTTGCCCTAAGTGGGAACAGTATGCCCAGACATGGGTCTCATGCTCACTAAGCTACAGGATTGAAGCTAGCCTGGCTGATGAGGGGTGATATCCAGAAACCGGTCCTAGAATACTTGTTTCTGGTCCAAGGAGGACGTTGCATGGCAGTTCGGGTTGGACTGTTTCTATGAGGAGTACAGTGAGTACATGCTGCACTCCACACCACCCCAGTTCAGACATGGCCCTATGCAAATCAGCCTTGACCCTGTGCCTCATGGGAACAGTCCAGCCCGAACTGTCAAGCCATGTCTTTCCTGGACCGGAATCAAGCATCCTAGGACCGGTTTCTGGCTATCAGCCGTCATCAGCCAGGATAGCTTGACTCCAGTGGTGTGGAGAGCATGGGACTCACGTCTGAGCATACCCATCCCACTCGGGGTGACAAATGCAAAACAAAACAGTTGATGGACAGAATGCAGAACAATGTCATACATTCACCCCAGTACAGAGATCTGGGCCTAAATCCATCGTTTTTTGCACTCCACACCACCCCAGTTCAGACATGGCCCTATGCTCTCCACACCACTGGAGTCAAGCTATCCTGGCTGATGACGGCTGATAGCCAGAAACCGGTCCTATGATGCTTGATTCCGGTCCAGGGAAGACATGGCTTGGCAGTTCGGGGTGTTCTGTTCCCATGAGGCACAGGGTCAAGGCAGATTTCAATATGGCCATGTCTGAACTGGGGTGGTGTGGAGTGCAAAAAAACGATGGATTTAGGCCCAGATCTCTGTACTGGGGTGAATGTATCACATTGTTCTGCATTCTGTCCATCAACTGTTGTTTCTTCATGAACATAGGGCAGGGGGGAGGCAGAGATCACAACAGATCAGTGTCTCCAAACGACTGGTGGAGAGTGTTGGAGAGCGTAACGTATACTTCAGCTGCACTTTATATACATTGCTTGTGTTAGGACCCTGTACAAATGGCAGTATGGCCTTTTCGGGCTAATGCCAAAAGCAGCAACTCTATTTCCGAAACGTAAAAAATCCAGTTACAGACATGTAGGGCTCAAGTCGGGGGTACATGCAGGTACACAGCGTTCCCCCACTCTTTTTACAGGGTGGACACCGTCCCCCCTGCCAAGCAGCTGGGCCCCACAGAAATATGCTGAACGTGTCCCAGTGTAATTTTCAGACACCGGGACATGTTCAGCATGTGACGTCTTGAGGTCATCTGCATATTGCCAGTCCCCCCCACTTCTTTTTATAGGACTTGTGCCCTGCAGACATGCAAAGGTTTCAGTTTACAGAGCGTAACCAAAGACATGCCTAGTGGGAGGAGGCACCCTGCCAGGTGGGTGAGGACTAGGTCCCCTTTAAAGGGTGCTGGGTTATAAATACAAGCTGTGGAGAGTGGGGCCCACCTTAACTCTGGCAGATTGGCTCCAGCTGAGCTGGTGAGAGTACTGCAGTAGGCAGGTGCACATTTTATGAGAACTTACTTTATTGTACATTACTAGCACACAGTACTTCTCAGGAGCCCCGAGCTATGCGACATAGTTGAAGTTGCACTTAATAACTCGCCAGTGACATTTGAGTGACTCTGGTCAGTGGTGACGGAGATAGTGTCACTCATAGGGGTTATTTATACAACTGTTCTCTATTTGTTCGTTGATGGCGGATCAATTTGTACCTACAATCACCATAAACAAACTAGGATAACGCCTGCTTCCATCTATTGACGCAGCTGCATTTTCTGTGCATGAGACTGGGTTAAAAAACATACATAGTAAAAATACATAAATATATACATACATACAGGGTCCTTTCAGCACTCATCTTCACATCCTGACCTGACTAGGTGTCATTCACATTTTAATTATGCCCCTCACAGCATACACCATTGGGTAGTGGGTCAGTCCACTTCCTTCATTGCTTCTCTTGACTGTCTGTGATGGTATTTCGCTTGTGCAGATGTGCACACCTACCTAAAAAGTAGTCCATTTCAATGCCAGGGCTGGTTAGCTAATGTGTGCTATCATTCCTGCTTTCATTTCATTTTATTATTTTTGGGGGGGTTTTTGGCAAAAATATAGAGGCCTCCTTTAGACAGTGGTATTTTTGACTATTTATTACTTTAAAATTTCTAATAACTATTGCATATGTTTGTACAAAATATCATCACATGATTATCTAGGCCAGACCTATTGGCTTTTCTAATACTTATCTTTGTTTTAACTAACTTTGTCCCATTTCCCTTCTCCCCCTGCTTCGTGTGCATGTGTTCTGTAGTCTGTTTTGGAGACGACAACCAAAATATCATGAAGGTAAGTATAATTTCCAGTAGTATATTGCACTCTTATTAAATACCAATAGTGTAAGTTACGGTATTTACTGGGTGTGTAATCTGCATAGTATTCAGAGATTTCATATTATGTTGGCAAAAGAAGTGTTAAGTGCTCATGCTTTTCCCTTTGTGAGGAGCATAAACTCTGATTTTGCCATCAGGATTTGTGGCCAGTTTAACCTGCAGAAAATTGTGTAGGTAAAACCTATTGAAGCACACAATTGACGCCTGATTTTGAATCAGATCGCCATATTTGTCATTAAGTCGTGCAGCGCAGGCCCGGGCACCAACTGCTGGATGTGCCAGGCCACACGGGCATCCTTTTCACACCTGGCTTGGAGCTTATTGGGCAGAGGTATTCTGCAAAATCCGTGAAAATCTGTAGACAGTGGCGTAGCAAGGTCAGGTGTTACCCGTGCAAAAAATTTCTTGTCACCACCGGCTTGACATAAAGGCAAAAATAGGTGTATAAAACACATATTTTTGCCATTTTGTCACCCCCTCAGTGATGACACCCGGTGCGGCCCGCACCCATCGCACCACCCTTCCTACGCCACTGACTGGAGATACAGTTGGAACCCACACCTCTGCTAGGGCTGCTGGGATACGTGAAGGAAGCACCGATGTGGTCCCGTAGATTGCTGGCTATGTTGCTGTTACTAGCAAAACGAAGGGTGGCCATCTGCTGGGGGGGGATCAGGAAGACCATCATTTAAGGCTTGGTTACTAGATATATCCTATTGCCAAGAACAGTTCTCCATCTTCTGGGAAATGATGCCAGAAGCTTCCAGACTGAGAGAGCACAAATCAAGAAAAATATAGAAGTGCACCATATTTACAAACACGTTGTATTGGTTTAGTAAACATTATATAAGAGTGTCGAATTTATAGAGTGAAAATACATAAGAGTGTTTAATTAAAATAGAATACTTATATCAAGTGTGAAGAACTAATGTAGATGTTTGTAGAGATGTTAGAATGATGTTGAAATCCCATGTTATGTGGCTGTTGTAGGGGAAAATGTAATTCTGCTAAACGTAGAAATGTGTAGGCCACATGGCAGTTCACATAGAGTACAAGATGCTGTTACACTCTTACATGATGATGGATTTTAATGTTGTTATAATTCAAAGTATTATTGATCATAGAACTGAAATATATGTTTTATAGAAGTGTTTCATATAACCATTGTGTGTAATGAGTTAGAATACTGTTTAGACTAAGAAATTAAAGGTTTACAGAGTGCACAGGCCCGTTTCATGTAACTCTAATAGGCCTGAATAGATAAGTTCATTTCTTTTGATCTGCATGTGTTAGTTAGAGAAATGTCATGTTAAGCTTAAATTGCAGAGCCTGCTCGATGGTTTACGACTTGAAGATATGGTGGAGGCCGGAATTTGGGGCCCACTGCACAAGTGTCTGTTTGCAGGTGCGAGGAGGTTCCAATCAAGAGAGTGATGAATAGGGTTTTGTTCAGAGAGCCAGGCACAGGCCTGGAGGAGGCTTCAGGAATTTCCTGGGGGGTACCGTCTTACCGGAGAGGAGCCTGGGAAGCAAGGTCAATGCTAACGATGGGCCCAGAGGAGTATCAGCATGGAAAATACCAGAACCAACACCACGTGAGGGGCGTCTCTAAAGGGCGTTTCCATTGTAAATGTGATTTTGTATTAGGGACAGCACCCCTGGGTGGAGTTAAGGCAGATGGTCTGAGGAACCTAAGAGAGCGGATGGGTAGGCAGATAGGGAACTGCGAGACATCGTTTTGCAACAAAAACTTAGGGAAGAGTGTGATCTTCTTTGGAAGTCACCACTGCTGACACCTTTTTTAGGTTAAAATCTTGCTAAGTAGGGATGTCACTTAGTCTAGTGTAGGGACAGTCTAATCTGATTTTTTCCTTTCTGTAAATGACTCATAAGCTACAGCTTGTGTCTATTCTTGCAACTTTGATGATTTTTGAATTGGTTTTGGTAATATTCTTCTGCCGACTAAGAGCATTTAGAAAATTTATGTTTGTATTGATACCCGTATATCTTTTGAACCTTATATTGAGATGTTTGTATCTTCAGTTAAGTTTGGCTTTGTAATAAACTTTTAAACTTTTTAAGCTTAAGTGGTTCTTTAGAGTGGTGTAAGTCATTAACTGATTGACCTAGTAGTGGATTGCCTTTTACTCTATGACAGGTACCAACGGTTCAGTCGACCGGAGTTGGGATCTAGATCTATAACAATAGACCAGATGTCCCGCGTTAACAGTTGGTAGCAGAGTGAGGATGGTTACCTTCTTGAAGCAGGTGATCTAGACTAGGTTAAGTTTACCCCAAGGTCCCTAGAGATCGAGAGGTGGCCTGCCGAAGAGGGCGCTGTCGGCGCGAGAGAAAAGCAGCAGAATCGGATGAGAGTGAGTATAACAAGGGTCATGCGTGGACAGATTGCGGTGTTTTGTGTTGTATTTGTATTGTAATGTCATGCGGAGTTGAATGCCTGTAGTGTGAATGAGAGAGGGTTGTGAGCGCGCGCAACCTGGCAGACTGGTAAACTGGTAACCTGGGAAACGGGGGAACCGGTGAACTGGTGAAAATCTTAAGTTCGGGGAAGAGCTTAAGTGGTTCGGGTGTATCGAACATCCAGAGTAGTTGTCGACCAGAGAAAAGGGGGTCATGAGGTACCATTGATCGCCCGCAGGACCGAGATAAGGGGAATGCAAGAGTGAGTGTGTGGGTAACGGACGCAGGTCGAAAGTTACCGTGTGCAAGTAACCTATCAGAGAAGGCGATTGTCTGGACCAACGGAAAGACATTTCGTCAGTTAAGGTGACAATTACAGTTAGACTGTGGACGTACAGTCAAGGAAAGTGATCGCTTGGTCGGAAGTAATCATTTTTCAGAGTATGAATGGGACGCATGCATGACCGGGAGACGAGCGGAGAAAGGAGGGGAACTGCTGCGAAAGGGGGGCGAGTGACGTCAGCGAGAGCCGCGCTGTGATAGGCCGGTTGGTGTGAAGCCGCGCTGTGATAGGGCGGTTGGTGTGACGTCAGCGAAGAGCCGCGCTGTGACAGGCCAGTTAGCGAAAACCGCGCTGGGATTGGTGGATTGTCATCAGGAAGTAAACGAACGCGGAGAAAATAGAAATTTTGTAGATTTTGAACATGAAGTGTTTTAAATGTTTGAGAGGGATTTTTAAGAGAAAAAGAAGAGAATCTTATTACGGGGAAGAGGCACCGCCGGAGGGTACACCAGCTCACTATATGGCAACGAATGTTGGGTTACATACTATACTGTGGCTGGATACTTGGAGTAAGATTACAGAGGGGAATGAGGAACTGACTTTTCCGAAATATGGAACGTTTAGACTAGAAGTGTTGCATCAGCTGAAAGCAGTTATGTCCTCATTGAGACCTTTGCCTAGACCAACACAGTTTGAGGCCCTTAATGCATGGATTAGGGCGGCGCACGACAGGAGTCAGAACAGACGCCAAGAAAGGGTACGGCGATCAGTAAGGGCAGTGCAAGATGCCAAATGGGATGCGGAGGCTAAGAGATGGAGGGTACAGACGATTGAAGTGGATAAGTTGTACCCAGTGAGAGAGGTTACAGGAGAAAAGAGACCAATAGAAGAGGATGAAGAGAGCGATTCGGAGGATGGCCTAATAAATAGGTTATTGATAGATAGACCGCCTCCGGACTATAGGGAGATAGAAGGTACTGAACTCCCAAGGGGAGATAGGGTTGACATGGAAGGAAATAGGCCACTCCCTATAACGAATTGGGTACCTACCAAAGGTGAGGAGATACCTCAACATAGTCCTGTACAGGGAGTAGTCGGAAGGGTTGTGGTGCAGAAGATGCCAGCGACAGAGAGGGTTGAGTCTTATGGATTGCCAGATGCTCTTCAAGTACCCGTTACCATAGGTCCAATAGTGTCGGTTTATCACCCGGAGAAAGGGAGAGAGGAAGAACAGGTACGGCTAGACAGAGAAAGCGTTGAGATGGAAAGGAGGAATAACACGACAAATGCCTGGAGGAAATTGCCAGGACCGATAACGTGGAGCACCCCATTGGATTCAGCAGTGGGTCCCGTAACAGAACAGGGGGGTCAGAGAGGACCGATGGACCTGAGGGGACCACGGCCGAAATCCTATAAAGAGTTGAGGGCTGATTTGAGGGAATGGGATGGGTCCACAGAAGTACAGAGCAACAGGACGAGAGCAGAAGCAGAATGGGAGAGTCAAGGAAAAGAGACATTATCTCACTGCGGGGCTAGCGAAAGTGGTCAGGAGTGGGGCGGTAAAAGTCAGGAGAGTAGAGGAGTTACACGTCATATTGACAGAGGAAATGGGCAGGAGCAAAAAGGCAGAAGTACGGAGTGGGGAGAGACATCTCGTCTCATTCAAAGTGAGGGAGACCAAAGGACCCAAGAATACAGAGATAGGTTTAGGTGCACTCACCACGCACCTACTGATAACGTACAGCACTGGAATCATGGGAACACGGGGAACAGTGAAGGATCTTGCCATGCGTCGAGTGATCAGAGGTCACAGGCGAATTGTGAAGACATGGGGAATAATGGAATGTCTTACCATGCACCTAGAGAAACCATGCAGAATGAGAAATGTGGGATTATGGGAAATAGAGGAGTGTTTCACCATACACCCAGAGAGGATGGAACTGCATGGGACCTGGAGAGATGGGAGCATGGGAGGACTCCCCATAACTCGCCTGAGCCTAGACATAGGACTCAGAGCTGTGATGGGAGAGATGTAAATAGACTCTCTAGAGATGGCATACTGAAAGCTGTAATAAAAGCCAAAAGACTCGATGTGACCAGCTTAAGATCTGATCTGGACGATATAATAGATGGTACATTGTCTTTAGAAAGGATCGACATGTACGAACAAGATGAGCTGCTGTTTATAGCAAAGGATATTACTCGGAAGGCAAGAGCAACTCATGAGAAACTGTCTGAACTGGCAGACAAGTATATGGTAGATTTGTCCAGAACCAAGGCATTACAGGGTAACCACATGTTGCATTATTCAGATCAGGACTTGGATGAGAGGAGGACAACTGGATTAAAACACACATAAGGGAGCTGATCACAGGAATAAGAGCATGGAGAGATCTGGACAAATGGGAAGAGAGGTGGTCCAAAAAGGGAACTGTTAGACGGAGTGCGAATGTGATGTCTCCGGAGGGAAGGCTAATGCAGATGGAGGCATTCCCTTTGCGAGAAATAGCGAATGGAAGTTACATACCCTGGAGTAGGGGAGATTTGGCTGCATTTACAAACTCATTTCCGAAGTTAAGGGAGAATCCTGTAGAGTGGTACAAGCAGGTAGAGAGGTTTGTCAAGATTTCAAAAGTATTGTGGATTGATTTGAACACCTTGTTTGATATTGTGGTCCCAGGAGATTTGTGGCTAGCATGCAAGGTTAGTGTCGAGTGGCCAACTGCAGAACCAGAAAGGGATACTCGTACTAATGGACCGTCAGAAAGTGTAATGGTAAAATATGAAAGGGTGATGACATGGCTGAAGGATAAGGTGCCACCACAAGACATAGATTGGGTAAAAATAGACCGAACAAGACAGGAGCCCAAGGAGACAGTTCATGAGTATTATGAACGATTGCTGAAAACGTTCAAACAATATAGTGGACTAGATGTAATGGATCCCAAGGATATAGGACAGTTTGTATCGAAGTTCGTTTTGGGGTTGAGACCCGATATTTGTTTGATGATTCAGCAACATTTAATTTGTTGGCAAAATAAACCATTGGATGAGATTTTGAGATACGCAAGGTATTGCAGTGATGAAATAGAGTCCAAAGCAAAGAAACTAAAGGAGAAACTGATGATGGTACAAATGCAGTCAGCTGGTAAGGGAGGACAGCAGCAACAGGGAACAGGGACAATGGGACGGAAATTAAATAGTCAGAATAAGGACAACAGGAAAATCTGGGACCTAGAATAGACTTTGCTACATTGAAAAAAACGACAAAGTGCCACCAGTGTCACCAGGTGGGACATTGGAGACGCGAGTGTCCCTATAACCCTGAAAACGGAGAACTAGAAGTTCTAGAGGAGGAAGTTCAGGAAGTTCCAGCCCAAAGGGTGACAGTGACAAAGGGTAAGGTGGCCAAAGGGGGGACTTCGGCTCCTCGAGCTCCGTTCCCGCAGCCACCAAAGATTATGACAGGGGGAAAGGTCTATAGACAAATGCCTTTTTTCACAGGTGAAGAAGAGTGTTACTACGTTGATCCATTGACGGGACGACGTGTAAATAGAGAGGAGGACTGTACCCTTGGGGCAGTTCTAGAGGTGGATCAAAGAGGACCGTTTGTTGAGGCTGAAGTGGCAGGGTGTCCTACAACATTCTTAGTAGATACTGGAGCTACTCGATCAACTTTGAGATCGGCGGTGGTTCCAGATCTACCAATGTCGGGGGAGACAATTCAGGTGGTAGGGGTTGCAAATAGAAGGATGAATAGCCCTTTGACGGAACCAGTATCAGTGAAAATAGGAAACTACACGGATGAACATCAGTTTGTGGTGTGTGATTCTAGTCCTGTGTGTCTGTTAGGAAGGGACTTATTGTGCAAACTGAACTGCACAATATACTGCACACCACAGGGAGTGGAGGTACAGACTACAGACGATGATGCTACCTTCAAAGTTGCAAATTCGAGAACATGCATAGAACTGTATCCTACCCTGACAGTGGAGGAGCTCCCATGGGATTTACGAGATGCAGTGTCATCAGAAGTATGGGATTTTACTGGAGAAGAGATAGGACTGATCAAAGGAGTAAAACCAGTGAAGATTATGGTAAAGCCAAATGCTGAATATCCAAGAACGCCCCAATATAAATTGACCCCGGAGACGATTGCAGGAATAAAACCCGTAATCGACTCTATGATTCAACAGGGAATACTGAAGGAAATCGTGGGTAGTCCATGCAACTCCCCGATTATGGGTTTGCAGAAACCTAGTGGGAAATTTAGAATAGTGCAAGATCTTCGAAAGATTAATAACATAGTTGTTTCATGTTGTCCAGTGGTACCGAATCCATCAGTGATCTTGTTTCAGATACCATTCCAAGCTGAGTGGTTCACAGTGATAGACCTTTGTCAGGCTTTCTTCTCAATCCCATTGGATGAGGAGAGCCAGTACCTTTTTGCTTTTAAGCTGGAAAATTGTGTTTTAACATGGTGTTGTATCCCACAAGGGTATACAGAAAGCCCATCAATTTTCAACCAGCTGTTGAAGAAAAATCTTGAAAGTCTGGTACTGCCGCAGAACTCGGTTCTGGTCCAGTACATAGACGACCTACTTGTTGCGTCAGAAACGGAAGAGGCTTGTAAGATAGATACCATTGCTTTGCTGCACCATTTAGCTGAAAATGGACACAAGGTATCTCCGAACAAATTGCAGTACTGTTTGACAGAAGTACAGTACTTGGGTCACCGGATAGAAAAAGGAAAGCGCAAAGTGTCACCAGATAGGATAGAGGCGATAATGAAGATGAACGCGCCTACGACACAGAGAGAAGTCAGGATGTTCCTAGGAATGGTTGGTTATTGCCGACAGTGGATAGCTAACTTTTCACTGAAAGCAAAACCTTTACAAAAACTGACGCACAAGGAGGTGAGTGATCCGGTACCATGGGACAAGGACTGTTTGATGGCGTTTCTACAGCTGAGAGAGGACTTGTGTCGCGCTCCGGCTTTGGGGATGCCTGACTATGAAAAACCATTTTCACTTTTCTGCTGCGAGAGAGAGGGTTGTGCTTTGTCAGTTTTGGTACAGATTCATGGAAATGCCCGTAGGCCGGTTGCATACTTTTCGGCTACTTTAGATTCGGTAGCCGCAGCGTTGCCCGGATGTCTCAAATCCGTTGCCGCAACAGGTGTCAGCATCGAACAGTGTGAAAATATTGTCATGGGACACCAGTTAGTGGTGTATGTACCTCATTCTGTAGAACTGTTAATGACCAGGACCAAGACACAGCACTTGACCAGTAGTAGGCTCACGCGCTACGAGCAAGTTATAGTTGCTGCGGAGAACGTGACCCTTAAGAGGTGCTCTGTTTTGAATCCTGCTACATTGATGCCACTTCCTAATGATATAGAAGGCGAAGAATGTGAAGATCACGATTGCCTTGATGTGACTGAACTATGCACGAAGCCAAGACCAGATATTGTGGATGAGCCGTTGATTGACCCTGATGAAATTTTCTTTGTTGATGGCTCATGTTTAAGAGACGATACTGGTCGGTTGAGAGCAGCTTATGCTGTTTGCACCATTACTGGAGTTGTGGAAGCCGCTTGCCTGGAAGGAGTACACTCCGCTCAGGTAGCTGAAATCATTGCATTGACACGTGCCTGTTTAGCAGGTAGCAAAATTAGAGTCACCATTTATACCGATAGCCAATATGGTTTCGGTGTGGTTCATGATTATGGGCAATTGTGGTCTCAGAGAGGTTACATGACCTCCTCTGGTTCGCCTATTCGAAATGGGGAATTTGTGCGACTGCTGTTAGAAGCATTACAAGGTCCATCTGCAATTGCAATTGTCAAATGCGTAGCCCACACCAAAAATACAGATTTTGTGTCACAAGATAATAGATATGCAGACGAAGTTGCCCGCTATTGTGCGGAGCAAGGATATTCTTTCACGGAGGTGGAAGTGGATGGGGCTCAGGAAAGGACCGAGTTAAACATGATGCTAGAAACAGTTGATACTTGGGAGGATTTAAAAAACATGCAAGAGAACGCACCTGATTCTGAGAAAAAGGCATGGGAAACAGCAGGTTGCGTGAAAAGTGAAATGGATTTTTGGATTTCAGCAGATGGAAGGGCAGTGTTACCTGAGGAATTGGTGAGTCCAATGGCACGACAGATACATGGTCCAGTGCATTTAGGAAGAGATGCTATGCTGAGGGTATTCAGACAGACTTGGTATTGTCCTA
The DNA here is from genome assembly GCF_964261635.1 of Lissotriton helveticus. NCBI lineage: Eukaryota > Metazoa > Chordata > Amphibia > Caudata > Salamandridae > Lissotriton > Lissotriton helveticus. The sequence continues at coordinate 473,559,287 of NC_136073.1, read as the reverse complement.
AATTTAGGATTGCAGCAGAAGCAGTGTGTAAGAGATGTGTTACATGTCAGCAATTGAACGTAGGGAAAAGAACACCAGTTACAATGAGTCATATTGGGAGGTCTGGGGGGCCTTTCGACAGGATGCAATTAGATTTTATTGAGATGCCAAAGAGCAACCGCCTCAGGTATGTTCTGGTGGTTGTATGCATATTTTCCAGATGGGTCGAAGCATACCCTACACGCAGGTGCGATACACTCACAGTAGCAAAGTTGTTGCTTAGAGAGTTGATCCCGCGCTTCGGGGTGCCGACCTCCCTGGAATCAGATCGAGGAACTCATTTCAACAGTGAAGTTGTGAAGATGCTTTGCTCTGCATTGAACATTGATCAGAAGTTGCACTGCAGCTATCGACCAGAGGCTTCAGGTATTGTGGAGCAAATAAATGGCACACTCAAGTCCCGAATAGCCAAAGTATGTTCATCGACGTCCTTAAGCTGGCCTGATGCTCTGCCCTTGGTACTCATGAGTATGCGTAGCACACCAGACAGGAGGACAGGTCTCTCTCCACATGAAGTTTTAATGGGGAGGGCAATGAGACTTCCATCTGTACCCACTACAGCTTTGTTGAATATTACAGATGACCTGATCCTGGATTACTGCAAGGGTCTGTCTGACGCCATTCATTCTGTGTCTCTTCAGGTGCAGGCTGCTGAAGTTCCATCTTCAAGAGATCTATGTCACGACTTGTGTCCAGGTGACTGGATTCTGCTGAAGAAGCACGTCCGGAAGAACTGCCTAGACGTGCGTTGGAAGGGGCCCTACCAAGTTATCCTGACTACGAATACCGCTGTGAAGTGTGGAGGGCTGCCAAATTGGATCCACGCTTCTCATACTCGAAGAGTTCCAGCACCCCTAGAAGAAACAGCTCCTCTCACAGATGAAAATCCAGCTGTGGACGGCGAACCACTAGAGGGGATCAGTCAAGCTGAGGGGGTGTCGGAAGAAGTTGGGAGCACTACAGATCCAGAAGAAGAAAGAGGGGACGGCAGTGAAACTGACGTTGCCACAGAAGGGGAAAGTGGCTGTGAATACGGCTCAGACACAGAACAAGTCCAGAGTGATCAAGAACCGAGTGCGAGGACAAGATATAGGAGAACGAGGCGTGGAGAAGCTAGTTGGCCTGAAAGAAGAAAGAGGCCGAGTTTGAAGCCAGCTCCAGAGGAAACTCTTGCTCCTATATCTGAAGACTCGGATTTGGACGAAAGTGCACAAGGGCAGGAACAGGAAGGTCCGAGAAGATCGAGGAGGGTGCGAGTGCCTTGCAGAAGATACGCTACTCCTGAGTGGACCTGCCTCGCTGCAGATGTCCAGTGTACAGAGATCCGGGAGGGTGAGGGAAGTGACCCTGACCAGTACTGACCCCATCATAACAGTGGAAATAGTGTTTCTGATACCGGGAGTGGAGGTCGAAGGGTTGCTGACACTCAATATCCCCTATCCTCCTTATCTGAGTGGAATAAGAGACCTGGTTTTAAACAGAATAGAATTTCCGATTTGTTGTCCAAGGAGGTCAATACTTGAGGAGGTCCTTCTTCGTTTGGAAATATTAGAAGCCGTGATTAGAGTCGCTGGAACACGTATAATTTCGGATTGCTAAAAGGCTGTGTGAAAGACTTTGTAAATAAACAAATTGAAAGATAACCTAGCGCCAAGTGGAAGAAGAAGAAACTAGGGACTTCCATTTAGAGGACGGAGAAGGGTTAGGATTGTCTGTTGCTATAGAACACAAAGACTGATCTTGCGGAAAAGATTATCAGCTTCCAGGTGTGGTTCGAGAAGAGACATTGTACAAGGAAAGAGACATTGTGCTGTAAAAGAAAACCAGAGCTATACTGACTTGAGATCATGGACGATGGCAACCCGAACCGCAGGACCAAATGTATAGTAGGCACACTTTTAGTGGGAGGGATTTTTCTTATAGTTTTAGTAGTTACTATATCTTATGTAGTGGGACATGAAAATGAAGGGAAAACATCAAAGGAAGCGAAGATTGCATCAATACAGAAACCTACTACTGCTGGACAAAAAGGGAACAATACAGAGAAAGACAAAGCTTTACTAGCAGCTGAGACTCGTAGGTTACATGTAGATGAATCACAGGGAAATTTTAAATCGAATGCATATGCTAAATTGCTTTATGAATACATTGATGCTATGGAGGCCAAGAATTGTTATGTTTGCATGAAATTGCCAGCCTCTGTAGACGAAGGTATCAGATATCATCATCTTCCCTTGACTTATGGAATCACATGTAGTTTGTTGCTTAGTATATTCTATGAACGTGTGAATACTATTTTTCAAACTTCGATGCTGTTTTACCAGAAGTACCGAACTACAAGCATTTAAATAAGTGGGATTATTATAAGAGTGAAGACAGATTACAGAAATTTTTCCTTCCCTGGAAAACATTAGATACTTCACACGCCCGAAGAAATAATTTGACTTGTAAAGTGTCAGAAATTGAGTAAAAGTTTGTAGGACAAGTGGATGATCGATACCGGAGACAGAAGATCTTAAAAGCTTCAGGTCAATGGAAAACAGATTGGACCGAGGAAGAAAGGGCACACCAAAGAAAGGGTAGCAATGGTCCAATAGCTTTAGACCGAGAGAAAAAGGGGAAACTGTGTATACATAGGGGTGAAACCTATTACGAGAATGTGTTTGTGGGAAAAGTAAGTTGTGAACATGCTTTCCAATTAGAATATTATTCGAAAGACTTCTTGAAGGAAATGCAGGTGATCCCAAATGTATATTTTGTCTGTGGAAGAAATGCATACGTGAAACTACCAGATAATTGGTATGGATCATGTTATTTGGCAATTGTCTTCCCCAAAATATACCATGCTAAGGATTTGGAAATTATAGAGGGAGGAACTCAAGCTAGAGGAAGAAGGGATGTAAGCGCTGAGGAGGTAGTTGGAGACGTATTTGGGGCTATGTTTCCTATTTTAGGGATAGCACTAAATGATGTCAAGATAAGAAGATTGGCAACAGTTGTAGATAGGTTGTCCGCCAGTACTGCTAGATCACTAATGCTGGTGGAGGGAGAAATGCAATCGATAAGGGCAATGGTTCTTCAGAACCGACTTGCTCTAGATGTTCTGTTAGCCAAAGAGGGAGGAGTCTGTAAGGCTTTGAAGGTCCAGGAATGTTGCACTTACATTCCAGACAATTCAAAACCTTTAGAAAAGTACATTCGGAACATTACTGAAATCCATCATGAAATTGAGGATTTGACAAAGGTAACAGTGTGGGAGAAAGTAGGTCAAGGAATGGGTAAAGTTGGAGGTTGGTAATAGTGATTTGTATAATCACCCTGTGGGAATTGGTGCGGCTGTACCAATGGTATAGATCAAACCGGTTGCAAAGATCCATGAGAGAGCAGGAGAGGAGATTGACTGCGATGCAGGATAATCAGTACAGGAGTCTGAAGGCTCTAGAAATGATGAAACGAGGGGGTACTGCAACGACTTCAGTTTGACTCAGTCCATACCTCAGGGATGGTGTCGTGATGGTGATGACTACTAAAAGTCATCAAAGGGGGGACTGAGAGAGCACAAATCAAGAAAAATATAGAAGTGCACCATATTTACAAACACGTTGTATTGGTTTAGTAAACATTATATAAGAGTGTCGAATTTATAGAGTGAAAATACATAAGAGTGTTTAATTAAAATAGAATACTTATATCAAGTGTGAAGAACTAATGTAGATGATTTTAGAGATGTTAGAATGATGTTGAAATCCCATGTTATGTGGCTGTTCTAGGGGAAAATGTAATTCTGCTAAACGTAGAAATGTGTAGGCCACATGGCAGTTCACATAGAGTACAAGATGCTGTTACACTCTTACACGATGATGGATTTTAATGTTGTTATAATTCAAAGTATTATTGATCATAGAACTGAAATATATGTTTTATAGAAGTGTTTCATATAACCATTGTGTGTAATGAGTTAGAATACTGTTTAGACTAAGAAATTAAAGGTTTACAGAGTGCACAGGCCCGTTTCATGTAACTCTAATAGGCCTGAATAGATAAGTTCATTTCTTTTGATCTGCATGTGTTAGTTAGAGAAATGTCATGTTAAGCTTAAATTGCAGAGCCTGCTCGATGGTTTACGACTTGAAGATATGGTGGAGGCCGGAATTTGGGGCCCACTGCACAAGTGTCTGTTTGCAGGTGCGAGGAGGTTCCAATCAAGAGAGTGATGAATAGGGTTTTGTTCAGAGAGCCAGGCACAGGCCTGGAGGAGGCTTCAGGAATTTCCTGGGGGGTGCCGTCTTACCGGAGAGGTGCCTGGGAAGCAAGGTCAACGCTAACGATGGGCCCAGAGGAGTATCAGCATGGAAAATACCAGAACCAACACCACGTGAGGGGCGTCTCTAAAGGGCGTTTCCATTGTAAATGTGATTTTGTATTAGGGACAGCACCCCTGGGTGGAGTTAAGGCAGATGGTCTGAGGAACCTAAGAGAGCGGATGGGTAGGCAGATAGGGAACTGCGAGACATCGTTTTGCAACAAAAACTTAGGGAAGAGTGTGATCTTCTTTGGAAGTCACCACTGCTGACACCTTTTTTAGGTTAAAATCTTGCTAAGTAGGGATGTCACTTAGTCTAGTGTAGGGACAGTCTAATCTGATTTTTTCCTTTCTGTAAATGACTCATAAGCTACAGCTTGTGTCTATTCTTGCAACTTTGATGATTTTTGAATTGGTTTTGGTAATATTCTTCTGCCGACTAAGAGCATTTAGAAAATTTATGTTTGTATTGATACCCGTATATCTTTTGAACCTTATATTGAGATGTTTGTATCTTCAGTTAAGTTTGGCTTTGTAATAAACTTTTAAACTTTTTAAGCTTAAGTGGTTCTTTAGAGTGGTGTAAGTCATTAACTGATTGACCTAGTAGTGGATTGCCTTTTACTCTATGACAGGTACCAACGGTTCAGTCGACCGGAGTTGGGATCTAGATCTAGAACAATAGACCAGAAGTCCCGCGTTAACAAGACCTAAAGATATATGGAGCCCCTTTTTTACCTGGCTGCGTGTCCATAATTCAGAGGGTTACTATATACTGCAGATGCACCAAAAATACAGAAATGACAATCGAGGCCCCCTACTACTTCACTTAGGTACCCATTGTCTACCATGGATTAACCTGTATTCATATAGACACCTGGAAATAAATGTCATCGAAATGTGAAATATCCTAAATGTATAGATCTGATTCTAGTGGTATAAATCTACTAAAACGTTTTGCGCGTGACTAAGTCGATATCCTTTGCTCCTGATATAAGCAGGAATGTGGTGGTGCTATCCCTATATGTTGGTAGTTCTTGTTCATTCCTAGTTTCTCAAGTTGTATTATGTTTCTCTATGGGGATGTTAAGCTGTACTTAATCCTCTATGATAGTTTGTATATGTTATCTCTACCTGCCAATAAAGAAATAAAAATAAAGAAATAAAAGTCATGCAGCGCAGAAAGCCACCTTACTGCGCTGTGTGACAGGGCAAGGGCAGGAATGTGCCGTATTTAACATAATATGGCACAGTCCTGTCTTTTCCCAGCTCTGGCAGATAGTGTGCTGCCTAGCGCCAACGCAGGCTCCCTTGCACCTGCGTTGGAAGGAGGATTGTTTTTGTGCAGGAAGGGTCGCCTTCCTGCACAAAAAACAAGCCCCAGAGGCACTGTCCTCTTTCAAAGAGAAACAAGCATTAGGAATGCATTAGGGCTCGGGTTTGTTTTAAGTTAGAGATAATGGCATTGTAAATGGCAATGTGTTGTAGGCACTCTGCACTACCACTCTGCACTCTGCACTACCAATCTGCACTCTGCACTCTCAATCTACACTCTGCACTACCAATCTGCACTCTGCACTACCAATCTGCACTCTGCACTACCACTCTGCACTTTGCACTACCACTCTGCACTCTGCACTACCACTCTGCACTCTGCACTACCACTCTGCACTCTGCACTACCACTCTGCACTACCACTCTGCACTCTGCACTACCACTCTGCACTACCACTCTGCACTCTGCACTACCACTCTGCACTCTGCACTACCAATCTGCACTCTGCACTACCAATCTGCACTCTGCACTACCACTCGCACTCTCAATCTGCACTCTGCACTCTGCACTCTCGCTCTGCACTACCACTCTGCGCTCTGCACTACCACTCTGCGCTCTGCACTACCACTCTGCACTCTGCACTACCACTCTGCACTACCACTCTGCACTCTGCACTACCACTCTGCACTCTGCACTACCAATCTGCACTCTGCACTACCAATCTGCACTCTGCACTACCACTCGCACTCTCAATCTGCACTCTGCACTCTGCACTCTGCACTCTCGCTCTGCACTACCACTCTGCGCTCTGCACTACCACTCTGCACTCTGCACTACCACTCTGCACTACCACTCTGCACTCTGCACTACCACTCTGCACTCTGCACTACCAATCTGCACTCTGCACTACCAATCTGCACTCTGCACTACCAATCTGCACTCTGCACTACCACTCGCACTCTCAATCTGCACTCTGCACTCTGCACTCTCGCTCTGCACTACCACTCTGCGCTCTGCACTACCACACAAAAAACAAGCCCCAGAGGCACTGTCCTCTTTCAAAGAGAAACAAGCATTAGGAATGCATTAGGGCTCGGGTTTGTTTTAAGTTAGAGATAATGGCATTGTAAATGGCAATGTGTTGTAGGCACTCTGCACTACCACTCTGCACTCTGCACTACCAATCTGCACTCTGCACTCTCAATCTACACTCTGCACTACCAATCTGCACTCTGCACTACCAATCTGCACTCTGCACTACCACTCTGCACTTTGCACTACCACTCTGCACTCTGCACTACCACTCTGCACTCTGCACTACCACTCTGCACTCTGCACTACCACTCTGCACTCTGCACTACCACTCTGCACTCTGCACTACCACTCTGCACTACCACTCTGCACTCTGCACTACCACTCTGCACTCTGCACTACCAATCTGCACTCTGCACTACCAATCTGCACTCTGCACTACCACTCGCACTCTCAATCTGCACTCTGCACTCTGCACTCTCGCTCTGCACTACCACTCTGCGCTCTGCACTACCACTCTGCGCTCTGCACTACCACTCTGCACTCTGCACTACCACTCTGCACTACCACTCTGCACTCTGCACTACCACTCTGCACTCTGCACTACCAATCTGCACTCTGCACTACCAATCTGCACTCTGCACTACCACTCGCACTCTCAATCTGCACTCTGCACTCTGCACTCTGCACTCTCGCTCTGCACTACCACTCTGCGCTCTGCACTACCACTCTGCACTCTGCACTACCACTCTGCACTACCACTCTGCACTCTGCACTACCACTCTGCACTCTGCACTACCAATCTGCACTCTGCACTACCAATCTGCACTCTGCACTACCAATCTGCACTCTGCACTACCACTCGCACTCTCAATCTGCACTCTGCACTCTGCACTCTCGCTCTGCACTACCACTCTGCGCTCTGCACTACCACTCTGCGCTCTGCACTACCACTCTGCGCTCTGCACTACCAATCTGCACTCTGCACTACCACTCTGCACTCTGCACTACCACTCTGCACTCTGTACTACCACTCTGCACTACCACTCTGCACTTTGCACTACCACTCTGCACTACCACTCTGCACTTTGCACTACCACTCTGCACTACCAATCTGCACTCTGCACTACCAATCTGCACTCAGCACTACCACTCTCACTCTGCACTCTGCACTACCACCCTGCACTACCACTCTGCACTACCACTCTGCACTACCACTCTGCACTCTGCACTACCACTCTGCACTACCACTCTGCACTACCACTCTGCACTCTGCACTACCACTCTGCACTACCACTCTGCACTACCACTCTGCACTACCACTCTGCACTCTGCACTGCCACTCTGCACTCTGCACTACCACTCTGCACTCTGCACTACCACTCTGCACTACCACTCTGCACTCTGCACTACCACTCTGCACTCTGCACTACCACTCTGCACTCTGCACTACCACTCTGCACTACCACTCTGCACTCTGCACTACCAATCTGCACTACCACTCTGCACTCTGCACTACCACTCTGCACTACCACTCTGCACTACCACTCTGCACTACCACTCTGCACTACCACTCTGCAATACCACTCTGCACTACCAATCTGCACTCTGCACTACCAATCTGCACTCTGCACTACCAAACTGCACTCTGCACTCTCACTCTGCACTCTGCACTACCACTCTGCACTACCACTCGCACTCTCACTCTGCACTACCACTCTGCACTACCACTCTGCACTCTGCACTACCACTCTGCACTCTGCACGACCACTCTGCACTCTGCACTACCACTCTGCACTCTGCACTACCACTCTGCACTCTGCACTACCACTCTGCACTACCAATCTGCACTACCAATCTGCACTCTCAATCTGCACTACCACTACCACTTGCACTCTTAAACTGCACTCTCACTCTGCACTACCACTCTGCACTCTGCACTACCACTCTGCACTACCACTCTGCACTCTGCACTACCACTCTGCACTACCACTCTGCACTACCACTCTGCACTCTGCACTACCACTCTGCACTCTGCACTACCACTCTGCACTACCACTCTGCACTCTGCACTACCACTCTGCACTCTGCACTACCACTCTGCACTCTGCACTACCAAACTGCACTACCACTCTGCACTACCACTCTGTACTACCACTATGCACTCTGCACTACCACTCTGCACTCTGCACTACCAATCTGCACTCGCCACCAGACACGGCGGACTCGTGGAAAATTAATGAAGTGACCTAGAGGGTGAGGATGGGATACTCCGCTACCATCGAGTTCGTAGAAGAACAAGATTACATACGAAAAACAAGCAGCACAGAAAGCATCACTTTCGCGATCACAATTGTTTAAACAAGCAGCACAGAAAGCATCACTTTTGCGATCGCAATTGTTTAAACAAGCAGCACATAAAGAGATCACTTTCGCGATCGCAATTGTTTAAAAAAACGAGATCTGATGCATGTGATTCTCTACATTGCTGGCCGGCTGTTCATGCGCGCACACAGAGCTGAAGGGAAAAAAACCACAGCAGTGCACACGCTCCCAGCACCATCTGCCTTCAATTACCGGCACCTCGGACAGCTGGTAATTGAGGATTTATGTATTCTTCTGCGCGTGTCCGAACACTTTATGCAGGAAGTGGACATTGACAAATTCCTAAGTCCTATGGCGTGCTGCCTTACTTAAACACAGCCTTGCCTGGACCAATTACCATGCACATGGCAAAATACCACACGCAAAAAACGCGCGCTTTCTGGAATGTGGCAGCCCGGACCCCTTTCAGAATTCTTTTTTTTCTAATACATAAGAGCTCGGAAACTCCTCCCCCACTTCGTGGTGACGTAGGCCCGAGCCCTAAAAAACGAGGAGAAGTAAAGATATTTGTCCTCATCACGCCTCCCCTGCGGATGCATAGCATTTTGACACATTCCTGGATCTACCAGTAGTGGTATATCTGGGAATATGCCAAAATCCATGAGTGTTGCATGGTAACACCCACGCACCAAACATGGAACGCCTCCCTGGGGCAGTGTAGCGCAACACAGTGGTTGGCGCTGCGTTGCGTTACTCAAGATTTATCAAGCCACGCAGGGCAACGCAAGGGGGTCTTATTTGGCTTGATAAATCTGACTTATGAGTTGCGTCACTCTTGCGCCCCGTTGAGTAGCGCAAGGGTGACGCAACTCATTAACAAATATACCGCAGAATTTGTGCAAGGGTTACAAAATCCATGAACGAATGTGTGTAGGTTTGTTGCTACTTGTTAATACCGCGAGTGCCCATATGTTTGGAACCAGATTCAGAGAAGGAAGAGAGACAATTCTTTTGAGCGATAATGTAAGGTGTCTGCAATTTCTTTACGATTCTCAGAGCATGTTCCTATGAATAATATTGTTGGCTATATGGTGTTATTTCATGTTACATATTTTTGTAGATCATGTTTGCCAATCCCTTGATCTCCTTCTTGTTTCTGTGGGGCCTCAATGGGCACCTCACTTCTATTCCTGTAGAGAGTCTGTGCTCAGATACAGCTTCCTTGCTGCTTGAAGGTGCGTGTCTGGAAATTTGAGGAGTTTTGTTGGACTGTCAACTGGATAGATTTCATGTCACTTTCGAAGGAGGCGTCACTCAAACACTCCTGTCTAACATATTGAAGGTACTTCTCATATGTGCTTTTTATGATATGTACTTGTTGGAGTTATTTGAGGACACAGAGTAATTGCTGTTTCCCAGTCCTAATTCCCTGGACAATAGCCATGCACCTAGTTTATTCACCAGGTGAAGTGCACCTATAGTCAGGCTCATTTCCCAAACCAGAACACTAACCTGCCTCGGCGTCATTGGCCTGCTGGGGATCCAGGTACATTTTGGTGTTTCTGAACACAGTAGAAGTTTATATATTGCTTCGCATCAAGTTACCAGGTCAGCGGTTCATAGCTTGTTTACTTTTCTGAGCCAAAACTGATTAGCAGCTAAAAGCTGGGGACCACAGCCAAAGCAATATTTACCATTTGGACCGCACAAAACTACAGAAACAAGTACACAAAACAAATGTGCACTAAATATTTTATTTAATTCACAAATAAAAAATAGAAACATTAAAGTTTTAATGATATTGAAAAGATTATAGCTTTTTTAAATGTAGTTTGAGTTTCATTTCTCAAAGGCAAAGCAATATGCATTGCTTTGTGTTTTTTCCTCCTAACACATGAGGCCTTTTTGTTGCCACATACCAGTGCTTCAATTGAGGCCATCAGATCTCCATACTAGATACTTGTGCTGCTCTCTTGCATCAAACTTCCAACGTAGTTTTTAACTTCTTATATCAAACTTTTTCACATTTATAAAATGTTTTAAAATGTTCAATGTCACATTTTGCTTTGTTGTGTATATATACATTAGTAATATGCTTCTTTTAAATTTTCTAAACCATCTGAGATCCCCCTGAATATGTATTCTAGACGCCAGTTTAAGTACCACTGCTCTCTAGATGATCTGGCTCAGGTTAATTTTTTCATTGCTAATCTGTGTGCAGAGGCATTAGTCTGGGCAATACCTGCCCACCAGTGAAGAATCCCTTTATTAAGAAACTGTCTGAGCTTTAAGCACAAAGTTAAGAATGTTTTTCCTCAGATGTTTGCAGGTCTGCATTGTGTCTTTACAGGGACATGGGGAGGTGCACGTATGTAAATACAGATATCTGAATGTTATGGTTTTTTATTTGCATTTTAGATACTGCGCCACGAGCAACGGTGCCTCAAAACAGTGGTGTCGAGACATGATGGCCCATGCAGCAGTCAAACTCCAGAACATGAGTGGTGAATGGCAGGTGTCATTCCAAGCAAAGTTCTCTGTAGCCAAGTTTGACATAACCAACTCTAAACAAGAGAATGGATAAACTGTTTCTGGAACCTGCCCTACTCTGTGACCCACAGTGTGATCGCCGCCTGCAGACACTCGCCTGCCTGGTATTGTCGAACAGTCTGATATATAACGGCCGTTAATAATATGGCCCACAGGTAATTGCTACACGCTCAAGTTTCTCCTTTATTCTCAATTACCCTTTCCCATGACTTAAAGCTTCAAATAGCCATGAACATTCACTTAATAATCCATTGAAATGTCACCAAGGCATATAAGGGGGAGGAGGGTTTATGCAGTTGAGCCTCAGAAAATATCTAAAGGTAAGAAAGGTAAAATATTCATCATTAACCGAAGGTGGAAGTTGAAAGCCTTCATCAGTGTTCGTCATTTGTCTATTAAATGATGAATCTTTAGCTAGTGAGACTCCAACGTTCTTCAGTCAGGGACTCCCATGGTACTGGTCCCAAAGATGTAGGCCACTGAACGGTAAATGCAGATGGCCATCGAGTGCTTGCCGCTATTACCTCAACTTTCCCCACAGAGTGTGACAATACTCAGCTACCTGTATGCCCGGATCTCACAAGACAGCATGAGGAAAAGAGTTATTCTTCCCTTTCTGCTTCCACCTTGTATATACACATTGAATTTCTCATGCAACCCAGCCAGTGACGGCATACTGGTGTTAAAACAAGGCGAAGACCAGGTTGGGTTGAAGGGAATCCCGTAGCTGATAACTAAGTTGGTGAAGTGGATTCCAAGGTGAATTAACTGCCTTCTCATGTATGATGCAGTTTGCTTATTGCCTTCCCCCACTGTCTCAGAGTGGTACCCTATCAGCATCTGGTCAAATACATCAAAGGAAGCCGACTGAGCAGACACATTCAGAAAGGTTGATATCAGGCAAGCAACACCCATTGGGCTCACTGGGCTTCAGCCCCCCTCCCCTTGTGTGTGTCAGCCCGGGCTGAGACAGCTTCGCGGGCTGGCGACCGTCTAATTGCAGCCGCACCCGAGCACTTCACAGGTCTTTAAAGACCATTTAGTTGTTAATGAGGCTTTTGTTATGCTTTCACCCCTTCTTAGAGCCACTCTGCCTATGGCTGGAAGAATTACCCCCCCCCCCCCCCCACCCCCCCGAAATTTGTCTCTAGCTGCCCACCTGGTTGATCTCCACCTTTCCTGTTAAAATAGAAGATTCCCTTGCCATCTGTTGTCGTTGATGTACCCCAAGACCAGAGCTGGCCCTTGCTTCATTCGGGCCCTCGGTGGATAGAATGTGTTGACCTCGCTACTGCTAGTGAATAAAATGAGGCAGCAGTTGCCTTTCACAGGTCAGGGCCTTTTTGGCTACATCAAGGCAGCGACTTGCCCCCGAACACACTACTATGCACCTCCCTTGAATCACCCACAACTTAGATCTAAGTTGTTTGTTGGGGAGGGGAAGGGGTGTGTTTTTGTGTGGCAGCAGAGGGTGAGAGGTGGATGTGAAATCAAGGTAGGGACCTAATATGGTGCTAAAGAACAGTGACTGCAGCACGTTAACAACTAATAAAAACACTTTAAACACGATGACTGGAGCCAAGGTAGGGGACATTGCTGTTTGCAGGACCTTTATGCAGACAGTTCTTTGTGCCCCTCTAAAGAGTGGCGCCCTGGCCAGCTCACCCATGCCAAAAAGCCGGCCCTGCCCAATACATTTGAGAAAACACCTTTTGCTGGACGTTTCAGAATAAACTATGTTCTGAGTGCCTATGTAGTTGCTCACTGACTATTGCCTCCTTTTTTTGCTGATAATGGCAGATTAGCCGCAGGTCGATAAGTTACTGATTCTAATGGTGGCAGCAACACTCTGGCTTGCAGTGCAGTTGTGTGCTAGAGCTTTTGTGACTTCTTTACTAAAAATATACATCATGCTGGCTTCACAGAAGTGAACATCTCTCAATTTATGCTCTTGGCTGTTTGGTGCATCATTCTATTTTGTTGGTAGTGCCTCCATTGCAGTGCATGAGAAACTGTTGTACGTCTTAAAAGTACAATTAATCATCACACTTTTGATCACATTCGATCCGCTGAGCCACATCGGGATTCTAAATACAAAGCAGTTCTTGTTTTAACTGCAATACAAGGACATTTTAATGTACTTGTCAGTCTTATGAGACTAATCATAATATGGTCTCCTACTTGCCTAATGGGGTTTTCTCTTTACATACAGGGATCCCAAGATGGGCAGCGCAACGTTTTGTGAGATTGCTGTTTTTTAAGCTCTCAGCAGGCTTTATTTGCTATTGAAGCAGAGCAGTTCTTTTGTAAGTTTGAGCATTTATTATTTTTTTTTAATACTCCTGGCAGCTTCTCTTTTCTCCCACTGGAACCAAATGCCACACAGTCGTTAACTAGTCTACCTTTAATGTTCTAACACCTGCAAGCACAGTCTTGTACAAAGACAGCTTGCATATATTTGCATTATAAAGCCAGACCTTTTTGCTTTGTCAATGCTTGCTTTTGAAGGGTACAGAGAGCAAGTGACAGATTTATAATCTTGTGATTATTGGAGCCCCCTTATCACTTCTCTGCAGAGCTGTAGTAACTATAGTGGGAGATACATGGCAGATTTAAATTCGCTGAACAACATTGTCCTTTGGAAACATTGCAGGATTTTTTAGAAGGCATGGAGTATCTGTTTGAAGGAATTACTGATCACAGTATTTAGGCCTTAATTGACAAATGCAAAATATACAAATGACCGAAAAGCCCGGTGAATATTGATTTTATTAACATTTAATTTTGTTATCACTGTCATCACCTTGAAGCCAGGTTTGCGTCAGTATTCACAGCTAAGCAATTGAACAGAAATGCTGCTCATGATATGATCTCAATGGAAAAGATTGATGTGCTTATGGAAATACATGGTATGCATATATTTAAAAAAGGCGTTCTACTTCAAAAATATTCTTTAGAAAAATCAACAGGTATATCTTTTCATTAAAGAAATATGGGATCAAATATTTGAGTGTTATGATGCCTTCGAAGTATAAGTGGGTCTGGATACAGCCCCCCATGTCTCCACCCATCCTGCTAGGATGTCCCATCCTACCAACATCTAGTCGCCTTTGTCAGCCCGTCTGGGAAGAATATACAAAATATAATGTAGATATGATTATATTCTGACAACTCACAATGCGTAGAGAAATGTAAATCTGGGTCAAATCCTTTGGTTTTATTCTCAAGATTACTAACTGACTCCTAGTAAACTTAGTGAACTGGAGTTGCAATTTTGCACTCCATAGGAAATGTATCCTTTGCCTCTTCATTATATTACTGGCCTCACAGTAGCATAAACCAATAGTGATGTAGTTCGTATGGATATTTGGCAAGATGATTGTTTTCATCACCTTGACTGCTGTATTAAAGGATTTGTACTCGGTTACAAGTTCCTTAAAAAAAGTACCAATACCAGCTGTTATGCTAAATGAAAGGGGTACACAATGTACATCTCATTCTTAGAAAACCTTTGGTAAACACGGACACTGAATTACATTTTTCTTCACTCTTCCATCACTTGTCAGACCAAAAGAACAAATAAGAGGCTATATCACATTTGCCATGTTTTATCAATGTACATCAAGAAGACAGGACTAATGTGTTGCTGATGGCTGAATCTGCCCATTACAATACCTCTTTTGTCTGCAGGCTTGATATCTACAAATTATTTCATTTACTAATCCTTTAGCACTGTACAGCTAGCTCATGATATGGTGCACAAGTACATCCTTCCAAAAAGAAAAGTTTAACAGAAACTTAAAATCAACTATAAGTTTACAGGTGCAGAAAAAAAGACTCATCATTTTATAGCTGTCTGTGTGATTAATAACTTAATTAATCATCCACTCGGGGATGATGCTAGGACTTTAGGGGCCCCGGGCAGAAAGGGAATGTGTGAGACCCTCTTAAGTTGCATACAACGTGAAATCACAGAAAAGGACATAATAGAAAGTGCCATCAATTGACTATTGTTGAGGGAGTTTGCTAGAAGCCACTTTCTTGGTGCAGATATTAGCAAAACAAAAACAAATATCAACATGAATAAAATAAGCAGATATATTTTTAATTTCAAATAACTGGAAATACATTACATACGTCACACTGGATGGAAAGGTTTGGCCTAAGTCTCTCCAAAACCTATTAAAAGTTTAATCAAATGTTAACAATTGGTTTCCTATTAGTGCATTAGATACGTATATGTGTATGCAGTATTTATATAGCGTAAACCAAACCGAAAGACTGTTAAGCACTGTACAGGGTCAAAGAAAAGTCAACATGTGATAGAAGGAATAGAAGGATTGTGGATCGTGACTTCATCATGGTTTCATTTTTTTTTTAAGTGGATTATTTGCTGTTTCTTAAATTGGGTCTGACTTCGGACTGTCGGGGTGGATATGGGCATAACATTGTATATCTTTGGAGCATCTTCTTCTTCCGTCTGAAGATGCCCTTGCTGCGGGTGTGTAGAGCGCCACTGGAGATGGCAAGCTTGACATCCAAGAAGGCAGCGGTATCAGTCATATAGTGCAAACCTTACCAAAAGTAACGGAGCGCTGTACAGGGTTAATGACAAGCATAAAGTCAAGGAGTGATGGGAAAGGTAGCTGGTTTGTGGATTAATACCGCATTGTGATGGCTTTGCAGATAATGCAGCTGAGGTTGAAGATGGTGCGGGCCGGCAAGGAGGACCTGTGGATTTCCCTCTCAGTGTTATGATGTCATATTTCTTTACGCACTTGTGAGGTGCGCTGCAGCATTTGGAATGCTCCTAAGGGGGCCAGTGTGGATTAAAATTCCAAGATTGTTTCCCAGATGCCCAGTGAAAGATAGGGTATGTGCAAAAAATATATGAAACCAAATAAAACTGTTGAAAATAGCTTGACTTCTAATAAAGACATCGCCCTAGTAACTGAAAAACACCATAAACTACCAGAATACAATTATATGTAGGCTAAAAGGGTTTAATGTCCTGTGCCATGATTCATGGCTGCAACACCCCTTTCAAGCTTCCTCTTAAGACTTTAAATGTTCTCATACTAATAATTAGTATATACTTGCATGGTTCCAGAGTGCATTTCATTTTGTAAATTAGCATGGTGCAGATTCAGTTAACAAATTTGAGATACATATCCTCTCATCTGATTTCTTCAAATTTTGAACAAAACTTGGAAATCACATGTTTAAACGCCGTTAAATAATGTTGCAAGTCGTGCCCACTGACCGAGCGATTTCCTTGGGCTTTACTGTATTGAACTATGGCGGTAAGGCCCACTGGAGAGAGACCAGGCCTCTATTGTTGTGTCTGGTTTGTATTTTGCTGTCATGTATAGTATTTTCATGTCTAAAACAGAGCAAATATCTCTAGGGCTATAACAACATAGAACAAAGTATCCATGCCTCATCAGTTTAGTAAAATCTCTCAAATTGGAAGGGCTCAAAATATAAAGACAACTGGTGTAAACAGAGGTCTTTAAATTGGAGAAAGGCTCCCCTGGTGGACCTCAATGTATCATAGAGGGGGGACATCAGCCTCAGCAGTGGCTGAGATTAATTCAAGCATTCCATCCTTCACTTTGTTGCATACTTTAGTGAGTCGTCGTAAGTGGGAAGCGTATGCCCAGACATGGGTTCTGTGCACACTGTCTCACTTAAACCGAGCTATACCTGGTTGATGATGCCTAACTAGGGTGACATCTGTCCTGGGCTGCTTGTGTTATGGGTCAGAGAGGGACTAGCCTAGTAGTTTGGTCCGGACTGTTTCCAATGAAGCAGGGTGAAGACTGATTTGCATATGGCTGGGTCCAAACTGACGTGGCATGGTGTGCAAAATAACAATAGAGTGGGATGCAGCCTGAGTAATTACCCGTTGCTGTGATTCATTGAAGCATTCCATCCATCACTTTTTGTACACTTTTTTTGTGGACAGTAAACTACAGCCATAATGTGGGCTCATTGGACCCATAACCCCACGAGGCCACAGTCCCACTGCACTTGCTGTACTATTGATAGCTATGCCCTTCAGAGGGGCGTCTCGCCCCGGGGCTTGCAGCTATGGACCAGTGCTGCAAGGCCCAGAACAGCAGGCCTTCTCCCTTGGGCCTCTCAGCACTGGTCCATGGCTGGTAGGCCTATAGGAGGATGGACAGTTCTTGACCTTCACAGATCTGGATCATGACTGTGCTGTACATAGAAAAGGGACCAGGGGTTTAGTAATGTAGCCATGGACCCTATTGCAAGAAAATGATGTCGGACCGTAAAACGCACCAAGAATCTGGGAGCATTGGGTGCAGAACATCCATGAGCCCTGGTGCCACCGCACCTGCTGCACTACTGATAGCTACACCCCTGAGAGATGCCCCCAATGAGCCTCACAGAAATACTCATGTTCTGCTAAGCTCATAGACTGGCGCCACCTCCACTGAGTGTCCAACCACGACCGGCTACAATGCCCACTGGAAGGAGGGCCTCTCCAAGGCCTCACCACTCCCGAACATGACTGCAATGCCTATGGAAGAGAGTCAGGTAGCATAGCAATGGTGCCATCGGTGCTGCTGCATGGTAAAAGTCCCCCCTCACTCTTGTCTACTGGCTGCACAGTAAAATAAAGACATTATTTGGGAACAGTGGGCAATTAATACCCAGGGGCTCATTGCCACTGGTACCCGCTGCACTACTGATGGCTATGCTATTGCAGAAAGGTAATGTGTTAGGTCCCTCTAATTTGCATGCAATGTAAAATCACAGAAAATTACATCGCAGGACATCGGCCTATGCACAGAGCCATGGTATGGAGCTGCGAGACAGTTTTAATGGGGCCCACATGAGGTGCTCGTCCCTCCTCCTGTGCCTCTCAGACATGGTGTATCGCAGAGAGGAATAGGGGAAGGAGCCCACTAACCCATGGGCCTTGCAGCACATAAACATGCTTGCAAGGCCCAGGGGAGAGGGGGCCTCCCCATTGCCTTGTAATGCAACACCATAGCTATGAGTCATAGGGTAGGGGCCTCCATTCCCCTAATCCTCACAACCATGGTCTAGTGCTGCGAGGCCCAGGAGAGGGGACCGAGGATAGGGAAGTACTCTACCACTGGCTACACAACAATAGTGTAGAGCTGCAAGCCCAGGGGGTGTTCCCTACCATGGCCCACCCCAACATGATCCACAGCTGAGAGTCCCATGAGTGTGTTGTCCGAATCTCTGGTCTCATAGCTATGATGTAGTGCTGCAAGGCCCATGGGATGTGGCCCCACTGCCATGGGCCTCCATGGCCGTTGCTGTAAGACTTAGAGAAAGAGAGCCCCCTTCCCTGGGCCCCACAGCCATGGCCCCCAGCCATTGCAGCAAGAGCCAAGTAGGGTGGCCAATTTTCCTTTATCACTTCACAGGACAATTTATGCCTTTGGAGAAACCCTGCTCGTGTGGAAACACATTTTGTGTGCAGAGACTTCAGAAGATGTTTATTGGGGAGCAAGGGAACTATAAGTCACATAGCAGATTTTTGAGGTTTCATTCCAAATCCCCTGTCTCAAACAAGTCATGTTAAAAAATAACTTAGCTGGACATTGAGTTTATTGAGTGTGATTATTCTTTTTTAAATTCTAATCCCATCAACGCCTATTGGAGTAATCCTTGTCTGCTTGCAATTGCATATTTTTAGCGATAAGTTAAGAAAATAAACTCAGGTATTCAAACAGAATGAAATAGTCTTAAGCTTTGAAACACCAGTGGTAAATATCAGTATCTACCACACATACTTCTCAGTAAGTACCCACTCACACATTACCTGGTCCAACTGGTACGTTTTAACCATGGTACTATGATATTTGACTTCTAATCTCATTTTTATGATGGAAATAATCACCAGGATCTAAAGCTGAGCAGGGCTGATAACAGAGAAGTGATTCCCTGGGAGGGGCAGCCCCTTCGCCTTGGCATCAGAATCACTGACACCCCAGTTGTAGTCTAGGGAACTAGTTGGAGATATTGAACCAGGAGATGCATTTTTTAATCCTAGCCTCCCATTTGGCCAAATTGTGTGCTCTTCAGCAATCACTTTTCTGAATTAATCGCTAGGGCCACTGGTATTATGCGATTGTGTGGCTGCTGCATTTTTTGCTTAGTTATAGATTTGCTGCATTTGCCACATACTTCATCATCTGCTGTATAATCTGCAGGTTTTAACAAAAAGAAATTTGTTTCTAGCTCAAATGGTCCAAAATGTCCTAATCACACAATGACACGTGTTGGCGCAGCCGAAGATCCTTTGCAAAGCTAGACTGGTTGCATTTCTGTTGCTTATTGCTTCATTTCGATGTTAAACGGGTACTAGCTATGTGCAACCAATGCTGAGGCAGTGTTGACAAGTGCAAAAATGTCAATATCGTGAACTAATACTATCATAAAATGTGCTAAATTACACCACATAATATGCCTTTTCTTGATGCATAATTTACTCACCCCCACCACATATTTTGACCCTCCCATGCCACATAATTCCTGTGGCCCTGCTTATTGCTCTTCTGCTCCCTTTTTGGCAAGAGCTTCGTGCTCTGCTGCTCCCTTTTTGGCAAACTGCTAGTCCCCAAGATTCTTTTTTTCTTTTTTAAATAATTTCTCTAATGCTTCCACTTCCAGTCCTAATACAAAAGACTACAAAGGAATAAATAAATAAATAAAATAAATACAAAAGAAAAAATAGAGAAAGGAACAGATGGTAATAATATGGATGAATGAATAAATAGAGCAAAAGAAGAGTTCATACATAAGCATACAATTTATCAAAACAACGTAATACACCACTATATTTATATAAAGTTCTGTGATTAAGGTGTGTAATTTTTCCTAAACAAGAAAGTGATTTTGTTTTTGTTACATGTAAGAACCGGACTGTTGCACTAGATGGCTTTACTGCGGGTACATTTTTCAATATCCACAACTGAAATTAAGACAAGTTGTTTACATGACTTCTCTCTTTTTTTTTTTTATAAGTCATCAAGATATTTTAAAAAGTTCTGAATATTTCCTGAGAGAAGGGAGGTGCCCAGTCATATGTAAGAGTCACCCAAATGCAGTAAAGTGGTAAATATATAGGGGCAGATTTATGAAGGCCTTGCGCTGCCGGTGCGTCATTTTTAACATGGGAAAAAGTGACGCACCGGCGGCGCAAGGCCTTCGTAAATCTGCCCCCTAGTCTTTGTACCAAGTAGCAGTCTACTGCAGGCCTGGGTGTACTAATTTAACAAACTTTTTGACCCTGGACAAATATTACTCTACCTGTGCTTCGTTCACTGATCTGACAATACAGCAGCACTTTGAAACAGGCTTAATGTGAGTAATAGACACCAAAGACATACTCCTTGGCTCTGGCTCAGCTCGAGGTCCAGTTTGAACCACAAGTCCCTGAATAGCCGAGCTTTCATGTGGCTTCTGCCTGCCACCCTCCATCTTACCAGGATGTGCATTACAACTAGAGCTGCTGACTTTGTCACTGTGGAACCAGGTCCCAGGTTTGGCGTCAGCTCAAGATCCTTTGGTTCTGGACAAATCCCTTAATCTTCCTGTGACTAAAAAAAGAATGTGTCCTTGAGTGATGCATTCAGTTCTCATATAAAGTGCTCCAATACCTTCGGGTTGAGTTTGCGCTGTACCAAACTGCAAAAAATGTGTTTCATTCCTCATTCAAGGCTGTTTGCATCTAGGGGTGCCACCTAGCTGGTTTTCTGTCCCATTCTGGTGTGTCCCATTCTGTTGTGTAAGCAAGTCACTTAAAACAGTTATTTTTAGCCCTCATCTGTATATAATCAAAACAGCAAATATAAACAGAAAACACATTTAAACATGTTCTAGCGCTGCATTTGATCCCTGAGTATTAATTAAGGTAAACAAAGACAGAAACGTTTTGTTATAAATTAATACACACGATTTTCTTTTCAGTGCTGTTTGGTATTGTGTTCCAGGCTTTTCAGACTCCTAAAATAGCAACAAATGGCCTGGAATTTTATCTTGGAAAGGCGGAAACCCTGTTTGCATCCCAATAGTTAAAGATGATCCTGAACCTACATGGCGCAGGACCCCTCCTGTGCAGCAATGCCCCCTCCCAGACATTGAGGAACAGAGAATCCTGAAGAAAGTCATCTGCCAAGTAATACACAATAGCAATGTAGGCATGGGTCTGTGGGGGTTCAGCTGAAGGTTTCAGTTTACAGTATAAGGCGCTCACACAGTGCAAGTAAATAGCGGTGATGATGGACAGGTTGGAAAAGAGTGACGACGGTGCAAACAGTATAGAGGGAAACCTGGAAGCCTCTCTACGGTGAACAGGCACGAAGATGCCCGGACACTTGAAACAAATAAACAACAAAAAGATGAAACAGACCCATGCCTATAAACAACAGGTACTGTGCACACGTTATATGAAAGCAGTATTGGTAATGTGGTAGTCTCTTGAGACAAAGAGAAATGTGCATAACGTTGATGGATTGAAGACAGTTGTAGTATTGAATATAGGTCTTTAATTGGCTTTTGCCACACCACGGCCAGGAGCATTACATCCGTACTTAGGACAGACCGTAGCATTTGTACCCTTATGCACGGCGGATCTCCATTCAGCTCATACCCTTGCTGACCTCATGTTTTTTGGATAAATCTCGTACCCCAAGACAACTTGATATTCATCACGCCTTCCACAGCCCTGATGAGTCACAGTCTCCTACCTCTGATGAAACACGTGTCGGCTGGCGTTTTTTCAAATAAAGACAAGAATTAAAGACCTATATTCAATACTACAACTGTCTTCAATCCATCAACGTTATTCACATTTCTCTTTGTCTCAAGAGACTACCACATTACCAATACTGCTTTTATATAACGTGTGCACAGTACCTGTTGTTTATAGGCATGGGTCTGTTTCATCTTTTTGTCTACACCTTTCCCTAAATTAGTACTTACAGCTCTACAAAGTTAAGGCAAGACTCTATAGGGCCACAAGACAGCCCCCCTCAATTCTCTACAGAGTTAACACTGATGCATCCGAGAGTGACGTATGATATATTTGGTTAACTATTTGCGTAGTTGCGGGGCGTGGCTAAGATGGCGCATAATTTGGAGCTCCACAACAGGCCCAACATTCCTCCTCCTTTAATCCCCTACATCCCAGCTGCCGCTGACTCCCACTGCCGCTGAATCCCACTGCTGCCTACATTTAATCTGTGATCAGTGGGCACGGCAGATTCCTTTTTCGGCGGGAGTGAGGGCTCCCTGCTGGTGACTCCCCTATGATGAGCAGAGCCGGGCCTGCCACCACAGCCCGGCTGTGATCCTGGATTTTAGGCTCTTGGCGGCAGCCCCTTGAAATGCACCACGTAGTATTTCGACCCTAGGGCCCCCGGGTCTGCCCGGTGCTGCAGACACCCCTCGATCTGTGACCTGAGCTGTGTTTGGCCCTGGGCTACGATCATTGGAGTTGTTGAGAGAGGGGTTGGCCGGAACTGCCCGTCAACAACCGGACGTTCAGCCTCAGGAGTGCTGTAAGAATGCCAGGCTGCCCCGGGCCACCTAAGAGGGCGGCCACCCTTAGTGCCGCAGGATAGCCCAGACCCCTTTGAGCGGTCTAGTGTGGGGACCAGGGATCCCCAGTGACGTACTTCCGGTGGGGGAGGGGCTGTCCACGCCTATATGGCCTGGGGTCGCGGGCCTGGCACCCTCTTTGCCCCTCGATCGGCCATGTGGACAGGAACCTCTCCCCCTTGACCGGACGGTCGTTGCTGCCCGTGCTCTGTTTTACCTCTTTGCAGCACGATTCGCCGTCTGATCTGGCGTCGGTCGACGTTCTTGTGGTCTCCTTAGCCCTCGCTGGACACGCTGTGTCTGCAGTGGACCTCGGGTGTCGTGTAATCGGGACCAGGTAGTGGTCGACATGCGAGGTGAGTTTGGGGGGCAGGGAGGACCTTTGCGTGCTGGTGTTGTGGGGCCGGGTCCTTTTCGCTCCGGGGGTCCCTGAATTATGGGTTCAGCTGCTGTTGCGGGTCGGGGAGCTTTACCACCCGCTTTGTCGGTGTTGAGACGGCCTGGGTTCTTGTTTTGGTGTGTGCGAGGATGGGCGGGTGGCCGCTGGGATGCTGCCTGTATTTCACGGCTTGCCGGAGGCGGGAGAGCTGTGGGTGGCAAGAGGCAAACGTTT
The DNA here is from genome assembly GCF_964261635.1 of Lissotriton helveticus. NCBI lineage: Eukaryota > Metazoa > Chordata > Amphibia > Caudata > Salamandridae > Lissotriton > Lissotriton helveticus. Next base: position 473,535,543 of record NC_136073.1, on the reverse strand, counting down.
AGCGGGTTTGCTTGGCTTGGTCGTCAGCCTTTAGGATCGGAGGGCTGTCTTGCCTTTTCGGAACGGGGCCGGTTTTCGGTGGGATGGAGATCGGTGTTGGCCCACCCGGTTCGATCGGAGACTGGTTGCTGAGTTTGTGTGAGAGTGGGTTCGATGCGGGCTTTCGATTGGTGCCCAGGGACTGTGTGGCTCGTTGTCCGGCTGACACTTCGGAGGGTTCGGGCCCGTGGCGAGTGAGAATTGGTCGGGCATGGAGTGCGGTGGCGGTGGCTGCACATGATGGTACAGGTGGGCGGATGGGGGCCTTTGGGTGCGTGGCGTGGTCCCGAGCTCACGGCATACACAAGTGGTGATGCGATCAGGGGTGCTGCGGGTGGCAGGCCCCCATGCAGGTCAGTTGTGTTGCGGAGACATTGGTGTGCATGGTCGGTGCCGCCGTTGCAGTGCTTTTCCTGTCCTGGATCGGCCTTCAGGGTTCCGGGCTGCTGTGGGGACGGCCGCCTGACACGTGATGTGTGGTTGGGGGTTGTTGATTGAGGCGCCCGGTGGCGATCTCGGGAGACCGATTGGATGGCTGTGTGGTAGTTTATTGGGGTTAAAGGGGAAGTCTGGTTGTTGCCGGAGCGGCTAGCTCTTCGTCTTGCTCGGGGTGCATGCAAGCGTTGGGTGTGCCTGGGGACGTGCCACCTGGGGGGTGGTCTTGCCTGGCGGGGTCGCTTTGCAGTGTGTATGGCATTGCGACTCGAGTGCAGGGCTTCTCACCTGGGGTGGTTGCATGGCGGTGCGGAGAGAGCGTGGGTTCGATCCACTCACGGTTGGGTGCCCTCGACCGGGGCGAAGACATGGGGCGAGTGGAGTACCTTGAGGGGGTTAACAGAACCAGCTGCACGTTGCGCCAGGTTTTCTACGGGTGCGTGTGCGCTCCTTGTGTTGCGTGTGCTTTCTCTTGCGGGAAGCACCTGGCTCGATCCACGGCACCGATAGCAAGCTTCCTGTCATTAGTGAATTCATGTTCTCCCTGTGCCATAAGTTAATGTTCCCTTGTAAGCAACTGGTGCTCACGTAGTGGCCCCCTGATACTGACGAGCGAGTTAGCGCTGTACTTGCCTGCCTGCTCTCTGAGTGTGAGGGGCTGTTTTCACTCGTGGAAGAACGGCATTGGGCGTATTTGTGGTGACTCGTGGGCAGCTTGAAAGGCTTTGTTAGCAGTCGGAGCAGTGAACCAGGAAAGTAGCCCGTCCAGTTCCTGCACCGGTGGCTCCCCAGTTTGCAGGGGGCAGAGGCAGATGACGTAGTGTCAGAGTCTGGCGGGGGTCCTTTTTCTGTTGGTTCGGCCCAGGCCTGCTCTAGCTGGTTTCAAGGTTTGCGATCCAGCTTGGGGGGCTGCTTATTTTACGATCTTTACAATGCCGGCAGTCCTGACTTGTTGCAGGTATGATGTGCCTTTTGAATCATCTTCAATTTGCATAAATGAGGCAGCCAGTGACACGTTGTGCGACACTTAAGATAGGCACAGTTTCTTACGTACGTATTCATGCCACGTTCTCCACTACAGTGACCACGCCCACTTTCCAGACCGCGTGCGGTAACAAGGGCACGAGGCTTGGGCGATCGGCAAGTGATTAGTGCATCCCTGCTGCAATTTCTATTGGAGGATGCAGTGTGTCTGCAGGTCGTGGCGGCGAGGTTTTCTTTTCACAGCAGGAGTGCTGCTTGTTCTCCGGTGTGGTGCTTGTGGCTCTTGCTCCGGCATGTTCCTGTTTTCGTGGCCGAATTGAACGTTCTGTCGTCATACGAAGCTCTTTACAATACCTCCGATGCTGTGTGTGCAGGAAAAAGGTTTAAGTTTGTTGTCTCATGCCGATACATAAAGGGGAATGCAACGTTTGTGAGTACGCAGATTACAGCAGTTACTGTTCAAGGTTCACATTAGCGCAATACCGGGACCGCGTATATATTACAAGTAGAGGTAGAGTACGGCAATACAGAGCAGACACTCTAACACTAGAACAAACGTTACGTAGGCAAGGGTGGCACTGGTGCAAGTATCGAAAGCAAACACAATGTAAGAGGTAGCAAACAGTGTGTTGCAAGTGAAAAGTGGCGTGTGCATGTTACTATAGGCTGCCCAACACAGGAAAAAACGGTATACTGTAGTAAGTGGCAGACTCTCAAACCACAAGGGCACACTGAGATGACTCTTCCTAGTCATGAAGAATAGATATTCATTAATAAGGTTGTCCTTCAGATAATAGAGAGGGGATGAATTACACAGGGAAGAATAGTAAGGGGAAGAGTTAAGAAGTGACTATAATTCACACACACCAATGTGCAATGATCATGGTCAGGACTTAGCAGTGCATATTTGACTTAGTTTCAAGACACTACAATACTGCCTCAGGCGCGGGAGGTTCGCAAGTATTTGCCCCACCCAACTCCTCATGAGAACGTAATGTGGACAATCTAGTCCTCGTAACTGACAAACAGGCTTGGCCTTGGTAGCGTTGGGGGCACTGATGGCCCCTGTCTCTTGCAGAGATTCCATATTGCTATATGGAGGGGGGCCAGGGCTTTTAATGGATTTTTTTGTGTCTCAAATGCAGGAACCGCGCTGGAGAGCCGCCCTACTCACATGGGGGTCCACCTAAATGTCAACAGGCATAAGGGTTAGAGCACACTGGGGGCAGTGTGCTAGGGGCTGGGACACCCAGGTTCTCCCCAGGTGTCAGGACTGTCCTTGTTGTGGGGCACACAGGTCACACCCCATGGAAGTTTTACATTCATAGTCAACTGGTGAATCTGATCGTGGCAGGTAGCTCCTGTAAAATAGTGGATGTTTTCTCTTGTAAAAACATCGGATGAGCCTGGGCAATTGGTTGATTTACTGGGAAAAAAACAAAAATTGGGGTGTTCTGCCGTAAGCAGTGGGAGACTGGGCAAATCATGCATGCCCCGTGACAAAAATTTGAAATGCGTTTTCTTTTACACATCTGATGGGTGGGCATGAACACTGGGGGCAGTGTGATAGGGTCTGGGATTCCCAGGTTCTCCCCAGGTGTCATTACGGTCCCTGTTGTGGGGCGCGCAAGTTACACCCCATGGTAGTAATGCATGGATAGTTAACTGGTGAGTCTGCGCAGAGAAGGTTGCCTCTGTGCAATAATTGGATGTTATCAGTTGTAACAACAACTGATGCGGCTGGACAATTTGTTGTTTTACTGGGCAATAATTGGGGTGCCTCTCTGTAAGCAGTGGCAGAGTGTGGGCAAATCATGCATTCCCTGTTACAAAAATGAAATGCGTTTTCTGTTAAACATACTGGCGTATCTGGGCATATCATGCATCTCATGTGCAATAAGGGACTGCGTTCTGTTATACAGCAACTGGTGCGCAAGTAAGGGGCTCTGATCCTGGCGATCGAGTTAGCAAACTAGTGCTCGTAACTGACAGGCTGGGCCTTGGTAGCGTTGGGGGCAGTGAGGGGCCCTGTCTCATTGCAGAGAATCCATATTGGTATATGAGGGGGGGCAGGACTGCTAATGGATGTTTTATGTCTCAAATGCAGGAACCAGGATGGAAAATCGCCCTACACACATGGGGGGCCACCTGAACGAACAACAGGTAGAAATGTCGTAGCTTCCCGGATGTCAATACCGTCATTGTTGTGGGGTGCGCATGTTACACAAATACATGGGTAGTTAACTTGTGAGCCTGTGCATAGTTGGTGGCCCCTGTGCTATAATTGGATGTTCTCTATTGTAAAACAATTGATGAGTCTGGGCAATTTATTGTTTACTGGGCAATAACTGGGGTGTTCTCTCTGTAAGCAGTGGCAGAGTGTGGGTGAATCATGCATTCCCTGTGACAAAAAGAAATGCGTTATCTTTTAAAAAACTGATGTAGCTGGGCATATCATGCGTCCCATGTGCAATAATGGAATGTGTTCTTTTGTACAGAAAATGATGGCAAGTAAGGGGCTCTGATCCTGGCAATCGAGTGAGCAATAGGCTTACCTGTCAATGCTGGTTAGGGGCTGTTTTCATGGATTTGTTATTTCTTCCAGAAACGCACAGGTTTCGTTCTATAACGGTCAAACCACGCCTAGTTAGCTGGCATGCCAGGGCTCGGAGCTGGTACAGGGGAAGAACACACTGGGGGCTAGTGTGTGGGCATCTGGGTCAGCACGTCCAGGATTGGAGTGTAACCTTTTTTCTAATTTCAGGACAATCGGATCAAGTACACAGGCACGCTATGAGAAGTACAGGTGGGAACGGAGGCAGGAATGGCCCGGGCGTGCTCCGGGCTCGGAGTCCGAATGCTGTTCCTGGATAAGTTACCTTGGGGGCAAGGTGACAACCCGGTTCTGACTTCTTGTAGGGGAGAGTAGAAGCAGTGTTAAGTGTAGCGGTTGTGCCATTACCATGACGTCCTTACACTTCAGCCACAGTTGTGCTCAATGACCTTAGGGAAATACTGGTCTCAGCTCTTAGATCACAGGAGGGGTAACCACAAGGGTAGATGGGCAGAAGACTGGTTTGGGACCTTTAGGAGGGTGCCCAGGGGTCTTTTTCAGAAGTTATCTGAAGGTCAATACTTGTGACACACTATAGGGTTTGCACACAGCAGGGGAGAGGGGACGTATGCTCCAGGGGGTGGAGCCCCTTAGAGTAAGGCGTGTGCAGCATGGACCTGGGGTAGCCAGCTCAGGCACGCTCCTGGGTTTGTAAAGTTGATGTTGATGTGATGGACCAAGGGTGCTGCACCATGTGTAAGTGATTTGGGACAGCATCTAGTTTACCAGTTCTGTATGGGATCATCACTAGCGACAGCAGCTGCTTATGGATAGCAGTATAACCGCTTTTAGTTTGCCCAGGTTTGGGGCGGGCAAGGTCAGCAGCCTGGCAGCCGGAAACAGGTAGGGAAAAATCATATCCGGGACAGAGTAATGTGCACTCGGCAGTCAAGCAATCTATATTTCAACAGAACCCTGATACACTGTCTGGAATATATGCAAGGTGATGGACTACACATAGATAGGCCTTGATTTGTGCAGGGGGCATGAGTGAGCCATTCCCAGGAGGATGCGATTGGCCTTGACAGTGCTGTAATGGAGGCGATGGAGCGCATTACTGACAGTTCACAGTCCTGTGCAGCGGCAGAACTGATAGAGTATTTTGGTTGCTGGACAGCACAGCTGTCCAGAGGTGGAAATGACATGTCCTGGAGCCAAGGGAGGCCTCCGAATGAACAGGCTGTAGGTCACTGGGTCTAGAGGGCCACTGTAGCGAGGTGGGGAGGGAGCCGACCCCTGATGACTGGTGGGTAGCTGACGCTGAATCCCCTCCTTCCCTCCAGAGAGACTGGGAGCCCTGGCAGAGTGACGTCGACGCTGAAAAGGAGGAAGGAGCCTTTAATTGGGCGTTCTCCGACGAAGACGAGACCACGCCCCCTGATGACGTCTCCGAGTCCAGAATGGACAAGAGCCAGGAAATCCTCTACTCGTCGTGCAACGTCACCCCGGAGGAAGAAGGCGGTTGGAGTGGGGAGAGTGGAGTACGGAGTTCGGAAAGCGTGAGAAGAGGCGAGGAGTCCCGTGAGCGGAGGAGTGAAGGAGAAGGCGGCGAGATACAGCCAGGAGGCCAACATCCCTGCAAAGCGCCGTGCCACACTCCCGAGGGAGGAGTGTGGCTTCAGCAGGTACGGCGGCGTTTGTCGGCCTGGGTGGGGAGGAGAGGTGGCCCTCTTGTGTAAATTGTGTAGACTTCTGTATATATTCTTCCCCGTACCCGCGTTCCATTCCCGTGTCCCTTCCTCCCTACGTTCCTACCCTTCCTTACCTGCCTTCCCTTCCCTTTCCCTTCACACTTCCCTCACGCTGCCCCATCACTGTAGATAACCTGTAGAGCACTTTTCAGCGGTGTCCCGGTTACTCCGGTCTTCCCCTAAAGGGCAATCAGTGTTCAATACTTTGAACTAACGGCGGTCCCTCTTTTTGGTTCTCTTTTGGCTGGACGACGACGAGAGGTGAGGAGAAGACTCCCGAAGACCTGCCTATGGCCAGCAAGGGTCGCCCTGCGCCAGAACAGGCTAATCCCACCGCAGCCACGGACCAATCCGGATTCGCCGGGGAAAGACTGACCTCACGCAGCAGAAGAGCCTTGTTAAAAATAAAACCCAGTTTACCCAAGAAAAGTCTCCGGTCTGTTCCTGACCACAAACCCACGCTACAGCCACTCACTCCGCTTTTGAAGCAGCTCTCTTTTCAGCAACTTTGCGCTGGCTTTCTGTGGTGCATTTAGAATGGGGAAGCGAGTGGCGAGTTCCAAACAGGACACAACAGGAGTAGCCTTGTGCAGACGGGATGCTGTCCTGACAGGCGAGGTCCTGACTCTAGGTTGAGATCTAAAACGGACCAAGAAGGGGCAAGAAAAGTTATATTGTTAAACAGGTTGGAAGTGCCAACCACTGCCCAGTGCGCCTAGTTGCGAGATACCTGGCACTGCGCCCCCCCCCCCCAGGTGAGGGGCCTCCTGATGCATGCTGATGGGACCCGTTGACCAAATACCAAGTACAGCGCATAATGGAGGTGTGTTTGGAATTCGCAAGCAACAAGGTCCAGGACAAGCGCTTTTACAGCCACGCCTTTAGAATAGGGGCATCAACCACGGCTTTCCAGGCAGGCTTGCCAGTGGAACACATAAAACAAGTAGGGCGTTGAGAGCCAAGTTGTTACAAGAATTACATACGTCCTTAAGAGGCAGGTTTAGGCACAGACCTCAATTTTGATGTGCCGTTGTTGTGTGACCTGAAGTCAGTGTAATCATGTTTGAAGAATTTGGTTGTGTACATAATGAACAAGGTGTAAAACATCTGCCAGGGGCGCAGGGGCCTAGCGCACATGATGAGGAGCACTTTTGTGCGAATTGAGCAACTTGCTGGGGACTTGTGAGTTATGGTGGTCTGAAATTACCCAGAGGCATTAGTGGCGGGGCGCAAGGTCAGGGGTGGCGAGGGAGAACTCTCGCAGGCATGTCAACCGCGCTATGCGCAAATGCACCGAGCAAAAAGGATTTGGTTTTGGCAGGCCATGGGTTGCTACATGCAAAATGCACAGGGTGCTTGAAGCAAATGGCATACACCTATCCGAAGGGGGATGGACCTCTTCCTGCTAGATTTAGCGGAAGCGATAGTAGCAGCAGGTTGAAAATACAAACGCTAGAAGGTGGGGGGGCTCTGGGGCGGCGGCGGCCTCACCCAGAGCCATGGCGGAGTTACAGGGCGATCCAACGCTGGAAGGTACAGAAAGGTACCCTCTACAGGAGTACCGGAAGGGTGCGAGAGCCAATTATCGCCAGCGAGATCCCCGGTGGGATCCTGGAGGAGTGACGGCGCCCCGTTAGTCCTTCGGGCGGTTGTGGACCTGAGCAACCAGGGGTTGCCTGCAACGCTCCGCCCCTCCCTAGGGGGGAGGGGCGCGAGTAAGGGGTGGACTGGAGGTCCGCCGGTGGGAGGGGCTAGCCCTTCTCCCAAATTGACAACACCCCCGCGGTTAACAACACAGGGGTTTATGGCTTATCAGGTGGGCAGGTGGCGAGAGGCGGCCTGACCCTGGATCGCCCGTAAGATAACAACATGTTGGCATAATGTTTATGCAAATAAAGCTGCAACAACTTTCTCCAACGAAAACATTGTGTGGTGTCTGTTATTTGGGAAGTTGTTGTGAGCGGTCTGGGGTATGGGCTGATGTTGGCACTATGCCAGGCTGCCCCGGGCCACCGAAGGGGGCCACCTAAGAGGGCGGCCACCCTTAGTGCCACAGGATAGCCCAGACCCCTTTAAGCCGTCTAGTGTGGGGACCAGGGGTCCCCAGTGACATACTTCCGGCGGGGTAGGGGCTGTCCACGGCTATATGGCCTGGGGTTGCGGGCCTGGCGCCCTCTTTGCCCCTCGATTGGCCACGTGGACAGAAACCTCTCCTCCTTGACCGGACGGTCGTTGCTGCCCGTGCTCTGTTTTCCCTCCCTACCGCTAACCCGGCTGGCGGGCAGCAGGAGGGGGGACTTATTTAATACAAATTTGTTTTGTGTTGCAGGCGGAGTTACAGGCCGATCCAACGCTGGAACGTACAGAAGGGTACCCTCTACAGGAGCACCGGAAGGGTGCGGGAGCCAATTATCCCCAGCAAGATCCCCGGTGGGATCCTGGAGGAGTGACGGCACCCCGTTAGTCCTTCGGGCGGTTGTGGACCTGAGCAACCGGGGGTTGCCTGCAATGCTCCGCCCCTCCCTAGGGGGGAGGGGCGCGAGTAAGGGGTGGACTGGAGGTCCGCCAGTGGGAGGGGCTAGCCCTTCTCCCTAATTGACAACACCCCCGCGGTTAACAACACGGGGGGTTTATGGCTTATCAGGTGGGCCGGTGGCGAGAGGCGGCCTGACCCTGGATCGCCCGTAAGATAACCCAACATGTTGGCATAATGTTTATGCAAATAAGGATGCAACAACTTTCTCCAACGAAAATATTGTGTGGTGTCTGTTATTTGGGAAGTTGTTTTGAGCGGTCTGGGGTATGGGCTGATGTTGGCACTCAGCCCATACCCCAGGTGCACTGGGGGCCTGAGATGTAGATTGTGAGGAGCAGCCTTGCAGATCCCATCTGCTTTGGACTTGCGGGCTGGAGGTGAGTAGACTGACCGTAATCCTCCACCCCCGCTCAACTGCTGACAGAGGCCTATGGGGGCCTGTGCTATTGGGCAGCTTAGGGTCAGCCTCTTGGCGCGGTCCTTGCACTTTTCCCGATCTCACCTGCTGTGGCTGCTGCCCTATGAGGAAAGTGAGCAGCGGGTCTCAAACGGGCGGGACGGCGCTGGATAGCCTGCTTGAGGGCCTGACATGTGTGAACTGCCCACAGTCCTGCAAAGGAATCGCAGACTTTCCGGGTCCCACTACTGAAGCTGGAGGGGTCCATGCAGGGTTGCAAAGACCAAAGCAGAGGAAATCTGAAACTTAATGATGACAAATGGAGCGAGTAGGAGGGACAGAGGACCCTGATTTGCACGAAGTCCAGTGCTGCTCCCCATCTGCCTGGTTGCTCACTTACATGGTGCACCCTGGTTTGACCGCTGCCTTGCGGAACCAGCTGTGCTGCAGAGGACCTGTCGGAGCTGAGAAGGTGAGATGATTGAGAGGACTGCTGCTGGTTCTTGGGGTGTGGTTGGAGTTCTTGCCTCTCCCCTACCTTCACTGCACAGAGGGCGACACCTGGCTCCTGTAAACATGGGCTCCAGCATACTGCATCAGTAGATATTTGGGCGCCTGTACCCTGGTTGTTTGTCTCAGGGCTCCTCGGTGAGCACGGCCTGCTGTGTGAGAGCCTTTTTCTCTTCGCTGCTCCCAAGATGACCGCCCCTGGACTTATGTAGCTTATGAACGAGTATCATCTAAGCGGGCAGACCACACACATTAATTTTTACAGCACAGGCCCCAGAGGGCTTGCACTACCTGGCAGAACGGTGGTGGGGTTTTGCTTCGTGGGGCTGACCCGTCACTGGATATTTCACTCTAAGTGAACACCTATTATCCTGTATTAGACGGAATTGCCTCCCCTTGACTCCAGGAATATACCTTGTCGAAGCCAAGACTGCTTGTTTCCATACCTCCTCCGTGGACCCACCCGATTGCATTCTAATGATGGTGAAACCAAAGCCCAATAAAGGCCCAGAAGGTGGACACCACACCAGCTGACAAGACCCTGTCAGCCTGCAGCAACTATAGAAGCGGCTCCTTGCCCACTCTACCCAATGCCCGAGGGGGTGTCTATCCAAGACCCAGGCCACTGAGGAACGAGCCTGAGCGGTTGCAGGAGTCTCCTTCCACAACATGAACTCCTTTGCACTTCTTCAAGATGAGCACCCATCAGAGTCGGGAACGGACTTGGGTGGTTCACTCCCTTCCGTCATCGGGGACAGTCAGGGTCTGAAGGTTACTCCCAGATCGGCTGACAACTTGTGACTGTGCCTCCTGGAATAGCCACTTTTTCGGTGACAAACTTTATGTACACTTCACTAGATACGATGATAGTAGGCAAGTAAGAGGTGGTATGTATGGGATTGTGGGTCATTTATAATCAGGGCCTGCACTAGGTCTACCCAACCAATGTTGCTACCTCATCAGGGCCACAGGCAGCCCCTGACTTTGATTTTGGTGCCATGCCACCCCCATGTTTCAAAGTGGACTCTAGCATGGATTGTTTTTTTCTCTTTTGTGCTTCTTCTTTTTTGCATTCTATTGATATCGGTGTATAGCTTGTTTGTTTTTCTATGGACGGGCCTTCTCACGGCTACTGTCCCAGGGGGGAAATCTGTTGTTTATTGTTAACCTGTTTAATCGAGATACTCTATCAATGTTCCACACAGTAATTGCTGCAACCCTGTGTGCAATGACCATAGGCGGTGTTTACCTAACTTGCATGTGCCACAGGGAGGGGGGCAATGGTTTCATAGAGTCCCCAGACCATACACAATGCATGACAAGACTAGAGAATTACCAGAAAACCGTGCCCCTCAATATCCTAATTACCTGGAATGTACGAGGTATGGCCTCGCCAACTAAACGATCTTGCATTTATGCCTCTCTTAAATGGATCCAGATACATATAGCCATGCTCCAAGAAACACACTTCAACACCACTGATTACACAGACTTCTTGCTAAATGGAGGGGGTAGGTATATGGCTCTTCAGATCCCTCCTACACTCAAGGGTCTTAATTTGGGCTTCACCGGGGTTACCCTACACTATGGGCACTCAGAGGGCAGACACAAGTGGTTGATTTGTGATCCTAGAAGGCCAATTGGATGGTGAACTCCTCACGCTAACCGCAATCTGTGCCCCCAACACTCAACAGGCTGAATTTTTAGAAGCCCTCACACCGGTGCTCCTGGGAGACCCATCCGCACTCAGACTTTAATTGTGTCCCAAAAGTCATGCTTGATCGCTTCCCCTCCCTCAGAGTGGCCATCACATGACAGTCCGCACACTTCCTTGGTCAAGGAATCTCACGAATGCACCTTTTGGATGCATGGTGATGCCTACACCCACTAGATCAGGAGTATTCTTATTACTCACAGGTCCATGACATCCACACTAGAATCTACCTATTTATTTGTGTGATCCAGCTCGGAGCACGATTATCTGGGGTGGAATACCTTGCATGCAACTAATCTGACTATAGTCCCCTACGTCTCACCTTACAGTGGGGATGATAAAGCTCAATCATACCCACATGGCGGCTACAGTCGATGGCTTTGTCTGATAACCTCTTCCACGTGGGTCTCACCCAATGTATTGATGAACATTTCACTCTTAATGCAGGCAGTGCCTCATCTCGAGAAACTGAATGGATTGCCCAGAAAATGGTGGTGCAGGCCACTGCTTGGCAGCTTCCTGGGAGATACGCAAGACGCTGTTGAACAACCTCTCGAATATTGAGGGTGACCTCTGCTCCCTAGAGAACTGGGTAGCAGATCGGGCAGCCACAACTGCGCAGCTTTACCTACTACGGAGGTAGTGCAACGAGGATGAGGGCACGCTCAGTAGGCATGATTAAGGATGACATTTAGCTTCACAACACATGGATGGCGATCGCCCAGGACGACTACTTAATACGGGCGGCTCAGCAATGCACCCCTATAGGCATGATACGCATGGGTACTGGCAGGTTGCATACCACGCAGATGGACATAAATGGGGCTTTCCGCAACTACTAGTGGGAATTAAACGGAACCCCTGCACCATTTTCCCGGTCCCAGGCTTGCGATTTCTTTGGTCCCCATCAGCTAATACGATTGAATGCCCTACATAGGGCTGAAATGGAGGAGCTGCTAAAATGGAGGAGATCCGCATGGCCAATGCCCAGATTGTGCGCGAGAAGACCCCGGGTACAGACGGTTTTCCAGTTGAGTACTATGCCACCTTTGTTACTCAGACCTCGCAGCACCTGATGTTTTGCTGAGGTTAGAGAATGGGAACTCCTCCCTGACTCAATGCGCAAAGCCTTGATTGTAGTTTTACTCAAACCTGGCAGAGATCCACTGGATGTCCACTCCTATCGCTCCCTCTCTCTACTTAACATGGACTGCAAGATCCTGGGTAGAGTGTTGGAGAACCGATTTGTCCCCCTCACCCACCTATTGGTCCACACAGACCAATCCGGCATCATACCGGGCCGCAGTCCTTTTATTAACATCTGCTGGTTGTTCCTCCTCATGCACGATACACCACTCATAGCACTTGAACAAGTGGCGGTGTCACTGGATGTGGAAAAAGCATTTCACACCTTGAGGTGGGATTATCTTTTTCTGATCTTTGCCGAGATGGGGATTGGAACGGAATTTCTGGGATGGATTGGCACTTTGTATGCTAATCCCACGGTGAGAGTGAAGACAGGACAGAACATCTCGGACAGGGTGGATATTTGTAGAGCGTCTACAAGATAGGGATGTCAGTCATCCCCTTTCCTGTTTGCACTAGCCATGGAGCCTCTGGCCTGTCAATGTCATCTGTGGGCTGAGGACTGGGGCATCCGGGAAAGGGATATTTAGCACGTTATATCGCTCTACACTGACCATGCCTTAATCTTCCTCCAGGATGAGGATGCATCACTTCCGGGGCTTATGGAGATATTAGACACTTTTGGTGAGATTTCTGGGCTACTCGGAAACTGGGATAAGTCCTGTGTATTCCCTCTGGTGTGCAGACTGGTTGCAGAATGGGAGGATCCCCTGGGGACTCGCCTACGGTGGTGCTACGATACCATTAAAAAACTAGGTATAGAAATATATCACACTGAGAAAGACCCCAAAGAGGGGGATCTGGACAAGGCTGTGACCTCCATACGGCATTCCCTCTCTTTCTGATGCTCGCTCCCACTGTCTCCGTCAGGTTGGGTGGCTAAATCTATAATGTTGGTTCTCCCCGGACTGTTATACTTCTTTGTGGCCCTCCCACTCCTGCTCCCTAGGAGCGGGTTGCTGCTTGAACTAATATTGGGCTCTAGACATCGGTGGGTTGCCTTAAGCACAATGCAATGCTTATTTAATGATAGCAAATTGGGGGCACCCCACTATGAACTTTATTATGCCGCTGCACAGCTGCAGGGTCTAATGGCATGGTTGTGCAACCAGCATCCTCCTGAAACCGTCCTAGTGCACGCAATACCGAAGGATGTGAGTACTAACACATGGCTGACCAATTCAGCATCCAGTACATGATACGCGTTCAGACAGATGGCACTTGCTGGCGGAGGTATGTACACGCCAAAGGCTCTGCGCTTCCATACTCCCCAGAAATTGTTATTTGGGATGTGCCTACATTGCACAGGTGTTGTGTAGTTCCTAGGAGTCCCCCAGGACCTGCCCGTTTTGGATGACCTAAACTGAGGGCTTGGTGTCCCAACCGCTTCCGGACACCCCCACAGGATATGTCAGCCATTAGACCAGCTAGCTCTACAGTGCCACTACCACCCCCATGTTACAGTGATGTAGGTAGTCCGTGGAAACCACTGAACATGACAACCCCGATTCCTCAGGGATCATGGAAAACAGTACAGGACGTTTTGCTCAGACACTCATGCTTGCTTTCAATCAGAAAATACACAGGATGGCGATTGGGACGTTTCAATAAGAATTTATTGGTCCACGACAGCTTTGTGTAAAACATATGTGCTGCGACAATCAGGAGACATAAGCAAACAAAAGAGATTGCTAGTACCAATGTAGTGAATAGTAGATCAATTTCTACCATAGTGCTAATACGATGAACAGAAACAGTTCAGATAAAAACAATAGCACTTGCATATTCCTAAAACGTGCGCCCCAAGTAATTTGTTAAAATGTACCTAGCCTAACCGCGATGTGTAGGTGTACGTGTGTATAGATATGTGTATCTGTAGCCAAGAAACCTCCAGGGAAGAACCAACCCTCACCTGGTGATTTGGAATGAAGAACCCAGTCTCTGCGTCGAGGATGACAACCCTTAAGGGATTTCTGACCGCTGCTTGTCGGAGATTCGGCATGCAGGACCCTTGGAAGCTTGGAAGGAATTCCCCTTTAATTTTCAGGGGGAAGTGAGGGTCTTTTATACTAAAGTGGTCACTCCAGAGTTTTTCCTAGAATCGATATGTTTTTAAAACAACCATGGATGTTTTGAAAACAATCATAAATGTTTTGAAAACAAACACCAAAGCTTTTCTAAACAAGTGTGATCGTGCACAGCTGGCTGTTGGCCAAGGATGAAAAAAGCGGTGACAATTATACAGAATAAATCTGCAGTGCCTGGGGATATGTTTATGTACGTCAGATACAGGGATTCAGATAGAAGATTGAGAGCCGGGTGTCGAAGAGACAGGAGCAAGCTATTAGGTAAAAGGTCACCTGTTTAGAATAGGTATAATCATGTGGATGGCATAATGTATGTAAGATGGGGTATACATTGATTATACTATCCTAAAAGACATGACACAGGGTGGCACAATGCCCTGACCTGGCTCCTTGGAGCATAGCAGAACTCACATTGCTGGTTGACCTCTATAATGAGTGCACGCTCATGTCCTTTCAGGATCTGGTGGAGTCATATGGCCTAAATAATGGACAGTTGCTCACACACATTTTATTTATTTATTTTATTTTGCGTGTTTGTACCGCGCTAGGATCACTTCCCGAAGGAGTATCTCCGCGCCTTTGGCAGCCAAAAAGCAACTAGCGGACCCTAACCATAAACATAAGTCAATTTTGAAAAAGGAATGTCTTTAATTGCTTCCTAAAAGGAAGGTGGTCCTTGCACTGTCTCAAATACAGTGGAAGGCTGTTCCACAAAGTTGGACCAGCAACCGTAAGAGATCTTCCCCCTTGTCTCGCTTTGCTAAATTTTGGAATCTGTAACAATGCCTGCTCACTGGATCTCAAAGAGCGTGTCGGTGTATACCAGGAGAATTTATTGATCAGGTATGCTGGACCATTTCCCTGTAGACACTTATGCATTGTACAGCAGATCTTAAACTTCACCCTCTGTTTGATGGGTAACCAATGCAACTTCTCCAAAAGGGGTTTAGAGGGGGTGCGAGAGGGCTTATTCAGGACCAGACTGGCCGCAGTATTCTGGACTACCTGGAGTCTAGAAATTACCGCTTCATTTGTTGACAACAACAGCCCATTGCAGTAGTCCAAGCGACTCAATACTAGGGCCTGCACCAAGGTTCTCCTAGTAGAGTCAGGTAGTAAAGGGAAAACCTTTCGTAGCATCCCGATGATATGAAAGCAGGAGCCCACCACTTGATTGCTATGATGTTTTAATGAGAGCTCCTGATCAAGTCGGACGCCAAGGTTTTTCACTACCTGCTTGGGTTCTGGGGCCGGGCCAAGATCTTGAGGCCACCAGTCTGGGGTCCACAGAAGTTTGGCCTCACCGAACAGCATCACCTCCGTTTTTGCAACATTACACTGCAGGAGGTTTGATGCCATCCAGTTTGCCACCGCCTTCATCCCCTGGGCAAAGGAGTTCCTGACCTCCACCGTAAGGTTATCCAGGAGACATGGAATTCAGACAAATCCGAACTCCCCATTTCCCTGGGGCTACATGCCCTTTTATCGGCTACCTGCACCTGCCACACCATCACAGTTTTATACACCACACCAGCCGACCACGCAGTGAAGGCATGCGCCTGGTGGAATGAGATACTCCAACAACCACTTTCTGATGGGACCTGGTCCCCGCCCTCCAACTGGCAAAAAATGTTTCCCGTGATTACTGATTTCGCTAAACACAATTAAATTTAATTCACCAGACTTCTCTCTCCCCACACAGCATCCAACACAGGCTCCCGGCGCTCGCACCAGAATGCCCCAAATGCCAACTGCGCAATGTAGACCTCTTTCACATGGTTTGGGCATTCACATCATTGCAACCTACGTGGACAAAGATAACTGCACTCGTCACTGGCATGGTGATGCACACTCTCACTCCCACACCTGAATTGTGTCTACTGGGGCTGCGCCCCCGAACGAAGGGCAAAAACATCTACAACATTTTATAGATTTGGGTTTTGTATTATTTAAACGCAGCATAGCCACGGCATGGAATTCTCCTGCACCCCCAGATACAAAATAGTGGTTGCGTGACTTGTTGACTTGGACTGGGGCTGAAACGCACACTCTTAGGTTGCTTAGAATGAGATGTGATTCCCGGACAGGAAGCGAGTGCTGGGAAACCTTCTTGCTTACAGTAAGGACAAAATGGATGAACGAACCCCGTGAAAGACAATCATTTCTCCCATTGAGCAGGACTGGCTCGATGGGCGCTACGCTGATTGCTCGGCCTTAGCGAGCACAATGTCCACTGTTTCATACCCACATGATACTTTCATGAACTGGTTCCCCCCTCCAGCGCCTTGAGACCCTCACAGGTGAGTAGCGCGATTGATTGTATGACTACCCTGAGAGATACGCTCCCAGTGGCTATCACGTATGGTCGCAAACTTTGTACACCCATGGGACACCTACTCCTCCCACTGCCTCCTGTGACGCACGTACATGACATTGCCCTCCTGCAACCTCACTGACATGCTCCTTTCCTTAGACATGGCACCCGCACATTACATTAGGCACACACCGGAAATGGTGGGGTAACAATGGATAACCCACACATCATGGTTAGCTGATCCGGAACAAATAAGATTTTGCTATGGTTGTTTATGGTTTGTTACTCATTGTTTTTATGACCTGTTTACCCCTGTGCAATGATGTAACCCAAGCCGGTCCATTGATATTGTTACTTAAGCCTGTTACTGACAGATGTGATGTATTGTCCTGATGATTCTCTATTTTTGGTATTGTAGCACTGAAATTATGTGTCAGGAGCATTACAGACGATCACTGTATAAAACCAAAAAAGCTGTCACAAAAAATATTTGAGAAAAAAAACTGTTTGGGTAGTCATCCAATTGGGGACCTATCTGGGTTGGGAGTTGAAGGGGGGTTTCACCAGTTTAAGTTGCACAGATCACACAGAGAGAAGGAGCCCGGACAAACATGGCGATTCCCTCAGGGTACGACTTGTGTGCAAACTAAGAGATGCCCTCCTTAACCTTCCGATCCCCGTGCAGGCTTGGTCTCCTCCTTCCCCTTCCTGTTATACATTACACAGGCTTGAATGGCTAGAATACGCATCCTAACCTGGAACTTCTGGGGAATGGGGACAACACGCAAGTTACTCCAGTGCAACAATATGTGAGGAAGCTCTGCTCCAGGAAACTCACATAGCAAAATATGAGGAGAGTCGATTACAAAAGTGCTGGTGAGGGCAATTTTACAGTATTACTTAATATGGATTTGCAAAGGGAGTGCTCATATGTGTCAGACCAGGGGTGCCCTTCCGGCAAATCGCAGTAGATGCTGATCCAGAGGGGCACTATGTCCTGGTGGAAGGCCAGCTAGATGGTAGACCTATACCGTTGGGAAGTGTAAGCGCACCAAACACAGCCCAGCCAGCTTTCCTGGCACACCTTTACCTTATCCTCACCCAATGGGCCCACATTCCCTGGGAAATTGGAGGGGACTTCAATTGCGTTCTAGATCCACAGCTAGACCGCTCACACCCCCATTACCTTCCCCTCCAGTAGTGTCAACAGCCACCCGCCTTACGCAGTGTATCAGACACTGGTCCCTCCACGATAGCTGGCAGGTCCTTCATCTAGGGATCACGGAATACTCTTGCTACTTAACTCCACACGACTTGCATGTGCAAGTAGGTAGCATTCTTTGCCACTACACAGTGCAGGTGCAGGTAAAGGACGCAGAGTACTTAGGGAAAATATTTTCCAATCACAATCCACTTCAGATGCAACTTATGCGGGGAGAACCACATCCCCTGGTTCAGACATGGAGATTGCAGCTAGTGATGCTAGAGCTTCAGGTCTTTAGAGAAGAGATACGAGAGATGATAACCCAATCAGTGAAGAGAATTGGGGCACGGCTACCTCTAGACCAATCGAATGGGAGTCGTTGAAAGTGGTGATAAGGGGTCACTGCATCAGAGCGGTGGTAGGGGCTAGGGCGAGTATGCACAGAAACCTAGTACAGACCGAATCGCTGTTGGGGTCCTGGAGATGGCAGCGAGGACAGACCCCATAGCAGAGCCTGCCCTAACCGAGGCACTGAAGCACAAAGCACTTCTGATAGAACAACTGTGCTGGCTGGCCTTTAGGGCATATCAGGCTAGGTTGCCCCCGGAAGGGGACAAATGAGGCTGCCTATTGGCATGCATCCTATGTAGTGTGACATCAGTCACCCCCATCACAATGATCGGAGAAACCCTAACCCACACGCATATTAGTCAATCAGACATACACAGGGCATTTACTGCATTTTAGCAACAGCTGTATTACCCCCTGCACATAGAGAGTCAAGTACACATCACAGACTTCCTTGAGGGTCTTGTAATTCCCACTCTCGACCCTCTGGAAAGAGGACAACTGAAAGACCATCTTACTATACAGGAAATTCCGGGGCTATTAGAGGCGCAGCCACACAGAAGACCCCAGGCCTAGATGGTTTGTCAAACAAGTTTAACAAGGCCCATGAATCTCTCCTTGTCTCAAAATTACTGGAGGTGTACCAGGCCGTCCGTGGCGAAGGCCGATATGAGGTTCCCTATTGGTGTCCCTATCCAAACCAGAGAAAGACCCATTAGAGCTCACATCATACAGACCATTATCAATACTAGGAACAGATTACAAGATCCTTAGTAAAGTGATAGCGGTCAGCTTGATGGAGCACATGCCCATCTGGTTTATGTCGACCACAATGGTTTTAGTCCCGGAAGGTCAACTACATTGAATGTTCGAAGATTACACAAACTGATGGAGCTGATCTCAGTGCAGTGGCCTTATGCAGCCTGTCTAATGCTGGATCTGTAAAAGGCATTCGACACTGTGGACAATTGACATCTTGGAGGGAATGACCCTGATGGATTTTTTGTATAACCACTGATCCCTACAGGAGTTAAAGTGTGAAAGAGAGGTGACCCAATTTTTCAATTCATTTTTAAATTGAAGTTTTAAAGGGACGTAAAGCAGTAAGAGCCCATGTAGCCAAAGAGCTATTTTACTTTGAATACTGGGTTGCTTCTGTCGCAAGGGTGGTCAGGAGGTGGTTGTTGTTCATGTGTTTTATACTGTAGAGATTTTAAGTAATCGCACAGTTAATAAAAAATATACATATACACACTGTGGACTGGGGTTACCATTTCTCCACACTGACTAAAATGGGCATATCCGGGAGACTACAGAGGCTCATTAGGGTCTTCTACATGGCGCCTGCTGCCCAGATGAAAATAGGCCAGCTTATGTCACCTTCTTTTTCAGTGAGTAGAGGGCCCCACCAGGGATGCCCCTCTCACTGCTTCTATTTGCACTAGCAATGGAGCCCTTAGCTCGGTGACTCCGACAGAGGGTTGAGGAGTGGGGTATACTGCTGAATGAGGAAATGCATTGCGTTTCATTATACACAGATGATGTCCTTATGTACGTATGGGACACTCAACCGGGGATTCCTGAGATTGCATGGATTCTTGAAGAGTATCAGACAGCGTCGGGACTAGGAGTCAATTTGGCCAAGTCATGTATCTTCCCACTTCATGTGAACTGCTCTCCACAATTTATATCTGTGGGTTTCCACTCGTTGAGATGGGAACCCTGCACGTTCCAATACTTGGGAATTCGTATATATTACGATACACAGGACCACATTGACGGAAAACTTACAAGGGCTGTATCTTCTCTTCACCCGCTAATAATGTTTTGGAGCACCCTACCACTTACGGTACAGGGACTAGTATCCCTCTCTAAAATGGTGATGCTCCCCGGCTCTTATACTTCTGCCATACCCTTCTTGTCCATATCCCACGGTCAAACTTACACGCCTTACATGTGATGCTGGGTAGTTTTATATGGAACAGAGGCAGAAGGCAAATGGCACTCTGTAAGTTACAGCTACCAGTCGGCAAGGGGGGCTGAATTTAGAGCATTAATATTTGGCGGCGCAGTCACAGTGGCCCGCGAAATGGTTACCAGGGTGACAGACTGACTAGGTGAGTGGGCTTCTCGCGGTCAGGGCGTAGGCAATGATGGGGGCAATGAACAGGTGGAGCTTCCCAGAGCAGCTAATAACTTTGTGTACATAGCCTATGAAAGTTATCGAAGTGGCCTATGGCTCTTGTCGCACATGTTACCATATCCTCCCGCAATAAATCTAAGCAATATAGCTCTGTTCTGTGAACTCGTAGGGAGAGATGGCCTGGCTGGAGTGGGCACCATTGGTGATCTATTCAGGGATGGGGCGCTGATGCCTTTTGATCAACTGCAGGATGAGTGTGAGTTGCGGTGGGGCATTTCCTGGCCCATGGTATACTAGTGGCAGAGCAGGGCCCTTTATGGAATATCACTGACACTGAGCCGGAGCAACATCCACTAGCACATGCGCTCCACATCATGGGTAGTGGCCGTCAGCTCATCACATGGTTCACCAAAGCTCTGGCGCATAGGACCGTTGACCCCCTTTTGGCAACGCGCAGAAGCTGGGAGAGGGACATAGGCTGCGACCTGACACCCAAAGAATGGGAGAGGATCATATAATATCCGTGGGAGCTATCCTGTAATACCAAATATCAATACATCCAACACAACATATTGCATAGGGCCTACCTCACCCCTGCAAGCCTACCCAAAATGTTTAATACTCCTTCCCTCTGCGTCAGCTGTCACGCACCACAATGCTGGTCTGGCGCATGTGTTCTGGAGCTGCCCGGTGGCGTAGACTGTGTAGGGCGGTTACAAGAGTGCTGACAGCAGTGACTGGACGCACTGGCTTGTACACTATGGAAGGAGCATTGTTGGGAGTATATAAGCAGAATAAAGGTAACTAACCCATTCATAGACCTGGCGATACTCATTACACGTCACTCCATAGCAATGCAGTGGAAGGCGCATGCCCTCCAGAGAATACAACACTGGTGCGCGGCAACACTTAAGTGGGGCAGAGGCAGTGGTGTTGAGGAGAGAGGAAGCTAGAGAGCTATGTAGGTTTCCCATAGCGGGATTTTGGGGGACCATGTTACTGGTGTTGCAGACATACCAAGATGTTCCCCCGGATAGTAAAAGTTATATAGGCCTACAAGTACAAATACATCATCTGTGGGCCCGTCCATGACTGCCTTTGCTGTTTGTTTCTCAATTCCTGAAAACCCCTGGCATACTACTCGATCCCGGTTGACCCTTAGGACTATACACACATTGCGACATGGGGAAAGGAACGAGAGGCTACCTGGCACATGCATCAACATTGGAGTTTGCGATTCCTTAATTGCAAAAAATAAGGAATCGCAATTAAGGAATCGCAAACTGCAATGCATCAAGAAATCGCTAAATAAATTGCGATTTCTTAAAATTCCTTAATTGCGATTCTCAATTTAAGAATCGCAATAAAGGAATCCCTTCTGATTCATTCCTATGGGCCTAGAGGCCCATAGGAATGTCTTACCTCCTGGTCTACTGATTTTAGATGTAACCTGCAACTTCAAGTGATCCAAGAGATTTAGGGCCTGATTACGAGTCTGGCGGTCCAGGGACTGCCAGACTCATGGGGACATGGCAGTAGTGGTCCAGCCACCGCCTCACCGGCAGTTCGATCACCCTATTACGAATTCGGCAGTCAGACTGCCATTCCACTGCCGCAACCGCCAGGGAACCACGTTCCCTGGTGGGCCCGCTGCGGTCTGAGGGCTGCAATATGCTTGGTGTTGCCCCGATGCACCACCAAGTATAATATGTCTTTCCTCGCCGGTCTCATGGAGGTTCTTCCTCCATGTAACTGCTGGCGGTGAGGAAAGAAAAGGGGTCCTACAGGGCTCCCCTCTTGTCTCTGTGCACGGGGTACATGCAGGGGGGGGGCATGGCGGTCCCACGGCGGTGGTGTTTAAGGCTCACAATGAGCCTTTACACAGCACCGCCGTGGGACCGCCATGCCACCCGCCCGCTAGCCCACATACTTATAATCTGGCAGGCGAGTGGTACCGCCCACCTCCGCACTGCCAAAAGTCGTAATCAGCCCCTAACTGCCAAGTCTTACATTTTTAGGGTAAGATTAAGCGACTTGATATAGTGAACATTTTATGGCCTGAAAGAGAGTTCTTGGGATCTAGCAGAATGGATCAACTTAACATGTCTGATGCAGTGTTTTTATTCACACTTTCTAAATGAACTTAAGACGGAGGAGAGTTCTTATGTATGGAAAAATTGTCAGACAAGACATCGCTACAGCACACTAGACCCATGACTTTAGACCAGGCAACAGAAGAAGCTGCTGATGCTGGCTAGAAGACACAAGGCGTAAGTGGGCTTTATAAGAAAACATAATGTACTATAATCTGTGGAGGCCACTGTCCTTTCATCCTCAGATTGTTTTTTGAGGATGGAAAAGAAGTCACTGCTTTTCACAAGACACTATGAGCCTGTATCAGTACATGCTAGAAGCCTCGAAATTAAGAAAGAATTACAGAATTTACGAACTCAAAATGGCTGAAGTTTCTTGACATTTGTATCAAGTCTGATTAGTAGCATAGTATAGCTCAGAGAAAGCACACACACTGGACAACTTATTTTTAACCCCTCCCACGCTGGTGACGGAACCGCTCCCTCACGCCCCTCGGGTGGGCTGTGCTGGTGACGGAGCGGTTCCGTCACGGCCCGCTCGCCGCGCCTGCGTGGCGCTGATTTTGCGCCTGCACGGCGCGTTCTATTGAGCGGGCGGGGCCGTGACGGAACCGCTCCGTCACAAGCACAGCCCACCCGAGTGGCGTGACGGAGCGGTTCCGTCACCAGCGTCTGAGCACCGCGCGCCCCCCCGCCCCTTAGCGCTGCGGCGGAATTGCCGCCGCAGCGAAAGGGTTAAGCATGATCAAAGCATGAGACAGCGATCTTATGAAAGAGGCTCATTCGCAATACATTTATTTATTTATTTATTTATTTATTATTTATTTAAGAAGCTTATAGAGCGCGCAGCTACCCCCGACGGGGGTGTCCCGGCGCTGAGAGTACAAGTTAATCACGGGAGGGGGGCTGCCGGGTTCACGTCCATCCTAGCCTGAAGCTACAGAGGGCTCCCTGCTCGCCTAATCAGAGTTTGGTAAACAGCCAAGTTTTTAGTTTACGTCGGAAGACTTGCTCTGACTCAATGAACCTGAGGTCCAGAGGAAGGCTGTTCCAGTACTTGGCCGCAGTCACTCCGAACGTCCTGCCGCCACTCCTGGCGAGCCTAAATCTGGGAGCCACCAATAGGCGATGGCTGTTAGATCTCAGATGTTTTACTGATACGGATAATTTGAGTCTTTTACTCAGGTAAACCGGGCCAATTCCATGAATCGCCCGAAAGGCAAGGATCAAGATTTTAAATTGAATGCGCCGGGGCGACGGGGAGCCAATGTAGGTCTTCCCGGTATGCTGTGACCGAGTTGCGGATAGGGATGTTTCCAATAAGTCTGGCTGCCGCATTCTGAACAATTTGCAATCGGTCAATGAGATATAGGGGGGCACCGGCGTACAAGCTATTGGCATAGTCCAAGTGTGCCGTAGTAAGAGCATGGACGATCGTTTTGCGGGACGACTGGGGGAGATAGGGAAAGATCTTCCTAATCATGCGCAGCTTTCCAAAGCAGGCCGCGGTAACTCTGTTGACCTGAGCTTTGCAGGACATAGCGTTGTCAAAAAGGAAGCCGAGATTGCGGGCCGACTGTACAGGACTGGGAGGGGGATTCAGTACAGTAAGCCACCACAAGGTGGCGGGGGGGGCTGATTTCTGGCTAAAAAAAAGCATCTCAGTTTTGTCCGTGTTCAGGGCCAAATGATTAGAAGCCATCCATGCACAGATGTTGCCAAGGCAGTTGCGAAAGTTGGAAAAATGGGAGTCAGAGTGGTCTCTAAAGGAAAAAACAAGCTGAGTATCATCAGCGTAAGAGACCACCCTGACCCCCCAGGACTCAACTACCCTGGCAAGTGGGCCTAGGTACACGTTAAACAAAAGAGGGCTCAAGGCCGAGCCCTGGGGCACACCGCACAGAAGGGGTTTATCCTCTGATTCAAAGGGACGAAGAAGTCTTACACAGTGGCGTAGCTAGGCAAACTGCTGCCTTTGGTGGACCCTGCCTTTGCCGCCCGCGTGAGAGCGGGCGGCAAATGCATGTAAGAGCGGGGGGAGGTGAAGCCGCCTCCAAAACTCGTGCCGCCCCTGTTCTTGCAATGTGATGCTCAGGCTGGTAACAGCCCTGGGACCTCTGAATGCTTCTTCCATTTTTCTTAGGTGTCATAAGCACCTGTTTCCAAGGGCCAGATATACAACCAAGGAATTTGTGACTCGCAAAATGTGTCGCAATAGCGACTCGCTATTTGTGAGTTGCAAATTGGTATGTACCGCAGTGTCTGCGACTCTGATTGTGATTCCCAATGGAGTCGCAAATTGCATGCCTCATGCATATTCATGAGTCACTCGCAATTTGCACCCCCCATTGGGAATGGCGGGCCCTCCCAGGTATAGTGGCCTGCTGGGCTCAGCAGACCTCCATGTCTGGAAGTGCTTTTAAATAAAGCAGTTTTTTTTAATGCAGCAAGCTTTCCTTAAAGGAAAACGGGATGCATTTAAAAAACAGAAAAATGAAACGTTTTCATTTAATTTTTTAAGGGCAGGTAGTGATCCCTGGGACCACTGCCTGCTCTTAAAAATGTTTTTAGAGCCAGTCACAAAGGGGGACCCCGTCCTGTTTGCTAGTTTTCTGTGAAGGGTGGTATACTGCCACTGTTTTGCGGCTGCAATTGCGGTCGCAAACAGTCATACATGGCATTTGGGGTCGCTATTAGGAAGTGAACGCCACTTCCTAATAGCAAGTTGCAAATCCTATTTAGAGAGTCGCAAATAAATTGCAACTCGCTAAATAGGGTTTGTACATGGCGCTGTAGGATGGACATCTGGCCCCAAGTATTAAAAAACATATACTCCTGGGAAAGAGCAAACATGGTGCTTGGCCCCATCTAGTGGTCAACAACATAAGTTGCTTCATTATTATTGAATATTGTAAATAGAGGGGTTCGACCCATGTAGTCAGTGGGACCTGGGTAATAAATTGAAGTGTATGAAGGGGTCCCAGACCAGAAACACAAAGAATATATAAAATCAACTGGATTTTCACACAATTGGATAAGATCAAACACACAAAGTGACGGTTGACAGTGTTTTTATTTTCACTGAACCCACAAGACCATATAGTGGTTGTATAAAGCATTCCACATAACAGAGACTCCTGTAATGATTCTTATTATCAATCTTGGGGTGAGGAGTTCGTGTGAGTAGAAAACGGTCTACGTTTCGACCCAGGGGTGTAGGATAATGGATCCTTCTCTGTTATGTGGAATGCTTTGTAAAACATGTGTTTCCCTTGATCTCCGATTCATGGATCAATGACAATGATGTTTTCATTTGTGGATTTGTGCTTAACGATTTTTCTGATTAGTGATGTTAACTAACTGAAGCACTTCCCCTCCCCTTGCACCCCTTTCCCCTCCCCTGTGTGGGCGCACCTGATAATTGTGTATAAATATTAGTGAATATACAACCACTATATGGTCTTGTGGGTTCAGTGAAAATAAAAACACTGTCAACCGTCACTTTGTGTGTTTGATCTTATCCAATTGTGTGAAAATCCAGTTGATTTTATATATTCTTTGTGTTTCTGGTCTGGGACCCCTTCATACACTTCATTATTATTGAAGGCAACAAGCTTACATGCAATGAAAAATCTATAACTAAATGTTGTTGAAGGAGAGCAGGGCCTTGGAAAGCACTGGGCCTGTGGCATAATAGTCTTTCTACTCTTCTCCCCACGTGACGACCCTGGTGGTGTTACATAACTTATGATCTGTGTCATTTATTTGTCCTGATGATGCCCTGACCCACTTCATACCTTGAGCTTTTGTTCCTCCAGCACTACCCTGCTGAGTGCTAAAAAACTGGAGTCACTTCAGGAAAAAAAAGAACAGCTATGGGGTTCGTTGAGTGGATGCCAGCAGCCACTAGGGTTACTGCATACCCTGAAAGAATTGCAGG
Source organism: Lissotriton helveticus (assembly GCF_964261635.1). NCBI lineage: Eukaryota > Metazoa > Chordata > Amphibia > Caudata > Salamandridae > Lissotriton > Lissotriton helveticus. The sequence continues at coordinate 473,509,348 of NC_136073.1, read as the reverse complement.
TTCCCTGTCATACAATTTACCAGGTGAAAGATGTACTAACATTAGGAATACTGATTTCCTAATTGCGATTAAATACAAATCGCAATTGGGAAATCATTATTCCTAATGTATGAAATACTTTATTCCCAAATAGGTCGGAAATCGACCTACCTCATGAATATTAATGAAGTAGGAATCGCAGCCATCACAGGGATGGTGTCTGGCTGAGATCAGCAGACCACCATGTCTGTATCTGCTTTTTAATAAAGCAATCTTTCTTTTTTTTTTTTAAATTAATGCAGCCCTTAAAGGAAAACTGGATGCGTTTATAATTATAAAAAAAGAGAGGAACTTTGATGTTTCATTTTTTAAGAGTAGGCAGTGGTCCGTGCGACCAGTACCTACTTAAAAAAAACAACAAATTTTGACATTCTCTATCCATTCGCGAATGGGTTACCATCACTATTAAAATGGTGGTAAATTATTACTGTTTTGCAATCAGAATTCGGTCAGAGGACAATAATATATATCATACTGATTCCATATTTGGAATGGATGCCCAAATCACGCCCCTTCCAAATACCAAAACACAAATGGAAATTAATTACATTTTGTATTTTGGACATTTGAATAAGCATTTTTCCAATCACAAACGACCCGATTCTGCGAATTCGGCTGAATGCATCCAGAAAAATGCTTTGTACATCTGGCCCTAGGTCTTTTAGAGAATGATTTTAGAAGAATCTAACCACACCACATGTAGGGGGAGGTCTCCAATCTAGTCTATTTTTTTCTGCTGGAAAGGCTCTCTTGGTAGGACTGATGAACGATGACCATGCCTATGTTCATACATTGAAAATGGTGCTTTTCACACACTATGCAAATTGAAATATTCGACTACGTTTGTAGGTGAAAAGTAACTTCTCTGTCATTACGTGACAACTCACTGAGACTCTACTTGGAGGAGCGGGGGGGGGGAGAGCGGATGTCCTAATTAATGTTATGTAGGCATAAGTGCATATGGTATGCATTTTTTGTTTACATGAAAAAGAGGATATTGTAGAAATCTTGACATTGCATCTGATTTGCTATTTTCCTTTTAAAAGTCAATTTGTGTTGTACCAGTTTAGTTTTGCCCCTTTCAACGTTGTAAGGCTGGGTCATAACCAGAGTTGTATTACTTGTACAAAGTAATTGTACACTGTGCTTGGTATCTGTTCATGGAGATGAATGAAAGAATTCCAACCCTGCTTATTACAACATGCTGAGATATAAAGTTTAATACAGAAATCTAAATGAATGTGAAAATTCCATATCATGGACTAAGCAGATTATTGGATTTGAGAAAAATGTCCTTAAATAACTCAGCATTTAAATGTAATTAACATGCTCCTGTGATTCCTACTGGGACACCAAATGTCGTACTGCTTAAGCACCACTTGTAACTATTTTTAATTATCCTGCTTCTGGGTAATTAAATCATCAAACGGCCAAATATTTAGGCACGATACTGGCGAAAGGTTAAATCATTTAAAGCCGTAACGAACATTTAAATAATGAAAATGCTAGTTTATTTTAAGCTGTTTATAAAAACACGAGGTTCCACATAAAATGTAAATCTTACAGATTTTCCTTATGAAGGTGCGAATTAAGAAGATAAATTACGTCTGACCAGCCAGTCATTTGTGGCTTTGCGGTCTTCATGTGTATATATGTTTGCATGAAAGAAAGACTCCTAACACAAATGAACATGTCTTCCTTTTCCTGTTTAGAGTAAGAGAAGAGTTGTAAAGATGATTTGAAAAGACTTAAACCACCCACTCCAATATTTGAGGAGGGTTCAAGGAAGATCTAAGCATTTGAGAAGTACTTTTTGTACGGTGCATTAGGTGCCTAATTTGTCAAACAAATTAGGTGCCCGTGCCCTCGTCTGGAGGCTACTGCAGCTTGCACCATCTATTGTCCCTGCCAGTGACAGTACTAACACAACTAATAACCATACCACTCCTACACGTGTAACAATTTAGACTATTCCAGGCACCCAACACTACACGGATGGCTTTGTGGGAGGTATTAGTCCTTTGTAACATATATTGGATTAATAAACAACTCTTGTATTGCTCATTTCTAAATTAGATAGCACCACCATGTGGCAGACTTTCATAAGTGTCAGGTGTTGACAATTAAGTGCTGGTGCCTAGCACAGGAAACCACCCACTCAAATTAAGCACTGGGTGCATTGTTGGGGGAAGAGTATGTCTTGCCAAAATGGGGTGTCACAAAATGTGAATTTCTGTATCCAAAGTAGAGGTACATAAAATCGTTTGGAAGTATTGTTGGATAGGAGAAGCCAAGCAGAAAGTGGGTGTCTGGATAGTTTCATATATTCTCAGTAGAGACATATTTTTTTGAAAGGGCATTTTTTACTGCATATCTGTAGCGTCTATTTTGCTGCAAAAATCAGTCAATTTTTAAACTGAAAGCAAAGAATGTTATAATAATATTTTTTTATTGAGAAGACAGTGACCAGGAGTGATGATCGCCTGAGATTTCCTGTTTGCAGAACGTACTTATACAGTTTTTATTTGACACAGTTATTTTATACAGCATTATTTTGCGCTCAAAGGTTTTTGCAAAGTGAAATGAAAGTGAGGGATTCCGGGAAAAACAGTTGATACCCATGGTTATATACTTGAGAAGCCTGTACTCTCAGTCATATGTGTTCCAGTCACCAAGCTGTAGCTTGAATCGAGAATTAAGTATCAGTGACCAAAAGTGACCGTTAACCATTTTTTTCACTTTTACAATACGTTTAGTCTTTGATATACTGAATTATATTTTTCCATTGAAATCACTTTGCAGCTAATTGTTTTATTGATTTCTTTTTGCATTTTATGCCTTAAAGTGAAAAATGCTGTGCATTCGGTCCTTTTTTTCATTTTGGTAAGATTTTAGTTATTAACACTAAACAAACTTGTATATTGTTTTAGATGTCTTAATTGCTATTGTATAACTGTGCACTGATTATATGGCTATTTTATTTCAGAAAATAATAATTATTCCTCAGTAACTAATTTCAAATGCAAATAGAGTGCAAAATTATTTGAAAGGCGTGATTTGGCTTTGAGACAGTCACAAGGCTAGACACCAGTCTTACTCATGGGAACAAAAAGTGCCTTAGTACAAGTTGCCCTTGAATTCCGATGGGACTGGACGCTCCGGTAACAGGACCCCATCAGAATTCTAAAGTCCACGGATTTACCGCAGACCTTGTAATTTTCTCTCAGAAATTTCACCTACTCTATTCAGGTGGAATCTCTGTCATAAAAATCAAGAGAGAAAGAGGAATTACAAGTGGAAGCGCGTGCAAAATTACCAATACCCCCAATAATTCCTCCATTCTCTGGTACCTGAAGAGTTCAACTTGTAGACGGCCAGTTAGTCAACACCTCCCCGATTTACTGCCACTCCAGTATATCGAATTGTGGGGACAATTTACTGGCACCATTACTGGAATGGTGTCCATAGGAGGCACCGTTCCAGGAACTGTTATCTGGGTGGACCAAGGGTGAGTTCGGGTGGTCCAATGCAGCACCAATATATAACAATTCTGAAGGTAGACTACAAGCCAGAGAGTTACACATGGGCGTCAATTCACCAAAATGCCAGCGGAACAAAAGGGGGTGGTGATGGATGGAGCATCTGAACCAATCAAACACTCACACCCAGTCAAAAGATCTGGGTTTAATCCATCACCGTTCTTTAGCCCACTCTGCCACCCCAGTTCAGAATTGGCCATATGCAAATCAGTCTGACCCTGTGCCTCCTGGGAACAGTCCAGCCCGAACTGCCATGCCATGCCTTCCCTGGACCGGACACAAGCTTCCTAGGACCGGTTTCTGGCATTTCAGCCGTCTTCAGCCGGGCCTGCTTGAATCCAGTGGCAAAGTGAGCAAGGTACTCACGTCTGAGCATACCCTGCCAACTTATGGCGAACAAAGCGGTACAAAAGGGGGTGGTGATGGATGGAGCATCTGAACCAAACACTCACACCCAGTCAAAAGATCTGGGTTTAATCCATCACCGTTCTTTAGCCCACTCTGCCACTCCAGTGCAGACATGGCCATATGCAAATCAGTCTGACCCTGTGCCTCATGGGAACAGTCCAGCCCGAACTGCCAAGCCATGCCTTCCCTGGACCGGAAACAAGCTTCCTAGGACCGGTTTCTGGCATTTCAGCCGCCTTCAGCCAGGCTTGCTTGAATCCAGTGGCAAAGTGAGCAAGGGACTCAAGTCTGAGCATATCCTGCCAACTTATGGTGAACAAAGCGGTACAAAAGGGGGTGGTGATGGACGGAGCATCTGAACCAACCAAACACTCGCACCCAGTCAAAAGATCTGGGTTTAATCCATCACCGTTCTTTAGCCCACTCTGCCACCCCAATTCAGACATGGCCATAGCGGGTAGCAGAAATGACATCACACATCCTTGAGCTTAATGACATCACAAAAAGTGACATCTTATGACCTTTAAGCCTTAATCTTCCTACGAAGCGAGGTCACATGATCTTAACCCTTATGACATCATAATAATTGTCATTGTTAAGTTATAATAAAAGCCATAATAAAAGCATAACTAATACAATAACACAACGTGGCCATTGGGAGAATGTGTCACTGTAGTTGTCCACGAGGTTGCTAAGTGTTTTTGATTAGTCTACTGATATATGGGGACCCGTCCTGTACCAGCGGTCCTATCCGTTGAGGGAAAGGAAATGGGCAGTGGCTGGGAATCCATCACTAACAGGTCAGTGGAGGACTTAACCACTAGATCCTCCCTGTCAACCCATTTCTTCAGTAGGTTGATGTGATATATTTGCCCTGTTCTCCCCGAATGAGGTACTGCTACTCTGTATGTAACAGGGGTTACCTGTGCTTAAACCACATAGTGACCTTGCCATTTTTCCAACAGCTTATTGTCTGTAGAAGGAGGGAGTAGGAGGACCTTATTGCCTACCTGAAAGTCCCTCACCGCCTTTTTTTTGTGGTCATAACTGCTTTTCTGTCTGGTTTGGTCTGCTTCTAACGTATGCCGCACATCTTCCCACAGAGCTGTTATCTTTGTGCCTGAGATTTGAGGCACAGTAAGGAGGGATTTTCCCTCATCTTCTTTGTCTACCCACCTTTCGATGGCCATGTCTAAAAGGGTTTTGGGCTTCCTCGCAAACACCAACTCTAACGGGCTACACCATTGAGGACTGCGTGTGTATACGTATTGAGAATAGGGTTAGTGGCAACTGTGTATCCCATTCCTTCCCTGACTCGGATATGGTATTTTTTAAGATGGTTTTGATGGTGCGGTTATACCGTTCTACCAAACCATCCATTTGCGGGTGGTAGACTGAAGTGCCTATCTGTTGAACCCCAAGCACCTTATAAATTTGAGCCATAAGCATTGACATGAAGTGGGTGCATTGATCAGTTAGAATCTCACTGGGATATCCCACCTTGCTAAAGAACCCAATCATGGCCTGTGCGTCTGCATTAGTTGTCATAATGGTGAGTGGTATAGCCTCGGGGTATCTGGTTGTGTAATCCACAAACACTAGAATGTATTGGTATCCCCTGGCCGAAGAAACTAAAGGTCCCACTAGGTCCAGCCCAACGCTGGAAAAAGGGATGTTAATGATCGACAAGGGGCGTAAGGAGGCCTTAGGGATATGGGGGCGATTTACATGCTGACACTGAACACAAGCTGCACAAAAGCGCCTGATGTCCAAGAACACGCCAGGCCAGAAAAAACGCCTCAGAAGATACTCTTTGGTTTTCTCTCTTCCGTAATGTCCCTCACCCGCCTGATTATAAGCTAAGTGTAGGACCTGGTCCCGGAAAGGGAGAGGAACCAAGAGTTGGACAGTCTCAGTGTTTTTTTTATTTTTCTACACAGTAAACCACTGGGAATACAGAAATAAGGGCCTACCTGGCTGTCCTCCTGTGACACAATCTGGGCTCAGGCATTCTCTAAGGTGGGGTCTTCTTTCTGGGCTGCCCTGAAGCTACACGGTACTCTCTCTGCCCCATCTATAACAGAGGAAGTGGATGGGTTGTTAGACAAACCATTCAGAACAGCCCAATGGTTGTTAATCTGTTTTTCTCTACGGGATCTCCCCTCTTTGTACCCACCACCGGGTAAATCCTCTTGGAAAAAGGGGCGTTCTTCAGCCACATTCACTCATCCTCCTTTTTGATTGGTGTTGATAAGAGGACAGGAAGGTCCACATAATCTATGCCCACTATCATTTCCTCCACAAGCCTTGGTATTCCCCAACCTGGATGTGTTTCCATTTTCCGTGGCATTCCATGTCTACAACAGCAACGGGATAAGCCGTACAGTCCCCATGCACGCAGGTTATCTTTAGCATCTCCCCAGGCTGCCACTGATGATCCAGGACTCGCTCGCTATCCATGACAGAGTGGTGACACCCCGAATCTACAAGAGCCTTCGTTCTGTTCTCCTTGACTAGGAGTGTCAGGTGGTAAGACTGCAGTTCATCTCCTGCCCACAGCACCCATCCCTTTGTGTGCCCCACCTCCATGGGTTCGCTAGTGGTGGTCTTGTGGGCGCAGTTGTGGGTGATATGGCCCCAGTCCGCGCATTGGTAGTGGCCATTGTCCCACCTCTCTGCTTGCAGGCCGTACAGTGACCCTAGGGTCCATAGAGGGTCTAAGAAGGGGAGAAGGGGGATTAGGAGTTGAAAACCTCCATCCCAAAGCCACCAGCATGGGCATTTGGGTTTGGGAGATCCTACTATCTGGTGCTCGTTGCTATGCACAGGCCAGATCGATGGCGCTAGTCACTGATAGATTTGGATGTTGTTTCAGCCATGCACATTTGGAACGTAGGAGCTCCTCCAGGAACTGGTCCATTACTTCCTCCATTGTGGAGGTGGTTGATTGTAGCTATAGAGTGCCAAGATCTTGCACCCTGTAAAAGAGTACACAGGGAGTGTCATGGGGCAATCATGTTTCTTTCCGGAATGTTCTTGGTCATACCCTAGTCTTTCAAACATGGCCTTCTAGATCGCTCAATATGGTGTGGTTTCTGCAGGATTAGAAGCCTAATAGACAATTTTGGATCTCAACATTCGGGCGGTGGCTGTGAACACACTAGGACGCAGGCGGGGAGTCGTTGGGAGCGAATACCTCCGACGTGAAGTAACCCCCTCCACTGTGCCCATGGAGTGAAGTGCAAGTTGCTTTCACGTTTGGACACCTGGAAATACCAGGCGAGTCCGTGACTCAATTGTGAGTTTTTTCCAATTTTCACATTTGTAGCACTTTCACCACTGAGGTTAGGGTACACTTTAGGGTGTGAACACCGCCCAGTGGTGTTTCTTTCGTTTTTACACCAGTTTATGGTCCTGATGAAAGCTCAGCCAATTTGACGTCCCGGAGCAGAAACATGTCGACCTTTGTTCACCTTTTGGACATAGTTGGCTCAAACTAATGGCTGATTTTGTCTCCACAATTGTTTTTAATGAGAACTTGCTGTGTCTCTATTAAAATAAATTGTTGACTACAGCCAAGTCTGTTTTAATTCCACTTTTCACTTATTCACCATCACTCACGAAAAACCAGCTCCACTGCAATTGCAGGTGTTGCACCACACTGGGTAGGCATTCGGCCCGCCCAGTGGAACCCGATGATGAAGCATGTCACCCACTAGGGGTGAGTGAGGGTTTTCTTAAAAACCTTTGTGGTTTTTCAGCACACTTCTGTCACGTTACTCTTTTCTTTCTTGTCTCTCTCTTTTTGGTGAAGGATATTAGTTTTTCTGTGTTTTTGCCAGAATTTGTAGTCACTCCTTAGTTGTTATTTAATTTTGGATCTCCCCAGACAGTAGGGGAGCGATGTATTAGCCCCGGCGTTCCACAGCCCACTGTGCAGCACTGGCCACTCTCTCGAAATTCGTGAAGAAGTCTGGGTCCTCCCCCAGCTGGTACTTTTGTAGTACAGAACTGGGCACATTGGGATGAACTTTGCTACTAGCTATGGTGTCCGTTGGGCCTTGTATGGCGGCGTCCTGTACCACCTGGTTCTGGGCGATCACCCCCCTCCGGTGCTTGTAGCTCTTCCTGAATGTATTCATGGTCTTTCTGGGCCTCCGTGGTTTGCCCCTCCACCACCAGCTGTAGGTGGAGCTGCCCCTCTGCCAGCTGCTTGATCATGTCATCCAGGCTGATGGTTTGCATCATTTTCTTGTTTTATGTCTTACAGGTAAAGAACCAGCTGCCCACATAGCGACCGGTTGTCCGGGTTACTTGCCTGAAGCCATGGCTGATTAACAGGGCCACGGCTGCCTCATCCAGTTGGCCTTCCCTTGGGGTGGTCGGCACCGCTGCCCAGCTCTGTCTCTCCTCTTGACCGGTCTGAGTCTCGTCCTTCGTACTCAGGTCCTTGCTTACACTTCAGTGCTATGGCGTCAGCAGTTTTTCTCCTTCCGGATCACTCTCTGCTCCTGTCTCCTCCTCTGGGGCCTCCTGCTGTACTGCCTTGGCCGGAAATGGCCATCGGTCACGCCCAGTCAAGGATGTCAGACAATCCCTTACAGTACCCTCAGGGCTCCTGTAGTTCTCTATGGGGCCCTGTCACAGTGGCCTTAATCAAAAATTGCTAACGCCATGCTCCACCATTCTAAAAACCCAAGGATGCAAGTGACATGCCTGTGGCGTAAAGCCCTTGAAAATATGCCTCTAAATTTAGAAATAAAACCATTTTAACATATATATACCAAGAAGCACGTGAGGGACAGCGTGTCCATTTCAAGGAGGGTGACATTGTGTGCAAGCCGGGTTGCAGTGCACATACCCACTTGGGTAAGATTAACATTTTGGGGAATAACGGCGCCCATTTATGGTTTTATTCAAAGAGCGGACTTCAAGAACCACAATTCCCTTAGGCACACGACCACATGGGCGGGATATTTAATTGTGCCCACAGGACTGCTCTGCTGTTGTTTCCTTGCCAGTGATCAAGGGCGCTTCACGCCCGAAACGCTTTTGGCTGACATTTGAGTGAATTTCCCTGGATTGTGCAATCCTTGAAATAAACGGAGTTTACAAGCTGGGAGTGGCTTTATCTTTGGAGGCAACTCGTTGGTTTGAGATATATATATATATATATATATATATATATATATATATATACATACACACACATACACACACACATACATACGGAAGCCTTCGCCACTGCAATCCCTCAGCACAACAGATAAAAGCAGACCCAAAGTCAGTGCGTAGCTTTTAGTTTATTGAGACCCCTTTGTGTCCACCATGACGCGTTTCTGCCTTCAGAAGGCCTTGATCACATGATATAGTATATACTTGATATTGATATAAATATATAGCATTATAATAATTTTACAAATGATTCAAAAATAATTGTATCAGAAACAAAACAATCAAGTAAACATAGTATGCATAATATTTTTTAAGTATACTAAAATAGTGACTATAGAAAAATGATTATGAAAGCATTCTCTTAAAAGAATATGAACATTGCTAAACCCCCCCCCAAAACAAACAGCAATATTAAAAATAGTAAAAATCCATTCTAAGCAACAGTAAGTAAAGCGTTGGACTTCTGAGTTGTTATATTTAATATTCCCACTCCAATCTAAGCAACATTAGGGAGAGTATTGGACTTCAGAGTGCTTAGATACACTTTTCCATTGTAGTCTAAGCAGCACTAGGGAAAGCATTGGACTTCGGAGGGGTTAGATATACTATTCACACTTTAGTCTGAGCAATAAAAAGGAAAGTGTTGGATATTTGAGAGGTTAGATTTACTATTCCCACTCCAGTCTGAGCAAAAGTAGAGAAAGTGTTGGACTTCGGAGGGGTTAGATTTACTATTCCCACTCCAGTCTATGCAACAGTAGATAAAGTGCTGGACTGTGAAAGGAATACATACAAGGATACAAGTCCTACTCATTTACTAAAAATATTTCCACAACTAATAAAAAATACATTATAGTACTTAGAAAAAATAAATACTCTAATATTTAATAAAAATATGAAAATGTAAAATATAAAATGAAAATTTACAAAGAAACAATTAAAATTAAAATAGTATTCCTTCTAATAATATTCACTTGCCTAATTTCAAATACATTGCAAAAATTGTAAATCAATACCAAATTATTTAATTTAAATACTAAAATAAACAAATATATAAAAACAACAGCATTCCACAGACAAAGTGCTCCAAAACACTTAACATCGAATCATTAATGATAATGATTAAAATAAAACACAATAATTACAATACAAAGTACAACAGTAAAATTCTGCACAATCAATTATTAATTCATCCATAACATATCACAACTATTAATAAATAAATTATGTTAATATCTTTCAACCCTACTCCCCTACAAAAAATGTAATACAGTTTTAAAAGCATATGCATAGTAAACTTATGAAAATTAAAATACCCATACAAATTAAACTCTTCATGAGTTAAACAACATTCAAAATAATAAATAATTTACATAATTATTATTCAATTAAATATCTTATTAAAAAAATAACATTTTACATTTAAATACATTTTATTTTAATTAACTTCCTACCCTCTTGTGCTACAATTTCAATAACCTGCTACTAAAATATAACTTAATATAACTAATAATAACATTTAAATATACATTATAATTAATTAATGAAAATATAGCAATTAAATAATTAATTTACATTAAAAAACTAATTACCATGACATTTCCATTGTTTATAATTTAATTAACTTCCCATCTTCAAACCCCATAACTTGCTAATACACTATAAATAACTAATTCAATTTAAAAGTTACTAAAACACTTAAAACTGTTTTTCTAAGAACTTTGACTCCATTTGAGGAACCTTCACAAAACACGTAAAAAAAGATAATTTACCTCTGCTCCTTCCTTGAAGATTTTGGGGTGATCCGTCAAGCGTGGGACAAGGGGTGTATCAAAATATCTTTTACCCATAGGAATTTTAGACAGCAATACAGAAAACATGGGTCAACACAATTACATAAATTGTGACAGAAAGCTAGACCTTTACTCAAGAAGCATGTTTTTGTGGTCTGGGATATATCTGTTCAGCCATTTTTATGACATTAAGGTTCAAATGTTAATTATATCTTGGTGTGTTTGAGCAATTTGATTAACAAACTGTAATGTCAACAAAAATTTTATGGCCCACATTTTGAGTTAATAAAAAGAAAATATGCCCTCCCTGTGCACACGCAAAGGCTATTATTGGGGGAGACTGGCTACCCGGGTGCGGGTTCTGCAGGGCCTCGCCGCATGGCAGGTACTGTGCCGTACACTCCATTGAGTACAGCTGAAGTATCCTTGGGTATAGAATTAAGGTCTGACATTACATAAGAAAACACTAGAAATTCACTGAAAAAACAAAGATTAAATTAACGTTATATTTAAGTAAGTTTTTCAGTGACAATGTTAATGTTTTTTAACTAAAAAAAATAACTAATCAGCAGTTATAGTTACACACTTTCTCTCAAAGACGAGCACCACAATATCCATTCCTACTATTAGAGTGTAATGAGAACTAATCTACTCCTTTTTACTATTCACAATCCCATCAGGGTCCCACTAGAAAGTAAAAATTATTTAAAAACAAAAAAAATTTTCTCTTCACAGTACTTATCCCTTAGACACCTTCTTTGTAAACATAGAGGTACAGCATGCCTTCTGCTGCCCCCTTATATACCATTTTTATTTAATTTCCACAGCACCTCCAATTTTTCACAGTAAACAGTAATGGTGGCCATTTCATTTCTAACAGTCTAACAGCGAGCCAATGAGAGCTCTTACGGGACTACCATGAGTGAGTGCAGGCTCGCGGGAAAAATTGACTTTTCAACCAATCACAGGGCTCCACTTTTAATTTCGCTCTCTCGCTGGAGGCCTGCAGGACTCTCGCGAATCCAACTGTTAAAATATCCAATACATTTGTATCCTTTATTTCTCAAAATCTACTAAATGGAATTATACCAAATCACAAAAAGAACAATCTTTGGACCAAGATCTAGCTTCCTGACGGATTTGGTGTAATTCCGTTCAGCAGTTTATGCTGCAGCTAAGTCTAAAGAGATATATGGAAATTGCAAGGGGATTTTACGTTTTGGGACACCCATTATATAACAGCTCCGCTTGATGGATCACCCTAAAACTTTCCAGGAAGGAGCTGAGGTGAATTTACTTTTTGGGGAAAATTGTATGAAGATACATCAAATCAATCAATCAATCAGTCAGGGGATTGTAAGCGCGCTACTCACCCGTAAGGGTCTCAAGGCCCTGGGGGAGGGTATGCCGCTCCGTTCAGCCGAAGAGCCAGGTCTTAAGGGTCTTCCTGAAGGTGTTCAGGGAAGGGGCGTGTCTGATGTCTGCCGGTAGCTCATTCCAGGTGTTGGCTGCGATGTGGGAGAACGATCTCCCGCCTGATCTGGCTCTGTGGATCTGCCGTGTTTCGGCCAGTGCGAGGTTGGATAATCGCAGGTTTCTTTTGGGAACGTGGAAGTTTATTCTGTTGTTGAGGTATTTGGGCCCGTTGTTGTGCAGGCACCTGTAGGCGTGGGTGAGGATTTTGAAGGTGAAGGAGCTAGTGGAGTTGCTGCAGGTGTTGGTTGATGTGTTCATGCCGGAGGATGCCGAGGACGAGTCTGGCCGCGGTGTTAATGTAATGTGAAGTAATGTGTATACTTGTAAAGCGTACTGTTGCCAGCCGGCGTCCTGGCGCTGTATACCGCTGGGGAACCCGTCCTGGCTTTCCCTGTGGGATGGTCCCTGCTGGGAATCCCCAAGGTGGAGCCAGGCATCCCCAGCGTTGAGGGGGCCGTTGTGGAGATGAGGCAAGCTAATGCCCAGAGTTGCCGAGTGGGACCCCTGGTTAGAGTGGGCACCGAGGCGAGAATTGTCGAGTCCGCTGACCCTGGTCCACGACCCTGCCGCGTCGGGAATCGAACCCTGGTCCCGGGCCGACTTCTGCTTCCGGGTCTGCCGCCTCTAACCAGTGAGCCACACCACTCCACCGTTTGCAGTTTCCGGAGTAGGGACTTGTTGATGCTGGCGTAGAGTGCTGGTGATGAGTGTGTGGGTGACTGTTTTCCTCGATTCGAGGGGGATCCATTTGAAGGTCTTTCGGAGATTGCGGAGGGTGTTGAAAAAGCTGGGGTGATGGCGTTGACCTGTTGGTTCATGGTGAGTGATAAGTCGAGTATGATGCCGAGGTTCTTGGTGTGGTCTGGGGGTAGGTGGGCTTCCGAGGGCGGTGGACCACTAAGTGTTGTCCCATGCTGATGGGGTGGTTCCAAGGATGAGGACTTCTGTTTTCTCAGCATTGAGTTTTAGGCTGCTGTTGGTCATCCGGACTGCCACTTCTTGCATTCCTCTCAGGAAATTGACTATAGCGGTGGTGGGGTCTTTGGTGAGGGAGAGGATGAGCTGGGTGTTGTCGGCATAGGATACAATGTTGAGGCTGTGTTATCGAATGATGTCTGCGAGGGGGGGCCATGTAGACGTTGAAGAGTATCAGGCTTAGAGATGACCCCTGTGGTACTCCGCAGGTGATGTCGGTGGGGGCGGAGAGGAAAGGCGGTAGTCTGAGCCTTTGGCTTCTTCCAGTGAGGAAAGAGCAGATCCAGTCAAGGGCCTTGCGAAGTCTGGTCATTAGTGTGCGATGAGAGACTGTGTCAAAGGCTGCAACCAGGTTGAGGAGGATGAGGGCCGCGGAGTGGCCCTGGTCCAGGAGGGTGCGGATGTCATCTGTGGCGGTGAGTAGGGCAGTCTCGGTGCTGTGGTTAGCTCGGAATCCGGATTGGGACGGGTCAAGGATGGCGTGTACTTCGATGAATTGTGTCAGTTCCCTGTTGACTGCTTTTTCTGCCACTTTGGCTGCGAAGGGGAGAAGCGAGATGGGCCGGTAGTTTTTGAGGTCGGTGGGGTCCACCGTGGGTTTCTTGAGCAGGGGCCTGACTTTGGCGTGATTCCAGTCATCTGGGAAGGTGCCTGTTTTGAAGGTGGTGTTGATGGTCTGTTGCAGTTGGGGAGCGATGTGTCCGTGGCTCTGTGGTAGATGTGAGGGGGCAGGGGTCGGTGGGGGCCAGAGTAGATGCCTTTCATGGCCGCGGCGGTGTCCATGGTCATGATTGGTGTCCAGTTGGAGATGGTGGGCTGGCTGATGTCCTGGCGAGGAGAGGGGCTGGCTGAGGTTTCTTGTGAGTGGTCGGTGAAGTTGTCGTAGAGTGTTCTGATTTTGAGGTGGAAGAAGGTTCCAAGCTTGTCGCAGAGGTGCTGGGAAGGGGTGATGTCTGTAGTTTTGCTGTGTGGGTTGGTGAATTCTAGGATGACGTTGAAGAGTTCCTTGGAGTTGGTGGAGATTTTTTTGGGGATGAAGGTCCTTTTAGTTGTTCTGATTTGGCTGTGGTAGTCCGTCATGGCATTTTTGTAGGTGGAGTAGCTGTCGGCTGTCTTGGTATTCCTCCAGTTCTTTCCAGGCATCTGCAGGTGTGTCTGGCTTCTTGAGGGGTGGTGGTGAACTCCGCTGCTTTTCTGGGGTGTTGTTTGCCGGGGTTGCATAGCGGGGCAAGCTCACCTGCGCAGTTGGCAATTCACGAGTGGATTTCTCTGGCTGCGGTGTTTGCATCGGATGCCCAGGTGTCGTCTTGGGAGAGGGTGGAGTTCAGTTGCTCGTCGGTGATCTTGCTCCATTTCTTACGTGACGGGCGAGGGGCTGGTTTAGGTGCATTGGGTTTCTCGATGGTGAAGTGGATGCAGTGGTGGTTGGTCCAAGGGGGTTGCGTTGTATGGCTGAAGCGGATGCTGTTTCCTGCAGGGAAGATGGGGTCGAGGGTGTGCCCTGCCCTGTGTGTTGATGAGTTGGTTGATTCCGATGTTGGCGAGGTTGTCGCGGAGGATGGTGGAGTTGGGGGTCGCTGGGGTTATCGAGGTGGAAGTTGAGGTCTCTAATGAGTATGTCGTTCGCTGACGTGCGATGAAGTTGGTGATATGGGCGGCGAAGGGTGTCCGGGGGCCGGGGGTCTGTAGATGAGTGTTCCACAGAGTGGGGTCTTAGGGTTGGTCTTAATTTGGAAGTGCAGGTGTTCGGCGGAGGAGAGGTTCTCGCTGGAGGTGGTGAGGCGGAGGGTGTTTTTGTGGCAGTGAAGGTGGAAACCCACCTCACTTTTAAGAGGGGTGAGAGATCCCCTCCGAGGCGGTGCACAAGCCTGCAAGGGGATGTCTAGGGTGTCTATAGGACCCCCTTCACCACCTCCAAAAGGCTGCCATCAGGGAGCGCACTGATAGTGCACCATGTTTTAGGTGGCACACTGTCAGCACGCCTCCTGACAGCTTCTTTACCTTTGCACTCGCATCTGTGACATGGCGCACAGACAAAGAGATTTCCTCATTTCCATTAGTTCATGCCCCCATGCAAATGAGGGAACACCCTCTGATGATTGTGCTGACGCTATGCATGCCAGTATTACCTGTATTACAGAAGGGGGCACATAAGCATCTGTTACCCCTTCTGGAATACCAAAGTGCCCTCGGGGTGCGCAAAGCAGGTGCATAATACATCCCCAGGTGAATTTCACTAATTTTTAAACTGAACATCTCACCTAACCAACCAGCCCCTTGCCCGTAAGAACTTCCCTCTAATAGAGATATTGATACGCTCCAACGCAGAGCTACCGTAATAACCCTGAGCATCCACAACTCCATTCTGGATCTAAAGAATCTCCTGCACCTCACCAAACTCTCCTTCTCGAATCTCAGGCTCTCGCAGAACGCTACCCCCTCTTTACACCGAGCTCCTCCTTCACCCATCACCGCTATCCCTGAGACACCTGCGCCCCAGCAAGCAACCTTGCCACCTCTCGGAGGAGGAATTTCTAGCCCTCCTCCTTACCTACAAACCTAACCCTGTCATGCCTAGTATCTATACCTCGCACATGAAGAAGTTGTAGACCTCCTCATTAGCTACGAATCTGCCTTGACAACCCCATGACCCTCAGACCTTAGTGACTAACACCCTATCTGCACGGTTGCAACCAACCCCAACAGATCAGCCACCATCCACGACAGAGGAGTGGTCAATAGCAACCTGGCGCTAGTACCAATCTCTGCCCTTACCCACGACATTCACTCCAACCCCCCTCTAGCCGGCCTCCTAATTAACTGCCAATCAGCAGTAAGGCATGCCTCTGATGTCGACGATCTCATCCTGAGCCAAAAATTGGACTTAGCGATCTTGACTGAATCTTGGCTCAATGAATCCTAATCGCCCTGCCTAGACCTCTTAGTCCTACTCAATTACAACATTGTAAGGCTGGACAGGCATTAAAAAAAAGGGGGAGGCATTGTCTGTATCTACCGCTCTAACTGCCTTGTTACTGAACTTCTGGCTGACCCTACAGACTCCTGTGAATACCTTGCACTCACTATTTGCAACAACACTTCCCAACTGTGCAGACTACATATCTTTCACCACCCCTCAGGCAAGAATGACACCTTCACTGACCACCTCATGGAAATCATCACAGCCAAGGCTTCCCCTAACTCTAACAACATTTTCCTTGGCAACTTCAACTTGCACTGGAGCGATCCCAAGGACCCTCAGGTCAATGCCATCAGAGACTTCCTGGCCAGCCAAGGCCTTATCCAAGCCTGCTCACTCCCTACTCACTTGAAAGGTGCCACCCTAGACTGGATCATCACTAAGGAACCAGCAGTCAAACTTACCTCTATTGACCCATGTGATTGGTCCAACCACCACGCTAACACCTTCCTCCTGCCTGGCACCCACAAGACATGGACACCACAACCCGTGATTTCCAAACGATGGGTTAGAGACCCCAAGAACCTTGATCATGGGAAATTGGCTGCGCGTTATGAGACCGATCCTCCCCCCCCAGTGCACTTCGGTTAACAACCTCACGGATCATTATTGCTCAACTATATCCGACATTCCCAATGGCCTTTCTCCGTTAAAACTAAAAAGAACCCAGATCAAAGACAGGAATCCCTGGTTTAACAGATCCCTCAACAAGGAGATCCCTTCGGCAGACTGAACGTAACTGGAAACAGCACCCGTCAGCAGCCCATCTAAAACTTCTCTCCGGGCTAGAAATGCCTACAATAAGAAAATACTCAACTCAAAAAAAGTATTCTTCAGAACAGAACTAGAGAATGCTAAGAATAGACCCCACAAGCTATTTGATTTGGTCAAACACCAAACTAACAACAACTTCCAAAGTAACCCTTAGATCCCTAATATAATGCGAGGAATTTTCCTCCTTCTGCGACAAAATCACTCCCCTAGGAAACAAACTTAAATCCGCAACTTACTCCCAAACTCCATCGCCTCTACCTCTTCTCTCCGTCCTGCCCTCCCAGACTTCACCCAACAACCAAGCACACTGGTCCAACTTTAAAGCCTATGATGAACACTATCTCGAAAATTCTAGCCTGCCCTCCCAGACTTCACCCAACAACCAAGCACACTGGTCCGACTTTAAAGCCTATGACGAACACTATCTTGAAAAATCTAGCCTCCTTAAACACGAACAATCACTTCAATGATCCTCTCCCCTCTAACTGCCTAGCCGCCAGCTCTTAGGCTATCGTCCCTTCCTGGAATGCAATAATCAACACTTCCCTCCTACAGGGTTCGATACTGGACTCTCTTAAAGCCGGCCAAGTCGTCCCCATCTTTAAAAAAACCTACACTGGATCCTGCTTCTGCCGACAACTATAGACCTATATTAAACATCCCACTCCTAGCCAAAGTTCTGGATAAATGTGTGCAACAGCAGCTGAGCCGACACATCACCAACTTCCACTTACTAGATGACTTCCAATCCGGGTTCAGACCTGGACACAGCACTGAAACCACCCTCCTCCACATCGTGGCTGGCTCCCTCCAAACCCTCGACCAAGGCAAAACCTGTCTCCGAATCCTCCTAGACCTATCCTCGGCGTTCGATATGGTTAACCACGAAACACTCCTTGAACGCCTCAAACTCGGGATTGGTTTGGATGGCACTGTCCATGAATGGTTTTGTTCCTTCCTCTAGAATCTCTCACAGAGAGTCCAAATCAACGGTAACCTATCCGCTCCCTCTCCAATCAACCCTGTCCCCTACCCTGACTGACTAGGTGTGTGAGTATCTCTGCGGACGAGTAGCATTATGTGAGTGGCTGTATGGGTGTATGAGTGCATATATCAGAGGCTGTATTGATGAGTGACTGCATGTATGAGTGACAATTACAGTGAGTGCGTGGATGTGTGTAGACCTATGAATCAGTCAGTGGGTATGTACCAACTGGTATTGGTGTGGCTATGGTTTCGAGAATGGTAGTCTGTACTTCAGAGTGGTGTATAAAAGGTTATATTAGGGTGTGAGGAGTTGCATCAGATGTTAAGTGGATGATGTCATCAGTGATGTCATTTGAGATGTCATCAGTGATGTAATATGTGACGTCATCAGCAATGCATGGGGGGGAGTTATAGTTAGCTCAACTAACTAGAACGGCCACATTTCTCTGGTTTTGTACGAGTGACATGTCCAACTAACTATAACATCCCTGAAACCCGTTTTTTCCCCTTGAATTTCTAAAGTTTTTTAAATGCAAATTTCTAACTATAACATCCCTGTAACCTATGTTTTTTCCAGTGAATGTCTAAGGTTTTTTTAAATGCTAATTTCTAACTATAACGTCCCTGAAATCTATGTTTTTTTCAGAGAAATTAGCATTTAAAAAACCTAAGAAATTCAAACTATAACATAGTAGTCACGTTTGCAGAGTGGTTCTGAAAGGGGCCTGGGCCTCCGACCAGAGCTCAGGAATTCCACTGTGTAGGACTTACAGGAGGTACCAGGAGGGCTACTTGGCTGCCAAAGTCCCTCAGGAATAAAGTGCACTTCATCCCCCAACCAGTACTGTGCCATGAGGCGCATTTGCAGAGTGGTAGAGAAAGGTGAGCGTGGCCTCCGAAGACCTCTTAGCAATCCCACTGTGTGGGATTTACTGTAGGTAACAGGAGGGGTAGTTAGCCCCCAAGGTCAACCTTGGGGACCAACTACCCCTCCTATTACCTCCAGTAAGTCCCACACAGCAGGATTGCTAAGTTCTTATAGCCGGCCACACCCCCTTTTCCTACCACTCTGCAAACACAATTCCTGGCACACTCTTGGATGGGGATTAAAGTCCACTTCGCTGGTGGGGGTTCTTAGGGGCAAACTAGCCTACCTGATACCTCCAGTATGCCCCAGATAGTGGGATAGCTAACAGGTGGACACAGACCATGCCCCCTTTCTCCACCACTCTGCAAACACACCTCCTGGCGTGTTCTGGGTTGGGTGATTAAGTCCCCTTGAATCCTGAGGGTCCTGGGGGCCAACTAGTCCAACAGGTACCTCCAGTACGCTCCACACAGCTAAATTGCTGAGAGTGGTCCGAGGCCACGCCCCCTTTTTACACCACTCTGCAAACGTGCATCCTGGTGCACTCCTCTGGGGATGAAGTACGCTTTAGTCCTGAGATCCTCAAGACACAAGAAGACCTCATCGCCCCACCATCAATGCGCAAAGAGACGCATTTGCAGAGTGGTGTAAAAAGGGGCGTGGCCTCGGACCACCTCTCAGCAAACCCACTGTGTGGGACTTACTGGAGGTACCTGGTGGGCTAGTTGGCCCCTAAGGACCCTTAGCATTCAAGGCGACTTAATCCCCCAACCCAGAACGCGTCAGGAGGCATGTTTGCAGAGTGGTGCAGGGCCTCCGGCGAGATGCCGGCTTTTCTTTTTGTATTTTTAGAAGGGGAGCTGTGTGGTCCCCCTTCTTTTAGTATTTTTTGGGCCCTGGGGACCCCATCCCCAGGGCCTTAAACATTTTTTTTACTTTAAAAAAAATTAGAGCGGGCCCCCCTCCCGAGGCCGACTTTGGACCCGGGGACCCCATCCCTCGGGGCATGGCCCAGTTTATTTTTGTATTATTTATACAGAAGGGGGGCTGCGTGGCTCCCCTTCCCTGGACCACTTTTGCCCCGGGACCCCATACCCTGGGGCCTGGTCTCATTTAAAAAAATATATATATTTAAGTGGGAGGGGGCCGGGTGGCCCCCTTTCCCTGGGCCACTTTTTGCCCGGGGACCCAAATTCAAAATACTTTATTCGGTTTTTACAAGTACAAAACCATAAAAGCAGTATTAAAACAGTAAAAGGAACATTTTTGATGAAAAAACATATACAATAATCTTAAATAGATGTTAAAAATAATTCATTCAAATATTAAAACAATCATGTTGGGAACTTTCATCTCTGTAATATGTGCAAGCTCTGCGGTGGGTTTTACTTGAAACAATAACCGCAATGCAGGAAACCCTAGTTTGGAAAGCTTTTTCTCAGTCTCAATGCAGATTTTAAAAAGCCTACCACAAATAAAGTGCTTTCTGGCCTCAGCATTTGCAGAAAGCAAAGAGTCGGGCGTACCTGGGTAAAATTCATCTTTTTCAGCAGTGGTTTTAAAAAGAACCTCCGGGGGGCATCATAATAGTGGCAGAAGAACATAAAGTGCGTCAGGTCCTGTGGAGATGAGGCATCGCAGCCACAGGGAGACAGCACCTGACCGCTATGACTTCCCTTTGGAACGGCAAGCAAAAGATGGTAATAGTTAAACCTAAACTGGTTAGCAAGAACCGCTTATGGGGAGAGAGGGGCCATGTAAGATAGGGTTCCAGCGATGAAACAGTTTTGAGTAACAAAGTTACGTACGCCGGATTTTGCCAATTCTGCCCCATCTCTATTAAATTCTTGCCATAGGGAGTAGGTCTTTTTGACATAAGCCATGTCCCCAGCAGTGATCGTGTCTGGGCTTAATAAAAGGTCCGGGCGCCCCAGGGCATTAAAACGGGTTTTTAAATATTTTAGCCAGGGGATATTTAGCATATTGTTCCAAGTCAAGGCCTCTTTAAGTAGATGGTGATTAAGAGTAAGGTCTTTATTTAGCCAGCACTTAAGCCAAAAAAGCAAAGGGCGGATAGCTAGAGTGTCACCCATAAATGGGAGCCCGGTTTCTTCATGGATGATTAAATTTGAAGTTCCTTTGGGTACTCCCAATAACTGTTTTAGAAAGTTATTCTCCACTACCTGAATGCCCTTCACTGCTGCGTATCCCCATAGCTCACTGCCGTAGCTGCCAATTGCAACGCTTTTTGCCTGATATAACTTCAGCATTGCCGCAATTTGACGTTTGCCCATTTTGCATGCAGAGCTGAAGTTAGCTGCATTCGCCCGTGTGATCTCACCTCTTTTCCTCTCGACTAAGGCTCCCCAATTTAAGCGGTCATCAAACAAAACTCCCAAGTAGGAGAAGGTTGTAGTTATGGGTACTTTTCCATGATTTACCATAAAGGGATAATTACATTTCGGGTGGGTCCCAACCTGTAAGATGTACGATTTAGAATTGTTTATGGCTAGGTCACGGTCAGCCATGAAACTGCTAAAAGCATTCAATAGAGATTGAAGGCCTTTTGCGGTTCTAGCCAATAGGACCGCATTGCCCGCGTAAAGGAGGACGGGAAAGCCCCTTCGCCCTACACAAGGGAAATCCACCCCAGTTTCAATCAGGGACTTATCTAGCTCGTTAATATTTAAATTGAAAAGAAAGGCAGCGAGAATGCACCCTTGCCTTACTCCCCGAGTGACTGTGAAATCCCTTGATACTCCAAGATCCTGTGAGAATCTAATGTTCGCCCTGGTATCCCTGTGAAGATCCCTCAGGAAGTTAACTAGAGTGACATCCACCCCCATGGCGTCCATGGACTGCCACAGTTTCCCCCGATTGACACAGTCAAATGCAGAGGATGGCACCCTTATGGGCGACAGTATACTTGCCGAGGATCATATACAGGTTGAGGCATTGTGCCAAGGGAGAGTGCCCCGGGCGAAACCCATACTGGATATCGGAGATGACTCTGTTTTCTTCAGCCCAGATGGACAGTCTGTTAAAAACTACTCTAGTAGTGCTTTTACGGTCTCCCTTCTTAAAAACTGGAACAATCGTGGAGGTACCCCACGACTCTTGGCAACCTTCCAGCACCCCTGCATTAAGCACGGCCATGAGGACCGGGGTCCAAAGGGGCTGGTTTGATTTAAAGAGGTCTGGAGGCAGACCATCCGGACCTGGAGCCTTGTTACAGGACAGGACAGAGATGCCTTTCTCGACCTCACACAGGGTAAACGGGGGCAGTGTTTCATTAATACCTCCCAATTTAGGATGTGACTTTATCGTGGTGCACTTAAATATGGTCTCAAAATGATGGACCCAGTCATCTTCGGTAATGTTTGAACCAATATCGTTCGCCCCTTCCCTTTCAAATAGGGTTTGTTAATTAATCCCCAGAATTTTGCACTATTACCTAAGGTATCTGGGTCAAGGAGCTCCTTCCACATGGTATCCTTTATTTCAGACTTCCGACCTGCCAGGGCCCTTTTATAATTAAGGAGGAGAAGCCTAATCCGAGATTGATCTCTTGGGATGGACCTCAAACCGCCTTCAGCTCTCTCGCTGCTCTCGAACATGGCTTGTCAAACCACTTAGGGTCTCTAAGCGATGCTTTTTTGGGGTGAGTAGATAATAAAGTTCCCGCCTTAGCAACAATGTCCTCAAAGGCATTTAGTACATTCCCAGGAGAAGAATCTAGGGACTCACAAGCTGCTAATTCAATAGCACAAGATTCCCGGATAAGGTCATAAAAGGCTACAGAGTTCACCTGGGACCACTTAAGTCGGCGCCTGCCATCCGTAAGTTTCAGCACAACAGGCACTGCCTTCTTCCCTTGCTGATTCAGTAAATCTCCACCGAGACGTACACATACAGGATTATGGTCGCTTGAAATACTACTTCTTATTTTAGAACTCCAGGAGGGAGGATTGTAGGCCACTAGAAATAAGAACATTATCTATAAAAGAGCCCCCATTATGGCCTTTAAAGGAAGGGACATGCTGTATTCTAGAGTCATCCTCCACAGACATAGCTGAAATCAGGTCTAACACATTAAGTAAGTTATTAAGTGCATCTCCCTGCAATGAGTGCTCAAAATGTAGGCCCCCCATCTTTGCACAACCCAATTCTCCCATGCATGTTAAAGCAGGGTCACCACACGGTCTTAAGTTAAAGTCACCAGTTACCATGAGACAATGAGAGGAGAAACCACAGTACTGTTTTATAAATTCACCCAGTAAAGAGATCTTGCAGGGCCCTGCAGCAAATACCACGTTGTAAAAATTAATCAGGCAAAGACTTACATTCCCTTGCTTCAAAACAACAGCTTGGAGATCTCGGTGGGGGAAGCACATTTCCCTTATTCTGCATTTCAGGGCCAAGGCCGTGTAGATAACCAACACCCCCTTAGCTCTGCCCCTTGTCGAGGGCAATGCGGGAACAAAAGAAGCTTTGTAACCCTCTAGAAATAAATTACTTTCCACCATCCAAGTCTCCTGAAGCAGATCATCGGGAATAGCTTGATGAACAAAACCCACTTTGGGTCATGGAACTTCGGCACCCTGGGACATTGCAGGAGCGGGGGTGGAGGTCCGCAGGGCCATGGAGGGATCCAGGAGGTGGGCTGCGTGACCTGGAGAGTTGGCAGTCACTGGGGGCCGCAACGGACCCCCACCGATAGTGAAAGGTAGCCCCGGGCAGTAGTGGTCCCTGGGGCAGTGAGGGGAGGGGCAGAAATTCCCCACACTTTCTTTTGTTAAATTGAAGCCCCAGGGAGGAGGCGTCCTAGGGGCTTGGGGATGCCCATGAGGCCCCCGGCACATAATTAAATTAATGCCCCAGGGAGGTGGCAGTCCCTGGGGCAGCGTGGGGGAGGCAGGAGCACACCCACACCTTTTCCATCAATGCCCCAGGGAGGTGGCTGTTCCCGGGGCTGCAGGGTTCCCCAAGGCCCCCGCACCATAATAAAACATTGCCTCCGGGACCTGGCCCTCCGAGCGCTTTAAAAAAATAAAGCATGGGAGCCCGGGCTTCGGTTCTTTTTCTGGCGGGATTCGCGAATCCTGCTGACATTTAAAAAAAATGCTTTTAAAATGTTTTCTGGTGCCCTGGGGGTACCTGTAGGACCTCCTGACCAGTCCTAGGGGATCCGGGTGTTCCTACCCTGCCCCCTTTTCTTTTTTTTCACCTTTTTTCTTGTGACTCGGTTCTACCAAGTCACAAGATGGCGGCCAACACTTTTTGGTGTGAAGAGTTGGCAGCCAATCAAGCTCGTGCTCGGGAGGGTTTGTGGATCCACCGCGGTCACCAGGTATTGATATTTTTTATTTTTTATTACTGAACGGATTTACATCATTTTGAAAAAAGGTCGCTTTCTGAACCAAGAGATACCTTTTTGCCAAATTTGGTGTAATTACGCTCAGCAGTTCGGGCTGCAGCTTTGTCTAAAGTTTCCGATGGAAATTAACATGGAGAAAATGTGTTTTGTGACCCCCCTTTTTTCTCGGCCCTTGCTCGACGAACCACCCCAAAACATTTGAGACAGGAGCTGACCTGAGTGAACCATTAGTTATGAAAATTTCGCAAAGATTCAAACGCCGCCAAAGATATTGGCAAAAGAAAAAATGCTTTTTAAATAGAAACAAGG
Source organism: Lissotriton helveticus (assembly GCF_964261635.1). Taxonomy (NCBI): domain Eukaryota; kingdom Metazoa; phylum Chordata; class Amphibia; order Caudata; family Salamandridae; genus Lissotriton; species Lissotriton helveticus. The sequence goes on along the minus strand of NC_136073.1, from coordinate 473,484,648 downwards.
TCCTAACTATAACTACCTACATAAAATGAAGTTTTCATAGAATGTAAAGCAAAACTGATATATCACAAATGGAAATAAACAGTGTGCTTGAACAGTCAAATGCAAATGCATCCAAACATTCTCTTCACCTTGAGTCATAAAAGAATTGATTACACTCTCCCTGAGCCAAATTATTGACAACCCCAGTTGTAAACACAATATATGTCAAATGACGAAAAAAGTGCCTAAGTGCTAAAGTGCAAGTGCTTAAGAACAATTTCATGATCCAATAGGATACATTGTACTGACTGCAGAAGACCTGATTTGAAAAACAATAAATTTGAACAAGAAAGATACAGTTAAACACTTCAAAATATCCCATCCTAACAATTAATCAGAGACAAAATCATCACAAGAAATGTAAAAAAGGAGAAACAAAAAATTGCTCATTTCACAAGGGGCAAGGTCAGATATATACTATTTATAGAAAATGATGTAATTCATCAAAAGCATTAAGCCCATTAGGGGACCGGGTATCAAGCAACATAATGAAAAATGCTTCTTTTTGACGAAGCTATTTTTCGCGATCACCACCTCTGCCTGGGTTGGCTACGGAACACAACAAAGTATATTTAAGATCTTTTAATTTCTTGTCGTGTACCGCTTTGAAGTGGCGAGCCACCAGGTAGTTCATATCTGAGTTAACTATAGCTCGGATGTGCTGCAAAATGCGCTGATGCGCAGGAAGTTTAGTACTTCCAATATATGACAGAGAACATGTGCAGGTTAGCTGATAGACTACAAAATCGCTGCGACATGTCAGATATTCTCTTATTGGGATCAACCTGTCATTAAAAGCAGATGCATAATGTGTCCCATTCACAGCAAATGTGCAAGCACGACACGAGGTGCACCTAAAAAAACCAGATTTATTGAGCCAATTAGTTTTAGGTGGCAGTTCCGGTTGGGTTCTATCTAATGCATCTTTCATCGAAGGAGCCCTCCTAAAAGTTATGGCTGGTGATTTATGTAAAAATGGAGCAAGGATAACATCAGTTAATACAATTGGCCACTCTGATCGAATAATGTTGCTGATCTTGGATGTCTGAGAGCAATAGGTGGTAATGAATCGAACAGAGCCCTGTTCAATAGATTCTGGGATCTCCTTATTTTTAGGGGTTAGAAGGTCCTCGCTGGAGCGAGCACGTACCTTGGTCATAGCCTGATCTAAAATGGCTCTACTATAGCCCTGGCTAAGGAATCTTGCCCTTGATTCCATTAAACATTGATCTAAAATGTCGGGACTACTGCAGATACGTTTGATCCGGATGAATTCACCCAAAGGTATGCTATTGATGGTATGAGGTGGATGAGCACTGCGGGCGTGCAAGATGGAATTTCCCGCAGTGCTTTTTCTGTGAAGTCTAGTCTGTATGGTGTCATGATCGATGTAAACCTGGACATCTAAGAATTCTGCCACATCAGATGTAATGTTGGCAGTAAACCTTAGATTCCTGTCATTGACATTAATTTCAGTGACGAATGACGCTGCTTGTTCCTTGGTGCCCCGCCAAATGATGAAAATATCATCAATAAAGCGCCAGTAATGCGCTAGGTGAGGAAGCCAATGTGCGTGGGTGACCCCAAGAACATGCTTCTCCCACCAGCCAACGTGGAGGCAAGAATAGCTGGGGGAGAAGCATGAACCCATGGCCACCACGCGTTCTTGATGGTAAAATTCTTTTCCAAATTGGAAATAGTTGTTAAAGAGGCATAACCGTATCATTTCCAAAAGCATGAGGTTATGATCTCTAAATCCTGCCTCTCGTCCATCCAGAAAATATTTGACTGCTTCAAGGCCCTGGAGGTGGTTGATGCTGGTGTAAAGTGCCTCAATATCCATCACCAGGAAACAAAAATCAGGACACCAAGTGATATGACTGACCTTAACCAAAAAATCAGTAGTGTCTTTCAAAAGAGAGGGGAGAGAAAACATATGTGATTGAAGAAAAAAATCCACATATTTAGAAATATTCTCATTCATACTACCCTGAGCAGAAATAATAGGACGGCCCGGGACAGGGACGGTGCATTTATGAATTTTGGGTAACAAATAAAAAAGTGGAGTGATGGGATGTGAAACATTCAAGAACTTAGATTCATCCTTTGTTAATAAGCCAGTTATAAACCAGAGATTGATATCTTTTCTTGTTTTTTCATGACTTTTAAGCATCACAAATTTAGTGCATTTTGTATAGCAAAGGGGATCACACAATTGCCTGGTTGCTTCAGTGATGTAATCTGTTTTAGCCCATAGCACTGTGTTGCCCCCCTTGTCGGCACTCTTCACTATAACCGTGTCATTACCCTGAATTCTTTTCACAAGTTTGGTATACTGCGTATTGTTAAAATCAACCTGGTTTTTTCTTTTTCAGCACCGTTCTGTTAAGGGACTTCAATTCTGTTATAATCCTATTACTAAAGACATCAAGTGCATCTTTAGGCATCAAGGGCAAGAAAGTAGATTTACCATGAAAAGTGGTAGGGGGAGAACAATTCACCTTGATAACTTGACTCACTGTCATATCAGTTTGTGAGTTGTTTTCATTGTCTAGAGACAGTAACGTCTGTAGACGCTGCAAATGTTTCACCTGTAGAGATTCGACATTAGGTGTAACACCCTCAGATTCAGCACGTGACATTGAGTTATCAGGATGTAACAAAAAATATTTTTGCAATTTAATTTTCCTAATAAATTTAAAAACATCAATCCGTGCTTGGACATAAGAAAAATCATTGGGTGGACAATACGAAAGTCCTAGAGAGAGGAGTTGCTCTTCCGCCCTGGACAATGTCAAATCTGTCAGGTTGATCACTGTGTTGTCTTGCTCACTGGTCAATTGTTCCAGTTCTTGCGAGTTTTGCCTCGCCTTCCTCCTCTTTTTGGCAATACGTTTCCTGCAGCGGCGTTTTTTGGCTGACGCTTTGTCTGCTTGGGGAGGAGTATTCCGTGAGCGCAGAGAGTACCTCCGGTCCTCGCTGACAAAATTTAATTCGTCAACCATAGAGAATTTAGTTAGGTCAATTGAAGTAGCATCAGATCGTGGTAGACTGTCTTCAGAGCCACTGAAAGACGCTACTGATAAATTATCTTGATTAGTCAAAGCAGGGCACAAAATTGCCCCTGGATCAGTAGTTGTAGTTGTTTGCTGCTGAGTAGACATGGCTTTGCGCTTGTAAGAGTCGTACTTGCGTGAAAAAGTAAAAATACGACCAGTCGCATAGTCCTCTTTGTCTCTGGCAAACTTATTGATTTTTCGTTCTTGAATTGTTTGCTCCAGCTTAGCGAGCCTTTGGTCGATTTCCTTACGGGCATTCGCTATTAAATCAGTGTCACCAGACGTCTCCAAGAGTGTATTGATCTTTGCAATTTCAACTAACAATGATTCTCTGTCAGAGTGGGCAAATTCAGTCAGAATTAATAGCATGTTCCTCGATGATTGGAGACTGTTTTCTGCCCATCTCTGAAGCATTTTGGGGTCCGGGTTTTCATAAGTAGGAACAATCATCACTCTTAATCCCCGGGGTACACGATTGACTTCCAGATATTTATCCAGTGATTTCTTTTTCCACTACTTGGAAAGTTCACTACGGAGCAACTTCTCCAGAGTCTTTAGTAAATCTTTGGTACTGTTACTCGCATTTGAAGTGTGGCTTTCTTGAGGAGTTATAGAATTTACAGTAGGTAAGTTTTCATACAGGGCTTCCGCCGCCATTTCCCTACTCCTGAGTGCGTCGGTGGACAACATAGTTGCAATTAAATGTGACGGCCAAATATGCCGCTGGACTGCTGTTATGGCTATTGTGGCTACAAAATAAACACGATTGTTCTTTCAAGTTTTCGAATAATTAGCCCAAACCTGCCTTGCTCGTTTAAGATAGCTGGTACGCGCAGACACTTCCTTACCGGATTCCGGTCCGAGCCGCCGGGTGAAGCCAGCCGACTCCCTCAGCCTCAAAACACACCACCGGGTCGGGAACTGAACAGCGCCAGCCAGTCCGATAGTTCAATCAATGAGTAGGCAGGGGGCACGGTAAATAGTACTTATGCAAGTCCAATTCCAAAACGCCGAGGCGTTAAAGTTTGCAAACACGCCGTGCCTCGAACAATGGGCGGGTCCACGAAGCCGGAAGCAAACCAATTCCGGTAATGAAATTGAACGCTGAAACCTGACCGCCGGAGGTAGCGGTAACAACAGGCGTAGACCTCGTCTTCGATACCGGGTGTTTAGTCAAGTCGTAAACACCAAAGCAGCCACAACACAGGAATCATTGCCAGCAATCCATATTTAATTTTATTTAGAGTGCAAGAGCGAGTGCCCTCCCTGACGCGTTTCGCTCCGCAGGCGGAGCTTGATCACATGACGCGTCAGGAGTAGGCCGTGCATTAAATTCAAATTAAAAGCCCAAGCGCCTAAAGAAACAGGACGCAAGGGTTGCAACAAAGCAAAAAGGCATACAGTTTGTAATTAAAGCAATAGTGCCAATCAAATTGTGTTTTACCTCTATGTACAAGGGGACAAAAATAAGAGCGTAATACTGCGTCTCGATACAGGCAAAGAGCCAGCTCCGCCTTGCCAGCAAAAGACTTCATGGACACGGACCAGTTTCTGTGCTTTATCAATTTATTGAGGCAAAGTAAGTCGCATGACGTTTCGGCTCCATGGAGCCTTGCTCACATGACAGCGTTTTAATTGCGAATGCTCATTTTTAAAGTGCCAGTGCTTAATTGTGTCAACACCACGTGATGATTACACCCAGTAGACATGGAAAAATACTGAAATTACATTTTGTATAAATGAATCCATACTCATACATATAAAAATAGCTGTTTTTTTAAGAGTCCAACTCTGTTAGTTTAAAATAATTTAGAATGTATATATATATATATATATATATATATATACACACACACACACTGAGAAACCCAAAGGTTACAATGACGTTATAGTTAGACTGACGTTTCACTCATACTAAACCAGAGAAATTCAGCTGTTATAGTTACCTGAGCTAACTATAACTCAAGCCCCCACAATGCACTGCTTATGACCTCACATATTACATCACTCAAAACATGGTCCGTGACATCACTGATGACATCTCAATTGAAAGATTTTTTTAAAGTTATTAACCTCTCAGTATATGTCAGGATGCACAGAACATGCTTACCTCCGAGTGCCAGTCCCAGCCGTGGATACAGTATTCCAAAAAATGTTAACTTGCAAATCTTCAGGAGCAGAAGAGGATGGCGAGGAGTACAGAGTGTTGGTGCCAACAGAGAAAGAGTGTTCATGTCTTCAATGAATGTGCTACACTAAACACATGAATAAAGACTAGAAGGAGTCAAAGGACCCTCAAATAACTCACAAATGGTGGTGGCCATTGTGAATGTTTAAAGTTTATTATGGCACATTTTATCCTTGTGAGGCAATCGTGATTCATAGTTGCTGCAGCTGGGACCTGCTACTCTGAAGTTTAGAATCTTCACAATCTGTCACTCTTGAAAGTTGATGAAAGGCATATCTGGAGTCAGGGAAGCACTTGCATAAAAGGAAATAGACTTTGCACTTGAACATTAATTCATGTGTATCCCATTAGGATTACATACTCTTACTTTGCACAAGCAGTCATCCATGAGAGTTACCAACTCTTGCTTTGCACCATTTTGTTACACAAGAAGTCATCCATTAGGATTCAAACTTTATATTGCAGTTGTGTCTTTCTACAGGTAGGGTTTGAAACCTCATCATACACAGTTTTGATATCTTTATTATAAACACATGTTGTATTAAGGTTTTAATTTGAAATAGCATATGATTGTTGGTTATTAGGCATACAATTAGAATTAAAGAATGCTTTTCATCTTACAGTTATCAACCAGTTACATTAATCACCATCATAACGCTAGAGTGTTATCACATAATCTTGCAAAGTTAGTGCATCTTGAGACAATGGTGCCCACGTGATAACGAATGACAACAAACTTAAGAAATATTGATTTAGGGAGAATTCAAGATTTTAGCCACGGAGTTAAACACTTGTTCAAAATCTTTAAAAAAAAATATGGAAAAATACATTCAAAACAAACACAAATGTAATTGTTCTCCTATCTATTTTCATGGGTTTTTGTTATTTCCCAATTTCTGGGGATAAATCTGTAAATAAGTGCAAAAACTTAGGAGGCAACCTGTACAAATATAATGTGCACCACTGACTTTTTTAACCCAAACTTTGCGCTATGTATTGTAAATGAGAACCTAAACACATGTTGTAATCATACAAGTAGTCATCTCACCCTTTTGAGGTATTTAGAATCACAGATATATAAAGGAAATCAAAAAAATAATCTGATAGCACAGCAGAAGTTTTAAGTATGTCTTGTTTCTTTCTTCGTTTTATTAATGTATAGAGAGCATAAAATGCCCTTCCTGTCATTTGACTAGCACTCACTATAAACCCACTAGCATTACCAAAGAAACAGTTAAAAATCCACTACCAAAATTATGTGAAGTTGTTCCCCACTTCACCAATCTCTGGAGTGACCTCTTCCTCTTGACTTTGCTCTGTGTCAGATGTGATCTGTGCCAAGCGAACTTACTCGGAAGCCTTGAGGGCTTTTTCATAAGCATCTTTTTTGGCATTGTGGTCTAATTTCAGGTCCCTTTCCTTGCACTGGGTTTTTACTTGGGGCACTTTGAGAGTAAACAGGCTGGGCAGATTCAACTCCATCGTCCCTTTAGACTTTTAAAAGGTGTAATCATTAGAATCAAAAAATAATTTAGAAAACCAAACATAACCCAATTATTGACTTAAACCAAATTAAAAATCTAAAACAATTTTGCATTCTGGGAATTTAGGGATTTTTCATTTTCTAGCATAATAGCTGAGTGATACAGCTAATCACAAATTCTAAGTGCCAACTCTAAACACCAATTTGAGAAAGTGGATTATTAGTTGATGTGGATGGTAGTCCTCTTCAAGTAATAACAGCAATATACATGACTAGTTCTAATTAGCTCTCAATAATTTAAGCCTGAGCTCAACACTTGCTAGCAGACAGGCTTAACGTAGGAAAGATTTGTAAAGCATTTGTCAGTACCAAAATAGTCAATAGGTAGGAAACACAACAGAATACAAATTCCACTCCAATTTATCAAAAATAATATAAATGTTAATCTTCAAAAGACACCAAAATGACAAATACTTGATGTGGTTAACCAGATATATGATTTTTCAAAGTTTTAGATGTTTCTAGCACCAAAAGGAGCAAAGCACCAACCATGTGTATTTGATAATGATAGACTAGGTCAAAGTCAAAAATGAAGCCCAGCAGAGATGGAGCCTCTGTCAGATACAGGGGCCAGGTTTGTCTTGCTGAAAAGTTTACCTACTGACTTATTCTAGAGAAAATTCTTGGTGACGGGTTGAGCTTCAGGGTGGACCCGAAGAAGGGCTTGTTGTTGTCTACCATCTGAAGTGCGTGACCTTGGTTGGAACCTCGGCTTTGGCAGGAAGTTCAAGGGTCGTGGCATTAACGATGGGAAAGTTCTAAGTGGGCAAAGTCGAAAGTCTGTGCCCAGGTAGGTCTCATCGGTGATATCCCTCTATGTTCACACTAAAACTTTTTGGGAAGTCAGACTACTTTTAGCAGGGTAAACCACGAAGTTGAATCTGACCGGTGGTGCAACATCAGCAGCCATGGCTCAGTGTGGGTCCGGTGGTAGCCTCTGGCTCTTTTTGGAAAAAGTTTCAAGTGTTTAGTTTTTCAGTTCTTGCAGGAGAAGAGTGCACTCCAACACCAATCAAAGGCCCAGGTCCTTGTGGCACCACTTGGATTAGGACTCAATGTCCCAGAAGCCACTAGCAGGGTCCAGAGAAAATCTAGTGGAACTGGTCAACTGGGCTCATGACATTGCAGTCTTTTTGTAACTTTTGTGTTCTCAGAGCTTAACAGGAAGCTAGCTGAATAACTCTTGGAACCCAATCTTATATCCTGGGTTCAAGTGGGAGTAGATCCACGGCCCGGGGCTTCTCTCCACAGTTAACAGTAGGTGGACTCCTCTTTCTGAAGCCCAAAGGGTTCATCAGGAATAGTCCTTCTATATTCCTCAGGTCTAGAAGTGTTCTGAGGAATGTACCAAGGGGTGTCACTTTTATGCCTGGCACTAACTTGTAGGTGGGGAAATTCCCTGTCCAATTGAGAAAAGGTTCCTGGGAGCACCTCTCCCTACTTTGACATAATTTCCTGGCAGTTGGCTCTAAACAATCCCACAGTACACTGTTCTGACAAACTCCAACATGGCAGAATCTTCACCTAGATGTTCTTCACCTAGTCAGGGATCTAGACACACCCCTGAGTTGTGTCTATGGAAACAAGAAACTCCCCCTGCCAACCAGTTCTGGAACAGGATTCACCCTCCACTGGCATTGGTGCCACTAATGGCTACTGGATAATGGCAGAGGAAGGCCTAGTTGTGAGTTGCATCCACCTGTGACAGGGGAGGCCCCATTGAAGCTTGTGCAATTGGCGGGCACATCCTCCAGACCATTATGTCGGGAGGAGGTCACACCTCCCAACTAAGGACCTCTTGTCCCTTTTATTCCCTTTCCCAAGAACCATTCACACCTCCCATCAGGCTGCCAGGTAGCAGTTGGAAATTACCTTTAAAAAGGCTACTAGAGATTGTAGGCATGAAAATGGCAACAAACAAAAACAATGGATTTAACCCAGAACTGTGACTGGGGTGAAAGTTTGATTTGTTCAGCATTCCTTCCATCATCTGTTCTTTCTCCATATATTGCCTTAAGTGGGAAAGGTATGCCCAGAAATGGGTCCTGTGCTCGCCATGCCACTGGATTCAAGTTAGCCTGACTGAGTGCTGATACCCCAATACCCATCAAAGGATGGTTGTTTCTGGTCCAGTGAGGACCTGGCTTGGCCGTTCGGGCAGAGCTGTTCCCATGGGGAGCAGGGTCAAGACTTATTTGCATATGGCCGGGTCCAAACTGGATTGATGAGCAAGAAAAGATCGATTTCACCCAGATCTGTGACTGGGGCTGAATGTTTGATTTGTTCAGCATTCTCTCCATCATCTGTACTTTTTGCATTTGGCACTCTAAGTGGGAAGGGCATGCTCAGATGTGGGACCTGTGCTCGCTACGTCACTGGGTTCAAGCTAGCCTGGCTGATAAAGGGTGATACTTCGAAACCTGTCCAAGAATGTTTTTTTCTGGTCCAAGTATTACTGGGTCCAAACTGGAATGACATGGTGAGCAAAAAAACTATGTTTTTAACCCAGATCTGTAACTGGTGGTGAATGGTCGATTTGTTCAGCATTCCGTCCTTCATCTTATTTTTGCAACTTTCTAAAAGTGGCATTTTAAAAATAGTAATTTAAAATCTGACGACCATTGAATTGTGTTTTACATTATTTTTTATTTGTGTCCTTAAATCATTGTTCTAACTCTTGCCAATCTGATGTTCTGCATTATATGGTGTTATAATGTAACCCAGTGCTTTTCTATGGGAGAGCCGGCCTTGCCACAGTGAAAAATTACTTTAGAGATTTTTCAAAACCAGGGCATGCACAACATAAGCACACGTCTTTCTTTTTAAAACCATGCACCCTGCCCTATGGGCAATTAGGTCCTGCCTTAAGGGTCACTTATCAGTATTAGAAAGGAAGTTAGGTTTTTTGCTAGGTCAAATTTGCTGTATTAAAACTGCACATTCAGGCTGCTGTGGCTAGCCTGAAGATAAGATGTGCCTTGTCACTTTAGTAGTGACACAATAGGTGCAGCAGTCCACTAGTGGCATGTACCTTACAGGCCCTGGGTACACAGAGTACCATATACTAGGGACACACAGGTAAGTTAAATATGCCACTCAGGGATTAGCCAATTGTACACATTTTAGGGGTCAGAGTATATGCTCTCAGGCCTGGTTAGCAGGGCTACAGAGTCTTAAACCCGGAAGCATCAGTCTAAAAATTGAGGTGTGATTATACAAAGAAGAGGCCTTTCTCACATAGTGCCTATTAGGAATAAAGTGGAAATTGCACTTACTCACGGTAAACCCAAGCACATACCGCTATGCCCCATCATTTTATTTTTCTTTGTGTAAAAATGTAATGAACTATGTGGGATTGTTGCAAGCCCTATGCAGACTGAGGCCTTGCATAAGCCTTTAACCTCCGCATGTAAAGTTCTCTGGTGAACTTGAACACAAAAACTCCCCTAGATGACACCTGTTTTTTGGACCCAATTTCCTTAGAAGCACAAGAAATGGGATTCACAGGTAAGCAGCTTTTCTGCACCTTTTGCAGCTATTACCACGTTTTTCCTTTTTTTTGTACAAAATGCAAAGCGAGAGCTGTTTACACTCAACTCCAACTGCCACAGCATTAAAAACCTACCTCAAAACATTTGTATTTCTGAGCAAACCTATCACTTTCAAAACCGACACATCCCCGTGAAACATGCAGATGACATTAGCATAAACATAACAGGCCCTCTCACTCGTTATAAAACACCAACCTGGCGCATGATACTAGTGTAAAAAGAACTGTACTTTGGCTAAGCAAAGGACCACGTATGCCCCCCCCCCACGAAATAATGGAAGGAAAGTCCTTCAGCACGCCCACACACACAAAACTCCACAAACATCTTCCTAGATAAAACTTGCGTTACTTTAACACCATTCAAGTTGCATCCATGCTCCGTACTAACTCACAACCAAATAACAGACAACATCTAGTGGTGCTTCCGGTCCGTTTACTGGCCTTTGCAGATCCACATAAAAAGGGCACAAGCGGGTAATGAAAGTGCCACAATACTAGAACAATGGTGGTTGGCACTATACAAATAATAAGATCAAATATAAACAAGCAATTAAAGGCCAAATTTGTTAGGAAGGCATGGAACGGCGTGTTTATAGCATTACCAGGGTTGGATTGGCAAGGCGGGCATTTGGCTGGTGCCCGAGGCCCAGCGCCCAAGGCTTGATGTGGGATGGTTTTTCACCCATTAGTGTTCAGGCTGGATCTGCTGATCTCAACTCAAGAGACTGCAGCAGCCCCTGCCCAACCCAGCACAGATTATCGTGGCCCACTGTCCAATTTCCAATTTCCAATTTAAAACATTTATAAAGCGCAGCGTGCACCGTACGGTTTCTTGGCGCTAGTGGAGAGTTCGACAACTGAGGCAAAATAAAACCTGTCATAGGAAGGAGGGGAAATTACTCGGAGAAGGCCTGTTTGAAGAGAAACGTTTTTAGATCTTTACGAAAGGAAAGATAATGAGTGGCAGAGCGGAGGTGATCAGGGAGGGAGTTCCAGAACGTGGGGGCTAGGGTAGAGAAGTTAGTTCCACCCCACTTTTTACGTTTGAAACGTGGGATTCGGAGGAGGGATTTGGAAGAAGAGCGAAGCTCTCTGGTAGGGACATATTCATTTATTAGCGAGGAGATGAAAGCGGGGGCAGTGCCTTGACGGGCCTGGAAGACCATGCAGCCGGTCTTGAACAAGGAACGTTCCTTAACAGGGAGCCAATGAAGCTCCCAGAGGAGGGGTGTGGAATGATGATAACGTGGGAGACCATAGACCAGCCGGGCCGCCTGGTTCTGGACCATCTGGAGTCTCTGCAGGCTGTATGCTGGGATGCCGTTGTAGATGGCACTGGCATAATCTAGCCGCGATATCACCAGTGCGGCCATGATCAACTTGAGTGCCTGTGGGGAAAAGAAACGGGAAACAGTGCGGATGGTTCGGAGGGTGAGGAAACAGGAAGAGACCACAGCACTGATTTGTGAATGAAGGGGGAGCTGGTTGTTCGTTCTAACCCCCAATGTTTTAACTGTGGTTGAAGGAGTGGGGGAGGGACCAAGAGAGGAGGGCCAGAAGAGGGAGTTCCAGGGACTGGACGAACCACCGGTGAGAACCAACTCGGTTTTGTTCGGGTTCAATTTAAGATGGTTGTGGTTCATCCAGTCCCTGATGAAGGTCATAGTAGACTGAAAGTTAGAAACAGAAAGAGGAGAGGAGGACAGGTCAAAGATGAGCTGGAGGTCATCGGCATAATTGTACACGGTGACCTCCAGCTGCTGAAGAGCGAAAATAAGGGGAGATATAGAGGTTGAATAATAAAGGAGAAAGAGAGGAGCCCTGGGGAACACCACAAGTGACAGGAAGTGGAGTGGTCGTAAAGTCTCCTAGCCGGACCGCCTGAGTGCGGTCCCTCAGGAAGGAGGAAAGCCAAATCAGGGCTGAACCCTCAATTCCAGCCGCCCTGACACGGGACAGTAAGATGGTGTGGTCCACCGTGTCAAAGGCGGCGGAGAGATCGAGGAGTACCAGCGCCTGATAATTGTTATTGTCCATACCCTTCCTGAGGTTATCCAAGACCGAAACCACAACTGATTCGGTCGAGTGCCTGGGGCGAAAGCCAGCCTGGCGGGGAGCCTCTACGTGGGCGCTGAAAACCGCGGTGGCATGGCGTTCCAGCACCTTGCCCAGGTAGGGCAGCAGGGAAATGGGGCGGTAGTTGGCTGAGATGGATGGGTCAGCGCCAGGCTTTTTTAAAATGGGCACTATAGTGGCTGACTTGAGCGCCGGGGTCACTACTCCCTGCGCAAGGGAGTTGTTGAGGAAAGTAATGGGGGAATCAGGGCAGGAGGAGTAGATATGTTGCAGGATCCGAGCCGGACAGATGTCTGCCGGAGAACCCGACTTTACTTTGGGGAGTATCTCCCGGAAACTAGCCTCAGTAAGGGGAGGGATAGAGGTGAGATGGCAACGAACAGTGGGAGGGGAGGGATCCACAAAGACAGATGAAGGGGGGGGATATTAGCCTTGATGGTAGCGATCTTCTCCAAGAAGTAAATGTTGAGTTGGTCGCATAGTGACTGGGATGGAGGGATTTGAGGTGAAGCTCTATCGGAATAGGCCAGGTCGTTCACTATACCGAATATTTCTCTAGATTTTTTTTCAGCTGCCATTATTTTTGTAGAAAAATAGGTGGTTTTGGCGGAGAGAATTGCAGTTTTGTAATCGGCAAGTGATTTAAGATAGAGGGTTTTTAATGAGGGGCAATAGTTTTTCCTCCACTGTCTCTCTGCCTGTCGAGCGGTCAGTTTTAGTTCTTTTAGGTGGTCGTTGAACCACCTGTTGGAGTCCTGTCACTGTCATGCATAGAATGACAATGGACCAGCCCCAGCAGACTTGGCATGTTGTGGGAGTTCTCACCATGGCCTTGGGGTATGACAGTGAGGCCTCGCCACAGGAGACGCTGCTTCTGAGGGGCAGTTTTTTCACTCCCCTTGGAAGGAGAAGTGATGGTGGCAATGAATGAGGCTCTGCTCCATCCCTCCCCTGCAGTGGCTGAGATACACTCCCATTCATGGTGTGCAGGGAAGGCACCCTCGCTGCTCTACCAGCCTCCCACCTCAAACCCTCCTCTCTGACATCTGCAACTCCTACACACCAAAGACCTCACTTAAGGGTACGGCCTTTACTCACTCCAACATCCCTGTTAGTATAGGTACCAGCAGAACCCTCTCCTCCCCCTGCTCCCTCAGACCCCCCTCAACTTACCCCCATCCACTCATGCCCCCCCACCTTAAGCCCCTGGCCTGCATGCTTGTGAACTACCGCTCGGCGGTCCGACATGCAACTAAAATTTCCTAAACTATCCTTAGTGAAGATATAGACATCACCTTCCTCACGGAAACCTGGCTCAATGATCAATCAACACCCATCCTTGATTTACTCTCCCCCACAGGTTAATCTATCAACAGAAAAGACAGACCGAAGAAAATAGGAGGTGGAATAGCAATAATCTGTAAAGGCAAACTCCAGCTCTACCTAGTCAAAAACACAAACTTTGCTACTTTTGAATACCTTGGAGCAGAACTTAAGATTCAAGGAGATCCCCCAATATGACTACACAACATCTACCACATTCTGGGTGAACCTCTTCTGTTTGCCGATGAACTATCTGACCTTCTTACTCAATCGTCACTTTCTAGCTCTAAAAATCTCTTCCTAGGAGACTTAAACCTTCACTGGTACGTGCCCAAGGACCCCCACTATCAAACTTCTCAATAACCTTCTTGAGATTAACAACCTCAAACAACTCTGCCATTCCCCAACCCACTGAAAAGGGGCTACTCTTGACGCCATCATTGCAATTAATGATTTTGCAGCCCTTTCTAACAACATCCCTATCGATTGGTCTGACCACCACGTCATACTGTTCTCCCTCTCCCCTTTAGCCCCGCCCGCCCCATCTAAAAACAACAAAAACAAAATGTCAACCAGAAACCTTAATCTTATCCCCCCTGGTGTACTGGAGGCCAAACTCCAAGCTCAACTTTACTGCACCCCTCCCTCTCTTAATGTAAATGAGCTCACTGTGCACTATAATAAAACTGTCTCCGAGGTCTTAGACCAACTTGCACCATCCAAACTAAACTCAAAAAAATATCCCGTCCAAATCATTGTTTAACTCTGACCTCAACAATAAAAGACGAGGTCTTAGACTGGCTGAAAGAACTTGGAGACAACACCCTTCCCCCTCCAACCTTGTCCTCCTTCGAACTGCTAGATCTACTTACAAGAAACACATTTTCTCTGAAAAGGTATCCTTCTTTCGTTCACAAATCGACCGTGCCAAAAATAGGCCCAGAGAACTGTTCAACATTGTTAGAATCCAAACTCCTCCCGACCCCTCAATTTGACGGCCACTACTAGCAAATGTAAAGAAATTGCTAACTTTTTCTCCCAAAAAGAAATCGCCCAAACCTTCATGTTAACTCCGATCCCTCCCAACCCCCAATATACCCTTGCTACTACTCCAACACCCTCCCCTCTGATCCTACCCCCTACCTCCTCCCCAACTTTCCACAATCCCTCCTGAAACCTTCCCCGACATAACACAGCCCAAAAAATAATGCCTCCTGGCAGAATTTCCACCCAGTTTCCGAACTAAAAGTCTTTGAAATCCTGTCCAAATTAAAACCGTCCTCTAACACAAAAGACCCTCTCCCATCTACCCTCGTCCAACATCTTAAACACGTCATTGTCTCTTATTGGACCAATATCATCAACTCCTCCCTTACCTCGGGGTGCGTCCCTGTCTCCATCCAACTCAGACAAGTCACGCCCATTCCTAAAAACCCTACGGCCGACCCTAACGACCCTAATACCCTCCTCCCCATCTCAAACCTCCCCATTCTCTCAAATGCCCTTGAAAAATGTGCCCTTCTTCAATTGGATAAACACATTGACACTTACAACCTACTCGACCCCCCACGATCCGGCTTCCGTAAAGGCTGTATTACTGAAACTGCATTGCTAAATATAGTTGATGACATCCACCATACCCTGGATAATGGAGAGTCCTTCCTACTCAATTCTGCTTGATCTCTCTGCGGCATTCGATACAGTTAACCATTCAACCTTACTCAATACACTTAACCCCTTCCATGCTCATGACGAGCTCAGCTCTTCATGCAGTACACTGCTCGTGTGCTCATGAGCTGAGCTCGTCATGAACAATTGGAATCAATGAGTTCCAGCGCTGAGGGAGATTTGCTGTAGCATTGATGTGGTTAGACTTCGTTTCGGCCTCAATGGAACTGTCCTCAACTGATTCACCTCCTATTTCCAACACAGAACCCAGCAAATCAAAATCCAAAGCTGCCTGTCTAGCTCCACTCCTGTCTCCCTCGGTGTCCCCCGAGGATCTATCCTCTCTCCTGCTCTCTTCAACCCATTCATGAAACCCCTTACCCTCATACTTAAACAAGCTGGTATTAACGATCACCTCTATGCCGATGATACCCAACTGTACTATAAAATCAAATCCCACTCAGATGTCCTACACCTTAACACCGCCCTTGCTAATATACAAACCTGGTTCTACTCCAACCATCTCAAACTCAATCCAAACAAAACTAGGATCATTCTTTTCTCTCCTAATAACAACCCACTCCCCATCCAAACATGGATCACCGACCTTAGTGCCCTAAACTGTTCACTCTCCTTATCTGAATCAGTAAAATCCCTTGGCATCACCATTGACAGTAAGTTAACGCTCAATTCCCATAAAAAAAACTCGGCAAAAGTAGCACTTTTCACGCTCCAACGTCTCCAAAAAAATCAAACCTTTCATTCCAGAGGTAGTATTCAAATCTGTTGTCCAATCATTAGTCCTCTCTTAAATTGACTATGACAACACCCTACTCTCTGGAGCTCCCAAAGTTCACCTTGGCCCCATCATATCTGTTCTCAACCTAGCGGCCAAGCTCATAACTGACTGCAAGGGCTCTGACCATATCTCGCCTGCGCTTAAGACCCTTAAATGGCTTCCTATCGAAGGCAGATCCTCCTATAAAATAGCCTGCATTACGTACAAAGCCCTTAATCAAAGACCCTGCTATACCTCTGAAACAAACTCAATAAAGCGGGTACCCGACCGATGAGAAGTACCAACTCTCTCCTCCTCATCCCCCTCTGTTGAAAAAGAAAGCCGCACAATCTCGCTCCTTCTCTGGTAAGGCTCCCAGCATCTGGAATGCCCTCCCTAAAGATCTACGACTCAACCCTTGATATGCCAGTTTAAAAAAAGACCTTCAAATGCACCTACTCAATAAATACTAGGGTCCTTAATCCTCCTATTACCATACTTGTTACACCCTCCTTTCCTTTTGAAACCGTTGCCTTCCCCTCCTCTCTTCACCCCGCTTGCGTCGACCTCACCTATTCACCCCCTTCCCTACCCTTCTTCACCGTTTTCTTCCCCCTTCCACCCCTTTTTGAACACTTTCCCTCCCCACTTATTCTCTCTCCCCCAACCCTTACTTCTTCACAAATTAATTAGTCTACCTCCTTTATGCCGTTTAAAAACTTGCAATTACTCTATTCACGTGTTGTTTCGTAAATAGCTTCTTCTTTGCACTTTTTATTGATTCAAGCTATAGCACTCAATGGATACCACTGTTATGTATTCCATGTACTATTGTCATTCCAATGTAAAGTGCCTTGATAACCCCGGATGGAGCCAGTGCCATATAAAAACTTTTAAATAAATAGATATAAACCCAGAATTCAAACCAGAGCTTTAAGTGGGATGAAAAAACGGGGGGGGGGGGGGGATGGGACCTTTCAAAGGGGCGTGGCCGATGTCATTAAGGGCGTGGCTTAAAAACATGTAAATTAAAAATCTGTGCCTAGCATTGTGTGCCACCCGACTTGTATTTTGCTGTTTCTGTCATTGCATCCAGATACATGATACAACAAGTCACATCATACATACAACAAGTCAGGACTATTGGCTTTGTCAATGGTTGTTAGTTTCCCTGGTGACACCATGACAATGTTGCTGCTCCAAATTTTCAAAAAGAGAAGGGAAATCCAGAGAGAAAATGAATCTCTTTAAAGGATTTCCCTTCCCCTACAACACTCACCTGGCATGACGTCATGTTGTAACTTCTCCACTAGTGAGAAGTAAGCAGTGTGACCACGCGCATGTCGATGTGCCTGCTGTCCCTGCAGTCCAGAAGAAAATGGATTCCTGTGGCAGTGCACAACACAGAGCCCGATAGAGACCCTTTCGAGGCCTCCTTTAAAAAAAACTACCGGCGATCAGCACCGGAGAGACCTGGCCAACTTAAAGCCATGATTCAAACGGAAAGCACCGCCTTGCCTTACCTGTCTCTTTGAGATTTGGCACTTAATTAAGAGGATTTGTTAGCATATGCCCCTGGCAGCAAGTTTCCTGACCCTTAGTGGCACCGCAGTGCAGCTTTTAAATTACCTTAGTCAAAGGAGGGTCCCACAGAAAGTGTTAATGTTTTTCTGAGAGACCAAATGTTTGATCATCTACTGCTTCCTTGGATAAAAAAACATAAAGCCCTTTCAAACAAAACCAGTGAAACTGAAAATGTTTGTTAAAACAGCACAGTCATTAACATTCTGTCTGCTGGGGTGAATTGATATAACCAGGGCCATTGACATTATGCAGCCTTGGAGGGCCCAATTATGTAGCAGGGTTGCGTAAATTATACTGCAAGAAAGGAACAATTATGCAGCTTAATGCTGCAAATTTTATGATAGTATTACTTCAATATTTTCTCAGTTTTACACTTAAAGGTGTCTGTGCATTGGTTGCACCTCATTAGTACCAGTTATTACTCAGATATAGAGATAAGCAACAGAAAGGTGATGATAAGCATTGAAAATGGCCTTCTACTTTGCAGCCACACATGTCGCTGCGGTTTAGGTAAATTTTGAACCTGTTATGCAGGAACAACATTTTTTGGTTAAAACTGCAGTTTATGCAGCAGATGGATTATGTGGCAAATGCAACACATCTAAATGCGAAAAAGGCTGCAGCCGCACCATCACATAATTCCAGTGGGAATAGAGGATATAACCTGTAGCCTCCATTCTGGATAGTTCCAACCCAACTATTCCTCTTTCTGAGAAAAATGGATCATGGTATTAAAAACACCTGTTTTGTACAGTGCTACAAAATGGCATAAAATTCAGTGGAATGCACTATGTAACAACTCAAATTGTATGCACCTTACCTTTCCTGCCTCTTTCAGCAACGCTCTGCCTTTTGACTCTGTTCCACGAATGTCTGTAGCTTACTTTATTTGTCCTCACTGAACAATTCACCGTCCTTTTATCACAACATCAACTCAGTGCTGAATTTGTTCAGATTGTTGTTAGTGATTGGCACAAGCACTCATTTTTTGAAACCAAGGCTTATTTTTTAACATGAGATTTTGACCATCGCAGGAGAGAAAAAGGCAGAAAACGAGGGGAACACAGTCATAGGAAAGCACTGAAAAAAGGGAGAAAAGAGAGAGGAAAATGAACTTTCAAGAGTGAAATAAAGAGACCGGAAGAGTAGGACGGTGGAAGAAAGAGGGATAAGATGAAACTAAGTTTTGGTCAGTTGCCTTGGAACTGAGAAGCCCTGCATTCAACAACTCCGACCAAGTGCTCCTAAAGAAAATCTGAGCCCCTGCACAAATATAAATTGTGTGTGTTTGTGTGTGTGTACACATTATGTTTGTGTTGGACGTTTGCCTCTTCTACTACTGAGCCAATGGTGAGGACCTACTTCCAGCCTTTTATCCACGCTGTCTCTTCCACTGAGCACTCACGATGAGCATCTCTCTCTCGCACTCCAAACGCCATGAGCAGAGTTTGTCTTTTCTATTTTTTGTCCATGGTAAGAGTTTTTACTCTTTTTAAATTCAAATTGAGCAAGTCTTTGCATCTAGAGAGTATCTAGCCATTCTTCAAATCTTCTTTCAATAGTCATACCACTCTCTTAATTACTTCTCAACTGATGATTTAATCCCCACAATTTCAGCTATAAAAATATCTATCATTACCCATTAATAAAAGAAAGAAAACCACTGACATCTCAACCTTACTGCTTTATATACAATCCATACAATGGATTTTTTCTATCAAATACTATTTAGTCTATGAAAATATTTTTAAAAGTTAAATACTAATCCAGGCACCTCTTCTCATTCACACATATCTAATGAAAAAGTCCTGGTAAAGGGAGACAAAAATACCAAGTAACATGAATTTCATCCAGTAGTTACCGCTCCTTTCCAGACACTTTTTCAACAATTATCAACGTTGTAAACAATGTTTTGGCTCATCATGTGTTGCCTTCATCAGGATATATATGGATAATGGCTTAATAGACAGGAGGGAACTCAGAGATAAAAAGGGGAGTATGGGATAAGTGCAATTCATGGACCTCAAAATGAGCGTCAGGAGAAGAGTGAGTGATTATCAGTGGATAAGAGAAAGTGCCCTCTTTCTTGCATGGTATGCCCCCACTTTTTGCTGAATTGCTGATGTGCTTTGACTGCGTGTGCCCTGGGCTCCTGCCAATCAGGTACCCGGGGCCTGTGTTCCTTCCCTAAAACTGCATTGAAGCCTAAACCCAATTGGCATCTCTGGCCACATGTCAGCCCCTGGTAAATGGTACCCTATGTACCCAGGGCACTGTGACCAGAGAAGGCCCCTAAGTGCTGCAGCACTTATTGTGCCACCCTTAGAGGCCATGTGCCCTGACACACACACTGCCTTGGCAGACTGCGTGTCTTCGTGCAGAACAATACAAAGAGTCAACATGGCACACATCCTAGTGTGCCATGCCCACAAAACACTGCCCTGGCATACATCAGTCACCCCTTTAGCTGGGTGCCCTATGCCAGTGGTAAGGGTACAGGTGCATGAGCTCTGTACCCCTACAATACCCAGGTCCATTCCTGGGCACTGTAAGTGCAGTGCTGCCATTAAGAGTATACGGTGCTGGGAGGTTGTGATTACATACTCCACAGCACCATAATAGCTACACTGAAGACTGAGAGGTTTGGTATCAAACTTCTCAGCACATTAAACCCACACTGATGCCAGTGTGGGATTTAATGTAAAATGTACAACAGAGGGAATCTTAGAGATGCCCCCTGAAACTCGACCAACTACTAGTGACTTGACTAAGTGGCTGCTGAGGCTGCCAACCCAGACATGTTTCTGGACCCCTGAGTCGAGAGCTTGCCACTCTCGGGGGCCTAAAACAATGCACATCCTGGGACAAGGTGCCAAGCCTCCTCCCCCAGAACGGGCAGGGTTCACGAAGGAGAATATTCAAAGGCATACCGCCTTTGTGAGCCTCTCCAGACCACTTGCTGTACTCAGCAACTGGTCCCCACTGGTTCTATCCCCACTTTGGGCGGGAGACCCGGCGGGAAAAACAAAGTGAGGAAGAGAAGTGTGCCCACCTCCGCCAACTCTACCCCTAGGGTGGGGGGGGGGGGGGGGCGAGGTGAAGCACAACCTTGAGTCCCCGCCATCTTTAGGATGTGGGTACCCAGCCAACCAGGGACAGGCTCCTGCCCCCCTCCCACTGGAGAGTGGCAGAATAGGGGGCGTACACACCCCAGGGAAGGGACCCATTGGTCCCTGACCATTACCTACCTGTAACACCCTACATTTAGTATTTAGGGGCACCCTGAACCTTAATTCTTCAGATCTAGCAATGACAAGAAAAGTAGAAGGATGTGAAGCCGTGCAGAGCTAACAAAAGGGTGACACCCACTGACTTGGCCCCAGCCCTACAGGTCTGTCTCCCCTCGAAACTGCTCCTGCGAAATCCCGGTGTGTCCAGCGGCCAGCAACCTCACAAACCCCAGAGGACCTGCCTGCATTCACTTCCCAAGCTGTTTCTCCCGTGAACACTGGACGTGTTTGAACTGCAGTTTCTGGTGCCAACCAGGAACCGCAAATCCAGCACACCTTGCACCTGCCCTGCCAGGTCCGTGTTTGAGTAAACAAACACCACGAGGAGGTCCCCCCTAGTGATCCTGACCCGATACCCGGTGACCCCTGACCTGCCTCAAGCCTCCAGACGACACCTGCAGCCTCAATCCAGAGGACTCCCCCTCCCGCGACCAGAGCGGGTAAGAAAATCCGACTTCCAAAGGCACCCCTGCACCCGACGCCCCACGGCCTTGTGTGCCCAACCCAGCAGTGCCTAACTATCCCTCTACATCCCAACTTACCCCTCAAAGTGGTGGTCACTCCTGGATGATCCTCATCCCCGGGCCTGCAGTGTTTCTTTGTCATGGAGAAATCTCATTGAAATCAACAGGGCACCCGACCTCAAAACTGTACCCGGCTGCCCTAGCTCCGCTGAGGGTGCCCCTTTGGTGCTAACTTGGTCCCCAACATGCCCTGAGCTTAACCCTAGGAGCTTTGCTCCCACAACCCGGTGGCCTGCTTGCCAGCCGCCACCAACCGGAGTCCCCCTATCCCCCATTGGATAACATTGGGCCTCAACACTCTGCACCCGGCCTCTGAGTGCTGCTGGGGGTGCAACAACAGTGCATCACTGACCCTGGGAGACCCCTGAGTCTAACTCCAGAACCCCAACTCAAAAGACTGATTCATTGACAATTTTCCTCCCAAAAAGTTTTGAAGTGTTGACTTTTGAAAACTGCAAATATTCCTTAAAAATCAGCCGAATAACCAAAACTAATTTTCTCAACTGTTTTCAGTAAATGTCCCAATGCTGAATCCAGGATCCAGCACAGAGTAAGAAAAGGTAACGATAACCTAACTTACCTGCTAAGTGAATTTCCTCCCATAGGATAACATTGGTGATTCTATGTGAAAAAGTTTCTGTCAACTTTTGAAATACAATTATATTCCTTAAAAATCGTACCGTTAACCAAAATGCATGTACTCATCTGTTTTCAGGAAATGTCCCAGGACTGACTCCAGGATCTAGTTCTGTGTTAGTAAAAGTAATCTGAAAAGTAATTAACTGCATTTTACTTAAAAAGCCCATTCAATTGAATGTACTATATCTGCAATGTGTTGCAAAAATGCTTTCTTAAAACTGTAATCAAAACCAGTACAAGTTACACTGCTATTTTGAATTGTGTTCATACAATTAATTCACTACTGAAACAAATTTTCATGCTTACCTGTACAAGGCTTGCTTGGTTCTAGAAATAAAACAACAGTATATTTTTTTATACAGAGATAATTGGCCTAGAGTTCAGTTCTTGAGTGTGTGAGACCATCTGCTGACTGAGTGTGTAAATCAAATGCTTTACACTGTCCTCTGATACTGCCTTACTGCTCGACCAAGCTACCACTTTAGAGAGAAAGGTTATATCTAACTTTAGCCTCTGCCAAACCTCTGGAGACTGCTGGACTCTGTGCACACTGTACCTTACTTTGGTGCAGTATATACAGAGCCACTTTATTACAGTGAAATAATGGAATTTTCTGTCTTGACCAATGTTAATGGCCATATACGCAATACAAGGCTTTCTTTACCATAACATTCTCCTAAAAGTATGCCTCTCATACTAAAAAGTCAATGCTTCACAAAAGGTTGCAATTCGCAAATGTGGGCCATTATTTAGGGGGGCGGGCCTATATCTGGTCCCAATCCGACCCTGAAGCATTACCAATGAAGTAAGCTCCCCACCCCGTAAAGGGTAACCAGACTTTTAAAACGTAGAACCGATGACAACCCACATTCAAAGAAGTAGGACTTAAAGGGTGCCTTGGCCGAGGAGCATCAAACGACTCAATCAGGGCTTTAAGTGGGCCGGGTCTCAAGGGGTCTGAGCACCAGCAGTTTTTTTAAGGGGGGCTCGAAATGGGTCTCTATCGGGCTCTGTTTTGAGCCCTGGCACAGGCGGTCTGTCTTTTTTTTCCGGACTGCAGTGACAGCAGTTTGCTGTCACTGTAGCCCAGAAAAAGTGCCAGGCGCAAAACGGAGCCCTATAGAGACCCGTTTCGAGACAGCAGGCACGTAGATGTGCGCTGCTCACACTGCTCACTTCTCACTAGTGGGAGAAGTTACGGCATGACGTCATGCCAGGTGAGAGTTGTGTGGAAAGGGAAATCCTTGAAAGATTAATTTTCTTTCTGGATTTCCCTTCTCTTTATAAAACGCAAGATTGTGGTAGGGTCAGCAGGGCTTTAATTGGAAGCTTTTTCAATATTATATTTAACAAGCCATAGTTGCAGCTCATTTATCTTATGCAACCAATAACCATTGACAAAGCCAATAGTCCTTACTTGTTGTAGGTATGATGTTACTTGTTGTATCACATATCTGGATGCAATGACAGAAACAGCAAAATACAAGTCGATGGGCACACTATGCTAAACACAGATTTTTAGCGTGTGTTTTAAAGCCACGCCCCTTTGAGAGACCCCCCTGTTTTTTCATCCCACTTAAAGCCCTGGACTCAATTGAAGCACTCGCCAATGTAGAAAGCACAAAAAGGCGCCATGGGTTTTAAATTCAACTGTGCACACATCACTTGTGCTAACTAAATTGCTTCCTGCTACAAGCAGCTAACTAAGCTAACACTGGAAACTTTCCTCCCTCCATGCTCAGTCCACTCTCTCTAAAAAACCGAGGCGTGCTAATTTTACTGAAATTTTCTAGGTCAGATGACGAAAAACCCAGACTGGCTTGGCAAATGTAGACGTCTGGTCTCCTACCTCGAAGCCACGGCCCAAGGAGGTGCAGGTACGGACAGTTTTGTACCCGACTAGGACAGGAATCAAAGACCATATTCTAGTACACACTCGCTCATGGATCAGAATGTATTGGGTAGCGTGCTACACAGCCGCTGGAAGTACTTAGGGGCCTTGTGAAGTGCAAGAAGCGCTATATAAATTTATTTGCAAAACAACGCAAATAGCTACAGGCAGGGCATGAAATGGAAACACTGAAGCGCAGATACGCTGTGCCAGATTAAATGTTTGCTTCTCACAAGCCCACTCACCCTTAATGTACTTCCGTCCTACTGAGAAGTGCTGGCACTCTCCCTTTCAAACTACAAGTGCAGGTACTCAGTCGCTGCCCGTTGAAAGCACCGGCCACGGACTTTCACCGGCTCCTAAGGTTGCGATTTGAAACTTTTGGGCCACGCGTAAAAATACCGAAAATATTGATTCCTAGCTCCGAGCCTACGTTAAAGTTTGTGACAGCGGGGGTGAGTGTAACTTCCACCGTGTGACACATTTCCACTCCCGGAGGAGAGCTCGCAGGCAGAGTGAGTGAGAGAGGACGCCGCTTTGGAGCAGGAGGTGGGGCGCCTGCCTCGGGCCCCGCCTGCTTCCCCAGGGCAGAGCCGGCTGCAGGACGGCGGGGAGGACGGACGCTGCTGCGGGGCTTCGCCGGCTCAGGTAAGGGCAGTGTGGAGGGGTGCTGTTGGCACAGGGGCCTGTATTGTAGGGTGGCTCCCACCAGCTCCACACACGTAGAAGCATCTTTGAACAGGGGTGAGTGGCTGGGGCAAGAAGGGGGCGTCTTGCCCCGGCTCCTGCCTCCGACCCACTCTTCAACAAGGCAAGGGTGCTGCTGATCTCAAATGCCGCCCTTCTTTCTGGGATAGGACAGCATGAAGTTGTTTAGGGAGTCTGAAGATGGACACATGCCCGCCACTGGAGAAAGACGTATCCTGAGGGGAAAGTTTGAAATCGGTGTATTTTCTCTTAGTACTTGCTTTTATTCACATTTCTATATCCTGTGCGCGCCCTGATTCTTTCGCCCCCGCTCTGCTTCAGCCGCACCTCCTGCAAATTAACCGGGAAATACAAATGCGCGTGTGATCGTGACGCAAATAAATTTGAGTCATTTACCATTGATCGGATCATCCTTTCGAAAAATGTCCCTAAACCAAACGCGGGCCGATGTGGGAGGAAAAACGTTACGTGACAGATGTTTCTTGTGGGGTGGGGCGATTACATGTGTTAAACTTAGCCCAATAAAATAAAGCTAATTTGATTTCTTTTTAATTCATTGTATACCGGTGTGCTGTGACCAGCCCCAAGCAATAAACCTCCCCAGTTAAATATCCTACGATAATAGTCCCTATGATCACATTCAGCATTAGTAAATGTGCGTGCTGTACCAGCAGTCACCTCCAGAGGACGCACTTCTTCAACCTCTGGATGTAGACTGTCCTGCCTGCCTCGTTGAGGTGTTCCATTGCCCAGTTTAAATTGGTTAATCAGCCTGAACAGGAGGGTGGCGTCATTGGCCCGTGCAATGCTGTTTTTTTTATATCTAGGGGCGCAGCTCTAGAGAGGTCTCTGGGTATATTATGGCTCCCCTAAACTATGTATTCTGTAGTAAATCGTTGTTACAAGTGCTTTCAATCGGGTAATAATGTGAAGGGCCTGTCGGGTTTCACCTGGGATGTTTACATGCCAACATTGACAAAAACACACACTCTTTTGTCTACGTTTTGACGACCTTAAAAATTTTGATTAGCTTGAAATTAATGGAGTTTTAAGTACCCCTTGCAGTCCGCTCTCCTCGGCTGCCCCTTAAAACCCCCTCATGTACTGCTTCACTTATAATGTTCTTTAACAAGATGCCCCAGTGTAATTGTAGGTAGCGACATCTGTAGCCTTCCCATCACATTGCCCCTGTTTTTAACCTTAATTCGAGCCCGATCTTCGCATCTCGCCGTCCTTGCCTCTGTAGATGTACCGCGCTTGCATTTGTTTTCAAGTCTCTTGCATGTGGTGAGCCGCTGGACTTTCCACAGTAGCCAATAGGGAGCCCTTAAAATAAAAACTTCGAATCCAGTTTCACAGTTACCTGACAATTAGGAGGACCGTACCACAGTTATTAAAAAAAGGGTGGTGTTCCAATTCATTTCCGAAGGGAAGTACAACTGACTCTAGAAAACACTGCTTACTGCCTCACAGATCACTAATTACCTTAATCGCGCGAAGGAAATCGTGGCCCATTTAATGAGAAGTTCCCGCTGCGCGCATTTAACCCCCCCGTGTGAGTTGGTGCGGGTTAAGAGTGCTTGTTTCTTAACCGTACATATGAGGAAAACTGAATTCACACACCATACCTGCAGATCCTCGACAGCAATGACAGCTGGACTGCTGCGCCGCCCCGATTGGCTGATTGTGATTATTTCGGTGCCGAAGACGAGTGATTCCCACAGGCGGTTTTCTGGGGCGTGTATTGTTGCCTTTACACCTGCAGTGTGTAATGCTTCTCGAGAACGCTCTTCTATTTGCTGAATGTGCACACAGGCGCAGCCCCTTTATTCCAGATCTTTCTGTTTTAGTTAAAGCTGGGCTTTGCTTATTTGTAGATTGATGTTCTAGTTACTGAATGGGCATACAGCTCTGGCATAAAGGGGTGCACTTTTTGGATTTGCTTTGTTGGGTTCTGCTCATCTGTTTCTAGGGCAATCTTCCATTTACTGCACGAGCACACATTTCTGAAATTAAGGGGTGCACCTTTCTGATTTGGTAAAAGCTGGGTTCTGCTCACCTGCTTCTAGATTGATGTTGTAGTTTGTGCACGCAGCTCTGGCATAAAGGGGGGCGCACCTTTTATTCTGGCCCTGCCCTTCGAGCATGACTGTCTCATAACCTCATATTTCAGATGAGATCCCGATTGGAAATGTAGGGATGCAGACATTTTTTGTGCGTCAAATAGTCGCAGTGACCTTAATCTTGCAATTGTTTGCTGGTGGTCTTCTTCGTCAAATAATGCTCACAGATCACTGGGGTGTACCAGGTCACGTTTGAGAGGTCTGTGCTGTTTTTATCGGTTTCTTTACATTCTAGACTGGAATACACCTAATCGAACGAAAAGCGAAAGCAGGTTGGAATAAACGACTCAATCGCAGCTTCGGACAAATTGAGGTCTCTTGAGATTTTTATGTTGCCCGAAGGGAGGTAAGATGTTTTTGTTTCCTCCCCCAATCTCTAGGAGAGCATTGGAAACGTTTTCAGTAGTTTTAGGGAAACAATTGACAGGTTCTGGTTAAGCACCAGACAAGAAGGGTAGTGCAGTATGATGGGATCCCCCAACGGAATGTGATGAGGAGCTCTCCAGTTGCCAATATCTCACAAATAGTCATAGACTTTGCACTGACGGGGGTGGGGGAGGGAGGGTACCCCTTAAGGGTTGGAGGCCCCCTACGAAGCAGGGGCTTCAAGGGCCGGTGCTACATACACCTCTGGCACCATAGGAAGCGCTCCTTCAATCCGATTTCCTTTCCAAATCGAAAATGTTTTTCCAAGAAATACATTCTTACAGAATTACTGCAATTGTGCAATATTCCTGTAATAATGTATTTCTTGGAAATAAAAATAAAATGAATTTGATTTTCTTTTCCTTTATGCATGTAGAGCACATCTGCTACACATATGTATCTGGGGCCCGCTAGTCGGAATCTGTCAGCGCAGGGCCATTGCAAACTTCTTCGCAGGAGACTGAGTAAAGTTAGCGGGCCTCTACGCCCCTGCACCGGAGGCCGTCTCTTACCCCACGCCAGCTTCTGATGCATATGTGTTTTGATCTTTTAATTAGCGCTTTCCTACCATTTGTAAGGCACCGAAGCGCTACTGGAATCTGGGCGCCCTACTAGTCTGGATTCTGGCCAGAGTCGGTGTGACTTGTTGGGGATTTGTCCTGACCTTGCTTGTGTTTCTGGAGCTGAGTCGTGTTGGGGTAGGCCGCCATGGTGGAGTAGGGACTAATGCATTATTTAAAGACAGATTGTCTTGGATGTCACACCTGGGCTTCAGTCTGAGTCTGCCTTTGGTGTAAGCATGACCGGCTCCAATTTATTTTCTTCATGGTGTCTCGTTCACATAGGTTATATTCACCTTTGGGGTGCCAACTCAGCCCTTTTTCCATGCGTGATCTTGGTGCTTTTCTTGAGTTTGTTGGTGATGCTCTAGTCACCACTGGTGAACACTATTCGCCATGTTACTCCCAGCTGAGTGGCCCGCTGTTGCACCTCGCGCGCTACCCGCTGGTCCAATCAAGGTGGCGCACTCAGAACCCTGCCTTGGCGCGCGCACCTCTGGACGCAGCTCACGCACTCACGCTGCTGCTCCCTGCCTAGGGACACGAGGTGCCCGGGAGGAATGGCGTCGTCTCCTTTTCATCCGCTGCCCTTTGTCTGCCAGCTCTTGGACAGAGGCATCCATTCCTCCTTTCAAACGCTGGCTCTTTCTTTCAGCTGCGTGAAGGCCCGGAGCGGCCTTCGTGCGCGCCATGGTTACCGGCACAGTGTCCCGAGTTGTAATCTGGCGGAGCAGCGGGGAGCACTTTGAGCTGTCTGTTTAGCTGAAGCCATAAAACGTGTAATTGTGTTTTATAAAGGAGCTTCACTTGACACCAGGGCCCGGGCCCTGCAAGCATTTAATGTTCGTTTGTCGCTTTTGTTTCCTCCTGCACTTTAAGGTGGGGCCAGGCCAACTTCTGCTTGGAGCAGCACATATAATACATTGGAACAAAGCCGACGGGCTGGCTTTTTAGAGTCAAACACTTTTGTTTGTTAGAATGCTGATGTGGTTTGCAGATAGTTTTGTAACGAGAGGGGTAAGTGCACTGGTTAGGTAACGCATGGGTGTTTTTTTTGGTTGGTAAATAGGGATATTGCATATACCCTGTCACTTTTTGGGTCTGGTGTTAGTCAATACCTTTTGATTTTATTAAAATGTTATATATAATTACATTTATAGGGGCTTTCAGCCAGATCTCTTCGTCTTTAGTTCTGTTATTTTGGTATTCATATTTTTCTTCGCACACTACAGCATGGGACAGTGGATCAGCACATTTCAGTCATTGGATAACTTCCAGGGCACAAGTCTTAAAAAAATAAGTGGGGGGACGCTGTCACCAGAAGTGACGTCACGACCGGAAGTGACGTTATGAAAGGTGGCTTGCACCATCAGGTTTGGATTTTTTATTCAGGAAAAAGTGCCCATTAGTGCCACAAATCCAGGTTACATCAAACAGCCCTGAATCCAAATGGTACGTCAAGGAGGAGTTCAAAGCAAACACACAATGTTGATTGACACTTCCGGATATGTTACTTCCACCACACACGTAGGATGTACTCTGTATCTCCTGCAAATCGAGCAGCGTGTTGAAATTCAATTAAAACTTTAAACCATGTGCTCACAAATACAAACATAAAAAATAATTAGACTGTCCTTTATTCCTAGGGCCGTGGTTTGTTGTTGAACCGCCTGGAGTAAGGTACATTGATTTACAGGAAATTGCCCGCTCATTATAAATACTACTGTCGCAGCCAATGAACCCTGATAAGCCACGGCTATCCGAGCCGAGTGTGTCATCAGCGCGTCAGTGTCTGTTTACAAACAGCTCCCTTCCCTCTAACACTCTCTTTTCCCCCTCCGAGTTCAGAAAAATATTTGCTTCGGATTGGCTCGTTTGAACCACACGCAGCCTCCCTCGCGGCGCCTCTGCAACCTGCCTATGTCCTGCTAAATATGTTCAAAGAGGGCATCCGAACAGTCAAGTGGAGCGAGTAGACAAATAAAGTGGTTTTATTGGGAAATCGTCTTCACTGTAAGAACAAAAAAGCATTTATTTCTCTCTCCAGCTGTTTGGCAGGGGGGACGGCGTCCCCCCCACTGCCCCCGGTAAAATAAGTGGGGGGATGCCGTCCACCCGCGTGGTACCCCGACTCGAGCCCTGCTAACTTCACTGTGGATGACGGCATTCTTCCCTTTCACCAGGTGCACATTCACACACAAAGGAGTTCCCTTAGTACCAGGAACTACTACGACAATGTGTATTTTTTACATTAAAACATGTTTTGCTTTTAGCCAATGTGTTTCTTTTATATTGTTGATCCCTGACAGCTCATCTTAGATTAATAATGTTTTACAACACCCATGGCAAAGGAAAACAAGCACAGATAAAGATAAAATGTCAGCAGACGAAAGACCGTTTGATGTTGCCGTTGCTTGTTCACGAAATGGAGTAGTGCACCTGTTATGAATAGTGGAGTGTTCTGTTTAGTAAAAAGAGGTAGTGCAGTTGCTGTAATGGGTAATCTGTTTATTTTATTTTTTAAAGAAAGCTGTGCACCTGCTATGAATCATGGAATATTTTGCTGTAAGAGTTACATTTTGATGCAGTTTGGGGCACTTGGTACTAAAATAAGTTTTCTTCGATGAAGTGAGCTATAGCACTTTTTAGAAGAGCGACGTTTTGTTTGGCGAAGCGAGGTAGTGAACTTGCTACAAGCGTTCTGAAATCAACTGTGCGATATAAAAGCCTCATAAATAATTTTACAGCAACATTTTCTAATTAATTTATAGCAATATTTTGGTAAGTGGCTCTTGCTTAGGT
This sequence comes from Lissotriton helveticus, assembly GCF_964261635.1. Taxonomy (NCBI): domain Eukaryota; kingdom Metazoa; phylum Chordata; class Amphibia; order Caudata; family Salamandridae; genus Lissotriton; species Lissotriton helveticus. The sequence goes on along the minus strand of NC_136073.1, from coordinate 473,453,877 downwards.
ATATGTATCAGATGAAAGGTTTAAGTCATCCCTTTACTGCCCGAGAATATGTAACCTATTTTTGGTGTTAAGGTAAAATAACTATATCTGAAACATCAATTAAAAATGACCTCACTATATAAGTGCTTTCATGATCTTCCTTGCATCTTTGAGACTTTTGCTGTGTTTGAGGATGATGTGGCCTCCCCTCAGATGTATCTCCAGTGTGGCGTTCCCCAGGGCTCATCCCTCAGCCCCACCTTATTTAACATCTATATGAGGCCATTGGCGGAGGTGGTGCTTCCTTGGGGGGTGCAACTGGTTACCTACGCTGATGACACCCAGCTAGTCATCACCCTCTCAGGGCAGGACTCAACCTACGACAACCTCTCCTCTTGTCTTAGCAGAGTCCGTGAGTGGATGGATGAATCCTTCCTAAAACTCAATGGAGCAAAAACGGAGGTCATGATGCTGGGACACAATGCTCCCTCCTCAGTGGAGGTATGGTGGCCGGGTAGCCTCGGCCAACCTCCTCCTCCAAAAGAACAGATTAAGAGTTTGGGAGTCTGGTTGGATCCAGCTCTGAATTTCTTGGTGCAAGCCCGGAAGGTAGCAGCTACCTGCTACGCCTTGATTAGATTACTCAGGAAAATCCTTAGGCTCCTACCGTTCGAGGCGAGGCGGATTTTAGTACAGGCCCTGATCCTATCACGCCTTGACTACTCCAATGCGGTTTACCTAGGGGCCCCACAGGGGACAGTCAAGATCTTACAGACCGTACAAAATTGTGCGGCCCGGATGTTTTTAGACATCCCGTGAAGGACCTCTGCCAAACCAGCGCTGCACCAACTTCATTGGTTGCCAGTTCAACAGAGGATTGAGTTCAAGGCCATGACCATTGTACATAAAGCCATGACCAAGGCTGGTCCCGCCTTGATCCAACCTATGGTTTGCCCCTACCAAACCTCCCAAACCCTAAGATCCAGTAATAAGAACTTACTGGCGATTCCTAGGATAAAGAGAACCCGCATGTGCGGCAGGTGTTTTTCCCTACAGGCAGCAAAGCTCTGGAACAAGCTTCCCGACACCATTCGCTTAGAAGCGAACCATCTTAGGTTCAGGAAGGTGCTTAAAACCTTTCTGTTTTCCTAAATCACCGGAATGAATGGGTCTTTGAAGCGCTGGGATGCCTCCGGGTAGCCATGCACTATACAAATGTGTAGTCATTCATTCATTCAAACAGCTACAGGTTCACATACAGTGCCGAGCAGATGTGACACTGGTCTCAGGCAACTCATGTCTCACTCATTGGAAGTGAGTCTCACACCTTGGCGCAGAGTCTCAGTTCTGGCTAGTTTCAAAAGCTACATTTACTTTAATGGAGTCGTACAAAGGGACTCCTAGTATTTTTTTGGGTTAAAACAGTATCCGTCCTAAATCCTCACATCAGATTCCCGTGCACCCTTATACAACAAACAGGCTTGCACACATGATATTTACACTGGGATATTTAAATTCACCTTGCACCCTTATTCAGCTGGCGTCAGACAAATTTGAAAAATCTGTTTCTCAACAAGACCATCTTTAGAAAGGAGACCAACAATCCACCTTCTATATTGAGCTATCTCAACTGCACCTAGCTTTTGAGTAGAAAAGATGACACAAGCTTCACAGAGACTTCATTTAGTGTTTCTTTTTGGAAAATGTACCTTGCACCAAACTGATACTCGGGGTGTCAGAGTATAGCATGATAAGTATCAGATGGAGACACTCCTAGAGACCGGTGATGTTTGACGATGATGAAGTACAGACTTTTAATTCTTATAAAATTCAAACAAATTGCAGGTGATCAAAAAGTGAATCAAGTGAGTAAATAATGGATGCCAGAAAAAGAGTACTTTTAGGTCTGATCTAGCGACCGCTTTAGCTGCTTTGCTGGCCTTATGTAATAGTAAGCAAAAGACACACAATTGATGGACGGAATGCAGAACAAATCAAAACATGCACCCCGTCAAGAGATCTGGGTTAAATCCATCATTCTTTTGCTCACCATGCCACCCCAGTTTAGACCTGGCCATATGCAAATCAGTCTTGACCCTGTGCCTCATGGGAACAGCCCAGCCCAAACTGCCAATCCAGGTCCTCACTGGACCGGAAACAAGCATCCTAGGACCCGTTTCGGGGTTTAACCCCTCATCAGCCAGAATAGCTTGAATGAAGTGGCATAGTGAGCCCGGGACCCATGTCTGGGCATACCCGGTGCTCTTAATGCAAGGAAGTAACAGACACAGTTGATGTACGGGGTGGCATGGTGAGCCAAATAATGATGGATTTAGCCCAGATCTCTTGACTGGGGGGAATGTTTTGATTTGTTCTGCATTCGGTCCATCAATTGTGTGTTTTTTGCTTTCTTGCCCTAAGTGCGCTGGGTATGCCTAGACGTGGGTCCCGTGCTCACTGTGCCACTGGATTCAAGCTATCCTGGCTGATGAATAGTGAAAACCCAAAACCGGTCCTAGGATGCTTGTTTCCCGTCAAGGGAGCGCCTGGCTTGGCAGTTCGGGCTGGACTGTTCCCATTAGGCACAGGGTCAAGACTGATTTGCATATGGCCAGGTCTAAACTGGGGTGGCATGGTAAGCAAAAGAATCATGGATTTAACCCAGATCTCTTGACTGGGGGTGAATGTTTTGATTTGTTTTGCATTCTGTCCATGTAATAGTAAAACATAAATACATACACAGAGGGCCTTGGGACAGCCGTCTTCATCCATTGGTCTGTTCAACTGTCATTCACAATTTGATTCCACCCTGGGCCATTCCACTTTTGCCAAAGGCTCTATTACGATTTGAGTGGTGGCATTTCACCTGCTCACATTTTCAGAACCGCTTACCAAAAAGCAGACTCCAGGTGCGCTGAAACTTCACTGTGTTAATGCTCCTTTCGTTTCCTTTTTTATTAGGTCTAGCCTTGAGCCAGCATGCAAGCCCTGCTCTGGGGTTGATCTGTGGTAGTTGAGTACAGGGGAGAAGTCACACCCACTCCCCCACCCACTTTTTCATTGGCTTGTGTCTTTGTCCTTTTTAAATTCTGCCTTCCGATTGATTTATAGGCTGTTAGTTCCTCCTTATGAAGGCCATGTCATCATTTATATCCTTCCATGGCTACTGGCCCCTTTACTTCATGTTGCCTGAGCACTATTTTCTCCCCATTCCCCCCTCCCACTTTCCATGCCTTCTCTCCCACCCCCCACTCCCGTTGCTCGCACCTTATCGTCCCCGGCCGCCCGCACTCTTGTTTGCAATGCAATAGGTCTCGTGTAAATGTGAGTCCTATTGCATTGCAAATGCTTGTTTTGTAAGTCCCCTCATATTTTAAACGTTATCTTCAGTTTACAGTAAATCATAGCTAAGGGCACCTTTTCTTTGTGCAAATAAGAATTATTTCTTTTGATGTGTTTTCAAACTACATGTGTTTGTTTCTATTTAGTTCCAAAGGCACCAGCCTTCCAGGAAGCAGCCTTTGTATTATGTTAACATTATATACAACAGTAATAATTTTCAAATATTTTTCATTGCATGAATATAGCCATCACAGTGGGAAACATCCTTTATAACAAAACTTTCGCAAAGCGGTACCATTACCACGCAGGTTTTACAACTCAAGTCGTTACAACGACTTGCGCTGGAGGGTGCTGTAGGATAGGGAATCGTTTAATTTACTATCCAACACCTTCCCTACTATCCACAGGGACTGGAGTTGGAATAGTAAATTAAACTATTCACTATCTAGCGCCCCCCAACGCAAGTCGTTGTAACGACTTGCGTTGTAAAACCTGCGTGGTAACGGTACGCGTTGTGAAAGCACGCGTTGTACCGTCATACATCCATCACAGTAATGCAGCAATGTGTTTTTTTTCTGTTTGTGCGAATGCTTACTGTAAAATAAATAACCATTTCACCAGCTTGCAAAGACCAAACCTATGTGTTTTGCCAATGCTGTCATAATGTTTATGTAAAAATTGTGGTCATAGTATTTTTACTGTGTCGCTATTATGTACGTGCCATGCAGCGAGTATATGCTTCACCTGATGTCATACCTGCTACAGGTAGCGTTGCTGCTATCGCACTGTTTCATGTGCAACTTGTCCTGCTGCGGTGACCTATTTCTGTAACCTTGTGCCAGTGGTACTGCTGGTGTTGCACTGTCTCATCACACCTTGTGCCAGTGCTACTGTTTCTGTGACACTCTCTGCACACATTGTGCTGGTAGTACTACTGCTGCTGTGACACTGTCTCTGCACACCTTGTGCCAGTGCTACTACTGTTGTGACACTGTCGCTGTAGACTCAGTGCAGGTGTTGCCGCTGTTGTGACCATTTCTGTACATCTTGCGCAGTTGGCACTGCTGCTGCACTGTTGCTGTACAATCCGTGCAGGTGGTGCTGTGACACTGCGTATGCACTCTGTGCAGATAGTTATCCTGGTGCATGCCTGTTTCTGTGTACATTGTGCCAGGGCTACCTCTGCTGCTGTGATACTGTTTGTGTACACCCTGTGCAGATAGTAATACTGTTGTGTGCCTGTTTACGTGCACCCTGTTCCAGGGGTACTGCTGCAGTTCTGGAACTGTTTGTGTACACTCTGTGCAGATAGTAATTGTGGTGTGTGGTGTGCCCGTTTCTGTGCACCCTATGCCAGAGTAATGCTGCTGTGATCCTGTTTGTGTACACCACTTCTGCATCTTGCCTGTTTGTGTGCACCCTGTGCCAGGGGTGCTACCGTTGCTGTGGTAGTGTTTGTGTACATCCTGTGCTGATAGTAATACTGCTGTGTGACTATTTCTTTGACCTTTGTGTCAGTGGTGCTGCTGCTGTGACATCGTTTGTGTTGTGTACACCCTGTGCATACAGTAACACTGCTGCATGCCTGTTTCTATGTACATTGTGTCAGTGGTGCAGCTTCTGCTGCTGTGGTGGTGTTTGTGTACATCCTGTGCTGATAGTAATACTGCTGTGTGACTATTTATTTGATCCTTGTGTCAGTGGTGCTGCAGGGGTACTGTTTGTTCACCCTATGTAGAGTAATACTATTTTGTGTAGGTCTTGGTGCACCCTGTGCCAGGCGTAACGCTGCTGCTGTAGTACTATTTGTGTACACCCTGTGCTGATAGTAATACTGCTGCAAGGCCTTTCGGTGTACATTGTGCCAGTGGTGGGCTGTTGCAGTGACAATTTTTGTGTCTACCCTGTGCAGATAGCAATCCTGGTGCGTGCCTATTTCTGTGCACCCTATGTTGGTGTGTTGCTGCTGTGGCACTGGCCGCTTTTGACCACCTTATACAGATGGCACTGCTGCGGGACTATTTCTGTACACCTGGTTCAGCTGGTACAGTTCTTGTACTGTTTATACTTAGTACTCGTAGTACCTTCATTGGACACACTTTATGTACACCTAACTCAGCTGGTAATACTGATGTACTCAAATAGAGTTGTTAGGCAATTCCCGAATTCCTGTGCAGGTAACACTACTTGTTGAAATACTATTTTATAGTAAAGTGGTCAGATTATTATTAATAATAGCTAAATACTTTTGAACTTAAAGTTATCCGCACTTCGGCGTTTTTTTAAAAAGTGGTTGTGCTATTCATTTTGCTCGAATCATGGTGCTTTTATTGTTGTTGAGAGATCTAAATATTAGTGCTGCTGTAAGAACTAGCCTGTTGGAGGATATTATTTAGCGCAAAATCTTTAGACATTTAACCCCTTTCGTTAAAGTACCAAAAAAAAATTATTGTGCTTATATGTAAAGACATGGATTTGCAGACTGTTTATAATTTTGCTTTCTGTGTTGCGTAGAATCCGAATCCTTTCTCGCATTTTGTTGATAAATGGAATTCAAATTTTTTTTTTATAGTTTTATAAAACTTAAGTTACCTTAATGTATTTGATAGCTATGTGTTAATTTGATACACTTGTTTTTAAACTTGAATAATCGATAAAAATGTAAATTGAAATAAGCACCTGGTGCAAGTTGTATTGCCTCTTTCACACTGGCGCCTTGATGGACTGGCATGATCAGGTAAAGTACACAAATTTCCAATATCTTCCCTTTTCTTCGAGTCCCAGTGGATTTATTATTAGTTCAGCCTTCAATACCAAACATGTTGGTATTCATGTACGTAGTTAAAAAGGTATCTTATTTTCCACTTAATGATTTTTGAAGATTTGCAGTCACAAGCCTTGCCACATTTCAGAAAGGTGACCCGCGGTTGAAAAATTCTGCTAACATGAGGTGTTCACTGCACAATTCTTCCTGTTAGAAGAGAATTTCTTGTAAAAAAGTGTTCTCAAGAAAATTGTGTGGTGACATTTTTTTTTTGCTTAAAGTTTCTGCCACAAGATAAGCTGGGACTGGTTGGGGAAACTACAGCCTGTGTAAAATTTACCAAGTTCACCCCAATTTGTGGCACAGTTTGACGCTTTGCCAATCCTAACAACATGCACTGCAAAGGCAATCTTTGGCTTGCGTACATTTCATGCAGCGAAAGAGTAACAAAAACCAAAAATGACCCATCACAAAAATAAGAAATAAAAAAAAATTAAAGCAGAAATAAAAGTAGAGATTGGTCTGTCAATCCTACTACTGAAGTGGATCTATTTTGTAGGTGGTTTTACTTAAGGAGAAAGTTGTCATTCACAGTGAAGAGAGCCGAGGGCTGAATTGGATCCTCTGTCCCCTCCTGTATACCAAGGTGGGTGAAAGCAACATTTGCATGACTTGTACAGCAAATGGCTGAAGAAGTCTGACCGAATACATATATATTACATACATACAGACGTGGCCTGTTCTAATGGGTGGAGGGACCATGCCCCCTTTCTTTTTGTCCAACAAGAATAGTGTCTGTCAGGCTGAGCAAAGGTCAGCTTGACAGCCATTTTATTTTCAGGTCATACAGCTAGCAGTTAGACATGTACTTAATGGGCAGGCTCCTGGATGCCTGAGCTGAAAGTTGCAGGGTTGAAGATGTCAAAGTGACATGTGTGTATGACCTCTTCAGCCTGGCAAAGCCCCTTGAGGCCCTCCCCCTCATGACGAGGGGGAGTGTCACTGATTGTCTTGAATCTGGGCGCTTCAGTTATAAACCTTGAAGTGCCTAGGGCTGAGTGTCAATCACTGACACCTCGTCACAGAGAGGATGGGGTCAGCGACTCTTACTGATCCGATCCCACTCTGTGAAGAGGTAGGGACTATTGCCTCCCCTTCTTGGCTGACCTAAAGTTGGCCAGTTAGGGAAGGCAGCAGTTCCAAACCTGCTGGGACCTCTGGGGCAGAGCTGCACAGGCAAGTATGATTTTCTTAAAGCATTTTTCAGTGTGTGTGTATGAATATTTGGGAGTGAGTGTTATCAATGAATGTGTTTGTGAATGCATTGATGTGAAGGAGTGTGTGTGTGTGTGTGTGTGTGTTTTATCCGCTCCCCTTCCTACTAAAATTACTGTCGTCCATTGGATAAATGTATTTGTTTCTTTGGAAAAAGTGAGGCTGGTGAGGTATTTAAAGTTATCCCTCTGTCAAACCTAAAAATTAGGAACATTACTAATTTCTTTTCCATGACATTTTGGTTTCCTGTACTGTACTTCTCTGTTATCAGTGCTTGAGATAAGAAAGCTCATGTGCAGGTGTCATTTTTCACAGGGCTTGCGTCCTTTCGAGTTGTATTGGCACTGTACTATTTACAGCATTATAATCCAGCTAAGAAGCACCTGGAAGTTCCAGTGCTGTCACCTAAATAATATACTTTAAAATAGCGATCCGAGTGGGGTCGCTTCATGAATTTTAATGAGGTAGGCCGCAATTTGTGACACACTGGAAATCACAGCATAACGGGGATGGTGGTGTTCTGGGGTCAGCAGACCACCATGTCTCTGATCACTTTTTCATAAAACAAAATATTTTCTTTGAAATGCAGCATGTTTTCCTTAACCCCTTCCACGCTCATGACGAGCTCAGCTCGTCATGAGGTACGCCTGTCGTACGCTCATGACGAGCTGAGCTCGTCATGTAACGCGGTATTTGCGAATCTTTAGCGCACAGCGGTAAAACGCTTAGCGCGGATGGGGTTAAAGAAAAATGGGATGCCTTTTGAAACGAAAAACTAAAACCTTTGTTTCCTTTTGTAAGAGTAGACAGTGGTCTGTTTGACCACTGCCTGCTCTTTAAAAATATATTTTTTTAATCTGCCAAAGGGGGAAGGGATCCCCTGGAGGTCCCTTCCAGTTTGTGAATGGTTAACACTGCCTTTCAGTAGTCAGTGAAAAACAGTTTTGTGACTGTAAATTGGTTGCAAAACACTAAAGGATGCCCTTTCCAAATACCGAATCGCAAAACCAAATTGTGAATCCGTAGCAAGTGATTGAATCGCAATTTGGTTTTGTACATGCATTTTTGCTATTGCAAATCAGGCCGTTTAAGATCTCTAAATAAGCTTTGTACACATGGCCCTTGGGCCTCCTAAGATTTGCGGTTTTGTCTTATAAAGTGTTTCAGGTGTGCGGAATATCATCCTTACAATTCTTTCAGCATTCTAAAGCGGTGTTGTTCAAATAGTTAACAAATTCATTATAAGCAGGGCCAGCCTAAGGGGAGGGGGGGGGGTGAAACCGGTGCGGCTGCACTGGGCGCTGACCTAGAGGGGGGTGCACTGACCTCAGGGGGGGCACTGTGTTTAGCAATAACATGCAATTTAAAATACCTGCTGCACACCTGCTGCAGAGTTCCTTGTGCATCCAGCTTTCAGGTAGCAATAATATGTTACAATAACTCTGGTAGGTAATGTTCCTGCTATAGGGAGTGAGACTGGAATTTTGGCTATTAGCAGTTTTGGCTCACCATAATGTAGTGCAGATTGTTAATATGGCTGCTGCAAAGAACAGATTTGTATATTTTGTGAATTTGTAAAGCCAGCCTTTACCAGCGCTTTAAAACAAACAAAATGTTTTTGTGAGAGGTGCTATGCAGAGATGAGGGGTTCTTTTGCCGGCTGGTGGTGAGGGAATATGAGGAAGAGATCACATGGGTGTGTACCAAAAAACATTGTCGACCCGGGCGCTACCAGCGTTAAAGCCGGCCCTGATTATAGGAATGAAAGTGAATAATGCCCAGCTTTTAGTAGTGCTTCATCCTGCAGTTTCTCTCTAAGTGCTGTAATTAATAGATTTTGCCACAAATAAGTGTCTTAAGAATTTACATTTAGCAACTTGAAGTGGTTTTTGTAAAATGGATTTCATAGGGAGCTTGAGAAGACCTGGGCCAGATGTATTAAGCTTTCTCAAAGACTTTACGACTTCGCGAGGTCAGAGTCTGGGTTGATTCCCCTAGGTCGACAGCAAGGAGCCAGAGTCACAATATGGTGATGATTTGATTGCAGAAGAATCGGTTGAGACCTGCTCTTCCATATAGGCCCTTGTGGATTTTTATTGTTTTTTTTTTTAGGTCTCGCTAGAGCCAGCGCATGCGCTGGTCTGGCGAGACATTTAGTAGCTGGCTTTTAAAAGTGCTACTTTTGCCGGCCACCAGCTTGTTGTCACGTGCACAAGCGCGTGCGACGTGCACTGCTGCCATCTGGCTTGTAAAGGCTCAGTGCACGCGCGCAGATGCGATCACTGCTGCATGCGCACATCCTCGCGATCGCTTTCACCGCGATCACTTTTACTTTCACGGCCGCGCGGCAGTTACTTTTATGGCCACGCGGCCAATGCTTGTTCATAGGGTCTCTCTGCCCTGTTTTCTGTGGTTATTTTTCACCTTTCACTGGCGATGTTATTTTACAAAACCTGACTTGTATTGTCACTCACACATACCTTGTTAGAACATTAATTATTTTTGAAAAGTGGTGAAACTGGTTTGTTACTGAGTTTTTACATTACTTCCCAGCAGTGAGGTTACCATTTTATTTTACGTAAATCACATGTGTTTAAGAGCAAGCTGAAGAAGAAGTTTTCTGACCCCTCTTAATAATTTCCAGTGGCTGAGATTAATTCAACAATTCCACCAAACACGTTTTTGTTTTCCTCGCAGCTTTTTGCATTCGCCTGAGTCTACAGGAGATGAAAGTTAATAGTTCATGCTCACACTTTGCATCAACAAAGGCACACCTCTCTACTGAACATGAAATATGAAGGTGTAATAAATTGCCCATGGTCATTGCATAAAATTGTTCTGGAATGGTTAATGGCATCAAACTTCAGAAATATGTCCAGAATTAAATCCAAACATTTCAATTTAATTTGTGATAAATTAGCTTTTTGCAATGGATCCAACGCAACCTGCGTGTGTTATTTTATTTTCGATTCCTGGCCAATATTACGTTTCCATGTTTGCTGGATACATTTTTCTGCCTCCCCTGCTCAGTTTGAAGTTTGAAATGCCCAGACAACCGTACAGTGTCCAAAATGCAAAAGTGGCTAAGCTTTTGGGGTGCTCTGCAGTAAATCATTTTACACTTCAACGAATGCTGCACGGCCCGTTTCCTACACTTGGAAGTTCTAAAACTAATAATCATGGAAAAGCAGCATGTGCAGTATGTCACCCAAATGAAACAGCAAATATTTAGCTAAAATATGTACTTAATGCCTCATTAAAAAAAACATAGACCCTCAGTGTGTCATGGCCTTCCAGAGCAAGTTCACTGTGCAACACGGCAGCGTGCTGACAGATTGTTCGAGAGCGCCCGCTCCGCTTACGCAGGTGCGACTTCAGTTCTGACAGGCCCGCTGGAACCCATTGTGTCACGTGGGCAGTACCATTTCTAACAGGCAGCCGCGGCCCGAGCAGGTAAGAGCGCGACGTCCAAATCCCCTCCCCCAATGCCACAATGCCCAACCACTCTTACCAGCATGGGGCGTGGCTGCTAGCCGGGTGTATCCAGAAGTCTCCAGAGATCTTATTTTTGGAAAGCCAGAGGTGCTTATGGCATCGTGCTTCAGCTGAAGATGGCAATACCTCCTGTTAGAAATATGTAAGGAGTGTGGGCTGACTCGTGCCGGTTTAGCATGACGTTTGCCTTCCCTTTCACACATATTCCCTTTATAAGTATTTTTGCTGGACATATCGTCACAACAGCCTCATTCATAACAGCCTCATGCACAACTGTCTAATCAATACTGTTTTCTGGGAGTTAAATTACTAACAGGCCTAAATGGCCTACGAGTACATGTCTGTGGGTCCTTATTCACCCAAAGCAACACAGAAAAAGAACGCGAAATGAAAGGCTCTGACCAACCATGGAAGCATCAAGAAGCCTTCAATAATTGTGTTAAATGACTTAACTTGGTGAGATGGAGAGCACTTTGGGGTCTCGACAAGCAGTAGGAAACGTTGCGGAAATGCCACACTACAATACAAGTGAGAGGCTTGCTTGCTATCTGAACATATTTGCTTTTATGAAATAGGTAAAATTTTATAGCAACAAACTGCCACTCTCCCCTATACCTAATAACAGGGCACAAGTCCTAAACAAGCATTGGCATAGCGAATAGGTCTCGCCTTTGGGACCTTATAAGTGTTTAGTTATCCAGCACAATGTCCTTGGTGCAACTACATCAACTGTTGCATGGCTAAACACTTATAAGGTCCCAAAGATGAGACCTATTGGCTATGCCAATGCTTGTTATCTTCTGGGCCCAGCATGGTCCAGTTATTTTTGGGGTGCGTATTATTAGTATTTAAAGCCAAGCTGTCATTCAGCTGGACTGTATAACATTATGAGGTGACCTTTTGCCCTGCACCAGGTATGTATTTCCAACCCTGGGAAAACCCTTAGGTAAAAGGCACTGCTAAGCTAAGTTGCACTGAACCTTGGTTCCCCATTCTTCTGCATACCTTTGTTGCAGTTTGTCTTCAGAACGGGGGTTATTCCCCCAAATCTCTGCCAGCACTTTGAAAAAGAACATCAAACACTCAATTTCAAGTATATTTTTCAGTACTAAGCATCTCGTGGTGAAAATACCAGCAGCAGTTTGCCGGGAACGGGAGTGGAGGGATGGGGTCGCGAGGGTTTACAAAAAAAAAAAACACTTACCCCCTTGCCACGTCCCGAGTAGTCTCTCCTCCATATCCCTCGTCGTGACATTGCGTCTCCGCCGGATGCACCTAGGTTCCCTCCCTTAAGCCAAATTCAACGCCGCAATGCAGTGTTGTGATTGGTCTGAGTGCCGTTGCTCGTTGCTCAGACGGGGAATGGGATGCTTGGCATGTTCACCACCAGACTGTGTAATGCAACCTGGTGGGAAACATGCAAAGTGCGCAGGGTTCCCAGCCACACCCAACCTGGCTGAAAAAGGTAAAGTAAAATAATAACAGAAATAACTTCCTTATTATCATTTTTCTTTACACTGCTCCGTGAGAAGTGGGGTGATGCTCCCTCGCCTTAGCGGAGGAGCCGCCACTGGAAAATACACCTTCAAACCCACTCCTGGCCCCCTCCATGCAGAGACATGTAACATGCTGTGCACGGGTTTGGAGCAGAAAGTTAATTTTTTTTAAAACAGATGCCTTTGAAACTGCACAGGGAATCTCTTTTTAAAACTTTTGTTATTGTATTTATGTATTTTATTTTTAATATGTATGTGCTCTTTGTATAGCTCATAACTGTCCCACAGTCAGTAAAACGCTGAACATGGGTTGAAGGCGGTGATACATTCGGAATATGCAGAAGGCCCTGTCTCCTACTGACATCGCTTCTTCTTACAAGCGGCATGGAGTTGTGTGCTTCTCAGCAGGGCCGGACAGGCCTTTTATTCCATCTGGCATTTCCCTGGTAGGCCAGAGCCCTTGAAGGCTGGTTTTAAAAGCTGGTCCTTGTGCCACCTGCTCTACGTTTGCTTTTCTGTTACTGCCCATCCCAAAGTTTAATTTTTTTAATTTTCACTTTTGCACTAACGGTGTAATTTTTAAACTTAGTGATCCAAGTGGTGTCCACCATCTTGGAATGGTAAACAAAAAATTAAAGCAAATGGCACCTGCATCATTCCGATGGAGTATACATGTATTTTGATGCATTCACTCGCTTATGACATCTTGCATGCATGTGCCAAAGGAATATCGAGACAGTCATCAGAGCTCAGGTCGTCTCGTCTTTTTAAAATGTATTTACTTATTTGGACTTTGCTGCACAGCATAAGGAAAAATCCAGACACTGTATAGCATCGCCACATGGCACTGGCAAACCCAGTACTTCCCAAAGGCAAGACCTACTGGCTTGCCAATACTTGTTACACAAGTCTCACTGTACCTCTACATTAAGTATGGGTGTTCAAACTCCTTAATGTTATGCTGTCCCGTGTATTTAAAAAAAATAAAAAATCAGGGCCCCCCAGGATGGCACACACATTTTCTCACAATTATTCTATAACACTTGCAGCTCTGAACATATTTAAAAAGTCAAACAATGCATTTATGTTCATTTATTCTGTTTCAAAATGCAATCAGTCACACAATAGCTAATATTGTTTTGGGGGTCAAATTTTCCTTACACTCTAAAAGCATCCACAGTGTGAAGCTTTTCAGAAATATGCGGTGGGACTTTGATTGTGTGGTAGATCTTCAGCCTCATAGTTTAACACCCACTAGCAGCCAAGAGATGTGTCACTAAAGACCTTACTGATGGCCCATAACAGAGTAGCGCTGAACAAAAGAGATGGAAGCTGTTCCTCTATGTGTTGGACCAGCCACCAGCAAGTTGAGCGGTGGTGGTGGGGGGAGAGGTTGGAAGGAGGATGTTGTGTTAGGACTAGGAGGAAGCGGGATGGGGGATCCCGCTTTTGCGGAACTAGGGTCCTCACACACCCAGCAAGCTAGGTGTCATGCTTCATCATTTGGATCTGCTCCTCGTTGGGCCGGCGCTGCAATGCCCAACGGGCACCCACGAAGGGGCTCTTTGTCGGAGATCTTTTGCTCCTTAGCCGGATGATGAGGTGGGGGGGGTGTGGCCCATGAGTGTGTAGATAAAGTGTGGTGCAGTGAGTGCGTGTTCTAAAAAAGGGTTGGATATTCCAAATACTTTTTATTCCGGCTAAATATATATCAACCCTCTTTCTTCTGGCATACAATTATTACTGAAGGGAGTTCCATATACTGGATGTCACAAGAGTCACGTGCCCCATACAAGACACAAAACCAATGCATAAACCTGCACTGTACGTAACAATCCATGAAACTGAACCGTTTTTCATTGCACCACAAGTACCAGCATCATTAGAAGTAAGGCCAAAATATCATATAACAAGAAAAAAGGCAATAGTAGCATACTTTGGTGACGTTTCAATCAATGACATGTATGCCGCAGCCAAAAGGTTGTCAGTGCACAGATTTGCTAAACATTATTTTTTGATCGTTTAGTCTCAGAGAAGTATAAGTGGGCCAGACAGTTTTAAAACATTTATAAGGCGCCGCTCACTCTCCACTCATCCCCCGGGAGGGGAAAACTCTGCTGTGTAACCTCTGCATAATTTGAATCTACAATATGTTTGTGTTGCAAAAGAAACTCGTTTTTTTTAACTAGAACAACATTTTTGCAGCATGAAATTGTTGGTGAGTCACATTTGACCCTTTCATCTCCTGATGAAGGAGAGAAGTTTGTAGTGTAGTTCCTATATTCCCAATAGGCTCTGCGCATTGGAATAATATATCCTATAGCAGTGGTTCCCAAACTTTTTTGACCTGTGGCTCCCTTGACCTAACCGGCAGTTGGCTGTGGCTCCCCACCATTTTTTTTTACCGGTGGGCGGGATGTAAGCCCGACCTCGGGAGTACTTCCTGTTGTCTTCCTTAAAGTAATTGGTACGCAATGAAGGTATTATAATCATATCTGTAACAAAATAAGAAGATAACAGTTGTTTAATAAAAACTTGTTAATTGAGAAACAATAGAAGACTTTTTTGGACCACACAACAATAGTTTAAAAACTTCTGTATAATATAATATCTTTGTCAATGAACAGGAAAAACAACGGAGTCCGAATTTACCTTACAAATCCTAGTGAGATGGATGTGCTTGTTTTTCCTTACATAGCTCCTGAAATCTTGGAGTTATTTTTGAGATCGCAACACGCATTTCCTTTTCAAGATTATTTTTTGCCCTATATTTGGACTTTATTACTGCAACTGCTGAGAAACCAGCTTCACAAAGGTATGAAGTAGCAAACGGGATCAAAACATGCAGGGCTCGCTTGCTTATCATTGGGTATTCATCCCCAGCTTGGCACCAGAACTCAAACAGTGACTGAGACTGGAACCTTACTTTCAATGCTAAGTCACTTGCAACATCAATAAGCTGTTCTGCTTCCTCATTGTTGAAATGCTGAGGTATCTCAGCATGGAAAGGGTCTCTCACCCATTTTATTGGCTCCACCTCATCCCCATGAAAATATTTGTCAAGGTAAAAACGCAGTTGAGACAAATACAGAACAAAAACTGTCTGCAGTTCCTCCTTTAACACCATTCCATTCTCCTGCAGAAACTGGTCCAATGAAGGAAAACATGTATAGACACCCTTGCTTACACTGCTTTTCCAAAGGATCACTTTGTTCTTAAAGCCTGAAACTTTGGCTGACAGTTGCAAGATGTTAGTGTTATTGCCTTGCAAGGACTTGTTCAGTACATTCAGTTTTTCAAATAGATCAGAAAGAAAACCCATTTGTATTAGAAAGTCTGCATCAATAAATTTGTCAGCAAAACAATGTTCATCATCATCATGTAAATATGAGTATATATCATTCCTCAGCTCATACACTCTAAGCAGGGAATTACCAAGAGACAGCCACTGAGAGCTGCTGTACAACAAGAGGCCCCATGTCCTCACACAGTTTAGCAAAAAATCGTGCTTTCATTGGTCTTGTTTTAATATGATTTACCACTTTGATTACTATTTTCAAAATACCATGCAGTTCTTCACTGAGGTTTCCTGCTGCCAGTGCTTCTTGGTGTATTATACAGTGTGTCCAAACAGCATTGGGCGCTTTAGATCGTATGCGAGCTTGAAGTCCTTGGTAGCATCCTGCCATTGAACGACCCCCATCTGTACAAACCCCAACACATCTCTCCCAGTCAATTTGATTCTGTTGCATAAAATCATCCACAACTACATACAAGTCTTGACCTGTAGTTCCACCTTTGATTTCTTTACAGAACAACAAATCATCAACAATTTGTTTTTTGGTGTAGAAACCGGACATAGCAAATAAGATGGGTGTCTTTGTGGTTGTCTGTTGCCTCATCCAACTGGAGTGCAAAGTCTTTTCCTCTTAGATTACAGATGAGCTGATCATTAATATCTTCAGCCATATCATTTATCCTCCGGCTGACAGTATTATTAGAAAGAGGCACTTTCAGCAGCTGTTTACCCGCATCTTCGCCGACCATGTTTGTTACCATTTTAACAGCAGCAGGCAAAATCAGCTCTTCTGCAATTGTGTGTTTTTTTTTACTCTGTGCAACTAGATAGGCCACTTGATATGAGGACAGGAGGGCATTGCTATTAATTTTGGTTTGTTTAGAGAAAGTGGACTTTTGTACTTTGGCTTCTGACGGTCCTCATTATTAACCTGAACATATGAAACCATAATCCAGATACCTGTCATCGTACTTTCTGTACTTGGCCTTTCATTTCCCGTCCTCTTTGTCAGAAGAACCTGCAACTTCACTTTGCGCAGATGAACTTGAACTTGGCATTAGAAATCTCTTCATTGTCAATCAGAAAGATGGAAATCAGTTCCACGTGTCTGAATTATTCGGATGGAGGAGTCTTTCTATCTGTAAAGTTCCTGGTCTTCTTTTCTTTTCCTTTGCTCCAGTCTTTCCAGGTTTCTTCCGGGTCTCATCCAGTCTCCACGGTATAATAAGTCTGAAGTACAAAACATCCAGGTAAGACAAGTATAAGTAGAACAAAAGTTATCCTCTTTCTAATGATGGATCTATTATTGATGTTAATTTCCAATAGCAGCCCGTGATGATGATGACCATTTGGATTAATTATTCTTATTGGTACCCCACACAGATAGAAAGAGCATTCAGTTTTGTAATGAAATCTAAGATGGCACATTTTTGCAAACAAAGAAGAAAGCCAAATTGCAGCTAATGTGTACATCAGACTGATTTGTAACACCAAAGACCACACTTCAACAATTCCTGGGCCCAGCCAAGGACATATCACAGTAGTACAGAGTACGCTACAGAACGGACATATCGTTTTTAATCCAAATCATGGCAGTAGCTTGACTGACATTGCAGCAACCCCTACTGACTTTTTTCTGCTCCTTAATACTTTTTGCTCTCTACTGAGGACGGGCTAAACAGAGAAACGCGTGTCGAGATAACAGCACTACCTGCATTAACTTTGGTGAAAGACTACAGCAACTTTGAAAGTAAGCATACTGCATTTACCAGGATGCAATGGGATGAACCCTGCTGGGATGCGAGGCAAATGCTGCAAAGCACGAATAATGTCTGCAAAAGCTAAACAGGCATCCAAGTAGCTTAGTAGCTAATGCAACAGAGCACATTCAAGTCATTGAAGCAAACACAAGACAGTACACACAGATACACTACCATTCACACACAAATGCATGAAAAATGCTAACAACACAGCGCTGCACACACACACACACACCATCACAGAAAATGTAACTACAACACCCACACCAATTCAGCAAATGCTGTGGAGGACACACACACCACAACAAAAGTGCAGTAGAGCACATGTAAGTCACGCATCTAGGTGCAGGACTATGCGTCTCAGTACCTGCTCAAAGGCTTGATGCTGCTCCGCGCAGGCCTACGCGGAGAAAGCTATGTGCCTGACTTCATAACTCATTCACCACTAGCAAGAGAGGAGCTGGAGTGAACCAGGGCAGGCAGCTACATGGAAGTGCTAAAATCTGTGAAATGTGTGCATGCAAACACCTGTCGAGAGGTACTGTGACCTGTGAAGACTTGGGCACAATTTCAGCAACCCCTGATGACTTTTCTGCCCCTTAATACCTTTTGCTCTCTACTGATGACGGGCTAAACCACCCTCCCTCTCACTCCTGGAGGGGGCTTGAGCCATCTGCAACATCCTGGTGGGCCTTACTACTGGTCGAGAGGGCCCATGCCTCCCCCACTGAAATTGAGTTAAGAGATGTGTGGGATAGATAGACTGCAAAGGAATGGCATTTGGTAAAACCACGTGCTTACCACACAGCAGTCGGCACCAAAACAGGGCATCAAGGACCAAGTACAGAAGGCTTGCATTAGTGCAAAAACTAAATAACATCCTTAATAAAGAGCCTTCAGGCACTGTGCGTGGCACCTGCCATAAAGCAACAATGGGAGCGCAGCAGAACAGCATTGAGCCGCAGATAGACTGGAGTCATGAACAGAGAGCATGTTCATTAAAGTATTGCTGCATGGAGGCGCCCCGGGACATGGTGGCCCCTGGATCAGCCACACTCCATTTACCAGTCACTAGTTTCACCAGGGAGTGACAAACTCGCCCTGCTTGGGGCCTTTTTCTCAGAGAAAACCCATTTTGTCTGCATGTGTTCGGGAGCCACCACCACCTCCCAGGCCTTCAAAACTGACCTCAAAGTTCTCCTCCTTCAAAGACACTTCCAAATTTAACTCACACCCTCTCTATTTATCTGAAGGAAGACCTTCTAGTACAGAAAATTCTATTCTCCATGACTATGGAAGCGCCTTCCAGTGTGTTCTTGTGGTTTGAGTTTCTGCCATTTATTGCAGTATTATCCTTCTACCTGTGTTTGGTACTCGTTTGTAACATGCACACGTCACTTTTCTCTTGCAACACTGTTTGCTACCTCTTACATTTTGTTTGCTTTAGATAGTTGCACAAGTGCCACCATTGCCTACATAACGTTTGTTCTTGTGCGTCTGCCATTTATTGCAGTATTATACCTCTACTTGTAGTTTCTACGTTTTTTGTAACTTGCACACGTCACTTTCCCCCCTGTAATGTACCTTTTGCTGCTTCTTGTATTTTGTTTGCTCACGTTACTGCCTCATGTAACTTAACGTTTGCTTTTGTAATTTGGTCACTTGTAATTTTCTCCTCATGTATTATTACTGTTCCTATTGTGAAGCGCTCTGACACCTTCGGGTAAAGTCTGCACTATATAAAAACTCATAAAATCAATCAATCAATAAATAAATATGCTGCAGAATTGGAGACCCATTCATTGGAGCATGCAGGACTATTTCTACCAGGTGAGTCCCACCCACCTCTCTCTGTGCCATTCCAGAGAGCTCCACTGCCAATAACCTATTCTTATTCAGAAAATGTTCCCACAGAGTATTCCATTTCTGATGCCACAGCAGTGACCCCCATATTATGATTTGGTCCTCTTCTCCTTACTGTAGCATCCAGAGTCGTGCATACAATTATGCAGAATAAGCATATAATTCTGCAAAAAAACTGGCTTGCTCTATTGGATTCCGGTTGTAATTCTGGCTCCTGCACTTCAGCAAATCATTAAATAACGTTTGATTTTAGGCAAATAAAAGTATTTCACAAGGCCTTAAATTGCAAATGTTTGTAACATATCCTATATACTGTGTAATGTAAACCTACTTTCGATTGTCATCCCATCCTGGTGTCCATAATGCAGTCTCAGCTCCACCGTGCACACGGTACTGATCCAGGTAAAACTCATGCCCGAAACAAAGCACTAAACGAAATGTCTCAAATAAGAATAAAATGAATCCATATTTCCACACAGTGTCCTGTGAGGGCCTTTCATGTGGAGCCCAACGAAATTGAACATTGGAGGCGCGCCACTACACTTGCTACCGTTTCGAATACTTGCAGAAGTGTAAATACAGCATTAGTCATTCCTGCATTAGTTTACAACTAAGCTTACTTACCGATTTTTGTTCCACAGGGTCCCACGAGACGAGACGAGGTGAGGCGAGGCACGGCAGGGCACAACACGGGGGTCAACAGCAACGTTCCTCCGACGTTACACAGGGTCCCACGAGACAAGACGAGGCACGGCACGGCACGGCAGGGCAGGGCAGGGCACAACACGAGGGTCAACAGCAATGTTCCTCCGACGATACACAGGGTCCCACAAGACGGGGCGAGGCAGGGCAGGGTACGGCACAACACGGGGGTCAACAGCAATGTTCCTCCTACGCTCCAAGCTTTCTAAGGCAGTAATGGTGAGCCTACGCAGCTTAAGTAGGACGCGTGCGTATGTACGCACGGATGCGTATGCTGGGCAAAACCATTCCGAGGGTGGCGTTTTAAACCCCCCCCCGCATGTTGGGCTGCAATGTATATCACCCACATCCTGCCTAGCGCACCGCGGCGCCCCTGGCTGCTCATCCTGGGGTGCCGCGGCGCACACTTTGGGAACCGCAGTCCTATATATATGACGTAGGACTTAGGTCAGTAGGTCTCCATCGAATATACTAAACTTAATTGTGAGTGCCAGCTATCTCAGAGGTCACTAGAAACTTTCTCGAATTCACAAGAAGGGATTGGGTTCTGACAAACGCATAAACATGACAACTTTGTTTCCCTAGGACTGGAATAACTATCTTCAGAGTCGTAGAAACAATAGATAAGTATTTCACTCAGTCAATCGTGCATGCTTCATTTCTACAGAGTTTGCAGAGAAATAGTGAGACAGGTGTTTTCAGTGAAAGGTTTATTGAACAGTCTTCTTTCTCTTGCAAGAGAGGTGAACTGCTACAATCGTTAGACAGAATGCAAAGTATAATGCGTACAGCGAGAGTAGTCTTATGAAATAATACTGTAATAGCATTGTATGGTTTCTAAGTGATATAAAAATACATACATAAATAAATAACGTAGACTAAAATACTCAACTGGTGCTTCTAAAATATGCCTACCCCAATGTACCTAACCTAAGTCTAGTACGAGGGAAAAAGTAAGTATGGTCTTTAGCATAGGTTTAATTTTTGCAAAGAATCTACCAAAGGGTTCTCTAGGTTCTTATTGGCTCCATACATTAGAATGAAGGAGGTCTGGTATCTCTGTCTCGGGACTCGATTTCCCAATACCCCATAAGGGGAGTCAGAAACACTGGAGCTGGAGTCTCGGCAGGAGAGGGCAGCTTCCTGATCAGTGCGTCAACTGGAGAGTCAGATTCCTTCAGCATTTGCTGTAGGGAGCTGCGTCGGGCAAGTAGGTCGTCGAACTGCTCCGAACCACCGTGCTTTGCCATAGCAAGTGAAGGTATATTTATACCTTGAAGGCTTTTAGGAATGCCATGTATGATGTAAAGTTGGGCATATGAACGTCATGAATGAACCCCTAAGGAATAGATGTTCATTGTAAAACTAACTGAGTTCTTGGAGAAATCAATATTCAAGCAAGGGGAAGTTCCTAACTGCTTAAGCTGGTTTTCCAAGAAATCGTTGTGACGTTTGGGGAACGGATGGAAGTAGCCATTCCTGTATTTGGGTAGCATGGGCTATGCCTAAATAAGGGAAATGTGAATTGTACCTATATAAGGGCATGAATCGGGAAAATCCATTCGGAATCTAAAATGCCATACAACAAGTTAGTGCACAAGAAAAATATTTTAAAAACAATGCACAAGACACTTAAGGCCACCTAGTCATTCGTCGTGTGGGATTTTACCCCCAATCAGGACACAGACACCATGGGTAACGTATGTGAATCCTCACTGACGAAATCACTCTAATTCGCGTGAATGCGAAAGGTGGAATAAAGTGATAAACGTTTGAGCGTAGGGCAATAACACAAGCGTCTGTTACCAAGACTCAACCACACTGGATGGAATCCCCCACCCCCCTCAGCTACTCCACTGCCTTTTATTAGTCAAGGTTTCCTGCATGGAATCGTTCTCTGCAAAGGCTTCTAATCTTTTCTATCTAGTTGGGCATTTTCTTCAGGTGCTGTCTCCTTTAAATAAATATATTCTCATTGAAGATTAATAGTCATGAAAACACCACTGATCATACTAGCACGTATTGGCCTTAAAAGTGCAAAGATTTAGTGTGATGATGTTAGTGCTTGGTTGCTGTAAGCTTTTGTGTGGTTGCACAAGGTGCCAGTTCCCTAGCCTGCTGCAACACCTTAGGCTAGCTCCTGGGCTTCCTTTGCTCTAATATTATGATTACAGTCTACATATGTAAACATACATGAATGGATATTGGAGGAAAGAGATCTAGTCTTTTTGGTGCTCACACCATGATAGGATTTTAAGATAGCAGATGAGGTACGTCTTCAAGACTCTCTCCTGAATATTGTGATGTGTTCAACAAATGTCTTGGATGCCATCACCTACAGCGGAAGGAATCAGAACATGTGCAATCCCGCTATCATGTACACAAATACATGACAACAACATGGGTACTCTACGTGGGCTGGGGTGTGCTGCTACTTTATACAAATAAATGCATCTAATTTCAATCAACTGAGAAACATTATTGCAGAACATACTTTGCATGACATACATCATGTCCTAACACATTAGAATATGCATGAGCGTAACCTAGCCCAGCAATTCTAGCTGTTGAATTGAAAGCGAATACACACCGCAATAAAAGAACCACACTCAACAGAATATTTGGCACTACTCTGATGCTTCCTAAACATCCAGTCTATCACATGGTAACAGCATGACCACCTATGCATGAAAACTAGGTTACAAGTAGCATGATCATTATGCATGAATGACATGAAAATTAGAGTACAAAACCAAATGACTATTGTAGTATCTATACACATGTAAATAGTAATAATTGAGTGAATAACCTTGAATTAACTGGAACACTTGTAAACTAACATCCATATACAGAAGTTACAAACTCTCCATTGCACAAATTGTATGGCATATGTATTAAAAGTCAGGACCACTCGAATTATGCGAATGTGTGGTCGCAGTGTTTTTTTATCAGGAAAGTGCATTTGCTGCATTTGCCACTTAGTCCATCACCTGCTGTACAATCTGCAGATTTCAGCAAAAAAGGTTTCTAGCTCAAGTTTTGTAAAAATAAGGGACATGTAATGTAATGTATGTATACTTGTAAAGCGCACTGTTACCTCGTTACGTGGCGTCCTGGCGCTGTATACCGCTGGGGAACCCGTCCTGGCTTTCCCTATGAGAGGGCATCCCAAGGTGAAGCCAGGCATCCCCGGCGTTGCTGGGGCCGTTGTGGAGATTAAGCAAGCTATTGCCCAGAGTTGCAGAGTGGGACCCATGGTTAGCGTAGCACCTAAGCGAGAATTATCGAGTCCGCGGACATTGACCCAAGACCCTGCCGCGTCGGGAATTGAACCCTGGTCCCGGGCCGACCTCTGCTTCAGGGTCTGCCGCTTCTAACCAGTGAGACACACTTCTCCACATCTTGAGGATTTTGGGAGCCCTGGGCCAAACGTATTTTAGGGGCCCCTGCTCGAAATTGCTTTGAATTTATGATCTATTTTCAGCTCTTTTATGTACTCTGGCCAGATCCCACTCGTCCAAATCTTAAATGTGTTTACATCTAATTTTCAGGGATTGTCACATGTAATATTGCTGCAAATAATCCCTGTGACAGTCTCCTATTTCTCATATGTGAGGTTCTGTTTTCATCTGAAAAACTTTTTTATGGACGTTGTATTAAACCTAAACACACGATTTCTCTGCAAAATGTTTGTAATAGACACATACAACAACCACATGAAAAATAAATTGAAGGAAAACATTATTTATAACAATCTGTTTAAAAATTACTCAAGGTGATAAGAACAAGACTTTCTGCAGAACCGATCTAGCTCTATCAGGGAGCCCGCTGAAAGACTGGGGCCCTGGGCCAGAGCCCAGTTTGCCCATGCCTTAAAACATCTCTGACATTAAAAGATACTAAAATTGCATTAACACCTGTTGTCGTGGAGTGGAAGGCCCTTAGCAAAGTTTTACTGGTCACCTTTCTGTTGCTTATTACTATATTTAGGTGTTACACTGGAACCTAAGAGGTGCAAACTATGCCCAGACAGTGTTAATAAGTGTAAAAATGTCAAAATAATGAAATAATACTAGTACAAAGTGTGCCACATTACACCGCATAATTTGTCTTTTGTGCCACATAATTTAGCCAATCACTGCCACATAATTTAACCTTCACCTGCCGCATAATTCCCAAGGTCCTGATTAAAATGCATGATCCTGAATGCAGACAGACCTTTTATGTATGCCCAATCCCCCAACACTGAGCTCCCACAGAGTAACGTGTTACCCATTCGGAAAGCTTTTCTGGGGTAAGTGCTATGAAACTACTCGGACCATACCTCAGGGGTGGATCAGAGTAAAGCTCACTGAAAAGGAGGAAATCTGTTATTCTTTTGAACGTTGGTTGCCAATCTCGGGCGCCTGGAAGGTTGTATCTGGGGTAGGAAACATAACGCAAGGCTGTTCAGAAGGCTGCAGGCTGCAAAGAGCCATAAATGATCCCTTTTGGTTGTCTGCTGGCCAGTTGGGTTAACTGAGAGCACGACCGATGGAGCCATTGAATCTTCTACAATGCAGGAGATGGCGTGGCATGATTTGCAACCTTTTAAACATTGTTAAGTGTTGTTTCTGGCAGTGTCGCCCCTCTGCTCAAAAGGAAAAATAAAATGATAATAACTGTTGTTATTATCTTTTTATTTTCCCTATTGCAGTCAGTGGTGGGTAGGCGATGCTGGCCAGAGCAGGGGAGGAGTAAGTTGCATTCCCTAAGTGCGCATGAACTGTTTGGCAGGCCCTCTTGGGCCGACCAAACAGTTCACGTGCACTTTGCATGTTCTTACCAGGCTGCATTACACAGCCTGGTCAGGAACATGCACAGGCTCCCTGTTCCAGTCTGAGCATTGATCCACTGCACTCAGACCAATCACAACGCTGCATTGCAGCATTGTGATAGGCTCAGGGGAGCCTGTCTGCCCGGGTGCTTCCTGCTGCCGCCGGCTGGGACAAGAAGATGACAGAGGAGAGGCGGCGGCCGGCCGTTAAAGCGAAGTACTTTTTAAAATGACATTTCTCCCCCCTCTACTATCCAGTAGTAGGTGCTACTGTTTGTCTTTATTTTCATCAAACCTTGCCTGCTCCCTACTTCCGCTTGCAATCATTAAAGCTTACGCTCTAGTTTGGTCAAGGCATTCGCTACTTCCCTTTGGCAGCCACATTCTGCTACTCAAGACCCAATGCAGTCAGGGTGCCGGGAATACCCAGTGTGAGGTGAGGGACCCCCAAACATCTTAAATTCTTTATTTATTTTTATGACATCCGCCCCCAATACCTTCAATTCCATACACATGTTTGAGACTACCCTTAAAAAAATAGTCTGATTGAAATAAAAATAAAAAAATAAAACCCATGACTACAGCAAAGATTGTGACCTCATTACTGGTATACCTTTCCTAGCAAACATCTTAGAGTAGTGTGTAGATGAACAGCTAAAACTATTCATATCGGAAAAAAGTTCCATAAAGAGCTACCAGTCAGCTACACTTCGCTTCAACAACGAGGATGACCACCAAATGCTGGGCACAAATAAAACCTACCCATTTAACACCATGCCCCTGCTATCTGAAAAGAAAGAAATGAATATCCTAATGCAGCCAGGGACACCTCTGCTATGGGAGGCAATAGAGCTTCCTATTTAATCTCGTCCTTCCTAGGGTGTGGACCAAAGACCTGAAATAACATCCTGCTAAATCGATACAAAGGTCCAGCGAGTGTAGCTTGTACTTGAATTTACACCAATGATCTGCATGTTCATACCCCATCCCATGCTGATTCACACCCTAGGCCATGTGTCAATTTAATATTACGACCCCTGGTATTTCTAAAAATTTGCAGGTCCTGGAGTACAAATTACCAATATCCTCTCAGCCTGCCATGCACATTCTCACTCAGCCTCTGTACTCCTCTCCAAAGCCATGCATTAATCCAGAACCATTGTACAACATATCAACTCTTCCCAAACACATCATTCTGAACATATTCTCCATCTGTCACACTTTCATTGGAACACTACCCAATCTGATCTGAGATCGATCTAGTTCAATAGCACCATCACATTTGCATCCAAAAAACCCTCACCACTAACTCACTCAGCAGAAACCACACAGCTGAGATACAGCATGATCACTCCCCTAACCACAGTGCAATGGCCACATTGTTATGAAGCGCCCTGTAATCGATACACCTCCCTTCGTCACTGTTTCAGTCACGGACTGGTAAATGTTATATTCTACGTAGATCATCTCAGTCAGACATGCTATTCAAATGACTACCCATAAAGGCAGCCAAGGTCAATGGCAGCTGGGCCTGAAGGATGAGGGCCATGAGCTTACCAGCATTACTGTCCATCGTCCACAGAGTCCGGGGTGGTCTAGCTCCCTTTCAGTGCTGGAAATGCAAAATAAGGAAGTGCAGGTACTCACTATCCAGTTGTATGTTTCCCTCTGAAAAGTGCCCATTAAAAGGTATTGCACCCCCACTGAGAAGTGCCTTTTAAAGTTAAAGGACTTCAGGTACTTGGGGGCTCATTATGATCGCGGACGGACTTGAGTCCGTCCGCGACCATCGAGGAGGAGGGAACCTCCGCATGGCCTGCGGAGTTCCCTCCTGTCCAATTAGGATGTGACCGCCACCCTGGCGGTCACATCCTCTATTTTTAACATTGCGGCGGGTGCAGCTTCAAGCTGCAACCGCCGCAATGTTAAAAATGCATACATTGCATTTGTATGCAGAAAGCGGCAGGCACCGCGCGGTGCCTGCCGATTACTGCATACAAATGCAGGGGGGTACCATAGGTACCCCTCATATGCAACCCCCCTTCACCCAGGGGGCCCGCAACGGGCCCCCGCAGTGAAGCTCCGTATGCTTTTCCACGGCAGAAAACCCGCCGTGGAAAAGCATTTCTTTTTGGGCATCCTAATATGGCTGGCGGTGTCTGAGACACCGCCACCATATTAGGGCTTTTCCGCCACGGTTGTAAGCCAACCGCGGCGGAGAAGCTGCGGACGTAAACCTGGACCCACCAGCCATCCTAATGTGGCGGTGGGTCTTTGGTGGGTCCGCTGCGGTTTATCCGTATCCTCCAGGCCGGCGGTGGCTGGCGCCGGCCCGGAGGATACGGAAAAACCGGTATCCTAATCTGCCCCTTGGTACCTAAAAGTACCTGCACATTTAAAGAACTGGCTACCCCTTAGGAACATTGCAGGAGGCGGTGGCACAAAACTCCAGCCTCTCAAAATGCCAGTGAATGCAGACAAATGTCCCATCCACATGACCAGATCTGTCGCTATGGGGTGGTATGCTAAGGGCTCGTTAAAAATAGGGGAATGGCAAGAGGGTCATAGATAATAGATCAGACAGCACCTGCCCAGGCACTACCGGTCCACCAACTGCAAGGCCACATGCTCACACAGTGTCATTCACAGCACAGGATGTGCACCACAGGCAATAACCAAGCAAAATACTCCGTGTGCTTGACCGTATTGTAGGCCAAACACCCACTGTCCCTAAAACAATGTTTTAGCATGGAGCCATCAGAACAAGGCCATCCTTTCTTGTGGACATGGTTGTTGGAAGGGAGTGGTAGTATAGGAGTCATGTGCCAGAGGCAGGGTCACACTGGCCAATGGGGCAATCAAGCAGTGCCTGATGGGCTGCTCTGATAGGTCAGTGTATGGGCCAGTTCTCTGAGATTTCTGTGCCTGTTTTATTGTTTGGGGAGCTGGTATTTGCTATTGATTTCCGTTATATTACCACAAACATTGCCCATAGCAAGCACAGATGCATGCAGTCTCTTATACGTTGCAAAACACCTATACAACATATCTTGAACAAGTTAAAACCAGTTCTTTTTTGCAAATGCTGGCCACTTTTTTAGCCTTCTGATTCACTAATGAGGTCCACTTTTATTTTAGTGCTCGCGTCTATTTTCATTCAGAGCCCGACCCTGGTCAAAAGAGCAGTGTAGGGCACTATATGCATGCATGCCTTTTTATGTACATTTGCCTATGCTTATGCCTGCAAAACCTCTGCTTCATACCCATCTAGAGAGAAATTGTATTTAAAAAAATGGCCGTTATTTTTAAATTCTTTCTTAGTAGGTAAACACCCAAGAACCCATTGGAAGGATGAAGCGTGCGTGACACACAATGAGACTATTATAATATTTCATGAGCGAGCCTTCTGGATTGCCTATATTGCCTACTATGTTTTTTTGTTGGATTATTTGAAAATGGTGCTTTACCACGCTCTGTATTTATGGGACCTGGCTGTGAGTGCCTCATTTGGTACTGCGGGGGAGTAGTTATTACTAGTTAGGGGAGAAGATGTGGCCTAACGGCTGGCTACAGCGGTTTGCCTCAAAGCTGGGGAACTGGGTTCAAGTCGGAGATGCTCAACATCCTGTGATTGATTCTGTGCAAATCACTTAATCTTCCGGTGCCTAACAAAATAAATGAGTCCCTCTGTAATGCAACTGGTGCTCATGTAAAGTGCTTGGATACCTTCAGGTCGAGTTTGCGCTATATAAAATCCCCCTCCACCCAAAAAAATATAAGTGCCACTAAGGCAGAGGCATAACACAGGCCCGCTGCACAGCGGGCCCCCGAAATCTTTAGGGGCCCCCAAAATCTTCAGAGAGGCAGCATTCCGCCCAAGGCCAATTAATATTTGTGAAATACGAGACACTCAGGGGGGGACTGATTTTTACTATTAAATGGGGCTTGAGCGGCATGTTCTTTCCTTGCATTATGGCCCATCATCCTTGCAACAATCATGACTTCATATAATTAGGCAAGAGCACAGAGTGGAGGCAAATGCAAGCAGGAGCGGGTGGTGGGGGGCAGGGAGGGAGATTTGGGCTATGAAAGTATTTCCATTAAACCTCCCTCATCACTCGGATTCGAGCCCCTAAAAACGGCCTTTTTAAGAAGAATGCAGTGAAAACATTGATTTATTTTGCCTGGTGTACCTTTGAAGCTGAGCAGAGGGGTGGGACAATATAACTAACCAGACCCCTAACCTCCATTCCTCTCAGCAGCAGTATGGGTGAGAGAATTTCTTAGTTCCATTCTGCAATGCTAAAATTATAGAATGGTAGTTTGTTTGATAATGTCAATTAGGATTAGCGATTTATTGTGACATCATTCACCGCATGGTCCCTTTAAAGCTGTGCATGCGCGCGCGCACACACACACACACAGGTTGTTTAATTGTAACTTTACAGTCTTCGCCAGATGTCAAAACACTTTCCTGTAACAGCTCATCATGGCAGTTGCCAGCTTCTGCGAGTAGACGACACACAACTTGCCCAGGGAAAGGATATATAATCCCAGCTCACACCTCGCATCCTTGGCAAGTTCTACGGCCTGCCTTTGGTGCGTCTTGAAATCCACCTTTTTATTTTCAAGCAGAGTTATGAGAAACGCGAGACTATTTGGTGCTTCATGAAAAGCTGACATTTCTTGGCTCGCATACAGTTTCTCAAAATGTGTTGCGGGCCAGTTGGCCATGCGGTTTGAAAAGGTGAAAGCAGAGTTTTCACCTCCATGAACCTTCGCCTACCCCATCTGAAATGATTTTACATAAAAACTTCCCCTTTTATTTGCATTGCCACATTTCGAGGCCCTGCACCTGTGAGGGTTGAAGGGAAGATTTGGTTTTAAGGGGCTATGGATTATGCTCTAAATTGGATCAGAGGCCCTTGAGCGTGTGTACAAGAAAAGGATGCGAAGTGACCATCAAAACAATAATATTGTGGGTTTTTGTGATTTACATTGGACTGGAAATTTCCAATCGCGAGGAAGCACTTAGATTTATATAGAAGTTGGTTGTTGAGCATTGTTGTACTGATAGAGCGCGCGAGGCCACCCGGCCAACAGTTTTCGCCGTTTCCGGCTTCAGGGCCCGTATACTTTCCAAACCACCATATACATCGATCGGGTGACTTCACGAGCTCTATCAGGTTGGTGTGTGTGTGTTCCCTGCTACCAAATTTCGGTGCACCCGACTTACCATCCACCGATGCGGGTGCCTAATGACCACAATGAATCAGGGAGCTAGCTGTAAAGGAAAGGCAGCAAAATACAAACCCAACCAATAACATTCAAATACTGTTTAAATGACCACGGACAACTGGAAGTTTTAAAATGTTTATCTAAAGTTCAATATTTTCTTGCATGAGGTACAGTAAAATAAGGCAATCAATAACCAAGATAACGTAAATCACA
Organism: Lissotriton helveticus; assembly: GCF_964261635.1. Classification (NCBI taxonomy): domain Eukaryota; kingdom Metazoa; phylum Chordata; class Amphibia; order Caudata; family Salamandridae; genus Lissotriton; species Lissotriton helveticus. Next base: position 473,423,636 of record NC_136073.1, on the reverse strand, counting down.
TAGGCAGAAAGAAATAATGACAGAGTAATCATCAAGGTACTAAATAAAATGTAACGAGAAAATACTATGTAAGTCAGTATTATCTAGACAGGGATAGACTAAGTGTGTGTGACTATAGAAGAGCTTATAATGAATAACACGCTTCACTTAAGGTGAAGGGGCCTTTGAACAACCTAGGCAACGAAGTTCTAGACCATATCAGAAAATGACACACTGCTATGCAAAATATGATTTCTAACAAATGAGAAGACATAGGAATAACTTTGCAAAATTATAAATGACTGTTCAATAGTTGCGGAAAGGCATGGAAATATAACATATGCAATGTTGAACTTTATTTAAGCAAAAGTTAGAAATTCAGAAGGTGCAAGAATTTCAAGAGGTTCAGAGTAATATTTACCTAGAAAAGGTGTGGAAACCAAACCCTGGCCACGGGTCAGTTAAGGACAGGAAACCCTCAAGGAAGGATACCCCTCAAAGGACAGCAGGTGCAGAATGGACACCCAGGACAGGACAGGATACCCTCAGAAAAAGGAATCAGGACAGGACCCTCAGGACAGGACGGCAAACCCTCAGGACAGGACCCTCTTCAGGATAGGACCGGAACCCACAGTTCGGAAGCAACGCCTGCGCTCCACCCGCTCTGCAGCTATCGATCAAGACCCCGATTGGGTCAGCGAACTCCCAGCTAAGTGCTTTGCCAGCACTTTAAGGTTCAGTAGAACCTTAGTCTATGGTCAAATTCGGACAGAGTGCTCCACAGCGCTCTGTATCTTCAGTCACCTATTGAGTGCGTTGGGTCAGTGACAGGTCAGCTAAACCAGACAAGTCGGACGGTTCACTAGGTGAACCCAGGGTAGATATACAGTTTGGGGACAGTGTACCACCCCCCAATGTTGCAAAGTGTCAGAATCCCTCAATTTCGATTGGTCCTAAGGTAGGGTTTGGGTAACACACCAATCACAATACACGAATTGAAGCCTTCATTAACATATTTGGGTACCGCCTAGCAGATTTGGGGTTCCCATGAGCTAACAGTAGCGCAATATAACAATGTATCACATAAGGAGCCACATTCGCTGTTCTCGCAGGGCAGAGGTGACTTTCTCAGGAGCATCTCGCCCATCACTGCCAGCTGGCTATGTTCCATCAGCCAAGGTCCCTCGTGCTGCCGAATGTCGCACAGGCGCAGAAGGGACCTCCAATATGGCTCTCCTCTCACTCAGACCCCCATTTCCCGCGGTACATGAAAAGTAAGCGAAAACAAATTAATACATAATAATGTCATTATGAAAACACATCACAGGGTTTGTACTTTTAACTCATCATCAAGAAATAAACTTAATTGCATTAAATGTTAGCTACATTGACACGGACACAAGAGCAGTGGCACGAGCAGTACCACATGATAAGCACAGCTATGAATTACGCATGCGCATAACTTTCCCTCCACTTCTGCAGACGCGTCAGGACACGTGAGTGTGGCTGACGCATGCGCAGTAACTAAAATACAAGCGACGGCCATTTTTAAAAGGACACGGATTAATTCATTAGAAATACACATAGGCAAGCTTCGGGAACTTTACTTAAGCTAAATATAAACGTTAGTAAAACATACACGGGTTACCTTATTACACATAAATGAGGTTCTTGATTTCGGCAAGCCGCAAAATATGCGAAGCTTTGCTTCATCAATCCCCTCTTTGATGATATCTACTATCATCACAAATTATAATGGAACCAGATGCCAACTTTCTTTCACACTTTATAAAGTTCTATTTCTTCCAGCAACCGCTCTAACTTTTCTCTTTCAGTTTTAGCAGGGTGAGAAGTTTTCACCTTTTTGTATATCTGATCATTCACTTCCTCTAATTCAATCTCATCCACACTTCGTTTCACTCCTCTTGCATTTACCTCGTGCTTTTTGGTGCGCTTGCGGTATTTACAGCATAAGAAAATGGAAAGTATAATAAGACCTATAATACCAATTGGCATCAGAATTTTGAATAATAAGCTTTTACCTATGCTAGCAAGCCAATGACCTACATTTGAGAGACCATCTACCAGTCTCTTCCAGGCACTATCAACCTCGAGTGGTTTGAGTTCCTTTGCCAAATTAGTAATGTTTTTCACATATCTTTTGATCTGTACACTTTTATCCGGAATATAAGTGCAACAATGTTGCGCCTTCAACATCCGGCAGACTCCGCCCTCTTTCGCTAATAAGGTGTCAAGAGCAAGTCGATTTTGTAAAACCATTGATCTGATCGCAACCATTTCGGTATTGACCAGCAGAAATCCATGAGCTGTTTCAGTAGACAGCACATCTACTATAGTAGACAATTTGCAAATTCTGTGAGTGTTCAGAACCACTCCCACTCCAGGTATCAGTGCACTGAAAATACTACCCATAATTTCACCTATACTTTCTCTTTTACTACGCACTAAGCCATTAGTATCTTCATTGCTTCCAGCTTTTCCATTCACATGGTATATTTTCGGGAAAACAATGCCAAAGTAGCAGCTTCCATACCAGTGATCCGGCAATTTGAAATAAGCCTCGTCCCCACAAATATAATAAATTCCAGGAAACACAGGCTCTGACCCATTTTTGAAACCCCAACCTCCAATTACCTTGTAATTATGCTCGCATTCACTGGAACCAATGAAAACATTATTATAATAGCTAGTCTTCTCGCGGTGAAGACATAGCTTGCCTTTCTTTTCAAAATCCAGCAACAGAGCAGGACCCGCTCCACCAGATGAGGTGCCTTCCATGTTTTCTGCCCACTTTGGCTTTTTCTGACTTTCGTCATTAGCCTTCTTCTGAATTTTAATTCTCCTTTTCTCTGCCATGTTCAGGAACATCTTTTCCTGCTCACGCAAAGAACAAGTCAAGTTATCTCTGTGTGCGTCTGCTATGTCAATGTTCCCTATAGTCAGAAAGTAGTCTCCCATATATCTTATGGTGTCAGTTTTTGTATGTACAGGATTCAAGTTCCCACGTATAGGAAGTTCAGAAAAGATCACGTCATTGTTAGAATAATAATACTGTAACGGTCCCCTTTTGTAAAATAAACTAGCTAAAATGCTACAGGAAATTCCATATGTTAATGGCAGATGATGGTATGTCACGCCTTCAGCCACCGAAGTAGGTAGCTTCATGCAGACATAGCAATCTTCAATTTCCATAGTTTCTACATAGTGTATTAACAAGTTTGCGAAAACATTCAAATGTGTCCTGTTTTTCATTCCATGGTAATGTAGTCCTTTCTCATCTGATGCTTCTAAGTCTCGTTTAGTTTGTCTCAATGCTCTCTCATGTCTTTCTACACTCTGTGTTGTCAGCTCCTCATTGTCAGTATTTACAACTTCAGTAGGGACAATGTTAGTATCTTTACTTACAGCAAAGGGAATGAAAATTGTTAATCCTATCCAGATAACTATCAGCACTACTACACTACATATACACACCTTGCAACACGTCTTAAAACGGCTGCAACTAGGTCTACCATTCACTGTTGAATCAGACATTTTAGCTCAGTAGGAGTGTTCTCACCCCTCTTTTTTACTTTTTACACAACTAGCTTACTTTGTGCAAATTCACGGTGGCTCGTCTTCCTCTTCAGCTGAGTACTCTGGGACAGGTTCTCCGTCGCTCACGTCAGTTATATCAAGATCTTCAAGTTCTTCCAAAACCAGTGTCCATTCAGGAGACTTGTACTTTTTGTTTTGCCTTTTTATTCGCTCACTCCTTCTTTTGGAAGAGTCTTCTTCTTGTTCTGCTATTCGAGCACTTCTTCTTGCTTCTGCACGTTTTTCTTCCACTGTCTTTATCCTTAGTCTCAGTCTTTTTACAAACCTAGGCTCAAGGTTGTTTCTTTTCTTTAGTCTCTTAGTCGGTACTTTGACTTCACTTTCTTTTCTTATTCTCTTGTTCTCTTTATCTTGTGGTAATTCTTCTCCACTTTCTTCTTCTACTTCCCTTATCTGACTAGTTCCAGGGCTAGTATCAAATTCTTCTGCCTGGTTGCTAATCTGGCCTTGTTCAGGAATATTTTGTTTTTGGCTTTCAATTGTCTCTGTTTCTGTTTCTGTTTCTGTTTCCTGAACCCGTTTTTCTAACCCTATCTGATCCTGTTCAAGCACTTCGATCTCTTTATTTTCTTCTGCTCGAACTATTACTCTATGTCTAGTCTGTCCCTTATCCACATCAGGAGTTAATGGAGGAGTATCAAACACTTGTTCTGTATCCTGCACGTGTTCAGTATCGGGCACTTGTTCAGTCTTATTCACTTGTTCTGTATCAATCACGTGCTCTGTCCCTGTCTGACCTTCTCCTTCCTCAGTTTTGATTTGAATCTCAATCGGCTGAGGATCTTCGCCTGTGCCTTGCTTTTCCTGACTAGTCCACTCTCTACCTTCACTAAGTCGTTCTCTTGTTCTGATAGGATCTTCGGTCAGATCAATCATCGGTATCCATTCTTCTGGCCATATGCTTGGCAGCTCGTCTTCAGCTACTCCTGGCTCAGTTTCCTGGACCTCTTCAGCAGGCTGGTTTCTTGGCAGTTCGCAGTCAACTACTCCTGGGCCAACGTCTGCTGTTCCTGCAACCTGACTGGTGCTGGGCTGCTCGTTGTCAGTTGCTACTGGTCTGGCTCCTTCAGGGTCCTCTGCTGGTTGCCCTGGTTCTTCAAATCCTTTGTCTGGCAATACCTTCTGAGTGTGTCCGGCGTGGATCCACTGGGGAACACCTGCGACTTTCACTGCAGTGGTTGTCACCAGGATTACTTGGCGTTTCTTTCCCCACCTTGGTGCCAGACAGCTTGATCGAGTGTGCTTCTTTATTTTGACCCAGTCTCCTGGAACCAAGTTGTGGAGAGGAGTCGTTGGATTAAGGATGCCGTCGTCTCCAATCTGGCGAGAGATAGAACGCACTTGGTCACCCAATCTTCTGCAGTATTCAAGCACCAAATCATCAGTAATACTCAACAGTTTGCTTCCTGGCACCCATGCCTGTCTCATCACTCTTCCCATAATGATTTCATGGGGACTTAGGCCTGTCTTGCGGTCTGGAACACTTCTCAGTCCCATCAGGACCAGGGGCAGGGCCTTCACCCAGGTCATGCCAGTAGCATCTGTCAGTTTTGCTAGTCTGTTTTTGATAGTTCCATTTACTTGTTCCACTATTCCAGAAGCCTCTGGGTGGTATGCACAATGGAGTTTCTGCCTTATTCCAAAGGCCTTACAAAGTTCAGCCAGTATGTCATTCTGGAAATGTCCACCCTTATCTGATTCAATAATGCATGGTATTCCGAACCTAGGTATCAGTTCTTTTAGTAAACACTTCGCTACTGTCAGTGCATCACTTTGAGGAGTAGGGTAAGCTTCTACCCATTTTGAAAACACGCAAACAATGACAAGGACATATCGTTTCCCTTCACAACGGGGCATGGTGATGAAATCAACCTGTATCTTTATAAAGGGACCCCCTGACCTCCCAATCTTGCTCAGTTCAACCATTGTCCTCTTGCCTGGGTTCATCTGTTGACATGACAGGCACCTCTGGCAGAGGGACTCTGCTACCTTCCTGAACTTTTTATTGTACCAAGTCTGTTGAAATACCAGAATCATGGCATCCCTACCAATGTGTGATCCTTCATGTATTAATCTTGCCATTGTGCCAAGCAAGTGTCGGGGTAACACAGGCATACCAGTTGGACCTATGATGACACCATCCACACGTCTCGGTCTACATCCATCCTCCTTCCATTTCTCTCTTTCTTGCCAAGGAGCCGACTCCTGCCACTCTCTCACCTCATCCCATGTAGGCACTTCCTCAAACACCTGAAGCTGGCAGCTGGTTCCTGGCCCCCCTCGTTTTGGATTTACAATATACCGATCTTTGGCACACCATTGAGCCACTCGATCAGCATAATCGTTTCCCAGAGATACTCTGTCCATGCTCCTTTGATGAGCAGTACATTTTACCACTGCCAGTTCTTTGGGTAACTGGATGGCCTCTAAAAGGTCATGAACAACTTTTGCATTCCGAATGGGAGTACCTGAGGAAGTCATGAATTCCCTTTGTAGCCATAATTGGCCAAAGTCATGCACAACGCCATAACAGTACTGACTGTCAGTATACACTGTTATGCGTAAGTCCTTCCCAATTTTGCAAGCCATTATCATGGCTATCAATTCGGCTACTTGTGCAGACTTGATGTTATATAGGTAACCTGCTTGTTCAATTTTTGTGAAAGACACTACTGCATAAGCAGCACTCAAGCCTCCTAATTCATGTCTTAGGCAGGAACCATCCACAAATAGTTCTTTATCATGCTCAGGCAATGGTACTTCTTTTATGTCTGGGCGTGGCTTGGTACTGAACTCTGTCAGATCAATACAATCATGTTCATCATCATCCCCACCTTGCATTTCCAAGGGGTCGGGGAGTAAGGTGGCAGGGTTCAGAATACCGCACCTAACAATGCTCACATTTGCTGCACCCACAAGAATCCTCTCGTATTTAGTCAGCCGACTAGGGGTGAGATACTGTGTTTTAGTTCTGGTCAATAGGATTACCACTCCATGTGAAACATACACGGTCACAGGATGTCCCATGACAATGGACTCACTCTGCTCCAAACTTGCACAGGTAGCAGCTACTGCTTTCAGACAGCCTGGTAACCCAGCGGCTACTGGGTCCAGTGTGGCAGAGAAATAGGCCACAGGCCTCCTGGTCGTGCCATGTTCTTGAGTCAGGACTGACAATGCGCAATTATCGCGAGTGTCACAGAATAGGGCAAACTCTTTGGAATAATCTGGCATTCCCAACGCAGGGGCTGTACACAGACAGTTTTTCAATCTTGTGAAAGCCATTAGACTTTCATCGTCCCACTGTACAACATCTGGCATTCCTCTCGTGGTCATTTTTATCAAGGGCCTGGCTAAGGCTGCAAATCCCAGAATCCACTGCCTGCAGTACCCTAATACACCCAGGAACATTCTGACTTCTTTTTGAGTACGGGGCAACTGCATTTTTTGAATTATTCTCACTCTTTCTGAAGTGACTTTTCTGACACCCTTTTCTATCTGATGTCCTAGATATTTCACTGATTTTGCACAGAACTGTAGTTTGTCAGGGGCCACTTTATGCCCTTTCTCACACAGGTGATTTAGGAGGGCAATGGTGTCAACTACACAGTCCCTGTGACTTTTAGACGCCAATAGAAGGTCGTCTATGTACTGCACTAATACAGAGTTCCCAGGTAAGATCAAAGTCTCTAGACATTTTTTCAAGATCTGATTAAAGATAGAGGGACTCTCTGTATACCCTTGAGGGACCCTGTTCCAACAATACACGTGACCCTCGAAAGCAAATGAGAAAAGAAATTTGCTGTCGGGGTGCAGGGGTATCGAAAAGAATGCATGACACAAATCAATCACAGTGAACCACTCAGCATCCCAAGGAATCTGGTACAGAATTACTGCAGGGTTCGGGACAATAGGGCAGCAAGGAACTACAATTTTGTTAACCTTTCTCAGGTCCTGCACTACCCTATACTTGCCACTAGGCTTTTTGATGCCCATAATCGGTGAGTTGCATGGGCTGCTCATCACTTCCTGTATGATGTTTCCTTCCAATAATTTTTGTATTTCCAGAGTGACACCTGCTTTTACTTCAGCATTCATTCGGTAGGGCCTAGTGTTAGGATATACTGCATTGTCCTTGATGGCTATTTGTATGGGGTCCACATCTTTCATCAACCCCACATCCTTTCCAGTGAAATCCCACACCTCTGGCTTTACGGCTTCCTGTAGTTCTTGGGGCAAGTCCTGCAGGGTCAATCTTTTAATTTCTGAGTCAGGTCTAAGCAACAATAATTTATAAATGCCGTCTTCATCTGGGGTCTGTATTTCAACACCTTTTGGTGTGCAAAAGATGGTACAGTTCATTTTGCACAGCAAATCACGTCCCAGTAAATTTACTGGACTGGTGTCACAGACGACAAATCTATGCATCTGTTTAAAATTTCCAATTGAAATCTCCATTGGTTCGGTGACAGGAGTACTAATCAATTGATTAGATACACCTACTACTTGGATATTTTCTCCCGAGAGGGGTAGGTTTGGAACGTCCACTGTTCTTACAGTAGAACGGGTAGCGCCAGTGTCCAACAGAAAGGTGACATCATTTCCGTCAACTTTTCCTTCAATATATGGTCCAGACTGGTCTACCGGCAAGGAAGCGCCAAGTACGCACTCCTCGTCCTCCCCTCTCAGGCCCCGTCAGTCCTGATCATTACAAAGGAAGGTATCATTCAGCAGATACTGCGAAGTTGCTGTATTTCTGTTCTCCCCGCTTTCCCAAACCTCTATCTCTTCATTTTCTGCCTGTCTTCCCCTGTATACCTGTTTGGGTGCTCGAGGCACCTGAACTGTTTTTACCTGGGGTTGAGTCTTTCTTGGTCTTTCTTTCTGCGTCTGTGGAATTAAATCAGGAGTTTTCTCATTAACATCGACTAATTGGGGACACTCGTTTCGCCAGTGTCCAATTTCGCCGCACTGATGGCAGGGAAATTTTTTCATAGCCTCTTCCCTGCTAAATTTGGGCCGGGGCTTTCCTCCACCCCCTCCCCCAGGACCTTTGTTCTCAGCATTTTTAACCATGTTACTCAATTGTTTTTCCTGTTGTTCTGCGAGCTTCACCTGAGCCCACATAACCTTCTCCTTAAGGGCCTTTTTCTTTTCTGCCATCTCGTCCTCGCAGTACTTAGCGTACCGCAGGACCTCATCCATTTTCTTAGTATGCCAACAGATTTTATTGTCTTTTATCCACTGACAAATTTCAGGTCTTAAACCATTTACAAACCTGTAAATAAAGTGCGTCATATCCTTCAGGTCGATGTTGTCAATACCACTGTATGTTTTATATACCTGCAATAACCTCTCATAAAAAGAGTGCACTGTCTCGTCCCTTTCCTGTGTTGTTCTATCTATTTTTGTCCAATCAGTTTCCTTAGCGGGCACCTTTTCTTTCAAGTGCTGAATTACCTGCTCATATTTTCGCATGACTTCTTTTGATGGCTCCCCTGTTTCCTTGTTTCTGGGATACTCTTCACTGGGCCAATCTATGTTTATTTTACACTGGGTCCATAAATCTACTGGAACCACAATGTCGAAAAACCCATCCAGGTCTTTCCACAGACATTTCTGTACCTTCACGAACCTCTCCACCTGCCGGTACCAGTCAACTGGTTTCTCTCGTAACTTTGGAAAATCGTTCGTGAAGGACACAATATCCTGCCTAGACCAGGGGACATGCACATATTTCCCCCCTGGAACTTCGCGCATGGGGCATAACTGCTCAGGTTTTTCTACCTCTCTTAAAGCAAACTCGGGAGTCACTTGTCGGGAGCGAACCTCTTCCCTCTTTTTCGCCCACCTGCTTCTCCATTTTTCCACATCTCCCCATTTCTGCAGTACCCCCATTAATTCTTTAATCTGCAACTTCTTCCCTGCCACATTCAGGTGTTCTATATCTTTGTCTGAGAAGTCTGCTCTGTACGGTTTCTGTAAGGGCTTGGATTTTGAGATATCTACCCCCATACTAACTGCTGTTTCGGTCAGTTTTTCATGGAGCACTCTGGTGTTCCTTGTAAAGCTTTTACATATGAACGACAATTCTTCCTCAGAGTAGGTATTCAATCGATCCAACCCCACATTTCCTGCCATTAATTCTTCTATTTCAACCCTCAGCTTGTAGAGGTCTAAAGGCTTTGTTTGCGGAGTCTGCTTTTCTAATTCACGACTCCAACTCTCAATTTCATCCGGAGTTACCAGAGAGACATTCCTAGTACCTGTTGCTGTCTCTAATTTAATTTCTTTTGTATTAAAAGGGTTATACCTCTGCTGTATTCCCTTTCCAGTCTGTTTGTTTGGCAATTCCAAGAATGCAACTTCAGACTCGCACTCACTGGACTGATCATCTATGATGATTGGTTCCTGTCTCGGGGTTGCTATGACTGGGGTCATGACTGGAGTAATCGGATTTCCCTGACCATTTCCGTATAACGGGACCACTGGTCCAATAGTTACTGGAATAGTCAATGCCTCAGGACTGGTATTTATCTGAGAAATTTTCTGAATTATTTCTGTTCTTTGTCTAGCTAGAGCCTCTTGCTCCTTTTCCACTAGTACCCTTCTTAGAGTTGTGTCATGTAATATCTGTGGGGTCAATGGAGGAGTAAAACTCGGGGCAGTAGGATGCGTTTCACTTGGTCCTCCCCCATAATTTGGTTTCGGGAATAAAGTTCCAGTATTAAAGGACCTGCGCTCTTCCCTATATGGAGGTTGAACAAAAGGCAGTCCTGAATTCGAGGGTTTCTCTTCGCTTTCATACAAGGGTCTGGGAAAAAAGGTTTTCGTACGTGAATATTTTTCTTCCTGACTTGCGGGCACTTTGGGATATATGTCCCTTGTTTCCGTCAGTTCGGGTTTTTCAGGATAGGGCAGTACTTGACCACCCCCTCCCAGTCCCAGGGACCTGTCTTCTTCCTTTAGGAAGTGGCGTCGGGGAACATCTCCTACACTGGAAGGTCGGGTTCCCTCATTGTAAGGTGGCGGACTTCTGGTACAGATGTCATCTATTAATTCATCATCTGAGTCCCCCAGGGCCCCCCAATGCTTACATTTTTCAGTACTTTTCTCACCCGCTCCAACGTTATGACATGCCGGCATCATGGGAAACAGACCCTCAACAATCATGCTCTGTCTCCACTGTTTCATCCTTTTATCCCTGGACTCCTGTTTCTGCCTGGGGTACCACTTGGTCAAACCCTTGTCCATTCGGGGTCTTTCTCTTTCAAAAGCCTCAATCTCCCATTCCTCTAATGCCTCATACTGCGTTAGTCTTGGTCTGGGATGCAGCTCATTCATTCGGGTTCTTAAATTAAATAAGATCCTACCATTGAAAGTACCATCTAACGGAAACGCCAATACTCCGTCATCCTTTGTATACTTCACCCAATTCTCCAGCCACACACAGGTATTGTACCCTCGGTCAAACATCATGAATGAGGCGGGAGTATTGGGTGCTGGGACAAGAACACCTTCCCTAGATTTAATCGGTTTGTCCGTTTTAAAATAATTTTTCACCTTATTTACAAGGGACATTTTTCTCTTGGTTCCGTACATAATATCGTATCTGTTAGCCTTCCACTGATCCCTTTCAAACCCTAGATGCCTTGGATCAGGTCGAGTCTCTGTAGTCCGCGAGTGCCACATACGACTTCTGCGCTAACTTTGTTTACAAACTACCTCCAATCAGAATGTGCTTCAGAAAATTCGTGCAACCAATGGGTGCGCGACACAAAATAAGCTCCGCCAATGGGTGCGCGGCCCCTTCGTGAGACAGTTCCCACGCTCCGGCGCTCACCCCTCCTTTACAATTTTCAGCTCTGCTACCCGCCCGCTGCTTCTACCAATCCCAGCGCGGCACAGAGTGACGTCAGAGGCGCTTCGCGACTGACTCCCTCCCTTCACAAGGTAACGGAAACTTTCTTTCTTTTAAAGTGCTCAGTGCTTGGTTATTTTACAACAAATACACATTCGCCACAGTGCTCAAGTGTCTAGACAGAGAAAGAATTCTATTACTGCAAGTAAACTACTTCCATTTACTTTTCACTCGCTGCGGGCAGATCTCTTCCGCCTACCCTTCACTCTAGCATCGATGAACCTGTTATTCCCCTAAACTCATCCACTTCTTTCCGGGATATGTTCCGAGTTTAAGGTTTCTCAGCGGACCCCTCTGCTTTCACGCTAGCTCCGAGGAACCTGCTACTCTTCCGATGTGACCCTTACTAGGTTACGCCACTATGGGAATTTTGCCAATGAACCCCGTTACTGTCATTTATTCACACATGTATTCAGAAAACCCTAGTTAGTGCTTCCCGGTTATCCTAACCTGCACCTAACTTTCCTCGAACCTGTGACCTCAGGACAATGGATTCTATTCACCATTTGCCCTTTCAATTCCCCGGGGAGTTCGGACAACACTTAACTAGACGATTGACAATTGCATGGATTAGTACATATAACAATATAAGAACAAGAAAAATAACAATACAGCAATTCATGAATTTCAGCAGCGTATTCACAAGAGAGTGATCAGTTCCCTCAGAACAGCCGCTCTTATAGCAGCATTAATATAATAGCAGCTTCCGACTTAACTAGTCCAACTAATCCTGCCTAACCTTTAGCTAGTCCCTAACCATCCTCTAGCTACCAGAAAACTGATAGAGCGCGCGAGGCCACCCGGCCAACAGTTTTCGCCGTTTCCGGCTTCAGGGCCCATATACTTTCCAAACCACCATATACATCGATCGGGTGACTTCACGAGCTCTATCAGGTTGGTGTGTGTGTGTTCCCTGCTACCAAATTTCGGTGCACCCGACTTACCATCCACCGATGCGGGTGCCTAATGACCACAATGAATCAGGGAGCTAGCTGTAAAGGAAAGGCAGCAAAATACAAACCCAACCAATAACATTCAAATACTGTTTAAATGACCACGGACAACTGGAAGTTTTAAAATGTTTATCTAAAGTTCAATATTTTCTTGCATGAGGTACAGTAAAATAAGGCAATCAATAACCAAGATAACGTAAATCACATAGGCAGAAAGAAATAATGACAGAGTAATCATCAAGGTACTAAATAAAATGTAACGAGAAAATACTATGTAAGTCAGTATTATCTAGACAGGGATAGACTAAGTGTGTGTGACTATAGAAGAGCTTATAATGAATAACACGCTTCACTTAAGGTGAAGGGGCCTTTGAACAACCTAGGCAACGAAGTTCTAGACCATATCAGAAAATGACACACTGCTATGCAAAATATGATTTCTAACAAATGAGAAGACATAGGAATAACTTTGCAAAATTATAAATGACTGTTCAATAGTTGCGGAAAGGCATGGAAATATAACATATGCAATGTTGAACTTTATTTAAGCAAAAGTTAGAAATTCAGAAGGTGCAAGAATTTCAAGAGGTTCAGAGTAATATTTACCTAGAAAAGGTGTGGAAACCAAACCCTGGCCACGGGTCAGTTAAGGACAGGAAACCCTCAAGGAAGGATACCCCTCAAAGGACAGCAGGTGCAGAATGGACACCCAGGACAGGACAGGATACCCTCAGAAAAAGGAATCAGGACAGGACCCTCAGGACAGGACGGCAAACCCTCAGGACAGGACCCTCTTCAGGATAGGACCGGAACCCACAGTTCGGAAGCAACGCCTGCGCTCCACCCGCTCTGCAGCTATCGATCAAGACCCCGATTGGGTCAGCGAACTCCCAGCTAAGTGCTTTGCCAGCACTTTAAGGTTCAGTAGAACCTTAGTCTATGGTCAAATTCGGACAGAGTGCTCCACAGCGCTCTGTATCTTCAGTCACCTATTGAGTGCGTTGGGTCAGTGACAGGTCAGCTAAACCAGACAAGTCGGACGGTTCACTAGGTGAACCCAGGGTAGATATACAGTTTGGGGACAGTGTACCACCCCCCAATGTTGCAAAGTGTCAGAATCCCTCAATTTCGATTGGTCCTAAGGTAGGGTTTGGGTAACACACCAATCACAATACACGAATTGAAGCCTTCATTAACATATTTGGGTACCGCCTAGCAGATTTGGGGTTCCCATGAGCTAACAGTAGCGCAATATAACAATGTATCACATAAGGAGCCACATTCGCTGTTCTCGCAGGGCAGAGGTGACTTTCTCAGGAGCATCTCGCCCATCACTGCCAGCTGGCTATGTTCCATCAGCCAAGGTCCCTCGTGCTGCCGAATGTCGCACAGGCGCAGAAGGGACCTCCAATATGGCTCTCCTCTCACTCAGACCCCCATTTCCCGCGGTACATGAAAAGTAAGCGAAAACAAATTAATACATAATAATGTCATTATGAAAACACATCACAGGGTTTGTACTTTTAACTCATCATCAAGAAATAAACTTAATTGCATTAAATGTTAGCTACATTGACACGGACACAAGAGCAGTGGCACGAGCAGTACCACATGATAAGCACAGCTATGAATTACGCATGCGCATAACTTTCCCTCCACTTCTGCAGACGCGTCAGGACACGTGAGTGTGGCTGACGCATGCGCAGTAACTAAAATACAAGCGACGGCCATTTTTAAAAGGACACGGATTAATTCATTAGAAATACACATAGGCAAGCTTCGGGAACTTTACTTAAGCTAAATATAAACGTTAGTAAAACATACACGGGTTACCTTATTACACATAAATGAGGTTCTTGATTTCGGCAAGCCGCAAAATATGCGAAGCTTTGCTTCATCAGTAGCAGTGAATAGCCTTTAGAGATTGCCCTGGCTTCCTTGAAATTCCAATGTTCTGAATCCAAACCAGTTTACATTCCGCTCATGTGTTCTAGTGCAGCCAGTGGACATATTTTGGTGTCTCGTCAGTTGAACAAACCTTATTGTCTGTGATCTCAGAGGCTAAAAATGTAAATCCAGAGGTTGGGAGAAGTTACTGAAATGTAGCAGCTGCAGTTGTATGCCAAGTTATTTATGTCTTTATATTTTTAGCGGTCTGGTTGCGAAAGACTTATTGTGTAAACTTATCTCGGACTTATAGGCTGTCTATTGCTTACCATTGGTTGGCTTTGGCACTCTCAATTGTTTGTTGCTTATGCAGTGGCTTCCCTTCCTCTTCTTGTATTTTTCCCTCCCCTAGAGCATAGCCTCTTTACAAACGTTTTTATTGGCTGACTTGTATCCTTCACCTACTCACGTTTAGGGAACCACTGTTTTCTTTTTTCATTCCAAACTGTGAGTGTGCATGTATTTTCTATCTCTCTCCTTCATATGCCGCGTCCCCGCCCTCAAATAGACTCTTTCACTCTGTGTTGTTCCCCACTTCTCTATAAAGCAACAGGGACATTTTGCTCGGGTATCACTGAAGAGCAGCCTTTAAATGTTTTTAGATCACCTCCTTCAGTCCACATATGGTATGAAAGCATCATTTTTGGCACATTAAGGGCTTTATAGCGTTGTGGGAAGTGATTCCATCTGAGGCAAAAGGTGTACTTAACATGACACTTCTCTTGAAGGCCCATACATCTGCTCCCTGGGCTACTACAGAGGACCAAATGGCTGAATTATGTGGAAAGTAAATTATGTTTCTGCAATAATTTCCCTTTACATTCTGACACTATTTTTTTAATTCCTTTCACTTTTTATTGAGTGAAATGTATTTGATGAATAAGCCAGGCCTTTGCAAACATAGCATTCAATGTGCATTTTTGTGAGGCCATCTTTTTACTTTTGTAAACAATACTTTACAGACCAACATTAGCCTCAGCTTAGCTGACGCATTATAAAGATGAGACCTATGGCTTTGCCACTGCTTGTTCTTTATTTGCGGATATTTTCAAAGAAGTCAGAGTGCTTTACATAAAAACAAATAAAATATGCAATAATAGTTAATAAATTACAGAGGTTTGTAGATGAGAAAAGGTACAAGCTGGCAAAGTAAAAAATGATTTGAAATAAGGTCACACATTCTCAAGGCAAGTTGCAAGTATAGATGTCAGAGTGTTTCGCAGGTAAATTGGCTACTGTGCGGTAACCGGAAGCTATCCATTTATGCAGTTTGGTCATGAATCATGCCTAGAGAGTGTCCAGGATTTAACAGAAGTGTTCTGCTGTTTTGGGAGAAGGTGATTTTCCGGGGAGTGTTTGAAAGATGTGAAGCATGAGTCCCATTCTCAATTCAGCGGCGGTGTGTCCATTGGGGCGCTGGGGCGGTGCCCCGCTAATGCAAAGTAATACTCCTGTATGTCTGGCAGACGTACAGGTGTATTACTTGAAGTCCGTGCGGTCACTGACGATCACCGGACGACGCCCGGCCCCAAGCAAGCATCAGGACAGGGGGGGGGGGGGGTGTGACGTCGGGTGTAGCGCACTTAGTGCGCATGCTCAGTTCTGGGCTCGTCATTTTTCTGACCAGCCCACGGCGCGCATGCGCATTAGCCTGCAGATTATAAGAGCGGGGGTTGCTTCATTGCGCAGCCCCCGGCCTCCTAATGGGCGGGTGCGTACCCCTGCCCAAGCCAATCCTGGCGCTGCTGGGGCAGCGTCTGGATTGGCTTAGTCACATCCAGTGGCGATTCCTCCATGGGGGCGTTTGGGCGCCGCCCCCCCTGCTTTCTCGCCGTGCGAGAAGGCAGAAACAAATGGTAGTTATTTATAATGATATAACTACCATTTGTTTCTGCCTTGAGAGTTTTATAAAGCGCATACATGACCGGGGGTGCCAGAGTGCTGTACAGTATAGGATAATAACAGTTAAAGTGGGAAGAGTTTTGAAGAAATACACAACGACAAAGAATACATACAATAGTTAGATATTGGAGAGTGAGAAAGGGAGGAACTCATTTAATCACCATGGCGGGATCGAAGGGACTATAGGCCATATGTACTAACGTTTTTTTTTGTCCTCTTAGACACAGACTGAGTAAAACCCTTTGATACATCAGGCCCTAACTTCAATAGATAACGACTGGTCCGTTCATTAGATATCTTTCAAGCAGAAAGACTTCAATCTTCTTGAAGAAATCCAGGAAGGGTTTGCGTGGATCTCCGGAGGTAGTGAGTTCCAGATCCTTGGAGCGTTTCCAGTGAAGGGTCGTGCGGGATCTCTCTTTCTTGAATCCAGACGGCTCAAGGAGTAGCGGGTGGATGTATCTGTACACCTTATTGGCAAACAGTACGTAAATCCTGCAAAATACGTCCTGAAAAGGTAATTAGACGGAAATATGTTCAAAGTTACCATACATCAACATATCCAACAGAGGAGAGAGTCTGTTAATAGGTCCATAAATAGCTAATAAAAAGACTTGAAACATTAGACCTACCTGTAATAATACTAAGCACTGTGAACTCCATCAGACCTGTCAAAAGTAGCAGTGCATGGAACTGTCTGCAGCACCTTTTTGCTTGGCAGGAGGGGGGAATGAAAAGAAATGGAGAAGGTCACAGTCAGTACTTAGAATGTATTCATTGAATTGAAATAAAATGTAAAAACTGGACACTATAGACATTAGGTGAAGAATATAAAGGCACAAACACTTCACAGTGAATATTGAAAGAGTTTTGATTAGAATTTATTCTGAATATATGCACAGTTCATTGCACAGGCAAGTTAATTACAGATATCAGCCAGACTGGGGCATAGCTTGAGGGAAACGGATGTCTTCTGCACACAAATATTGGTAATGCTATAAAATACATACAATGAAGCCATAGCTTTAAAGGTCTGGAGGGCAATAGCATCGTGCTCTCTATCATAGCCATAGCTATATCATTAGCATCAATAGCATTAGAAAGGCGAGACTGTGCGGCAGAGCCCTCTAATTTCTGGGCCCCAGTCTCTGGAATAAACTTCCTTTTAACCTGAGATGTTGCTCCAACTACCTAATGTTTAGGACACTACTGAAGACTTTCCTGTTTTAAATATCCCACCCCTCTTCAGCACACTCATGAAAAGTACTGATTTTATTCCGGTTGGGTGAACCAAGCGCAGAGATACTCCTCCGGGAGTCGAGTCTAGCGCTATATAAGCCTCTAAAATAAATATCAGTAATTCTGATTTTAAAAAAATGCGCTGATTGACATTAAATGCTACTATTATTTGTATCTGCACTAATCAAGAATTGATTACTAGCATATTTCTGCGCAGCAAAGTTATTTCTGCACATGGAACCTTTTATCTGACAGGTCAAGGAACTAGCGGCCACATGCATCATTGTTGCCGTTTGCGATTTCTTAATTGCGAAAATTAAGGAATCGCAATTAAGAAATCGCAAAAAGCTATGCATTAAGAAATCGCAATTTTCTTTGCGATTTCTTAAATTTCCTTAATTGCGATTTACAATTTGCGAATCGCAATTAAGGAATCCCTTCCCATTGATTCCTATGGGCCTAAAGGCCCATAGGAATCAATGGGAAGTCATTCTCAATTTGCGATTGGCAATTTGCGAATCGCAAATTGAGAATGCAATTTCAAGAGTGCTGGAGGGGTCCAAAGGACCCCCCCCCTGCACCCCTAAAATATAACTTTAAGTGCATTTTTCACACACACATGCCCCAAGGGCATGTGTGTGTGTAAAATGAAACTTTAAAAAATGCACTTTTGTGCATTTTTGAAAGTTTTCGCAAATTACCATGAAGGTCAACTTCATGGTAATTTACCTCTCCCTATTTGCGAATTCGCAAATTGAAAATGTTCATGCATTGCATTTAAGAAATCTAAAATTGCGATTTCTTAAATGCAATCGCAATTTTAGAAATCGCAACATGATTGCGATTCCTAAAATTGCGAAAAACATGATGCATCCCAATTTTGTCAATTGCATTCGCAAACGGCCGAAAATTGCGATTTGCACCATTTGCGAATGCAATTGACAATGATGCATGTGGGCCTAGATGCTTGCTTTAGGAACCAGAGTGCTTTTCTTGTTGTTGGCTTCTTGTGTGTTTTCAGTGCAGTAAAATGCACGTTGAGCATTTTTTTAAATTTTTTTATTTTAATGTCTGATAAGTATTGAACGAACATTTGCTTTCACAAACGGAGCCTGTGCCTACAACAAAGGGCCAGGCGGGAAAGTTTGATCTTTTTTTTTCATTTGGGAACGCTGGATATTTGACCTCTGCTGAACTTCTTGAGTCTAGTAAACACAGTCTAAACCTATGCACTCTGTAGCAGATGACAAACTATTCTATTATCCGTTCACCACCTGTTACTATGGGCATTTCCCGAATCTGGCATGACACTAAACCGTCACTGCAGCCTGTTGAATTTCTACAAGGTGGCTCCCTGATCCTGCAGGATTGGTGCAGTGTAGGGTATGTCAGCCCAGTTTTGAGGTAAGACGTGCAGCTTTGTGCTATGCTGCTTTCTGAAAACCGCTTGCTGCAAACCAGTCTCTCTTTTTATTATAATGCATCTCCCATGCATTTGGAATTCTACTATGAGAAATACCTTGTTACAAAAATGCTGTCCTTAATGGAACCTTAGTCGAGAAGTTCAAATCCATAATTGTATATAAGGCATCTATTTTAGTTTTGTAAATTTTGCAACATGGGATATTGTGAAGCTAATCCAATTGCAGTGGATAAATGAGATGTATATTTTGGCTGGGAAAGGATGGTTATTCATAACTGCTGCACCCTTCTTCCTGGGGGTCAGTTTCAGCAGACTCTATCTGGGCAGTGCTTTTGAGAATGCATCTTCTGCTCCATTGAAACTGGCCTCCAGGGCAGGACTGGCCGGTGGCGGGCATTGGGCGTTTTCCTGGGAGACTGAGGCCGATTTTTTGCAGTGTTGGCGGCTGTTTTGGTTATTGGGGGCCGGTTTTTCAGCAGTGCTGCTATTTCGGCCTCCAGTAACAAAAGTAGCTGGGGGGCTGATCCGTCAAAATTGCTAGGGCTGCTTTGAGTTCCCAGTCCAGTCCTGCTGGGCTCACACTGTGCCAGGATGAGAAATGCTTTTTTTACTTGCAGGTAATGCCATTACTCTGAATCCTAACCTCCTTGTTCGGATCATTATGAAATGAGGTGTCTACGCCTCAAGAAACCGATTTGACCAGCTCCGTGTCCTAAAATCACAAAACAAAAATGAACTCCTCCCTCCTATATGAGGATATATGCCCCTTCCTTACCCCTTTCTACCTGGAATGTAACAAACTATCATCTTATTTCCCTAATTCCACTTCCCATATAATAATTTGATATTTCATAACGGGAGGGGTAGATGGATTTAATGATCAGAACAAGGAAGTTTGGGCTCAGAGTAATGTACCGGTAACTAATTAAGGCATTGCCTCTTGACCCCTTCCTTGTTACTCTCATTATGAAATGAGGAATACCCAAGCTTTACCTTTAAGTGATTATTTACCATAAACACCAGTCAAGAATTAAAGAACCCTTTTGTAGATATATTTTTATACTATTTACTTCATAGTGGATACAACCTTAATACCAAACACATCATTCTATTTGCTGACATTTTCAAGCCTGTAATGTCTAACAAAGGTTGAATGGTTTGACCACGTTGCTGCCCGCTAAGAATCTTCTTGAAATTCCGCCCAAGAAACAGCCCTTCTTCTGGTGGATCTACCTTGGGCCCTAACTGGAGGAGAAACACCTTTCTGTTGATATGCCAGATAAATTGTAGAGCTTAGCCACCTGCTTAGTGTCTGAGAAGAAGGATGACCCCATTATTTCCTGCACCAAAATTCACAAATATCGATTCTGTCTATCTTAAATGAGATCCCCTTTTCCAAATAAATCAGAATGGCATTTTTTATATCATTTACCCGATTAGGATAAAAAACTCAGGAAGATTTATCTCTTGCTCAAACTTTGATCTAGAAAGTCACTTAGGGAAAAGAAAAAATGACCTAACCTCAAAAATACACTATCTGGGAAAACCATTAGATCCGGATCTCTAATTTAAAAATAACCCGGTTCTTCTATTTTGGTTGCTGTGATTGCCTTAAGAAAACACACTTTCGTAAACAGAAATTTCTACTCTGTTGACTCTAATGGTTCAAAAGAAGAGCACTTTAAAGTGTCTAACACCTGTAATATATACCAAGAAGGTAATTGAATTCTTACTTCTGTTCATCTATTAGAGAACTCCTTAAATAATCTAGTTGCCAAGATCGACACATCTCTCCAATTCTCTCTGAAGTCATTAATAGATGGCCACTGCAATGTTAATGTGACCACTTTCAGATCTAACTCAAAACCATCTTGAAGAAACCGATGTATTGCCATGTTCAGACAATGCAAAGGATCTAACTGTGCACTTCCACATCTTCTGGAGGAAGCAACCCAATGACGAGAGTAAGACATTTGAGTGGCTTCTTTCCTAGATGTTTAGATAGTGACTGCTAACTCATTTAGAATATCCAATTTCTTTATCGCTAACCTTTCCATCTCCAAGCCATTAATTGGAAGTGCCCAAGTGCTATCAGAGATAACTGACGAAAAATGAAATGAGGCGGCCTGATAGGAAGTAACCATACTTGCCATCGTTCGTTTTCACAATGAGAGGGAACCAGAAGGAATATACCCAGGCTGGAGCAATAAGAATTATTCAAGTTCTCTCTGTCCTCTCCCTGATCAGAAATGTCGATATTAGAGGGAATGGGGAAAGGCATAAAGGGTTTTCTGAGGCTAAGAACAATTAGAGCATCCACATTCAACACTTTGTCTTCCTTTACCCTGGAATAAAATTTGGCAAGAAGGGCGTTCTGCTGACCTGCAAAAAGATCTCCAACTGGCGTTCCCACCTTCGTGCAAATATCTGAAAACACTAAAGGATTTAGATGTAAATTCTGCAAGGAAGGAAATACTCTGCTCATCTGATCTTCCATCTGATTAAGAATCACTTGAATATAAATGACAGAAATCCTCTCTAAACGAATCTCTGCCCACTGAAAAGTGTGCATTGCACACTTCATCATCAACTTTAACCTCATGCCTGCCTGCTTTATCAGCTAATCCTTTGTTGACCTATTGTGTATCCTTATGAGAACAGGTTTGTCCTCAATTGCTGTGGAAAAATGTCTGAGAGGTCGATGTACCACTTCCATCTCTCCCCAGTTGGAAGACTTTCTCTGCTCCAGAGGACACCATCTCAATTTAACTAGTCCGGAACTCAACCCGACCCTTGAAACACTTCTTAATGGTATTTGTTGTTATGATTAACCAGTTTGAGGGATCTAAGTTGAAGACATTTCACAATTGTCCTGGATCTAGCCACCCTTCTAATTATTTCCTGATCTCCTTGGACAGAAATAACTTCTTCTCCAAATAATCTGATGCTGGAGTACACATTTGGAGGATCTGTTTGACAAGCACATTAAGGTGAAACTTCACCGGAAAAGCTAGAAATATGGCAGCCGCCACATCACCCTGAATTTTTAACCAGCCTCTGGCTATTGGATGAGCCAGCTTCAGAAAATTGTGCAGAATTGAAATTATTATCTGCTGTCTTCTTAAAGGGAGAGATAGTCCAATATCTGTTTGGAATCTTGCTCATGTTAATTCTAGGTCTTGTGAGGGAGACAGCTGGGATTTCCCCAGATTTATCAGAAATCCATGCTGGTGCGAAATCTCTAGAACGTTGTCCTTCTCTTTGTTGATCTGGTCCTCAGGTGTGGACTAATCATCCAAGTAGGAATGCAAAATCACCCTTCTCTGTGCAGAATGCCCACCAAAGGAGTTAGCACTTTAGTAAACATCCTTGGTGCAGATTTGAACTTAAATGTGAAGGCTGCAAATTGAAAATGTTGATTTTACTACTACAAATCTCAAATATTTTTGTTGATGAAATAAAATCAGGACATTCATATATGCATCCTGTTAATCTATGGTGACCGTGAACTCTTTTGGTAACAACATAGGAATCATTTTCTGTAGACTGTCCATCTTGATATGTACTGTCTTGATCCATTCGTTGATGCTTTTCAGATCCAAGATGGATCTGAAGCTCCTGATGGCTTTTTTACGAGACCGAGGATGGAATAAAATCTAGACCATGCTCCTCCCTGAGAACCAGCACTACTGCCCTTTTTCCAGCAAAGTCTTTATACATTCTTTCAAAGCCGTACCTTTTTCTGTGATCTCGGGCACAGGAGTTTGGATACTTCTCCAGTTTGGCGGCTTGGATTTGAATTCTATCACATATCCTCTGTGAATGATATTCAGAACCCATTGGTTGAAAAACAATGTATTTCCGTCCTTCAAGCAAAACATTTCAGCTGGCCTCAACTGGAAAATTCTCCTTTCTGGAACCTAGATCCTAAAGACATGGAGCCCCTTTCCTCCTTCTTAGGCTTGAAATGCTTCCTATGTGATAATTTGATATAATATTATCCTTTCTTCTTGACTTCATAGTTTCTTAAACTGATTTGGCCTTTGTATGGCAAAGCGTGCTTCCTGTCTTTGAAGGTCCTTGTCACCATTTGCTTCAGCTGATTTCCAAACAATTTTCTGCCTTGGAAAGGCATTTTCAACAATGTTGTATTTTCTGCTGCCTTTGCATTCCAATGGCTCAGCCACGTGTGTCTTCTGGCTAAGTGAGGCTCCTGGTACTAGTGCTGCAGATTTTATGGAATTGCAGGAGCTATGTTAACCAGTAACTCAGAGCAACATTCTTCCTCCTGCATTGCCGCTGCAAGGTTTTCAAAATCCTTTACTAAGGATTATTCTGTATAGGTGGCAAATGTCCCAGCTCTTAACAACATATGATTAGCTTCATGTGCCACTTTCATCGCCTTTTCAATCCTCTTAGCCACCTGATCCTTAGGTGTACCGTTTTTTGGATTAAACAAAGTGTGGCCAATTAAGGTGGGTAACATTGCATCAATCTTTAAGGCTTTGAGGAGAATTTTCCTCTGCCTCCTCCAACAAGTACAATTTTCTGGAAATCTTTTTATACTCTGTGTTTCAGATCTTTCCGTTCATGTAAGATTAAAGCTTGAATTTTCTCAAGGAGCAGCATGCACAGTTTTGACGGCCTTAAACTGTGGAAACAGTTCTTTAGCCTCCAGGGAATTCACCACTTCCATGAAGACTAATTTAGATCTTACATGATCCAAGAATTGGCAATACTCTTCTTCGCATATATATTTGTCACCAACTGTAGAACTTGTGCCTGGCTCAAAATCTGAGAAACAAGAGTACTCTTTAGTTTTCTTTCTCCTGCTCCTTTATTCTTTTAATTTCAAAGTATTTTTATTGAGTTTCAAAACAGAAGAAACAGGCAAGGTGTAGCAATAGACAATTAGCAGGCAAAATTGGCGAGCGAGACAGACAAGCATGTCTTCTCTAGTAAGCGGTAGAAAAGCAGGGTGATCATGCCCAAATGGAAAGGCGGTGCCTGGAGAACGAGAAAGGCCCCTCTCCTTTATTCTTTTAAGGTTTTTTGCGACCTCCTCATTAATCAAAGTGTCCCATCTCATCAGCAGAGACAGATATGTCCTCAGGATGTCCCCTTTCCCCTTTACATAGCCTGAAAGGGCTTCTGGAGCAATGTCTCACTTCATCCTCCTCAGAAGAAACAGAAAACAATGTCTTCCCTTATATAAATGTGTACCCTCCATCAATCAACATGTATTTGTACAGCTCGGCTATTCACTCGGAAGTGTATCCAGGTGCCATGGTTCTCACTCAAAAAATAAGGGAGAGTTTCCAGAATATATGTAGGCCCCTTAGAATACATCCAATAAAGTAAAAGGTTGCCAGTTATCCACCAATCCCAGAAAAGCCTCCTTTTGCTTTTTTTGTTTTTCAACTCTCTTTGAGCGTTCAAATTTACACATATCCTGCTGCTCAAGACAACGCGTTTGAGGCACAACACTCATCTAAGTTTGTTGCCGCTAGGTCTGAAAATTCACCCGGCAATTCAGTACGATAGGCACAACAGTCATTTTATCTTATTTGTGTTTCCGAAAAGAAAGGTGACGTTGTGTGTGGAGTTCTTAGTTGAGCCAGCCTGACAATTCCTTCTTCTGTTCAAAAGAAATAATAACAGTTTAATCGCCCGGACGAAGCTCTTGTCTAAAAGAACGAAACGCGTTGGCTGCCTGGTGTTTTGTCTCAAATAAAAAGGAGACTAAAGAAATCTGAACATTTCTAATACTGGATGGTCATTTAAAAATTACTTTTATTGGATACTTGGATTTGGTGGTGCAACATACAGTTGATAATAGCCTGAAAGGGCTTCTGGAGCAATGTCTCACTTCCTCCTCCTCAGAAGAAACAGAAAAACAATGTCTTCTCTTATATAAACGCGTACCCTCCATCAATCAATATGTATTTGTACAGCTCAGCTATTCACTCGCAAGTGTATTCAGGCGCCTTGGTTCTCACACAAAAAATAAGGGAGAATTTCCAGAATATATGTATGCCCCTTAGAATACCTCCGATAAAGTCAAAGGTTGCCAGCTATCCACCAATCCCAGAAAAGCCTCCTTTCGCTTTTTTGGGACTAAAATTCCCATAAATTGTTATTTTTTTCCTAAGGGCCAAGCTGGCTTGATTATCGCTGCTACTGGCGCAAGAGCCTAAAACCTTACTGCCTCCGAATCACAATATGTGATATTTCTCGCAGAGAGAGGCTAGAACTCTTACGTTCTCTCTTGAATTGTTACACAGTAACAATATGAAGTTGCTTAGAGACAAGGAGCGGCTGCTCAAGTGTCTAGCAAGCCCTCCCGTTCACTCGGGCCGACGCTGCTCAGGAAACAAACTGAGAGCGCTTTTCGGGGACTAATACATCCTCCACGTTTCCTGGGCCTGTTAACCGCTGCTATGAAATGCGCGTAACTTGAAACGCTCTCGGCTACTAGAGCGCATTAGGATAGAAATAAAAACACGTTTAGGATGAAAGTAAAAGGGAATGTATTCAAAATAAAAAGGCTTACTTTGTGTGCAGACGGCCCCCCTGGCTCGCCTACAGGTATGAGGCCTGCACGGATGCTTCACCATGAGCCAAGCACCGCAGAGGTCATGGGAACCGATTTGATGAGACCAGTTGATGCAGCCTAGGCTATGTCTCGCACTCAGCTGACCTGTAGATGGTGACAAAACATACATGCAGAGAAAGAGAAGGAAAGGACATATATCCTCAAATGGGAGGGAGGGGTTTGTTTGTTGCTTTGTGTTTTTGGGAGATTGCGCTTGTTTAACCTGTCTGTGGAGGCATTGGTGCCACGTTTCGTAATGAGAGTAACAAAGAGGGGGGATGAAGAGGTAATGACCCGGAGCACTAGTTAGCGATTCTACACTCAACAGAGGAGATCACACTACATCCTTTCTACATGCTACGAGGTGTTGGGGCCCAATATGAAGAATGTACTAGAAACTTGAACAATATTAAGAGAGATTACATTGGTCATACCGGATAAACATAAAGCAGCAATCACAGCAGAAGGATAGAAACAATCTATAGAATAGAAAAGATAAGGCATGGATTGGAGATATGCTTGTTTGTTATTTATTAAGGAAATGGGGAAGTCTGTTAGTAATTCAGATAGAGGTGAAAGAGGCAAGTTTTTGGATGTTGCTTACATATGAACACTGAGGGCAGTGGTTCCCAAAGTGTGCGCCGCGGCGCCCTGGTGCGCCGTGATTAGAAGCCAGGGGCGCCGCGCCACAGTGCAGGATGTGGGTCATAGAAACTGCAGCCACAAATCTTCCCCCTCCTTTGTGCTGCCAGGTCAATTGATCACAGCCCTCGCCCTCTGCATCTGAATGGCTCCATTAAGGGCTGCGCTCATCAGCCCCAGCGCCTTACCTGCTGCCCCAGTGACGAGCAGATAAGGCCGGCCATGGTGGGGGGGGGCCTCTTTGATTACAGCTAATGGGCCATCACTCCCCAGATCAAGGGCGCCTCTTTAATCGGACCCCCAGGGGGGCTCGGCCAGATAGAAACATCTCCGGCCTTTGAGAAGAGTAGAGTTAAACGAGGCACACCTCGGAAATGCACAGAAGAGAGGTTTGTGCTGTGTGTCTGCTGTGAGACAGGGAGGCTTGCTTGTTGCGCACATGCTGTATGTTTTTCGAGAAAGCAAAGCTTGCACTGTCTGTCTAATTTCCATCTGTCTTTATCAGAGGATAGCTTGCACTACTGCTGTTCTGTTGTACTTGTTCTGTGGGGAAGGTTAATGCCTACGCCTGTTGCCCAATCTGTACCTTTTATGTGAGGGCAAGACACTAGCACTGTTGATGCTGCAGTTGTATCTATTTTGTGAGGAAGAGTTTAGCACGTGTTAGTTGACACGTGATAATTCACCTGGGGATAGTTGAAGCAATAAAAGCGAGGTGAAGCTAGCAATAGTTAAGCTGCCTTTGCCGATGGTACAAGCGGGCGCATTTTGCGGTTTTACCGTGCGCTGGAAGAAAACTGGGTGAACTAAGAGTGCAGATTTCATCATAATGTTTTATTTGGAGACTGATGAACATTTGTCACGGTAAGCCCATTGCAGAGATTGTGACTACATAATATGCAGTTCAAACTGGAGGGGGTGATCAGGCACCATGAACTAGTTAACATACTACTGCTGCTCAGTTTCCAGAAATACGAGTTGAATGGGTAACAGGGGCAAGCATAGGTCAACGTTAGAATTGATGGTAGTAAAAACAGACATATTAGAAAATGGAGATAGGGGCACTTACCGAAGCAAACAGTTGTGTATAAACATGAGTGCATGTAGCTTGTTATCATTTTATAGGCACGTCAATAGCAATCATAGATGATGTATTATTATATTTTTATATTATAGATACCCTCGAAGAAGGGTTTTTACCCGAAATGCATTGGGTGTTTTTCAATAAAGCGTGACATCTGGAAACATGCATCGTTCCTGTCACTGTGCTTATTTAATAAACATGGAATTGAAATAAAGATGAGTAAAATGAATTGAAGAAAACAAAGGACTAAAGAGGACAAAATGAAATGGATAAAATTGTGGAATAAATGGAGAGTTTTATGGATTTAATTCATTGGATTCGTTTTGAAAACAATGGCTGTGCTGCTTGATGGGGATCGGAATGTGGTGCCCTCGTGTTCTTTCTACTTTGGCAGCGCAATTGGACAGAGCGCAGAGCAAGCGCGCATGCCTACCAGGTCAAATTGAAAGAGTACCTGAACTGAGGTTTACATTGATAATTGAGCATATAGGTGTGCATCTCCCTATCCTGTATTTCTAACATTTTATTATCTGCCATGTGCCTCTAGGTCATGTGTGATATCTTCAGCCAATTCTGGCTTTGTAGCCAATATCATTTTGCAAATTGGGATGTATGAACCGATAATGTGTGTCAATGCTGAAACGTGAAAAAAATATACTCCACGATTGCATGCCTTTGCGAGTAAGATTCTTCAAAACAGATCGGAGGCGTGTTCACAACTAGTGGAGTTATGTGGATCAAAGTCCAACAGTCTGTGTATACTTTTATGTTTTCAAAAACTCTGCCCTCCAAAGGAATTGGCAAAAAGAATAAATGTGATAGTATATCTGTTGTGTTTTATTGATTTGGTCACAACAGATTTAAAATAGGTTACCAGGTTAAGGTCCCTGCTGCAATATGAGGGGCATGTGATTTTGAGAGCTTTGGGGACCCCAAACTGTTCATTGTTCTAAAATCGCACACAAATGTTTCTACATTAGCATTTCTAATTAAGGCCACCAGTATTACCCTGCGCATCACCTGAAAGGAAGGTACCCTTGGGAAATGCCAACTTGTAATTTTGCTGTGCCCGCAGCAGTCTTTGAGAGGATGCGGCAGTCGGGGATGGAGGGGCTTAGACTTTGCGAGTTCGTTTCATGTGCAGTGTGATCACTGCTGACCTGGGAGAGCTGCCTCGCCCCGATCAGGTTGGGCTCCAGCTGCAGATCTGAAGCAGCGACTCAACTTGCCCAGTGCATGCAACTAGAGTACACCCAAGAGCATGAATGTTGTATTTTGCACGCCCAAGAAAATTGGTGGGGAGCCACGACCAACTGCCAATTAGGTCAAGGGAGCCACGGGTCAAAAAAGTTTGGGAACCACTGACTGAGGGTATCGTTTGTCTACCTGGAGGGTGATAGTTTCACAGAGGGGACTGGAAATGGGCCGCCTCTGCTGTGGCTCCTGTTTGGTAGGGAGAGGTGTGGCGACGCGGCCAGGGCGACTGACGCTGGAATCTGGGGATCAGGGTTCGATCCCCGGGTCCGGCGGCAGATTAACCCAGCACCATGCGACTCTGGGCAATAGCTTGCTTAATCTTCCCAACGGCCCCCAGCGCCTAGAGACCCTAACGGGTGATTGTGCGCTATACAAATGTGGATTATTATTATTATTGCTGAGGTTAGGGAGGCGCATCATAAACCATTTGCGCTTTCTGTCTTGTGGATCATGGCCCCGCCCCACACTCAATAGCAGTAATAAATAGCATATTACACCCTGAACATCTGCATGTATGGTTTTTGCTGTGATATTTTTTCATGTGCATTAAATGTCTGCAGTGAGATGGAATGGCATTGCCGAAGCTAGGTTATGGCCCTTCTGTCAACTGTTTCTGGAACAGTATCTGTGAGGCAATGAGCATTGTTTCCTCAAAGTAGTTAAACAGCACTATGGTAATACCATGGAATTTGACATGTGCACTCTGGTGATAAAAGCTTTCATGAATGGTTCTTATTATGCTTGTTCCTAACAATATGCTGTATTTTGTATATTTATTTTTTTAGCCGTAGCAGAAATGTATTTGTGCATGGCACTGAAAACAATACTTGTTATTTGGAGCAATTATACTAATAAATATACATTTGTACATTTATTACTACAGCGGTACTGTTATTACCATAGCACAGTGAAATAGCACAAATTTAGCCCATAGTGTCTTGATATTGGTTAAATATATTTATTTAAACAAGTACATGTGAAAAAACATGGCATAAACAACATATGCAACTGTGCAGAGTGTAATATGCTGTTTATTTGTGCCTGAGGGGAGGGGCTTTATGAGCCAATTGAGCCTTTGACTTGTCATTATTGGCTCGATCCATACTCAACAAAGATAATGAATAGCATATTACATTCTACACATCTGCGTATGTAAAATTACTTCGTGCATAATTGTCTTCCTGTGAGAAATTTGAAGTGTATTGCATTAATTGATTCAGATTACTGTTAAAGACAGATTAATATTATAGCTGTTTTTATATTGGTGTGGCTCTTTTTTTGTTGCTGTTAACTTGTCGATTATTTTGTTAAACATATCCATTTTGCTTGATTTATCACCTTTATTTTAATTCCTCTTCTTGCGATATGATGTCCCTGTGGTTATGAAATATGCAGTGCCACTTCCTGTAATACAGTCCGGTTCAAGAGATTTTACATTATTTTCTGTCAAACTCATCAGATATCCAAATTAATACCCCACCTTAGAATTTGGAAAATTGGCTATTTGCTTCTACCATTTTAAAGCCACAGTACCTACTATTTAGAGGGCAAGAACATATTTTTAGGGCGGACATAGAAGATAAAAATGTGTGTTCTTAGGGGAAAACCTCTCCTTGAAATGGGTGAGTTATGGTCCCTGCATATGAATTCTCATGTCCCTCAAAGTGCTCACTCCTCACTCCTCAATGAGGATTATGTTAGGTGTAGCCATTTTGGGACAGTGATATACAGTTACCCAGAATATTTATTTATTTAGTATTTTGTAGAGCGCACAGCTACCTCCAACGGAGGTGTCCCGGCGCTGAAGACCTTATCTCTGAAGAGTCAGGGGAGTGTGAGAGGAGGCTTTTTAGAATTAGATTTGGGAAAAAAACAGGTTTTCAGTTTTTTTCGGAATAGGGATTCTGATGTCAGAAATCTTAACTCTGTGGGCAGTTGGTTCCAGAGTTTGGATGTGGCAACTGCAAGGGCCCTTCCTCCCGTGCGTGCAAGACGGTAACGGGGGCATACCATGAGGCGTAGATGGTTAGATCTGAGGTTTCATAGGGCTTGTGAAAACCTCATTCTACGACGTAGGTATGTGGGGCCTCGGTCATTGAGAGCTCTAAAAGCCAGAGTTAAGGCTTTAAATTGGATGTGCAGTCTGATTGGGAGCCAGTGGAGTTTGATCAAGTGGGGTGAAATGGAATGGCGGTAAGGAATATTGCATACCAGCCTGTCTGCTGCATTTTGGACTCTCTGAAGTTGGTTGATGATGTAGGTAGGAGCACCTACATACAAGCTGTTAGCGTAGTCCAGGTGGGTGGTGATGAGGGCGTGGACTATTGTTTTTCGAGAGTCCAGCGGTAGAAAGGGGATAATTTTTTTTAACATTCGTAGCTTCCCGAAACAGGCTAAGGTGACTTTGTTGACTTGGGTTTTGCAGGAGAGGGAGGTGTTGAATTGGAAGCCTAGGTTTCGGGCGGCTTGGACTGGTTCTGGAGGAGGGTTGAGTTCAGACGGCCACCAGAGATTGGATGGTAAGGGAGATTTCTGATTGAAGAATAAGACTTCCGTCTTGTCAGTATTGAGTTTTAAATTATTCGCCGACATCCAGGAGGCGATATTCAGCATGCAGTGGCGAAAGTTGTCGAATGATTTTTCAGAGTGGTCTTTGAAAGAGAACACCAGTTGGGTGTCGTCAGCGTAAAAGGTTACTTTGACGCCCCAAGATTCCACCACTTTTGCCAGAGGTATGAGGTACACATTGAAGAGGAGCGGGCTGAGGGCGGAGCCCTGCGGGACGCCCCAAGTCAGTGATTTTTCAGAAGAAAGAAAGGGTCCCAGCATCACTTGTTGGGTTCTGTTCGTGAGAAAAGATTTTACCCATGAGAGGGGAGGCCCGCCGATACCTATCTCTTGAAGGCGAGTCAGTAGTTTGTCATGAGAGATGGTATCAAATGCCGCGGATAGGTCGAGGAGGATCAACATGGCCTCCTCTCTCCTATCCGTGCATTCTCGGATTGACTCGGATACCTCAAGTAGAGCCGACTCAGTACTGTAGTCCAGTCTGAAACCCGATTGGGTATCGTGGAACAAAGAGTTTGATTCTAAGTAGTGTGATAGCTGTTTTTGAACAGCTTTCTCAAGTACTTTGGCGGGTTTGGGTAGAAGTGAGATCGGCCGGTAGTTGTTTAGGCAGGAAGGATCTAAGCCTGTTTTTTTTTTGGATAGGGATTAGTAATGCATGTTTCCAGACGGAGGGCATAACACCAGTGTTTAGAGAGGAGTTCCAGATTTCGAGAAGGGGATTGATGATTAGGGGGGCGATTCCCTTCATGATTAATGCCGGGGCTGGGTCCAGGGGAGAGCCTGATTTACATTCCATAAAAAATTTCAGGGCAAGTTCCTTAGTTAGTGGTTGGAATGCTGTGAATGCATGATTGCAGTTAATGGCGGGGCCTTCGGTAATGTTGGAGCCATTCTGAAGGATCGTTGCCGCAATATTGGCTATTTTTTCTTCAAAGTAATTTGCAAGATTTTCGCTCAGGGCTTGAGACATAGGAACAGGGGTGGACAGTCCACTGGGATGAGTGAAGTCTTCTACTATATTAAAAAGGGCCTTGGTCGAGTTTTTTGCCTTGGCAGCGTATCTGAAAAGTAGGTAGACATGGAGTGGCGTTCGAGTTTGCGAAACTCTTTAAGGCTTTGACGATAATGGGCCTTGGCTTCCGGGTCATAGTGTTGTCTCCAAAGTCGTTCCAACTTTTTGCACTTGCTTCTGTATGCCCTGAGTTCTTGAGTGAACCATGGGGCAGAAGGTTTTTGTCTGCGAGAGGTGAGGGTTTGTAAAGGGGCAATTTTCTCTATAGCGGACGTAAGATCGTTGTCAAATATACGTGCTGCTACATCGAGATCGTCCGGTAGGGAGTTTAGACTGTTATGGTATTTTTGCTCTAAGGTAGTTAATGAGAGCTTGTGCCATTTCCTGCCTAGTGTTCTAATGGCAGACTCCTGTTTGACAATTTGGGCCAAGGGGACCTCGAAAGGTATTAAGTAATAGTCAGACCAAGCTAAGGGTAAGGGGGGAAGGATTGTAAGTTTCTCGCAATTCGAGAAAATAAGGTCGAGGGTGTGTACTGCAGTATGAGTGGGGCCTATTACCTTTTGTGACAGATTTAAATTTTGCATAGATTCCAGGAGCTGCGAGGCTCGGTTGCAGTTGCTTACGTCAACATGTTGGTTGAAGTCTCCCAGTACCATGAAGTGGGGGTGTTTAAGAGAGAGATCTGCCGCGGCTGCCAGTAGCTCTGAAATAGCAGGTTGAGGGGTGTTCGGGGGGTTGTAAACCAAGATCCCTGAGGAGATGGCGGTGGTGGAGTCTGTGATTGAGAAGTATAGAGCTTCTATAGGCTTGATGTTAAAGATTTTCCTAGAAGTGATTTTCAGGTGGTTTTATAGGATCACAGCGATTCCGCCACCCGTTTTGGAGCCTTCACGGCTTAATCCGGTGAAGCTGTAACCAGTCGGTACAGCTAGGGCGATGTCTGGGTTGGAAGAGTCTTTAATCCAGGTCTTCGTTAAGAATAATACATCCCATGATGTGGTAGATAGTAGAAGCCAGATGTCATTGGCGTGACAGGGTAGGGAGCGACAGTTCGCTAGACCCATGAAGTAAGTTTTAGTCGGAGGGGGCTTATTGGTTGCTAGTTTGTGGGGGAGGGTCCAGTCGGGGCATAGGGAGTAAGGGCAATTTAGGCATTTGTGCAGGAAAGGACTGGGTAGGGGGAGGTTGCAGGAGGTGGGAGATGAGCAGGATGTCTTACCTATGTTTAGGAGCTGTGATCTGGTCCAGGTTAGTATCTGAGCAGGTGGCGGACTAACATTATAGCTGGCTCTAGGCCCGGAGCTGGCACGGACGGGCGCAGACGGGCTTGCCTTAGGCGCGCCTTCGGCGCGCAATCGTCGCGCCCGCTGCGCATCCGAAATATACACATCATTTATAGTGGGAAGCTGCCGAGGGGTAGGGGCGTGGCCTCGTAAAAGAGGGCGTGGCCTTAGGGTGCGGCGGGAAATGGCGGCAAAGTTAGAATCGCCTGAGTGTCCTCGGCAGCGCTAATATCCGCTGCGAGGCTGTGGGCATAAGGCTTGAAGTGAGAAAAGGTGAGGTTCTTGAGATCAACACCCACCCTTTCGCTTGTGATTTTCGTTCGGTTTTAAAAAAAAACAAAGTAATTACTGTCGTGACTCTCAAATATTAAAATTAGAGTGCTAGTTGCCTGTAGCTCCCGGCTTCCGCCTCAGGAGATATGGACTTCTGTCAGGGTGCTAGGTAATCGCGTCTTTTATAGTCCAGGGGGCGTGGCCTCGTAAAAGGGGGCGTGGCCTTAGGGTGCGGGGGGGGGAAATGGCGGCAAAGTTAGAATCGCCTGAGTGTCCTCGGCAGCGCTAATATCTGCTGCGAGGCTGTGGGCATAAGGCTTGAAGTGAGAAAAGGTGAGGTTCTTGAGATCAACACCCACCCTTTCACTTGTGATTTTCGTTCGGTTTTAAAAAAAACCAAAGTAATTACTGTCGTGACTATCAAATATTAAAATTAGAGTGCTAGTTGCCTGTAGCTCCCGGCTTCCGCCTCAGGAGATATGGACTTCTGTCAGGGCGCTAGGTAATCGCGTCTTTTATAGTCCAGGGGGCGTGGCCTCGTAAAAGGGGGCGTGGCCTTAGGGTGCGGCGGGAAATGGCGGCAAAGTTAGAATCGCCTGAGTGTCCTCGGCAGCGCTAATATCCGCTACGAGGCTGTGGGCATAAGGCTTGAAGTGAGAAAAGGTGAGGTTCTTGAGATCAACACCCACCCTTTCACTTGTGATTTTCGTTCGGTTTTTAAAAAAAACAAAGTAATTACTGTCGTGACTCTCAAATATTAAAATTAGAGTGCTAGTTGCCTGTAGCTCCCGGCTTCCGCCTCAGGAGATATGGACTTCTGTCATAATGCCAACATTTTAAAAGAGGAAAGTGGGAAATTTTTGGGGAAAAAACAGTCACGGGAGTACAGCTTCCCTCCCCATTGATATCTATTGACGTAGAGGCAATTTCAGGCAGAAAACAGATATAACAAAGCCATTTTTTTTGCTTAAAAAATTGGGAGTCTTCCACCACCTGAGTCGGGAATTTTGGCAATGATGTCAGTGGCTGATTTCATTGAGAGCTGTCGAGGCAATCAGCTGGTTCATGGGGTAAAAGCGATTGAAAGGAGGCTTAAATGAAAAATAAGAGCAAATCTCTTTAAATCAACAGCAATATTTTATCATAATCTAATACACAAATACCAAGTAGTCCGATTTGCTCCACATCGTTACATGACTGTTAGTTCCGGCTGTTTGAAACAAACAAACGTATTACTGATGTTGTGTTACTATCAGTACTTAATTTGCTCCGGGGCACTGGCACTTATTTCCTGGGAGTGCAAGAGAGGGAAAAACACACAAGTTGTAAATCGGAAGGAAACTGCAAACCTGTACCAAAGAGAAAGTAGGAACATGCAAAAGAGAAAAAAAGGGGCAGGGAGCGTCTGGTAGTGGATAGAAAACTACCCCCGGCTTGGTATTCGGCGAGCGGACGTTTAATTGCACCGGCCACGAGCTTCTGAGTAGAGCTTCGGTACCTGCACTCTTTGTTTCACAAAGTAAGCACTCACTACTGTGGAAGAAGTTTTAAACCAAGCGCTGGGTGCCTTGTACATCTCTGCCTTACCCACAAACCCAGCGCGCTTTCGGTCCTTCCGGTGCAATAGTTTACCTACAAGCCTTGTTTTTACATCATGTCTTTTAAATGACTGGGAAAATCAACAAGAAACCCCCAAGTCTTCTCTTCTGAGTTAAAAAAGGAAACAGGAAATGCAAGTAGAAAAACTTCTTGTGTTTTGCAGAGGCATCTTCGACCACTAAATTTATACCAACGCCAACAAAAAAGGCCTACGACGAGGTCAAATGAAGGCTGGTTTTGCAAGTTGTACTCGTGCCCTCCACGTGCTTCTAGAAACTGTGAAAACTGTAAAATGACTTGAGGTCAGCCATAGTCTCTACTTCTCGCCTGCTCAGCATCCTGTTTCACACTCCTAAGCAGCTGCCCTCATCCTCCCCAAAGCAGTTTTTTCAACGCCGTGCCTCTTGCCTCACTACAGCTGTCCCGTACCTCTTTATTTTCCTTCCATGTTTTTAGGTCTCGCCTGGCGTCAGCAGCGCGCATGCACTGCTCTTGCCTTGCGAGGGCTTCTTGGAATCGATACGATTCCAGAAGCTCGCTTTCTGCTCCGCCCGTGTTTTGCATTGGTGCGTGTCATTTTGCGTCACCAATTAAGCAAAACTGGGTGTTATGATTGTCCAGGAGGGTTTTTAGTCCCTCCTGGTTACCACCCTGCCCGCTTTTGGCTCCTCCCACCGGGATTGCATCTTTTACTGGCAGAGGGAAACAGTGTCTCCTAATTAGCCGCTACTCACTTTTTTGTTCTCATTCGGCTTTGGCAAAGGCAGCCGCATGTTTATTTTTGCATCATGCTTTCACTTAAAGTGAAGGCGCAATGCAATTATAAACAAGCGGCTGACTTTGCGCAATGCCGAGAGCTTGTTTTTAATGTAATTTAACCCATCCTTCCTACATAGGTGGGGCATAGGCAAGGACGTCAAGAGAGTAAGTGTGCTTTCATTCCTCAGCTGGTTTCATTCAGCTGAAACTTGTTATCTCTTGCTGTGGGGAGTGCTGCCTGTGCTCAGACTCCGTGCCTAGAAGCCCTCAATGTTATTGGCTGGGAGAGGATGGGTGATTACAGAGATGCTGACTTAGGAACTGGCAATTAGGCTCAAGTCCCGGCGTCAGCTCAGCACCCTGTGAATTCAGGCAAATCGATTCACCTTCCCTTGTTCACAATATGAATGCGTCTCTGTGTTATGTAACTGGTGCTTGTGTAAAGAGCTCCCTCGGGTTGATTTCATGTTAAATAAAACTGCTCTGATGAGAACTAAACAAGATCTGTGCCCAACCCATCCCAGACCTTCAAGGCTGAGATGGAACCCACCAATCAGAAAGCGGTACAGCAGCGCGTCATCACTCATCAGGTGGATCCTGGCTTCTGTCCTTTTGTGTTCCTGTCTGATCCTTTTCACAGTGCTTAAAAGCCCCCGTCACCTGCCCTGGCTGCCGACCACAACAAGGTGTCTGCACAGGGGTGTCACCCCCAAGCCCAGTTGCTTTTTTGTTTTAAAACCCCCTTTATATGTACGATATCAGCTTGTCACACACCCGTGGCATAAGAACCTGCCTGTAAGAAATCTCTTAATGTTTGAGAGCGCACCAGACCTTCACAAGACTGTGAATAAACAGGACATTTTCCTTTTGATAACGATAAAGACGACCGACCCTTGCCTCTCTTGTGTCTGAATACCATGTTTTGACTCTCACTCTAGTACTAGTAAGAAAACTTTATTTGGTTAGTTACAACCTTAAAAGTATACCCTATACATAAAATTCTACAAAAACATAAGCAGGATCATATTAAAAACGTGGCATATGTACATCACATTGAATAGCACTTTCCTTCATACTATATACAAATGTTCCCCTTTGGGTAATTAAGTCAAGTAATTTTCCATCAGCATCAAATCCTTTCCAAGAGGTTCCATGCCATATTGTTAACCTTTACATGCACAGCCTCATCCTGCCCCAAATGCGCACTCTCACTCAAACATCTCGCCGTGTGTTCAGTTCACAAAACAATCATAGTGCTATACGTCTGTACGTTTTTTAAATGACAACTACATTTTGAGGCATTTTGGAAAACAATTGCTTTTTGTAGCTTAACATCTCGATGGTGTCGGTGAATCGGTTTCAACGTTTTCATTTAGCTGAAAGGCAGGTTTCTTTTTTACGTGCAATACTTTCCAGACTTGCGTACATGTCAATTCAATCGCCATTCATCACAGTCTCATCATATTTTGTGCTGGTTATATGATCTGCTCACACCTTCAGCTTTAGCATACCAAATAATCCCATATTAAAAAGTATATAACAAGCATTTGCAATGCAACAGGTCTCACATTTACGCGAGTTTGAGCTATTGGCATTGTAAATGACAATGCGTTTTATTTATGCTTCAAAAACCAAAACAAAAATAAAAGGCATTGTCATTTACAATGCTGATAGCTCAAACTCGCGTAAATGTGAGACCTGTTGCATTGGAAATGCTTGTTCTTTCTGTAATTAGTTAATCTTGACCCTTCGATGTGTCCACATGAAACGCCTAAAACTGTAAATTATGGGAGCAGGTCTGGTATTAACTAGCAGGGCTGGACTGACTATCGGGCGTTTTGGAATGCTGCTGAGCTGGGGGATGACTTCACTGCGGTGGGGGCTGATTTTATTGATGGAGACCTGCGTGTGCTTCAAAATAAACAGAGCAACACAAATTTCGTTCAGCACACGCAGGTCGCCATCAACGAAATCAGCCCCCAGCTCAGCAGCATTCCAAAACGCCCGGTAGCCAGTCTGGCCCTGTTAACTAGGGCAGACAGAAGAGAATTATCAAACATGGCTACTACAAAACGCTTCCCTCAAACTGGCCAGGCTCTAGTTAAGAGACACTGTGGCCCCAGCCATGTCCAATTGGTAATACACAAGACTAGGTTTTATACCAGTATGACGGGTCTTTTAATGTTCCTGCTGGTACAACAACTAGAAAAATCGCCTAAATCCGGTATTTGTTTTCACTGCCTACAGTGGCCACTTTAATGCGCTATTCACATCTTTCTCATCATGGCCTCACTCGAGCTCACCAACAGAGCGGTGGATGTGGGAATAGGAAAGCCCCAGTCTTTGGAACAGTCTGCGCCTCTATAGTGTAGCTACAGTGTACCTAAGCCAGAAGAATCGCATTTTGCCAGCTTGGAAGATATTACACAGGTGACTGCTAGTGGCAGCCCTGCAAGGGTGTAGCTTCGGGGGGTGGGGGGGGGGGGGCGTTTGGGTGGGAAGGGGGAACTATACCCCCTAAAAAATTTATTTTCTGTTGAATA
This sequence comes from Lissotriton helveticus, assembly GCF_964261635.1. Lineage (NCBI taxonomy): Eukaryota > Metazoa > Chordata > Amphibia > Caudata > Salamandridae > Lissotriton > Lissotriton helveticus. The sequence goes on along the minus strand of NC_136073.1, from coordinate 473,385,033 downwards.
GTTGGTTCCACTTGCTTTGAGTCGAGTATAGTGATGTCTGTCAGATTTCAACAGGAAGTTTGACATACACACAGACAAAACTCTGTTTTGAAAGTGTTAGATATGTTGGTTAATTTACAAAATATCATGTTTTCCTTAACCTAGTACCCCTACAAATCTGCATTCCTCTCCATTTCCACTGCACCTTAAGTCCCTCACAGGTGCCCTGGTTGTCGTCTAATGTATTTTAACATTAAATGCCTGTGTGATTTTTGAAAACATGAAGCTTGCCCCCCAATTTTACTGGCCAAACTATGACCATACAGACATGGTAACCTTGAACAGTATGATCCTATAGAGCTAAAGGGGACCTAGTATGGCGGGGGACTAAATTTGAGTCTTTGCTGCCTAAGAAGCCCCATAGGGGCCTTGAAGAGCATAGATCCAAGGTGAGTGTATGGGGTTCTGAGCCATCACTGCCTGAGCAACCATTTCTGCACTCTTCAAAACACAAAGGCTTCTACCACCTGGGGAGGATGGAACATCATGCTTGCCCCAACCCCACACATGATTTGGAGATCCAGTTTCCAGATGCCCTTGAGTTATCGTGTGCCATCTGTTCTTCACTGGATGACCTTGTGAAAGATGTACATATATCAGTTCTTCACTGGATGACCTTGTGAAAGACGCACATATATTAGTTCTTCCCTGAATGTTCTTGTGAAAGATGCATATATATCAGGTCTTCACATGTTGACTTTGTGAAAGATGCCCATAAATCAGTTCTTCACAGGTTGGCCTTGTGAAAGATGCACATATATATCAGTTCTTCACAGGATCACCTTATGGAAGATGCACATATATTAGGTCTTCACAGGATCACCTTGTGAAAGATGCATATATATATATATATCAGTTCTTCACAGGATGACCTTGTGAAAGATGCACATATAAATCAGTTCCTCACAGGATGACCTTGTGAAAGATGCACATATAAATCAGTTCCTCACAGGATGACCTTGTGAAAGATGCACATATAAATCAGTTCCTCACAGGATGACCTTGTGAAAGATGCACATATAAATCAGTTCCTCACAGGATGACCTTGTGAAAAATGCACATATATCAGGTCTTCACTGGATGACCCTGTGAAAGATGCACATATATCAATTCTTCACAGGATGACCTTGTGAAAGGTGCACATATATATCTGTTCTTCATTCGGTGACCTTGTGAAAGATGCACATATATCAGTTCTTAACAGGATGACCTTGCAAAAGATGCACATATACATCAGTTAGTCACTGGTTGACCTTGTGAAAGATTCACATATATATCAGTTATTCACTGGATGACCCTGTGAAAGATGCACATACATATCAGTTGTTCACTGGTTGACCTTGTGAAAGATTCACATATATATCAGTTCTTCACTGGATGACCCTATGAAAGATGCACATATATGAGTTCTTCAATGGATGACCTTGTTAAAGATGCACATTATCAGTTCTTCACAGGATGACTTTGTGAAAGATGCACATATATCAGTTCTTCACATGATGACATTGTGAAAGATGCACATATATATATTTTTTAGAGTTTTATATAGAGCGAACTAGACCCGAGAAATCGGGTATCAGAGCGCTTTACTTGAGCACCAGTTTCGTTACAGAAGGACACATTAATATTTTTGTTAGGCACGGGGGGATTAAATGATTTGCCCAGAATCACAGGATGTTGAGCATCATTGCCGAAACTCAAACCCGGTTCCCCAGAGTTGAGGTTGACCGCTCTAGCCACAAGTCTACATCCTCTTCCCATATATCAGGTCTTCACTGGATGACCTTGTGAAAGATGCACATATTTCAGTTCTTCACATGATGACCTAGTGAAAGATGCATATATTTCAGTTCTTCTATGGATGACCTTGTGAAAGATGCACCTATAGCAGTGGAACTGGTTGAGATGGTGTACCTGTAATGGCCAGAATACAATTCCAGCCCTTACTGTTGGCTCACAACGGTTTAGCCTGTCTCAAGTACAGGATCACGTGCTACTTCTGCTTGAACACTGTACTCCTGCAGCAAGTTTTCTTTTGGGATGCTGGAGGTATTTTATTTGAGAGTAGGAAGGGGTTCTTTTGCTTCTGCTGTAAAGACCAGCCACCTGCAAAACAATCTCGCATCTGTATGGGAAGTAAACCATTTTTATTCAAAGGAAGGCTAAATATGTAATTATGCCAAGATTCTAATTGTCTGGCTGCCTCAGGGTTGCAGTGCTTTATAAAGTGCTGCTGGTTATCAACCACTTTTAGGAAGGCCCTCAAAATCTTCACATTCATCTGTGATAGCCTTTGAGATGAGGACTGGCCCCAAATCCTCCTGGTCTCCTCCAGGTCTAGATTGATCTGCACCAGACTAAGCCACGTGTGGGCCGTCTTTGTATGCGCGTTGTATGTATGCAGCTCGAACCTTTGGGCGCTATGCAGTATCAAAGAGCAAATCAGCATGTAACTGGAGGGGTAGCTGTTGCCTCAAAGTGAACGTGGACTTTTACTTCATCATGATGTAGTGTTCTTTTAAAAGTTGCACCTTCAGATGTTTCTTAATTACTTTATTTAATAGTTGTTACATTACTACTCTACTATAACGAGAAAAAGACATGGCTTCTCCATTGTGTTATTACAGTCAAGTTGTGACATCTCCACATTTGCAGCTGGATCCAGCAGACATCATGGAAGCCTGGTCATAGAGCAGAATGACTATTGTTCCACCAATGAAAGAGCTAACTAGCTTTCAACTCTTTCTCCTAAACTATGTTTGCCTAAAGCTTCACAGTTGTTAGCTGATATGGAGACATTTATTATAGTATGTGTGTTTATTGCACTGCTTGACTTCATTTGAAGAAACCAAAACTATCTGCTGTCTACCAGACATTCTAAACTACAGCCATATTTCAAAGTGACCTGTTCTCCATATCAGCAACGATAACATCGTATTGAAGAAGCCTTGTGACCGTAAGTAGAATTGCTTCCATGTGTAAAATAATTCTAATGTGCCATGTGTAAGGCATTAAACATGTTTTTCTCATGTCTACTGCTGTAGTAAACTGAAATTCGATGTTTCCACTGTAGTAATATAAATGTGTGAATATTCGTTTATTAGCAAATAAATAACATGTTATTGGGTCACATTTATTTTCACGGCCTTGGGATAAATTCTTATAGTTGATCATGATGTGGTCATGGGCTAAGACTGTAGAAATGCCCAAATGTAATGAGGTGAGATAGACCAATGCATACAAACTGTGTTGTTTTTTTACTCTAATACCAATTATTAGTACTAACCACCTTTGCGATACCCATTACAGATCACTAACTACTTGTTTAATAAGTTTGCGTTTTTCGCACATCTAAGTGCTGTTCTAGGAACTACTCGGACATTTCGCACCAATAGGAAGACTGCAAAAACTTTTTTTAGAGAGACCAATCTTGTTTATCTCCGGTTTTTCCCATTCAGTTCTATGCAATGGGACTTTCTGTGACTCTGTATAAATGCCAAGGCAGAAAAATGCCAATTAAGATTGCATTATACCATATGGGGATTATACAGTTCTATAAATAGACCGCTGTGAACTTGAGTAAAATCTTTCCCAAGCACCTATGAAATGCTGGAAACAATGATCCATTATCTGGATGCCTTGTTTTGTATGGCGTTTCAGTTTACAGTGCACAGTAGCGCACAGTTACTCGCATAGTGATGTGATTGTTGTAGCGATATTAGAAATTCTTTCATGAAACCGATATCTTGCTGCTCTCTTTACAAGCTCAAACATGCGTCCTCAGGTAAACACCTCCTATGTCACAATGTCTCTGGCATAAGCAGCGATCTATTTTGGTTGCCACTGGGTTTTCCTAGAGGGTACCAAATCCATTTGTTCTGGCCCACTTTGGACCCTACCACAAAAGTTGTTGAATGTCACAGAAAAAGACACCTCGCATTGTCGAACACATTTTTGTATCCTACCACCTTTCCCTGTAAAAAAAAAAGAGCCAGTATTTAAGGAAATACGCGAGCCTACATGTTTACTTCAAATGTCAAAATCTGACTTTGTGTATGCCTATATATTTATAAATGCATAAATACATATAAAGTCATATTTAAGCATTTTAGCAAAAGTGTGCACATGCCCCCAGGCAAGCACTTCACGATTGCACCTAGTAGGTGGCCTCCCAGTTTTATCGGTGACCCTGTGTGGGGTGAAAATACAAAAATGTCTATAATGTCTGCAAACTAAACGCCCTTCAGGTGGCACAAAATAAAAAAGGGCACCTCATATGCCTTGTAAAATTTGAAGAGTGCCCTCAAAATGTCATGTAGGTTGACCACCTCATAGATATACAAAGGCCATAGGCAGGCCTGGACTCGGGCCGGTCCTTGGCACAGGTGAGCTGGGCCCACACCCAGGAAGAGGGGTGCAGGAGCTTCCTGCAACAGTCTCTTTCTGACGTGGCTCCAAAGAAAGGTGCATTGAAACACTGTTCCTGGTGGTGGCTGGTGCCCATGTCTGCATTTTGCTGCTTTTTATGGTCTGGTTGACAGTGCAGCTGTCAATTATGTGAGAATCACCAGGAGAGGGCTCTGATCCGGGAGTACATGTTTTGATTTTACAGAAGTTGTGTGTTTCTACCAAAAGTGTTTAATCCCCAAATACTGTGATCATTTTGTTTATTTATCCAGCTGCCTGAGCATGAACTTTCAGGGGCAGACACGTGACATTTTAAATCTATTAAAGTGTCTTCTAACAAGATGATCTTTAACCTACATAGATTTTTAGGTCTGGCATGGCAATGCAACAGTCACCTGACCTTATGTGATCAACAAAAATAGCTTTCTGAGTCCTACAGATAGAGAGGCTTAGTCTCCTCTCACATGTTGGTCCACCTGAGCACAGGATTTGATTTTGCCGAATTTGTGTTCTTCTGCTAAAATGATTGCATGTATTTTACTTTTTTGGCTTCTTGCAAAGTTCATATTGAAGGTAGCAGGACTGAGTTGGTTATGATGGCAAGCCAATGATTATGGTCACAGTTCTGATTTCTTTATTATGAAATGTTATAATAAAGGCATTAGACCAAATGCATTTATTGTGAAAAGCATATGTTAAAGTCTATAGAAGTTTAGGGACTGGTTTATATCACATGCTAGTTGCCAGTTTATGTGCACTTTAATAGGCTGAGGTTGGGTAAAGTTTAATGTTAAAGAGTAAAGGCTTCATCAGTTCATTAGGAAAAACAAGACAGATTTAATAGATTTGATCTGTTTATTATGAAATACTGTGGCAAAGCCAGTGGGCCTGACCTACTTATTGTGAAAAACATGTGTTAAAGTCAATAGGCATTTAAGTGTGGATTGCTATTAATCTGAATCAAAGCCTACTTTTTGTTGCTTGGAATCATATAGATTACCTCCATTAGGCAAGAGTTTTTGTGCTGGTTACATCCTCTGATAAACTATGAGTGCAGAGGACTTGCAGTGTGAATATCATTGTAAGCCCTGTTAGGAGAGATACAATTTTGCGTTCCCAGCTTTAATTTTGTCCACATTTGCAATTTCATGACTGTGTGCCTTTTGGTAGCCTTGTGGCAATGTTCATGCTCAGTACAGAAGGTGTGAATTGGTTATGGTGACAAGCCAATGATAACAGCTATAAGCTTGATTGTTGTACAGGGAAATGCTATGTCTAGTGTAATGGGTCTGGTCTGTTTATTATAAAAAGGTATTGCAAACGCAGGAGGCCTGGCATATTTATTGTGGAAAGCTGTAGACCTCTAACAATGTATTGGTGGCTAGGGGTGGGCAGGATTTGCGTGGTCGCGCTACGCACAGCTCCGCAAAACGGTAAAAAATCTCAGCAGGCACGCAAAAGTTCAGCGAACACGCGGAATTACTTGTTCTGCCCGTTTGCGATGCTTTTTTCCTGTTTGCGGATGCTATTTGCATGCTCGGGGAGAAATATCTTGCGAACACGCATTTTGAAAGCGCAAACAAGCAAAGAATTCTGCTAAGCAGTGGATTTGGGAATTTTTGGCAATTCCGCGTTCTCTGCACACTTTGAAATTACCCAAATTCCGCAAATTTTGCGAGCGGAACAGAATTTACCGCCCAGCCCTCTTATTGGCACAGTATTTTGCAGGCTGTAAAATGGTATTTGGTTAGCTATAATCTCCGAGATTACCATAGTAGGCAAGGGTTTTCGTGCTGGTCACCAACTCTGACAAACTTTGAGAGTAGAGTTTCACTGTGGTTGTTCCTGTTAGGCCATATTAAGAGAGGCTATATATTGTTTTCCTAACTGTGAATTTGTACATATTTGTAATTTTATCAAATATATGACTGATGGTTGCCAGCGGTAAACAACCATTACTTCGCATCTTTTACTTAGCATTGTCTTTTACTTCGCATGCTTTTACTTAGCATGCCTTTACTTCGCATATGCCTTTACTTAGCATATGCCGTTCCTTCACAGGAGAAGAGTGGATCCATGGTTGAAGGTGAAGAGAGGGACCAAGGGCAGAGAGAGGTAAGTGGGGCAGTGTAGTAGTGTATGTGTAGTGTAGGGTGTAGTGTTTTAGGGTTTAGGTAGTGTTGTAGTGTAGGGTGTAGTGTTTTAGGGTTTAGGGTAGTGTTGTGGTGTATGTGTAGTGTAGGGGGCAGTGTTTTAGGGTTTAGGGTAGTGTTGTAGTGTATGTGTAGTGTAGGGTAGTGTTTTAGGGTTTAGGGTAGTGTTGTAGTGTATGTGTAGTGTAGGGGGTAGTGTTTTAGGGTTTAGGGTAGTGTTGTAGTATATGTGTAGTTAGGGGGTAGTGTTTTAGGGGTTAGGGTAGAGGTGTATGTGTAGGGTAGTGTTTTAGGGTTTAGGGTAGTGTTGTAGTGTAGGGGGTAGTGTTTTAGGGTTTAGGGTAGTGTTGTAGTGTATGGGTAGTGTAGGGGTAGTGTTTTAGGGTTTAGGGTAGTGTTGTAGTGTAGGGTAGTGTTTTAGGGTTTAGGGTAGTGTTGTAGTGTATGGGTAGTGTAGGGGGTAGTGTTTTAGGGTTTAGGGTAGTGTTGTAGTGTATGTGTAGTGTAGGGTAGTGTTTTCGGGTTTAGGGTAGTGTTGTAGTGTATGTGTAGTGTAGGGTAGTGTTTTAGGGTTTAGGGTAGTGTTGTAGTGTATGTGTAGTGTAGGGGGTAGTATTTTAGGGTTTAGGGTAGTGTTGTAGTGTATGTGTACTGTAGGGGAAGTGTTTTAGGATTTAGGGTAGTGATGTAGTGTATGTGTAGTGTAGGGTAGTGTTTTAGGGTTTTTGGAAATGTAGGGGGCGTGGAGGGTAGTGTTGGTGTGTAGGGAATTTTTTTAAAAAAAGAATCTTTATGCGTAGTAAAATCCTGCAAAGTAATGTACTGCTAAGTAATACCAATTTAATGCTTTTAATTGTTTTTGCAAAGTAATGGTATGCATAATAAAATACTGCTAAGTAAAGGCATTTGCGAAGTAAAAACTTCGTAGAAACGGCATGCTAGGTAATAGCATGTTAAGTAACGTCATACATTCTTGCCAGCTTCTGCGTTCTTCACTAGGCCCTGGTTGGAAATAGTTTCAAGCCATTGGTAAAGGATAGAGGCCTTATCGGTTCACTGGGAAAAGTTATGTCAGATTCTATCATTTTGAGCTGTTTATAATGAAAAGTTATGACAAAGCAAGTAAGCCTGCCTTACTTCTTGTGAAAAGTATGTGTTAAAGACAAATCACTTTTAAGAGTGGACTATTATTGCCCTGTGCTAGAGGCATTTTGTTACATGGAATCTAACAGATTATTGTAGTAGGAAAGGGTTTTTGAGCTGGTGACCCACCTGAAAAAAACATGGGGAAAAACAATTTGCACTATGGAAATCACTACTAGGCTCTATTAGTAGGATTTTGTGTTGGTTTGACAACTGCATTTAGTACCTGTTTGTACATGTTTACAGCACACCTGATGGTTGCCTTGTGGGGAGGCTTATGAACCAACACTGTAGGTCTGATTAGTTATGGTGACAAGCCAATGAGTAGGTTATAGGCATGATTGTTTCTAATAAAGGATTATGATAAAGGCAGTAGGCCTGACATATTGATTTATTAAAAGCGTGTGTTAAAGTCAATAGGCATTTAAGGTTAGAATGTTATTTCTCTGCATTGAAGCCTACAGCTAAGCATTTTGTTACATGGACTCTCACAGATTACCATAGTTGGCATGCATGTTAGTTCTTGGTAGCCACCCTTGATGAATCATGGGTGCAGAGGATTTTTACTGTCAGAATCTCAGTTAGGCCCTCTCGGGAGAGATAGAATTTTGCTTAGCCAACTGTAATTTTGAGCACTATGTAATTTTATGAGTGTATTCCTGATGGTTGCCTTTCTGGAAAACTTATAGTCAGTATAGAATGCCACAGTTGGTTGTGGTGATGCACCATTGCTAACAGCTATTGGTCTGTTTGGTATACTAGGAAAAATATTTCTGTTGCCATATGTGTGATGGGTTTATTATGAAAAGTTATAATAAACACATTAGGGTTGATATATTGCTTGTGAAAAGGATATGTTAAAATCAATAGGCAATTAATGGTGGGTTGATATTTCTCTGTTTTAAAACCTACAGATAATTATTTTGTTACACAACGTGTCAGATTACCTCTTTAGGAAAAGATGTCGGTGTTTGTTACTGCCTCTGACAAACCCTAGAGTCAGATGATTTGTGCTACAACAATTTTTGATAGCATCTCTTCGTAGATGTTTGCCCTTTTGCCTCCACGTTTTTTCTGCGATTGGTTTGTCTGGGTGTCGTTTACACTCTACTTCCACCCATGACAGCAAACTGCAGGGGGCAATGTGTCCGTCTGCGTCTGTATCAGCCAGTGACCTTTTTGCCTTGTGAATGATGACATTTTCTTATCACATGTGTACATCCACCTGAAAATGAGAGCGCTCCAGTATCAGGGCTGGTTGGCCAGTCCTTTAGTTTTTCATTTTCTTATTTTATAGTTGCCATTTCATTTATTCGCTTCTCCGCTTTTTTATTTGAATGTTTCTTATGATGATTCTACAGTTCTCCATGCAGTGCTAACGAGTTTTTTGCTTGCTACTCATTTCATCTGTGGTGCACCACATTCCACGTGACCACTTCCTTCAAACCAGAAGATCATTATGGAAATGCTAACTGTGGCGCCCATCTTAGAACTTTAAAACAATGATAGACTATCTATAATATCTTTATAAGATGGACGCCTGTTTCTATATTTAGTTCAGTTATTACAACCATATGCCTGCTGTGTTTAGTAGGCAGCATGTTTTCTTTTTTCTGTTTGTATTCTTTTATTTATTTTGTGTATGTTGTTGAGCTTGTGTGTGTTTTATTGCAGTTGCATCAGAGGGTGAATGGAAGAATGAGTCAGTGGATGGATGAATGGATGCATGAACGCAAAGATGAGTGAGTGTATGAAAACTTATTGAGTGTCACACATACCAACGTTTTAGATGAGGAAAGTGGGAGATTTAAAAAAAAATGGGATGCTGTATTTCCCCCATAAACTCTTATTGAAACAGAGACAATATCAGGTGGGAGAAAAGTAAACCTGAATCTTGTCTATCGGCATGTATGAGTGTCTACACCTATCAGTGACACAAAAGGCCCTTTCCTTCACCTATTGGCTTCGCCAATTCTTTTATTCTCATGACTCTCCTTTCTGTTACTCTCCACCCCCTCCACTTTGTTCAACACACAGACAGCTAAACAAGATGGATGGGAGGGGGCACACCCAATTGGTTTTGCCCAGGGTGCTCTCTGAGCAGAGGCCAGCTTTGCCAGGACTGTATGTTTTTGCCACAGGGTATTTCTCTGGTGACCTGGGGCCACTGGAGGTCAGTTTGTAAGGCAGGGGGCTGCTGCTGCACCTCTGACACTTTCTCTAGCTCTCTTGGGTAATTACAGTAGGCACAGGGGAGTTTCTGAGGCGAAACAGGTGAGACAGATGAGAAACGAGGAAGAGAACAGCGCTGGTCTGCACATGTTTGCCAGAACTGCTTTTGGCTTCCAGCCCAGGCTGAGCACAGACCACTAGTGGGATGGGGCTGAGTCCCTTGCACCCAAGGTGCCAGTCTACATTATGCCAATAACACCTGGTATTCTGCAAGAAGTATGAGATTGGTAGAGAGAGGAAAAGCACAGACCATTGACAACGATTTTTGGGTGAAAAGGGCAGGTTTTATTGAAAGAAGTGTACATCAAATGTTTCCCTGGGCATTCTGCCTTTCACTTCCTGCCTCGTCCAGGTGTGAGCTTGTTCACACCCTCCCTTTCACTCAGGTACACCAATAGTGACAACAATAAAACGAGCTGAACGCATGCACGCTTCTCAGCCAACCACCAACTGTACCTGTCTCAAAGCGACAACAACACAACATAATGTGCCCTGCACATCCGTTCCAACATAAAGCACCACACAGGACATGAATCCACATAGCAATGAATAGCCCACAACTGTAGGAAGAAAATTAGGAATGGGTCAGAGGGACAACATTTTCGTTCTTACCCAATACCCATTACAGCCACCAGGTGACCTAACACACATTGGTGGCGAATATCCCAATTACCTGTGACTATAAGCTTCTGCTCCACCCCTCTACTAGATATAGCCCAAAAACCTGAATACAGTCACCCGGAATGTACCACTCACCCAATCATTCCAAGGGGCATATATCCCCTGTTCAGCTGCCCCCCAAAGCCTTCTTATTCACAGAGTTAGAGATGCCACACGCACTTAGAGGGCGCGAGACAAGGCATGCAGTGCTGCACTTGTGCAGCCATCAGCTTTGGCACGAGAAATGAGGCCTGCAGATGGGCAGGGGCCCTGTCGGCATCAGAGAGAGAATTAAAATCCTGCTCAAAGGGAACCCACAATCACGTTTTTGAAACCCGAACACTCAACCATTAAAAGTCCCCCCGCCTCTTCGGTAAAAGCCCTTTGAATATTAAACGAGGCATTAAGAAATGCGTCAAAGCTTTCAGTGGTGTGCTGAGCTCTTTGCAGGCAAGAAAAACAGGAATTAGGTGTGTCTTCTTGCCCCCCACCGCTCCCAATTAACATTAAAAGGCAGTAGGCGACTGACATCTCTGCCACTTGTCTACAGCAAGAATTATTTGTTATGCACCAAATCTGACGTTATTCCAAGCAGATGTGCAAGCATCCCAAAGTTAAATAAAGTGCGGCTTTCCTGGGAAACCATTGGTTTTTTCAGCTCACATGTTGTTGTGAACCGACAGTGTGGCTCTGTGTGAATTATTAATACATATCGTTTTCTTCGAAAGCTTTTATGTAAACACAAATGTTCGAAATCAAGGAAAAGATCAGAATTTTACTCAGCTCAGTGGCAACGAAACTTGAGGGCGCCCCCTGAAAACTACATGGAGGGCCCCCCTGCTCCGGACCCAGTCAGGAGCTCTTAGGCCAGAGGTCCCCTGCCCGAGGACCGTGCTGGTGGGGGACCCCGTGGAGCTTGGGGCACCCCCGCACCATGGGGGCTGCGGTGCTGTTGTAACGCTACTGAGCTTCCTGCAGAGTTTTGTGTTTCAGGCAGGGGTGGCCTTAGGCATGTGCAAGCTGTGCACCTGCAGGGGCCGCCACGCCAATATATATCCTTAATATAATAATCCTCTGAGGATGGATACATATTTGCGTGGCGGCCCCTGGCAGGGATTTGGCGGCCTCTGGGTCTGTTCCACTTCCAAACACCCTGACCCCCCTTTTCACTCCGCGCCTGCGTTCATCCGGGGGGCCCCCTACCTACGCTCCCTGCCCGGGGCCGTCATGAGCCTAGAGCCGCCCCTGCTTCATGTCTCATTGGAAGGGCGGGAGCCGAGCTCCAAGGCAGCAGGACAGCCAGTGGCGGCTCGCACAGGTAACCCTGTGGGGCAGCGAGGCGGGGTGGGGACCTGGATGGGGGTGTAGTGGAGTGTGACATACGCCGGGAGAGTCGGCGATGCTGCGAGCGCAAAGTAAGCGTTTTTATTAATTTATTTCTTTACTCTCTACTTTCCCATCATATGTCTCACTCCACTACCCCCCACCCAGCCCCGCTCTCGCCCCCCCCTCAGTGTTACCTGTGCGAGCCGTCACTGAGGACAGCGCCTTTGAGAACAGCGCCACTGAGTCCCACACCTCTTTGGCCAGAGCAGGTAATTCTGTGAGCGCCTCTGCTTCCAGAGGTTAATGTATTCATGACAAGAACACCACGTTTTAGGGGTCTTGCAGTCTCCTCCCTGTTAGTAAAAGGTCTCCAAGAAAAAGAGTACCACAGGGAACTTCCTGGTGCCATAACAGTGCTGCACCAGCGTGACTCGTCCATATGTGAATCATTCAACTCTGCACAGAGAATGAGTTGGAAGGAGGACATTTTGAAAATCCCAACATGTGAAATGAATACCAACGTTATCGTCACATGGTCTAAATCCAACAACTCATGGCGTTAATTGTATTACCACAATAGATCGGTCTCTGGGAGCTGGCCAGCCAATCAGAATGCTTCCTTTGCGGGTGAAAGCTATTGTTAGAGGCCCACTAAATGTATTTTCTGCCAGCTTCTACCAACCCTCCACTGTAGCCCTAGGAATGCAGCAGGGGCTTACGCATACCTGTAGAGTTAGGAAACAAGAATCAACAAAGCCAGACCTCGACTTTCTGAACTATTGGGTTTGCTGATGATGTGCAGCTTTATAAAAAAAAGCAAAATTGTTTGTGATAATTGTAGGAAAGTGGACCATTGTTTGGGGTGGATGTGTGTTCACTTCAAAGGATAAGGCCACCCTCTGCTAGGTATCACACAAATTAAATAAAATCAATCTGTGGTCAGTACCTGGCAATGTGACACAAAGCAGCCACACGTAAATCACAGGAATGTGTCAAGTATTTAAGAAGTGCATAGACAGTAGAAAAGTCACCCAAAACAACATAAAGCGCCATAACCCATAAAAAAAAAACTATGAGTAAAGTAAGTCCAAAACAACAAAAATCGAATAAGGTGAACCAAAGATGAATTTTATTACGTTTTAAGTAGAAATAGCACCAAACAGAGCAAAGCATCAATGATAGTCAATGGTCGCAGTAGACAGGGATCTATGTGCTATTTGAGGTGGACTGCGATGAAGCCTTGGTCAGACATTGCAAGTGAATTGTTCCCGGTGAAAGTAAAACCTTTCATTTAAATTTCTTCCAAGTCCCAATACAGGAAGGGTCTTTGACACTTTCTGAGAAGAAATATCCTCCCTAAGTGGGCGTCTTCTGAAATTGTAGCTGCTGCCATTGAACCGAAGGCCAGATACTTGAAGGATGTTGCTCCTACTGGAAATCTGGAGTTTTGGAAATTTCTCACTGAAACGTTTTTCAAGTCCCAATGCAGCATGGGACTCGGCCGTTTTTTTTAATGTGCTGGGAGCCTGGAGCGGGAAAAAGCTGAAATTCATTCAGACGCTGTGGAACTGGCAGTTGAAAACTTCTTCCCTTAGCTCTGGAGGAAAGGCTTTCAAAAGTTTCCAAACTTTCTCCTGGTTCGCACAGGAGGGCACTCCTGAGGGCCCAGGACATTGGACCTTCAGACGACTTCTCAAGACCTGGCTCTTCGAACAGTAGCAGCGCCCCCCCACCCCCCAGCGCTTTGAGACCCTCACGGGCATGCAGTGCCCTTTACAAATGCTATGATTGATTGGCAAGTGCAAGGTAAGTGGTTTTATTTATTTATCTATTTTATTTTCCCTATCCTATTGTATGCGGACATCCCGCCCCCCTCGGCCACTTCACCGCTCTTAGCTGTACCAACCGCGCCTGAAATGACATTAATAAAAGAAAAGCTATGGCACAATACAACCATACAAAACCATTGAAATCAATAGGGACAACAGCATTCCTTAAGGATTGACATGACTGTTGGTATTGAATTTTTCAGTAAAGCATTTCAAAATATGTCAGTGACCACCATTAAAACATGTAATGACTGGCTGTTAAGTTTGTGGTCATCAATAAAATCTTTCCATGTCTAACTAATTAGAGAGTCCTCTATTTTTCACATGCTGCCACTACAGCTTTAGGGTCATCAAAAAATGTCCGTGCCCTTAGAGTTCATGTGAAAAAGCATACGCTCCTGGAGTGCTTAACAACCAATTGCACTGCTCCCAGGGGCATCAATATAACCATTTGGTAGTTTTAAGGTGACATTTTGGGGGAATAGTTAGAAATGGGGGTCTCTAGTTGGCAATGGCTGGCCACTGTCCAAGTAGGGACCCTTCTTCCTAAGTCAGAGTTTGGGGGCTACACCCTTTGATAATCCCTGCTCAACCCTGTTGTAACGTAGCACGAGCAGCTAGGCGTATCTCAGAGGCATTGTGTGAAGCATTTATCATCATACACAATAACACAGTGAAAAACATTACAAAGGGACACCACACAAGTATTATAAAAAAATAAGTCTTTTTATATATAGACTTAACACAAGACCAATAACGTTAAAAAGCCACAATACTGTAAAATAGTGTTATTCCTGAAATGCTGTAAAAATAGTTCAAAGTGTGCAAATAGGAGTTCAGTTCAAAGCAGTGGTCTCTGCGACCCTTTTACTTACAAAGTACCTGGATTTCGTAGCAAAACGAACCAAATGTCGAAAATGAGCTGTTGCAGTGATTTGCCTCACGCGAGGCCCGCGAGGCATTGAATTCTTGCCTCAAGGGAGGATGATGCGCCGATCTGCGGATGCGCGCGGGACACAGCAACAAACTTTTTCACGCAAGGCCAGCGATGCGTTAAATCCTTGCCGCAGGGGAGGATGATGCGCCGAGCCTGTTGCATGTGTGACCTTGTTGCGATGAGAAGAAATGGTGCTCCGCGAGGGAGTGACGCTCCGGGTGTGATGCGATGAAAATGGCACACGGCGCCCACACTGCGATGTCGTGATGCGATGATCTCGGTGCAAGGATCCGGGGCTAGCGAGCACTCGAAAAGCCCGAAAATGTGCGATGCGATGATCTTTGGGTGTTAGCGAGCACTTTGTGGCCCTCAAGCGTGCGATGCGACGGTTTCTGGTTTGCGTGTGCTCGGCGATAGCAGCGCAGTCATTTTTCTTACACTCTTCAGCTGCGGCGGCTCGCTAATGGACGTTAGCGACGATTTCAGCACTCTCTTCTCTGTAGTAATACTAGAGGCCCTGGAACTGACGGGGGCCTCACCTGCATATAGAAGTCCTCACTGGGAGGAATCAGGAGGCTGGTGGGGGAGTCAGATGTGCCTGTGACTCCAACAGGAGGCTAGCTCTCTTCTAGCCCTTGGGTGATTGCTTTAGGAAGTTGAAATAAAAGTTCTCTCAAAGTCCTTTTCCCTCTTTTTCCAAGTCCAAGGCAAACTACTGCAGGCCAATCCAAGAAACAGCACACAAGCACAAGGACAGTCCTCTCCTGCAGATTCCTTCAGTTACACGGACAGAGGTTCGTTTTGATATCCAGGAGCAATACCAAAATCAGGGGTTTGGGCACAGATATTTATACCCCAAAAGTCTTTGTGCTAAAAAGTCACTGGTCACTGAACCCAGCCAGAACCAGTTCAGCTCATGCCTGGAGCACTTTGTTTACCAGGCTGTATCCTTCCTTTCAGAAAGAGGGGGGTCTGCCATCAGACGCACAGTAGGAGGTGGAGCCAGCATTCACCTTGCCAGGCCCAGCCCTATTCAGGTCAAGGAGCTACCGCTTCCCAGTACTCAATGCAGATCTCTCGATTCAACCCAGGTCTGACTCAGCCTGCCTTGCCCCTCTAAACACAGACAGCCAATACACATAACAGCAGAGCACACTGAAAGGCTTAGGCAAGAAAAATCCTACTTTCTAAAAGTGGTATTTTCAAACACAGAATACTAAAACAAACTTAGCTAAAAGGTGTATTTTATCTTTGAGTTCAGGCATACTAAACTCGAATTTCTACCATGTTCCCTGAGTCAGTTAGGACTATAAGATGTTAAAGCCAAACTGCCCATTCTAGCCTACGGAGAACAGATAGCCTTGCAGTAGTGAAAAACAAAATGGGGTGTAATTCACTACCAGGACATGCTACACATATCAAGCCATGTCCTACCTTACACAAACAATGCACCCTACCATAGGGGTGACTGAGAGGATGCCAGTGGAAGGTTCAGGGGCTGGGAAGTGTGGGCACTTCACAGCCAAGATGGCAGTTCTGGACTGCACACAGACATTGCATTGGCAGGTCTGAAGTACACTTTACAAGTTGCTTCTGTGGGTGGCGCATACCAGCGCTGCAAGCCCACCAGCAGCATTTGGGTTACCAGCCCTGGGCACACACAGGCCACACTACTAGGGACTAACCGGTAAAACAAATAAGCCAACCAGGATATACCAATTCACAGTCATATTTACACAGGGAGCATTCACGCTGTGGCACTGAATGGCAGTGGCACAGCGCCCAGAGCATCTAATACCAGCAAAAAACAGAGGAGACAACAGCCAAAAATAGAAGGGAGACCCATGCCAATGGTGCCAGGTGTAACATGTGTCCCCTCCAGCTGAAATGTGGGGAGAACTATCCATCCCCTTGGGAGTTCTCTTCACTAAGGCGGAAAAATCTGGACAGACCATCAGCATTGGCATGTTCTGTACCAGGGCGGTGTTCCACCGTGAAATCCATACCCTGTAGGGAAATGGACCTCCTCAACAACTTGGGATTCTCACCTCTCATCTGCATCAGCCATCTGAGGGGCCTGTGGTCTGTCTGAACCCGGAAGTGAGTCCCAAACAGGTATGGCCTCAGCTTCTTCAGTGCCCAGACCAGAGCAAATGCCTCACGCTCAATTGCACTCCACCTTTGTTCCCGGAGAAGTAACCTTCTACTGATGAAGGCTACAGGTTGGTCTAGTCCCTCCTCATTTATCTGTGACAGAACAGCCCCCATCCCATGCTCTGAAACGTCTGTCTGGACAATAAATTCCTTAGCAAAATTGGGCACCTAGAGGACGGGTGCTGTACACATGGCAGTCTTGAGGGAATCAAAAGCTTTCTGACCGGTGTCAGTCTAGTTCACAATCTTTGGCTGCTTCTTGGAAGTCAGCGCAGTCAAGGGAGCAACAATGTTGCCATACCTCTTGACAAACCTCCTGTAATAACCCGTGAGACCTAGGAAGGCTCCCACCTACGTCTAGGTCCTGAGGGCTCCCATGCCAGGAAGGTTTCAATCTTGGGCTGTAGGGGAGCCACCTGGCCACTCCCAACCTGGTGTCCCAAGTACACCACAGAACCCTGCCCAATCTAGCACTTACTGGCCTTGAATGTGAGGCCTGCTCTGCGCAGTGCCATCAACACTTACCAGAGGTGGCTCAAGTGGTCCTTCCAGGAGGAACTAAACACTGCAATGTCATCCAGGTAGGCAGAACTGAAATCCTCCAGTCCAGCCAACATCTGGTTGACCAACCTCTGAAAGGTGGCAGGGGCATTCTTCATCCCAAAGGGCATCGCACGGAACTGGTAGTGCCCATCTGGGGTGGAGAATGCAGACCTCTCCTTGGCCCCATCAGTTAAGGCGATCTGCCAGTACCCAGACGTTAGATCAAACGTGCTGAGGTACCTGCCAGCCCCCAACCGATCTATGAGCTCATCAGCTCTGGGGATGGGGTGCGCGTCGGTCTTCGTGACCAAATT
Organism: Lissotriton helveticus; assembly: GCF_964261635.1. Lineage (NCBI taxonomy): Eukaryota > Metazoa > Chordata > Amphibia > Caudata > Salamandridae > Lissotriton > Lissotriton helveticus. Next base: position 473,367,296 of record NC_136073.1, on the reverse strand, counting down.
GAGACCTCGGTAGTCGACACAGAATCTAAATTCAGGGGTGGCACCAGGCGCGGCAGCTTTTGGTACCAAGACCATGGGGCTGGACCATGGCCTGCTAGAGGACTCAACCACCCCTTTAATGTAGGCCCTGACCCTGCCACTTACTCTGTAAGCCTTTTGCTTGACAGGAAGACTGTACCCGGTGTCCACTTCATGGACGCACCACTCAGTGACACCAGGCAAAAAAAAACTGAAAATTGCCCCAACAGCTGGTTACAACCTCCCTGCTGCTCAGGGGTCAGTGTGGTGGAGAGGACCACACCCTCCACAGACACATCTTTCTCTCCTGCACACAGGAGGTCAGGAAAAGGCTTACTCTCCTCCTCCACTCCAGCATCTGTGGCAAGAAGCATGCCCACTTCAGACCCTGTAAAGTGGGGCTGCAGGCGGTTCACATGCAGGACCCCCAAGGGGTTCCTGGGAGACTGAAAGTCCACCAAGTAGTTAACAGGACTTTTGCGCTCCACCACCTCAAAGGGATCGGTCCACTTATCTTGGAGCGCACCATGCTCCACTGGGGCCAGAACCCAAACCTTCTGACCAGGTTGAAACTCGACCAGAGTGGTATTCTGGTCGTGCCAGCATTTCATTTCCTCCTGGCTGGCTTCCAGATTTGCCTCAGCAATTTTTCTGAAACGCCGAGTCTGGTTCCTGAAGGCCAATATGTAGTTAAATACATATTGGGGAGGTTTCCTGGGAGATTGCTCCCAGCCTTTCTTGACCAGACTCAGTGGCCCTCTTACACGATGGCCATAGAGCAGTTCAAAGGGACTGAACACTAAGGACTTCTGTGGCACCTTGCGGTAGGCAAACAACAAGCACGGCAAGAGGACATCCCACTTACGCCTCAGGGGCTCCTCTAGGTCCATAATCATGCCCTTCAAGGTCCAGTTGAACATTTCAACCAGACCATTTCCTTGGGGGTGGTAGGACGTGGTGAACCTATAAGTTACCCCACACTCCCTCCACAGAGACTTCATATACTGGGAGATGAAGTTGGTTCCCCTGTCAGACACCACCTCACTGGGGAACCCCAGGCGGGAGAAAATCCCCATCAGTGCACGTCCCACCACGGGGGCCGTCACCTCCTGAGCGGGATGGCTTTAGGGTAAATGGTGGCATGGTTCACCAGGACCAGGATAAACCTCTTGCCCATGGTTGTCCTGGGATCCAGAGGCCCCACGATGTCAACGCCCACTCGCTCGTATGGGGTACTAACAACTGGAAAGGGCTAGAGGGGGACCTTGATCTTCCCCCCACTCTTCCCACTTGTCTGGCAAGTCTCACATGTCCTGCAATGAGCGTCTGAGCTCTTGCGCATCTGGGGCCAATAAAAGTGGGTGGCCAGCCTTTTAAAGGTCTTGGTCTGCCCCAGATGTCCTGCCAATGGAATGTCATGAGCCAACCCCAGTAGGAAGGCTCTGAAGCAGGCGGGCTCCACCAGCTCACAGGGTGACCCCAGCTCAACAACCTTAGGCTCACTATACAGGAGACCGTTCTACCAATAAGTCAGATGTAAACCAGACTGGTCACCTGCTGCCTCTGCGGCAACCTGTTGCCGCATACCCTCAAGAGAAGGGCAAACTCATAGCTGCACACAAAACTCCTCCCTGATGGGCCCCCCTTCCTGCTGCCAATGGGTCAGCTCAGGCAGGTCCCCCAGGTTGGCACTCTGCTCCCTGGTAGGCTCCAGGGCATCCCTCTCGGGGTCTGCTCCCTCCTGGGCCGTGGGAACCAAGAGGGCCAGCTTCCCGGCCCCCCTGCCCCTTCTCTATACGGCAGGGATATGGGCCATACTCTCAGGCTCCAGATCCTTCTCAACACCCTCCTTGACTTCAATGGACCTCGTGGTAGCACACGCCCAGTCAGGCAGACCCAACATTTGTAAGTGAGCTTTCCTCTCTACCGTAGCCTACGGGGAGTTCTCTAAATCATTGCCCAAAAGCCATTCTACAGGCATGGTGGGCCTCACAGCCACCTGAAGGGTTCCTGAGACCCCCCCCCCCCCACTCAAAGGGAACCTGAGCCACCTCACATTGGCTCTCTGAGTTGTCTGCTGATACTACAGGGTAGAATGCATGAGGGACAACCTGCTATTTGGACACCAACCGGGAGCTGACAGCAGTTACACTAGCTCCTGTGTCTCTTAGAGTCTCTACTCTATGGCCATTGATGGTCACCCACTGCCTGTACTTTTTAGTGTTTTCAGGCAGTGCAGGTTTAGGGACCATCTCAAAGTCTCCTTATGAAACAAGGGTCAATTCTACGGGACCCCACTCCTCTGGGGCGCCTATCTCTTGCTCTCCCAGGGCTACACTAGCAAGTTGGCGGGGTGGTGCACGGATTGGTGCAGGGTGGTCCTTCAGGGGACACTGGGGGTCAAAATACCGGTGGCCCACTTGACCAAACTTAAAACAAGTAAGGGGCCACCTCTGAACAGGCATACCTGTCGGGGTCACTGACCTCTGCTCTTGGGGAGGCTGGGATACCACTGCTTGGTTCCCTTGGGAATTACTTTTGGGTCCTTTTGAAAACTGCCATGGTTTACCCCTGTCCCCCCCACTTCTCTGCTGGGGACCCTGCCCACCTTTGGTAAAGTCCCTCATTGGACCCTTGCGAACCCGGGTGCTCAACTAGCGGTCAGCCTCCTCAGCAAGCTTCCTAGGGTTAGTTAGCTTGCAATCAAGCAGGTGCTGGCATAGCTCAGGAAAACAATTACTAGATAACTGCTCCCATGCAATCAAATCATAAAGTTGCTCAAATGTTTCTACTTTGCTACCTCTTACCCAGCGCTCCAATGCGCTGCAAAAAAAAAGACACATATTCAACCCACGTGGTACCCTCTAACTTCTTGCAGGTTCTAAACCTCTGCCTATACATCTCAGGGGTCAAACCATAGCGGGTCATCAAAGCTTCCTTCATGTGGGCATAAACCATTCTACTTTCCTCAGGCAGGTCCAACAAGGTATCCCTCCCTTCACTAACAAAGCGGCCCCACAACCCGCTCCCCAATCCTTCTCAGGGACCCAGTGGGACACCATGGCTAATTCGTAGGCTGCAAACCACTGCCCAATATCTTCACTTTTGTGGAAATCCTTAATATCCTCTTTGGGTATATATACTCTATTCTCAGTATGCACCACAGGTATGCTGCCACCAGAGAGGGAGATTTCTACTTTCTTTGCCTTAATCTCCAACTCCCTTAATACTCTCTCATGTTCAAATTTCATCTTCATTATCTCAACCTCTAACTTTTTGTTCTCTAGATCCCTCTGACCATCCATCCTGAGTTTAGCCATCTCCATATTATGCCGCCTCTCTCTCTCTCTCTCTCTCCCTGTCCTCCATCTCTTCTGGAGACAGATCCCTTGAGGACACACTAGTGCCCGGGCTGGAAAGCGCTTTACCACCTACCAAGTCTACTACTTCCACCTGCTGCTCTCTTGCACCCTCTCCCTCCTCCACAGGCTCCCCCCATCTTTAGGGGCATGCCAGGCTTCTAGCCAGGCCTTCAGGGCTTTGTAAAACTCCTCCCTTTTAGTGAGACCTGTGATAGGGACGGTGAATTTTTTGCAAAAATATTTGAGCTGCTTGCCATTGTAGGTATCACCTTTCTCTTCTTCCCAGGAGAGCTCTTCCGAGGCATTGGATCTGGGCTTGCCCATTGTAGTAATAACTAGCCATATCAATCAAAAATAAAATCAAAAACCTAAAAAATGTACGTGGTTGCCTTATGGTCTGCACTCACTAGTAGTGTACACTATAATTACTGTATGCGATCATAAATGCAAGTCCAGATCCTCACCGCTGACCACCAATGTTAGGAATGGGGGTCTCTAGTTGGCAATGGCTGTCCACTGTCCAAGTAGGGACCCTTCTTCCTAAGTCAGAGTAAGGGGGCTAACCCCTGCTCAACCCTCTGGTAACTTAGCACGAGCAGCTAGGCTTACCTAGGAGGCAGTGTGTGAAGCATTTATGATCATACACAATAACACAGTGAAGAACACTACATAGGGACACTACACAAGTAGCTGTAAAAAATAAGTATTTTTATATATAGACTTAACACAAGACCAATATCGTTAAAAAGCCACAATACTGTAAAATAGTGTTATTCCTGAAATGCTGTAAAAATAGTTCAAAGTGTGCAAATAGGAGTTCAGTTCAAAGCAGTGGTCTCTGCAACCCTTTTACTTACAAAGTACCTGGATTTCGTAGCAAAACAAACAAAATGTTGCAAACGAGCTGTAGCGGGGATTTTCCTCACGCGTAGCCGGTGATGCATTGAATCAATGCCGCAAGGAGGATGATGCGCCGATCTGTGGATGCGTGCGGGACACAGCAACAAACTTCTTTTCGCAAGGCCAACGATGCGTTGAATCCTTGCCGTAAGGGAGGATGAAGCGCCGAGCCTGTTGCTTGTGCGACCTTGTTGCGATGAGTAAAAATGGCGCTCCAGGTGTGAGGCGATGAAAATGGCAGACGCACGGCGCCCGCACTGCTATGTCGTGATGCAATGATCTCGATGCGAGGATCCGGGGCTAGCGAGCACTCGAAAAGCCCGCAAACGTGCGATGCGATGATCTTTAAGTGTTAGCGAGCACTTTGTGACCCGCAAGCGTGTGATGCGATGGTTTTTGGTTTGCGAGCGCTCGGCGGCAGCAGTCCAGTGATTTTTCTTACGCTCTTCAGCTGCGGCAGCTCGTAAATGGGCGTTATCGATGATTTCAGCACTCTCTCCTCTGTAGTAGAACTAGAGGCCCTGGAACTCACAGGGGCCTCATCAGCAGATAGAAATACACGCTAGGAGGAATCAAGAGGCTGGTGGGGAAGTCAGATGTGCCTGTGACTCCAGCAGGAGGCTAGCTCTCTTCTAGCCCTTGGGTGATTGCTTTAGCAAGTTGAAATAAAAGTTCTCTCAAAGGTATTTTCCCTCTTCTTCCAAGTCCAGGGGAAACTACTGCAGGCCAATCCAAGAAACAGCACACAAGCACAAGGACAGTCCTCTCCTGCAGATTCCTCCAGTTACACGGACAGAGGTTTGTCTTGACATCCAGGAGCAATACCAAAATCAGGGGTTTGGGCACAGATGTTTTTACCACAAAAGTCTTTGACCTAAAAAGTCACTGGTCACTGAACCCAGCCAAAACCATTTCTGCTCAGGCCTGGAGCACTTTGTTTACCAGGCTGCATCCTTCCTTTCAGAAAGAGGGGGGTGTGCCATCAGACGCACAGTAGGAGGTGGAGCCAGCATTCACCTTGCCAGGCAGAGCCCTATTCAGGTCAAGGAGCTACCCCTCCCCAGTACTCAATGCAGATCTCTCTATTCAACCCTGGTCTGACTCAGCCTTCCTTGCCCCTCTAAACGCAGACAGCCAATACACATAACAGCAGAGCACACTGGAAGGCTTAGGCAAGAAAATACCTACTTTCTAAAAGTGGTATTTTCAAACACAAAATATTAAAGCCAACTTTGCTAAAAGATGTATTTTATCATTCTGAGTTCAGGCCTACTAAACTCAAATTTCTTCCATCTTCCCTGAGTCAGTTAGGACTTTAAGATGTAATAGTGAAACTGCTCATTCTAGCCTACGGAGAACAGGTAGCCTTGTAGTAGTGAAAAACTAAATGTGGTGTAATTCACTACCAGGACACGCTACACATATCAAGCCATGTCCTACCTTACACACACACAATGCACCCTACCATAGGGGTGACTGATATGATGCCAAAGGAAGGTTCAGGGGCTGGGAAGTGTGGGCACTTCACAGCCAAGATGGCAGTTCTGGACTGCACACAGATACTGCAGTGGCAGGTCTGAGGTACACTTTACAAGCTGCTTCTGTGGGTGACGCAAACCAGCACTGCAGGCCCACCAGCAGCATTTGAGTTACCAGCCCTGGGCACGCACTGCCCACACTACTAGGGACTAACAGGTAAACCAAATAAGCAAATCAGGGATATACCAATTCACAGTCATATTTACACAGGGAGCATTCACGCTGTGGCACTGAATGGCAGCGGCACAGCGCCCAAAGCGTCTAATACCAGCAAAAACAGAGGAGACAACAGCGAAAAATGGAAGGGAGACCCACGCCAATGGTGCCAGGTCTAACAGGAATCTTCTGTGGGGGAGGAGCTGCTGTTCCTTTGCCAGGCCCCCAAACACTTTGTAGTGTAGTTCCTATTATCCCAATAGGCTCTGCGCATTGGAATAATATCTTCAATAGTATAGACGTAGGACAGAGGTTAACTAGGTCTTCTACTGACGATATTAGACTTAAGTTTTGTGTGCCAGCTAGCTCAGAGTTCACTAGAAACTTTCTCGAATAGCCGAGGAGGAGTTTAACCTCCCTGGATAGACAAGAAGGGATTTAGTTTCTGACAACCATAGAACATGACAACTTTGCTCTCCCTGATCAAGAGTATATCTCTAGAGTTGTGTGAAAACAAAAGACAGCTATTTTACTCAGTCAATACGTGCATACTTAGTTTCACCAGATTGTAGAGAAAAGAAGAGACGGGCGTGTTCAATAAAAGGTGTTATTTATTGATCAGTCTCTTTTCTCATACAAGAGAAATGAATCGCTACAATTGCAATACTTAAGGTTAAGTAGAATGCATATAATAAAAGCAGGATTATAAAATAATACTGTGAAAGCATTGATATGGTTTCTTAGCCATATGATACTTTAAAATGAGTAAAAGATATACATACATATATACATTGACTAATCGTACTCAACTGGTGCTTCTAACTATGCCTACCCCGGTGTACCTGACCTAAGCCTAATACGTGGGAAAGAGTAAGTAAGTAGCAGTTTAAGTTTGTTTTGCCAAGAATCTGACTCAAGAATTCTCTGTAAGGGGTTAGTCAGTTCAGTACCTGGGATTTAGAAGGCAGGAGGGCTGGTATCTCTGTCTCAGGACTCGGTATCACAGTTACCCGCGAGGGCAAGCTGGAAACGCTGGAGGCTGGATTTCTCGGCAGGAGAAAAGACAGCGTCTTCCTCAGCGCGTCAAAAGGGAGGGGCAGCGTCCGTGGGCTCTCGCATCAGCTGGGCTTTCCGGCAAGTAGCGCTGCTCCAAGCTCATCACCACCGTGTCTTTGCTTAGGGCAGGGCCGGTATATTTATACCTGAAAGGTGCCGAGTTTGACGTAAGGATGGACATAAAACGTCAGTAAGGATGTCATAAGAACTGGTCGTTCTTACATTCTTTACAGGAGTTCTTGAATGAAATCAAAACAATAGCTGCGGGGGATTTCCCAGGTCTGCTGGTGGTTTGGTTTGTTTTGAGAACTCGGTGTGCTTTCTAGGGGGCTGGAGGAATAGTGCTTGCTTAATGTGATAGCATGCGCTATGACTTAATCTGAAAACGGCTTTCTGTGCCGTTGTATGGATATTAGTGAATTATAACCGGACAAGGGTCAGAAAATAGGAGTATCGATACAGGTCCCTATATAAACACACTACACCCACTCCACGCATTTATGTACATATTTACTAACCTAGGCAATAGTAAACATAACTAATAGTGCATGTGTATACCGAACCACCCCAAAATACATTTTTTGCATTTAAAAATGGCATATGCGAAATACACGAAAATGAGTATAGGTACTGTATGCATTCAAGCAGTGTGATCATTCAAGAAAGGATGCATATTTAAATCAGCATGAATGATTCACGAAAATTACACATGAAATGGCTCTTAATACAGAAAAAAAGTGCGAGACCACTTCATCACATATAAATACAATCATTTGTAAAGAAGCTAGAGGTTGAGGTAATTTCTCTAGAGGTCCTAAAAATAAAAACTCTGTTCTCTAAGAATAGTTTTACTTTAAGCAGAAGATAAGTGCAAAAAGGTAAATATTTTGGATTTGGTAAAAAAGTTTTCGTTATCAGAGGAAGAAGGAAAAAGTTCTCAGTAGCTTTGTTTTATAAAACTGAAGGTCAAATTCAGAGATCAGGGAACGCTGTGTGCACGTTTGCTTAAAGTCACTCTCTTTGTTCTGGTGAAAACATCATTTCAGACAGACTCTCGAAAAAACAGTCTACCGCTTCTGGTGAAAGTTCGACTAGGTTGGAAAATGTCGTTACCATGCAGTCATGCGCATGTTCGCTTTCAGTGATGTTTCGATCAGCATTGCTTACAGAAGGTCGTACCTGGTTGATGCTGCTCTCATCTTGTACTTCACTACCCTTCAATCGTAGTGGTGAAGTCCCCACGAATGCCGTCATCAGGATAGGTAGCCGCTGGGGACAGCACAATGCATGAGCCTTTACTGGACCCAATAAAGTATCTGCATCCAATGGTACTTCTGATTGTAGTGTAAGACAGGTGTCCAACACGCATTCTTCGCCGCATAGCATGCACCTCAATACAGGCATAACACAATTCTGCCACATGGCTCTGAACGAAAGAAACCAGGTCATATTCAGATCTCTTAGCCGGGCTAGTCCAAGGACTTTAGTTATGTGGTCCCGGTAGCGTATAGCTAGGATCGTTTCTTCCATTGTTGCTGGAGTCTTGTCTGTGACATGGCTTGCCATAACGAAGCAGGAATAGCAAAAATAAAATGCCTGATACGAGTCCCAACAGGAGTGGAAGTCCGCCAAAGATGGAATGGACGAAATTAGGAAAAATACCCAGGACTGCTTTGAATGGTGTTAACAGTCCCGAAAAAACTGTCTTAAATACACTTGCGATACTACTTGTATCAGAAATATTTAAGATTTCGTTTAGCATTTCTGCGTAGTGTAGGGGGCAATTTGTTGATAACAATGCATGTATCTCACCCGTTGTCCTTGCAACTTGGAGATCATACGTTTCTTTTGATGACGTCAAATGGGTTGGCGTCTGTAGGAGCACAGTCTTCATTCTGCTTAAAGTATCAATTCGAATAGAAGAGATATTCAAACTGGGCCAAATTTTTCCCTCCCTGTCTGGAGCGTCATTCGGAAACAACACTCGCTCACAGCAAGTGACCATGGAGCTCACGCTTACTAGATAAGGTTTTCCTGGCAGTAAGCCACAACATCTGTGATCTACAATTAGAATGTAACTCCCGTTAGAAAGTCTTCTAAAGAATGGTTCTATTTGTGTTGCAGGTGTGCCGAGCTGGTGACATGAAAGGTTATTTGAAGTCCCTTCACAGGCCCCATGCAAACTTATACCCTGACACAGAAGTATACCACTTAGCGATTTTTCACAATTATTACCACTAAGAAATACACTCTGTCCATTATTACTGTAACATGTGTGTGTATAAGGTAAGTTCCATGTTGACTTAATGTATCCTTTACCCAACCTTTCATACTGGCCTGCCTGTATATATTTTTGGCAGTATCGAAACTGGAAAGTCGTTATTGGAATAGTTATTATCCCATGTATTATCCATTCAATGACAGGTCGTTCTGACATTGTCAATGGCAATCTCTCAATGCTCAGAATTGTATAATCAGCACCCTTTTGTGCCAAGCTGATTTGTGTATCAGTAAGGTTAAAGATACTGAATAATGACGTTGTGTTGATTAAACACCAGGGCACGTAGCCTGAACGCAGATTTTGTAACGTCCAGCCAAGCTGTACAATAGAACGTAATTGGGACTGACCGTGTTGCAACATCAGTAAGTCTTGCTCTATTATATCGATTGCAGATGATACAATACTGTCCAGTGAATATATTCTGGAAGACAGAGTCATTAACCCATTGTCTACAACAGAAAGTGATTTTTCCAAATTAACACGGTCAATTTCCCGTATTTTCTCCGCTGTCTCAATTTGAGTTTCTTTCCAAGCTTCGTTGTAAGCTGCATATATAGAGGCCGCTATGAAACGTTTTTGACGCTGTTTGCGTGGTCCCATAATGAAATCACGCAAGTCAGCACCTTCTTTAAGTAAAGTCAAGTGTTGCTTAATTTCAACCAGTGTGGATGTTTGTAGCCATTCGAGGCAGAGTTTCCCTACACTGTAAGTAGTCACTATCCCTGGATGTTGTCTCTGGGAGTATCTAGGGTCTGGCCTGGTCAATGTGAACCCCTGTATTTTGTTCAGGAATCTATCTTGACAGTTATTTGTGTCTGTGGGCCAGATCAACCATTTTTTCCAATCAGGATGTGTTCTGTTTTGGTTTAAAATATGGGATACGTCTATTTCAACATCTGTAGTGCTATTACTGTCAGGTGTTGGTTTAGGAATAGACGGTTTGTTTAAGTCTTTAATTTTGGCTAGGCCAAGACAGGTTGTCTGTTGAATTGTATCATTCAAAAATATAATTTGTTCTGGGATCATGCAGGCTCTAAATAATGATTCTATCCCTTGCACTTGCCAATCTTTTGTACCCCAGATTGTTTTCGTTTCAATATTATTGTTCCAGAAATCAAAACCGAATGTTTTCATTTTTTCAAAAAATGTCTCAGAATAGATTAATTTTGTATTCGTAAGCATGGTTTTCATTCCTGTCTTATTTGACAATTTGAAATAAAATGTTTCTGCATTACTTGTGTTAAACCCTGAGAAGTATGAGAATTTTTCATAAAATGTTTTTGAACTGCCTTTTGGTGGAGTTGCACAATGTTCCCATTGGTTATAATTAAAAACATTTCTAGGTTGAGCAGATTTATGCCGATAATGGTTACCATAGTGGTTGTAACAATAAATCTGGTCATAATTAGATGAACCTTGCAAATAATCATGTTCTGTAAATTTAGCTGACATCACTAGATCAGACATATCATTAATACTTTCAAAGTCCCAATCATCAGCGAATGTGCTTGGTTTTACAAAGTCACTTAATGAAATCTTGAATTGATGAGGATACTTCAGGAGCTCAACCGGGCCATAGATTTCGTAATCAGTTTTGTCCCATGCTACCCCACCGGGTATAGGATTGGCTGTGAAGTTTACTGAAGAAAGTTCTCTTTTCTCGATGTGTGAAGACTTGTGTGGTTTCAGGACCAAGTTGATTTTCTGACTTGCTGTGTCCATTGTAACATATTTTCCCTCAATGAAATGTCCCAAGCATAGTACCATGATGAGCCAAAGTATGAGGACAAATACACCTTGTGCCACCCAGAAATCAATCCATGGAGAAATTAGATAGGTTTCTTGTATTTGATGAAATAGTTCCTGTGCTTTGTCTTTAAAAGTTTTTGTTGTTGGCTGTTCCCCAGGTTCGCTTGGATCCTCAGAAAAATCATCGAAGTTGATGAAGTAGCCAGATGCTGTTCTGTCAATTGTTTCAATTGCTTCTGGATTCCTTTTTGCTTTAGGAATTTGCTTTGTTTCATTAGCATAGTCAGTTGTTACATCATTGTAGATTGGTGTTTCTTGATGTAAAATTTTGATTTGGGTTTCAAGAGGTTTAAGTTCCATTGCTTTGTTGCATAGTCCTTGTTGATTCACTGTAGGTTTATCAAATGTGATTAGCCTCTCAGTTTGAACCTCTGTAATTGTAGCAAACTTTGGTGTTCTACTACTTCTTGGGAGTCCACTTGGCCTACTACTTGTTATCGGCCACATGATTGTGGTTTAACCAGGTCGATGGATACAACTCGGTTCTCCTTTTTACCAGCAAGGGGCAGTAATACTACTGATCTTGTCCCGTTGACAGACAAGACAGGTACTGCTTTTCTGTAAGAAGGCCCAAATTCCTTCTTTACCGCGATCTTCTCTCTGACCAGATCCCCGATTTTTGGAATCCAGACAGGCCTTGCTGGAACAGGTGGTTTCTCTTCAGTGGTTGTTGGCTGCTGTTTATGTTGCTCAGGTCTTTTCTCGTTTCATTTAAGTCCTGTAAAATAGCCAAACGATCTTTGATATCAAAGCATTTTTCTTTCACCACTGAAGTTTGACTATCGAGGTCCTGGATTAATATTCTAGTCCTAAACAATAGTTCGTACGGACTGAGACCTCTCAGAGAATTTCTTGGCAGAATATTAAGACTACGTTGGACACTTATTAAATGTTTAACCCACCCAGCTCCTGAACCTAATACCTTTGCTGTTATAGATTGCTCTATGCCTTGGTTTTTTCTTTACACCATCCCGTTTCCCTCAGGAAGGAAGTGAGAATAGTCCCGCAATGTAATGCTCATGCTGGCCATGCCCCCCCTATAAGCTCGAGAGCTAAAGGCAAGACATTGGTCAGAACGTAGCATGCTCCTAGCGTATATGCCATTATAGACTCGCAAATCTTTTTATAACAGTTCAGACGTCAGCCCAGTGCTGGGGTCTACATTTATAAGTGAAAATAGTCTCTACATGTTAATTTGACGCATTATTTATACTGTTTTTTTTATTTTTTATTATTGTTTAATCCAATCTGGAGCGAAACGCCATGGTAATATACCGTCTCGGTCGCCACTGCGATCTCTGTTGCAGTCTGGGCAGTTTTTTACAAATATGTGATGTTGCAGGCTCATTCCTGGCCACCAGTATACCGATTGTAATTCTTCCAGAGAATCCTTAAGCTTAAGGTGTCTAAGACCCTCACCCATATGTGCGTCTGCTATTAACAAGACTCTCCTGTTCGTGTTTGGAATTACCCTATCCCCCACTCCAGAGCAAAAGGAACGGAGTTTGCATCGATTATGTATGTATAATTGAGTGGATAGTTGATGGGTAATGCTGAGCAGTCGCCTTTTGATGACGTTTTCACCGCCAGCATTGTTTCCCCGTCAATGTATTTTTCTGAACGCTTTTTTGTAGCTACGGAAGCCGATTTAGTTGTTTACGCTGTGGCTGTCTCAGCCAATGAATTCCCTGCAGCGTGAACGCCATCACGCTGATGACTCAGTGAGTGTATCACTACTTGTTCCCAAAGCGATTTTTGCTTTATTGTTGCACCTGTGTCATCTTTGTAACCGTTTTGAATCCATTTCTGTAAATCGTTATTGTATGATTTTACGAATCGCACACTATTAGTGTCGGAATTTGCGATCGGCATTATCTAGCGCCATTTTTAACGCTATTATTTCAGTTTGTTGTTCTGAATTATTTTCCACTGAGTGTGTTTTTGTAAACAGAGGTCTCAGTTTACCTCCGCGCCACACGTCCTTTACAATTTCGCATGTGGCGTTATATGCTTACTTTCCCCATACTGAGGGTTGAGCATGTCCGTCTGTATATATTACACAGGCGTACTGTCGTATGGGCAGAATGTCGATTGGCAGAGGATATTCTCTTTCATATTCTAGATTTTTTAATTTTTTCATTTCCGGATCAAAATAGTATTTTACTTTGTCTGTAGCAAGATAATTTTCCCATTGTATCCATTTAGGATTTAGTGCCATAGTAGGTAAATTACATGGGCTTGTTAATGCCTCAAAAGCTGATTCTGCTGTTCTGATTGTAATACGTGTGCCGTCAGCTTGGTCTTTTTCTCTTGCTACAGCTGTTTGAACCGCATGAACAATGTTTTCCTTTATACTGAGTGTTTTTTCAGCTTCTGTGTACAAATGTGATTTGTATGCTATTGGTACCGTTTCTCCCTCATTAGAGGTTAGGTATGTGAATCCGCATCTTCCTGGGATGACTCGGATCACAAGGTTGCGTGTGTTATCGTGTGTTTGTAGTTTTGTTTTAACTAACATGTCTGTTTGTAAAGATCTCAAAATTTCTGTGTGTTTTTGAGTCCAATTGATTCTTTTAAAATCTGGTTTTATTAGGTCGTAGAGAGGTTTAACCCTCTCTGCATAACCGAAATTCAGGAAACCTAGAATTGATTGTAAGTTTTTCAGCGTTCTTGGTGCTTGGATTACAGCACATTTCTCTAGGAAATTATCAGCCAGGCTTTTGCCTTCACTTGATAGTTCATATCCTAAAAACAGGACAGTTAGATGGGCAATTCTTGACTTTTTGAGGTTGAATTTGTAACCCTCTGCTGCGAACCCAAGTATTATGGTGTTCACTCTCTTCAAGTGAGTATCCAAGTCATCATCTGTTAGATAGATGTCATCGACATAAGATAATGCCTCATCATCATATATTTGTGGTAACTCTGTTACTCTCGCTGAGAATAATCCTGGGCTGTTCTTGAACCCCTGTGGCAAACGACAGAAATTTACTGCGAGCCGTTTATTGAGAAAGCGGTCAAATATCTGCTTTCTGGTGCTATATTTTGACAAAAGAATCCATTAGAGATGTCTAATGTTGTTTTGTATTTTTTGCGCACTATGCTATTCATTAGTGCTGCACTGTGTGAGTTTTGTACTGCAAAAGTTGTGCAACATGAGTTTAGGTGTCTGTAGTCCAAAACTAGACGATATGAATCATCTGGTTTGGAGACAGGAAACAAAGGATTGTTCATTTGTGAGGTGAAAGTTTCAATCACCCCCTGGTATTCAAGTTGATCTAAGATCTCCCTGACTTGTTTTTTAGCTTCTTGCTTAATTGGGTACTGCCTCTGTGCAGTTGGTTGAGATTTTAACTGGATTTTGTGAGGAGGAGAGTCCTCATCCCATCCCACATGGTTTTTATATAATGCAGGAGCTTGAGCTACTGCCCACTTTCTTGCAAGTGTATATTTTTTATATATTGGAATGTGATTTGAGAAGGCAGGCATAATCATTTCTTCGCCATGAGGGCACTCCCTGACAAACTCCGGTGGCCAGTCTTTTTCAGCTAAAAGGATGTCGTAGCCTTTGGAGAGATTATCCCAAAATAGACCCCTTATTTTCCTAGTCTTATCTCCCTCTATACGTAATGTTATTTCATATATTTTATGAGGTTTGCTAACTCTGGTATCTGCAGTTTCCACTTGAATGTATTCATTCGTGTCCACTGTCTCCAGATGATTCATCAGGATCTTGCGAGCTATGCTCACTTCTGCTGCGCTGTCTAGCATTGTCTGAGCCCACTCTCTGTTTTTCAGCTGTGTCCTCAGGATCCTCGGCATGTTTGATTACTTTAATACTGGCTACCTTCTTTTTTGGAAATTGTAATTTTTTACTTTGAAGAGCAGGTTCCTTGTCTTTGGACTTGGTGTGCTCTTCCCTGTGTTCTGACCGTCCTCTTCTTTCCGATTTCTGGGAGGAAGTCTGAAAAGATCGAGAGGGACGTGTATCAATATCTTGATATCTATCAGGTTTCTTTACATTATCCCTATTTCTAAGGTTGTATTTTTTCTCAGAGGGCTCCCTCTGGGGAGACTTGTGTCCTTGGTCCGGAGATCTTTCTCTCCACCGAGGAGACCTTCCTCTGGACTGGAATCTTTTTTCTTTGGGAGTGGATTGTTTATTTCCATCCCAGCTCTTTTTTGGAGTGTTTAGATTATTTTTAATAAATACCTTTTCAGGATTTTCAGTTAGTTGGGGTTTCACTGGTTTCCCACCCAAACTATCTCTTCCTAGTTCTTCATAGGATTTTTCTATGATTCTGGCAAGTTAAAATGGTTGGTCTGCTATATCTGTTTCTTTCAACCTTTGGCGGATCGCCACAGATGCTGCTTCCCCCTTTATGTTTGCTAGTAATATTGCCGAGACCTGCTTGAAGTCTTTCAGTAATTTCATACCCAGAGTTAAGGCAGGTTCTAGACCGTATTCATTTTGAATCTGTTTTAGCACATCTGGTATTACCACCATGGACGGAACACCATGTATTTTTGTGTAAATGGAAGCAAAGACTGTGCCCCAAGTGTCACAGTCCTCCACATGTGGTGCGATCCCCATTGGGAGACAGTCAGAATTCTGTGTTTCTCAACAGGGGTAGTATCCGGAAATACTGCCTCTATTTGAGTGATTATTTGTGCTAACCAGAATGGAATTTGTTCCCTTTTAATGGGTATTTTACCTAGACAGGACTGTATGTTCTGTGGTGTGATTTTATTTGTGTTCCCCTGATGAGGGGTCAGCTGTGGAATTTTAATAGCTGTTTGGACTGTTGAAGTCCGCATTACATATTGGACTAATTGTCTGTATTTTAATCAGTTGTTTTAGCTGTGCTAAAAGTTCTGGTATTGACATTTTTCCAATGTCTGGATGTGGTGTGTATCCGGCTAGAACCGGCCACGTTGCTCCTGGTCTACCTAGTGGACCGAGCCTGGTGATGTGATCATTATGTTTTAGGGCGCCTTTAAACCAGAGCAGGTGCTCTTGGTATTTTAGTGGTATTTCCACCTCCTCGAAAGGAGTGTACTCATCCGGAGGTTCCTCTATCTTGTAATAGTGGAATTCCTTTGTTACAGCATTTGCTGCTGGAAAGTTTATCCATGAATAGAATACCTCTGTCTGCCGATATTCGTGTGCCTCAATTACGAATATGACCGTATCGCCTCTCGATGTCAGTCCATTTTCTATAAGTTTTAAAGTTATAGTTTTTCTTATGCTGACCGGGATGAGTATTGCATCCGGGTCAGTCTGCAGGAGACTATTGTCATCCTTTAGGAGTTGAGCTGCTATTCTAGCCGCCTCCCTTTCTCCTTCGCTGTCTGACATTTTACTGACAGGAAGGTTTTTTTGTTTTTGTTGTAGATCAGGTTTTCAAGGAAACAAAGATTAGGTGCACAATATTGTGGAACACTGTATCCTTCAACGTTGAATAAACCAAAAAACCATACATAGGAGTCTCCTCCTACTAAGTTTGGCGGATGTAACCTTTGACCCACTCCAGACGTCTTTGGAGTATTTATGGGAGAAAGGGTCTGTGTGAAAAAGCACAACTGAGTTACTCTAATGCCTTGCGTTAGATTTATCGCCTATCCAAACCGTTGGGCGCCATGTAGTGTAGTTCCTATTATCCCAATAGGCTCTGCGCATTGGAATAATATCTTCAATAGTATAGACGTAGGACAGAGGTTAACTAGGTCTTCTACTGACGATATTAGACTTAAGTTTTGTGTGCCAGCTAGCTCAGAGTTCACTAGAAACTTTCTCGAATAGCCGAGGAGGAGTTTAACCTCCCTGGATAGACAAGAAGGGATTTAGTTTCTGACAACCATAGAACATGACAACTTTGCTCTCCCTGATCAAGAGTATATCTCTAGAGTCGTGTGAAAACAAAAGACAGCTATTTTACTCAGTCAATACGTGCATACTTAGTTTCACCAGATTGTAGAGA
Organism: Lissotriton helveticus; assembly: GCF_964261635.1. Classification (NCBI taxonomy): domain Eukaryota; kingdom Metazoa; phylum Chordata; class Amphibia; order Caudata; family Salamandridae; genus Lissotriton; species Lissotriton helveticus. The sequence continues at coordinate 473,350,194 of NC_136073.1, read as the reverse complement.
AAAGAAGAGACGGGCGTGTTCAATAAAAGGTGTTATTTATTGATCAGTCTCTTTTCTCATACAAGAGAAATGAATCGCTACAATTGCAATACTTAAGGTTAAGTAGAATGCATATAATAAAAGCAGGATTATAAAATAATACTGTAAAAGCATTGATATGGTTTCTTAGCCATATGATACTTTAAAATGAGTAAAAGATATACATACATATATACATTGACTAATCGTACTCAACTGGTGCTTCTAACTATGCCTACCCCGGTGTACCTGACCTAAGCCTAATACGTGGGAAGGAGTAAGTAAGTAGCAGTTTAAGTTTAAGTTTGTTTTGCCAAGAATCTGACTCAAGAATTCTCTGTAAGGGGTTAGTCAGTTCAGTACCTGGGATTTAGAAGGCAGGAGGGCTGGTATCTCTGTCTCAGGACTCGGTATCCCAGTTACCCGCGAGGGCAAGCTGGAAACCCTGGAGGCTGGATTTCTCGGCAGGAGAAAAGACAGCGTCTTCCTCAGCGCGTCAAAAGGGAGGGGCAGCGTCCGTGGGCTCTCGCATCAGCTGGGCTCTCCGGCAAGTAGCGCTGCTCCAAGCTCATCACCACCGTGTCTTTGCTTAGGGCAGCGTCGGTATATTTATACCTGAAAGGTGCCGAGTTTGACGTAAGGATGGACATAAAACGTCAGTAAGGATGTCATAAGAACTGGTCATTCTTACATTCTTTACAGGAGTTCTCGAATGAAATCAAAACAATAGCTGCGGGGGATTTCCCAGGTCTGCTGGTGGTTTGGTTTGTTTTGAGAACTCGGTGTGCTTTCTAGGGGGCTGGAGGAATAGTGCTTGCTTAATGTGCTAGCATGCGCTATGACTTAATCTGAAAACGGGTTTCTGTGCCGTTGTATGGATATTAGTGAATTATAACTGGACAAGGGTCAGAAAATAGGAGTATCGATACAGGTCCCTATATAAACACACTACAACTTTCTCAACACACTGGTGGTTCCCCTGCCACTGCCCTTCCTAGGGCATCATTACAGACTACCAAATAACAAAGTAGGCACCGGCGTATGGGCCCCACTCCTTTTAGGACCCCGAGGCAACGGGTCAAAAAATATTGATTTGATCTTGATTGAAAATTACATTCAAGCTTATTGCTTCTAAAAGACAAAAAATAAATAAACAACTCAGAGAAAAGAAAATGTTACACTATATGCTCTATAGATAAAATACAATATTAATGTAATGTACCCATTAACAACTTAAAGTACATAAATCAGAGACCTCAGATTCACATAGCTATATCAATAGCTGGCCATGACAAGGAATGAACGTAACATGGACACATCTTGTGGGGGACTGGCAGTAGACAGCGCTTGCACTTTAGCAGGATCAGGTGTCCTGTCCCCATTAGAAAAAATATGGCTTAAGAATTTTAACTTTGTCTTATGGAATTCACATTTCTCGACATTCAAAGTAAAACCAGCATCAGTGAGCAACTGACACACTTGAGTAAGAGCTTTGTCGTGCTCCTTCTGAGTAGCACCAAAAACCAATATGTTATCACTGTAATTGAAATCATTCTTAACAGGCTAAAGGATATGTTGAATGACATCTTGGAATAGCTCTGCAGCTGATGACACACCAACCCTTAGTCTCTTGTAACGGAACAGACCAACATGTGTAGAAAATGTTGTAATGTATCTTTACTTCTCCGTGAGTTCCAATAGATGATATCCTTTATTCAGATCAAGGAGAGAGAATCCCTTTGCCACATTCAAATGTGTTATGTCAGCAATGTGTGGGCCTGGATGTCCTTCATTTTCACTGGCCTTGTTTGCTTGACGCATATCCATGCAGATGTGTACAGCTCCTTCACTGTCCTTTTTGGGTATTACCACTATTGTAGAAACCCATGTAGTCAGACCAGTAGAACACTCAATGATATTGTGCTTGAATAAAGATTCAAGTTCCTTTTCAACAGCTTCCTGTTAAGTGAAAGGCAATTCATCTGTGTCTTTCATAGTCCTGTCTTTTCCCAATCCATTAAATAATGTTGGGAATTGACTTACTATTTTGTTATGAGCATTCATGTTCTAGTTCTCGGATATCAGTCCCATATCAGTGGCTGTGCTGAAACTGAGCACACAGGCACTTAACACTTTACCTTGAAGTACATGAATAGGCACTTGTACTATTGTTTTCTTATGTTTCATCGTTGCCACAAATGAACCTTGACTTTTTAGTGGCGTTGATGCAGCCCCCGTATACACTTTAGTTTTCAATGGCATAAGGCGAGGCAACGGAGATAGTTCATTATATTTCTGCTCAGGCATGAAATGAAATGAAATGAAAATAAATTGAAATGAAAATAAATTTGTAAAGCGCAACTAAACCCGAAGGCATCAAGGTGCTTAAAGATGGTAAACTGTTTGGTCAGAGGAAGGAGTGGGAGCGGGTTATTGGTAAGCTTCCTGAAAGAGGCATAATTTATTGATGCACCACTATTGATAATTAAAGGTATTGAATAACCATTGACATTTAGCATGATCGTTGGGCAAGGTTTTAATGACTTCGGTGCTTTGTCATGTCGGTTTCTCTTGGACCGATGCTTTTCCTCAATGACCGCCAGTCCACCATGTGCATGCTTCTCTGAGGTGAACATATACATGGCACACCCATCTTCTTCACTTTCAGTTGATATTGACATGGAAGAACTAGTTGACGAAAATGTTGGTGTCTTTCAACTTCGTTTGATGTTGATTTGCCTCAGCTGATAGGTTTGCTTGGCCTTATGGGTATGCGTTGAACATCGCTTCTGGATCGTCTGAGTGGCCATTTTGTCTTCGCTTTGTGATGCACCTAATATTTATTTCTCCTTGCACTCTGTCACAAAATAGTTCTCCTTTCCACAGCCTTTGCAGACCTGCCCAATTGCGGGACATTTACATTTGTGTGTAAAAAAAATCCACACCTGAAACAACTTTTTTCTGTGGAGAATTAACTCTGTGTGCTTTCGCTTATTTCTTACATTCATGACTGATTCATTTCGGGCACCTCTGACCTCCATGTCAGCAGCTTCTGGATCAACACGCTCTTCAGCTCTGGCCGCAATGCAAATGCAAATTCACTTCAGACTACAAGTTTCTCTCAGTATTTGTCGACTGAACAAACCTGACAGGCAACCATCAAACACTCAGAGGCCTTAGCTTCCTCATCGTTATATTCATTGAACTTATTGTTTGAGCAGATCTAGCCTCTAAACACATTTTTCAATGGTCTTGCCAGCTTTCTGTCTTTCTCTCGTAATCTACATTTGGCATTGGATTGAATTTAAGAATCAAGTGTGCTTTGATTTGACTGTATGTAATTTCTTTAGCTCTCAGCATAATCTTTGACTTCTTTCACCAGCAAGATTCTTAAGCTACTTGATAAAGATAAGAGACTTGAAAAATATTTTGTAATGTTTGTGTTAATTTGGTATCAGCCACTTCGTATCACTCTTTGTGAGTTTTTTATTTATTTTGTACTATACACCAAATAAAGACCGGTCAGTGTGCTGAAAAAAAACTTTAAATAATATGGAGAAGAATGACAGAGAATGGTACTGCAAAAAAAATCATTGTATTTATTGACCTCTTAATACCACTGACGAGGCATTGAATGTTCTATATGGTGAGTAGCATGCTACTCTTGAAATCAAGATTAAAGTTTTATGATTAGTAATACGTTGTAAAGGGGGGTGCGGGCAGAAGGGTCCCTCGGAGGGACGTTCCGCCCCGTTACATACGTGTTTTTTGGCCATTGTACATTAGTTGTGTTAGGTTTGTGCTTTTGATTTCTTATGTGTTTAGTAGAGGTAAGATTAAGGTTAGTATAGTGGGGGTGAATTTGAAAGGGGAAGCAGTAATTTGTTTCTATAAGTGGCCATGTGTGCCTGTTAGTTAGGAGACATGGCTAAAAAAGGTCAGGGCAGTTTGAGAAGGATGTGTGGGAGTTCATAGTAGTCAGAAAGGTTTGGAATGGGACAGAGGTTGAAGGGAGCATTTTCTTTTTATATGTTTACGCACATGTGACTGGGTAAAGTTTTAGTGCCTGCAGTCAACTACTCTATATAAATGCAAGCAGCAAAATTTACATGGTCTGATGTGCACTTTGATCTTGTTGGGTAAAGTATGCACATTTTTCTTAAAATACTTTTACATACAAATATACACACAGCATTTCTTAAAGTTTCAGTAGCAAGTGTAAACCCCTCTATATAAGCAGCTATGTGTACATAGCAGAAGCCAATATGACATGGTCTGATATGCTCTTGTATGTTGTGGTGTAATATATATTTTTTACTCCTTCTATAAATGTATCTGTTCATAACTGGAAGCATAATTCAATGTACAATGGCACTTGTATAACAACAACCCCATCTTCATACCAAAAGAAACAGTTTGTCATGTCTGAGTATGCTTCTGTTTTGTAATTCTAGTCGTCATGTGGGGAAGAACCAGGTCTTGACTAATCTTCTGAAGCTGAGATGGTTGTCAATGGATCTTATGGTTGTGGGTTGTGAATTCCTTAGTTCTTTGTAAAACGGGATAGATGGATTCTATGCATTTTTGGCTTACAGATTTCAGACAGTATTTGACAAAAATAAGGAAGTGAATAAATACATTAATGGAGTTTAAGTAACAGTAACACATTCTCACTGTAAACACATCAGCAGCTCCAAGGTCTGTCTCATTATGGAGTGTGGAAGACAATGTTGTAGCGCGGATTTCTTCAGGAAATGTTGTGGGAAATGTAGTTTAGTCACTGAATTTGTTTGATATTGTACATAAGAATGCAGCAATACAAATATTTCTATTTACTAAATGATTTACAAACAGAAAGCAGCACCAAACAGTTCAAAACAATGGTAAAGTGTTTCAAAGTCTTATCCGTGTTTCATTGAATGATTACATTAAAAAAAAGTCACCATTTTAATCTCAGGAATGAAACACAGCCTCAGTGTCAGGCAAAGTTGTGTTTGCTATCACAATACAATATCCAATAATTTAATGTAATCATGAACCAACTACCATGTGGGGAGAGGATGGGGCATAATTGCCAGAGCTGCTGACTTTGGAGCTGGGGAACCAGGTTCGAGCCTTGGCGCGTCGGTTCAACATCCTGTGATTCTGGGAAAATCACTTAATCTCCATGTGCCTACCATAAATGAATGTGTCTTTAACTGGTGCTCATGAAAAGTGCTGGTGTATATGATTAAGTGCTGGTGCTGAGCATCGGAAACTACTGGCTCAAATTAAGCACTGCATCCATGGCTTTAGGGGCAACGCTGGGTCTGGTTGTCTGGTGGCTCAGTTGTTAAATGCGCCCACTCAAGAAATCTGCTGTGTTTCAAAGTACAGGGTCAAAGGCTCAAATCCCATCAGGTTCGCTCAACCCTTCGCTCCTACGAGGTCCATAAGAAAGTATCACTAAATTGGGTACAAATAAACACAGCTTTACGGCCAGTAGCCCCAAGGGGCTGCCTCAGGTGTGAATGTGAGCTATACAATTATACCTGTTATGATCATGTTGCTTCTCCTAGCTACCGTTCAAAACCATGTTTCTTTTGTGCAAGCTGTCAATAGGATACAAGATAAGCTGTAAGCAAAACCCTTCTGTGCAGATGTTTACCTTTTGCTGACGCCATAATTACAGGTCTCTGCCATCAAAGGTATAATCTAATATGCAAAGCTCCAGCACAAGTCATGTATTTATTTTTAACCGTCAGTTGGTGCTTGTAGGAGCCATATCGGCTGCAAGGGGTCCTTGAACTCAAATAATCTAATAATACCCTAGGAAACTGGGCATGAAACTGTGAGTACAAAAGGAGCTCCAGAAGGAATAATTTAGGAAACAATACAAATAAATTCAAGAAAGTTGTAATTGCATTTATATATCGCTTATTACCCCTGATGAGGCATCAAAGCGCTTTTTCAGTGAGTAACATGTTACTCTGGAACCCAAAAAGGATTAGCGGGGAATTAGCATAGGGAAATATTAAATTAATTTGAGTGGTGCACATATGAGTTTACTTGGATTGAAGAAGGATGGTGGAGGGATAGAAGAGGGAACAGTTTGTATTAATGAATCCAACCTATTCAACTAAACTAATCAACATCATCAGCAAATACATAAATGTATAGCTAGCATGAAGAATTAATTGTGTCAATTTTTTACATTACTAAGTCAGAACAATCACACTCACTGATGTCTGCAACCCACTTATTACATGCGAAGTTCTTAGATCTAGAAGTGGCATTAATCATTGAAAGTTCCACTTGGCCATAGATAAAGTGTCCATCAAAATCAACTTAGTCGTAATAAAGGAAGCACTGTGAAGAAATCTAGGGCCAGTGTGTAATAGTCGTTGACCTTTGTCTTGAAGGTCAATAGGAAGTAAGACCATCCTCAGAACTATTTGACGTACTGTCAAAATGGCTGTCTCTTTGAATCCGGAATGTCAAAAGTAGAAGGAAAATGATTCCTATGCTGGGATCAGAGACACTGCTCAACAAATCTATCTTTCACATGCAGTGACTCACAGTTGTATCGTGCAAGAGTAAATAAGAATTGTATCTTTGTAACATCTGAACCACTACGCAGAGAGGCACACCCAACAGTGGACACTGGAACTGCTTATTATGAGTTTATGATTTGTTGTGAGGGGCGGCGCTGTTCTTGTTATGTTGATACAAGGGGATTGCATGTATCATGTGTGTATTAATTATGAAGGAGCACCGAACAGGTTGTTCTGCACTGGTACTGCACTGTTTTTGTTACTTTCATTATTATCCTTATTAAAATGGTCATTTAATTGCATATAATTTCTGCATATGCTTGTAACTTTCCAGTATCTTCAGAATTAGAGATATATTTGATATTGCATGCTAATATTTCTGGTCCTACTATCCAAAAAACACTCACAGGCAAACAGTGGGAGAAGACCCTAGGAAACACACAGACGGCCTCCCGCAATGCAAGGTTCAAATACATGTAACTAATAACCTTCACACAACCTTCTTAACACCCAAAAGACTCTGGCGAATGACTTCTGGCACTGTATACAGTTACCTGAGCTGTGAGCTTGCGGACGCTGACTTTACGCACATGGTAAAGGACTGCGAGATATCATCTGATTTCTGGAGGGTGACTTTGGAATACATTGGCAAGGAGCTGGGAGGGGATGTACCCTGCGCCCCCGAAATATGCCTACTGGGACTCACTCACTTGGTAACAAAAGTGAGGGTTAGCTCCAGGTTCCTGACACTTGCGATCACTCTGGCCAAAAGATGCATAGCCGTAAACTGGAGGGCTGACCTGCCTCATCCACAATGCAATGGGGGAGAGATGTGGCCCAATGGGCACAGAGTGACACATGGCGCTGAAACTAGAGGAGAGAAGGGAATGTAGGAAATACGCTACTGGGGGAAGTCCTGGCATTATTTGAAACCCCGACCTGACACTACCGTTTGATTGAAACCCAAAGGAAAAGACTGTCAGTCTGTTACCCCCATGAGTGGTGACCTGCACAATGAGGAAGTGTTGACAGTATATTTTATGGTCAAGCTGGTGAGTGATGTGTTTAGTTTGGTGAACTGTTGAGTCGATATAGTTACAATGCATAATATGGTCTGTAGCAAATGCCAGCATAGAAACACACTGTTATATGCAAAGTTATTGATGTGTAAGAAAAGTGAAATAACCAATGTGGAAACTGATACTCATGTACCAGACATGCTATTGGAGGACAATGTTTATTCTTTTTTGGCGGCGAAGGTGTAAAGTCAATAATAGCAAGAAACCGATCCAAAATAAAATCAGGTCTTACACATCCAGTAAGAGTATTCTCAGATGGAGTGTCACCCACTATTTCTTCAACCTACCAGGATTAGATTCTTCTCTGGGGCCTTCATGATTTCCCATGATTAACTTGGAGGCATATGAATCTTCTAGGTAGGATTTAGTTATGAAGTGATGACCTTGGTCTCTACTGATGAGATGTCTTAATAGTAGAAACTAGGGGCCACTGAGGACTTGACTGAGTTGGCTCTAAGCTCTCTCTCGACAGGAGAGATGTCCGAACTAATTATTTCAATTGTATCCTTGGGTGTTCGCTAGTTTTTTTTTTCAAAACCGTATTTATTAAAAGTTCAAGCAGATCAAGTGTACAGCACCCCAAGAGCAGGGGAACAGACAAGATGCAAAGTACAGTAGAAAATACGTATGGCTCAAACTTTCGATTAACCCCTACCTGCCCCTGTAACCCCCCCCACAATCCCAACAGTACCAACTACCCACCCCTTATCCCACCCTAACCCGATGCACGTGATCACAGTTAGCTGCAGAAGACAAGAGAAAACACGCCAGGTGTCTTGGAGCTATCTTGGCCCCGAGGCATTCAGTCATCAGGCAGACCATCATCCGTTACAGTGGGAGGATCTAATGTCAGGTCTCTGTAGTCTGCCCACCGCTTCCAGATCTTGAAATGTTTCCGAGGGCAGCCCCTGGCCTCAAATACCGGCTTTTCCAGCCCCATGAGGAAGTCTAAGCCCGCCTTCCAGGCGCCAAGTGGGGGGGCACGGTCACTCTTCCAGGCCCTCGCCAGGTCTCTCTTGGCCACAACAAGGCCCAACAGAAGGAGATGGCGCTTATAGACGTTACCACCCACTTGTTCGAGGACATGAAGAAGACCCAACCTAGGTGTACGAGGTAGCTCCCATCCCAGCACCTCCGACAGGCAGTCCCACACCCCACCCCAGAACCGGACCAGGCCCACACACGACCACACAGTATGCACCAATGTGCCCCTCTCGGCCCCACAGCGCAGGCAATCCGGGGAAGCAATAAGGCCCGCCCTCCACAGTCTCTCCCTGGTGTAATAGGCCCGATGTAGGTATTTAAATTGTATGAATCTCAACCGCACTGCAATAGCCGCACCCCGGGGGGATTCCAGCGCCTCTCTCCAATCATCCTCATCCAGCGGTCCAACATCCACCTCCCAGGCGGCCTTCAACGACACCAGAGAAGAGGAGCAGTGAGTGACCAGCGATTGGTAGATTTTCGAGACTTTTTTATCCCCAAGGTCACCCATGAACAGCTTAGCCTCGACGGGGCTGAAGTCTGGAAGCTGGTCCAGCTCCACTAGGCTCGGCGCCAGCGCATGACGAAGCTGTAGGTACTTAAAAAACTGGGTCTTGGGCATCGCAAACTCACTGCTGAGCACTTCAAAGGACTTAAGGGTAGTTCCGGTAAGTACGTGACCAAGCGACGAGATCCCTATGGAGTCCCAGCCACCAAACCCTTGCAAAGAAGCCAGCGCCGGGAGCCGCCCGTTATGCCACAGCGGAGTTTCGGCCGTCAGCCGTCCCCACCAACCCATTCGACGTAGTGCCTGCCTCCAAATCAGGAAGACCACTTGTGTCGCATGCGGCAGCGACTTCCGCCGCCCCGCTGAATACAAGAGGGTATGGAGCGTGGCATCACCCATCAGAAAATGTTCCAGGGCATACGCTGGGTCATCGCGGCCACCGTACCACCACTCATTCAAGACCAGCAAATGAGAGGCTTGATAATAGGACAATATGTCAGACGTCGCGAGGCCTCCACAGTACGTGGACAAAAAGCAGGTCCGCAGTGCCACCCTAGAAGCACCCCCAGCCCACAAAAACCGGCCTAATAGGGAGTTCACACGCCGGAACCACTGTGGGTCCACTCTGTATGGATGGTTCTGTAATTGGTACAGTAGTCTAGGGAGGGCCACCATCTTAAAAATAGCAGATCTGCCATAGATATTCAGAGGCATGCGTGACCATGTCTTAACGTCTGATTGAACCCTGTCCCACACCGGTTGTATGTTACGCTCCCAGGCAACAGCGGCAGACTCCGACAGGAAGACTCCGAGATACTTCAGGCCACCAACCGCCACCTGCAGTTCCACCGCCCAAGGAGACACTTCGCGTCGGCCCCCCAGCATCCAGAGGGTCGATTTGCGAGGGTTAAGGTACAGTCCCGAGACCTCCCCAAACACACGCATTATCTCCAAGATACGCGGACCCGAACGATCCAGGTCTGTCAAAAAGAAAAGAACATCATCCGCATACAGTGCGATCCTGTCCGTGAGGCTCGCACTCCACACAAAGCCACGAAGCTGTGCATCAATGCGCACCCAGGCCGCCAGCGGCTCCATGACTAGCGCAAAGAGATATGGGGACAGGGGGCACCCCTGCCGGGTCCCCCTAGCAATCGGGAATTTCTCCGAAATGGCGCCCGAGACACGCACCGAGGCTGTGATGTCGGTGTACAGCAGTCGGACATATGAGACAAAGACTGGGCCTAAGTTGAGACGCGGCAACAGAGCAAAGAGGTATGCCCAACTGACAGAATCAAACGCTCTGTCGATGTCCGCCAGTAAGAGCGCCGCCCGCTCCCCAGTCGCCCCTATCGCACCAATCGCCACCTGCGCCCGTCTGATGTTGTGCCTTGTCGCCCTGCCCGGCATAAAGCCCGCTTGATCCGGGTGGACCAGATCCGTCACATACGGGAGAAGGCGATTCGCCAACGCCTTAGCCAATAATTTGGCCTCAAAATTAATAAGAGAAATCGGGCGATACGACTGGTGTCTGTCAGGGGGCCTGCCCGGTTTCAGGAACACCACTATTTCAGCCTGACGCCAGTCGGCCGGCAAGCAACCAACCTCTCGCGCCGCCTCCAAAGCCCTCCGATAGTGTGGTCCCAGCTGCAAATGAAATTTCTTGAAAAATTCACTAGGGAAGCCACTCGGTCCCGGCGCCTTGCCCGTGTTAAGCTGTCCCAGCGCGTCGCCCAGTTCCTCCGCCGACAGGGGAAGGTCAAGGGCTGTCCTAGCCTCCTCCGACAACGCCCGGGGGGGCAGGTCAGCTATGAATTTGTCAATCGCCTCCGGTGGGAGACAATCACGCGAAGCGTACTGTACCCTATAATAGTCGGCAAAACTCGCCGCAAGCGCAGCAGGGTCCGTCATAGCAATCCCCTCCCTGTCCGTAAGTCCCGGCAGAGAGATCGGCTGTAGAGTTCGCTGACACAGGCGGTGGAGCATAGTGCACGATTTGTCACCCCACTGGTACACCCGACTGCGCGTGGCCAGCCAGGCCTGACGAGCCTCGTCCAGCAGGATCGAAGCATAGGAACGCTGCGCCTGAAGAAGTAGCCGAAGCGCCACATCCCCTGCATTGTCACCACACTGTCCTTCCAAAGTTCTCACCGCCGCCGCAGCCGCCACAGTGGCCTCCCGACGCCCCCGACGGGCAGCAGCACACCAGGCGATGTCCACACCCCGCAGCGTGGGTTTCATGGCCTCCCAGACCGTCACACTGTCCATGCCGTCGGTCAAATTCTCCCGCCAATATTGGGCTATCGCACCGCGCAAGTGGGTCGTATATTCTGCCCGTTGGAGATGCCACGAGGACATCCGCCAACGGAACGGCTGACGGGGTTTACACAGTGCAATCTGTACTGCGACCGGGGAATGATCTGACAATCCACGAGGCTGGATCACGGCCTGCTGCACCCTATCAAGGAAGGCCCCGGGTACAAACACACAGTCTATCCGGGAAAAGGAGCCATGCACCGCCGACACAAACGTGTACTCACGCGTCCTTACATGCAGATGTCGCCATGCATCCACCCAACCGAGCCCATCACTCATAGCTCTCAGACGCGTAGGGGCAGGCGCCCCCGCGGCCACTTGCAGTCTCCGCCTGTCCAGAGTCAAATCCATTACATCATTCCAGTCACCCCCTATGACAGCTAGGCAGTCCGGAATATCGGCCCACAATTCAAACAGGCGCTCCGCTAGAGACCACTGCAGGGGAGGGGGAGCATACACACTGCCGAACACCACAGGTTCCACTCCAATCATGCCCTTGACAAACACAAACCGACCCTGGGGATCAAGCCAATGGCGCTCGTGAACATAAGATAAGCGTCGATGGATAAGGACAGCCGCCCCTCTCGACCCCCTGGTAAAACCTGCATGGAACACCTGGGTATAACCAAAACGTTGTAGACTCAGCACCTTCGTTCCTAACATGTGTGTTTCTTGCAGCAACATGACATCTGCCGAGTCCCTCTTACCCCAGCGCAGCACTGCCCCCCTTTTAATTTTGTCCAGCATGCCCCTGACATTCCAGCTGAGAATCCTCATGGAGCCACTAACAGGCGCCGCTCCTGAAGAATCACCCATAGTCTCGGTGGGAGAGCATCTGGAAATCCCCGGACCCAGCCCAAGCACCCAGTAGTACAAAAACCACAGCAGCAAAGATCACGTGCATCCCCAACCAACCACCCCGCATCCCCCCCCACCCGAACACCCACACAACATCCTCAACAACCAAACCCCTGCCTATCCCCCCTCCCCCACCCCTATACCTCAGGAAACAGTGAAGTACCTGTCGCGGCATAAAGAGCCCCGGGCCCAAAACAGAGCGCCCAAAGCCCCCCAGGCCAATGGATCCCCTCACACACCCCAACTATCAGTACCTCCCCTTGGGGCCCCCCTCGAACATGGGAGGAATGGGCCGCCCATGGGTCAGCACCCCGAACCCCGTTACGCACATGTGGTCCACCGCATAAGCGCAGCGGGACAGAACAACCTTAAACAACACGCCCACCCCCTGTGGGACCAGCCACGGCCCAGGCCACCCTACACCACACACCAGCCCATCAACCAGTAGTGTCACCCCTACGGCCACCAGCCCAGGCTAGAAACGAAGGACATGCATGAGACAGGAGAGGGCCCTACAACCCTCAGGACCCAGTCCCAGACTGAGCAGTGTCTGACTGTGCACCATCCAGTAGGCCACCCCCGGATCGGGAGCGTCGTCGCGACCTAGACTTCCGGCGTCTCCTGCTCCCGTTGGAAGATTCGCCCCTCTCCGGCGATGACCCACGCGATGCTCCGGAGTTCAGGCCCGGCTGGGCATTCGGACGGATCCTGACAGTCTCATCCGTCCATTGAAAAACCGCCTCCGGAGTGTCAAAGAAGTGGGTCTTGGAATGAAACACAACACGCAGACGTGCAGGGTACAACAGCGAATACTGAATTTTCAGTCCACGCAACTTGGCTTTCGCATCCTGGAAGGATCGGCGCTGCTGCTGCACCAGCCTGGTATAGTCCGGAAAGATCATTATCCTGTGACCCTCAAACGATAAGTCCTCCTTTGCCCTTGCTTCCCTAAGGATCACATCCCGGTCATGAAAATTCAGGATCTTAGCGATGACCGGACGCGGTCGCTCCCCCGCCGGCGGCTTCTGCGCCAAGGCTCTATGGGCACGCTCCACCACAAAGCAGCGTGATAAAGCGTCCGGGGGAAGCCAGCTCTCCAACCAGTGCGCCAAGAATGAATCCATGGACCCCTTCTCACAATCCTCCGGAAAGCCCACAAAGCGCAGATTATTCCTTCGCGCCCTCCCCTCCGCATCCTCGACACGGAGCGCCAGCCCTTTTTGGATCCTGGCCATGTCTTCCACCTTCTTTTTCAGGGCCACCACATCGTCCTCCACTCCAGTAATCCGAGTCTCGGTTTCGGTGATGCGGGCCACAGCATTGCGGAGATCCTGGCGCAGCAGCATGACATCGGCGCCAACAGCCCCAATCTTGGCATCAAGCATGTCTCTGGACTGCGTAATGGCGGCCATCAGGGCCGCATTATCAGGACCTGCGCCCTGGCCCCCACCGGAAGCCCCGGATCCTCCACTGGGCCCCGTGAATTTATCAATTGTCCCTTGCTTGGCGGACCCAGTGCCGCCCCCTCCTCTCGTCATGGTTAGCGGCAAGGAAAATGGCCACACTGCCCCAGTGGTGGGCCCCTCGTTGACAGCAATGCAGTAGGTATGGCCACCCAGGGGGGCCAGGGAAACTCCGTCGGGGATCAGATGCCGTCTCCAGTGAGCACCCCCAGCACACCAACACCGCAGCCCAGCTCCAGGCGGCAAGCCCCAGCGGGAATGCCTGGCAGGATAGTCACGGCACTAGGGAAGGGCTTCCAGGATCTCAGACTGGACCTTACCCAGAACCCACGAGCCGGGACGCGCAGAGGAAGGTCTCAGGAATCGGGGACGTCCAGCCCCGACGACCGCCCGGCCACTCCACACCCCACCCGAGTCACAAAGCAGCGGCCAATGCAGAGCAGACACTCCGGACCACCGGAGGAGAGGAGGAGGGGGGGGGCACTCACAGTTCGTCTCAGGCTACCTGTAGGAGACCTCCACGTACATCCGGGCAGCAGGCTTGTCCCTCCAGGCACCATCCAAGTCCGACGCGGCGTGTAGAGCACTAGGACTCCATCTGCTCCGGGCCCACTTCTCAGTCCAGGAGCCAGGGAAGGCACCACCCGGCCAAGGCCCACCAAATTCGAGGCCCCGGCGTCCCCAGGGCCAGGCAGGCAGCAAGGACACTCCAGCGCCCCAGAAACCGAGGTAGGATCCAGCGGGGACTCCCTCCGTCGTCTCACCGGCCCCAATCAGTCCAGGGAGCAGGGCCGAGGAGTCGCGCCTCAGAGCGCACGCTATGTGGAGATTACCAGGCCACCGGGCAACGGGGCGCGATCCACGACCAAGTCCCTCAGGGTCCCTACAGATGATGCCAGCGGTCGCCGCTCACAACAGGTGCCGTACCGACCCCAGGAGCCAGCCTCCACGACCCCCAGTCACGCAGACACAGACCGGCCCGGGGTCGCAAAACTCGAGGCCCCGGTCCCTCGGGGTCCACACAGGCCGCGGCGCCCCCAGACCGCCCCAGGAGCACCCCAGGGGCAGCCTCCGAAGACTCAGGCACTCCCAGATGTCCCCGTGGGCTCCGGCGCCGATGCTGCTGGGTGAGGGTTCCCCCGACCGGCTCAACCACTGGCCGACGGTCTCGGGTCTCGAAAATCGAGGCCCCGGCTCCACTCGTGGGCAGTAGGCCGCACCGCGTCGCCAGCAAGTGCGGGTCGCCGGAGCAGCTGATGAAGCGGGGCGGCACACCGGACAGGTCACGGTGCCACCCGGAACACTGCTAGCTCAGGTAGGGCAGTTTGCGGGGCTCGGGGGCCAGGATAATAGTCGGATAACATGTGGGCCGGCGGGAGCTCCTCTAAGCTGCGACCGCCATCGACGCCCTCCAAGCCACGCCCCCCTGTTCGCTAGTTTTTTTAAAATCAGTAATTCCTTTAAGTATTGGAAAAAACTGTTGTAGCATTCAGAGCTGCTCTGATCTGTTCATGCTGTTGTCTTTCAGATTTTATCATAGCTTTTTTTTTTTGCAAACACTTCTATCCCTCTGTAGTAACGTTTTTTTTCAAATCCGTGAGCTTTCTGTGTGGCCCGTTCATATTTTCTGGCCATTCTCTGAACTGTTTGAGGTCTCTTTGAACACTGAATGTCATTTATTAGTACACCTGCTCACTGAAGAGTTCAGAGGAGCAAATGCATTGGCAAAAGCAGTTAAGGTAGAGTTAGACTGTCTGGAAAGCACTTTTTCCTACAGCCACTTCGCTCTACTAATAGCTATATATTTTTAAATCAATAGTGGCATTTGATGAGAGGATCCAATCAAAGACATCACCTCTGGTATTTGTCAGAACAGAGTTACCTGTATGGTTTAAATGTTTTTGTTAACAAGAAGAAGCATAGTAGTAATTGAACATTGCTATCTCCCATGCTTTTCATTTCAACACGTATTGTATAATGCATGAAATGGTTCTAAAGAAGCCCAAACTTATTTGAAATATTATGTGTTATGTCTCTGATCCTGCTTGTGTGATATAAGTTGAGGGAACAGGAGAAAAGGAGACATATCAAAAAAGTAAGCCTGCCACTCCTTCAACAGGGACTCCTCCGTACTGCCTTTTGACTTTGTTTACTGTTAATGTGTGGGTGATTGCCCTGGCCCTCACCACAGTGTGGTGACCCGCTTCATCCTGAGTGGTCTTCTCCCTTTCACTTCTTCATTGCCATGTGTTGGACTTAGCCCTTTCTGCAGGGTCATCGCCAAACTGTGTTCTTACACCCTCCTATTTTCTGGCACCATTTATGCTGACTTTTAGTACTCTGTGCACTTTACCACTACTAACCAGTCCTAACAGGCGTGCGCTCTCTCTTTAAAACATGGTAAGATTGGCTTACACCCGATTGGTCCATTTCGTTTACTTGTAAGTCCCTAGTAAAGTGGTGGTACATGTGCATTAACTGCTACTAGTCTATAAGCTAGATCTCCTGAGAAATATAACTGCAGGAATAGAACTATCCAGTAGGAGTAGTGGCAATTTCCCAACCCTATACTACAGACTAAAATCGAGTTAGTAGCAGTCCCCAAGAGTTACAAACAGCAGATTAGAACCATTTTGACTACGGGATTTATGGTCTCCGCGGTTTGATTTCATGAATGTATGACTGGAAAAAAGCACTTGTGAAATTGAACACATTAATTGCTTTTAATTTGTGAATTTAGTTTCTCTGGTTTGTGTTTCTGTTTTGTAATAAGTTTTTCACATCTTGGTTTTGTTTGATGTATTTAAAGTGTCTGTGTACATATCCAAAATTACGAAAGTGGTCCCTTTTATGACAAAAAATGAACTGTGATTTTATGGAAATTAATGAAAGATTCATAGTAAATAAATACAAGGGCCAATTAAATTGAATTATTGGTCCCATTTTCAGAATTGGATAGTGGTGTAAATAGACAGCTAGAACATTTTTGGGATAATTTATTAGAGAGGCCTATTCTAGCTGATACTAAGGGCCCAACCCATTGAAATACGTGAAACTTTTAAAAAGTCTGTATTTTCTTGCTTTAGCCACGTAGTGCCCGCAGACGGTTTCTTGGTCACATGACTAGGTGTGGTTGGCAGATGGCCTTTGTGTATTCCTCCTGGACGGCCACACACAATATGGAGTTTAGGTGTGCCTGGATGAACCATCACTTGCAGGATGGGGGTGGCACAGATGGACACAAGCCCCACTTACACCTGAATAGGCTGTGTCCTGCCTTTCACACAAAGGACTGCATACCCCCTGTAGTTAGTCTGGAGCCAGGGCAGGGGAGGCAGTAAGTCCGAACATTTCAGCGTTTCCCACTTCAAAGGAGGTATAAATATTGGACCACAGAGACTAGCTCTTCAGTACACTTCTGTACCCCTGGGGATACAACAAAAGGGCGGCTGTGCTGCTTTGCTGCTAGGCCTGCCACTCTGCTGCCCTCCTGCTCTGCTGCCTGCTACCCTGCTAGCTGAGGATTGGACCTGTACCCTTCATTCCAGCCTGAAGTGGTTCCAAGGGTCAGCCAACTGACCTCCTGTAATGAGCTACAGGGACATAACAAGCTCCAGGGCCTCCCTGCAGCTGACCAGCTAATCTATTACCTGGACATGCAACTGGCCCTGCCTGAGCCCTGCTGGTGTCTGCTGATGTGGTTTCCTAACCTCCAAGTGGTGCCGCTCCGTGTCGGGACCTTTGGTGTGGCCTCATTTAAGCTCCACTGAAGTTTTTAGGCTCTTCACAAACTCGATAGGGCCCATTTACACCAAAATCTTGCCACCCACCAGCACAAAGTTCCTGGAAACCTGAGTCTTCACGTTATAGCAACAGCCTACGACACTCAGCACCGCGAAATCTGCACTTTATAGTACAGCATCGACAGCTCGTGCAGATGGCCAATGTGAAGCTCCAGCAATGACTGTCCGTAATGCCGATGGACGCTTCTCACCACAGTGATGACCATCCATGATGCCCATCCTGCTTTTCACACTCCATCGAGGAGCATCTGCAACGTTCCCCCTGCTCCTCGCTTAAGTTTCTTCCCAGCAAAGTTTGTGTAACCATCATTCTGTCTGAGGAGTTATTTGTAAAAGCATCCCATACCTTGATCTTTTTAGGTGGAAGGGATCAAGTAATAAGGCACACATTAAATTATTTTACAGAATTATATGGCGCCAAAAACACACAGGTCTGGAAGAGATTTTCATAGTAATATAACATTGTACAGTTAATATAGATCACAAGGTCCGAAATTGAATGCGAAAACAAATAATTGTTAGCAGGTACATCACAATAAGATATGGGAAGACTCGAGAGGAGGATAGAGTGGGAGAGACGTGAGAGGGGGGTAAAGAGGGCAAGGAAAGGGGAGTGGGAGAAAAGAGGGACTGGGAGAGAAATATAGACTATGTAGGTCTTGACGATACCAAAGGGGATGATGGACCCAAAACCGGTCCCAGGATGCTTGTTTCCGGTCCAGATAAGACATGGCTTGGCAGTTCGGGCTGGACTTTTCCCATGAGGCACAGGGTCAGACTGATTTGCATATGGCCATGTCTGAACGGGGGTGGTGGAGTGAGCTAAAGAATGATGATGGATTGAACCCAGATCAGTTGACTAGGGGAGAGTGTTTGATTTGCTCAAAAGTTCCGTCCATCATCCCCTTTGGTATCGCTTTGTTCGCCCTAATTCGGCAGGGTATGCCCAGATATGGGTCCCTTGCTCACTTTGCCATTGGATTCAAGATAGCCTGGCTGATGAGGATTATGAACCCGAAACCGGTCCCAGGATGCCTGTTTCCGGTCCAGGGAAGACATGGCTTGGCAGTTCGGGCTGGACTGTTCCCATGAGGCACAGGGTCAGATGGATTTGCATATGGCAATGTCTGAACTGGGGTGGTGGAGTGAGCTAAAGAATGATGATTGATTAAACCCAGATCAATTGACTGGGGGTGAGTGTTTGATTTGCTCAAACGTTCCGTCCATCATCCCCTTTGGCATCGCTATGTAGGTCTTGAAGCAGAATGAGAGGTTAAGGAGAAGGATGAAAAGGGTGAATGAGGGGATCATAAGGGGAGGCAGAGGAGGCAAGGAGAGAGTCAATGATAGAAGGGGAAACCTGAGGAGAGGAAAGGAGAACTAGAGAGGACAAAGTGAGCATGAGGGAAAAGGCATAGTGCGTGAGGAAGAGGGCATGTAAGAAAAGTTCGACTGAGAGAGGGAAATGGGTTAAGTAGGAATAGATTTAGGCGCAGGAAGGGTAAGAGACGGTGGGTGAGGGCAAGAGATGGTGTGTGAGGGCCAAGGAGAACAGAAGGAGATGGTGAGAGGATGGATTATGGGAGGGGCGTCCAGTACTCCAGGCATAGTGAAGGAGGTGCTGGATGCAGAATGAGGTAGAGGGATGAAGACCTTGAATTCTTGTTTGGTGATAGGTGTATCATGGCTGACAGAGTATGTAGTTCAAAAGGAAGGATTCCTCTGTTCCAACCAGGACATTTAAGTGGTTTAGTTGTCTTTGCATGTCATTTGGTACTGAAATTCTAGAAATCAAACTAAGGGGGTCATTATGATGGCGGATTTTCCGCATACTCCGGGCCGGCGGAAGCCACCGCCGGCCCGGAGTATGCGGGAAATCCGCCGAGGAGGCCTGAAAGACCCACTGCCAAATCAGGATGGCTGGTGGGTCTCACAATCTGTCCGCCGCTTTTCCGCCGCGGTCGGAAGCCGACCACGGCGGAAAAGCACTAACATGGCTGGCGGTGTCTATCAGACACCGCCAGCCATATTAGGATGTAGGGAAAGTAATGCTTTTCCGCGGCGGCTTTTCCGCCGTGGAAAAGCATACGGACATTCACTTTGGGGGCCCGTTGCGGGCCCCCTGGGTGAAGGTTGCGTGGGGGGTGCACATGGGGGGTACCTATGGTACCCCCCTGCCTTTGCGTGCACGAAGCGGCAGGCACCGCGCGGTGCCTGCCGCTTTGTGCATGCAAATGCACAGCTTTCGTTTTTTACATTGCGGCGGGTGCTGCTTCAAGCAGCACCCGCCGCAATGTAAAACATACAGGATGTGACCGCCAGAGTGGCGGTCACATCCTAATTGCCATGGAGGGACCGCCGCTGCCCATGCGGACGGTCCCTCCTACTCAGGGGGTCCGTCCGCCATCCTAATCGGCCCCTAAATGTTGATGCCGGGCGTTGGGTAATGAATGCTTCACATCCTGGCTCACATCTGCAGAAGGATATACCTAGTGTTACATTACTTCAAACCTGATAAGTCCACAAATTATCCAAAACTCTGTTCTGGTAGAACACCTCCACTTATTTGCCTACCATTCTATACTTGCATACATCTGTTTGGGTATAACATTAGTTAGATTTCATGCTGTGAGTGCTGTTGCTTCCTTAAGCACAGAAGGCAGTTCCATGTTCATTTCCGCTAACATTTTGAAAGAACTGATTTTGCTCTTTTAGATAGATTTGTGGAACCAATCAGCCAATAAATTCAGTCCCATCAATCATGACATTGCCCAAGTAACTGCTCAGTGGCTACCAATAAATCCAACCCAGCAGCCAAAGTTGCTGCCCCTTAAGTAATAAAACCCAGCAGTGGTCCATACCCTCCAGATCACCAATGGGCCCAACTATGCATCCATGTAGTTACGGTTTCTACGTAGCTCAAATACAGGCCAGTTCCTCAGTTGATGGTAGTCACTGATTGGAAGTTACAGGTTATTTGTAAGGGATGGGAAATTGCATTCTTACCCTTATCACTGCACTCGAATATAATACTAGTCTAGTTCGGTTGCTGCCATTTGTATTCCCTTGTTCAGCCGGCAATTTATATGTTAAAATTCAATTGGATATTGAAAGCTTTGTGACTACTTGAAGAACCAATTAAGCCACACTAGAAGGGGAGGAGCTACAAACATAATGATATTACACAATAATCATAAAAGCAGCAATTGCAAACATAACAAATTCTCAAAGTCATAGTCATGTTATGCTATCACTTTGTCTGAGTTCCACCGCACTGTATTTCAGTAAACGTCATACATATCATGAAATCTGGTTTACAGAAATTTGAAGTTCAAATTAATCAGCTACCATATTAGAAACTGTTCATCTCAGACACTAGTAAAAATGCTAAAATGTGTGAAATTCACACTTATTTAAAGGGATCCACAATTCCAGAAATGCACCTATTTGTAGCGTCACTACAGTGCTGAAAAAGGTGAATAGGGAATATTAAGGTGAAGTATTGCTGACTTTCCTGGAGATGCTGGCAGTAGCGGTCGTGAAGGCAGACTCTGCCGGAAAAACTTAAAATAGGTTACAACAGATATACAAACTGGTACTGAAGGTCTAGTGTCCTACTTTGCATTTACTAGGTGGGACCGTGCCTCTATTATTTAGAGATGAAAAGCTTGTGTTCCCATTAGTTGGTTTCTTGTTGGCTACTGGAAGAACAATTGGATCTTCAGTGCCAACAGTTCTCTGTGAAACTCTTGTAGTGGTGTCTCTTTTACTAAGTTATCAGTTTCTGGTCTGCAAAGATCCATCTTCTGTTCCTAGAAGATTCGTTTTTTTCTTCGCCACTGCTTCAAGGTTGACTCACCTGCTCTCAGGGTCTCGTGGCAGAACTTGAATTGATCCCTTTTTATGTAAATAGCCCCTTATGTATGGAATCTATAAACTGAGTCTATATAATAGTTGGCATGCCGCCCTCATCGGTTGTTACCTTTAGTAGGGCACATTTCCGCATGGTTGTGCCCTGTCTTCAACGGCACAATGATTAGAAAAGCAATGGAGTGGAATACACCAGGAGCAATTCCAATTTGTTAAAATCAGTACACGTACTGAAATGCATCACTTTGTCAGATCCTGCACAGATTTCTTATGTTTCACATAATCATCTTGAAGACAAACTCTTGCAATGTTCCAGTATGCTGCTGCCTCTCACTTCCCATGGCTTAAATTTTGTATTTAAAAGAGCAATTGTGATAAAAACCAATCCCCTGTGTTTTTGTACAACGCTCTAGAAGAGATTGTTCCAAACCACCTACTTTCAAGCCTCGATTTTAGCTGCTTGTCTATCTGATCCACTCATCTGCATGGCAGAATATGGTTAATCAAAATGGCATCTGGGATAAATATTGTGGTCTACATGCTCCTTATAAAAATATTACTCCTTTGGGTGTAAATTTTCTATTAATAACTCCAATGGGGCTAAGTTTCTGTAAAGAATATTTTGGAATAATATTTTTGGCTGATGATATTTCATCATTGATATTCTGGTGCCATATTTATCAAATGTGTGTTTCATACTTGGCATGGTTATTAATAAACTACCCCAATACGTGTCTACTCATTATATCCAGAAGTTTTGTATCCATCTGTGTTTTATGAGCAATCGCCAATGCTTATAGTGTGTCTTGCATGAATTAGATTCGGGGACATCTTAACGATTTGGGGCCCCGTCTCATCTTATCATGTGGGCCCCTGTTCGGAACATCTTTGAATGTATGATCCGGGTTCAGCTCTTTCATGCGCTCTCTTTGACCAGGTCACTGACACTGCACAGGTACACTCTTCCAAACTCTAAATGTGTTTACATCTAATATTCAGGGATAATGATGTGTTTTCAATATTGTAACACAGCAGCAGCTCACTAATATTGCAAATAATCCCTTTGACGCGCTCCAATTTCTCATAAGTGAGGTCATGTGTTGATCTAAAAGAAACTTTCTTTTACGGCTGTTACATGAAACATAAACACAGTATTTGTTTGCAACAGACTCTCTCACACATCACCCACTGGACAAATAAATTAAAGGAAAACAGTATTTAAAACAATAACATTCAGAAATATTCAAGGTCATCGGGGCAAGAATCTTTGTGGAATAGACCTGGCTCTGTTAGGAGGCCCCCTGAAAGGCTGGGTCCCTGGACCAGGGCCCAGTTTGCCCATACCTTAAAACATCTCTGATTAGATTGCTTCTTTCCTGTGGGACAGAACCCAGGATGAGGGAAGCAACCTCCCTGTCCACATCTCACAATGCCAAATGTGGGGTTGCACTGGAATCCATATTCTTTAAATGTATACGGAAGATTGAAGGGACATTGTAGTCCTTTATATTGAACCTATTATTGATGCATTTGAGCCTCAAAGATGGCATATAAACAAGCAGTTATCAGATTTTTGGCTAGCCAATACTGATCCAATAAGAACGCTCATGAATAATTCACTCTAAACAACCATTTGCTTAGCGGTTCCAAGATTCTTAATTCTATTTTATAATAAACTGTCTTCCAGTTTGTAGTTTGCAAAGCTTCT
Source organism: Lissotriton helveticus (assembly GCF_964261635.1). Lineage (NCBI taxonomy): Eukaryota > Metazoa > Chordata > Amphibia > Caudata > Salamandridae > Lissotriton > Lissotriton helveticus. Next base: position 473,327,054 of record NC_136073.1, on the reverse strand, counting down.
ACCAGCTTTCCCTTCTGGAGCAAATTACACTACATTTCAGATTCATTTTAGCCTTAGATAATTGTATTAATGTTTTTTACTGTAACTGTAGAGGGATGAAATAACAAGCTATGCTGTACCCCCAGCACGCTTTTGGTTTACAAACAGTGGGGCTCTTCTTTACATTGTCTTCATGGATTCAGTTTCAGCCCATACTCTTAAGACTTCATCGAGGCCTCCTGTCTAATTGTTCATGGAACAGCTCAATACAAGTAGTCTCGGCTGTTTAAAAGGTTTAAAATTATGAAATCGCGTACATCCTTCTGATGCTAAATGAATTGACAGTGGTTTTTGTACTTTTACTGTGAGTGACTCTCACTAACTGAGTTCCACCCATGGTAAATTCCTAGTAATTGGACTGAGCGTTTTAAGCACCAGTGTTTGCCTTTGAAGATGAGGCCACTGCTGCGCAGTTAGGATAAGGGGCACTAGGTTAGTTACTTGTGAACACGTGTGCACATGCCTGCGCTCACGTGCGGATTGCACTTGAGACTACCATTGTGTGCAGCTCCATATTTGCCTACAAGTAGCCTGACGCAGAAGGCACTCTGCAAGGATTAGTACTGACCTAAGGAAGGCCTTATAATATGAGTGGGAATTCATAGTGTAGGTAAGTGGTTCTTAACCTTTTAACTTCTGTCGACCCCACTTGACCACTATTAGAATCCAGGAACCCCCACTAAATAATCATTGGAAACCGGGGCCCCCCATGGTGCCTTTTTCGGAAGCCGGGATCCTGCCTAAAACAATTTTGAAGATCTGAACCACAAAACAATACACAAACGATGAAATATTTGATTGAAAGTGTGTATATGATACTGGCTCTCCCCACTTCCAGCCAGCGAAGAGAGAGTCACGGACTCCAATATTGTGTGGCAAAAACAGGTCTTTATTTCTCACAAAGCCATATGACGCGTTTCGGACATCAGAGTGTCCTTGATCACATGCGGAAACGCAGTCCGCCTACATTTTTATACTATTGTGTTTTACTTCCCCCATGTCACGTGATAGATGGACATAAACAGTATACTATGTTGCAATATCCCAGCATACTATGTTGCAATATCCCACATAGTCTGTTTTCCAATCAGTATGCATTATAAATCGGGCAATTGTAATTTCCAATGTACTGGAAGTGTGTTTTCAGCAGGCGACATTTCAATGAGTCTATCATGTTTGAAAAAGCACATGTTTTTTTATAACTGCATAAATACAAATAACTTATTGCATACATTAAGCATTGGTTCAATTGTTACATATAAAGTTATCTGAATTCAATAAATAAATATATGTATATATAATTAAATATTATACAATTAATTGAATGATAGATAATAAATATACAGTGTGGAAAACCTTTTCTATTGCTGCATGGATGCAGTTTAAAACATTTGATACTAGATAATCGACAGAACTGTGCAAAGACCCACCTGATATCACAATAGTTCTTCATATTCAAACATTTGGACATAGTGTGGGGGACTGCTGTACGGAGTGAAACTCCTAATACTGCATTAATGCTGTAACCTATTGTAGCCCCATTAGTTCATACTGGTCACCTGTCTAAAATATTGTAACAACTATATACACTAGGGATGTCTTCTGATAAAAGCTAGAGCATAGATCGCTGTATGTATAAAGTGCAAAATTAAGTGCATAACCAAGTGCTGCTACCTTGGGAGGGCAGCCGCCCAACCAAGCTATAAAGTGCTAGTGCAAAGAAACGATAAAGTTAAAAGACAATGGGATTAAAACAGTGAATTAGCAGCTGAAAACCAGTTTGTGCATATACCTACGCCACATCATGCCTGAATTAATTCATTCTTATATGTCTAATTCCTTCGTACTGTTACATGTGCTATGGACATGGGCAGTATTGTCTACAGGATCGCTATTAAATATCATATCTAATCTTTCCACGTTACAGGAAATTGTGCAGATCCTCCCTGTTGTTAAGCCCTTTGGGAGTTCTGCTATCAAGCACTAGAATCATGTGAGATTCTAGTTGGCGCAGAGACCTTTCCCTATTCCCTCCTCTACGAGGGATGGGAACCGCCGCAATGACAAAGTATTTCAGGCACTTCAGCAAGAAAGCGCGTTCTTCCAAGACCCACACATAGAAGCCAGATAAAAAGTGAACAATACTGCCATCCTACTCAGGAAACCACCCAGAGTATAAGCGACATAGGGAGAATTTAGCCACACAGCGTAATAATTGGACCCGGGGGGGGGGACAACAAAAAAAAACCCCGGTCTTTTAGTTCCATTTCAACAGATGCCAGAATGATCTTTTGTTTCGGTTCCCAGACCTTGCAAGGTCGAGCTTTAACACTTGTAAGACCGAAGCTCGCCAGTCAGTAAGTGAGGGTGGAAGTTGATCTTTCCATCTTTTACAGATCTCCCTTCTGGTCAATAATATGGAGTAAAAAAGAAGATTTTTGGCCGGACTTCGAGCTCCGTCCATTACCCCAAAGATTGCAAGAGGGAGATCAATCGAAATTTGAAGACCCAAAGATGATGTAAGTAGGTTACTAATAGAGTCCCAAAAAGGTGTTACACGAGGATATTCAAAGAATATGTGAGCATCAGAGGCAGCTATTAAACCACACCTGGCACACGCTACCGTAGATCCCTGTGCAAATGTTGCCAATCTCTGTGGGGAATAGTATGCTCTATGAAGAGTAAAAAGGTGATTCCTTCGCAACCATGCGGGTTTTACAATATCCCACAAAACCTTAAATGATGTAATCCACAGATCTTGAAGGTTATGACAAGCAAGGGAAGGAGCCCACAACAGATCAGGTAGGGGAAATTCTCCGTCAGATTCCTCTTGTATCAGATTATACCACAGAGATATCTCCTTTTTGCCCAGTGGTTTATCTAGAAGGAGAGACTCCAGCTGGTTCCCACCCCCTACTGGAGCTTTATTCCGAGATGAGGGGTGTGACACATAAGAGTGTGACCAACTGGTAATCTGAATATATTTACATTTTGAAAAGTTTGATCCTATCTTTGCTATTAGAACTTCCCATGGGAGCAAACACCCCTCCACAAATAGGTCACCCCAAACCTCCAGCCCTGCATCCCGAAGGGGGACCGCCAGACTATCTTCCAACCACCCAGGATTCCCAGGTGATTCCCACAGCGGGGCTCTACTAGAGTGATAATCAAGCTTGATTGAACTCCTCACCTTAAACCATATTTTTGCCATCCACTGTAAAACCTTTAGTTTGGCTTTTTTAAAGAACTTCGGATCCCCGAATTTAAACAAAAAGGCTGACTGGGCTACTCCTTCACCTCTAAGCAAAGCTGAGAACATGCTACCAAGGCCAAAATCTGTGGGCATCTTTAGCAACATGCAAGCATGGGAGAGTTGAAACGCCCACGCATAGATTTGCAAATCAGGGGCTGCCAGCCCACCCTTCTCCCTACGGCGCCTGAGTTTCTTCCAAGCAATCCTTGGAATATGTTTATCCCAGATGAAAGAAGTGATATCTCCCTGCAACTTAGATATGGCTACTGGGTCAAAAAAAAGAGGAATGGTATTAAATAGAAACGAGACCTTAGGCAAAATAGTCATCTTGACTAAATGTACTCTCCCTAACAAAGACAAAGGGAGTTGCGACCATGATTGCATAAGTCTGCGGCAATCCCTTGCGACAGCAGCAAAATTATTTGTTGCAATTTTATTAATATCTTTGACAATAGTAAGTCCCAAATACCGTAGGCTTACAGCCGGGCATATCTCCGTACCACAGCCTCCATCATTCCGCACCATTACCTCGGTCTTTGAGGCATTGACCTCATAACCAGATATCCCCCCAAACTCTAAAGCCAACTTAATAGCTGTTAGAAAAGCTGAACATATGTCAGAGGAAAATATCAGAATGTCGTCGGCGTACAGAGCCACCTTCCTTTCCCAGCCCTGATATACAAACGACTTGATAGACTCTTCCTTCCTCAAAAGCTGGGCAAAGGGTTCTATGTACAAATCGAATAATAAAGGGGAAAGGGGGCAACCCTGCCGCGTTCCCCTTGTGATGGGAAAAGGATCAGATAAATCACCATTCACCAGAACGCTAGCTGACTGGTTCGAGTACAGGAGTCTGACAGCTCGGCGAAAACGATCGCCGATGTTGAACTTAGCCAAGACCCCGACAGGTATGCCCAGTTCACCCTGTCGTAGGCCTTGGTCGCGTCCAGCATCAGCACTGCCAACGGGAGGGAGTCAGATGTTGCCATATCAATGGCTCCTATCAGATCATAGGTTAGTTCATATAATTGGCGGCCCTTCAAAAATCCTTTCTGATCCTGGTGTATAATGTCCGGCGCAACCATACTCAGCCGCTTCGCCAGAATCGTGGCAAAGATCTTATAGTCCACGTTCAGTATGGAAATAGGTCTATATGACCCACAGCTAGTCGCTGGTTTCTCTGGCTTTAAAATTAAAGTAATTGAAGCACTATCCCAGGATACTGGAGGAGATAGACCTTCTTGCAATATTTGATTAAATAACATAGTTAAAAATGGTGTAATTGCATGTTCCAGGGCCCTATAGATCTCAGCCGGGATGCCGTCCGGACCGGCCTCCTTCCCTTTCTTACTATTATTGATCGCTGCCCTGACCTCCTCTTCCGTAATAATGCTATCCAGGGAAAACCGTTGCTCCGAGGATAGAGAGGGCAGAGACACCTTTCTCAACCAATTCTCAATGTGATCCTGATCCAAATTTTCATCTTCCTGATAAATGGATTGAAAGAACTCTCTAAAAGTTCTTCTGATGTCACCATCTGAGGTAAAAGACACGTTTTTACACGTTATGGACTCGATATTGTTACGGACCTGGTCGGTTTTAGCCTTCCAGGCCAAGCGTTTCCCAGCTCCTTCACCAAATTAATAAATGCAGTTTCGATCTCAACTTGTATTGCGAGCATCTCAGCTTCTATAGAGGCTATTTCTGGGATTGTGTGGGACTCGTTTAAGGCCTTTTTAAGAGGTCTTATTACCAATAAAGTTGCATTCCGGAGGAGAAAAAACTTTAAGTCATTGTGTTCCAGCCTGAAATGTCTGGCAACTGGGTACGCTGTATCATTATTTGCGATCGCTCATAAATGTTGCAATATTCTGACATGCACCTGTAGCTTTGTGCTTCCCACGTAACTTAGGCCACAGGTGCACGTCAGAACATATACAACGTACTCTGTTCTACAGTTGTAGCTGCCTTTGATCAAAATTTCAGTGGGACTGAAAGGGGTCATATACTTTATGGTATTTTCTCCAATTATACATGGTCTGCATGTTGAGCATTTGAAGAACCCTTGTCTTGGCTGTAGCCACATTTGCTCAGGTTGAATTTCAGGGCTACTCTTGACAATTTGGGACCTCATAGAGACACCCTTCCTAAAAGGGATTGTGGGATTTTCAGTTAGGGTTAGTGCCAAAACCGCATCTGTGAGAATGATTGGCCAATTACGTTTGATGATTGACCTTATTTGTCTTTCCTACTGTGCAGATCCTTCCTGTTGTTAAGCCCTTTCGGAGTTCTGTTATCAAGCACTAGAATCATGTGAGATTCTAGTTGGCGCAGAGACCTTTCCCTATTTCCTCCTCTACGAGGGATGGGAACCGCCGCAATGACAAAGTATTTCAGGCACTTCAGCATGAAAGCGCATTCTTCCAAGACCCACACATAGAAGCCAGATAAAAAGTGAACAATACTGCCATCCTACTCAGGAAACCACCCAGAGTATAAGCGACATAGGGAGAATTTAGCCACAGCAGCGTAATAATTGGACCCGGGGGGGGGAAAAAACAACAAAAAAACCCCTGGTCTTTTAGTTCCATTTCAACAGATACCAGAATGATCTTTTGTTTCGGTTCCCAGACCTTGCAAGGTCGAGCTTTGACACTTGTAAGACCGAAGCTCGCCAGTCAGTAAGTGAGGGTGGAAGTTGATCTTTCCATCTTTTACAGATCTCCCTTCTAGCCAATAATATGGAGTACAAAAGAAGATTTTTGGCCGGACTTCGAGCTCCGTCCATTACCCATAAAGATTGCAAGAGGGAGATCAATCGAAATTTGAAGACCCAAAGATGATGTAAGTAGGTTACTAATAGAGTCCCAAAAAGGTGTTACACGAGGATATTCAAAGAATATGTGAGCATCAGAGCCAGCTATTAAACCACACCTGGCACACTCTACCGTAGATCCCTGTGCAAATGTTGCCAATCTCTGTGGGGAATAGTATGCTCTATGAAGAGTAAAAAGATGATTCCTTCGCAACCATGCGGGTTTTACAATATCCCACAAAACCTTAAATTATGTAATCCACAGATCTTGAAGGTTATGACAAGCAAGGGAAGGAGCCCACAACAGATCAGGTAGGTGAAATTCTCCGTCAGATTCCTCTTGTATCAGATTATACCACAGAGATATCTGTGGTATAATCTGATCTTGCCATATCAATGGCTCCTATCAGATCATAGGTTAGTTCATATAATTGGCGGCCCTTCACAAATCCTTTCTGATCCTGATGTATAATGTCCGGCGCAACCATACTCAGCCGCTTCGCCAGAATCTTGGCAAAGATCTTATAGTCCATGTTCAGTATGGAAATAGGTCTATATATGACCCACAGCTAGTCGCTGGTTTCCCTGGCTTTAAAATTAAAGTAATTGAAGCACTATCCCAGGATACTGGGGGAGATAGACCTTCTTGCAATCATTGATTAAATGACATAGTTAAAAATGGTGTAATTGCATGTTCCAGGGCCCTATAGATCTCAGCCGGGATGCCGTCCAGACCGGCCGCCTTCCCTTTCTTACTATTATGGATCGCTGCCCTGACCTCCTCTTCCGTAATAATTCTATCCAGGGAAAACCGTTGCTCCGAAGATAGAGAGTGCAGAGACACCTTTCTCAACCAATTCTCAATATGATCCTGATCCAAATTTTCATCTTCCTGATAAATGGATTGAAAGAACTCTCTAAACGTTCTTCTGATGTCACCATCTGAGGTAAAAGACACGTTTTTACACGTTATGGACTCGATATTGTTACGGACTTGGTCGGTTCTAGCCTTCCAGGCCAAGAGTTTCCCAGCTCCTTCACCAAATTGAAAATGGGCTATTTTACTAGCTTCCCATTTCTCAAGAAGACGCAGATTTAAGACTGAGCCCTGTTGACCTTTTAGGGAGAGGAGCTTATTACAGAGCCCTTGTGTAACATTACCGGATGAAGCTCTAGCAGTTTCGATCTCAACTTGTATTGCGAGCATCTCAGCTTCTATAGAGGCTATTTCTGGGATTGTGTGGGACTCGTTTAAGGCCTTTTTAAGAGGTCTTATTACCAATAAAGTCGCATTCCGGAGGAGAAAAAACGTTAAGTCATTATTGTGTTCCAGCCTGAAATGTCTGGCAACTGGGTCCGCTGTGTCATTACCTGACCGTCCTGACTCTGTTGGATACGGTCGCTCCCTTCTGCCCTGCTCTCCCCTGACCACGCTGGCTGGGTATCGTTAGCGCTGCTACAGTGCCTGCATTGATTGTTTGATTATTTCACAGTGCCTTTGCCCGATCCTGCATTGATTGTTTGATATATGTAGAGTGCCTTTGCTAGATCGATTTTATGCTTTATTTGCCTGCGTGACTGTGATAATATCATTGCTCCTGCGCCCCGCTACCCCCCACAGAATAATTAATTAACTTAGTCTCCCCAACCCGGTCTGCTATTCCCTTTGTGCCGCCATTACTCGTGCTGTTGTTGTGGCCAGAGCCCGCCCCCTACACCACGCACCCGCCTCCCAGCTGCTCCTCCCTCCCCCATCCATTTATGACAGATGCACTTGCGTGCAGCGGTCACGCGCAGCGGTTGCGCCGAAGGTGCGCCAAAGGTAAGCCCGTCTACGCCCGTCCGCGCCAAGCCCGCGCCCAGCGCCAGTCCCCCTGGCCCCCGTACCACCCACCCCTCCCGCATTACATATGACGCCTCCACCCTCTTAGCCCTTAATCCCGGCCGTCTCCCCACCTGCATCCAAGCGGCCCCTGGACACACCCATGGACCCTTCACATGTAACTCCTGCAAATTTGACGGCACCAAGACCAACTCCACATCCACGAACACCAAACAGAAATTTTACTCCAACCATCTAAAATGCATCCTGCTCAACACCCGCTCGGTCCACAGACACGCCATCGACCTTTGGAATTTACTAGACACCATCTCTCCGGACGTCGCCTTCCTAACAGAAACATGGATGAACGCCTCATCAGCTCCAGACATCACCATAGCCATCCCGGATGGATACAAGATTATTCGTAAAGACCGCGCCAAGCAAACAGGAGGAGGCATCGCCATCGTCCATAAGAATTCCATCCGCATCTCAACCAGCTCAGACGTCAACCTCACTAGCGCCGAACACCTTCACTTCCAGATCCACACTGACCCCAAGACCACTCTCAGAGGTACCCTCCTCTACAGGCCACCAGGACCCCGTGCACAATTCAGTGAAGACATCACTGACTTTATCACACCTCACGCCCTCCCCTCCGAGGACTACATTCTACTGGGAGACCTCAATTTTCATCTGGAAAAGAGTAACGACAGCAACGCCACCACCTTACTGGACAACCTCGCCAACCTTGGACTCAAACAACTTGTTAACACCCCCACTCATCACTCAGGCCACACACTCGACCCCATCTTCACCTCCAGCAAACATATCTCCTTCAGTCACACCACAGTTCTCCAATGGACAGACCACAGCTGCGTACACTTTGTCTACAAAAAGTCCACTACCCACAACCATCCTCAACCCACTCTACGAAGAAACTGGAACAAAATCACCATCGACCAGATCTCCTCCTCGCTTCTTCAAAACCCCCCTGCCCACTCTTCGAACCCCAACCAAGCAGCCATGAACTTCACTCAATGGCTAACCAACAGCGCCGACAACTTAGCACCTCTGAAAAAAGGTCAAAACAAACTAGACCGCAAAAACGCTCCCTGGTTCAACGATGATCTCAAGAAATCCAAGAAACTCTGTCGCTCCCTCGAGAAGGCCTGGAAAAAAGACCCGAACACCAGCACCAAGGACGCCTTCAAAAACGCCACCCGCACACACCATCAACTGATCCGGACGGCCAAGAAAGCTGCACTTAAAGACCGACTAGACAACAACGCCCACAACAGCAAGGAATTATTCAACATCATCAAAGAATTTACCAACCCCTCTGCCAACTCCAACGACATCACTCCCTCTCAAACCCTTTGCGACTCCCTAGCCTCGTTCTTCCACGACAAAATCGCAGACATCCACAACAGCTTCGACAACCAACCCAGAGACCAACCCTCACAACCTTCTGCCGTACCCTCACCCCCCTCGAACTTCCTCAACGACTAGAACCCTATCTCCACCGAGGACACCATCCGCCTGATGAACACCATTCACTCTGGCTCCCCTACAGACCCATGCCCTCACCACATCTTCAACAAAGCAGACTCCATCATAGCACCTCACCTCCGGGACGTCATCAACTGCTCTTTCAACTCCGCCACCTTCCCGGAAAGCTGGAAACACGCCGAACTCAGCGCCCTCCTGAAAAAACCCACAGCCGACCCCACTGAACTCAAAAACTACCGCCCCATCTCGCTCCTACCTTTCCCGGCCAAAGTCATAGAGAAAGCTGTCAACAACCAGCTCGCCGCCTTCCTCGAAACCAACAAATCCCTCGACTCCTCACAGTCCGGCTTCCGAGCCAAACACAGCACTGAGACCACCCTCATTGCAGCAACAGACGACATTCGTACTCTACTGGACAATGGAGACACAGTCGCCCTCATCCTCCTTGACCTCTCCGCAGCCTTCGACACAGTCTGTCACAGCACCCTCCTGCAACGCCTCAGAAACATCGGAATCCAAGGAAAAGCACTGGAATGGATCTCCTCATTCCTTGCCGGAAGAACTCAAAGAGTACGCCTCCCACCATTCAAGTTCGAGGCCACTGAAGTCACATGCGGAGTTCCACAAGGATCCTCACTCAGCCCCACCCTCTTCAACGTATACATGAGCCCCCTCGCGACCATCGCACGCCAACACAACCTCAACATCATCTCCTACGCTGATGACACTCAACTGATCCTCTCACTCACCAAAGACCCGACCACCGCCAAAACCAACCTACATGAAGGAATGAAAGAAGTTGCCGAGTGGATGAAGCACAGCCGTCTGAAACTGAACTCAGACAAAACAGAAGTCCTTATCCTAGGTACCTCTCCCTCCGCCTGGGACGACTCTTGGTGGCCAAAGGCCCTTGGAAAAGCTCCCATCCCGACGGACCACGCACGGAACCTAGGCGTCATCCTGGATTCCTCTCTCTCGATGAACAGACAAGTCAACGCCGTTTCATCATCTTGCTTCAACATTCTTCGCATGCTCAAAAAAACATTTCGCTGGATCCCCACCGAAACCAGAAAAACGGTCACCCACACACTGGTCACGAGTCGCCTAGACTACGGGAACACCCTGTACGCCGGCACCACCGCTAAACTTCAGAAAAAACTCCAACGCATCCAGAACGCATCAGCCAGACTCATACTAGACATCCCGCGTAACGACCACATATCTGGTCACCTGAAAAACCTCCACTGGCTCCCCGTTAATAAGAGGATAACATTCCGCCTCCTAACCCACGCACACAAAGCACTTTACGAACTTGGACCCGAATGCCTCAACACTCGACTTTCCTTCTACACCCCCCCCCCACCAGCTACGCTCCTCCAACCAAGCCTTTGCCACTGTACCTCGCATCAACAAGACTAATATGGGAGGAAGATCCTTCTCCTACTTGGCAGCTAAAACCTGGAACTCACTTCCCACTCACCTTCGCCTCACTCAGAACCATCTTGCATTTAGAAAGCAACTGAAAACCTGGATATTCGACAAGTAATTCCCCACCCCATCTAGCGCCTTGAGACCCTCTGGGTATGTAGTGCGCTATATAAATTATTTGACTTGACTTGACTTGACATTTACGATCGCTCGTAAATGTTGCAATATTCTGACATGCACCTGTAGCTTTGTGCTTCCCACGTAACTTAGGCCACAGGTGCACCTCAGAACATATACAGCGTACTCTGTTCTACAGTTGTAGCTGCCTTTGATCAAAATTTCAGTGGGACTAAAAGGGGTCATATACTTTATGGTATTTTCTCCAATTATACATGCTGTGCATGTTGAGCATTTGAAGAACCATTGTCTTGGCTGTAGCCACATTTGCTTAGATTGAATTTCAAGGCTACTCTTGACAATTTGGGACCTCATAGAGACACCCTTCCTAAAAGTGATTGTGGGATTTTCAGTTAGGTTTGGTGCCAAAACCGCATCTGTGAGAATGATTGGCCAATTACGTTTGATGATTGACCTGATTTGTCTTTCCTACTGGTTATAAGTTAGGATAAGTCTAGGTGCATTTATTTCCTGAGAATCATCTATGATTTTGATTTTCAGTTCCAACAGTGATTCCCTAGATTTTAGGGCCACTTTGGCTACCGCCTCCTTGACGACTGAGTCACTGTACCCTCTGTGTCTAAATCTCATTAGTGCCTCCAGGGTGCACTAATCTTGATCTTGTTTGGTACTGCATATTCTTTTTATTCTCAGGAGTTCCCCATAGGGTATACTCCGTACCAGGTGTTTGGGATGTGCACTGTCAGCATGGAGCTTGGAGCTTCCTGCTGTTGTTTTTCTGTGTAGAGTAGTAGCAATACGTCCTTCCCCAATGAATAATCTAACATCTAAAAACTCGATGCTCTCTCTGCTAACATGTGAGGTGAATCTTAGATTTGCAGAATTGACATTAATGCTATTAATGAACAGAGTGGCACTTTCTTCATTTCCTTGCCATACAATAAATACATTGTCTATATATCGGAGCCAGTATTTCACATGCCTGGCATACATGTCTGAGTGTGTAGCCCTGAGAGCCCGCTCCTCCCAACAGCCTACCATCAAACAGGCATAGCTGGGAGAAAAGCAGGCCCCCATGGCAACCCCCCTCAGTTGTTTATACATATCACTTCCAAACATAAAGTAGTTGTTGTTGAGGCACCATGCTATACATTCCATCAACATTTTGTTATGTTCATAACATTCTACTGGTCCGGTATCTAAAAAGTACTTGATCGCCATGAGTCCTATTTGATGGTCTATGCAAGTATATAATGACTCTATGTCCAAAGTTATAAACATCATGTCAGCTTCCCACTGAATGCCTTTAACTTTTCTCAAATATATATATATATATATATATATATATATATATATATATATATATATATATATATATATCTTCACAATTTTAATTTTAATGGAACATTTGGAGATTTCTAAGTTCAACCAAGTCAAGCTATTGTCCATACCATACTCTTTGATACTCTTATAATTTCCCATGAATCTGAGATAACCAACTTATTTTTTAGCCTCTAATTTCTAATTCCTTCACATTTACTGAACACTTTGCTTCTTTATATACACTTTATTAATCTATTAATATTATTTAATTTTCTAAGCAGTCACAAACCCCTAAGTAGGCTCTGTGTACACCCCCTGCCGTGACTCCTCGACCATTTAAGAACCACCAGTGTAGGTCTGTAGTGCTTCCTGGAAAACATGTGTTGCTTTCACTATATTATAAGCAACACAAATATCTCCTGCTGCAGAAAATGCAAACGTAATTGCTTATTTAAAGGGATGTGGTAAAAATGTATTCACTCTGAAAGAATACATTAAGTAGTAAAACAACATCCAATAAACCGTGCATAACACAATAATTATTACAGAAGGCGTACTTCTTTGTATACCAACATCAATTTGTAATTTATTTGTTTACGATAAAATCATGATAGGGTCCAAACGAATCCCACTATCCCACTGTCAAACCGAGATCACCCAAGTTTTGTAAAAGTCCAAATAGTGATCCGAGACAGACCGGGGACTCCCGCAACTGATCGGTCTTCCTTTTTAACCCTTTAAGTGCTGCCGTCGGCCAATGGTCGTCACGGGCACTACCTCCCCAGTGCTGCGTGCGACCGTTGGACGTCCATTCAGCACTGGATAATGGACAGCGCAGCACTGGGGAGGTATATTTACGAAGCTCCTAAGGTGTTAAGGATGATGTTATTGAGAAAAAGCTTGCAAGACCCTTACGTTAGCAGTTGTGGTGGTCAATCCTGCAACACTTCAGTCTACAAGCATCTAACAAGTACATGAGGCCATCCGCCAGGCCAAAATATCTAGCTTTACATATGTGTAGAAAGACCCTTTATATACAATGGGGCAGTAAGCCAATCTCAAAAGTAGACTAGGGACACTTCTATGTATAAAACCATAATCCGGACATTGTACTGTACCAAAGAGTTATGAGAAAAACAAGATCTTCAAATATATATCAACACACAGACAAATGTTACATGCAGCCCCCGTGTAGCCGATTCACGTGAGGATCAGTATACTGCCTGCACGAGTGAATCCTTCGCCATTTTATACACGTTGGCAAAACTTTCCTAAAGTACAATTTCGCTCTGCTTAGGCCTACTAAGTCCAGCCAGGTATCACACTGGGGTAAATCATGCAGACCAAGCACGAATTTGCAGTTCCCAATAACAAACATCCACTTCTTATGGACTTCTAGAATAGTTTTATTTGTCTGGCTGAGCTTATACACAAAGTCCCGGCTTATGTCCCCTCCTACTGGGCCAGGTTAATCACTCTTCTCCCCAGCAGAGAGAACATAGGCTTTCCCGCACAAAAAAGAGCAATCAACAGTGATTAACTAATTTCCTGGCAAAGGAAGAGGTACGGGGGAAATCTGCATTCAATAATTAACTTTTCATACTGCACCTGGGCATTGGACAGCTCTATCTGAACAAAGGAGGTAGTCCAGACACCTGGAGCCAACACTGGAGGGGGCTTGCCTTTGACATTTTGGTGGGAAGAGATCAGGTGGTGATGCCAGTTAGGTGTGTAGCTGAGGCCCTCAGAGGAGCTTTTTTTCAGGGAAAACTTGAAGTCACTATTTTGGTTTGTACCAGAATGTTATGCAGGAGGGTTGAGACGGAGATGTATGGATGATGTGGCATTGCAGGATAGAGGTGCCTGGCTTTTACAACTTTGCTCTCCACTTAACAACCCCTGAGCAAGGGAGATACAATTGAGAATATCCTGGATTTGCTAGGCGACAACCGCTGAAAGGATGCCCAGCTGGAAGGAGAAGACACTTGATACCCTGCAAGGATGGACTAAGATGAGACTGGGGCACCTAACAGAGAAAATAACAACATAAGGAGAACACTAAGTGTGTAAGCAAGAGAAGCTTGCTCATTACATATGCATCCAATAGTGCGAGGAGCACTCATAATCTCAAACGAGGGGGTTGAAAAGTACATACTGTTACTTTGTGGTGCCCCTGCCTCTCCTTTGGGCTCCACAAATAAACAGTATGTACTTTCAGTACCAAAGCTCTGAACATGTTGCGGGAGGCTCCAGTAGTGGCACAAACTCTCCTTGAAATATGTGTCTATAGACTAACTGTATGTTCTCCTAGGGTGCCTAGTGCAGAAGTATGACCCCAGGAGAGTATTTATTATGAGCCCTCTTAGGACATGAGCTTTTTCTCTTGGGCTCTGGAGTGTGGGGACTCCTAATTGTTTGTCATATGGCTGTATTATGTGGCCTGTAGCAATTAAAACAAAACTTAGACTTGTGTGCTGTTTAATTCAAATACTGTATTGACAATATGAATATTCAGCAATAAGCAATTACCATTATAATCAATGCTTATGAGAGGTAGTACTGTTTAAATAGATTTTAATTGTGTTATCATGTTTAAACATGACATGTGGCTGACTTTTTTAATGTGGACACCCTGTCAAAGTCAGGAGGCTTGCCTCAGATATATTAAAAACCCCTTATAGTATGTTATATTGACGAAGTATAACATATGGTTATTGTTATTCATGTGGTGACCCCCTCACAAAGGCATGAGACCTGCACTATTTAAAATGACAACACCTTCTGTTTTCATGTTGTATCTGGTGTAGCTGATGGGTATTGTGAATAAGGCATTCAGGACCCAATGAAGGATTATTGTGATATTCGGTTCTCACCACCTACTTTAATGTATGTATTTGTAATTTAATGTGTGGTATATAGTAGTGTGTGCGTGTGTGTCATAAATGTATTCACTTGTATTGCTGCATGTCAGCGAGGAAAGGTAGCCCACACCACCGCCCTGAGTAAGCCCTGGACTGCTCTGCTTAACTAACCTGAGAGAGTCAAATGCAACAATGAGGTATTTGATCAGACAAGACAGTAACAAACGTTTACTTGTGAAGGACTCACATCCACACAATACCTGGATTTCTTACAGCGTCAAGTTAGTTGATTTTTAGCACAAATACGGAATAGCTCATTTTGATTACTAACAGTGTTTACTAGTCGGAAAATCGACTCAAGTCACACAGACCGTGTTAGCTTACTGATTTTGCTGACACAAACATTCTTTCTGAATATCTCTTCTCCTGGAAGTAGTTGTCCTAAGGACTGGTCATTACCAGTCCATCCTCAGTGATAGGCAGGTAAAATGCTAGAAGTTCTTACAGAGGCTCCACATAAATTCTTTTAAAAAGCATCCTTTTTCTTTGCAGCCCATGATGTCCTATCAGTCACTTATTTATAAATGTCCTTCTTTGACACCATTGGTTATTATGAATTTAGACACAAAGGGGGATGCGTACCTTAACCATATCTTCTGACCAATATCCCCCACCCCATCCGAGCTTCTTTTGCCACTCTTATGAGCAGTGTTGGTAATTGGGTTACTGGTTGAGGGGGGTGAAACCCTATTCAAGCAGCAACCACAATCTCGGTCAGTGTGAAATACAAACAAACCCCAAATTAACCTGTTTTCTTTCCTCTGATAGCTTGGCACAAACGCAGTCCGGCTGAACTAAGAGGCAATGTGTGAAGTATTTATGCAGCACTTCAAACAGTAATAAAGTAAAAACACAACACAAGAACATTCTCACACCAAACTAGAAAAATAGAATAAAATGTGATGAATTAATTGAGACCAAAACAACACAAATCCAGTCAGTAGAACCAGGGATATGCATTTTTAAAGATTTCACGTAAGTAAAGTGCCTAACAGCACAAAGGCCACTTGTGGGTATCTAGTCGAGTGAAACATGGTGAAAGTCACAAGCTCAGGCCCACCACGATGGAGTGCGGGCTGGGTACAGGGACCAGGTTAGTCCCAATGCAAGAGTTACTTTCAAACTACAGCACAAAGAGTTCCATTCACGTGAAAGAGGCTGCAAGGAGCATGGAGAGTATTGTGGATAGTCATTGATGTAGCACGAAGAGCAGACTGGGCATTGCTGACAGTCGTTGCTGGAGCTTCGCATTGGAGCAGCTATTGATGCTATAGCGGAAAAAGCAGATCTTGCATTGCCAGGCGATGCAGCCAGTCACTCTGGTGTGAAGAGTCTCGTTCACTGGAGCTCTGCGTTGGCGGGCGGTAAGACCTTGGAGTGAATGGGCTAGTTCGCCAAGAGCCCAAAACTTCAGGATTTCTCCATTTCTTTGGAGAGGAGCTCAACTGATGCCACACTTAGTGTCCAGTAACTGAGGGACCCCTCTTTGGGGTTGGGAACTCACTAGAGCAGAGGCCAGCAGGGCTCAGGCAGGTCCAGGCAGCCGGTCAGCTGGGCAGTGGCTAGGAGCCTCTGCCGCTTATTTTGTTCCTGTAACTCAGAACAGGAGGTAAGTCATCTGACCCTTGGAGTCACTTTAGCCTGGGATGAACGTACAGGTCCATTCTTCCTTCTCAGCCAGCATGGAAGTAGATTAGCAGGGCAGCTGAGTGGGTTCACTGATACAATATGGATGTAACAACCATCTATGTTCTAACTTTTGAAGAAAAAATATAGAATGCTAAAATATTGACTCCCTATACTTAAACTGGTAAGTACAAAAATATTGATTCAAAAATATCAAAGTAAAAATATAGATGTGAAAGGTGTGAAACCTTGACCTCTGGTCCAGGCCAGCACTCTCCCCAGCAGCTCCACTACACCGCCGCATCGCCTTAGTGCAGAGCCCTCCCGCCATCAGGGTTTGCGTCGCCAGCCCATCTCAGCTGTCTCAGCCACCGAGATGAATCCAATACAGCCCGCCTGGTGTACCCCACACCCTATGCTCACTGTTTTTTGCCTGCTGCCTGCCTGCTGTAAATCTAAATCACCTTTTCTCTTCTTTATTAATTTTAATTTTGGTATCTAATTTCCCCCCCCCGCTGCTGCCCCTGCAGCCCTTACCCCTGACACAGCCACCACTCCCGCCTCCCTACCTCTAGCCCCCTACTACTTAATGGCGGCCACCACGCGGTCGTGCCACTGGCACGCCAAAGGTGCGCCTAAGGCAAGCCCGTGTGCGCATGACTGCGACCAGTGCCAGGAACCCTGGATCCACAACCTTCCACCGCTACGACTCCGCCGCCCTCCTTGCACTCAACCCCGGAAGACACAGAGACTGCCAACAGGCCCCGCCCACCACGACCCACGGCCAGTTCACCTGCCTCCACTGCCATCAGACCTTGACCACAACCTCGACTTCCGGCACCATCGACAACTTCGCCGACTACACCCTAAGATGCATCCTCCTCAACATAGACTCCGTACACAAACACGCCATAGAAATCTGGAACCTTCTCGACACTCTCTCGTCTAACATCGCCTTCCTCACAGAGACATGGACCAAAGCCACCTCCGCCCCCGACATCAACACCGCCATTCCGGACGAATAGAAGATCCAGAGGAAGGACTGCCCCAACCACTCAGCAGGGGGCCTCACCATCGCACACTAGAGCACCCTCCGCCTCACCACCTCCAGTGAAAACTTCTCCGAGTACCTGCACTTCCAGACTAGCCCTAACACCACACTCCGAGGAACCCTCGTCTACAGACCCCTCGGCCCCCGGACACCCTTCACCACCACCATCACAGACTTCATCGCACCACATGCCATTGCATCAATAAACTTCATACTCATCGGAGACCTTAACTTCCACCTCGACAACCCCAGCCTCACCATCCTCCGGGAAAACCTCGCAAACATGGGACTCAACCAACTCCTCACCACACCCACTCACAGAGCATGACACATCCTCAACCCCTTCTTTGCTGCAGGCAACAGCGTTCGCTTCAGCCACACAACTCAACCACCATGGACCGACCACCACTGCGTCCACTTTACTGTCGACAAACCCAAGGCACCAAAACAACTCCCTCGCCCACCACGTAGGAACTGGAGCAAGGTTACAGACGAGCAACTGAACGCCTTCCTCACCCTAGACAACCCCACCTGGACACCTGACGCAAACACTGCAGCCACAGGACTCCACACCTGGATCTCCAACTGCGCAGACAAGCTGGCCCCGCTACGCAACCCCGGGAAACAGCGCCCCAGGAAAGCCGCCTGGTTCACCACTAATCTCCAATAAACCAGGCGCACCTGCAGACGCCTGGAGAAAAACTGGAGAAACACCAAGACCACTGATAACTACGCCACCTACAAGGATGCCATGACGCACTACCACAATGAAATCAGAACAACCAAAAGGAACTTCATCCACAACAAAATCCTAGCCATCTCCACACACTCCAAGGTACTCCTCAGTGTCATACAGGACTTTACCATGAAGCGAAGCCACGAACATCACCCTGTCCCAACACCTCTGCGACAAGCTTGGAACTTACTTCCACCTCAAGATCAGGACAATCTACGACAACTTAGCCGACCACACACAAGGCACCACAGCCGGCCCCCTGGAGAAGCCAGCCAGCCCATCATCTCCAACTGGACACCACGCACGACCAAGGAGACCACCATGACCATGAAAAGCATCCATCCGGGGGCCCCCACTGCCCCCTGCCCCCCACACATCTACCACAGGGCCACAAACACCATCGCACCCGAACTACAATGGACAATCAACACCACCTTCACACCAGGCACTTTCCCAGAGGACTGGAAATGCACAGAAGTCAGACCCCTGCTCAAGAAGCCCACGGCCGACCCCTCTGACCTCAAGGACTACTGGTCCATCTTGCTCCTCCCTTTCACAGTCAAGGTGGCAGGAAAGCAGTCAACAGGGAACTGACATGATTCATCGAAGAGAACACTGTCCTCGACCCTTCCACATCCAGATTCCGAAGCAACCACAGCACCGAGACCGCCCTACTTGCCACCACAGACGACATCCGCGCCCTTCTGGACTAAGGCCACTCCGCAGCCCTCATCCTCCTCGATCTATCTGCAGCCTCCAACACCGTCTCTCACTGCACACTAGCCGATAGACTACACGACACTGGCATACAAGGGACTGACCTGGACTGGATCTGATTGTTCCTCACCGGAAGAAGCCAAAGTATCAGACTACCACCCTTCTTCTCCGTGTCCACAGAAATCACCTGCAGAGTCCCACAGGGGTCATCACTGAGCCCGACCCTCTTCAACATCTACATGGCCCCCCCGTGGCAATCGGCCCACAACATGGACTTAACATCATATCCTATGCCGACGACACCCAGCTCACCCTCTCCCTCACCAAGGACCCACTACTGTGAAACTCTATTTCCAGAGAGGAATGCAAGACGTCGCAATCTGGATGACCAACAGCTGCCTAAAACTCAATGGCGAAAAGACCGAAGTCCTCGTCCTTCGAACCACCCCTTCAGCATGGGACAACACCTGGTGGCCCGCCACCCTCAGAAGCCCGCCTACCCCCTCAGACCCTGCCAAAAACCTCGACATCGTACTCGATTTATCACTCGCCATGAACCGACAGGTCAACGCCATCACCTCCAGCTGCTTCACCACCCTCCGCATCCTTAGAAAAACCTTCAAATGGAACCCTCCTGAGTCAAGGAAGACGGTCACCCATGCACTCATCACTAGGAAACTGGACTACGGAAACGCTCTCCACGCCGGCATCAACAAGTCCCTACTCCGCAAACTCCAGATGATACAGAACACCACGGCCAGACTTGTCCTCGGCATTGCCCGGCACGAACACATCAGCAAACAGCTTCAGAAACTGCACTGGCTCCCCGTGGAGAAGAGTCACCTTCAAGATCCTCACTCCCGCATACAAATGCATTCACAACAGCGGACCGCAATACCTCATCGACAGAATAAACTTCCACGTACCCAAAAGAAACCTCCGATCTGCCAACCCCACACTAGCTGAAACCCCTCACATCCACAGGGCCAGAGCAGGCGGAAGATTGTTCTCCCACATTGCGGCCAAAACCTGGAACAAGCTACCAGCAGACATCAGACGCGCCCCTTCGCTGAACACCTTCGGGGAGACCCTCAAGACCTGACTCTTCGGCTAAATCGGATCTGCGTACCCCCTCAGCGCCTTGAGATCCTCACGGGTGAGTAGCGCACTTCTAATTCCCTGATTGATTAATTGAGATGTAAAAATAATCAATTAAACATATATATAAAGTAAAATAAAATATATCAAATAATATTATTTTTAAACAAACTAAATTAAAACTAATACATTTTAACCAAGTATTACAAATAAAAAATATAAACAAACATAATATTATATATATATATTTAAATATTATCTTTATTTAATTTGTAAACTTTTAAAATTATGTACAAATAAAATATATATATCAATATTTTAAAATTTTACAAAAAATCTATAATAATTTAGAACATTAAATTATTTAATAAACATTAAAACATACAATAAATGCAACAGTAGGGAAAATGTTGGATTGCGAAGGGGTAAAAATTACTATTCCCATTCTAGTGAGTTTAACAATAGGGAAAGTGCTGGATGGCGGAGGGGTAGAAATTACTATTCCTACTCCAATGAGTTTAACAATTGGGAAAGTGCTGGATAATGGAGGAGTAAAAATTACTATCCCCACTCCAGTGAGTGCAACATTAGGGAAAGTGCTGGATAGCGGAGGGGTACAAATTACTATTCCGACTCCAGTAAAAGAAACAGTAGCGAAAATGTTGGATAGAGGAGAGGAAAAAATTACTATTACCACTCCAATGAGTGCAACAGAAGGAAAGTGCTCAGTAGCGGAAGGGTAAAAATGACTATTCCCACTCCAGTGAGTGCAACAGTAGGGAATTTGCTGAATAGCGGTGGGGGGAAATTACTATTCCCACACCAGTGAGTGCAACAGTAGGGAAAGTGCTGGATAGCGGAAGGGTAAAAATTACGAAACAGTTGAGAAAGTGTTGGATAGCGAAGAGGAAAAAATGACTATTCCCACTCCAGTGAGTGCAACAGTAGGGAGAGTGCTGGATAGCGTAAGGGTAAAAATTAATATTCCCACTCCAGTGTGTGCAACAGAAGGGAACGTGCTCGATAGCAGAGGGGTAAAAATTACTATTCCCACTCCAGTAAGTGCAACAGTAGGGAAAGTGCCGGATAGCGGAGGGGTAAACAATACTATTCCCACTCCAGTGAGTGCAACAGTAGGGAGAGTGCTGGATAGCGTAGGGGTAAAAATTACTATTCGCACTCCAGTGTGTGCAACAGTAGGGAAAGTGCTGGATAGCAGAGGGATAAAAATGACTATTTCCTCTCCAGTGAGTGCAAAAGTAGGGAAAGTGCTGGATAGCGGAGGGGTAAAAATTACTATTCCCAATCCAAAGAGTGCGACAGTAGGGAACTTGCTGGATTGCAGAGAAACAAAAATTACTAATAACATTTAAACAATAGATTTGTTTTTAAAAATCATAAATATAAACAATATTTTAAAAAAATATTTAAATATATTAAACATATAAAAGAAACATATATTATAATATAAATTACATATAGCAGAAATCTGCAAATATTATATAATTAATTTAATAAATACATTTAAAAACAATAATAAAAAACAATCGATATTCTTGACCACAATATTTTTTCTGGCTATTTCTCACCCACGTTATTTTTACATTGATATTGGTGCAAGTAGATATTTATACATCGATATGAATTATGTAAAACATAAATATATTTATTTTGTTTCCTACCCTAGAACACCACATCAATGAAAAAACACTTAAAACATTTTATCTAATTTTATTTCTACAATTAACATAATTAATAGTCAATTAAAAATGATTAATAAAAAAAATAATACATTCATTGAATACACATGCTTTATCGCCATAATATCCACACCACACACAATCACAGTGAACATAATTAATTACTAATTGTTTTAAAATAATTAACAATTTATTAAATCATCAATTTAAAATTAATTACTTCCCACCATTTACATCTATACATACCACAACACACACCTAAAATTAATTACACAATTACCATAATTAATTGCCAATGAATTAATTAAAAATTAACAAATTATTATTGAATTAATTAAAAATGACTTTCCACATTTAACACTGTAACATCTCAAACAAATATTAATAAATAAAAAAGTCAGTCCATTCAATATAATTAAATTTCTTCCCACCCTATTCCCCTATAAACCTACAACCCGCTACGGTACTAAAAACACAAAATTCTAAAATAAATACATTTATAACCACTAAAAATAATCAATACATTTAATATAATTAAATTACTTCCCACCCTATTCCCCTATAAACCCACAACCTGCTAAAACAATTCTTATACAAAAAAACACATCGCATACATATAAAATATACACTAAAATGCATAACATTCATAAAAAATCGATTTTTGAACTACTACATTTTTACAAACAATATTAAACACTTTGATATTTTAAACATCGATATAACTTGCCTAACAATCGATATTCTTGAGCACAATATTTTTTCTGGCAATATTTCTCACCCACGATATTTTTACATTGATATTGGTGCAAGTCGATATTTATACATGGATATTTAGTCTCTGCACCGCTGAGTGGCAGCCCTGGCAGCAAAGCAGCACAATAGTCCTTCTGTAGTATACACAGGCCCAGGAGTTATACTGTTGAGTTGGTCTGAAGGTATTATTTTGTTATGCCTTCTTTGAAGTAGGAGAAGTTTCTAGAGAATTATCTTTGATGTGCATGAAGTTTAAGCTTCCCCTGCCCAGGCTGTTTGCATAAACAAGTCCTTTGTGAGAAGGCAGAGCACATCCTATTCAGTTGCAAGTGGGGTTGTGCCCAGCTTCGCCCATCCTGCCAGTTATTTGCCCATTCAGGCACACCTAATCCCACTATTGTATGGCTGTCTGGGAGGAAGTAATGAAGTCTAACTGCCAACTATACCCAGCCATATGACCCAGGGACATGCTATAGGCACCATATTGTTAGGGCAGGAAAATGCTAACTTTCTAAAAGTAGAAAAAGAATACCTGGAAGTGTATCCAGGTTGACCCGGTGCACTACAAGTGTGTCACATAATAGTGTACAACCGCAGATACAAAAGCATCCATGTCATCTACAAATTATAATGCAATAATTCCGCAGTAATCCAGAACAATATGCATAAGAATCAAACACATTTAAAAAGTGTTATCCAAAACAGAAATATTTGTTAGATCTGCGTTTTTATTCAATGTCCATGCAGATCAAATCCACGGTGAAATAAAATAATGCAGCTTTGATTCAGCAAGCAGAAACAAGCTTCAAAGGTTCCCAATGCATTTCGGGCTATTAATAGTAGCCCTTCATCAGGAGAATCTGCAACAAGCAAATCAATAATTGTGGTAAAAAATCAATATATTTACAATGATGAGTTTTACATGACATAGGGCTCAAACACTAGTGACTATGGGACACCAATTCCCCAACACTATGTCGACAAGTTTCCAAGAGTGAAAAAATAATAAATAAACAGAAGCGATAGAGCCAACTTCCAGGATTGAGTCACAGATGGTGCCAGTTTTAAAAGTGAGGAAAAGTTCAAAAGCAGCAAAGTAAAAAAAGATACCTGGAGGCAGAACTATACACGCATTCTGCCACAATGCATGGCCAGCCTTCACGTAATTAAACTGTCAAAACGATAAAAAATGGAGAATGGAATGAAGAACTTGATTAAGAAAAACAAACACGTGAAAAGCTAAAAAATAAGCATGACAGCCGTCTACCTTAACTGCACAATACCAGTGCCGTGAAGTAAACAAGTTCCGAAAATTAACAAAAACTCAGTCGAAACACGCCCACCTACAGAAGAAAATGCCAACTTTAAAAACATTGCTCAGTGTTTAAAGACAGCAAAAAAACGAAATTCAAGAAATAAAGCCTGAGGCTTATCAATACTCTGCTGTAAGCAGTGCCTGTAGTCCACTCGCTGTGAAGTCGCCGGCCACGATTAGCGGGCCGCTTTGTTTGCTGACGTATAAACGAAAAGTGGTGCGCATAGACAGAGGACTCGAAAGAGCTACTGTGTGGTGACCGCGAACGCCGTGAAAACATGCGGAGAAAAGAAACCATAGCCCAAAATGAAGCTGAGTCAAAAGAAAGGACTAATGAAGCGCTGAAACTAGTGACTAAACAAAATGTTCGAGAAAAAAAATACCTCTCAGTCTTGCCTACATACGATAAGTCACATGGACATCTGATGACATAAATCACATGATCACTGTTGTCATTCGCGTTAAAATGCAAAGGAATCTTTTTTCCGGTGCGTGGATGGCATGTGCTACTGCCAACAATGACATTATTGCAATGCGAGCAATTCATACACTTAGTCATCCCTTTGAATGAAACCTTGTTAATGTCAGGTTGTCTATTCAAAATCTCTTTGAGGTTGTTTGATCTTTTATATGCGAATAGAGGGGGGTAGAAAACATCCCCTTAAAGTCAGGTTCAGACTGGAGTAAATCCCATCTTTGTAAGATACTTCTTTTCAGAAGAGCAGAGTGAGTGGAAAAAGTGGAAACGAATACTTCCCTGAACCGAGAAGGATGCGTTAAACTTTTTTTTAACAATTCCTCACGATTTAAGGCAGATGCTCTCTTCTCAGCGTTATCAACGACTTGTGGGGGATAACCTCTCTCAATGAATTTTTGTTTGGCTTCTCTCATCGTCTGCAAGCCTAACTCCAAATCTGAGGTAATCTGTTGGATTCTCAAAAATTGGGAAAAGGGCAAATGGCGTTTCAATGGCCGGAGGTGGAAGCTATGGTAGAGAAGAGCATTATTACGATCAGTGGGCTTCTTAAAAATAGTTGTCTCAATGGAAGTGCCAGAACGTCTAAGCATGACATCCAAAAAAGCTATGCTTTGTGGTTCAATCTGAAATGTAAATTGAATTTGGGGATTGATCTTGTTAAGTTTGAGAATCTGAGTTTCCAATAAGTTGCGTGACCCTTGCCAAATAACGAGTATGTCATCTATGAAACGTCTGTATATGACCAGATTTGAAGTTCAGACGTCATTGGAAAGAATATTCTCTGTTTCAAATTTCATCATGAAGATGTTTGCATAGCTGGGGGCTCTCGAAAAGACCATCGAAGTACCATTGGCTTCAAGAAAAAACTGCTTTTGCCAATGAAAATAACTGTGAAACAAACAAAAATGAAGGATTTCTAAAAGAAGTACCTTATTGGCTCTCAAATTGTCTTGCTTCAACAATGCCCATTCAATGGCTTCAATACCCTCACTATGGGGTATGAATGTGTACAAAGACACCACGTCTATAGTACACAACCAAAATTCTTCACTTTCAGACACCCTGATCGTCCACAAGATGTTGAGCAAATGAGTAGTGTCCTGGAGATATGAAGGACAGTCTTGAACAATGGGCTGAAGGAACACATCCAAATAATGTCCAAGTGGCTCATGTAAAGATCCGCAACTAGATACTATCGGCCTGAAAGGTGGATCCTTCAAATTTTTTTTAATTTTTGGGAGCATATATAAACCCGGTCTCCTCGGAAAATGGGTAAACAAATACTTTCTCGTTTTAGAATTGATCCACTTCATTTCAATGGCATGTGTTAAAATAGAATCCAGCAAACTAAGAAGTGTTAGTAGGATCTTCAGAAAGTGGTAAGTGCTTTGAAGAATCCTGCAACATCAAACCAATCTTGTTGTCATATTGAGTGCGATCCATCACTACCATGGCTCCACCCTTGTCTGCTTTGGTGAAATGTAATGATTTATTCTAAAATTGTAGCGATTTTAAAGCAAATTGTCCTCTAGTGGATAGATTTGGCCTCCCTCGAATTATTTTTTTACCACAATTATTGATTTGCTTGTTGCAGATTCCCCTGATGAAGGGCTACTATTAATAGCCCGAAATGCATTGGGAACATTTGAAGCTTGTTTCTGCTTGCTGAATCAAAGCTGCATTATTTTATTTCACCTTGGATTTGATCTGCATGGACATTGAATAAAAACGCAGATCTAACAATTATTTCTGTTTTTGGAGAACACTTTTTGAATGTGTTGGATTCTCATGCATATTGCTCTTGATTACTGCGGAATTTTTGCATTATAATTTGTAGATGACTTTGATTATTTTGTATCTGTGGTTGTACACTATTATGTGACACACTTGTAGTGCACCAGGTCAACCTGGATATACTTCCAGGTATTCTTTTTTCTACTTGAATTAGGTGGTCTGCAGAACCCCTCGCCTGGTGCACACGTGAATTTGTTTGTGAAAATTCAAAATTCTACATTTATACTTCTGATTCTGATTGTTTGAACTGGTTTCTTGAGTGCACATTGGCTGCGTTTATCTCTTTGAACTTTCTAAAAGTAGCATTTTCAAAATTGGAACTTTAAATCTGACTTTGCCATTAAAGAGGATTTTTATTTACAATTTCTCAAACATGAAATGATACCTGTTCCCAATCAAATGTTAGCACTTACTAAATGTAATAAGACAACTGAATGTTATCCTGAGGGAGAGGTAGGCCTCACAGTAGTGAAAAATGAATTTAGGAGATTTCAACTACCAGAACATATAAAACTTAAAAGTACATGTCCAATCTTTTAATTACAATGCACCCTGCCCTATGGACTACAGAGTGCCTACCACAGGGGGTGACATACATGCAATAAAAGGGGAGTTTAAAGCTTGGCAAGGCGGGTTATATTTACAAGTCGAATTACCAGTTTAAAACTGCATTCAGGCTGCAATGGCAGACCTGGGACATGTTTTAATGGGCTACTTAAGTGAGTAGTGCAATCAGTGGGGCAGGCCTACTAATATCTTTTGATTTACAGAGAGTATACTACTCTACAAGGTACTTAAAAGTAAATTAAATAAACCAAACTGGTGTAAGCCAATTTTATCAGTTTAAAAAGACGGTGAACAAGCACTTACGCAGTGGTAAAGTGCGGAGTCCTAGAGCAAACAAAAACGAATTAAGAGAAAAGGGGGGAGTATATAGGCAAAAGGTTTGGGGGTGACCCTATAGAGATGGTCAAGTCCACACAACCTCCATCCAGCCAAACTCTTGGGGAAAATAGTGAATACCTTGATGGGTTTTCCTGCTTAGGCGATAGAACATGGACAAGGGCCCTCTACTGCAGAGGCCCTTGCCAGTTGTATGCCCCTCTAAATTTAATTGGTGCCTCTGTCTACACTCTGAGTCACTGAACTGACGCAGGGGGAAACCTTCTACTCACCTATGGCCCCATCTGTGCAGGATCTAACTTTATCTTCCTCAGAGATGCATCCCAGTAGGCAGACACTACCACCATGGCCAACAAAGTGATGTGGCCCATTCCACTCCTTGGATCAGACTTCTGTCCCCAACCCAAGGAAAACTCTGCCCATATGCACATCAACCAACAGAGGCCACTGACAGTTGTCAATGTCAAGAGCCAGGTCCCAGGCCATCCAGGGATCTCTCACCTCTGAGGTTTCTCAAATTGGGGGGCTACCACCCAGATGTTAGACACCCTTCTTCCAATCTCCTCCCTACCAGTCATGGGGTGGTAGCCTGAGACTGGCCACTGAGCCCAGGGTCTGTACACATGACTTCCAGAGGGGAAAAACCACGCCTCCAACAGTGACACACTCTGTTTACAACCAGAGCTTTTAGGTGGCCCTGGGCAGTCCCCCTTCCCTGCTCTACTCCTACCAGTGGGAACTTATTTCCTAGAATGAAGTCAATGAAAATCTCGAGGCATACTGTGACCATCCTCTGGGCTACCCCCCTACCCCATCATTCTAGGGGTAATAGAGCCATGGGGTGGAGAAAGTCCTGCCCAAGGGCCTGACTCACCCTGCACACTTGTCTGGTATACTGATTTGGGGAAACTAACCTTTCCACTACCACTGTGTGGCTGGCACTAGTATCCCTCAGAATAGTGGCGGGAATCCCATTCTCTGTGATCTGATGGAATTGCTGAATCCCACCCTCTGGGATCACCAACCTACCCTCTGAGTCTATCTCCCAACTATGGGAGACTAGGACATGTTCTTCCACCTGCCCCTGGGTACTACCTCCCCCTGAGGCCACTTTTGCTACTCCTGTAGAGTTCCCACCTCAGAGTGGTGTCTTGGTACGGGCAAGGTCCCCTTGAGCTCCAACTGGGAGCAATCAAAGCACTGGAGTTGAAAATGGGGCACCCTAGGCCACCACCCACCAGAATCTCTCCTCCTATCCTTTGAATCTGTATGGAACATTTTCCTCTCCCACTATTCTGAGACCTATCTGGGCCACCTTAGACCTCCCCCTAACTCTGCTGGAGGAACCTGAAATATAACCCTCAAGATCACTCCCAGGTACCTTCTTGTAGACCCTGGTGCTGAGCCAGTGGTCCGCCTCCCTAGCAAGCTACCTTCGGTCAGAGATCTTACTATCTACAAGGTGTTGGCAGAGCTCTGTAAAACTAAGACTGAACATATGCTTTCTAGCAATCATATTGTGCACCCCTTGTAATCATTCACTTCACTGCCCTTCACCCAAGCATGCATTGCCTTGCAAATATTATCCACACAACCCACCCAAGACTTCCTTGGGAGTTTGTGGCTGTCCCTGAATCTCTGTTGGTACCTCTTAGGGGTCAACCCAAATTTAGCAACAAGCATGGCTTTAATGGGGGTATTCTTTGCCTGGTCACCCACCTCAAGTGTGAGAAATGCCCCCTCCCCCGTTA
This sequence comes from Lissotriton helveticus, assembly GCF_964261635.1. Classification (NCBI taxonomy): domain Eukaryota; kingdom Metazoa; phylum Chordata; class Amphibia; order Caudata; family Salamandridae; genus Lissotriton; species Lissotriton helveticus. Next base: position 473,297,884 of record NC_136073.1, on the reverse strand, counting down.
GGCTTGTACATTTAAAGACTGCCGGCTAACTAAATTTACAGGCCCTGGACATATGGTATACCACTCGACAAGGGACTTATAAGTAAATGAAATATTCCAAACAGGTGTAAGACAGTTTTACTATATTTTAAGTAGGTAGCACTTTAGCACCTGCTAGCAGTTCTCAAATGCACAGAGGTCTAGAGCCAACACACACGAAATCAGCAAAAAAGGGGAGGGTAAAGGCAAAACGTTTGGGGGTGACCCATCAGAGAGGGCCAAGTCCAACAGCAAGGATAACTGGAGAAAGGGTTGCAATGTTGTGCCTGCATAAAAGTAAGAGTATCCTGCCTATTGCCTGTGGATGTTTATGTGTTATGCAGCCCTTGCCGAAGGTCAGTGTATCTGATGTACGAAGTCAAAGGAAAATCTAAGTCCCCTGTGAGGTAAGCAACCCTGGCTCCTTGTTTGGTAATCAGCTGAAAATGAAATTCAAAACATTAATTATGTTATAGTGCCTCAACTAGTCTGAGCCAAGGAGAAACCGAGAAAACCTCTGCCTGAAATAAATCTGTATTACCATTTGCAACAATTTGCAACTGATGGCAACATTCCATTTTTCTCATTCTCTATAAAATGACTGTTCTCGTGCAATTTTACAATAACACGTAAAAAGTTAATGAACACCTTTTCAGTAAAGTATTGATTCAATATGTATACGCGCCGCACAAATTACCGTAAATACAAGTGGTAAATAGCACAACAGATTCTGTGGCCTGATAAACGTCGTGTAAATGCTGATGAGCGGATGGGCTAGAATAGATTTCATTGGTGAGATGCTGTGTGCACGTTTTATGGGAGTTACTGTAATTGACGTCCGACAGGTGTAGTCTGGCCCCTCGGTTGATGTAGTGTGTTGTACCTTTAACAAAAAAAAATTCCAGTGTTGCGGGGAAAAGTAAGCCTTTGCTTCAAATAATATAATGATGGAAACGATACAACAGAATACAATGTCTGCTGATGTCAACAAGCGCTCCCAGACTCGCTCGACCCCATTTCAAGGTTTCTGTGTGGAGTGCGCTCTTTTCTGTAACAATCCACCGTCACCCACCCGCGGGTTTCGTTCAACTAAAAGTTCTCCAGCTGGGCGCCGCTTGCTGGGAATTCAAACATATAATCTTAATTTAATTACAGCCCAGTGGGCCTAGACACGTCTAGTGCTAGCTGCCTGTCTTTTTAACAACTGTTTATTAAGTGACAAAGCAAGCGTTCCGTAAAAAACAGACCTGGTCCGCACACTTAAAACCAGCTTCAAGCACCGAGCAATCCCCGAGTGTCTGCGCTGTTTTTATCAACAAAATAATTACATAGCTAGTGGTAAAACTCAGAAGAAAGCACACAGCCGCTCGCTAGGAGCGAAAGAGTGGGAGAGGAAGGTACTGAGAGGAACACATCATCGTATGGGGGCTAACGACCGCGCTACCCATCCTGTCCTTTTCCTCTCTCTCTTTTCCCGCTTCTGTTATGCTACCTTCGAGGGTATTACATAAGACCACCAATGCAGCATCCGCCAAGGTCGTGTTTGCCTATCTAATGTACACGTGACCAATCATGTCAACGATATGCCCACTGTAACCCCAACGGCGTATAAGGACACCAGTATTGCCTTCACTATATCTGTACTGTACATACAAAAAAATTCGAAGAAAATCTTTTGAAATCAAAAAAAAAAAAAAAAAGAAATCCACTATAACACAAATTCAAAATCAATCAGTCAATCAGGATTTATAAAGCGCGTCTTATCGCCTGATAGGTTATAGAGGTGGGTAATAATGTCTAGCATTCTCATCACCTCTCTTCCTGGGGGCATGTATTGGCAAGCCGCAGTAGTAGGGCCAAAGACCACCTCCATCCCCTAGACTGCCAAACCCAAATTCACAAGTGCCCCCAAGACATGAAGGGCGCCGTCCAATCCCTTCCAGGCTGCTAAGGAAGGACCAGGCTGCTTTGCCTTGATTGAAATAATATTCTCTTCCTTGGTGCTCTCTTCCATGGGGTTTTTTGATTGCAGGCCAGGAAACAGAAGTAGATGGGGACCATCCCGCATCATTGTTCTCTTTGGGAACACTCCATCTATTTCCTTCTTTCATCATTCAGCTGAGGCCAAGACCAACATCAATGTTATTCCTGTTTTTTACTCTGATGCTTGGAACTTGAGGACTTTCTGTTGCTCTCGCACCATCTGCTGTTCCATCCCTTCTTGTTGACCAGTAGATCATACAGCTCTGTAACCATCACATCCATGAGGGATTCCTCAGAGATGGAAGGAGGGGACACCAAGCAGATGTAGCAGCGCGTTTCTCCTCCGGTTATCTAGCTCTTCCGGCACAAGTCCAACTTAAGAAAACTGTATTTTGGAGCTTTTGAAGATAAGGAGATGACCCAGCGTCTTGTTGGTTTTGAATCTCTGGCCTTTTAAAACTTGTATCATGGCACAGCGAAGATCATGTCAAGTTCCGTCCCCATCGCATGAGTTGAGGGGCTTTCATCTTTCCTTTAATTTTTTTTTCTAATATCTTTATTTGCATTTTGTCAACCATACAGGTTACAATTTTTAATTTTTTATTTTATTTATACATTTTCAAAAACATATACAAACATAAAGACATTAGTAGTTGTTTAGCCATATAAAACTTAGGCAGTTGAGTCAGCTCGTTACAGCAGTTTCTTACCAAATTACTAAAGAATCAGGCATCAGTATGACAGAAATAGACCTTAAAAGAGAAACAAGCAGAGCGTAACATCACAGTGCACAAAAAGGCCATCAGATATCATTTACAATATGCAGGTAAGGAGTTAGTGGACCCCATATGTCACAAGGCTTCAAGGCCTTGGGTAGTTCTTCAGCATAACAAGTGAGTTGATCCCAGGTGTATACCATGTCCTGTAACCATTGTCTAGATGTGGGCGCAGGTCTACCACCCCAGCATATAGAGACTCTGCGTTTAGCTAATAGAAGCTTTAACATTGGCAACATTTCCCAACAGGCATAACTGTGGAGTGCATGCTATGGGTGCTCCAACAATCCGTGTCAGGCTGCGTGTAACCTGCCCCCAAAATGCGCCTACCTCTGGACAGGACCATGCTAAGTGATGAAAATCAGCATCTGGAGTACCGCACTGTTGGCAGATTCACGTAAACCATATTTATATAGTTGAGCAGGTGTGTAATATATTGGATGCAGATATTTATAGTGGATCAACCTTAGATTGCCATTTGCCGTTAACTGCCATGTCAGCCTACAGCAGTTGCTCCAGTCCTCTCCCGACAGCGGCTTGGAGAGAGTTGCATTCCACTTAGCCATCGAGCTTACCCCTGTAACAGCCCCCTCTTGTTGTGAAGCGCAATATAAAGTGTGATGAGTTTCCAAACGCGACTGAGTGGTGTAGAGAAGTTGCAGTGCCTCCAAAGTTGGTGTTTCTGCAGGAAACTGGGGGTTTAGTGCACGCAATGCAGACGGCAGCCTGGTGTATACAAATGTTCGCATTGCGGCATGCTTCCCATCTGCAAGGAACGTCGATATCTCTACAAAGTGACCCCCAGGGAACACGTCACCCAGGGTTGACAATCCCACCTTGTGCAGAGTTTTAAGTGCACCAGCCTCCCTCGAAACAGAGATTGCAGCATGGTGTAAAAGCAGCATATTTGGCGTGTAAAGTGGCAATTTCTGTGCTCGCCTCCCAAGTTCTTGCCACGCTCTGGTCGTGTTTTGCACCGTGTATATCTCACCTTTTTCAAAGACTTTGTGCTTATTGACTATCATAGCTTTAAGTGGTATTGGATGCACCGCCCCTGCTTCCACCGCAACATTGGGGAATGTAGTTTGGTGTTTATTGCCAGTAGTAGGCGTAGTGCGCCTCTGCGCAGAGATAGTATAGCTGAAAGTCTGGCGCAGTGAAGGGATGTATGACGTTACAACGCATACTTTTACAACGCATTTTTTACAACGCAACATCCATTACAACGCATTCCATTACAACAAATTTTTAAAAACGACAAAACAACGCATTCCATTACAACGCATACTACCTTTACAACGCATACCATTACATCGCATAACATTACATTGCATGTATGGTAAGTATTGGATAGTGTAGAGGTAAAAATTACTATTTTAACTCCAGGGGGGTGCAACAGTAGGGTAAGTGTTGGACAGTGTAGGGGTAAAAATTACTATTCTAACTCCATGGGGGTGCAACAGTAGGGTAAGTGTTGGAAAGTGTAAGGGTACTATGCGTTGTAATGTTATGCGTTGTAATGGTATGTGTTGTAATGACCTGCGTTGTAGTGGTATGCGTTGTAGTGTCATGCGTTGTAATGGCATGCGATGTAATGGCATGCGATGTAATGGATGTTGCGTTGGAAAAGTTTTGTTGTAATGGTAGTGTGTTGTATAAGTTGCGTTGTAAAGGTTGTTTCCCCGCAGTGAAGTCACTCATATCATAAGAAACATACAGGTTACAATTGAATGAGAAAGGGGGAAGAAAAGGGAAGGAAGGGGGAAGAAGAGGGAATCTGGCAAGGGGGAGAGAGCCTGGGTAAGATAGGGAACAAATAACCATTACTAGTGCAATAAAGGGTTTATTTATTTATTTTATTTTATTTATAGAGTTTTGTATAGCGCGGACAAGACCCGTGGGTATCAGAGCGCTTCACATGTAAGATAGATTACAGACATTATAGTAGCAATTGTAACAACAGACATATATGAAGTGTAAGGCGATAGGCTATAAAGGTGATTATATGTAAGAGTTCTTCAGCCTATGCAATTAGTATTAGGAGGTGAGTGAGTTTAGCTTGAGTCAAAGGCATATGTCCAAGCTCGGTGAGGTAGGGTTATATAGCATAACAGTGCAAATAATATGTGTAATTAGCATTAGGAATAGAAAGGGTTGACATGTATCCGGGATCCTAGGCAATAAGAACAAAGTGAGGTAGAGGGTATATAGTATTGTCTGTGAGTTACAGTTATCAGATCCCATAGATGTGAGGTAGTAGTAACGTGTGTGGCCAAGGTTTAACCATGAAATCAGTCAATTGTCAGATAATTGATCTTCAAGATATTCTAGTCGAGGCCGTCTTTCTTTGGCGTAGATGTTCACATCAGTAATCAGTAAGCTTCTCTATGAAAGGTATTTGCTCATCATGTGGTTCTTCAGTTCACGTTTGAATATTGCCGAATTTTGAATCTTCCTGATGTTAGGAGGTATTGAATTCCAGACTCTGGGGGCAGCTCCTGAGAACGCTCGGTCATAGGTCTTTTTCTTACGGAAAAAGGCTGGCCTCAATAGCAGCTCTTTAGCGCTTCGAGTTGGTCTGTTGCCTCCCGATAGCTTAATTTTCTTGGCAAGGTATCTCGGCGTGTTGTAGTGAACTGCTCTGTGGGTAATACAAGCCATCTTCATTTGAATTCTGGCCTCATATGGTAGCCAGTTTAGTGTTTTCAGGTGAGGAGATATGTGATTGAATTTCTTCGATCCCGTGATCAGTCTTGCCGCTGCATTGAGACAGGCTTTTAGTGGTGCTGTGGATGTTTTCGGTAAACCCGCTAACGTGGTGCAACCGTATTCGATCCTTGAAATAACTAGGGATTGTACAGCCAGTTTTAGGTCCGCCTCTGAGATGAACGGTTTCAGTTTTCTTAAATAGTTCAGGTGGAAACGGGCGCTCTTGGCTATTGAGTTAATGTGGTCTTTCATGTCAAGGTTCTCATCTAACGTAATTCCAAGTGATTTAGCGGAATTAACTAGGGTCGGGGTGCAGTTCAGCGCGGTCACCAGTTTCGTCCATTGCTTTACCTCGGGTTGGTTCCTTGTCGGTGAAATTAGCAGAAATTCTGTTTTATGGGCATTTAGTTTCAGATGGTTCGTGGTTAACCATTGTAGAGCTCTCTTTAGTGTATTGTTCATTAGGTCAATGTCATCAAGGGAGGCGATCTTTATGTATAATTGCGTGTCATCTGCATACATGTGATAGGGTATCTGTGATTTCCGAAGGATCTCCGTGAGAGGTTCAACATACAAGTTGAATAGATCTGGGGACAACGTTGAACCTTGTGGGAACCCGACAGCAGTAGGACGTGGGGAAGAGATTGCTTGATTGACCAGGAAACGTTTAGTCCTATTCTGCAAGAAAGATTTAAACCATTTCAGCACAGTTTCCGACAAACCCATCCTGTCTTGTAGCCTGGTCATCAGCATTTCATGATTTACCGTGTCAAATGCAGATGACAGGTCTAGGAGAATCAGTAAGCATGCTTGATTTCTGTCTAGGGCTTGTAGGGCGTCATCTACAATATGCAGGATCGCAGTTTCAGTACTATGCCCAGCTCTGAATCCCGATTGGCAATCATCTAGTAATGAGAACTTAGCGATGTGTTGACTCAGTTGGCCCTGTACGCATTTCTCAATAAGTTTGGCCAGTAAAGGTATGTTGGTCACTGGTCGATAGTTGTTCGGGTCTGTTGCATCCGCTGTCGGTTTTTTGATGATGGGCACAACCTGACCTGTTTTTAGGCAGTCGGGTAGGGTCCCTTGTGCAAGTGAGGCATTTATTATCTCGGTCCAGATCGGAACTAGGGTGTGGCTGATTTCTCTTACGCACTTTGCCGGTAGAGGGTCTTGATAGTGGTTGTTCGGTCTGATTTCCGTTAGCGTTTTGGCGATCTTTTCTTGGTCATATAATTCAAATGTGTCCCAATTTGCCTTATTTTTTGTTTGGGGACTCTCTATTGACTCGTTGGCCTCATTTGTAGGTGAGGTAAGGGTCGAGAAGTTAATCGCGGCAGTTGAGAGCTCCGCTTCAAGCAATTTGGTTTTCTCCGTGAAAAATGTAGAGAATTCTTCACAACTTAAGGGAGTTTTTGGATTCTCGTGAACTGTTTTAGCTAGTTTATTAAACTGTTGTTTTAGAATCTCAAAGAGTTTTCGAGGTCTGTTTGAGGCATTGTCCAGTTCAGCTTTTATTAATTCTTTTTTGGATTTAATTATCTTCTTGTTATATTGGCTTCTGGTATTCCTGAGGGCTTTCAGCTCGGGAGAGGAGGGATGTTGCCTCCATTTCCTTTCGACCATTCTCAATCTGCGCCTGTCTTCATTCAGTGACTCACTGAACCAAGGATTTTTAGGCTTCTCTGATACTCTTTTCAGTGTCTGTGGCATGGTGTCATTGACGATATTTCCTATTGAGGTTAAGTAGTGCTCCGTCAACTCACTGACATTCAGTCTGTTGTTTGGTGGCTTCAAGACTTTCTCACATCTTTCAACCAATAGTTCAATATTGGCCTCTTTTGTATCTCGGATCAGTTTTTTGAGCTTGCGGGGTTGTATGGTCCTGCCCTTTTTCATTGTGGGTATCGCGAAAGTTATGGCGTGATGGTCGGACCAATCACACGGGTCAATAGCGAGAATTGAAGCCTCTTTATTCCTTGAGATAATCCAGTCTAAGGTCGCTCCTTGTGAGTGAGTGGGATGTGTGCAAGCTTGTGTAAGGTTTAGCTCGATGAGGAAATCTTTAAGTGAGTCAACCAGTTTGTCATTGCCGTCATCCCAGTGGAGGTTAAAGTCCCCTAGGAATATATTGTTGGCATCCGAGTTAGAGTTGGCTGTTATGATCTCCATTAGTTGCTCTGTGAACTTTGCGTTATCTCCAGGTGGGTGGTAGAACGCATGCATGTTGCATCTTTGATTGTTTGTTGATCTTATATTAAGACCAAGGTATTCACAAGACTCTAGGGGGTCAGATTGGAATTGGCTGACCTCAATCTCTGACCTGTGGATGCAAGCTATACCTCCTCCCACTTTCTTTGGTCTGTCTAACCTGACAATATTATATTGTGGTGGAACTAGGAGATCTATATTCGGTGAAGAGGGTTCAGCATGCACTGTCGGAATATTTGCAAACTGTGATTAATATTAGTTCTGTACAGCAGGCAACTGACCACAGATTGTATTCCTTTTGTATTACATATAAATTAGTTATCAGAAGGATCACACATTGATGTTCAAATGGATATAAGGAAAATATTCATCCTTTCTCTGCTTTACACATAAATATCTGGATCTGGTTATCCAGTTTGGTATCAAAATTGAGGCAAAATCAGATACAATTTATAACCCTACAATCATACATAAAAACAAATGAAGAAAACTATTGTCATATTGTCACGCCGGGTCAGGATATGTAGTGGAAATGTGCCGCCATCTCAATTGCCCTGTATTAAATATACCACCCTGTCCTCCTGGTGATGGAAGGAATTACCGGCTGGGCGTTCCCCTCCCTAGCTCGTGTAAGTCCCAGGCATGGCCGCCCCTCCTACGTCAGCCCTCGATTTCACTCAATCCAGGGGAGCCATGCATCTAGGAGCCAGTGTCTGTGTCTCGTCCTCCAACCCCTTGTGGAGGGCTACTCCCTGCTTCTCCGTCTGTACGTGCCAAGTCCCCAAGTATAGTGTCCCAAAGCTGTGCAATGGGGTATTTACGTAGCCCTGCTATTTCCTCCCTGTGCAATGACGTTTTCATCATTCCTTATATGCTCTCACACCTGCTTCCACATGGTCATTTTGTTTACTTATTTAATTATTTCAGACTTATCAGAAAAGTTAATAGCCAACTCTATGTCCTTACTTATTAAAGGTGCAAGGTTTAAAAAAGTGCATTTATTTTTGTGTGTTTCACCCATTGCCCTTGAAGCAAGGAAAGGTTTTGTGATACATCAGCCAAATGTAAAGGGCTAAAAACACGCAACGAGGGCTGGAGAATGGAGATTTGTGCGGAGTCCCATCCAGCTAAACGCGTAAAGCCTCTACAGGGTCCTTAGAAAACATAACCTTGTGTCCGGGGTATAATGAGGTCTGGGAACTCGCCGCATGTAGGAATAAAGCATGAGGCCCAAGAGCCACTGTCACTTCAGGTTTGTTTCCTCACCGACCTGTGGCTCTTATTTCACTGCAGTACTCGTGGCTCTCGGAGTCCTTCCTCATGACTCGTCACTCATTTCTCTAGTTTCTACGTTACCTCTGACAACAGTGGTCTTAAGAGGCCTAGGGAAGCTCAGGCCAGTGGCGTAACGAAACTTGAGGGGGCCCACCTGCAAAGTACATGGAGGGGCCCCCTTCCAGACTTACTCAGGAGCTCTCAGGCCAGGGTACTGTGCTGAGGGGGCTCTCTCACTGCGGGGGCTGCGGAGGCCTTTGTTATGCCACTGGCACAGGCTTACTGCTGCCAACACCGTGTATGACTGTACGCTGGACTCAAGCTGCCTCAAATTCCAGGCGATGTTGAAGGAAAGGTGCCCATGGGGTCTGCTGCAGCTGACAGACCTTTTGCAAATATTTGGTTTTCTCACAGGTTCCTACACTGTGTTCTTAGTTTGTAGTGGATCCAAGGCCCTCCAAGGTGAGCTAGAGAATCTGGGTACTCATCAGGAGCCCAGAAACATTGCCCCCTTCTTGGGTTCAGCCTAGCCACAACCTTTGGCCACCACTAGTCTTTGATGCAATAACAACAGCTAAACTCTGATCAGGGTGCCATTCACCTATACAAATCATTTATATCACTTATGTAGCAGTTGGGCTTTAAGCACCAGGCACAATAAAACACGTGGACTATTATTTCCATATATATCTGTTATTTAAGAAATATACAAAACAAAGACTTACCTCCCCAGCGGACACTATAATGTATCTGCCTTTGCATATAACTGCATTATAATTAGAGCCCCCAGTTTTATGGTATTTATTTTGTTAACATTGCCGTCTGTATTTTTAAATTGTTCTTTTTTTTTGCTCATTTTATCTGTATTTGTCCACCGAAGCTGAAACACATTTAGCTGCTATATGTACACTTGTACTTGAATGCCTGGCAGGTTCAATGATGCCAAAACCCACAGATGATAAAACCATAAACCTGTTTTAAATCATGGATATGTGACTATCAACTTTGTACACATCTACTGTTTAAGCCTCATTACCTGAAAATCTTTCTTTTTTAACCTCCTCAGCTGTCAGTCCACACAGCTATTTACCTGGCAGTCATGACTGACAGCAGTTAGAAGCATTGAAGAAATAACCTAATTATCTGTTTTTATTCATATTTACAAATTAATAGAGACAGGAAAATACATGGTTTTCTGTCTGTATTTATCTGTAGCAATCTGTAAAAATGGAAAACTGGGAGCCTTAATTACGATGCAGTCATTAGAGCATGATAGAGCAGATTTATTTTGCATTCACCGTGATTAAATGTGTATTACAGGGAGTTTGGTTCCAAGTCTGCCTGTAAGGAGGATATCCAGGTTGGCACTTGAGGGATACCTGGCTGGACTCTAAAACTTACAAGGTTGTGACAAACTCAAGAATTAAGAACCTTTTAGTATATAGTAAAGAGAGTCAAACCTTACGAGGAAAGATAACTGAACTGAAGGCCGTTAATGGGCTGGGTCCTGTTTATTTGAGGAAAAGGTTCAGTCGCTATTCCCCTAATAGACCTCTACGCTCTGTGGATCAAAATCTGATGTCGGTTCCGCGCTTTCGTCGCTCACGGTTAGGAGGACAGTCAATTGCTGTCCGTGCAGCCTCTGCTTGGAACAGACTTCCATTGTTTCTACGATCTATCCCGAATTTTGCTTCATTTAAAAAAGCTTTGAAAACTCACTTGTTTAGGATTGCCTATTAGTTTTTTCTGTGCTGATCTCTTTTAAGGCTGCTTTCTTCCTCTTCTTCAGTCCGCGCCAGGATACTCTTGAAGTAATAGAGCACGTTATAAAACAGCATAATAATAATAATAATAATAATAATAATAACATGTTCTCTAATAAATAATCCTAGGAAAATATATGAGAACAGTTCTCTCTTCAAAATAAAATCGTACAAAGGAAATAAAAGCAAACACAGAGACGCTGTTCTAATGGATAATGTTGAAATGCCCCATATATAAACTAAAGGTGTCCCACAACGGTAATTATGGATCCAAAATCAGGAACTCCAAAGTGAAATGAATAAACTTAAGGGAACAGTAATGATTCTGAAACAATGAAATTAATATAACAGAGTGGGGAAAATGATAAAACACAGAGGTGCTTGGTCAACCAGAAAGAGACACAGAGAAGAACTAAAATGAAACATTGCCATAATGAAACTAAAAGAGGAAGAGAGACTGATTGGAGAAATAAAGAGGAGAAATATAGGAAAACTGTGACAAAGGGAAACGGGGATGAAAAAGAACATGTAAGACTGAGTTGAATGGGAAGCGTAGGTTTTTGGGAAAAGAGACTTGAGGGGGAATCAAAAATGACAACCTCTATATTTGGTAGTGCTAGCTAGGGTCTCCTAAGAAGCATTTGGTTCTGGCATTGGGGCAGTGCTAAGTTTGTAAAAAAAATAATAATCATAATATTAAGTGCCAGGATTCACGTCAGGAGGCCACTTCAGCTTGCACCCCATATTGCCCGTCCCAGCGCTGCCAATGATAGTAACAGGACAAGTACTAACCATCACACTCCTACAAGTGTGACAATTAGGACTATTTTGGACCCCAAAACTATAAGAATGGCTTGGACATCAGGTAATAGTCATTCAGTGGCGGCCGGCATAGTTTGCAGTGGCGGGTGGGTACAGGCGTGCGGGGGGGCAGAAAGGGGGGAAACGGTGCGCAATAAAAAAAATATATATATATAATATAAAAATAATACTTGCCTTGCCACACCGGGTCCTGCGTCTCTGCTCTCCTTGTCAGACAGGCACCGGAAGTACAGCCAGGCTCCCCTGACCAATCACAATGCTGCAATGCAGGTTTTGAGTGTTCTGTTTTGATGCTCAACCAGGGAATGGGGGCCTGGGGTTGTTCTCCACGCAGGCTGTAATGCAGCTGTGCTGCTCTGCTGTGAAAGAGGATGCAAGAAAAACTGGTAAACCAATATGGACAAGGCAAATCCATTTGGCCATAGGAAACTGGAAAGATTTTCACAAGTCAGTCAGAGACACAGGGCAGCTAGCATATCAATGATCTGATCTGATCTGATAGTGAGACTGACACTGAATACACTGAATAAACACATGTAACAGATTAAAGAAGACCAGATAATTATTGAAACCAAAGGTGTTTTAGTTGGAAAACATTATGATGCAGGTTTATTAGTCACAATAATCGTTAACTTACAGGTGATCCAAGGTTAGTCAGCAATAACATCTAGCCTGGCTGCTTAGTTAGTCAACAAGTACCAGAAATACACAACATCTGGTGCTAAAGCTTTGGGGTTTACCCTACATCTGCACCCATTGGCCAAGAAAACAAATGAGCAGGATGGAGAAATAGTAGGCAAGCTCGAAGCTGCATTTTTAGTAACTTGGTCCGTTTGAGCTAGAAACAACTTTTTTTTAATGAAAATCTGCAGATTATGCAGCAGGTGATGGATGTGGCAAATGTGGATAATCATGGTTATGCGGAAAACACCGTACAACCCCAGTGGCCTTGTCCGAGAGTGATTAAATCAGTACGCTTACAACTGTGAGTGGGAATAATCGAGCACCACCGCATTCATCCTGGGCCCTGCAGTAAGAATGCCTGATTTTGGGGATGAAGCCATCTCATCCCCCCCCATTGGGGATGTTTGTGGTTGCTTTCTGCAATAAAATACTTTGGATCACTGTGTAACTCTGCCAACCTCAGGGCTCAGCAACAATCTAAACTGAGGGACCCAACCATTAACTGTATTGCTATGTGACATGCATTTATTTCTTGTTATTCTACTTGCCAAGCACCCTCGTTGCCTCCACTTATTTAACTTGTTTAAATAGAATGTTACTGCCATTTATATTGGTGCTTAATTCACCAAAGAGTGGCATACCAATGGCATCAGTTTCATGGAGACCCCTGTCTGGGAGTGACCTAGCTAAAGCGGGCTGCGCTGGGGTGGGGACATGGTGTGGATAGTTAAAGTTTGGATAGGATTTGGGAAGGCGAGTTGGGTGGTATTTACCTCACCTAATAATTACCAGGTGTGCAAATACCTCACCCTTTGTTAAATTTTGGCAGGTCAAATCTGCGTGAATTCAACACCAGAAAACAATGTATTATTTACTTAACATACAGATTTTGGTGCACTAAGAATCAAAATCTACATGTTACTCCCCTATTTAATAGGTGCCAACTATTACACCCAATAAAATCAGAATCTTGGGGAGTTGAGTTATATTGGGTGTGACAAATACAGTGCTTAATTTGAGCCGGTGATTTCAGGTGCTTGGCACGGGCACTCAATTGTCAACACCGGTGCTTTTGACAATCTGCTACAATGTGGCACTGTCTGGCTCATTTAGATAGGACCACAACCAACAACAGTCAATTATTAATTCGATAAACATTAAAATGGACTATTACCTGCTCCCAAGCCATTCTTATAGCTTTGGGGGCGCGGAATAGTTCAAATTGTCACACTTGTAGGAATGTGATGGTTAGTAGTTGTGTTGTTACTATCATTGGCTGCGCTGGGATGGGCAAAGTGTGGTGCAGTCTGCAGTGGCCTCTTGTCGAGAGCCCTGGCACTTATTATTTTTTGCAAATTAAGCACTAGATAAATAGGATCTACTTATTAGACTAACTCAGAATCAGGTCAGAGTCTTCAATAATGTATGCCATTAACCAGGCATCAAAAGGTGTAATTAGTAAGCATGGGCTGAAAATTTGTTCCCCCTCGCGAAATTTGCAGAATTTTGGTAATTTCGCGTTCCGCGAATCGCGCGAAATTGCCAAACACTCCGCAATTCGCAAGCTCGCGATTTTTTTTTGCTTGTTCACGCTTTAAAAATGCAATCTCGCACGCGCTGCATTGACTTACCTTGATTCTGAGTTTGCCGAGTTGTTTTCCTCCCGCGAACAAGATGGTCGCGCCCAAAAACGACCGCATGGGTAAATTCGCGGCAGCCGTGCTGAAAAAAAAACCAGCGAACACGCCAAAATAAAAAAAATTCGCAAGTTCACACAAATTCACGGATTTCACGGACCGCGAATTTGCTTTTGCGCAAATTCACAGACCGCGAATTCGCAAATTTCTCCCATACTTAGTAATTAGCTCCCAAGATGATGAAGTATTGGGTCCCATTTCTGACTGCAATGCAAGACTTGTCTAGAAGCAGAATGAAATACGTATAACTCAGGCGTATAGGTAAATGTAAACATTTACGAAAAGCGCTTACAAAGGATGAAAAATAAATGGGAGATTTTTTTGAGTGACGGATCAATTTAATACAGTTATTTTACATATATTCTATTGATTGAAGGTACATCCCAGGGTTTCTTAGGACATCATTTGGTCTTAAAAGATTTTAGTAGATCTGTCTAACTAGAGTTTTAATTTACCCAAACTGCTTGCTGATGACACCTTGTAAAAGTACATACATAAAGCGAAAATAAAATAATCTAAAGGTGATATAATTTGTAGCAGTTTATTTAGGGTTTTGCTTGAAAGTTAATGCATAAATTGGGTATTAAACTTCATTGAAAGGAATAAGCACAAATGTGAGTGAAGCTGGGAAGGGTACATGTGCACTCCGCTCACCTAGCCCTAATTCATCCTTTTCATACTGGTACTTGTATTTTAACATGCTCATCCACCTAAAAAGAACTTCACATCAGTGTCAAGGCTGGTGGGCCAATATTTAACTTTTCTATTTTGACTCTTTCCATTATTTGCCCTTTTCTTCATTTGTTTAGTCATCCTTGTAATCTAAACTATGTCTGTAGTTTACACTAATTCAAAGCGAAAAGCACACTTTCTTTGCAGCTTGCACACTTTTCTTTTCTGCCGTCATGCACATTAACACTGAAAACATCTTCTATACCTTTTCATTTGCCTGCTAGGAAGCACCTATTCTGTTCTATCAAAATTACAGTCAAAAGTTAATTAAAAAAAATTCCCGAGCTTAAAGCCACCATGTTTTAGGGAAGACATGGCTTGGCAGTTCGGGCTGGACTGTTCCCATGAGGCACAGGGTCAAGGCTGATTTGCATATGGCCATGTCTGAACTGGGGTGGTGTGGTGAGCAAAAAAATGATGGTTTTAGGCCCAGATCTCTGTACAGGGGTGAATGTATGACATTGTTCTGCATTCTGTCCATCAACTGTTGTTTTTGCATTTATCACCCCGAGTGGGACGGGTATGCTCAGACGTGAGTCCCGTGCTCTCCACGCCACTGGAGTCAAGCTATCCTGGCTGAAGACGGCTGATAGCCAGAAACCGGTCCTAGGATGCTTGATTCCGGTCCAGGGAAGACATGGCTTGGCAGTTTGGACTGGACTGTTCCATGAGGCACAGGGTCAAGGCTGATTTACATAAGGCCATGTCTGAACTGGGGTGGTGTGGTGAGAAAAAATACGATGGATTTAGGCCCAGATCTCTGTACTGGGGTGAATGTATGACATTGTTCTGCATTCTGTCCATCAACTGTTGTTTTTGCATGTTTAAGTCACAGGATTTTTTCTTCTTTTTTGTAGCATATTCTTGCAATAAAAAAAATCATTATTCCAGCCTACAAGGACCAGATCTAATGGTTTTGGCAGTTTTTGTTTACAGGAGGAACAGACTTATCCTTGAATATAAACAATTTGGTCTTGTGTCACGACCAAACTGATTGATATCATGCAAGTCCATCCCCTCTATTCATCAGCAGCCTGCCTCCTGGGTCTGATGCTTTATAGCTAGGAGTATAAAAAGAAATTAAAACAGTTTAGATTTTTATTTAGGTGTTGGTGCTGGCGAAAAGATTTTTAAGGCAGGGCAAAGTGGTCTCTGGACCAGGGCCCCAGCATTTTTGGGGGCCCACTGATAGAGCCAGCTATTTTCTTACCCTAATGGCTTTGAGTACTTCTTATACAGAGGTTAGCGTTTTCCTTCTATTTATTTCTCATATGGGTGATATGTAAGAGTCTATTACAGACATTTTGCAGAGCAATGTTGTGTTTGTTTCATGCAATAGCCTAAAAAAAATAGTTTGGATCAAAGCAGGACTTCACATATGAGAAATGGGAGGGTGTGACAGAGATTATTTGCAGTAATACAAGTGATCTGCTGCTGTCACAGTATTGAAAACACACGCCACTAGCCCTGAATGTTAGAAGAAATCACTTTTACAGTTCGGCCGAGTGTTCCATTGCACTGTCAGTGACTTTGCTAAAAAGAGCGGGAAAGAGCTGAAACTGGATCATAAATTCAAAGCTGTTCTGAACAGGGCTGGCAAAATCCTTAAACTCTCCATGCATATGTTTGAGGTCCAGCTGTGCTCTGATATTGAGTGTCTGGGTTTATGATGTGGGTAAACCATGTGTTGCAGATTGGGCAGCACACAGAGAAGAATCCCAGGCATCAACGGGGGGAGGCGGGACGGGGTTTGTATTGGTGTTAATTTTTGAGTTTGTATTGTTTGCAAGTTTGTTTAATTCGACACCATCAAGGAGCAGAGCAGAGCTGGGAAGTCTTCTACAGAAGCGAGATGTCGAGCGATAGACAAAGATCAGGGGTCAGAGTGCTCAGCTGGAACGTAAATGGGCTGGGGGACAAACTAAAGCAGGGCATGGTCAATCAATTTATCAGAATGCATGCCCCAGACATGATCCTTTAACAGGAAACCCATCTGATAGGGAGCAAATGTATGGCTTTGCATAGGGGAGGATATAGACTGGTGGCATACGCAGGATTCACCTCAGGGTCGAGGGGAGTAGGCATACTGATCAAAAATGTGTTTCCCTTCATGCTATAAAACACATGGACAGATAATCGAGGTAGATATATAGGGGTCTCGGGCCAATGGGAAGGGAAGGTAGCCACATTTGTTTCAATATTTATCCCCCCGGCCTACAGATGGAAACGTTTAAAGACCTTGGTGCGATTTTCCTGACTCTCCGCTAGGTATTCTGGTATTGGGAGGTGATTTCGATGCTGTTATGTCCGGGGATTTAGACCGTCATCCCCCACGAGTGATCAGAACCGCCCAGAGGTGGATCCCTGAGTTCATGGACGCAGTAGGTCTAGTGGATGGCTGGAAGACACATAACCCTGATAGAACACAGTTTACACACGTGTCTGGGGCACACCATAGTTTGTCTAGAATAGATTATATCCTACTATTCGAGAGGTACGTCATTTGAGGGGCGGTTATCTCAGACCACTCCCCCGTGTGGCTCCAATCGGAGTGGGACTACGTGAGTGTTGGTAGGGTAGCCCCCATTAATCCATGGTATTTGAGGGATTCACACACCCGTACCAGTTTAGTCAAAGTCACAGATCATTACTTTCAAGAAAACAAGGACTCAGTGGGCTTCGCACAGACAATATGGGAGGCTTATAAAACGGTTGTCCAGGGAGAGACGCTCTCCCTGATAATGGGGAACAAGAGGGAGAGGCCGGCTGATCTCGAGAGAGCAGAAGGGGATGTGGTAAAATCAAAGGAGGAATTGGCCCAGGCTGTTTCCCCGGAGGGTCTTTACCTCCTGCGACTGAAACAAGATGAGTTTCACAGTATCGCTAGAGATAGAGCCAGAGCGCAGAGTAGAGAGGTCAAGGGCAGAGTATATGAGCACGGAGACAAAGCAGGAAAGCTAATAGTGTGGCTGGATAGACGTGAGTGGGCATCCCGAGTGGTGCCTGAGATAGAGGGGCTTGATTCCACTCCTATAACAGACCCACAGGCCATAGCGGACACATTTTCTGCCCACTACCGTACCATATATACTACGGCCGGCAGGTTCACAGAAGAAGACGATGCGGAAATGTTAAGAGATATAAGACTCCCCAAGCTCTCTGGCAAAAACAGAGAAAACCTGGACTCCCCTATAACTCACAATGAGGTGTTGCAGGCTATTCTGGGAGCGAACTCCGGAAAAGCTACAGGGCCCAATGGTATCACCATTGAATTGTATAAACTGAATTCCAATAAACAGGCCCCTTATTTCCGGTCCATGTTAACGGAGAGTAGGGAGAAGGGACTGCTCCCATACGACAAACGAGTGGCGAACATAGTGGTCATATACAAAGACGGCAAGTCGAGAACTAGCTGCGCCTCCTATCGACGATATCACTTTTAAATGTGGAGCCCAAGGTCCTTGCTAAATTATTGGCGATACGTCTGATCAAAACAATCACCACTCTGGTAAACCCAGATCAGTCGGGCTTTATGCCGCATCGCAATACAGCCTTTAACCTACGTTGACTGCATGGAATATTGAGTAGAGCGTCCACCATACAGGAGCTGGCAGATATCGTATTGTTAGTCGCCACCATGGCGTTTGATATGGTTGAATGGCCCTATCTATTTGCGGTCTTATACAAGTTAGGTTTTGGGTAGGAATACATTGGCTGGATTCGTCTCCTCTACTCAGGCCTGATGGCCCGGGTGGTGGTAAATAATCGTAAGTCCCCGGATTTTCAGCTCAGTAGAGGTACTCGGCAGGGCTGCCCCCTGTCTCCGCTCCTTTTTGCGTTGGCAGTGGAGCCATTGGCGGCTTGGATCCGGCAGGACCGATCCATCCGTGGATTTAGGTGGTCGCTGGATTTAGAGGACAAGATATCATTGTATGCAGATGACGTTCTATTGTACCTCACAAATCCTAGAGGTTCATTAATCTGCCTCCTTGATGTGCTGGTAATATTTGGAAGGTACTCTGGATTTACTATAAACTGGCTCAAATCGGTGATCTTCGTCCTACAGGGGGAACTGCCTAAAATACCATGTGGTTGCCCGATTCAGATTGTGTCGGAAGGGTTCCGATACCTCGGAATCTATGTGACTCTAGACTCGAAAATCCGTTATGCCTGCAATCTAGATCCACCTCTGCAAAGACTCAAAAATGATGTCGCGCATTGGAGATCTCTTCCTTTATCCATGCTAGGCAGGGCGGTCCTTTTCAAAATAATGGCACTTCCATGTTTTCTATATGCACTTCAGAATATGATGGATCCAGAGACAACTCTTATGGGAGGGCAAACCACGTATAGCATTCTCCAAATTGACCCTCAACTTGTATGATGGGGGAATTAGTCTGCCAGATTTAAAGAAGTACTACTGGGCGTCTCAATTTGCAGCAATCAACCACGGGATCTATGGGCAACCAGATGACCCCGGTTATGCCATGGACAGATGGCTGCTCCAGGGGGGGGGGGGGGGGCTATACTAGAGCGCTATGCGCAAACCCCGTAGATACCCGCTGACCGGACCCACAGCACACGCCGTGCAAGTATGGCATACCGCCACAGAACACCTGCGATGGGAGAATAAACTCTTGCCACACCACTGTGGAGTTCGGAGAAATTAGGTAACCTTTGAAAATTTAAGGGGTTCGATAAATGGGACCTAATAGGGATCTCCCGAATCAAAGACATCAGGGGGGAAGGAACAATACAACCATTTCCGGCACTACAGGCGCAATATAAATTGTTAGACACCGAGCGTTACCTTCAAATCCCCCATGAATTACCCACTCATGTGCCTGGTGGCCCGTCACTCCTGGAAGCCTCCCCCCTAGAGGATAGAGTCCTCGATGGGCATCTTTCAGAAAAGACCATATCTCTAATATATAGAAATTGATTAGCAACATGGAGGATCAGTTATCGACCCTCAGAGGGAAATAGACCGGAGAAAGTCTAGAACTAGACGATGACGACTGGCAAGAGGCGGTTTCCTCCCCACAAGTGGTTGCAATCCAAGCCAGGCTGAGGTTAGTGCAGCTTAAAATATTGCATAGGGTCTATGTAATGGGTCCGGGCCTGGTTCGAATGGGACGGGCAGAAAGTGGAGAGTGCAGACAGGGGGGGGGGGGGCACTGGGAACGTTCATACACATACTGTGGGACTGAATCTGATGCTAAAGCAGGGTGAAAGGAAGGGCTGAACTACGAGCCAGAAAAAATCCATGGTTTCTACCGCCTCACATCACACAGACCAAGCAGACCAGCATGAACCTTTCCATGAATTTTGGAGGGTAAATTATTGTCCCTTGTAGAAAATGTTGAGATTGTCTTCAAATTGTGCATTTTACAGCACAAATATAAATATATTTTCCATGTAGTTCCGAAAGGGAAATTGCTACAAATTAGTACAACAATGTAAATAACTAAGATTTACAATATTCCTCATGAATAATATTTAATCATAACATCAAATCATGTATTACTAAACATTTGGTGCACAACAGAAAGTATATTTGAAACACAGGAAAAGCAAGGCCAAAGGAATCCATTTTGTCCAACTGTAAAATTTGTGAATTAAAGAATATATACCAGGAGAACTAGCACCATAACACTCATTTCAAATATTGTAAAAGGGTATAATGCCCATCACTGTGTCTCTGCCAGTAGTAGCCTATAATAATGGCAATACGATGAAAATGTATACCATTATATGCCAGCATACTGGCATTATAGCAGGGCAAGACCAGAAATGTGTTGGTCAAATACTCATTTTTTTAAAAATATACTTTTAAAGCGCTTGATTATCCTGGGGTGTCTTGGCGCTGGCTTTGATACCAGAGAAGAGTTTAAAGAAGAGCAACAAGAGCTAACGGGTACTGATAAGACAGGTTTTTAGAAGCTTCCTGAAGGTGATGAGGTTAGACATAGTATTGATGTGCAGTAGTAGGGCTACACAAACCCCAGAACATCCAGAACTCTGTAGCCAGACTAGTCCTTCGCACCCCACAACATGAGCACATGACCCAATACCTGGGAGACCTCCACTTGCTCCCCATCGAGAAGAGATTAACTGTCAAACTACTGACCCACGCCTACAAAACCCTCCACAACATCGGACCCAAATACCTTAACGAAAGAATCTCTTTCCACGCACCCAAAAGAAATATCCGCTCTGCCGACCTCGCTCTGGCCGGCACCCCACGCATCCACAGAACCAGAGCTGGAGGAAGAGGCTTCTCCTACGTCACAGACAAAGCCTAGAACGAGCTCCCAGCCACCGCCATATGCTCCCCTACCCTGCACCCCGTCAGGAAGAGCCTCAAGACCTGGCTTTTTGGCTGACCACTGGCTCCACCTCGCCCCCCCACTCCCAGCATCTTGAGACCCTCACGGGTGAGTATTGCGCTTAAAAAAACCTGATTGTTTTATTCCAGGTTACTGTCGTACCCAGAAAGAAGTTCCTGTCTCCACAGCTGGGGGCCTAAGCCATGGAGTGCCTTGTAATCAATGCAAAGTGCCTTGAACGGGATTTGTTTAATGAAAAGCCAGTGGAGGTTTTTTTTTTTTTTTAAATCTTTTTATTATTATAACACAAGAGGAAAAATATACATATCGGGTGTCATTAAACGAAATACAGCACAGCTGTGGACGGGCAAATGAAGTGACGAAATAATGTACAGTCATAAGCAGCAGAAAAATCAAATGCAGCGTGAACCAGAAGCAAAACAATTAGATAGCAATGACCGCAGGCACCCATCAACAGCACCCGCCCACCAGGAGTACAGGATGTACCGAGCAAACATGTGACACCCGGATACGTTAGGCAAGAATCAGGAGAATACGCCACAGCGCTTGTGAAGAAAGGAAAGGGGAATAGAATGGTCATAGAAAATAACAAAGGAAAAATAACCCCCCCCCCCCACAACCCCCCACCCTACACCCCTGCAGATGGCTACGACCTAACCCCACTAGCAGCGTGCCTGTCGCCCCCTAAGCTACACCCCAAGGAAGGGAAAAAGTTGAAGGAGGAGAATATAACAAATCAATACGAGCTCCCGGACTTCCATCCCCCCGCCAAGAGCAGACACCCCGTACCTTAATGTTAAGCAAGTTATAGCAAAGCAAGAGACATGTCGTAGGGGAGTCGCAAGCAGAAAAAGGACCATCCCGCCCGATCCCCGGCACCACAGAGGCAGCAAAACCCGTCCCGAACACATCAGACACATAAATATCAAACACTCAGAACCACGTCTGGCCCTCGCTCCCACAGATATAGCCCAGCAAAGACAAAAGAAACATTGCATCAAAGTCCAGTCCAGTTCAGCCCAAACCCTCACGTTCCATCACGAAGACCCCGTCCAGTACAAATTAATTGTTGCGATTTTTCACACGGGTTCTATCCATCCGAACCGCCAGCATCACAAAGATAACCGAAAACAGTAGAGTGTCAAAGTCAATTCGAAAGAAGAGAAAACAGGATAGACGTACACAGAGTCTAAAAGTCAAAGCAGGTCCACCGCCCACCATCGACAAATCTGCAAAGCGGTTTTGATCACTCACGAAAAGAGGCAAAGGGTTAATCCTACAGACGCTGGAGAAGACACAATGGCTAACAATCCAGGACATGACCTCAACCCTGTCCCGTTCGATCCAAAACGTCAGCAGAGATCAACCGGCCAGCCGCCGTGGTAGTCGACGTGGGCAACAAGGGCAACCAGGACAAATCGGTGGGCTGTCCCCCCAAGCCAGCCGTAAGCAACAGCAGTTCACAACATCCAACGGAGATTGTTCGACAAGATGTCCAAAGCACCTGCACAAAGTTCAAAGACAATAAGTCTGACATCGGCCACTGTGAACCCTGGGGGACCCCCAAGAGACATTCTTCAGATCGCCAAGCCCTGCTTACACAATCACTGTGCTCATGGTGAACAAGACTGTGGGAAGATGTAGGGGGGAACATGTCCAGTTGCGTCTGAACCACGTCGTCAACAAGCCCACAGGGCATTACTAGCTGGGGCTCTTCCCCCTCGTCGGCCCCGGCGGGAACAGCTCTTGTCGGGTGGAGCGCAATGAATCCTGTATCCAGAGCAGTGTTCAGCTTTGCGAACTGCTTATCCAGAGAGACTCGGACATCAGCTATGGCCGCCATGATGTCTTGCATCGTAACCGCCATCTTGGGTATGGGGGGGGTCTTCTGGCGTTCCAAGCATTAGTTCCCAGCCTGCAGGTAAATACTCCCGGAGACCAATGGACCACACAAAAGACAGGGCAAGTCACACATCGGAGGAATGTCTCTCTCCACACTGCCAAGTCAATCCTGCCCGTGTAATGAACACACAGCTCAGTTTCGGATCCCACCACGTAGCGCCAGCAATGGGGGCTCCTCAGTATCCCAGAAACAGTCTCATCTCCGGCAGGATCTGCAGAGCCGGTTGTGCGCCCGTGGGAGCAGCGATCGTCCTCGCCCCGAGCGGCGCCAGCCGAGAATTCGGGAGCGGCCCGTGAAAACCGGGCCGAATCCTAAACAGCGTCGGGGTCGTCACAGTATGCGCTCCGCAGACATAGAATGTATCCAACAGGCCAGCGCTTCGGGGGGTGTTACCACGCCACGTTGCCGGTCAATTAAGGCGTCCGCGGCAACAACCCGACCGATGGCCACTACGCACCAGTAGACCGACTCCGCCCCTGTACAGATGGCCGCTGTTGTTGCTTCTTCGCCCGGCCATGCTCTGCAACCTACGTCTCGGCTCAAGAGACTTTAGGGCCGCTAACTACCGCTGCGGATTTCTCCGATTTCGGGGCCGGCAGGGAGCCGGGATTCGCGCCATCAATTTCAGCGCACCTTCCCCAATACAGAATATAGCGCGATAACAGGATGATATGCAGGATAGTTGTGCGGGGCTCGGAGGGTCACGGAGCCGGGAGCCTACGCGTCCGTCCTGGCCGCCATCTTGGCTCCTCCCCCCAGTGGAGGTTTTTGATAGTGGTGGCTACTGAATGATGTCTTCAAATTTTTAAGAGAAGTTTTGCTGCAGTATTTTAAGCCTGGTAAGGATGTACTGGTATGCGGTGAGTAGTAAGCCGTTGCAGTAATCCAATTTACTTATTATCAGAGATGAAATGAGGGTTTTCTGAAGGTGAAACTGAATAAACAGGAGAATCTTTTTTAGCATTTTCAAAGTAAAGAAAGTGGAAGAGGATAGGGCGCTCACACGATTCGTATAACTTAATGTATTGTCAATCAAGACTCCCAAGTTCCAAGTCTTGGTAACAGGAGTTGGAAGAGGGCCCATATCTGCTGGCCAGCAGGTCGGGGTTCGGAAGGAAGTTTGTAAGTTTGTTCGCGAAAGAGCATCACTTCCGTTTTTCCTGCATTCATTTTAGGAAAGTGTCTACTTAGTCATGTGCTGACTGTCTGCATGCAATCGCAAAATCTGGTACGTATAAGGTATGTCATCCTTGGCCAGTGATGATTTGGGTGTCATTTGCGTAGGAAGTCGAGGAAAAGCCAAAATGTTTAATTTCACGGGTTAAAGTTGTGATGTATATATTAAATAAAGTTGGGCTGAGCGAGGACCCTTCAGGGACCTGCACGAGAAAAAGAAAGGATGAGAGGAAAATTCATCCAAACGGACCGATTGTTCTCTGTCTGATAGGAACGATTTTAGTTGATCCCAGGCCTGCTCGATGACCTTGATTTCTGTCAGACGTTCCAACAGCAATTCATGATTCATAGTATCAAAAGCTGCTGAGAGATCAAGGAGGATGAGAGCTACCCATCCGCCCTGATCGAGCGCCTGCCTGATCTCATCGGTAGCCTTGATCAAAGCTGTTTCTGTGCTGTATTCGCTGCAGAAACCAAACTGGGTGGTGTCAAGGTGATCATTGGATCGAATGTGTTCCATTAACTGGATATTCACGGTAGGGAGAGAAAGGACAAAGGGCGGTATCTGCTGGGATCTTTAGGATCTAGAATTGCCTTTTTTAAAGGAGGGAGTAGGGAAGCTTTCTTCCAAATGGAAAGAAACCTACCAGTGGAGATCATGAGCCAGAAAATAGCTGTGAGCTGACGGACAATAGTCCCAGTATGTTAGTGACCTGTTCTAGAGTGGGCTATGTGAAATCGCTGAATATTATCCTATTTTCACTTTTGTAGTGTGGACATAAATATTGTCTGAATGAGAAATCGAGGAGAAGAATAAATTGTAAAATGCTTCTACTTTGTGCAGAAAAAAAAATCTGCAAAAGGATTGTCTACTGGGCTCGTCTTGTTGGATGAATTAGTGGCTAGCTTGGTCACTGTTTGATAAAGTCTTTTTGTGCTTTGTCTATCTTTTTGATAAAGTAGGAGGTATTTTCTCTAATAATAAGAGATTTGTAAGTGGCTAGACATAGCTTATGGTTCGCCTTCTCATGCTCGTTGCAGTTTTGCCTCCATATTTTATTTTGAAATCCATCTAGGGTGTGCCCCACCTGGTGTGTGGGACCCTCTACAATTTGGGTGAAGCCAAATATGGTCTGATGATGGCTCATGTGTCCAGGTCGTGAAGTGCTTCTACGGGAAAATTGAAATCACCTAGAACAGTGAAAAGATATGTGCTTCCAGGAGATTAATGATTTCCTGTGAAAAGATTTGCCTGGGCATGCAAGTGAAAGTGTTGGTGTCAGTAAGAGCAATTTTAAAAGAAAGTACTTCACAGTATTGGCAAGGAGCCAGATAGCAATTGATTTTTAGTTTTGCCTTATAGACAATCGCTAAGCTACCCCCTTGCTTATGCGGTCTATCCTATCTGGAGATGGAATAACCTGGAAGTAAAGCCGCTAGCTTTTCTGGAATTCATGCAGGGTTGCCAATGTTTTAGCAATGAATGCCAGGGCAAGCCTGTTAGTGTCAAAATGAATGAAATTCCAGATTATACTTAATTATCGATCTAGCATTAAGCAGTATGCAGAGCAAAATGTTCTTGGAGGAGGAGTTGTTAGCGTGCAAGTTAGGGGAGCGAGCGCGCATAGCTATTGCTGTGTTATGTATGATTAGTTGTTTGCCACAGCTGGTACAGCAGTGTTGGGTGTTTACTGGGGTTATAAGACAGTAAAGTTTAAGACAATCTATGGTTTTACCTGGATGGCAACTAAGCAGGTAATTGAGCGAGTATTTTTGTGTCGTTGATTCTGCCTCAGGAGGACCAGGGGACAGGTGCTATGTGCGGTTTGGGGCACAGACGGGCTTGCCTTTGGCACGCCAGTGGCACACCCGTTGGGCAGATGTGCTTTGGTGGAGTTGATATAGCTCGTCATGTCGAGGGGCATAGCAGGGATGTGGCCTGTGTGCTCAAACAGGGCTTCAATAAAGACCAGCAGGTGAGAACAAACAGCTGTGACAAATTAAAATAAAACCCGGGGCCCAGCAACCCCTGATCTTAGTAGCAGGCTTCCCTGCAACTAATGACTACTGTTAACTTAACCTTAATTAAAATAACGATACATAAGTCAAAAGCATAAAACAAACTAAAAGCAAAGGGAATCACCCTTCCGAAATGGCGGAGTTGTTAGGCTGGGAACCAGGCACCTCCCGGAATACAAGGAAATTAAAGCACAATTAAAGCACAGTGTCCTGTTGTGCAACAAATCTGCTTGGAGGCTAACCGTTCCATTTTATGGTTCTGCTAAAGTATTTTATGGTTCTGCTAAACTATCTCATGGTTCTAAAAATACTATGATTCTAAAAATACTATGATTCTCTATATTCTTTCTTCCCATAAAGCCGTAGTTCATTTATTCCAGAAGAATGCTCATGGGTAATCACTGGGTGGGTAGTTGGCCAGTGTTAAGAATGCCAGATTTGTTAGCGCAGGGTGCTAGAATTAGTACAGATTACTTATTATGCTTGTATGGATGTATGTACAAGTATGTGTAGAGTGCAAGCCTTGCAGGCGACCTGCGGATGGGTGGGAGCCCCGGTATCTGATTTAGGATCATGTACAATGAGGAAGAATATTTATGGGTTACTTACCGTACACGCTGCAGATTCACATAGTAGAAGTATCTATAAGGATGCTGACACTTCTTTAATCCTACAGTGTATAATGTAAGTGTCAATAATGCCTACAACCATACATAAAGGCCACCTCTCCATGCCTGACTCTACTAAGCCCCTCTTTTGGGGAAATGCTCTCCTTGTCCTCCTGTCCCTCCTCCTAACCAGTGCAGGGGTAGCGGTAACAGAAAAAAAAATAGGGAAATACAGGGGCTGCTGGGATATTTTTAATACTAAATGAGTGAGACAGCTCTACCCCTTGTCCTCATCAATATTTAATCCATAAGCAGCCCCTCCTCTTCACTCTGGTTCAGCTCATTTTGTGGACTGGGGGAAGCAGAAGGACAGCAGTTTAACTGAACATTTTATGATTCGAACAGAGGGAAACCATGAAGGCTTCGGTCATGGACTTTGAGTGTTCACAAATGTGCAGGTAGCTTCTGCTATCCACTCTACTCCCCCCAGCAGCACTACATGGCATTCAAAAAAGCCCACAATCTGGTAGAACCTCTGAAAAATGTGGATGCAGCCAATCCAATCACGATTTGGGTTGACCAGCACCCAGATGTGGGGCAGGAAAAGCAGAGCGAAGACCAAATGCAGCCCAATGCCCTATTCCTGTCAACGCATGGGTGAGGGGCTGGGTCTCAAAATAGGTGTGTATATATACAATAAGGACAACTCCTTTATCTTTAATTCCTCCAAAGCTCCTCCATGAATTGTGCCACTTGGAGCCTCATTTCTAGCCGGACAACTCAGCACCGTTGAAATAGAGGAACTGCAATGGGAACAACTATTGCACCTCTTGCAATAGCTAATGGAGTGGCTCTCTTTCCAAAATGGAAGCATATATTTTCATAAAAGCAATCACCACGCCAGGCCTACACCGGATGAACACAACCCCATGCATGCACAAAAAGTTTTTTAAATCCCTTTTGCAAGGCATAACAAAACCTCCAGCCATTCCTGTGCTAGAGTCCATCATTTGTAATAGAAGTGCAATGCTTTTTTCCTTCTAGGAGAACAAAAGTCTAACTTGGCCGGATGGAAAAAAAATAACATTGTGTATTCTGGCTAAAAGCAACTCTCTTGGGACCCATAACGTGGAGAAAGTTAGAGGCTGATATTCTGCCACTCTTCCTGTAGAAGAACATTATCCAACATTTCCTGGTTCTGAATCCATCATCATGCATTATGTGATGAGAGCCTGCATGTGTTTAAAAATGTGAATTGAATTATCCCCAATTGAGATAAGGCGGCAGTTTAAAAAAGCATCATTGGTGTCTAGTAAAACCCATAAATCAAGCCTAAATTGGACACAGCGCGTTTATGATGTGCCTTGCTAAGAGCAAGCACACACTCTAATCTGATTAATGGGGGTTGAGCCAAGTAGAACAAGAAATGAGCAACAAAAGTAAAAAGAAAAATGAAAACGAATAAAACAAGACAGAAAACTGTGGTACATCTTTGTGAGTAGCGTACACTAGGGAGGACAGACTGTCTCATCCAGTTTTTGTTTTATAGATTAAAAACGTTTTCCCCGCACAATGTCCAAGTGTCGGTCACAGATCTCAAATAGGGTAAGGTAAATCGTGCATGTTTTTGGTGGGTTAAACCCTTAATTTAGCAGACTAGCTGTGTGTCTGGCATTTTTTTTAGTGATTGTGCGTTCTGGTGATTATTACGTACAAAGAGTTGTGAGTCACGTTTATACCTGGCCAGCAGATTGCCACGCTAGGAAATCCACATATTTTGTTTGTAGCTTTTTCACAGAGCTGTAAATGCCTGCTGTATCCAAGCGCTAACAGACGTCATTTTATTAGCAAATCTTTGTGATGATCATTGCATTTAGAAATCAAAAAGGGTGTTTTGACCTAACATGAGTTGGAAAGGGAGACATTGGTAGCCACCAGTTACTGACTGGGCACTCTGACAGGATGACAACCATATCACACGAGCCTCTAGGGTAGCATAATTTCACGCTCCCCA
Organism: Lissotriton helveticus; assembly: GCF_964261635.1. Taxonomy (NCBI): domain Eukaryota; kingdom Metazoa; phylum Chordata; class Amphibia; order Caudata; family Salamandridae; genus Lissotriton; species Lissotriton helveticus. The sequence goes on along the minus strand of NC_136073.1, from coordinate 473,269,144 downwards.
TCACTGCCTCAGCCTTAAGGACACGAGATGGCTAGTAGTGTTGTGCTTTACAAATAAACCTAAAAATAAAACAAAACAATTTTGCTTCGGCCTGTAAGGGTCTGCTTTAATGGGTTGCTTTTATGAGTGTTTCCCATGCAGCATTGGCCAGTACAGGGTAAAGAAAGAAGAGCAAATTTCAGAATCCATTTAAAACCAAAATAGCTTTCAGAAAGCTAGCTTGCCTAGACCTCTAACGCTGATACACCTGCCAAAAACAAGAATAGGTTTGTGCAACTAATTGTGTGCAAACTATTCACACTTATGTTTATGTGACCACTTGTTCTTCCTGCATTTTTAAGTTTTAAGTGTGTTCCTGAACAGAATAAGAAACAACAAAGCCTTACTTGGCATCTTGGTTCACACATTGGCGTTTGCTGAAATCGACTGGTGTGTGAGTAGGAATTGTGATTTCAGTGAAGGAGACATGTCCTCAGCGCATCATGGATTGGGAACACCAATGCATTAATGCCGGGACCACTGAGCAGTTGACTAGCCTCTAATGAACTTTGATTGTCAGGGACCATAGCTGAATGTGGGAAGGCAGCAGAAAGGTGAAAGGTGCTGATACCTTAGGCTAGACTCTTTAGTGGTCCAGTTTCTGCATTTGGCCCTAAAAGCTGGATTTTCAGGTTGAGCCTGAGTGAGCATGCACTAGCGCATGTACTCTCACTTGTGAGACCGTTGTGTTCAACAATGGGTTGTAAACCCACCCATAGCTTGCCACTTGCTGGCATTAATGCCACTGTTCTTTGCTCCCTTTGGGCAGCCCTTGCCATGCGTCACATCCTTTTATTTTTGTGTCACTTGGACCAAGCACAGATTTCTGTAAATGTAAATGTAAATTGATACTTGTATAGCGCACTACTCACCCGCTAGGGTCTCAAGGCGCTTGTACGAATACCGCTGTGGAACCCATCCTGGCTTTCCCTGTGAGGTGTCCACTCCTGGGCACCCCCAAGGTGGAGGCCAGGCATCCTTAGTGTTGTGGGGGCCGTTGTGGAGATTAAGCAAGCTATTGCCCAGAGTTGCAGAGTGGGACTCCATGATTGGAATAGGCACCGAGGCGAGAATTATCAGGTCCGTGGAATTTTTGAGCCCAAGACCCGGTGAGGCGGGGAATTGAACCCTGGTCCTGGGCTAGACCTCTGCATCAGGGTCTGCCGCTCTAACCATTGAGCCACATTTCTGTCCCTCCTCTGGCCATCTACTGCTCATGCTGTGATTCAAGGAGTATTTCTTCTTCTAAAAAACCCACAAAAAAACACAATAATGAAGTCCACACCATCTGCGCCAGGCAGCTTTTTCCACCCTCCCATTCCTGTTTGTTCTCCCCCACCTACCCTCAGTCCCTTTTTCTCCTCCTCACCTGCCCTCCCATTTGTTTTTCTCCCCCAACCGCCCCATCCTTGTTTCTTCTCACTGCTGTCTGTCTGTTCTCCCCCTCCCACCCACACCTACTATCTCTGTTCTCCCCATTCCACCAGCCCTCGCATTCCTGTTTCTTTTCCTCCTCCCAACAGCCCTCCCGTCCCAGTTTCTTCTCCCCTTCCCACGCACACTCTTGTCCCACTTTAATCCCCCTCTCCCTGTTTCATCCCCCATCCTTGACTCTTCTACCCCTTATCCCTGTTTCTTATTCCGCCTCCCACCCATTCTTTAATCTGTTTATGTTCTCCTCTCCCACCAGCCTGTTCCTAATTCTTCTCCCCTCCCACCCACTTGTCCCTATTTCTTCTACTCCCTCCTATTTGTCAATCCTTGTTTCTTCTATGCCTCCCACCTGCCCTCTCATCCCTGTTTCTTTTCCCTCCTGTGTCTGTTTCTACTCCCCTCCAACCGCCTCGTTATTCTCCTACCTGTCAACTGACCGAAAAAAGCACTATGACAAGGCCAACACTTGCCACTTCAAGTCACTTTTTTAACCATCCTGTTATCCACCCCAACCCGCCCTCCCATTAACCTCGCCCACCTGATTGCCAGAGGCAATAGCTCATCATAGGGGAGACCTATTGGCCTTGCCTATGCTTGTTAGTTCTGGTGCTGAAGAGAGATTCAAGTGGACAGTACCAGCCAGGAGATAGTTAGTTACAACTAAAACACTTTTTTGGAACGTCATCCTGTGCTCTGGGCATCTCCAACTTTTAGCTGACTGGTACTGGTGGTAACTGACTCTTACTGGCCATAGGCTCTGCCTAACCAGGCCCAGGGCCAGTGCTATGCTGAAAAAGACACATTTAGAATACAGTGAAAACACCAACATACACTATGGTACACTATGGGTTGGGGGTACCCCTGTGATTGGCATGACCTACCTATAAGGTCCTAGTACATAATAGGGCAGGGGGATTGAAACTACCTATCAGTCCCTAGTATATAATGGGACATGGCAGTTTAGAGGCCAGCAGCCCTTTCTCCACTTGCATGTGTGCACTGCTGAAGCCCAATGTCAGTGAAATTGCACATTTCACTCCCCAGAAGTGCTGCCCAAAATCGACTGTGGTGGGAGGATCTGCAATATTTTTACATATTCAGAACCTCTAAATTCTTCCGTAGGTGTTCCTGGGGGTGGGGGTCCTGTAGATTTATGCAGAGTACTTATAAAGTATGTATTTATAAGCCCTGGTGCTGGTAAAATGGCCCAAGCCTTTTATCCCATTGCAAATCCCATGCCACATAGGTTAGCATATATATATATATTTAGAACAACTAGGGTGCCCCAAACAAGTCAGCACAGGACCTCGGGGAGCATATTTTGAGAAACAACAGTGGTCCCATGCAACATAGATTCATACGAAAAGATAAATACAGACACAGTCAATTCTGTATTAATATGACTTGTCCAGCCGGACAGAGGTCTCAATGTATTTACTCAACAAGGAATAAACAAGGAATTTCCTTAGACAGTTTCACGTGGTGGGGCACAAGCCTGTACCCTAATTAAACACATACAGCTTAGTACAGTTGAAGAGGTAGTGAACAGGAAAGGGCTTTTAGGCAAAAGCTTCAGAGTTCTCAAATAACAGTTAGAACAAGGATTTCAAGATGCACCTTTACATCAACATAATACATGATATAAACAATGTATAAGGCACATAAAAGGTCGACGGCGTTTCGATCCCACTTTTAAATCAAAGGGATCATCATCAGGACATTGATTAGTGCCTAATTCAATCAAGCCTCTAGAGCCATGCTGGATCCATGGCCAAAGGGAAGGGATAAAACGTACAAGTGGCTACCAGCTTCAGGAGCGATCGCATTGCCGAGTGGGACGTGATACCGACTGACCCGGTACACCCTGCATCCAACGCGATCTGACCTTCGACGCGGCCCGGTGGCTCCTGAAGCTGGTAGCCACTTGTACGTGTCCTAAAAGCCCTTTCCTGTTCACTACCTCTTCAACTGTACTAAGCTGTATGTGCTTAATGGGGTACAGGCTTGTGCCCCACCACGTGAAACTGGCGAAGGAAATTCCTTGTTTATTCCTTGAGTAAATACATTGAGACCTCTGTCGGGCTGGACAAGTCATATTAATACAGAATTGACTGTGTCTGTATTTATCTTTTCGTATGAATCTATGTTGCATGGGACCACTGTTGTTTCTCTCAACATAGGTTAACATGGCAAGAAGTTATTAATTGCTAACTCTTGATAGGAGAGAGAAGGCTAAAAATACCATTCAAAGACTTCCCAGAAGGTATTAATAAATCCAACAATATTATATAGTTGAATTTCTTCTAAGATGTACATTCAAGAAGTAATAAGACTTTCTTGTTTGTAAGTCCAGATTCAACCTTCCCAGCTCTGCTGGTAGTGCAGTGTTCTGTTACACAGGAATGCCAGAGCAGGGGGAGGGGTCGTAAACACTGGACTTCAAGAGAAGGGGAAGACACCAGTGTAATTTACAACTCTATTCTTTTGACCCCAAACCAGATCCTTTGCTTACGGAGGGAATGAGCAGATGCAAGGGGAAGAGACTATGGAGATTAGCCATATTAGAGGTGTGTTTAGCCAGCTCTTCTCTCCCAGCTGGAAAATCAGCCATTATGAATTTGGAAGAATTGGTGCACACTGGGACAAAATAGTGCCACACTCTGTAGGAAGTGGTCAGACCTTTGGGTGGCACCCTGCAGCCCATTGGGCAGGAGTGACCTCCTGCTTGACCCACAGAAATTAGAATAAGTATCTGGAAAGGCAGAGCCCCTCAGATCTGCTGCTTGAAACTTAAGAAAGCAAGACGGGCCTTAAGAAAGCAAGACGGGCCATGCCAGAAGTTAGATATGCATTTCTGAAGAATGCACCTTCTGCACCATCTGAAACTACAGCCTGTGGATTACCTTGCTGCAAAAAGGCCTAAAGAGTGGACTCCCTGCAAGCTACAGGTTAACAGAGCTCACTTGGGACATCACCACCAAGAATCCGCAACCTGGAACACTACCAGTGGATTTGTAAGGGTTTGTCCAAGTGGATTGTGGGAACTGAAGTCCTCAACTTTCAAGGACCATCTTGGAGATTCCAGACCCTTGGAGTGAGTTTGAGACACTTTGGGGTCCTTTGGGGAACTTCAGGAAGAAGTTCCATAGAATAGGAGAACTTTGGAGCAACTTTGGAAAAAAGCTCCATAAGGGGACTGACTCAACCTGTTCAGCCAAGCCACCTGCCTTCAACTGAGAGCCGGCCTGCCAGCTAGGTTCGCCCCTCGGAAAGGCTCTGCAGATCTGACTTCAAGAGTTTGGCAGGGAGTAGGTGAAATCCGAGGCTGGTGAAACCCTCACTGGATCCAGCCTGGTGAAGAGCATTGAGGGACCCCGCGAAGAAAAGCTGCAGAAAAGTTTCTAAGTCCGCAGGTAAAGACTGTGACCAAGACCTACCACGAGAACTAGCTGAGCAGGGCTCCATTACGGTTGGCCTGAAACCTTGACATTCACCCAGTCTATCGCGACCAGATTTCCTGACAAGGCGCTATTGGTTTCGGTGTGGTAGGAATAGCCAAATCTTTGAAAATTCACATCTCCGGTTCCCTATATTGGATTTTTGTCGTTTTGGTGTAATTTTAAAGAAAAAAATATTTCTTATTTTTGTAAATTGGTGTTGGATTTTTATTATGCACTGTGTCTTAATTATTTACTGAAATAGTGTTTTTAAATGCTTTACATACCTGTCTTTTAAGATAAGCCTGCCTGCTCAGAGAGACGCTGCCAAGGGTTGAGCATGGGACTAATTTTCTAAGACCTATTCTGAGCCCCATACTGTGTTAGTGACCTTATTGCCAGTGGCAGATATACATTTGCCCCTACTAATAATCCACTTTCCAACACTCTTAATGTGAAATTTCTTCCGGGCTAATATAATGAAAGGAAGTGATTGGAACCACAGGTGACTGAACATGTTTAAGACTGTTTCACTGCACTCTAATGACTCCATAAAGTTGGGCGAGCAGCCACAAGTGAATAATCTTGTTTTGGCGTTGTCTTGACTTTCAGCATTGATGTCCTAGGAAGGTAGTTGCCCTGTCAGGGCTGTTCGGGAACTCCAAACAGCTGAGCCACCAAAGGCGAGTGTGGATTTTCTAAAGTACAACAAAATCAATTTCAGCCTGAGTTTTACTAGTCCTAACTGAAGGGTCTGCTTCATTGTCGATCCGGATCCAGCTGCATTCGCGTCAGGTTCCTGGGAGGATCACTTAGTTGTTTTTAGTGCCCATCATAAACCTGCTCAAAGTACATTGAAAGCTCTTGAATGACGAGATTAGATTTCAGGTGAACCTGCAGCATCATGGCGTCTTGCAGCCGATGAGAAAGCAGCGGCCGAATGAGATTTTACGCGGAGTGATGAGTAAATTGTATATAAATAATGATGAATCCTCTTGGATTATGGTGAGTTGTTTCCTGTGGTAGGCCAGGGATGAGTTATAAATTATTTGAAATTGTTTCTCACGTTACCCTATGGCTATTATTATGTACTCTTGGTCTTTGACATTCGGTCAAGCGCACCCATAGCCAGTGCTCAGCGTTGCTTTCCAAGCAGTGATTCCAGATGACCTCATGCCTGTTGCATTCTTTGCAAGCCTTGCTTTTAGGGTTGCAGACTTACCTTCTTTTTCAAAAGGACCTCTGCAAACCCAATGCCAACCACCGTGGACAAAATGCTTAGATCCCTACCCTGCTACACAGGAGACAATTCATTTCCCTTTTCCCTCTTTTGACTGTTTATGCACACTGAAGATGACCAGACTTTGGTGCACTGAGTGGCTTAAAAACGAATTAATGTTGCAAAGAGGCAAGTAAACATGACAAGTAACAGAAAATGCATAATCAGCTGCACAAACACTCCTATGCAAAGTGTGATATGAAGGAAAACTGTAAGATGACAGTGGGTGGGAGGCATCCTCTACAGGATTGACATGTCTCATAATGGCAAGGGAAAGGGACCATGTCTTTAGAGTTAATCAAAGTTTGAGCGATCTCTTATTTTTGTTACGTGACTGCTAAAAGCATCATTGGTGTTAACAACTGTAGCAGAGAAACATCTTCCTTATGTTGGCTTTTTGACCCCCACTTTGTAAACTGATTTAAAATGATGGATGGGGATGAGATGGATGGATGGGGGGCCGAGGTTGGTGTAAAAAATTATCTTGGAATACTCCCCTTTCAGCGACTAACTCCATCAGCTATGATCCGGCGGATGATTTCTTGTCACGATTGTCGAATGGGTTTTGGATAGATATGTCTTTATGCAGCAAATAAGTAAAAAGTCTGCCAGGTTCTCTAGTTGGTAAGATTTGGAGGTCATGGACCATCCTCGCTGGTATTGCAATTTCTCAACTGCAGCCTTGGGTTAATTGTTACGCCACTAACTGGGATCAGTTCCGTGAATTTGTGGATTTTCACAACAAAGAAATAATACCAATCATTAGTCCGTCTTTTGTTTTCTTTAACTTGGGCAGGAAACCTTTGAGTTTCACCATTTTACAACGTTCTGATCTCTGAAAGAAATGATATGTCTGCGCATTCGGCTTCTGTTTATATGCTATTGTCTTTCTTTGATCCACCTGTGAGGACATGCTGGGGGCAGAATTTCTGCCTACTGTGTGGGTGTTTTTTAGCGGTGATGTTTGGTGTGGTGATTGGAGAGAGAAACCAACTAGAACTGGTGTTTTTGTGGTAGTTATTGTACAAGTGATTCTTTATTTATTTGATTATATGATGGCCTTTATAAAAGTAAGTGTCTAGGTGCAGAACTGTGAAATAAATGTGAAATACAAAATGAAACAAACCATACTGTACTACAGGGGCGGTGTAGGGTGGGGGGTGGGGTTCAGCAGGGTCTCCAAGGTCTGACAATTTGTGTTTTTTCTGAAAAAAGTATTCAAGATGTTTCTGGAGCTAATGAGTATACAAGTCTCTAACATTTGAAGGCAGATCACTCCACATGTGAGGATTCAATGAAGCGAGCCTCCTGTCATCTCAGATGGGTGAAAAGTTGACAAACTCAATTGTTCGATGGTAGGTGAGAGATTAGCAGAGAGCAGTTTTTGACAATCCATTTGCCAGCAGAATGTTTTCAGCCCCAATGAGATAATGTTATGCTTTCCTAGTTTGTGTGTCAGAGGGCACCAGTATTCTGTATTTGCAACAGCAGTTGACATTTTTCTACGGTATCTCTAGAACTGCATTTGCACAGTCAATTTCAACACTGATCACTGCCCCGTCCACTTCCTTGCTGGCTTTTTTTACATAGATGGCATGATTCCATTTTCACCAAACATCTTATTGATCTTTTTTATTGCACCAGGTTAGGGCAGTTGTAGGTTCTATCACGGGTAGCCTGCCTTGACAAAAGTGTGACTATAGGCACTGCCCCCTCTGAAGATCTTTGTCGCCCTAATCTGGTGCAATAAAAAATCAATAAGGCCTTAGTGTGTATACGTCTATTGACTAGGATTTTCCCTAGCAGCTTGGTCCTGAAGAAAGCCACTGTGACTCATATGGCATTTATATTTGGCTGAAACATGTCGACCTAACACTAGGATGTGAGAGATGATTCATTTCTCACTGCAGATCAACCATCACTGTTTTTAATCCTACCCAAGGGATCCACTAGTAAAATTTCCCAAGCGAAGGATTCCCTTGAGGTAGTTTTAACTCACTCACAATTTCATTACATCAAAAAAAACAGCTCTGCTCTGAGATGCATTAGGCATCTTAATTATGACCCCAATGATGAAGCATGCCCCGACTAGTTGGTGGGTGAGGGTTCTTTTAAAAAAAACCTAATGGTTTGTCTGAGACCTGAGTGAAAAATATTTGTGACCGCACATTGGGATGGTAACAAGCGTGTTCTCATTTGTTTAACATCTTAACAACTACCACCAGCACCTGTAAAACACTAAAGAAGACGCACTAGTAACCTGCATTAAGGCCAGCTGTAACCACAACAAGTTGCTCTTCAACATCATCAGAGTCTTCTCCAAACCCTCAGCAACCGAAAACATTGTCACTCTTTCCCAAGATCTCTGCAACCTCTTGCAGACTTCTTTCACAACAGAAATCACCACCATTTGCTACCACTTTGACCCGAACAACCCGTCACCAGCATCCACAGCCTCCTCAACTCCACCGACTCCCACCCCAACATCAGGGTTAAAACATGGGACCAACTCACCATGCAGGCCATCTCTGCCATCATGAGCTCCATTCACAAAGAAGCTCCCAGGGACCCCTGCACCCACCACATGTTCAACTTAGTGAACAACACCATCAGAAAAAACTCAACACGATCTTCAACACCTCCATCACCTCTGCCAACTTCCCAGAGGAATGGAAACATGTAGAAGTCAAACCACTCCTCAAAAAACCATCCGCTAGAAACTAAGTAGGAGTTGGTATGATGGTGGAATTGCTCTGCCTGACATAAGAGCATATTATTGGGCCTCCCAGCTTGTCCCGATCAACCAGTGATTGCACGTCCCCCAAGAAGAGCCATTGTTCAGGCTTGACAGACATCTTCTTGATCCTGCAGGGATTATGAATGCCCTATATAACAAAAAACGAAAGCACTCGATCACCGGGCCAACACTACACACAATACGCATCTGGTTTGTAGCTCAGCGCGCATTGGGATGGGAGGGGGTGATCACCCTAGCAACGCCGTTATGGGACACACAGAAGCTTGGGAGGCTGGGTAACTCCAAGGGGTTCAGAAAGTGGGACACCATAGGGATATCGACGATAGGGGATTTGTGGCAAAAAGGAGAAGTGGTTCCGTTCGCACACCTGCAGACCACCTATGGCATGGCTGAAACTGAAAGATTTCGTTATATGCAGATTAGACATGCCTTGTGTGGTAAAGGAAGCTGCAGAGTCCACTTGATAGGTTAAGATCCTGTATTGCAGGTTCCTTCCAGGTTAGACAGACAGGTTAAGATTATAGGTAGACCCCACCAGGAGCTCGCTGTTGGCAGCTCAGCCTCAGGTGACCAACTGCCACAACAGGTAATAGAAAGGTACAGTGAGCTAGAGAGACAGCCTGGCATTCTATGATGTCATAGATATAGTAGTACTGTCTAGCCAGAGAGGAACAGTGAGGAGAACATTTACCACACATCCTCTCTCTTTATAGAGTAATAGCAGAACAAAGGAATAATCGGCATCAATACCTAAAATGCCTCAATCAGCAGGGAAGTACACAACTAAGAAGAACCAAGAGTAGTAGTGTACAACAAAAGCTGACTTTAGCAAGGTATCATTAGCAAAGAAAAGAACAAAGAATCAATGTTGAAATAACATGCCACATCCCCTTCCCTTACCGAAAGAGTAAGGTTTTGAAACAAAACCAAAGACTAATAGCTAAGGTATTTGCTGACACACATAACTATTCCACACATGTGTACACCACATGGTAGACGCCCTATAAACAAGAATGAGAGTAGATTGGGAGAGATTGAATGGGTTAGAACTCTCTTAAGGTAACACTAGAGAGTAAATCCCTTTGACAAGAATTCACCAAAAAGAATTAAAAAAAAAAAAAAAACTACCCCCGATGAAGATATGTCGGCAACAAATGTATGGCAAAAACACTACTCAAAATCTTACCTAAAAGAAGCCCTGGCCAGTAGCTGCAAGAAGGTAGACTGAGACAAAAACATTGTGTACAAACAAACTCCACCAAAAACAGGGGACAGTGCATAATAAGGAGAATAGACTACTCCCAGACACTGAACTTCCCTATAAAGGGGTATGCTGCAGGACAGCATGGGCATTGACTACCCAAGAACACCCACCTTCCCCTGAATAGGGTACGCCGCAGAGTAAGTAAAAAAGCTTGAAAGCGCTGGCGGTGCAGAGGCACTGAATTACCAGGAAAATAGTTCACAAAATCACTGTAGAAATGTCTAAGTGACGAAGGAAAAAAAAACGCTTTTTTTTTTTTACCATTCGATTACAGTTCTCATTGGACCTGATGCCTTCCTCTAAGGTGCAGTGGCAGTGTCGATTTAAAACAGAAAGACTCTCCAGAAAGTGCTCGTTTCCACACGCTGGAAAGATACAGGCAGATCAGGTAGAGAATGTTGACAAGTCACTTATAGAATAAAGCGCTCAGGTTGCAGGCTGTTTTGTCACACTCAGACATATACATAAAGACACATACCCAGGGTGCAGGCTGTCTAGATGTAATAGGACACTGGTGGGGTCAGCTGGGTTTTATCTTTCGTCATATGTATAACTTTTTAGGGCTCGGACTCCTCCCCACTGAAAGTGGGAGGAGTTTCGAGAACTAATGTTAAAGAAGAAAAAAAAGAAGTATCTCCTAGGGCTTTGGCCGAGACAAATTCCACACATTCCTTAGCGTGTTCTGTCATCTGGCCAGTGATTCGTCTTCGTTGTGTTGTCGTTTTAATAGACTTGAAGTGATAGGATAAATGTAGTTTTGTTCCGCCATTTTGGGCATATTTCGTTCGTGCTCGCGCAAAGAAGTACATTAATTATAATTAGGAGCTGTCAGGGTGGCCGTGTAATGCATTCCAGATGGTGTGCGCGCGTTCACCATCTAGCAGTGTGTTTGTCTGGCGCGCGTCCTCCTCACGTGCACACAGGCATAGACGCCGTGTGCGGCTCCTTCCTGCCGGCCCGGGGAGCTGCTCTGCCGCTCTCTGGCTCACCCCCCGTCTCCCCGCCTGATTTAGTCTGTAGTTTATGGGCACGTGCCAGGAGTAGTAGATGTGCTGCGGTGCTCTCTGCAGTTTATGTATGGTGACGTGCAAGTGGCAGCAGCAGCGCCGCTGTGCTCCCGTATGGCCCCCGAGCCCATCCGCACTGGGTAATGGGCACGCGCAGGGCAGCGGCAGCAGAAGCACCGAACTGCGAGGTGCTCTAGTCTGCAGATGACGGGCGTGCGCGAGAATGAGCAGAGGCACCGAGGATCCGGGCTGCTCTCCTCCCGAGGCATGTGCAAGGCACAGCGATGGAGCTGGACTCCTTGATGCCGTCTAATGATCCCACCCCACTCTGTATAGTGCAGTCTGATTTGTGCCTATGTTGCATTTCAAATTCACATCCTGCTTAGAATTCTGAAATTTTGGGCTGTTGAACCATCCCGGACAACTTAAATGTACATTCAACTAGAGGGGGGCGAGGCAACACATGAACAGGGGGAGTCAGCCGAGCCACGGGTCTGGCTCGGATCGTAGAGCGTGTGCACGAGCCGAGCGCTGTAAATGTGTGTTAAATAAACATACAACAAGCCACATAAAGTATGCTAAAGTCACTACAAAGTTGAAAAAAATGATGTCTTCAATATGATGTAACTTAGACATTACCATGGCACAATATAGCACTGCACAGAGAAGTACTTATTAAAAGTAATATTTTTGTAAAACTCCCGTATGGCCCCCGAGCCCATCCGCACTGGGTAATGGGCACGCGCAGGGAAGCGGCAGCAGAAGCACCGAACTGCGAGGCGCTCTAGTCTGCAGATGACGGGCGTGCGCGAGAATGAGCAGAGGCACCGAGGATCCGGGCTGCTCTCCTCCCGAGGCATGTGCAAGGCACAGCGATGGAGCTGGACTCCTTGATGCCGTCTAATGATCCCACCCCACTCTGTATAGTGCAGTCTGATTTGTGCCTATGTTGCATTTCAAATTCACATCCTGCTTAGAATTCTGAAATTTTGGGCTGTTGAACCATCCCGGACAACTTAAATGTACATTCAACTAGAGGGGGGCGAGGCAACACATGAACAGGGGGAGTCGAGCCGAGCCACGGGTCTGGCTCGGATCGTAGAGCGTGTGCACGAGCCGAGCGCTGTAAATGTGTGTTAAATAAACATACAACAAGCCACATAAAGTATGCTAAAGTCACTACAAAGTTGAAAAAAAAGATGTCTTCAATATGATGTAACTTAGACATTACCATGGCCCAATATAGCACTGCACAGAGAAGTACTTATTAAAAGTAATATTTTTGTAAAACCAGTAGCCTGAACTGACAAATTCAAAAGAGGTTTCCTGGTTTCATTCGGTACAAATCCAGTAAATGGGTATCTATTTGCCTTTCCGTATGTAAAGGCTTTGTTTTTATGTGTTAGTGCACATAGGGCCAGATGTAGGTGGAGTAGTGAGTGCAGAGTAGTGACTAGAGTAGTGAGTTGTGAGTGCAGAGTAGTGAGTAGAGTAGTGAGTAGTGAGTAGAGTAGTGAGTAGAGTAGTGAGTAGAGTAGTGAGTAGTGAGTAGAGTAGTGAGTAGTGAATAGAGTAGTGAGGTGAGTAGTGAGTAGTGAGTGCAGAGTAGTGAGTAGTGAGTAGAGTAGTGAGGTGAGTAGAGTAGAGTAGTGAGTAAAGTAGTGAGTGCAGAGTAGTCAGTAGTGAGAAGAGAGTAGTGAGTAGTGTAGTGAGGTGAGTAGTGAGTAGTGAGTGCAGAGTAGTGAGTAGAGTAGTGAGTTGAGTAGTTAGTAGTGAGTAGAGTAGTGAGTAGAGTAGTGAGGTGAGTAGAGTAGAGTAGTGAGTAAAGTAGTGAGTGCAGAGTAATGAGTAGTGAGTAGAGTAGAGTAGTGAGTAGAAAGTAGTGAGTAGAGTAGTGAGTAGTGAGTAGAGTAGTGAGTGGAGAGTAGTGAGTAGTGAGTAGTGAGTGCAGAGTAGTGAGTAGTGAGTAGACTAGTGAGTAGAGTAGTCAGTAGAGTAGTGAGTAGTGAGTAGAGTAGTGAGTAGAGTAGTGAGTAGAGTAGTGAGTGCAGAGTAGTGACTAGAGTAGTGAGTAGAGTAGTGAGTAGTGAGTGCAGAGTAGTGAGTAGTGAGTGCAGAGTAGTGAGTAGAGTAGAGTAGTGAGTAGTACATCACAGGCAGCAGCTGTGCAAGCATCTTACACTCACAAGGAGACCACAGGCAGCTGAGGTGCAAGCTTGTCCCACTCACAAGAAGGACATCACAAGCAGCAGCGGTGCAAGCTTCTCACACTCACAAGAACGACATCACAGGCAGCAGCAGTGCAAGCTTCTTACACTCACAAGGAGACCACAAGCAGCAGAGGTACAAGCTTCTCACACTCGCAAGAAATACATCACAAGCAGCAGTGGTGCAAGCTTCCCTTACACACTGACAGCAGGTACTGTGCCAAGGCAGCAGCAGCAACAGAGCAAGAGTCCCTTACAAAGAACAGGAACAGCACAGAGATGCACAATGCAATCTTCTCATACTCACAGGCAGCAGCGGTGCAAGTTTCTCACACTCACAAGAAGGACATCACAGGCAGCAGCTGTGCAAGCTTCTTACACTCACAAGGAGACCACAGGCAGCTGAGGTGCAAGCTTCTCCCACTCACAAGAAGGACATCACAAGCAGCAGCGGTGCAAGCTTCTCACACTCACAAGAACGACATCACAGGCAGCAGCAGTGCAAGCTTCTTACACTCACAAGGAGACCACAGGCAGCAGAGGTGCAAGCTTCTCACACTCGCAAGAACGACATCACAAGCAGCAGTGGTGCAAGCTTCCCTTACACACTCACAGCAGGTACTGTGCCAAGGCAGCAGCAGCAACAGAGCAAGAGTCCCTTACAAAGAACAGGCACAGCACAGAGATGCTCAATGCAATCTTCTCATACTCACAGGCAGCAGCGGTGCAAGCTTCTCACACTCGCACGAAGGACATCACAGGCAGCAGCTGTGCAAGCTTCTTACACTCACTGGCAGTACACACCACATGAACACACTCCATAACACATAGCAACAATACATTGGCATTTACAATGCCATTAGCTCAAACTCAAAAAATCCGAGCCCGATTGCATTTCTAATGCTTGTTTTAAATGTCTTTAGTTCTTTTCTTTAGTTCCTATCTTTAGTTCCTTTTCTTGAAGTAGCTTCTTTAGTGCAGACGCAGGTTATCCTCTAGAAAACGTCGCCAAATTGTGGTAAAGGAAGATGTAGAGTCCACTTGATAGGTTAAGATCCTTTATTGCAGGGTCCTTCCAGGTTAGACAGACAGGTTAAGATTATAGGTAGACCCCACCAGGAGCTCGCTGTTGGCAGCTCAGCCTCAGGTGACCAACTGCCACAACAGGTAATAGAAAGGTACAGTGAGCTAAAGAGACAGCCTGGCATTCTATCATGTCATAGATATAGTAGTATTGTCTAGCCAGAGAGGAACAGTGAGGAGAACATTTACCACACCTTGCAATCTGTCTTACCGCCAGGCGCGACCCCAGAGGAGTCCTCGCCATTAGAGGATAGGCTCCTGACAGATCATCTGCAAAAAAAGGCGATCTCACTGACGTATAAAACAATTATTAACAATAGACCTGACCCCACGGGGACTGTCAAGGCTGCATGGGTAAAAGAGGTGGGAGACATTGATGAGGCAGACTGGAGGGAGGCTCTGGCTTCCCCTAAAGAGGCGGCAATTCTGTCAAGGCTACGACTTATACAACTTAAAATTCTCCCCCGCACATACTATACGAGGGTGCTCCTACATAAAATTGGGAGGACAGACATGCCGCAATGCCTGAGAGGGTGCGGGGAGCTTGGGACCTTTTTCCATACCATCTGGACCTGCCCCACAATAGAAAGATACTGGATGGCAATGATGAGGACACTCTCCCAGGTCACGGGAATCACGGTATTGCCAGAGCCGAGGTACTGCTTGCTCAATATATGGGAACCAACAGACTTAAATACGACGGCTCAGGGATGGGTGACCCTTGGGGTTACAGTAGCAAAGCGGAACATTGCGCAGAGATGGGTGTCTGGGGCTAGCCCTACCCTGGCCCAGTGGTGTACGGACATGGACCTGGCAATGGTGGCGGAAAAGTCTGTCTTTATTTATCGGGGTTGTCCGAAAAAGTGGGAAAGGGTGTGGGGAAGCTGGAACTCTTATCGGGGAGAGATATGTGAGCCACTGCCCCCCGAGGATTATGAATCGGCGGAGAGCAATTAAACGAATTGGTCACAGTGCTCTGTTTAACACACACGAAGATGGGAGAAACATGGGACTGAGTGGTGTCCGGGTATGGGACTATGAAACTGATGGAAATGTCTGTATACATGATAATGTGACCTATATGCGCGTCATGCCAATAATACTGTATGAAAATGGCTTTGTTTTCTCTTCAATAAAAATGTTTTTTTTTTTTTAAATGTTAAAACATCCGCTGACCCCAAAGACTTCAAGAACTACTGACCCTGCTCCCGTTTCCTGCCAAAGTTCTGGAAAAAGCCAACAATCACCAAGTACCTAGGGAATAAACGACCTCCTAGACCCGTCACAGTCTTTGTTCCACCTGAATCACAGCACAGAAACCAGCCTAATCGTAGCCACAGACACCATCAGGACCCTCCTAGACAATGAAGAAACTGACGCTCTGATTCTCCTAGACCTCTTGGCAGCTTTCAACACTGTGTCCCACTACACCCTCCTAAAAAGGTTCCACCATATGTGGATTCAAGGGGATGTCCTCAAATGGATCACATCCTTCCTCACCAAAAGAACCCAGACCGTCTTCCTCTGATCCCACACCTCGGGCCCCAAGGACATCATATTCAGCATCTCCCAAGGGTCCTCACTCAGCCCTACCCTGTTCAACGCCTACATGTCCCCACAAGCCACCCTGAACAGGATCTATGTAATGAACATTATATCATACGCCGACAACACTTTGCTCATTCTCTCTCTACCCTCTAACCCTACCACCACCAAGGCCAACTTCCACCTATGCATCACCAATGTCGCACACTGGATGCAATACAACTGCCTCAAACTCAACACCGACAAAACAGAGGTACTTCTATTCGGAAGCAACACATCTCTGTGGGAGGACTCCTAGTGGCCAGCAGAACTGGAACCTTACCCACACCAACAGAACACGCTAGAAACCTAGGCATCATACTGGAAAACAAAGCCACCATGAAGAACCAGACTCCGAAAAATCTTAAAGTGGTTCCCCGCAAGCACCAGACACACTGTCACCCAGGCCATTGTCACCAGCCACCTAGACTACAGCAACACCCTCTATGTAGGAATCACCTCACAACTGCTCAACAGACTACAGATCATTCAGAACTCAGCTGTCAGATGCGCCCTCAACCTCCCCTGACGGGCCCACATCACCCCCCACCTCAGAAAACTTTACTGGCTCCCCGTCCAAAAGAGGTGTCCGTTCAAACTGCTAACCCACGCCTACAAGGCCCTTCACAATCAGGGTCCATCGTACATTAACCACTGGGTGAATTTCCACCAGCCTTCCAGGCAACTGCGCTCCGCCTCCCTCTCCCAGACTCCTCGCATTCACTGAAGCAGGAGGAGCGGCAGCCGCTGATTCTCCTACCTGGCTGCGATGACCTGGAACTGCCTCCGCCTCCGAACCTCCCCCTCCCTTGCACAAGTTCAGAGAGGATCTGAAAACTTGATTGTTCAACTGACTACACCCAGCTATACATAACCCCAGCGCCTGGATACCCTCACGGGTGACAAGCAGCACTATACAAATCCCTTCGATTGATTGGTCGATTGGTCTCTTTGATTACGGGGTACCTTCCCAAGTGCAACTGGCCTTTGTAATAATTAAACCTTAAACACATGGGTAGGTGAAGAATACTCCACACTAGTGCAGACGGTGGGATGTGTAAACTTGGGAAGAAGGCACATAGGGCAGACTTGAATCTCTCCGGAGTCTAAGCAGTTGTAGGAGATGACATTTCCGTTTTTTGCAGACGCAGTTGCAGTTTTGTGAGCCATTGTCTTGACTTTTTTTTTTATCACCGCGGCTCAATGGCAGATCTGCAGATCGCTTTCCTGCGGCTAGCTGACACTCCGGTTTCCAAACACAACTTCCGCATCTCAATTGCGTCCGCCCTTTATATAGAGTTTATTAAGAGCTTCAGAGTGCAACCAAGAAAAAATGAAACCTTGGAAGGTGCAAAAACAGGCAGCTAGCGTGTTTAATCTGCTCGCCTCTTCGAACTGAGAGGCCTTTTGTTCGGTTGCCTGGCATCAGGGGGGGATTTCGTAACCTAGATTTACAAATCTAGTGTGTTGGAAATATTTGCTGAATGCTCAGCAGTAATTGAGCCCTGGCCATGATATTACTTGACATTTAGCGAAGTGGCAGTTACTCCGAATTGTCTTTCTGTTCCTGGAGTTAGCCGTGTGATCTCACTGGACAAGTGTGCCTAATTAAACCGTCACCCTCCGATAATAACCTGTAGCTGATACTTGCGGCTTTCCGTCCACATACCTGGCGACGAGGAAATTGAGCCTTCAAGTATGTTGACAGTAGGGCGGACTCAGTCAATAGGAGCAATCGACAGATGTCTAAAAGTCAATATCACTTTTTGTCCTTCCTCTAAACTGGACCTTGGGTATTGTTCTTTAAGTCACTTACGCTCCTGTTTATTTGCATGTATCATGTTCGATCTTGAAGTAGGTTATGCATTGAAGACGATAGTTGTGCTAATCAGTCTACTGATGTATTCTAATATGTTAGACAAACCTTTATATTTTGCATATTCTGCCAGTAGTATTATCTTGAAGCATCATATAACCATTCACTATCCATAGCATGGGATTAAAAATTCTAGTTTTAATACTAAGATCGTATTTGCTTCCTTTACGCCTACTTTACTGAGACAGTTTGTCCCTTGTAGGCCTTTTTGTTTAGGTCTGGCTTGACAGCGCAGCTGAAAGTAGGACCTATTGTTACCAATTCTTTAAAATATGCTCAAATGGTCTTTGGAGCTACTCAGGGAAGTCTTTTTCTTTCACCTCCTGCTGTTGGCTCTTTTATGTATCAATCCACCTTTCATGGAGCGTTTGCATCGCAATGCATGAGGAACTACTGTAAATCTAAAAAGGATAGTGAATCACATCCTACATTATTTATCAAAGCAGACTATTCTGCTTCGCCAATGCTTGTTTTTCTTATGCCACTCAAGCAGCATTGCTGCAGCTCTGTTTTCTTTGCAGGGCACAGGGAATAGACCTTCCAATACAATTACTTCTTAAATTGTCTCATGCTTCTGACATCTGCAAAGTGCACTGCTACCATCTGGAGCCTGGTGAGCACTGCATTAATCTACAAATGAATAAATAATCAACCTCAGTTGTGACAGATCCTGTTTCACTTCTCATCCATCCTGAGGAGTTTATTCCCTCTTTCTTTCTCAAGCACTCACATGTGCACAATCCTAGGAGACCAAGAAAGTGAGATCCGTTACTATAAAGTGCTCTTCCCTCATATTTATAATTTCTTAGATGAAAGCCTCTTCTGTCAAATTACACTTGACCTAATTGCAGTGTTATCTGCTTTGGGTAAGCCCACAAGAAAATGGCCATTGGTAATCAAAATAGCTCTGTGTTATAAAGAAAAGTGCCTTTTCCATCACTGGTGAGTTTAGGCACTCCGTTCCTCATCATGCATGAGCTCTATCGCTAACTCTTGCACTTATGCATCCATTCTCCCAACCACTGATTCATTCTTGCATTCAAATATTCACCCATTATAATAAATGCGCCCATAAACTCAGGAAGCGCAGGCAAGATACATTAAGAAAAAGTCTGTAATTTCAAGAAAGTAAAACCATAATATATTATGCACAATACCATTCCAAAATGGCCGCTCAGAAAATCTCACACTTGATGGCCATCTTGGAATGGGAATGTGCATATTATATCATGGATGCACCTTGGAATGGTAAAACTGTGATGCAGTGTGGTCAGTCACATTTGAGCATGACTGGACAATTTAGAAGCAATGGCTTCATGGAATGAGACACATTGCAGATGAAATCAGAGGAAAGTGATTACTGTATGGGGAAGTGCTGGGATCACTTAAAAAGAGCAGCAAAAAAAAGGAACAAAGTGAAGGGGGACCGTTAATACAGAAAATGTAAAACTAAAGGCTGGCCCACCATCCCTGATACTGAAGCACACCCATTTAAATGCAGCTGTGCACATGTGACACGGACACAGGGTGATCGAGCTTATGGCTGAAGTGGGCTGATGCACTGTCTCATGCTGAATGCTGCTACAGGTGGAAGCAGAATGTGAATGATACTGGAACAAACCAGTAACCAAAGAGGGTGTGCCCAACGGTCCCGCTATCAATACATATTTTTCTGTTTTATTGTAAAAGCTTGACACACAGCTAAAGCTTTCTGGTCAAAACAAAACACTTTAATGAAAATACAGCTAAATACTATGCATAACATTACAAATATGCACAAAATTGCAGATTGCAAAAGAATGTGTGAATACCCCTTAAAAAGGTCTAACAAGGATTCTCACAGTGACAGTCATCTACACCCATGACTTGTTGGATATGTTAACCAACACCTAAAGTCTCGTCTATTATGTAATCTGTAAGCTACCACATAACACAATACTTGTCCATACTTGTAATACAGTGTAATGCTAATCTATCCTTAAATGATTACTGGCTTGTACATATTCTTTCACAATAAATAAGTCAGTACTACTGCTTTTGCTGTAACTTTTCATAATAAACATATCTGACATGTGGAATCTGATATAGCTATTTTCAATAAGACCTCCAGCCTTTATCCTTCACTTTTCACCATAAACAGCCCTCGCCTACTGTACTGAACCTGAGCTTTACCACTAGACAACCATGAGACACATAGTCTTAAAATAACAAATATGAAAAATATTACATTTGGCGAGCAATATTAAATCCTTCCTAAGAGGGCCTAACAAAGGTGTTTGAAAATACGAGAATCTGGAGATTCTTAGGACAAAAAGCAAGAAGCAGGGGCACAGAAGCTTCTGAAATCAGTACTGCTCAAAGGATGTTTAGCAATCTATCTCAAAGGTATACCTCCTCAAGGGTTTTGAACTGAATGATCATCGAGTTCAATAATCGGAATCCGTAAGATGGTTTCTTTGTTAAAGTTTGTGCACAAAATGATAGGGGTTAAGACTGACATATTAAAGATGTAAAACAACCTATTCACTCAAGCTGAAGGCAAAATGATTAATCAAATTTTGTTTGATTTATTTTCACAAAGGTTTTGACAAATGAACAATGACCTCCAACGGGCTCATATCCCAAGCTGCAGACTAAAGTGAAAAGGTAAGAAAGCTAATTGAAAATGTATTTCCAAAGTGAAGACCTTTAATTCTTTATAAGTGTGTTTTTTTGCAAAGAAATGATTGTGATCATTTTCATGTCCACTCAATATTTTGAATTCTCTAGTTCCTTCATAGTTACTTTAGTGTCCATTATCCACACATGATCCGAAAGTTCATAGGTTTTTAAAAAACTTGTATTAGTCAATGTTATGTTATGTAATAGAACTTTTTAGAGTGCAGCATTACCCAAGGGTGTCCTGGCGCTAGTCTCTTATCCCTAGAGCACTAAACGGTAGGAACGAGTTTTACTTATCAAACAGCCAGGTTTTTAGCCCTTTCCTGAATGCCAAAAGATCAGTGGCATTTCTAAGGTGGAAAGGAAGGTCATTCCAGGCTTTTGCAGCACAGAAAGCAAAACTTGTCCCACCCCACAATACTTTTTTTGTGGAATGCACTGTCACCCACTTGGCTCCTTCAGACTAACCAGTCCTTTACGAACTTGGAGTAAAATACCTTGCGTTCCGGATGGCCAGGTTGGTGGACTGTCTCTTATCAAGTACCTGAAAGCACAAGATGGATATCTGCTGTACTTTAGCTGCGATCTTTTCTTTGACAAAAGAGAAAAAAAACATTCACCAGCTGACACTGACACTGAAGACAGCCAAAGAAGTTCAGAATCCTTGGGACTAAGAACACAGGACAAAAATCAGAGGGGGGGGGGTAGTATGTTCATATGCTAGAGGATCATTCTCTGAGAGGTCTGTGCAAACTCACCTGGAGTGGGGATAATTATGTTATTTTTCTCAGTGTGACTCTTCACTAAGAAGTAAAATCTGCTCATTGTTTTCCAAAGGTGTTCAAAGAATATGCTAGTGGGAGTCTAAACAAACCAGAACTTAGAGACAAAGAACCACCATGTGTTCTAAAGGCAGGATCACAAAAACACAAATGATTGTAGAAGTTAAAATGTGAGTAATAAGGTTTAAAAAGACCAACCCAGTTATCAACCTGAAAGTGCCCGTGTGAAGCAGCAGTGGACTTATCCTGCCAGTGTTCTGGATGATTGCTAGGTAGGTGGGGGCCTGATGTATGTTGCATGGTTGCTCTGCCATCACAGTTATAGCCCAATGCTCCAATCAGCACTGGCCTAGCACATACATATTTGCACATGCTCTGATGTTGCTTTGAATTTGGAGGATCAATACAATTTGTTGCTAAGTGAAAAGCTGACATTTACAGGATAAAAAGTTACTTGCCCATAGACAACAATCTTTTATTTGGAAAATCGCATATATATACTCAAGATAGAGGGCTGGTTAATGGGTAGAAAATGTGTGTATTGATAGAAAAATCTAAAAGATGCTGGGGGAGTCAAAATTATTTATTTTCCGTAAAATATATAGATCCGATATGTTTGTAATAATTTATAAAGCTTTTGGGGACAGTACTGCTATTGTTACTTCATTGGTGCCAGTGGACACTTTCTAATATTGTTTGTAGTGACATTTTATCATCTATATTGCTATACCATGGTATGACATTAACTTGACTACTGTTGTCTGAGGCCAGAGTCTGGGTGTTTGGTCTGCTCTCTGAACCTGTAAAGATTTTGTAGCCTGTGAAGCAGTGTAAGAACCTGTGATTACAGTTCTTCATGAAAGATAATTCCAATTTTTTCTGTCTGCAATTATGAGACCTGTTCTTTTTACCACCCTGTTTTCTCTAATTTGATTCTCAGTCATTATTTGACAGTGTAAATCTACTTGCAAGACATATGTTGGGAATATGAAGGTAGAAGATACAAAATAGCCTATATATATTGAGAAACATTGTAGGAGGTCCTGTCAAATTGAACAGACAGATTAGTTGTACTACCTGCAAAACCTTTGGATTTTTTCATTTATTTATGGGGAGTTGAAACGAAAAAAAATACGATTTGCCTCCATTTTTATCAGATTTTTTTAGGGTGGGATAGAACACCCCCAATCATCCCTCGTCAGCATTTGATCTATTTTACAGACCATCAGAGTTTAAGAATATTCACCAGTTAACCTTCAGTACTGCTTGTAAAACCTAAGGCCTTTAAGCCTGTAAAACTAAGACTTTTCAGCCATGAAAGTTACAATTTGGCCTTTTTATGAAAAAATCTCTTGAGGGGCAGAAAAGTGGAGCACCTGAACCCTTCAGGGGAATGTGGGCTCTCTCATTCGCTTGCTAGGTGAATTTTGGATTGGCTATTTACTTTCAACCACTTTTGATTTTAAGCTCACTGGCTAGCAATGAGATTTTCTTTCAAGTGCCTTAGTTTTCAACAAAAAACAACAGCTTAAATAAAGTGGTTCCGACAAAATGATTTAATCTAATACGGGCAAGTTTGTCAGCAAAAATGAGTTCCAATGGGTGGAAAAAAACAACCTGCTGAAAATATTTTTTGATGCAATATTTTTTCCTTCAGGCTGTTTTTTTTGGCTCTTTTAATGGTGCCCCCCTCACCTCCACCCCCCAAGCCCTGTTATTTTATTTACTTATTTTAAAGACTCTCTCCTATGCATTCAATGTCCCTGGTAATACTACCAATAGGGCATTTACCTGTTCTTTTTTTCCTTCAAACCCTGTTCTCCCCTTTCCGCTTTACTCCTGTTTTGTTTTTTTTTACAAATTCTTTACTACTTTATTTCGTGTTTATAAACTTCTTATCCCCCTAACTGTCCTCTTTTTTTATAAACCTCTTACTGCCCTTCTCAATTCACTCTAATATTTTCAGAAACTCCTTACTCCCACTCTAGCTTGACTGCCTTTTAAATTTTTTTTACAAACCTCTTACTCCACTCATAGTAAACTCCTCTTTACTATAAAGTTTATTCCCTCTCCTGCTCTTATTTTTACAAACCTGTCATTACCCCTCTCACTTGAATTCCTTTTTTCAAACCCCTTAGTTCATCGCCTGCTTTACTCGAGTTGTTTATTTCACAAAACCTTTACTCACTCCTGTACTACACCTTTTTTTACAAACATCTTACTCTCTCCTGCTTCAATTTGTTTTACAACCCGATCAATCACACATTACTCTCACTTTTTATTGTCTCCACTTCTCTATCTCCTACTGTCCTGTGTTCCCACCCACTTTTCCATCTTAACTCTTTACCATGCTGTCCATTAAAATGCATTTGTACCTTTACAATGAAAACGTAATTGTTACACTTGTTCAGCCAGAGGTGGGCTTCTCCAAAACCTTTGGTCTTACTCCTCCATTTTTGCTCATCTGTTTCTTTGTTGGCCTTAGGACTCTGTGCTCTTTACCACTCCTAACCAGTGCTAAAGTGTGGGTGTACTCCCTCCTTTACACTTTTTGAAATTGACTTGCACTCAATTGGTGCATTTTATCTACTTGAAAGTCTCTAGTAAAGTGATACTGCTTGTACACAAGGCCTGTAAATTAAATACTACTAGTGGACCGCCAGCAGTGATTGTTCCACCCACTTAAATAGCCCTTTAAACATATCTCAGGCCTGCCTTTGTAGCCTGTGTGTGCAGTTTAAACTGTAATTTCAACCTGGCAAAATAAACCTTTTATCAGGCCTAAATCTTCCTTTTTAATGCATATACCACCCCTAGGATGGGCACTAAACAGCCCACAGGACAGGGTGCAGTGCATTAAAAAAGTTGGACATGTACTTTTAACTTTGACATGTTCTGGTAGTGAACAATTCCCAAATTAGTTTTTTACTACTGCAAAGCCTACCTCTCCCATCGGATAACATTTGGTTCACTTATCACATTAAAAAAGTGTGAACTTTCAATTGGGAGCGGGTAGTAATATCAAGTTTGGCATCAAAGAATTGTAATTTAAATCCCTCTTCAACGGTAAAGTCAGATTTTAACCCCCACATGCATCAATGTGTCTTTTTGCATTTCTTAAATTGCGAAAAATAAGGAATCGCAAATTAAGAAATGCAAAAAGATATGCATCAATATTTTCAGTATTCTGTTGGGATTCGGTAAAAATCGCAATTTTTACCGAATCCCAAAGAAATACCGATTTCTTAACTTACTTTTCGCAATTCCCATTGATTCCTATGGGCCAAAAGGCCCATAGGAGTCAATGGAAATTGCGAGTGGCACTTAGAAAATTTCATGGGTGCAGGGGGGGGTCCAAAGGACCCCCCCATGCACCCCTGAAATGTATTTTTCGCATCATGTTGCACACACACATGTCCTAAGGACATGTGTGTCCGTAACATGAATGTTGAAAAAAAAACATTTTACACATGTAACACACTTTTTCCAAATTTACCGAGTGGTTCAACTACTCAGTAAATTTGGCACCCTATTAGCGAATTTACAATTTTTAAAAAAATGATGCATTGCTTTTAAGAAATCGCACATATGCGACTTCTTAAAAGCACCCGCAATTTTAGAATTCGCACACATGTTACGAATTCTAAAATTGCTTCATGCATCCCAAAAAGCACTTTTGCATTCGCAAACGGCCGATTTTAAGGAATCGCACCGTTTGCGAATACAAAAATGCTTGATGCATGTGGGGGTAAGTCACAATTCTGAGGGTGCCATTTTTAGAAAGTTGACATTTTCTTCTCCCAATCATTTGGTGCCTGCAACTTGTTTCCTTGGTCACATGACTAGGTGAAGCTGGCAGTTGGTATTTTTATATTGCTCCCAGACAGTGAGACAAAGGAGAATTGGCAGGATAGCTAACAATATCCTGTTCGTGGTGAGCGGTGCCGGTGTGTGAGACCCTCATTATCGGAATCAGCGTCCCGTTATATCAGAGCATCAGAAGGTTTTTTCCCGTACGTAATTAGAACCTTGGGGTTGGACTGCTAAGAAAAAATACCCTATATTGCAGCACCACCGTGTGATTTACATCAGGATAATATAGCGCGAAGCCTTAAGCTGGCTTATATTTTCGGTATCTGCAACTTGGATCTTTCCAACAGTACCTGTTCCTCACCGTCGTAATCTGAATTTTACATCTCGTTAACGACAGTGACCACAACTATGCTGCTTTTAATACAGAGTTGCCATCATGAAACAACATAGCTAAGAAAAAACGGTGGCCAGTTACCATTGATCAATTTATAAACAAAATTCTCTCTTTTTGACTGCAAATGACGGACTCCTGAAGAAGGCAATAGCCGAAACGCGCGTTGAGTTCACATCTACCGCTTTGCTTACTTCATTTGCCCATTTATTATCACCGATTCATTCTTGTGTTTTTGAATTCATTTTTTCCATTAATTGGGTGTGTCTATTTTCTCTGTATTGTAATGATTTATTGTGTTGCACCGACCAATGTTCTGAATTGTAATTTTTTATATATATTGAATCACTATGAAGAAAAAAAGATAAATGAATCCATAAAAAATATTTTTCTATATATATCAGGTTGGTCGTGTTTAATTTTATATAATCAGGATCATGTGTCACCTTACATACTAATTATGTTGTTCTCCTAGGCTTTGGCTATTGATTTATTATCATTCACTACTGTTTCCTTTTTTCAAAATAATTGTTGTTAGTCCCTACCAGTAGTGACTTTATTATTAGTAGGGGTCCCCCCTTTTTTTCAAAATAGAATTGGCAGGATGAGCCATCTCTGATTTGAGGGGAGGAGCTGTTACCCACCATACTTTCACGTCAAAAAGGCACTGCCTGAGCACACTCACAAAGGGTTTGTCACTAGTCTATTGTGACCCCAGACAATCTAGGGCCAAAGAAGGGAGGTAAGAAATTTCAAGCACCTCTGGATGAAAATCTCCAGAACCATCTCCTGCTTCAAAGTGGGGACCTGGTATAAATATTGAACCCTCAGACCGAACCCTTTGGTACACCTCTTGACCTGTAGATGATTCAGGACTGCCGTGCTGCTTTCTAAGAAGTTCTGCTACTCTGTTACACTGCTACTTGAATGAAAGGACTGGACCTGCATCTTGATCCCAGAACCACCAGAGTGACTCCAAGGGCTAGTTGGCTGGCCTCCTGAGCAAAGCCTCAGGGACAGAAAAGGTTCCAACTACCTAAACCCAGCACCTGGACACAGTCTGCTGTGAGTCTTGCTCCCCAGGTGGTGCCACCCTTTATTGGACCCTTGGAAGTGAGCCTGACGGTGCTCTACCAGTCCAGCTGTGACCCTGTAGGCAGAGCCGTCGCAGCACGATGCATCTCCACTTCAGAACTGCTGCTTTGTGATGCATTCCTGATGCAGGACTTCACACCGCAGTCAGCAGTCTCCTCTGAACCAATGTTACCTGGCGCAGGACTTGCACCGCACGCCACAGTCTCTTCGGAACTGCCATTCTGTGACTTATCCTCGACCCCGGCCTTCGCATGGCAAGCCCCTCGTCGACGGGATCTTCAATGACAGAGGAATCTGCATCGTAGCCATGCAGCTTCTTCGGTACCGCTAGTGCACAACTCATCTTCGATGCCAGACTCTGCATTGCAAGCCCTGCATCCTCGATTGAGCATGAAGTCCCAGTCTGGCGCAACTAGATTACCACAGTTGGCGCTTTGTGCTTCTAGGCACTATTTGTACTTACAACTTTAAAATTGCATATCTCCGGCCCTACTGAGTGTATTTTTATTGTTTTGATCTCAAATAATTAATTACATTTTAATTTATTTTTCTAATTTGGTTGGGATTTTTCTTGTGATTTTCACTTTATCACTGTTTGAAATGTTGTGTAAATATTGTACACATTGCCACTAAATTAAGCTTGGCTTCTTTATGCCAAGCAACCAGAGGATTAAGCATAGATTAGTTTGGGGTTTTCTTGTGTTTCACCCTGACAGAGATTATGATTTCTGCTTCAGTAGGGTGCCGCCCTCCCAACCAGTAACCCAATTTCCAACATTTATAATTTCAAGGATAAGGTATACATTTTTACACATTGCACAGTTAGGCCCTACTTGTCCCAAAACATGGCACTGGGCCCACATATTGATGTGCACAAGAGTTCCAATACTAGGTGGGCCTCTCTTTGCAGAACACAAATTGTAACATTCAAAATCGAAACACCTGGAAAAGGAATGATGTTCAGACTCTGAACGAGTAATATATGGAAAGCGTTGACGATTGTAAATGTAAATGTAGTAGTATTTGTATAGCACCCGAATCGACCCCCGAAGGGGTATCTCAGGTGCTTGTACGCATACCGCTGTGGAACCCTTCCTGGCTTTTCCCTGAGAAGTGCCCACTCCTGCGCACCCCCATGGTGAAGCCAGGCATCCTAGCGTTGTTGGGGCCGTTGTGGAGATTAAAAGCAAGCTATTGCCCAGAGTTGCAGAGTGGGGCCCATGATTAGAATGGGCACCGAGGCGAGAATTATCAGGTCCGAGGAAATTGAGCCCAAGACCAGCCGAGACGGGAATTGAACCCTGGTCCTGGGCTAGACCTATGCATCAGGGTCTGCCACTCTAACCATTGAGCCACACTTCCTTACCAACCTAGGAAGGAATATTACAATAGTTTGTATGAAAAGTTAAAAACGTAGTGAAGTGACAGGAAAAGATTTGGGGAAAATGGGGGGGCAATCATAGTTGGGTTTGTGAATTTCTAACTGTGACAGCTATACAACAGTGCAAATGTGGATATATTGGTTGACTTGTAAAAGTCAGTATAGTTGGAGCAAATTCATATTATTTTGTATATTAAGTTTGAAAGTTGTTCTGATGGGGCCTCTTCACTCGCACATGCCACAAAATGTTCAACTGCCACCACGAAACTTGCACACTTCCTTTTTGCTTTCTTAAACGGATGATCAGGGGCTATTTCACAAACCAAACTTTACTTAAAAGGCACGTTAGACTTTTGCTACCTGGGTCTAAAAGAAACTGGCTTCGTGAAGTTATTGAAATGTGCAGGTGGTGTAAAGATGAAATCACTAAGTGAATTTACAGTTTCCTGTACTTTCAAATGGGGGGACCCAGGTCATGTTATGGTCTTTGCTGTTTTCAGTCGGTACCTGTGGGCCATCCCAGAAAACAGTAAGAGAAATAAGTAATCTCAAATTAGGTAAAGTGTAATCATCAAGGCTTTCAGAATTCACATGTCTGGGCACAGTCTTTTGTGGGTTTTTTCTAAAGTAATCGTTCCTTTAAACGCTCCGGCTCTTTGGTACCAGATGCAACCCTCTGTACTGTCCTGAAATCACCCAGAGTCATTAACTAAAAAACCCTGCAATGTGAGTTGTATTTCCTAATTAATGACAGTGTAAAAAATGATCCTCATTCTCCTGTTGTTTAGGGCAAGAAAAACTGTACATTGTGTTTAGATGCACAAAAATATACTTTCGGGGTCACCGAATCTTAGAAGGATCAGAGGTGAGGTTTTTCCCACATCTTAATGCAAATATTGCAAAGGCAACCAATTTCCTGTGGACAAAAGGGTGTCCTCCTACCTCAGAGAGGAGGGTGGATTTACGGGGTGAAAGTTACTTTGGAAAAAAACAAAACATTATGCATAGTTAAACTATACCCATAAGTTTAAGACGTTTGGGAGCCAACCGCATTAGTCTGTTAAAAAGAAAAATCAACTTCTTGAAAAATAAGCGATATGAACTTTGAATATGTCTTTCTCCTGCCTCTAGCATCCCCATTGAAGTGCACTATCTTTCAGTAAAGAGTTCTGTGTTTTTTAGTGTTGTGTTGCCATGATCCATCATTTGCTGGCGACAACTCCATTTCCTCTTACTCACAACACCTACAACGTCCTGTCTTCTTCACCGCAACATAATTCTCCTGATCCTGTTGGCAGGAGAACAGCAAAATGCAACTCTTCATCACTACGTTCATCCACCACTGTTCGTCAAAAGTTACTACTTATTTGCAAGATCTCTCCCAATCTTGCTCTCCACTCGGCCAAAGTCTTTATTGGTCAATGTGCTGATCTTCAGCAGGAACTAGAACTGCTGCAGTCCCCTTGTAGGATTCCTTAACACTCATCTCAAGTCCTAAAATTCAGGACCTAAGTCCATTATAGGTTACCACCATCCCCTGCCACCCATGGACTCCCCCCCCCCCCCCCAATCTGTCTCCAAGCAGGCTGGCTAATAATGGAAAACAGAAGTTAATTGATCTATCCAAGGCCTTGCACAGTTCTCCTTTCTCAGACATCCTCAAATACACCCCACATTTCCTCGCTATTCACTAGCTACTCTACGAGTATCCAAGGAGGCTGTGATTTTAACTCACCCAAGAAAATATTTTAAAGTGCAGAATGTACCGCCACGATAAATGAAGCCTGTTCCAAGTTTACGTTTAAGAATAGAGAATTGCATAAAATGTTCATGCTTTCCATGCCAAAATACCCATGTTCTGGTAATAACTCAGCCTCTTCCCTTCTTTAAATTTCCAAAATCTATCTGAGGAAGTGCACTCTATTGCACCTGGTAATTACTTTGTGCGCTAGATCCACAGCACTTGTAACTACAATTACTGCACAAGCAGATGTTTGCGCAGGGATTGTAAAAAACAGGATACTTGAAATAGAGGCCATTGTGTCCTTCGTTGTCAGTCTACCCCATCCTCCGTTGGTCGGGATAACAGAATGGACTATTTTCACTTTTTAATCCGCGCCACATGACTGCCATGTCATTCTACCTACAGTCATCATCGCCAACAATATCTTCAAATTGGCCCTCAAAGACTGCTACCTTGTCCTGGCAGAAGGCTTGCTTCTCCACTACCATCAACTTCTCTTTAGCTGCTCACTATACAAGCTCACCAAGCAATACCTAAATATTGGTCCATATTTTAGTTTGCTTTTGTACCTTTCTTCCACCATCCTTCCTGTACATTCTCTGGGTATTGTAATCTTACACCTGCCATGCCGAAGGTACTATCTTTTGGAACTGATGTACAACATTCCTATTAGAAACCATATAAAGGAGTACTCTAATCCAAATTAGTCTAAAAATGTAACTTCTTCAAGTTTTGCTACTTCATATGAGGCAAATAATACTCAAAGAAGGGGCAATTCATAACATTTTGGAATAACGCAGATGGCACTGACGCAATAACTTAATTGTATCAATGCCACATTTAAAATTATATTGCATAGATTTGGATGTTTATCCATTGTACACGTGGTTCAAGTTGTCTTCACTTAAGCCAAGGAAAGGTATCAAAACCTGGAGTATCTGAATTATAGAAAACGCTTAAAGTGGATCATAAGTATCTCGTTTTCTCCAGGAATCAAAGTCACAAGTATAAAAGTGGCAGACAAGTTTCCACTTTAGTTAGTGACCGAATAAACTCTGCAGTTTTATTGGTGTCATTTTGTGGTATAAATGCCAATTTACTTTCGGTGGTCCTAATCTCAAATATCCAAAACTTTATCTACATTTTTAGCAAGTCAAAGATGGCGCTTCTGTTCGCACAATTCCTTCTGATAATCGATTTTAACGGGACTAGATAAGCGTCTGGTGGATGTTCACAGAGTGTTAAACATTGACCTGTCAACCTTTGTGAGGATTGGAGTCCATGGAGAGTGATTGAGCTTTTTCAAGTTAGCAAGGGGTTAACGACAGGGGTGTGCCTTCGCCCCCATATTGTTCCTTTTATATATGAATGATTTGCATCCATGGCTCATTGAGATCGGACATACCTATGGTCAAGAACAGGCCTTTACCTGCACTGCTTTATGCTGACAACACTGTTCTGATTGCAAGAGATGAACAACAAGTTGTTGATTTCAAGGATACACTCATTCTTGATACCAATCGTAGTAAGACTTTCTTTATGAACATTTTTATTGTCCCAATCACCGTGGAGAACCACAAGAGTGATCCACATCAGTTACCGGTATTCTTCATCTACTGCTGTTGTAAAAAAATCTATCTCAATCTATGAAGAGGCATCGCTTAGAGAGGGCTTTTCATTTTCCCTACCTGGGTTGACCTTTGAGGAGACTGGAACATGGGACCTCAATTTGCTTATAACAAAGCCACGTTTCTTGCATTCGGTTGGTTTTATGCCTAATCTGGCCACCATATTGGGGCAATACAGATCGCTGTCCTCTTGGAAATCTTCTACCATAAATTCTCGCCTGTGATGCGCTACTGTTCCAATGTTCAGGGATAAATGGATGTCTTTAGCCTTCAGAGAGAAGAAAAACATTTTTGGGGTGTTTGCACTTACAACTACGCAAACACAAGGAGATTATAGACGGAGCGCTGAAACTTTTCAGAAACTCACCCCCAGTCACAGATCTGAGTTGAATCCATCATCGTTCTTTAGCTCACTTTGCCACCCCAGTTCAGACACAGCCATATGCAAATCAGTCTTGATCCTGTTCATTATAGGAACAGTCCAGCCCGAACTCCCAAGCCAGGTCTTCGCTGGACCGGAAACGAGCATCCTGGGACCAGGTTTCAGGTAACACCCCTTATCAGCCAGGCATGGGTCCCTTGCTCACGTTGCCAATGGATTCAAGCTAGCATGGCTGATGATGGGTGTTACCCTCGAAACCGGTCCCAGGATGCTTGTTTCCGGTCAAGGGAAGACTAACTTGGCAGTTCGGGCTGGACTGTTCCCATGAGGCAAAGGGTCAAGACTGATTTGCTTATGGCTGGGTCTGAACTGGGGTGGCGAAGTGAGCTAAAAAACGATGATGGATTCAACCCAAATCTGTGACTGGGGGGTGAGTGTCTGAAAAATTTCAGTGCTCCGTCCATCATCTCCTTGTGTTTGCTTTGCACTTTAAATTACACCAGTCATGGGAAGTTCGGAGAAGGCTACATAGAGGATCCGGTAAAGCTATCACCACTTCTATATCAGTATGCATCATTAAACAAGGGTATTATGCAGGACTGGTTGTCCTTGGAGCAAGGATTGAATGTCCCTTGGGTCCACTGTATTAAGTCTGGCCTTGTATCTTTGGGAAGGGGTGTGTTATTCAATAAACCCTTAGAAATTCTGAGCTCGGATAAAATGCGGGTAAAACTGAATTTAATGGATAAAAAGAGGAGAGAGTGTAGTATGTTGGAGCTCCAAAAATCGGCCAACAGAGAATATGTGGGGATCATGACAACTCCTAGAATGGAACCGCAACTAGCCCTGGTAGCAATTCATATGGAAGCTTTGTTTTAACAAGGCTTAAAATTGGTCCATAAGTTGGCAGTTCAGTTTCCCTCTGAATCCATTTGATCCAGGTATGCCGAGTTTATGTGATGAATCTCCACAGCAATCTTTGTTACGTTTTTAGGTTTTTCTGTAAATGTCACAATGTGCGAAGGAAATTCTTAATTAAACCAATTTTAAAGGCTATAGGTTTTAGAAGGTGCAAAGCTCCCCTGATTCTTCAAATGCTCCCATCTCTGCTTGTGTGTAGCTGGATGTTTCCTTCTTAACAGCAGCTATTGGTTTCCGGAATTCATTAATGTTTTCATTTTTGTATTATTTATGTGTTGATGTTATTCTCATTCATATATTTTTAACTGATGTTTGTTGAATGCCATCCATGTCCAATTGATTTATATGGAATGTTTTAAAACGTTGTGGATTTTATTCTATTTTTGTGCTTTTATGATTATTTTAAATAATCAAATGAAGTATTTTGATAAATTTGATTGTAATGGTAAAATGTTGGCTTGTTCCAAAGGATAGTTTAATGGTACCTTTGCAAGTTGGAAGCTCCGTTGATAATAACGGACTTCAGAGGCTCAATGACAGTTGGCATAGGCAGACTGCTCCTAAATTCCAAACATTGTCTTTCTGTGCGTCCTTATTTAATTCAGAACACTGTACCCTAAGTGGGTAACGCATACAACGATAGCCCTTCTGTCCAGGGTTATACCACTTGTTAAAGGCCCTCTCACTGATTATTGTCCTACAACCAGGGGATGGGGCTTTAACTTTTAGAGGAGGCCCGCCCCTTTAGCACCCGTGACAGCTATTGGCAGCGAGCTATAATAGAATTGGCATCACTAAATTGGGTGCATGAGAAAATGCGTGTATGACCATCATTTCATCATTTGGAATCTAATATGTTTCCAGTAATATTGTGTCTGTCTCCTCCGGCCAGTAAACCTGCCACTGTGTGACTTAAAGTGATCACAGACTATCTAATTCCCTACCCTTTATATGGAAAAGACTGAGGAATATGAAAGCCTCGCGTGCGCACATGGCGATAATAAAATATACATATCTAGATGTCTCTGTGCATTTGAAAGGCTATTGCTGTTGAAAGTATGGGCCGGTTGCTAGGAGGGAGTTGAGCTGTAAACAAACCGCCTTCAATCAGTTTCATCGGGCAGGCAGCGGTACCAAGGGTCAAGATCGCCCTCGAAGCCTTCGTTCGAACATATCGAGCGCATTTTTAATCGTAACACTTAAAACGCAAAGCCTTTTAATTCCACAGATGGTGAGAATGAGGATGGCCGCCTCTGAGATGAAAGTTTATGAACTTAAAGTGCCTAATTATAGTTTGTGGTGCGTTTTCAGTTTGATACGTCATAGCTTTTTATTTCTATATAGGCAATTAAATGTAGGTCACAGTTTTGAAGCCGATGTACTTTTGGATCAAGTTTATATAACCTCAGGAACATACAAATCAGACGTTTTTGTATCACTAAAGGATTTATTTTTTAGTTTTCGCAATTTTAGTGGTTATCATTCGTGACTTGAGCAGTTTAAATGTCTTCAAAACATATAGGCCCACATGCATCAAGCATTTTTGTAGTCGCAAACGGTGCGATTCCTTAAAATCGGCCGTTTGCGAATGCAAAAGTGCTTTTTGGGATGCATGAAGCAATTTTAGAATTCGTAATATTTTTGCGAGTTCTAAAATTGCGGGTGCTTTTAAGAAGTCGCAGATGTGCGACTTCTTAAAAGCAATGCATCATTACTTTGACAAGTGGAAATTCGCAATTAGGGTGCCAAATTTACCGAGTGGTTGAACCACTCGGTAAATTTGGAAAAAGTGTTTAAAATGGTGAAAAAGTATTTTTTTCAACATTCATGTTTAACACACACATGTCTTTAGGACATGTGTGTGTGAAACATGATGCGAAAAATACATTTCAGGGGTGCATGGGGGGGTCCTTTGGACCCCCCCCTGCACCCATGAAATTTTCTAAGTGCCACTCGCAATTTGCATTGACTCCTATGGGCCTTTTGGCCCATAGGAATCAATGGGAATTGCGAAAATTTACTTAAGAAATCGGTATTCATTTGGGATTCGGTAAAAATTGCGATTTTTACCGAATCCCAAATGAATACCGAAAATAATGATGCATAGCATTTTGCACTTAATTTGCGATTCCTTATTTTTCGCAAATTAGGAAGTACAAAATGTAACAATGATGCATGTGGGCCATAATGTGGACTAAGCACCACAGAAACGTGACAGTACTCTTAATAATAATTTTAATAACAACAATATTAACTTATTATTATATCCATGAGTACTGCTGTAGATATTACTATACTCAGTTTGATGGTACTCAATGTATCGACCTCATGAGGATGAGAGGCTGAGATCTAAACGCATGACCTGAAGGTCGCGCACACATGCTACTCAGCAGAGTGCTCTACTCACTGAGCCTTTTTGTCTGAGCAGGGTGTGAAGTGTCGCCATGGGTCCTGCATAATGCTGGAATGTATGTAGCATATGACTGGTGCCGGGGTGGCCTGGTTGTGCTTTTGCTTTGTCCTCTGATTCAGGGTGAGGTCACTGTGCATACTTTTGAAGAGTGGTGGGGTGGTGTAACATGTATAGGAAGAGTCAGAGTAATGTGTGAGGACCAGAGGTTTGCTTGGATGGTGCTGTGAGAAACTTGAAAGCGCTATGTGCCTGCAATGTAGCCAGAATCTAGGGTCTATGTGAACCTAAGGACTGCAAACAACATTGGTGTTTTGAGAAGGCAGTATATTGTTGTTACGCAGTGCGTTTATCAAATGGCAGTATACCAAAGTGATCTATGGACCTCTGCAAAATTAGATCCTATATTACAGCATTGGAATGTTGAGCACTCCATTGAAGACAATGGAGTTCTCCGGGCTTCTAATGCTGGGTAGAACACCTGAGCATCAACATTCCAATATTTGTTCGCAGCTGTTGCTTTAAACAAAAGCCTCACGGGGCCCCAGGGGATTTCAAACCCCTCGGGCTTCATGAGGTCTTTGTTTTACATATTAGAACATTTTGCCCTCTAGAGGCGGAATGTTTAATAGCCTTAGAACCCTCTGTAGCGGGCTCTACCAGCCGTTAAAGACCCGATCCCTTGTTAAAGGCCTGAGCTGCCCGCTACGGCGGGCTCTAAGGCTATAACAGACAATCCGTATGAAATTAGACAGTGACCGGATGTTCCCAGTAGCCTATCGGGAGGTTCTGATCATAGACAGCTGTTCTGATTGGTTGAAGAAAGCCAATCAGAACTGACGAGCAGCCTTCTGATTCATCATAACAAGCAGTCCATGCCTCCCCACACTGTTTGCTCTTGGTAATAGCACAGTAGGGACCTCTTCCCTAGATATGTGAATGAGGAAGTATGATTGGAGAGAGTTCTGCGGCCATACTAGCCCTTCAATTGTGTCATAGTTGATGTAATTGTGGATGGTGGGAGATTATCATTGCAGCGCTAGTTAGGTGCCTGGACTGAGTCTGGAGTGATTGACCGCAACTACATGGGACTCATTGGTTTTCTGCCTGTAGATGAGTGGTTGACTATGATATTGAAGACAATATCTGAGTCAATTGTTGTGAACAAACAGGTGTTGTGAGTCTTGGCTTTGTCAGTGCGCCACAGTGTGGGTGGCTGGAGCAAATCCTTCAGCAGGTTCTTAGATGGGAAGGTTCTTTCTAGGGGAACTGAAGTATTTATTTATTTTTGTGATTTGGATATCGGACAGACATGGCCTGGAGGCATCAGAGCCCTTTACAATAAATCAGAACATGAAAATATACATGTATTTTTAGGTGGAGTGATCACCAGGTTGACCTCCCCCTTGAGGCCGACTGCTTCACACACATTCATTGTAAAACATAGCAATGGAAAGCAGGAGGTACAGCAGCAAGTGAAGATCTTCATTCATTCTTGTAGGTTGAGGTTGGTATGCACTTGGTAGGATCGTGAGGCGGTTGGAGTGTTTTAGACCAGGTGCCACTCAGAGAAGAGCTTTGAGGTCTATTTTTGAAGGTGAGAAAACATGTGGTCAAGCGGAGACCCGGCGGAAGAGAGTTCCAAATTCTTCCATACACTAGGAGAACCAAGGCCTGAATGGGACACGAGTAGGCTTGTCCAAGTGACACATGGCCAGAGAATCCACTACCTTCCTGTTACTGCACCATTTCTGCAGCCACTGAGATGGTTGTAAATGGAGGGAGATGTCATAATGTGGATACCTGGTATCCCCTTAAGGCAGTAAGTGAATGATGCATGATGAGTAACCACAGTAGGGCTACCAACTCAGGTAGGAGAAAATGTATTCAGCTTGCTGCGCAATGATGGGGCCTGATTTGGACCTGTCATACATCTAGGCATGCACTACAGCTCTTAGACAAATATTTTAGCATTGTATAAATACTAGGAGATTTGAGAGGGTCGCTTGAGGTTAATTTCTCACACTAATTTACCAGAATCTGCTAGATTAATTTATTCTTTGGGGAGTATAGGACAACCCAGCTGGAAATTACATTAGAGTGGATTTACCATTACCCTGGAGCAAACTGATGTAACCCTTACTCATTGGGCGAACCTCTCCTTCCTGTAGTTTAGGCAAGACACTTAAATATAATTTCTGACTTATATCGGTCTTTTCAGCCTCATTTTAAGAAGGTTGCAGCCTCCTTTTTTGGCACTCAGAGTTACACGGAAAATTCTTGCAATTCTATTTGATTGAGGAAGACCATGGTACAACTAATAATTTTGGCCACCTAGACTATGGCAATGCTCATCTCTTAGGATTATCACAGTACCTGCTTACCAGGCCTCCGATAATGCCGAATTATACTCCAAGACTCACTCTGGGACTCCAGACAATGGATTATATTCCAAATCAT
Source organism: Lissotriton helveticus (assembly GCF_964261635.1). Taxonomy (NCBI): domain Eukaryota; kingdom Metazoa; phylum Chordata; class Amphibia; order Caudata; family Salamandridae; genus Lissotriton; species Lissotriton helveticus. The sequence continues at coordinate 473,231,508 of NC_136073.1, read as the reverse complement.
TAAAAAAAACTCCAGTCACTGCCTATCTCCAAAATAATTCTTTTAAATGCTTAAGTGTTTATTGTAAAGGCATTACTTAGTTCTTCTTTACTGTGTTCGATTCCATACTTGTGCAGTCCAGATATCTGAGATCTTAATCTACCTTTTTTCTGGCTGGTCATTTCTTGAGTGCCAGGCCAAGACTGAAGGGACATCAATCTCATTCCTGACTGCTAAGCACTGGAATGCTCTCCCGCTGCACAACCAATTCACCATCTTTCAGGAGACAACTCTAACCCTGCTTATTTATGCTCCCTTCGTAAGTTCTTGATGACTATTCAGGGCTGTCTTTGTATTCTCCACAGCACTGAGATACCCTTTGAGTTTGCTGTGTGCCCTCTAAGCTAATTTCATTCATTCATGTAAGGAAACCTGAGCAGGAAGCACTTTGTGTTATGAGTTTTAGATCCCTGCTTCAATGACAATAACATTATAACTTTCAACATTTCTCTGCTTTTAAATTCTATTAGTACTTTGCAGTGTTGGGAGTTCCGTTGAAAACAATGGATTGATCCGTGATTCTAATGTTCAGTAGAAGCCCGGAGCTCCAACATTTCAATGTTTGTTCACAGCTGTTGCTGTGAACAAAAGGCCTCACGGAGCCCAAATGGATTCCAATTCCCTCAGGCTCCGTGAAGCCTTTGGTTTGCAAATTAGAAAATTCTGCCGACTAGGGGCAGAATGTTTTAATAGCCTTAGAAACCTCTGTAGCGGGCGCTACTGGTCATTAAAGGCCCGCTTCCTTGTTAAAGGCCCTTGCCTTTGGCTCGGTTATTTAATGCTGGAGCAGGTTTTTAATGGCCGGTAGAGGCTATAGAAGGCGCTGAGCTCTCAGTGATCCATTTCACACATCTTCGTTTTTTGGGTCCACTTTTATAATGCTGTCCACTAATATCTGGCTGCTGTTGACACTGAGAGCACAGGCCACCACAGGGGAGGTCTCTTTTCCTCATGCATTACCATTGCAAAGCAGACGGGGTGGTGTCTTTTAGTAGACACATCATGACTCCCAAAATGTTACTGATATTTCCTAACTGTTGAGAAACTTGCCATTGCCTCACCTGATTTCACCCATGAAATCACGAGTCTGCGATGCAACGCATGCAGTTATTTAAAGATCCTCCGGATTCTCAGGCAGTGTCCGCCATGATCTTTATGAACGCACATCTTCTCTGTGTTTGAAAATGCTGAAAACAGATAATAAAGTATCCATATGATTAAGGGCAAAGGGTGTGGGGGGACAACATAGCAAAAAAATACACATGTGGATTTTTAAAGTGGCATTAATGACCCATCTAAACTCAGTTAGTTATTGGAATTTAATCAATTCTTTCTCCGTTTCCGTCTGAGTACAATTTGTGAACAAGTCAACATCTCAAGACAGGATGTTCACAAAGCATCACTGTTTAGTTTCTTTCCATTTGTAATATCTTTTTTCTTCTTGAAGCACAATACATCAGAATTAGGTGTCACTAAAAACACCTTTAAGAAAGTTTGGGGAACATCTTAATGCTTTTGATGAATTCCTTTCTTTGTCTGATATTAGCAGTCTTTACCAGTTTGTGGTTTGAGACATAATACATTTCTACTCAAAGTTCAGCTGATTCCAAGATGTTTAAAGCTTGCACCCAGTCAAGACTGGACTTGACTTTTCTGGTAAGTTGCACTTAATTTCTGCAGGTCAGAAATCAACCATCTGAGTGGAGAGTGTAGGTCATCTTTTGCCGGGCACAAGTCCTCAATAAAGATGCGCTAACATGTGACGTTTAAGGCGGGTCTTTAAGGATCCAGAGACCGACTCATTTGCCTTTTGGTGTTCTCCCTCCCTATGCAGACACACAGAAGTAAAGCCAGTCAGTCAGTCAAAAATACTTTATTCGGCCACTAAAAGCCATAAAAGCAAATAGTTAAAAAGAAGACATTTGACAAGAGATACAAAGATTAAAAAGATCCCACATGTACAATTAGAAAACCAATGGAACAAGTCATGCAAGAAAGGATAAAACTCCTTATTAAAAACCAGCACTCAAGCAAGTCAAAAAAACATCACTCATCATGACTGATGCTCCAAACACTCAATGGCAGCCCTGTGGGCTGATCCAAACTGTGATTGGCACATCCATCAAAGCAATGCCTGAAGGTGACCCATTGTCCCTCTCTATGTAAGTTGTCCTATGGGCTGATCCAAAATTTGAATGACACTTCCTATTAGCAATGGCTGCTGGGCGCTGACCCACTGCCACGCTCTGTTTGTTGTCCTATGGGCTGCTCTAAAATTTGAATGACGCTTCCAATGAGCAATGCCGTAAGGGGGCTGACCCACTGCCCCCCTCTGTTTTGTAGTCCTGTGGGCTGGTCTTAAATGTAAATGGCACTTCCTCCAAGCAGTGGATGTTTTAGGCTGAACCAAAGCCTTATGTATCATTTTTCCCTCGTGTCATGACCTCATGTAGACAGGTGAAGCTGTCTTGATATGTAAGTGGATTACAGAGATTCCCTTCTCCAGGAGTCGGCTTGCCCTCAGAGCACTGTGATGAAGAGGAGGGCAAGTCTATTGAAACTTACTAGTCAGCAATCGGGTGTGTTTGCCTGTTGAATGTTTTACCAGGCGCCTCCATTTTTCCTGCGGGCCCGGACATATTCTTCTCTTAGCTCATAACCACATTCGTGTCCCGTCCTCCGTTTCATTAGCCGAGAATGCCGACGGTCTGTGGGAGGGAAGCAATCAAGCAGTGAGTGAATCTGCAGCTGTGCCGACATTTCAATAAAAAAAACAGAAAGCCCTCATTACTGCTGGAAAATTGAATACCTCTCTCCCGGGTCATCCCAAGCCGGTGTTTTTCTTACGCTGCTGAATCATGCCTTGCTGGTTTCTCCCCCTTTGCTTCCTAATCAGTTTACAGTTGAGTCATTATAGTACCGCTGTCGTCATGCGGTATCCCTGTCTTATTATATTTAATGTGGGCCATGCAGCCGTAAATGATGAAAGTAGGCGCGTTTTTGATTACCTTGTCATCTGGAGTTTCACGACCCTTTAATAACGGGTAATTTAATGCAATCCAGTGGCATTATTTTACTTTGTTTGTGTTTAGGTAATTGTGTAAGTGGTGGTCGTCATCTATCTGTTTTGGAAGGCAGTTGTAGGTTACGTACTTTGGCACTGAGCTTGCAGAACAAGGCAGTTTTTGTTCTACTCCCATTTAGGTAGCTATTAATTCTGAGTTATTGATTACGAATGCCATGTTTTCCTTTTATATGGGTGCATTTACTCATTTTTTAAAATCATAATCTCTTTAATAATTTGGATTTATTTCATTCGCTTGTTCCCCAAATGAAATTTTACGCAGAGCAGCCATTTTGTACGTTCTTTAAAGATACCACTATTACGCGGAGTAGCAATCTTCTTTCCATCAGTGACACGAACATCACTGTTAAAAAGCACGTGAGTTCTGCCTGGGTGCCTCTGTGTACCATCCTGGGAACTCCATGGGTGTCATTTTGTTAGCTTTGGAGTTCTGCGGTGCTGCCAATGTGGTATTTTGAAATAAAGAGTGTCCTAGGAGGGTTGGGATGAGTAAAATGTCAGAGTCCTGCAGACACCATGGTCGTCCACCTTACCCATGTGCTGTGAGAGAATGGTGACATCAGGCCTATAATGCCACAAGAACATAAACCATGAATCATCAGACTTGCTTGAAGCTCAAGACAAGCCCCTGAGTGCTGCACACAATCCTCAGCAAGCCGACCACTAGATAAAGTTTGCAAAACTTTCCTGCCTTAATAGCACGTGCCATACAAGCACAAAAGTCCCTTGCAGAACCAAAAAACCATATCAGATCACAGAAAGGTCCCACAAGCACAACACAGAGTCAAAATCATGCTGATGGCAAAGCATTGCTACCCCAAGAGCATACACTTGTCATCCAACACACTTATCAGAAGGTGCTAAAACATAAAAAAAAATCACATGCACAACAAGTTCTCTAGTATGGGGACCACCTCGCTCTAGGTCTTTATGGACACTCTCTCCAGTACTGAACTTTTTACCTATAAACAGTAATTTCGGGTTTAATAATCTGAGTACAGTGGCAGCAAAACGTGTAAAACACCCAGAATGCATTAGGCCATTGCAAAAAAAAGTCCTGGACTGGAAACAGAGTCCCCAAAGAGATTGCATCAGAGTTCTTCAGGTAGATTCTTGACTCTTGGCAGGAGAGATGGGAGAAATACACTATACAGATGCTCATAACATCACATAAAACCGCCCCTCCCCTGGGCTGTCGATAGGACCTTCCTGCAGCGAAAGGGTAGATTTTCAGACCAATGGAAGTCTGATCTTACAGACAGCTCCCTCCTCTTTCCCAGAAGGCTCCAGTGAGGTTAACAGATAATCTGGCTTCGGGTTGCTGTGATCTTTAATTGTTATTGAATAATTGCTGGAGGTCACTGGATCACCTGACTCCAGAGGCTAATAGAGCATACAGTCAGCGCGCCTTCACCACCCATGTACAGCTCTAGAGGAATCTATCATTTCCTACGTCATCAATGAAGTCTGGGCATTCGCAGAGCTGTAGCCCATCCAGTGAGCTTGATCAGAGCAGTACAAGGGGCATGAAAACTTCTCTAGTGTGATAAACATAGACCATAGTTCCTCTCAGTCCTTCGTTGGCCGGGGAAAGAACACGGAGTACATATTGTGGGCAGTAACTCCCGCCCCCATCCAGCCTTTCAGAAGTGATATGCAATAGGCTTGTCAATGGAGACGTATGCAGTTGATACATGCCACAGGTAATGCAATGGGCACCAGATGCCCAATGTTAAGGGCCGCATTGTACCTAGGAGTGTGCAGTACCTGCAGTCAAGGTCGCTACAGCTGAGCAACGGACTAACGTAATACCTCTTAATGGTCTTTACACTGTTGGTAGGGGCTCTGTGCACTGAAGCGGATAGAGTTCCAAGCCATGGTTGCAAACACAAGCATGGAGTTGCAGTAATGTGTGTTTTGGGTTCTAGACGCCATTGTAGGGAGAGCAGACCCCTCATCCTTAAAGAAATCCTTGATTAAGAAGTGTGGTATTACTTCATCCGTCAATAATCGAATTGACTTTTCCGGTTGGTTTGATTTGCTGTCCTTCCTCTCCGCTAACAGGTAATATTTATATGGGAGAGCAGTTAGAAAGAATTAGCGGTAGAATCCATAAATCCTGACATGGAGGCTCCCCACTGACACAGAAAACATTATTCCGCTTGACTATTGTATTTATTACTAAAGAAAATGTAGACCACTTGTAGTGGATGCTGCCATTGACAGTAGTCTATTAACCCACTGCTTTGTTGTAATAAATCTAAGGCTGTCTTTGATTTGAGATTCTCCATTGAATAGACAGTAGAAGAAAATCTGTCCTGAGGCACAAGTACCAGATTAAAATCTCCCCCAAAGACTTTAAGTGATGTAAATGATCCAGGCACTAGCACCACATTTGTTAGTTGATGGACCTGTCCACTATTGGGCCATGGTGGCAGGCTGCAGTGCAATTCTGTGCTTTACCTCCAAGTATGCAGTTATCCACCTCCCAGCATTAATTGCTTGTATTCTTTTAACCATTATTCCACACATTTTCCTTGTGATACAACCCACCTCTCATGGCTGCTGCTGAGCTGGATTTTTTCTACCCACCGTATCTTTTATACTATACCTATGCCCTTTGCCTTCCAATGAGTCTCTTGAAGACTTATAACATCCTTATTGTTATCTGCAAATAAACTAATGAAGCCCTATATGTTTTTTCTGGTAGTGAAACCATTCACACATACTAATGTGTTTGTGTTCATGGACATCACTTATATTTTTTTTTAAAGCAGTGAGTTTTTTAATAATAGCATTTTTTTTGTCTCATTTTCTTTTTGCCCCTTGTTTTTCCTGCCTTCCCTTACCCCCCTTTCCCAGCCTAAGCCCTATCCCTGTCGTGAGCCACCCTTTCCTCTCACTCTTACCCTTATACACAAATGGCGGTCACCTATTAGGAGGCCAGACCTGTGCTCGTGCTTCTTCGTATTGAACTTGTGACTGGCAGCTTAACTATTCAGCACCCCTCTGTAGGAATGCATCTCACTGGCGTGTATGGCCCTCTTCCTTTTAGCCATATTGCAATATTCAGTAAATTGGATCTTGGCTCCCATCTTAAATATGAGCCTTCTTGTATCTGCAACAATTTCTGAGTCCCCTGAGATGGAGCAACATAGTGGCATCAACTTCCGCCTCTATCTGGAATTCTGTTGGATCTGAGATAGGATGGATTGCACCTCCACTGCCTCATCGAGAATACAGGATTCACTTTCGCAAAGAATGCGTACATATAATTGTTCGACAACTTGCATTTGTGCAGCTGCTTGCGTCAGTTCTGGAATGATCCTCCGTAAGGGTTTTACCCTTTTAGCAGTTTTAAATGCAAAGTCTGAAAAAACAATGAAAGTTTAATCATTGCGTAGCTGTACTATTCTGACTCTTCTAGCATGTTTCATAATAAGTTCTTCAATGCCATAGTCTAAGAAGCACAAAATGATTGTATGTGGCAGGGTTCATGGGTAACCCTTTTGGAAAGAGGTCTGATGCATATTGGCTATTGTTAAATCTTTGCTATGATAATTTGAGAGAACATATTCACTGTTTAGTTTATCAATGAAACGGTTCATTGTTGTTTCTCCTTCAGTATCTTCTAGTATTCCAACAAACCTAGGAATAGATTTTCTAGTAGTTTTCTAAATTAGAATTTTTTTCTTAGGATTTTTTTCGAGATTGAGTCAGGAGGTAGATTCCTAGATCAGGAAGAGGGTGCAAGGGCCTGTATTTCGTTTTATTTTTTCTGCACTCTTTTGACAAAACCTTCAATCTTCTGATCCATTACTTCAAGGTGTTTGCTCATTCTCACTGCCGTTTTCCCATGTATTCCTGGTTTTGCTTAATTTCTTGAACCGTAGATTGGATTTGATGCAATAGCTTAATCATTTGACTTGGAACTTTTGGTATGAATGAGCGGGGTGGGGGGTGGTTGTTTCACAGGAATATTTGGAATAAAGATGGTGATTCATGGTCCATTTTCTATACTGGCTTCTTTCTGTTCGCAGCTATGTTTGTTTCTGAATACACTTGGAGTTCTTTGTAGTAGTGGGATAATCTGGGCAATCTTTCCAGTTGCTCTTGTTCGTGTTGTTCCAACCAGCTTTCGCATCTTCGCATGTAGACACACTAATACATGAGTAGGTCTCTTTATTGTTCTTTGTTTCCAGTGTATTGCCTGATTTCCGTGGGGAAGTATAAGAGACTAGTCGGCTTCAAGCTAGGGGAGATGGGGGATGTTTGGTAGACTCCTAACTTTACTTGAGCACCAGTTAAGTGTTACTAATTTCCTCTTTAATTTTAAGCCCCGGGCAGCAGGGGGAGCTTTCAACTCTTCCGATAGCCCAATTTGTTGAAGGGGGAGCCGGGTAAGGCTTCTCCTATTTAATAATGAATCCCTATTTGTGGATTGGAAGTTAGATCTCTTGTTAATCTCTCTTGTTAAACCTCCCCCACTTCCCATCTCCCTTTGCTTGAGGCAACACTTCACTTGAGAAGCATTTAGCATCCTCCATAACTGCATTTACTTTAAAAGAAGCACTCCAACTATCCGTATAAGTATGCTGTGTCCTACTGGTTGAGGATTTGCTAGATTTCTCCTGCTGACTGGGCCCCACCCGTTCCTCCACCAGGTCTCCTGTCTTGCATTGCACAGTGGCCTGTTGCTCCCCAGTCCCTTTGCCGAGTTGCCCAGAGACCCCCATCCCTTCAATAGGTGCAGAGGTTGAATGTTTTTTGGGATTGGTTGACACCACTAAGTTACCAATCGCATATGTTTCTTTTCCCCTTTTACTATTGACACCTAATTTTCCATTTCTTCTCAGGGGGTTAATGTGGAGTGTGGATTTTCTAATAATGGATCTGCCTTAAGCAAAATGAAGAAGTGCATATTGGTATCTCGCTTTAGTTATGTCGATACCGTGGTGGCCGTTGCATCCAGGTTGTTGAAGTTTGTTTGTATGGATAGGGTTTCATTTGTGGGCTGAGGCATGTAGCTATTGCCTCACCTGGAATTTACCGTGAGGCAAAGCAGCTCACTCTCTCTCCTTCCCTCTACCTGGAACAGTGCAAGTGTCTCCTTTAAGAATACACTTTTTTTAATTCATATCCGAGTATGAGCCGTTTCTCTTTCTTAATCCCCGTTTTAATTTATGCATCTTAAAGTGTCGATGATCTTTCTGGGTTTCTGTGGCTTTTTTTTATTATTTATTGAGATGTTCTCATACAAACACAGATAATAAAGTAAAAAATAAGAAAATGTAACATCACAGAGATCGAAGTCAGCTTGAATTGGATATAGCAGGCATTTCGCAGTGCACAATACGTTAACATCTTTCCACCAGCTGCCAAGGTCTTTGAGTAATGAATAGGAAGATAATACATACTGCAGTTCTCCACAATACATACTATGCAACATGTGCATAGTTCCCCGGAGTGCGAATTATTCAAGCTGGTTATGACCGTCCTTTGGTTAGGATGGTGAGTCCTGTAATGTCAAGACAGGCAGAGTGTTATTTACTAGGACTGTTCGTAGTGGGGCCATACACCTTTAGGCCTGTTGGCCAGAGAAAGTGTATGCGGATGTGCATCCTGGTAATACTAGCATGGGGGAAAGCGGAATTCTCACCTCAAGCATTGGGTAGAGGATGTAGCCTTACGGCTAGAGGGACCAATCTCGAAGCTGCGGAACCGGGTTCAAGTCTCGGCAACGACGCTCAACATCCTGTGATGCTGGGCAAATCACTTGATCTCCCCGTGCCTAACAAAAATGAATGTGTCCATCTGTAATGATACTGATGATCATGTAAAGCGCTCTGATACCTTATATCTTCGGGTCTAGTTCGCGCTATTAAAAACTCTTAAAATTTGTTTTAAAAAAAACAAAGAATGACGGATATCCCCCCCTTTACTCTTGCCAAACCTGCTTCTACTGCTATGATCTCCAAATAAACACTTTCTAGACTCTTCCTTCTTCTGTCCCTCCACCACCCTTTTCTGTCCCTCCACTACCCTTTTCTGTCCCTCCACTACCCTTTTGAATCCAGCTAACAGACTCGGTGTCCACTGCTCAAATTATTATCATATTCCCCTATACTAATGAACCACTAATCCTGTTTGGGTTCTGGAGTAGTGTGCTACTCCTCGAAAAGCACTTTGATGCCTCATCAGGAGTACCAAACGCACTATAAATGCAAATCCCTCCGCCTACTATCCTTTTCAACCCAAATAACAGACTCACATGTCCACCGCTCAAATAAATTTCATATTTCCGTATACTTACTCAACACTAATCCTTTTTGGGTTCCGTTGTAGCGTGCTACTCACCGAAAAGAGCTTTGATGCCTCGTCAATTGTAGTAAGCGCTATATAAATGCAATAACAATAGGCAAAAATCTCAAGCCCGTTTTTATTTATTTCAGTGCATGTCTATGCTAAATAGAGAAAGTCCACTACTGTGACATGACCGCATAAATCTGGAATCCTCCACAATACCACATTTCTACTGCCCTAAGGGACACCATATACTCGATGTAGGGATTTAAAGTGGATCAAGGGCAGCCTACTATTGGGGGCTATAGTTCCCATCTACCCTCAGCAGAAGCAGCATTTTTTTGTCCGTGATAGGACACTTAAGCTTTGCTACCCATGTTTGTTTGGTGGCCGAGCCAGAGATGATGGAGTTCTTCTTCTGTCCTGGGCTGCATAATTTGGTGACAGTGTGCCCAACTGCTTTGACGGTAAGTAGCAGGAACAATGTTTTACAGGCTGGAAGTTCTTATGGGAAGGCGGGATAGGCTGACCTGCATAATGCCCACAGTCTGTCATATAGCAGTATGTCAAGCGACGTGTGGTTTGCCATACAAGTGATGGTTGAAAGCTCCATAAAGTTACCCGTTGGAAATAAATCGCCCATCCTAATGAGCCCCCAACACCGCCATTGCATCCTGACCTCGCGCTCTTCTGTGAGTCGTGAAATGGCTGGAGGATGAGCCCTTGTTTTGGTGCTGATGGAGCGAGATAGAAAACAAAATTTTGTTTAAACTCGTGAAGTCACATTTCCATAACATGAATAATAATATTAATGATTTGTGATATGTCGTGCTAATACAACTTAGATTAAACTTTACACATGGGGGGACTAACATGTGTGCTCATAAACGTGCATAATTGTTGCATCTTTTTGTTCGTGCAAAATAATAAAATAATTTATTGTTTTCGTTTTTGTCATTACTAACTGCTGCAAACTTAAAAGAAGCATGTGCTTGTTTTGCTTTTCCTTGTCTGTGTGATGTCATTTCCACTATTCTAGGTGCATATAAGTCTCATGGATTATCGAAGACTGGTAGATATAAACGCTGCTTTATTTGTTTGCATTGGCTAGGTAACATTTGATTAATCGGGTGGGTTAATTAATTAGTAAATCTTGGGGTGGATACAGAATCTACATTATTTCTTACATTAATACTTTTCTTGTGTTTGTTTTATACTAGAAAGCATAAGTTGTCTGCTTTTGGGCCTAGCCTGTTCGAGCTACAAAATGCTGAATTTTACTTCTGCAAAAGTCACGAGACACCCATTCTGAAATAAAATGTTCGTCAAAAGCTGCGTTCACTAAGCAAAAACTGACGTGCTATCATCATTCTGTCGGACATGGCCAAGGTCGAAAAAGAACATTTTGTCAGCCCTTAACTTGGCATCCGCGGAAGTCAATTGGAAGCAATGAGACATTTGTAGCAAACCTAGGAAGCTCCTGGTTGCATACAGAAAAGACAATGGTCCTTAAGAAAAGTGACCTAATGGAAGATTTGAAATGTGGGTGACATGTCACTTGTCACTCTCAGCCAATGGGACGTCGAAGATTTCTGAAAACTTTCCTTTGCGTAGTTTAGTTAGCGTAGAAAGGTATAAAAAGTCATGCCCCTAGGGATGGGCTGGCTGCTGCTTTCTGACTTTCCGATGAGGGTGAAGTGCTGTCGGACTTTGCGTGGAGCACGTAAGAATCCTCAAAGAACTTTACTTTAATTTCTATCTATTTAACTTAGTTAGGGACTTAGGTTTTAGAAATGCTAAACTTTAAATATTCACTTTAAATTTGATCCACTTGCTTAAATTGTATTTTTCTTAAGTTTCTTTACAATCATGCTTGCTTTATTGCTAATAAAATTCATTTATAAAACTATCAACTTATATACCATAATTTAGTAAATAAAATCTTACTTTTGACAAACAAGCTGGTCTTGGTTATTCAGAAGTGTAGGTTACTATTAGCTAGATCACGTCGCCAATGGTGGTCGTTTAAATGATTAAGATTTATTCTAATGACAATATTCTTTCCGCAGATGTATAAAACTGTATATAGTTTGTAGATAATGTATATATAGATTTAATCTGACCACCTGATTCAGTAGGCCCAAATTATGTCAGGTTTATAAATGGGTCCATATTTAGTATAGAATTTTGTTTATAGGTTATGAAATTGGGTAGCGTTGTTTATGATATATTTTCTATAGGCCGCTGGATCAATTCTCTGGTAGCAGAAATTGATGGTTGCTAAGGGTAACCAAGGTAATATGTTGGTTGCTAAGGGTTACTAAAGCGTTATGGTATGGAAATAGGATCGATGTTTTAACACATATTGAGTTCGTTTTTCGTGCTATCTGTAAGCTATACCGGTATAGATTGTGTGGCGAGAAATTAGTCACGCAAGCCATCTGTTCTGTTTGTAGTGATATCGCCGAGTATCACAAGAGGTATCGCCGTGTACCATAGTGTTGTCGCCGAGCAGCACAGTTTTAGGGCTAGGTGTGAATCTTGTATAGTGAGGGTTTTCTAAGAAATTAAAGCAGCATGAGAATAGGGACAAAGCGCCTTCCATAAAACTCACTGTGATAAGAGTATTAGTTATATCCGAGCTTGAGTGAAGGGTAAATTAGCGCCGGTGCATGACTATCTATAAACAGGTTAGAGTCCTGTACGGGTACATGTTTCATATCTATAAACAGGTTAGAGCCCTGTACGGATAACGTCGTTATTTTGCTAACGGTGCATGATCTCTATAAACAGGTGAGAGTCCTGTACGGATTTCATGTATGTTTGAAATTAGGGAATTTTCAGTGTGAAAGTGCGAGTTTGAATTGTATTTTATGTTCAAGTGGAACTCTTAGAACTGTCACTTCGCGGTGGGTTCAGAGCAAAACGAGTTCATAATTATACGTGTTAGAAGGGTGGGGTAAGGTTACTCTACTGACAATTGAATATTATCCTTAGTGTGAATAGCGCCGTCTATTCCGAAGTGTGGATACTTGAATGTATGTAAACTATCCTAAATAGTGAAACGAACAGATGTTGTCCTTATAGTCATTGTTAAGAATTAATTTACACTGAAAAATGTTTTTAAAATGGCGCTGTGAAAAGATTTTGTGAAGGAGGGGTAAGCGCCAGGAGTGAGAAACGAGAAACCGCAGCTGCTGTGTACGTCACAGAGCCGCGCTGGGATTGGGTGACCTACGTCACCAACTGTACTCTGATTGGTCCTAGAGTCTCTGACGATCTGTAAGCTGATTGGTCCTTCAGAAAAACTCCAATTTTATTGGTTGAGCAGAAAAGTGACGTAGCTCAACTGTCATTGGCTTGTTGGTGTGTTTCGCGCACGGATTGGTTGTTTTGCGGAACATCCCGGAAATATTTTACGAACGATTTTGTGAATTTGATTTAACTCTTAAAAATGAGTTATCATTTTAAACATGTTGAGAAAAAGCCAACATTATTTCAGAAATTTAAGAATTTATTTTCACCTGATAAGAAAATCGAAACGCGAGGTGGTAAATTACTTCATAAGTATAAAACACCTGCAGCGTATATGGAAGGTGAATATGGATATCATACTGTCTTATGGTTCGACAGTTGGAAACGCTATACAAAGAACGACGGTGTTTTAACTTGGCCTGATGATGGTTCATTTAATGTAAAAGTCTTGAGAAATTTACGAGAGAAAATGAACGCTCTTGTTCCGAAACCGAGACCAACTCAATTTGAAGCTTTAGTTGAGTGGGAAGACGAGATGTATCAGTTACAAAGAGAAGCTAGTGGAATTAAAAGACCTTCTAAAAATCCTCCTTGGAGAAGAGAAACTCATGAAGATAGATTGCGAATGTGGAGACAGGGAAACATGAGTGAAGGATTGTATTTAATTCAAGAAATGGTAATGGGTACTCCTACAGGGAAATCTATGGAAAGTGAATCTGAAGATGCAGTTATGGAAGAAATATATACAACTGCTAGAAAGAATCAGCCTTTGAGACCTCCTAGATCATGGTCTACTCCGGTGGTTTCTACTGAAACTTCACCGAGTGCACCTCCAATTAATGAAGCTCCTAAACTTTATCCAAATAATTGTGAAATCATTGAAACTCCTAGAAGACCAGAATTCGATAATGCTCGAAATGAAGGTAGACATTTTACAATGGCTCCAAGGGCAAGAGAAGCTCCAAAAGATTATACAAGAGAGGCAAGAAATGTTGAAGATGCTGATTATAATGAATATTTAAGATCTAAAGAAGAATTAATAAAAAGAATGACAAAAGGCATGGAAGCTGTGACAGTTCCAGTAACGATTGGTCCTGTTCAACCTGTATTTGACCAAAAGGAAACAAACAAGACAGGATTAACTATTCCTTTAAATACAGAAATTCAAAAAGCTGCTGAAAAATTTTATTCAGACTTATCTGAAATAAACTCTTCTAAATCGAGAATGCCTGATTTAACCTTTAATGAGGATTTATCTCCAAAAACACCAATGGGTGCTATATCAGATATAGGGAGTCCTGAAGTCAGGGTAACCACACCAAAACTTGATGTGGCCAAATTAAAAGCAAATATCGAAGAATTAATAATCGGAACAATCGGTCCTGATAGTTTAAATTACTATCGAGATGATGAACTACTGTTCATTTGTAAAAGCATTCAGTGGAAAACAAAAAATAAATATGATCAACTAGAGGATCTAGCAGCAGAACTTGAAATCGATGTGAGTAAACAAAAGAATTTTGCGAAACATTACAGATTAGACTTTTCAGAAAGTGACATTGAGAGTTTGAACTCAATGGGAAGAATAGTACATATAAAAGATTTGATTGTCTATATCAAAAAGCTAGGAGAACTGAATAAATGGAGAGTAAAATGGACGAAAAAGAAGGAAGATGAAAGATTGGAAAAATTGTCAAAACAATTTCCAATGAGAGAAATTGCAGGTGGAGGATATGTTCATGTCCCTTGGTCGAGACAGGACATTCTGTTATTTACAAATGACTTTCCGAAATTGAGGGAAAAACCAGTTGAGTGGTACAGGCAAGTCGATAGATTTATCAAAGTGTCAAAAGTTCTGTGGATTGATTTAGATGGATTTTTTGATATTGTAGTTCCATCAGATCTTTGGACAGAATGCAAGATATCGATTAGTTGGCCAAAAACAGAACCTGAGCGAATCAAAGAAACAGGTGCTCCAAATCCACTTGTAATGGATTTTTATGAAAAAGTGATTGTTTGGATGAAAAACAAAATTCCACCCAAAGAAGTAGATTGGGTTAAAATAGAAAGGACAGAACAAGAAACAAAAGAATCAGTTCATTCTTTTTATGAAAGACTACTGTTAATCTTTAAACAATACAGTGGTTATGAAAAACTAGACGAAAAAGACATGAGCCATTTTGTTTATAGATTTGTTTATGGACTAAAACCTGAAATAGGAGAAATGATCAGAAATAGCATTGTCGGATGGCAATCACTATCTGTAGACGATATACTAAGAAAGGCTAAATATTGCAGCGATGAAATAGAAGTAAAACAGAAGAAGCTCAAGGAGAAAGCCATGTGGGCTCAGGTAAAAGTGGCTGAGCAACAAATTGCCAGCATGGGTAATAAGAACACTAATTTTGTTCAAACTGGAAATACAAACCAGATACAAGGAAAGTTTAAAAGTAATAATTTCCCAAAGAAATTTAGCCCAAAGATTGAGGAGTTGAAGCAAAGATTACCTTGTTTTAATTGTGGCGAAATTGGACATTGGAGAGACGAGTGTCCTCATCCTCCTAAAAACTTAAAGAATCCCTTATTGAATCCACAGATGCAGAATGGTGTTGACCTGCAGCGACAGCTACAGATGCAACAGGGGTTAAACGAATTAAATATTCAGCGACAGTTGCAGCAACAGCAACAGCAACAGGTGAATAATCGTCAAGACCAATTGCCACAACCACCTTTTCCGAATTGTGGGGGAGTTCAAAAATATAATCCAAACGTGGGATTTCAGGGAAGTGAACAGGTAATAAAACCACAAAAACAGCAAAAGCAGCAAAGAATTCAAATGCAAAATGCTTCACAACAGTTTTTATTAGCAGAAAGTCAAGACAGCGATTCTGATGATTATTGCTGACGGTGCCCGAGAGAGGAGGAAGAGTGTGTTGTTGGAGCCACTCTTGAGGTTGACCAGTCCGGTCCTTTTGTAAACGGGAAAGTTAATGATGTAGACATCACTTTTCTAGTGGACACTGGTGCTACCCGTTCTACTGTTAGATCAGTGGAAATTGAAAACCTACCTCTCTCTGGGGATACCATCCAAGTTGTCGGAGTAAGTAATCAGCAAATTAAAACTGACTTAACTGATCCAGTACCAGTTGAAATTGGAAATTACAGAGACAAACACAGATTTGTGGTTTGTAATAGTAGTCCAGTGAATCTATTGGGCAGAGACATCCTATGTAAAATGAATTGTAGAATATATTGTTCTCCTGATGGAGTTGAGTTACAAACAATGGAGGAAGATGGTTTATACAGAATGACAATGATGATGATGGAAGCAGAAGGAACAAAATTGTTTCCTGCATTTGAAGAAAAAGATTTACCTGAAGAACTCAAGGAAACAGTGAAATCTGAAATATGGGATTTAACTGGAAATGAGATGGGTCTAATGAAAAACGTAGATCCAGTAAAAATTACATTAAAACAGGGAATAGAATTTCCAAACATTCCACAATATAAAATGAAAACAGAAACAATTGAAGGTATTACACCTATAATTGAAAAATTAATCAAGCAAGGTGTATTAAAAGAAATGGAGAGTAGTCCTTGTAATTCACCAATTATGGGAGTTAAAAAGTCTAACGGAACATTTAGAATCGTACAAGATTTGAGAAAGGTTAATCAAATTGTCGTTCCATGTTGTCCTGTGGTTCCAAATCCAGCAGTAATTCTGTTCCAGATTCCACATGATGCTGAATGGTATACAGTCATTGACCTTTGCAATGCATTCTTTACTGTTCCCTTACATCCAGACAGTTATGAAATCTTTGCTTTCAGATTCCAAGGTAAGACCCTCGGATGGTCAAGAATCCCTCAGGGCTATACAGAAAGTCCTTCAATCTTTAATGAACTGTTAAAAAGATCATTAGAAGACCTAGACTTACCTGGTAGGTCTACGCTAGTGCAGTATATTGATGATTTGTTAATAGCTGCAAAGACAAGAGAAAACTGTGTGACAGACACAATAATTCTGTTAAATCGCCTTGCAGAAGAAGGACATAAAGTGTCCCCAGCAAAACTACAGTTTTGCAAACAAGAAGTAAAATATCTTGGTCACAGAATTGCAAAGGGAAAAAGACAAGTAACAATAGAGAGAATAAAAATGATTCAAGCAATGTTACCACCAAGAACACAGAGACAGGTCAGAATGTTCTTGGGAATGGTAGGTTACTGTCGACAATGGATAAGTGGATTTTCAGTAATTGCAAAACCACTACAAAGACTGACAAAGTCAGATGTAAAAGATCCAATTATTCTCAATGATGCTGAGATGGATTCTTTTGAGAACCTGAAAAAGAGCTTATGCCAAGCTCCTGCTTTAGGTATGCCAAATTATGAGAAGGATTTTGAACTGTATTGTAGTGAGAGAGAAGGATGTGCATTATCTGTGTTAATTCAGAGACATGGAAATTTAAAGAAACCTATTGCATATTTCTCTGCAGTTCTTGATCCAATTGCAAAAGCATTACCAGGTTGCTTGAAAGCAGTTGCAGCTACAAGTATCAGCCTCGAACAAAGTGAGGGGATCATTATGGGATTTCCTGTGAAAGTTTTTGTGCCTCATTCAGTAGAAATATTACTGACAAGAGGTAAGACTCAACATTTAACAAGTAGCAGATTGACAAAGTATGAGAAAATCATACTAGGAGCAGATAATGTTTCGATTTCAAGATGTTTAAATCTGAATCCTTCTACATTACTGCCTGATTCTGAAATTGTTGATGACATTGAAACAGAACATGAATGTTTAGATGTCATGGAATTCTGCACTAAACCAAGAAAAGACATCAAAGACAGACCTTTGTCTGAATCGGATTTTGTCTACTTTGTAGATGGCTCATGCTTAAGATCCGAAGGAGGTGTCTTAAAAGCTTCATATTCAGTTTGTACAGTCGTAGATGTCGAAGAAGCATCATGTCTTGAAGGAGTTCGTTCAGCACAAGTGGCTGAATTAATTGCTTTAATTCGTGCATGTGAAATATCAAAGGATATAAGAGTTACCATCATTACTGATAGTCAGTATGGGTACGGAGTTGTGCATGATTATGGACAACTCTGGTCACAGAGAGGATACATGACATCAGCAGGATCACCAATTAAAAATGCAGTTTTCATTAGGAGATTAATTGAAGCAATACAATTACCAAAAGAAATCGCAATTGTTAAGTGTGCAGCGCACACTAGAGGAATTGATTATATTTCCAAGGGAAATGCCTTCGCAGATGAAACAGCTAAATACTGCGCAAGGAAAAATTATTCTTACAATCGGGAGAGGAGTAAAGAAACTGATTCAAATTCATTAATGCTAACAACAGTTGTAGAAACATGGCATGAGATTAGAGATTTACAAAATGAAGCAGAAGATGAAGAAAAAGACTTGTGGTTAAGATCAGATTGCAGACCACGTGAAGAAGATGGAGTGTGGGTTTACAAAGATGGCAGAGTAGTCTTACCAAATTGCTTGATTGCTGACATGGCCAGATTATATCATGGTCCAGCACATCTGGGAAGAGATTCTATGGTTAGACTTTTCAGAGAAACATGGTTCAATACTAAGTTTAGAACTATTGCAGAATCTTTTTGTCAAAGGTGTTTGTCATGCCAACAAATGAATCCAAACAGAAAATCAGTGGTGGGGACAGGAATAATTGGTCGAGAGGGTGGTCCCTTTACCAGGTTACAAATGGATTTCATTGAAATGCCATTACACAATTGTTTGAAATATGTGCTTGTAATTGTTTGCTTATTTTCAAGATGGGTAGAGGCTTTCCCTACACGACATTGTGATTCAATTACAGTAGCAAAATTAATGCTCAGAGAAATCATCCCAAGGTACGGTTTTCCAGTCACTATTGAGAGTGATGGAGGAAGCCATTTTGATAACAAACTGATGAAGTTAATTTGCGAAGCTTTGAGCATTGAGCAGAAAATACACTGTGCATACAGACCAGAGGCATCAGGAGTAGTTGAACAAATAAATGGAACAATTAAAAACAGAATTGGAAAAATGTGTCTTGAAACAGGTGTAAAGTGGACTGATGCTCTTCCACTTGTTTTGATGTCATTAAGAAGTACACCAGATAAAAAGACAGGTTTGAGTCCTCATGAAATTTTAATGGGAAGAGTTATGAGACAAGCTTTTGTACCTGTAGGTAAACTGTTGAGCATAAATGACAGTGCAATTATGGATTACTGTAAAAGGTTATCTGATATGGTAACTTCTGTGTCTAATCAGGTGGGAACTGAAGCACAATCAGATGAAAAGGTTTTGACACATGATCTGAGACCTGGCGATTGGGTCAGAACGAAAGTACATCGGAGAAGGAATTGTCTAGCTCCTAGATGGCAGAAACCTAGGCAGATAATTTTGATCACTACTAATGCTGTAAAGTGCAGAGGATTGAAACGCTGGATTCATCCTAGTCATACTATTCCAGTACCAACTCCTGAGAGTTCTGATGTTGAAAGTGATACCACAGATGATTCTGATTCTGAAGCAGAAGGCGAAACAGAAGGTGAAATAATTCCAGATTCTGAAGATCGACAAGAAAGTCGACATCTGGAAACTGTGCCAGTGAATGGAAATTTGACAAGAAAAGACTTAGAAATCATTGAAATAGATTCTGAAGGTGAAGAGAATCTGTTAAAAGGAAAGATAACTGAGGATTCGGTTGTCTCTATTGAAGACAAAGAAGCAGAACAAAAAGAAGTTTCAGACCAGGAGAGTATCGAAAGGCAGAGAACAAACTCTGAAGTAAGGAACAAAAATCCGAAATCTGGGAAGTTGGGGGTAATTGAGGAAGAGGAGGAAGACGAATTACCGAGTACCAGTGATGGAAGACAAAGTGAAGTTCCTGAAGGAGTGAAATTGCCGAATAGAGAAGTTCCTGAGTCAATTGAAATTTCAGACTACGAAACTGAAGAAAGTGACGTGGATGGTGAAAGTGAAAACAGAAAGAAAAGGACTTGGAAGTCAGAATCAAATAATTCTGAACCAAAGAAGAAGTACGTGAGAAAAGCAGACTACTGGCCTGGTGGAAGATTGAGAGTCAGATTGATCAAGAAACCAAAAGAACAAGTTGAAGAAATCAGTAGTCAAAAGAGTCCTGGAAAAGAAGTTGGAGTTGGAAGAAAAATTGAAGTGATATCGAGAAAAGGAAAGAGAATAGTAAGACCAAACCAAAAATACAAATCTCCTGAGTGGACTTACTTAGTAATTCCACCTGTTATTGACATATATGATAGTAGTGAAGAAGAAAACGAAATCCAAGAAATTAGTGACAATGATTGAAGTACAGATATATTAAATTGGCAAAAGGCTGAAGAAAAATTGTTAGTTGACACAAGGTCGAAGAAAAACTGTTTAGTTGAAGAAAACTTATGTATGACATAAGGTCGAAGAAATCTTGTTTAGGGTTTAAAAAAAAAAATATATATATATATATATATATATTTTAAAAGGGGGGTGTAAATATATTTAGAATTTTAAAATTTATTTTTATTTTTGAGGCTAAAATTAACCAAAAATGCCTTATGTTAAGGAGAGCACTTCAAAGTGTTCTGTTTTCAAAAGATGCTGTAAGATGACTCTGGTGTGTCTGCTCATTTTAATTCTGCTCTGGTTGGTTTTAGCTGTGATTATCCCTTTAGAGATGAATAGAGAATTACACAAAGTTAACATAACAAGCAAAGCTCTGGTTAGCCAAACTAAACATAGTGCGTCTGCAAAAGTTATTGATCATCAGCCTAACATTCATCAAGATAAATCAATTGGTGATTTTTCAAGTAATACATTCACAAAGCTATTGAGTGAATATGTTAAGGTAATGGATGCAAAAGACTGCTACGTCTGCGTTAAGTTACCAGCTTCTGTTTCTGAGGGAGTAACATATAATATGCTTCCTCTCACTTATGCTGTAACATGTAGTGTGTTAACTAGTTTATTTTATCAAACTGGACGTTTAGAATATTACTATTCAAATTATGATGAAATTTTTGCAAATATTAAGATTGATAATGCTTTAAATAAGCATAAGAAAGCAAAGCAAATGAGAGAATTTTTCCTTGTTACTAACGAACTTACTTATGAGTATGCTTATAAAAATAATCTAACTTGCAAATTAAGTGCTGAAGGAAAGAAATTTTTGAATATGGTTGAAGAGAGAAGAGCAATTTATAAGAGGAATGAATTAGTCAAGCAGACTAAGTCAAGTTTCTGGCAGAAAGAGGATGAGAAATTAAATGGCAAAATGCTTGAAAATATTGCAATTCACATAGACAAACCAGTTAGTGGAAAGCTTTGCATTAGAAGAGATAATACACTTTTTGATAATTATTTTGTAGGTGCAAGTAACTGTGAAGATACTTATCAGATTTTGGGAGGTTGGGGATTCAAAGGTGGAAAGGATCCAATCTTTCCTGGGATTTATTTTGTTTGTGGTGACAAAGCCTACTACAACCTTCCAGACCACTGGTATGGAACTTGTTATGTGGGAATTGTTTTTCCTAAAGTGTTTCATGTTGACAGAGATTCAGAAGGATTGTTTAAAATTCATAATTATGTAAATAGAGCTAAAAGAGAAACTTTTACTGAAGTTCTGGGAGATATTTTTCAAGCAGTAATACCTTTTGTTGGTATAACCTTAAACGCAGGGAGAATTAGAAAATTATCCACTATAGTTGATAGATTATCAACTGACACAGCTGATGGGTTTCAATTAGTGAATGTTGAAGTTATTGCAATTAGATCCATGGTAATTCAAGACCGCCTTGCTTTAGACATACTCCTAGCAAAAGAGGGAGGAGTCTGTGGCATTTTACATGTACAACATTGTTGTACATATATACCTGATGAAAGTAAGAATATTGAAATGTACATTAAGAATATTACACAAATGCATTCAGAGATAATTCCTTTAGAAGAAGATGATTTTACAGGGAAACTTTCAAAAAGGTTTCAAGCAATTAAAAACTGGTTTCATGATATCGGAAGTTCAATTCTTGGTAAGATTTTGGCACCTTTGATTGTAATAATATTCATTTTTATTTTGACCAAAATAGGTTGTTTGTTACATAAAAGAAAGAAACAGTTGAAAGAAAAGAAAAGAATCTATAAACTTAGAAAAGAAGAAGAAAGGGAGATCGAATTACAGGAGTTACATAGAGAGCGTTATGCTAATTCCAAAGATTATGCAGAAACAGACTTTTAGGTTTACTGATACAAATGAATTTGAATCGATTTCTTATAAATTTAAATTACCAAAATTTTGAGTGCTGGTGTGGTGATTTGTTAATCACCAGATGAGGGAGTTGATGGAGCGAGATAGAAAACAAAATTTTGTTTAAACTCGTGAAGTCACATTTCCATAACATGAATAATAATATTAATGATTTGTGATATGTCGTGCTAATACAACTTAGATTAAACTTTACACATGGGGGGACTAACATGTGTGCTCATAAACGTGCATAATTGTTGCATCTTTTTGTTCGTGCAAAATAATAAAATAATTTATTGTTTTCGTTTTTGTCATTACTAACTGCTGCAAACTTAAAAGAAGCATGTGCTTGTTTTGCTTTTCCTTGTCTGTGTGATGTCATTTCCACTATTCTAGGTGCATATAAGTCTCATGGATTATCGAAGACTGGTAGATATAAACGCTGCTTTATTTGTTTGCATTGGCTAGGTAACATTTGATTAATCGGGTGGGTTAATTAATTAGTAAATCTTGGGGTGGATACAGAATCTACATTATTTCTTACATTAATACTTTTCTTGTGTTTGTTTTATACTAGAAAGCATAAGTTGTCTGCTTTTGGGCCTAGCCTGTTCGAGCTACAAAATGCTGAATTTTACTTCTGCAAAAGTCACGAGACACCCATTCTGAAATAAAATGTTCGTAAAAAGCTGCGTTCACTAAGCAAAAACTGACGTGCTATCATCATTCTGTCGGACATGGCCAAGGTCGAAAAAGAACATTTTGTCAGCCCTTAACTTGGCATCCGCGGAAGTCAATTGGAAGCAATGAGACATTTGTAGCAAACCTAGGAAGCTCCTGGTTGCATACAGAAAAGACAATGGTCCTTAAGAAAAGTGACCTAATGGAAGATTTGAAATGTGGGTGACATGTCACTTGTCACTCTCAGCCAATGGGACGTCGAAGATTTCTGAAAACTTTCCTTTGCGTAGTTTAGTTAGCGTAGAAAGGTATAAAAAGTCATGCCCCTAGGGATGGGCTGGCTGCTGCTTTCTGACTTTCCGATGAGGGTGAAGTGCTGTCGGACTTTGCGTGGAGCACGTAAGAATCCTCAAAGAACTTTACTTTAATTTCTATCTATTTAACTTAGTTAGGGACTTAGGTTTTAGAAATGCTAAACTTTAAATATTCACTTTAAATTTGATCCACTTGCTTAAATTGTATTTTTCTTAAGTTTCTTTACAATCATGCTTGCTTTATTGCTAATAAAATTCATTTATAAAACTATCAACTTATATACCATAATTTAGTAAATAAAATCTTACTTTTGACAAACAAGCTGGTCTTGGTTATTCAGAAGTGTAGGTTACTATTAGCTAGATCACGTCGCCAATGGTGGTCGTTTAAATGATTAAGATTTATTCTAATGACAATATTCTTTCCGCAGATGTATAAAACTGTATATAGTTTGTAGATAATGTATATATAGATTTAATCTGACCACCTGATTCAGTAGGCCCAAATTATGTCAGGTTTATAAATGGGTCCATATTTAGTATAGAATTTTGTTTATAGGTTATGAAATTGGGTAGCGTTGTTTATGATATATTTTCTATAGGCCGCTGGATCAGTGCCTGCTAAGGGAAGCGTGATTCTCTTACAGATCGTATCCAAAGCCAGCCGAGTGAATGTCATTGAGTTTATGGTGGTTACATTGCATGCAGGGCACATCCAGATTAGAGTTCTGAGTAATGTGGAACCCAGTTGTAGTATAGTATAGCTCATGGTCGGTTGCAGGAAAGCCTCCTTGGTCATACGGCAATGTAAGAACTTCCCATTAGATGACCCTGCGCCGTCCCTCAGCCAAGGCGAAAACCAATATGCTGGACCCCAAACACTTGAGAAAGTGCTGGTTTAGGTGGATTGGAATGGTCTAGAAGAGACAGAGCATTTTTGGGAGGATGACTTTCTCAAGGCTAACCTTCCTGCTAATAGTAGTGAAATCTGATGTTTAACCGATTGTCACCATCACTGCACCTTATTTTAACAGCATAATTATATCTTTATCCCAACAAACCCAGATGCCTAGGTATTGTACTGTGTGTGCACCAGGGAAGGGGAAATTCCAACACTTGGGGCAGTACACAAGGCGGCGGCGAGAACACCATTGATTTATTCCAGTGTATGGATAAACCAGGCACATGTCCAAATACTGAGAATTTTCTGATGACTGGGCGAAGGTTTAATGCCGGACCGCAGAAGTACAATGAGATGTTGTCTGCATATAAAGAAATTATTAGATTACTGGATGTGAAATTGAGCCCTCTGGCAGCCTGCTGCTGTGTAATCATGCAGGCGAGAGCTTCAAGAGCCAAGGCACAAAGCAGGGAAAAGGGCCTATCTTACTGGGCGCTTCTTTTGATGGAATGGAGTCTCACGGTTGAAGTAAAATATAATATTTGGACCCAGGTCAGGAAGCTCATTGATACATTGGCCATTGTGGTTAGGGTGGCAAAGAGGAAGTTCCATTCTAACTAATTGAATACCTTGGTGTATCGAGTTGCTGATCTAACTGTGTATTAGAGCAGAGAGACCGCGTGGACTATGGGCTGTTTACCTTCCAGGAATAAATCCTTCCTGCTCTGGCAAGACTATGTAGCTAACTGTTGAACAGTGCCATTGCAAAATCCTATCTCTGTATTCCTGTGGTCTCCTGGCTTTTAATTGGGTAATATCCGAATACATGTTTTATGACTGAATGACAATAGGGCAATATGAGGTGACCATTGTAGTGAGGGGGTAGGGTGTCAGCAGCTCTCACCTCCTCATCCAGCTCATTCCTTTTACAATTCCTTGTAGAATTAGTATTGGAGGACATCACTTCCAGGCGAATTAATCGTAATCATGCTAGACTGTACGGACATTATTTTCTCTACAGTTATGGGGGCTTCAAGGAATTGCCAGTGCTGGAAATCTAGCCAGTGCAATGCTATTCGCTCAAAAAAATTGTAAAGATCAGTGGGTGCTTGGTTCGTTTGATAGGTTTAGAGGTTGGTGTAATACGGACTGAATTCACTAAGGATATGATCTGCTTTGAAAACCATCCCTCCCTCTGCCCTAATGTCAACTACATTGTTTGCTAACCACAGGCAGTATACAAGGGCCACTAGTGTTTCTGACCGGTCACTCACACTCCCTATATATTACTGCTCTAGCTAGTTTTCCCAGCTGTTTCATTCATCTCCTGTTCCACCACTTCATTACATTCTGAGAGCTTAGCTGGGATTTTGGGGCTGGGTTGCTACGTGTAAATTGTTTGGAGTTTCATCCTATAACCTGACTCCGTGCTGCTTCTCCATACACAACCCACGGATGTAAAATTTGAAGGCTTCCAGAAGACTGCACATAGTGCTCAGTGAGTGCTCATTTTGCTCAAATAATGCAATGATCTCCGCCCTTAATTCCTGTTTGAAAACTGGGTCTTGGGCTGCCTGGGATCTAAGTAGTCCTTTGAAAGCCCTATCCTGTGAGGCAGGTATTGCTATAGCCAACTTGACTGGGGAGTGGTCTCTTAGAGAGAGGGTGTCAGATGCTCTATAGACCTAGCCCAGGCACAAATGTCCTTGGTGCCAATCCACGAATCTAGCCTGGACCATGAGCTATGTACACAAGATGTCTGTGAACCCTCTCTCTCTAGGGATGCCTGTTAGCTCAAATGTCTGCCCATTTGGATGCTGCATGATACATGGAGTGAGCCAGCTGATATATGTGGTCTGTGAACTGGTTTAGTACAAAATTAAAATCACACCCCCTCCACACTATAACCTGTGGAGCAGTAAACAAATATGTGCCCCAAAGCTGCTGAACAAAATGGAGTTCATCCACATTTGGACCATATATCATTTATGAGTGTGATGTGTTTCCTCCCAGTGTACCTTGGACTATATTGAATCTCATGTGGCACTCATAAATGATGTGTAGGAGTCTGAAGGGCAGAAAACTTCTGATAAAGGCAGCAGTTCCTCTGGCATATGTGGAATATGTTGATGGTGATTGGTACCCACTTCATCTTGATGCAATTTAGATTCTGTTAGTTTGGTTAGATGAGTTTCTTAGAGAAACACCACATCCATTTTAGAATGGTCTAGAAAGGCTAATACCTGTCTGGCCTTGTGGAAGTTATTGAGCCCCTGATGTTCCACCCGAGGAATTGATAAGTCACAGCGGCATTAGCCATTGCACAGTGTGCTACATCAGGGTGTGAATGAATTGTGCCAGCTTCCCTTCTCATGATATTAGGTGCATTAGATGTTTGTTTTAGACTGGGGTTTTTTAACCCAGTTTTGTGTTGATCCTTGTGAGTAAACAGTTACCTGCTTCCACCACCTACGTCACTGTCCCCAACCAACTAGTAGATATTACCCTCTTACATAACCAGCGACAAACTATACCAAGGATACAAGCAAACCCAAAACATTTGAGAACATCCAGTGTAATCAGTGGGTCTACATGGGCGAAGCCATAAGATCTGGCATGCCAGCACCTTCACAAGGGTGGACCGTGTTGGGAATATTCATTGGCATGGACCATTCTTCATATGAACGTCAATCTGTGATATACTCTCTTGGTGCACTCACCTTCCCGAGCTATGTTTGTGTTAAGCCTGTACACATTTAAACTTTTGCACTGCATTCAGCTAGTACATTAGCTCTGCTAAGGTGATCCCCAGTATGCACCCCTGCCCTTGAACAGAGGCTGTGTCTATACTGGTCCACTCAGCAGGTCAATGTTTCAATCACGTAGAAAAGTATACATTTGTCTGTAGACAGTGGCTCATTCAGTCCTGGAGTAGTTCAACTCATTGTGTGGGTCCCCTCAGATGACCTGGGGTGTTCTATATAGTGGCTATTCTTGACTGGAATGATGGTTATTACAGGTGTACTGAGCTGAGTGTTCACATACATGTCATCTGTTACCGTCTCTGATTTTGAAGATTTTACCATTATTCTATGTCATTCAGCTGCTCTCTCAGCCTTTGGGTGACTCAAGGCGAGAGCAGGGTGGTGTTGCTTCTTGGAGCTTTAGAAAGGGGCTTGTCCTCTGTGGCATCTCAATGATGTGAGGTTTGTTGCAGTGCATTGTCCTAGACACACCTAATATGGCATGGCTTATTGTATGCCCACCTATTGTAGCTTGCATTTGGTGGGAAGATATTGACGCTGACACTCCTACACAGCGGCTGTGAAGGCATGATTGATAGACATAGTTCTGTTCATTTGATATGACTTGTTTACCCTTGACAACCTAAGAACTATGTTGAGATCTTTGAAATATAAATGGAAATGTTGGAGCAGAGAGCTGCCCTGGCGGAAGTCTAGACCCCCGTGAGCAGTGAGCTCTCTCTTCTGCAAACATGCGGAAGAAGTTGTCAGCATCGAAGATCACAGTGACTAGACTTTATATATAATCTTCAAGTCTCTCTGTGGTTGTCGATTCTGGCATGCCAATGATGTGCATATTGTTGTGCCGGGATTCAGCGTCTAATTCTTCATTCTCTGCTTTGATGATGCTTAAGACTTTTCCCTTGTTGAGCAATTTTTTGTTATTGATCACAGTGACTACTTTGAGGATGGATATTTGCGCGGTTGTCAGCCTGCCCCTCTTTAGTTTTCATCTGGTCTACCTTGTTGGTCAGAGAATCTGTCTTTCTCTTGATTGGGGCAAGACTTTTTTGCATGTTAAGCAGAAGGTCTTTGTCATCCATGTCTTCTGCCTCTTTAATGTTTTCCGAAGCACCCTGCGATATTCCAGCACCATCGCGGTCCATCGTTTTTAGGTGATCGTTTGAGTCGAATGTTATTTTAGTTTCTTTGGCATCATGCTTTCCCATTCTTGCAGTTCGTCTGGGTGAAATCCCCCCCCCTGACACTGCTAACAAAGCTGTGGGTTGATGATTGCAATCGCCAAAAGAGCTTTTGTAGTCCAAATATCAGCACCCTGGCTTTGGGCTTGCAGAGAGTTCATAGTGCTTGGACTGTTGGTGCTAGTAACTAGTCATTTCCTTTGAAAGGACTGGCCGGGCGAGAGCAAAGTCACTTTACAATGAGTGGGTTCTAACCCCACAATCCGGTGGAAGGGAGGCCACTATCATGAGGACATATGGTTCCTAAGGCTTCTTTGATGCACCCGTGATTTAGAATTATTCTAGGTACATGTCTCGTCTGTTCTGGGGGCTGATCCGACACCACCCCCTGGTGTTACAGAGGCACTGGGGACCATGAGCTGGCCACCCATTCCCCAAATACAGTGCCTTTGACTCTTCCTGGCATCAAGGGGCAGATGCCAATAACGGAGGCCGCCAGGTCCCATGCAGTCACCCCATTTTCAAATGGTAATTACATCTTCAAACCCTCCACAATATGTTGTATTAGTATCACCTATTGATTAAAATCAATTAATTAATATCAATGTCTCTAGGGAATACCATGCCTAATTGAGATTACGTCAGCGGATAACAACATTACAGTGTATCTATATCATGTTGTTCTCTCGTATGTCTATGAAATGAAATTCTGTCAGATTTACCACAAAAGATGATTGTGAATAGCTAAGTGGAAAGTCTTCTAAGGATATTTTGGCATTTGTCTTAATTATATATCAAATAAATATTTTTGCTATTTTGAATATAATATAAATCAGATCTTGACTATGTATCATTGATCGTTAATGTAATTTTGAATTAAGTTACCACTGTACTGTCCTAGTCCTGTAAATTAAGTGTACATTTTCTTGCTCAAGATACATTTTTAAGCTTTATTGGTCTCTCCCTGCTCTTGGCAAGTTACCCGTATGTAGGGGACCCCTTTGTATTTCAAACTAAGTCACCCCATTTTCACGCAGCGCTGCCTCCAGTTCATCTTTCATGCCTGCCACCAATCGTAAACACCAAGGCTGAGCGCAGAGCAACCAAGCCCAGCAAGAGCATGTCCTGCTCCAAGCCTTCGCGTCGTGGTCAGTCACTTGCTAAGGTAAGTTCAGCAGGCCCGCCACTCTAGGAAACACCATCAGTATCACCAAGGCCCCAGCCAGGGGCTGTACGTAGGCTGGTTTCCATCTCACGTTCACCTCACATTCAAGATTATGTGAGTAAGCTTAAGCTATCACAGATATAAGAAGGGCACCCCACGTGCTATTCTTATGCATGGGAGAGGGGGTATATAAGGACAAAAGAATAGCAACTCCAGTAGCAATAACAACAGGAGGCCAAAAAGCAAAATGTCTGGGGGTGAATCAGCTGAAAAACCCAGATCTAGCAAACGTCTATTGCATCAGCAGTTGCACAATGTCCCATGATCTATGACACATGACTACAGCACACATTTGTTAAAACCCCTTTATTATTCACCCTCACATATTTGGATATAGACCAACAGTGGCAATTGTCAAAACACCAACAATCAGATGCACACTGTGCTAAGGGGATCTTTGATGCTGTCCAGGATTGATTGCTTATATTAGTGAGATGAGTATGAGTTTGCGAGTAATGGGAGTCAGGGTTCATGAGTTATTATGCAAAATGCATTTTTTACATCGATTCTGTTGAGGCAGTTCTCTATCACCCAATGTGTTAAAGTTGAAATAAATTATGATACAAAAATGTGAATAATAATAAATACTTGTTAAGAATTTTTCTGTAATAATGTATGATAGATCACGTGATATTGTGCAACTATTGAAGCAACAGAGGTTGAAAGGGAGTCTGGCTCTTGTAGGATGCATTTCAGCGGTGATCTGCAGTTGATGAAGGGTCTCATCATGGCTCTGTGGACTCCCGCCTTGTCTGTGGTTCTCCAGGCATCTCGCTAGGCATTTCTGGGCTATGTGCCTCAAGTGACAAGGGCGGAACCAATAACTGCCCTTACCACTCCTCTGAAGCCTCGTTCCTCCATTTCCAATGTGGTGGTTCCCGCCTCAGCTACTGTCGGCGTGTTAGAAGCAACAAGGACGGTTGCCGGGACCTCCGACCTGTTCACAGGCATATCTAGGTTGGGTTGGGTTTCTTTAATAGGTTGTGATAGCTTCATCCCTTGAGGGAGTGTCGTCCTGCTTGGGCATCCTGAGAGTACGAGGACACTGATAGCCTTGCCCCGTCCAGGTCCAGGGCGCCTGCTAAAAAGTGGAATCCTAGTAGGTGGTGCATCCCCCCCCAATTTGTGTTGTCCACTGCCAGGAGATCCATAGGTGTGGAGAAGCAAAGTGATTATCATTGATCATAAAAGGGGGAGAGTCTGTGGGAGTGGAATGTCGAGCGGTTTAGCCAGTGCTCCTCCTCAGGAGGCCACTGCAGCTTGCAACACCCATAGCACCTGCCAGCAGTGTCAATGACAGTACCTACACAGCTACTAACCATCACACTCCTAAAAAGTGTAACAATTCAGACTATTCCAAGCCCCCAACGCTATAGGAATGGCTCGAGTTGCTGGAGTAAGTCATTTTAAATGAATATTGACTGTAGAAGCAACTGTGGTTGTGCTCAGCTCTGAATCAGACAAACTGTCATAAGTTCTGATGTTGACAAATAAGTGCTGCTGCCGAGCACCAGAACCCACCGGCTCAAATTAAGCACTGTAGCCGAAAAACACAAACAATTCCTCACTATGCACGTTAGTTTGATTGTAATGAAGAGCCAGGTAAAACAGCTACTTGGGGCTTACCTGCTTCTGGCACAGCGCCCAACCTCACTGCATATTGTTAACCTATTTTGTTGGTGGGGAGAGTTTTATATAGCACGAACCTGACCCAAAGGTATCAGGTATCGGAGCGCTTTACATGAGCACCAGTTACGTTGCACAAGTACACATTCATTTTTGTTAGGCACGGGGAGATTAAGTGATTTACCCAGAATCACAGGATGTTGAGCGTCTTTGCCAAGACTCAAACCCGGTTCCCCAGATTTTAGATCGACAGCCCTAGCCCGTTCGGCCACATCCTCGCTCCAACTTGTAATGGCTTAATTAGAATAAATGGAACCTCAGAGTATTTATGGGGCATGAAGAAACCCCACATTTACACACAAAACCACAAGAATCTCTGTAATCTAAAATACAGTATTAAACCTGCATTTGGGGGGGGGGGGGGTGAGAGCAGGCAGGTGATGAGAAATAGCCGTAATTCATTTTGCATCATGAGCGCAGCGACTTCCATCTCTTTTCTGTCGCACTCTTGCAAGTGCAGGTTGGTCGTCTGACTGTGGTTTGAATCATGACCTGACTAAATTGAGATTGTGTGCCCTTGAGGGCCTTCAAGGGCATGGGAGGGGCTTTGGGCCTTCAAGGGCATGGGAGGAGCTTTGGGCCTTCAAGGGCATGGGAGGGGCTTTGGGCCTTCAAGGGCATGGGTGGGGCTTTGGGCCTTCAAGGGCATGAGAGGGGCTTTGGGCCTTCTAGGGCATGGGAGGGGCCTTGGGCCTTGGGCCTTCAAGGGCATGGGAGGGGCTTTGGGCCGTCAAGGGCATGGGAGGGGCTTTGGGCCTTCAAGGGCATGGGAGGGGCTTTGGGCCTTCAAGGGCATGGGAGGGGCTTTGGGCCTTCAAGGGCATGGGAGGGGCTTTGGGCCATCAAGGGCATGGGAGGAGCTTTGGGCCTTAAAGGGCATGGGAGGGGCTTTGGGCCTTCAAGGACATGGGAGGGGCTTTGGGCCTTCAAGGGCATGGGAGGAGCTTTGGGCCTTCAAGGGCATGGGAGGGGCTTTGGCCTTCAAGGACATGGGAGGGGCCTTGGGCCTTCAAGGGCATGGGTGGGGCTTTGGACCTTCAAGGGCATGGGAGGGGCTTTGGGCCTTCTAGGGCATGGGAGGGGCCTTGGGCCTTCAAGGGCATGGGAGGGGCTTTGGGCCGTGAAGTGCATGGGAGGGGCTTTGGGCCTTCAAGGGCATGGGAGGGGCTTTGGGCCTTCAAGGGCATGGGAGGAGCT
Source organism: Lissotriton helveticus (assembly GCF_964261635.1). NCBI lineage: Eukaryota > Metazoa > Chordata > Amphibia > Caudata > Salamandridae > Lissotriton > Lissotriton helveticus. Next base: position 473,199,607 of record NC_136073.1, on the reverse strand, counting down.
TAGGGCCTTCAAGGGCATGGGAGGAGCTTTGGGCCTTCAAGGGCATGGGAGGGGCTTTGTGCCTTCAAGGACATGGGAGGGGCTTTGGGCCTTCAAGGGCATGGGAGGGGCTTGGGTGCAAACACTGCTCAAAATTGGTATCTTTCAGCCAGTAATGAAAGTGCTGTTTCACTTATTATCTCACTAGTCTGCCATGAGTCATGAGCCGCAATAGGTTGCCGCCTTTGAAGGATCCCACGGTGGCATTACCTTTATGGCACAATTGGGATCCTCCCAGTCAGGAGAGGAACTGGGCGCTAGCTTGAGGAGGGGTGCTAGACCCGATTGCGAATGCCTGGCCAGAGGTACTGGCGTTAGACAATGATCCAGGGTCATGGGCTGTTTTGGCTATGTTTGTTATTTTTCTCTTTCTCCAAGTGTTACCATTTCCTCTTGTTGATCAGCTTATGCAATGGGTGAATTGTAACCGTGGCACTCATCCAGTACCTGTTGGCACATGCACTGCACACAGTAATTGTGATAAGACGGGGTTAGCATGGATCCACTCTGGTGAACCTCTGGTGTTGCTTCCAATTTAGGTGTATTTGCAAAGTCAAGGGAAACCGAAAGGTACTAAAGGACCAAGAGTAAAAGTATCTTTAAAGGAACAAAGGTCCCTTACACGTGAAGTAACACAGGAATCGGTACATTGTGATACAATGAGGCCTATGTTGAGTATCCCTAGACCTCATTGTATCTCGATGTATCCTTTGCTGTGTTACTTCACGAGTAAGGGACCTTTGTTCTTTTAGAGATACAATTTACGTGTTACATGCAGATGCTACCAGTAAAACCGATTAAGAGCAATTAAAAAAAACAAAAAACTTTACAGCAGTATGCAGTAGCCCTGACTTTATACATTTGCAAAGATACAGCCCATGTCACCCACTTGGATTGGCATAAGTGTAAAGTTTCTTGTATCGTCATGGGGGCTATTTGATCTAGGCAGCACCCCAAAACCTGTTCTTCTGTTCCCCGTTACCGGGTGCCTGGCCCCACAGTTCCTGCCTGGCTGTTAATATTGGAGCAGAACCAGGACTGACTTGGCACTGGCTTTACTCTGTCTTGAGTGGCATCATAGGCTGGAATGCAGCCAGAACAATTACCAATGGCTGAGGTTAATTCGGCATTGCACCCGTCACTTCTTTGTTTTTTCTGCAAATGTCTATATGCAAGTGAGAACCCAAGTGTCTGGCACCAAATAGTAGTTTCCACGTGAGCACAGGTGGAAACAAGTATACAAATTTCCAGCATAACACCTCAGGGAGCAGGCCACTTTCTATTAATTTAACACAGGAAGGTAAGCCATACAGTTGGTTATCACCTTTCTAACAGCAGCACACACTAGCTAGCATCCAAGAGCACATATTAGACAGCAATCTTCACATACATCCAGCATGGCCCAAATATGCCATCTAATTCACTATCAAAGTACCCAACAGCACTCTGCCACATGGAACACTCCACGCATCTTAATTTACCGGTTAATGAATCTAAAAATTGAGCTAGAAGATGCTTTCGAACTTGACAAATATTTGTGGCCTTCACTATTAAAAGGCCTCTAGAATTATGCTTCAGGAGGACAACAAAATATATGGTATGGTTGACTAAATTATGCAGCAAGGAAAGGTAAATTATGCAGCATAAAACACATCATCTGCTGATAGTATGACTACATTATTTTGTCTTTTCCACACATGGTAATACTGTATGGTCAAATATTTCACCTTATTAATACCAGTTTAACAAGCATGAACAGAAAAAAGCAACTGAATGATGACCAGATCACCTTTGCAAAGGGCCTTCCAATACACATGACACGTGTCACCACATTTTAGTATGCAGCAGATGATGAGTTATGCGGTAAATCCAAAATTATGCAAAAAAGCTGCAGAATCGCATAATTCCAGGAGCCCTGACAATTAGACACCAAAGTCATACATACACAGCTCAATGAAGAAGACATGGCTGTGTAACTGAAAACACGAACAGACACAGGTCCTGAAACACATCATCGTAGGCTTAATGAGACCCCTGCCTTCAATGGTAAACAGGTGGAAAACAGGGAGAATGCGCAGTGCTGCACAGACATGAAAGCGGCGGTATTTACACTACACACGTTCTGGTTACAAAACGCACATCAAAATAATTGAAGCATGTATAAAAAACTACAAATTCATAACCCCATAATTTGTTTGTGTTATGCAGTGTTATTTTCCATTGAGTCACAATATAAAAATGTGGATTTTTAGGTCTGGGTTTTTAAGTGCATAGGTCAAACTGACATATCGCTGAAAGTGCACACAGAGTGGGCTTTGACTTTGCACCTTTCTACCATTGGCTTTCTTCAGGCAGCCTCTTTCAGCCATTGATTTGAGAGTTTGCCCGTCATGTCTTAGCTCAGCCCAGCGTAGTAGTAATCTCTCACCTAAAGGTCTTCGCCGTGTGGATGTATCCTGCCATCTCTACTCCAGTGCTTGATATCAACGGTGGGAGGGACTACTTTACAACCATCGCCCTCTCTATCCTGCTTCTGCTGGGTCTCTTCCATGCACTTTGCTCAAAAGTGCTAACACTACATGCGTTGGCACGTTGTACCTAAACCTATTGGCTTTACCAATGCTTGTTTGAAATTGCAGGGAAAGAGACCAAATTTAGTTTTCTGCCCTAGTTAACCAGCTAAATGTACAAATATTGCCTGAATTAAAATCGGGTAGGATTGGACTCATGATTGTAGCAGAGAGCCAAGTGGTTTGTCAACGGCCTTATATAAGAGCTTTGGTTCCAATTTCGGAGCACCGGGTGCGTAAATGTAGAGTCCTCGTTGACTGATCATTAAAGGCTGGTACTATAAGGGCCAGATTTTTGTGTAGCTGAGGATACTGAGAGCAACACGTTCTTTCTAGATAATTCCTGTCTTGGAGTTCTTGGACCTTGACTTTAAATCAGTACAACTTGGCTACAAGAAATGTAAATCTTTCCTTATTACTGGCTTGAAAGGTCCAACAGGCGCAGAGTGGAGACACTCGGGTGCTGAGATGTGTCTCTCGCCCAGAGCACTTCACATATATTTTCAAGATCCTCTCAGTTACCTATGAAATTCCACATCTGCTTCATAATGGCCTTACTGGCCTTCAAAGAAGACTAGACCACAGCACCAGGGATTCCAGATCAAAAACACAAACTTGGATTCTCAGTGGAAACACGAATAATCGGATCTAGGGTGGCAAAGCATAATGACTCAAAGGGGCAATACATTGTATAGGCAATATTTAAGTGCTAGCAGTGTTCCTAGTATACTTTGTCCATACATACGATATTAAGCTAATATGCACAATATTTAGTGCAGATGTATAATATAGGGTTAGTGTATGTCATATGTATGTTGCGATTATTTTTTGCAAGAATACAGACTGAAGCCTGGAAAGCACATCTGCCCTCTGTGGTCAAAGGTGATTCGGATATTAAAAGTTTTTGGAAGAACCCAACTTTCTTTGCATTCATTTTACAGTAGTATATTTTCCCACACAACCGATTTGTTCCTCAAGATGACCCTTCCCTCAGTGTACACCGCACACCACTGAAGGTTTTTGCATACCTGCGGCTGCGTATGGCAGTCAGGGAGCTAGTCTCCTCGTTCCCAGACGAACCACCACAGCTTAACGCATTGCAAATCCTGTTAGCAGCTCCTACACGCCAACGATTGGTAACACGCCTGTATAACGCATCACAGGGGGAACAGGGTCAAGGCCAGAATAGATCGCTTCAGAGATGGGAAGAGGCAGTTGGCAACCCTATAGATAAGAAAGACTGGGATTCTAGTTGTACACAAATGCAGCTGCTAACATCAAATTGCAATCTGCGCATTATTCATTTTAAATTCCCACATCAAACATATTATACTCCCTCAAAATTACATAAATACGGACTTAGACCAGACGATAGGTGCCACAGATGCGGTGCTCCTAATACGGACTTTCTACACATGGCATGGGAATGCTCCCAGCTCCAATCATACTGGGAGGAAGTTACTAGCACTCTTACAGCTATGCTCTCCGAGGAGATACCAAATGCTCCACTTGTCTGTTTGTTGGGACTCTATAAGATTTGGCTGGCAAGAAGAAGAAAGCTTCTAGCGGTGGCATTATTACTAGCTAAACGCTGTGTTGCACTACGATGGGGGTAGCAGGCACCCACCACGACACAAAGACTGGCTATCAGATATGAGCTACGGCAAAGAGACACTGGAAACATATGCAGAAGAAAATACTGCAGGCCTCTAGACCTAGAGATTTCTGGGAACCTTTTGTACAATACCTCAGGTCCACACAGGATGTTGATTGAACTAATGCAACAATGTAAAGATAATGCTTGATTAGCACAGGGGTGATTTTGTGGTAAAGATAAGGATGGTAAGAAATATGTACAGGCAACTAGCAATGAACCTGGGGATGGGTGAACACTGTACGAATATTATACTGTATAATCTAAGCCGCCTTTTGTTTGCTACTTGTTCTGCCAAGCTGCCACATAGCGCCGGGACACCTCCTAGTGAGGTAGCTGTTCGCGCTCTATAAGTATCAGTATTATTATTATTATTATTATTATAATCACAATTTTAGTCCACATACATTTTCATGTTTAGTCTCTTTTCATCCTCCTCTGTGTTTATTGGCAAAGCAGCTTTAGCCGATGCACGTTTCGTTACCTCTATTGCTTTTTCAAGATTGTACTTACACTACGATTGGTTGGGTCTAAGGGTGCACCCAGATGTATTTCAACTGAATACAGTCTTCAGATTGAGATCCTTTATACATAATTCAAAACACATATATGCCGCAGTATGCATATGCCTTATAAGTGATGAGCGAGTATTTTATGAAATGTGCATATTCATAGCATTTATTTATTTATAGAGTTTTACTTTTATGTGTGTTTTTTATTTCTGCTGTGTTGCTATCACTGTCATTCTCTTTGGGACGTTTTATGTGATAGCGATACCTGATTTTGGAGAATTATCTGCAGTACCAAAAGAGAGGATGATTCAAATCTGATTTAACGTCTAGGGCAAATAAATTATTCAGCAGCCCATCACTTTAACAAGGAACCCAAATTCACGCTGTTGCTGCCGACAAGGGACAGGAAGCCAATTACCAAGCCAGCCATCCAAACCAACGGAAGCTGAACACAGATGGTAAGTTCACCACATCTAGTACTAGAAATTTCCAAATGACCCAGTGCTTCTGCATTAGCCAGAGCTTTCCAAGCATGAAGCCTGATGCAGTTCCTAAACCTATCAGCTGCACCTTATGGGTAGCTACTGTTGAGATTACATTTGGGATTATGTCGCCCTGTTTGGATAAAGAGTGGCATTGAATGTACTTGATGCTGCATACACAGCCTTGTCAGCATAGCCAGTCAGCTGCCTGCTGTAAGCTTTCTGAGGGCCAAGGTGTATTTTGAGGACCCAAAATATGTGCTGTGGGTTTTGTTTTTTTGGGGGAGTGGGGAAGGAGTAGTTGACGGGTGCCTCTATTCTCTTTCCTCACTGTCCAGGATCAGCTTATGATTGTTATGTTATGTTATGTTACTATATATTTGTATAGCGCAAATCACCACTGGTCCACTTTGTCACAATCTGGAAAGTTGCTTAGGGAGGCTGTGTAAACCTTTTGCTTTTGGTTTGTGACTTCCTGCGCCTATATGTATACGCAAGCTTGTGAAATGGTTTCTCAGTGCAGGATCGCAAAGCCAAGAATTGGCCTTTCCGGCACCTGAACGTCTTCAGCATATAAGTAGGTAATCTTGTGGGCATATCAGGATTGCCTACTTGTATGTATTTACCTCGTAGAAGAATGCTAGAGATGAGTGTACCCAGTACAGGAGTATGTAGACAAGCAAAAATCTAGAATCCAGCATAACACTTAACGCTAAAAAGGTGTGTGGATAGCTCAGGTAGGCTTCAGGGTGAGATATGTTGGTGTTTGTGGAGGTGATGGTACGGGGCGTTCTGCAACCTACAAGCTTCGTTGGAGCACTTATAGATGTATACAAATGGTGAAAAAATAGGAGTGCGGGTCTTTTATGTGAGAAAGAAAAATGCCTGCCTAGTAGGTAAAGTATTATTTATTCGGACCTCTAGTCTGTATGATTAAAAAGAGGGAAGATGAAAGGCAAGGTAATTATGTCCCTGCCTTTTTAAGGGTCTACATCTTTCAAGCCGTTACCCCATGACTATTCTTCAGGACCAAGGACGTAAACTCCCTGATACCACTCCTTTTATACCATATAGCTGCACACACACTGCATGCTAGAGATATAAAATACATATATACAGCACCTATTTGGTGTTGTATCTTGAAATTTTAAATTATGCTAAAATCTTGCATCATAGATCCTCCGGGGGAAGGGACACTTCTAGTCATGCTTGTATTAAAGCTAGTGCTTTGCATCATGGGTCCTTCAAGGGAAGGAATGCTACTAGTCATGCTTATATTAATGCTTGGGGCTTTGAATCATGGATCCTCCGAGGGAAGGGACTCTTCTAGTCACGCTTATATTAAAGCTTTGGCTTTGCATCATGGGCCCTCCGAGGCAAGAGGCACTTCTAGCCAAGCTTATATCAAAGCTATGGCTGGGAATCATGGGCCCTCCAAAGCAAAGGGTGCTTCTAGTCACGCTTGTATCAAAGCTATGACTTTGCATCATGGGCCCTCCGAGGGAAAGGACACTTCTAGTCATGCTTATATCAAAGCTGTGGCTTTGCATCATGGATCCTCTTGGGGAAGAGACGCTACTAGTCGCGCTTATATCAAAGCTTTGGCTTTGCATCATTGGTCCTTCGGGGGAAGGGGCGCTCCTAGTCACGCTTATATCAGAGCTTTGGCTTTGCACCATGGGTCCACCCGGGGGAGGGACGCTCCTAGTCAAACTTATATCAAAGCTATGGCTTTGCATCATGGGTCCTCCGAGACAAGGGGCGCTTCTAGTCACGCCTATATCAAAGCTATGGCTTTGCACCATGGGTCCACCCGGGGGAGGGACGCTTCAAGTCATGCTTATATCAAAGCTAGAGCTTTGTATCATGGATCCTCAGGGGGGGAGGGGCGCTTCTAGTCAAGCTCATATCAAAGCTATGGCTTTGAATCATGGATCCTTCGAGGGTAGAGATGCTTCTAGTCACGCTTACATCAAAGCTAGGGCTTTACATCATGGATCCACTGGGGCGAAGGGGCGCTTCTAGTCACGCTTATATCAAAGCTAGGGCTTTGCATCATGGATCCTCCGGGGCGGAGGGGTGCTTCTAGTCATGCTTATATCAAAGCTATGGCTTTGCATCATGGGTCCACCCGGGGGAGGGACGCTTCTAGTCACGCTCATATCAAAGCTATGGCTTTGCATCATGGGTCCACCCTGGGGAGGGACGCTTCTAGTCACACTTATATCAAAACTATGGCTTTGCATAATTGGTCCTCCGGGGGGAAGGGACGCTTCTAGTCACACTTATATCAAAGCTATGGCTTTGCATCATGGATCCACTGGGGGAAGGGACGCTTCTAGTCGCGCTTATATCAAAGCTATGGCTTTGCATTATTGGTCCTTTGGGGGGAAGCGAAGCTTCTAGTCGCACTTATATCAGAGCTTTGGCTTTGCATCATGGATCCTCAGGGGGGAAGGGGCGCTTCTAGTCACGCTCATATCAAAGCTAGGGCTTTGCATCATGGGTCCACCCGGGGGAAGGGACGCTTCTAGTCACACTTATATCAAAGCTATGGCTTTGCATCATGGATCCTCCAGGGGAAAGGGACGCTTCTAGTCACACTTATATCAAAGCTAGGGCTTTGCATCATGGATCCTGTGAGGGAAGGGACGCTTCTAGTCACGCTTATATCAAAGCTATGGCTTTGCATCATGGATCCAGACGCTTCTAGTCACGCTTATATCAAAGCTAGGGCTTTGCATCATGGATCCTGTGAGGGAAGGGACGCTTCTAGTCACGCTTATATCAAAGCTATGGCTTTGCATCATGCATCCTCCAGGAGCGAAGGGGAGCTTCTAGTCACGCTTATATCAAAGCTATGGCTTTGCATCATGGATCCTCCGGGGGGAAGGGACGCTTCTAGTCACGCTTCCATCAAAGCTAGGGCTTTGTATCATGGATCCTCTGGGGGCGCTTCTTTTCACGCTTATACTGTGTTTACTAGGGACTGTGCACTTCGTTTTTTTGGCCAGGAGAGGGAGTAAAGTTTTATTCAAACAGTATTGTTAGATTTCAACTTAGTGAGACCTTTACCTGCAGAAGTCCAAAGTATGGATTGAGCCTGTCTGTCTCCTAGGAGATTCTGAACAGGAGAAGCAGCTCCCCCGCCCCCACCCCCAGGCCAGCAGACTATTGGCTATTCAGCTACCAGGCTGCTCTGAGTCCTCCCCTCACACTTGCCCAGGCACCTTAAGGCTTTGCTGGGTGCACCCCAAATCATTTTTAAAACAGTGCACCCCCAGCCACCATTTTGTGTTCACAGGCCAGTGAAACCAGCCCCCCCCCCCCAGCAACAGGGATATTCTACATCAGAGGGTGCTTCTGTGAGCTGTTTAAACTGTGTTTACTAGGGACTGTGCACTTAGTTTTTTGCCCAGGAGAGAGAGTAAAGTTTTATTCAAACAGTGTTGTTAGATTTCAAGTTAGTGATGCCTTTACCTGCGAAGTCCAAAGTGTGGATTGAGCCTGTCTGTCTCCTAGGAGATTCTGAACAGGAGAAGCAGCTCCCAACGTTCTGGCCAGCAAACCTTGTCTGAGGTCTCCAGGACCTTATATGGTCTGCTAGTGGTTGGTACATGTGTACACTGATTGGTGGTTGGGTATTTGAGGGTTCTGATTGGTTTCTGGGTCTGGGTTTCAATCAATGTAGGGTTGGGACTAGGGCTAGGGTTAGGATTTCTATTGGAAGTAGGGACTAGGGCTTCCTATGTTGTTGGTTGTGTGGAGTAGGGCGGACTAGGGCTAGGGTTAGACCTTTAATTGGAAGTAGAGATTAGGGCTTCTGGTGTGATTGGTTGCTGGACTAGTTGTGGGACTAAGAGTAGGGTTAGGCTTTCTATTGGAAGTAGGGACTAGGGCTTCCTGTACCATTGGTTGCTTAGACTTAGGTTGGGACTAGTGGTAGGGCTAGGGCCTCTATTGGATGTAGAGATCAGGGGTTTTTAACTGATTGGGTGCTTGGTCTAGGGCTAAGATTGGCTGTAAGGTCCTGGTCTCCTATTGGTTCTAGATTTTAGGGCTAGTATTGTGATTGGATAGTGTTAGGGCTAGGGTTCCCATTGGCTGAAGGGGTCACCTGATTACTAGGGCTATAAAAGTCCAGCGTTAGGGCGTCTCAGCCCGGGCATCGAGGCTAAGGGCTGCTGCCTGTTTGAGCCTGTTCGGGACTGGCCAGGGCCAGAAAGGCTGCCTATTTTCTCTTTTAGCAATACCCAGCCCACACCATCCACATCCACAAACTTAAGGTACTTATGGATCTATATATTTATCACTTTCTTCTAATTCAGAATTTCTAATGCACTACGCTATTTCTCAGCCTACACATCTATCAATATATCCTCTAGATCCACTCTCATTTATCCCAAACCCCATGCCACTACTATGATCCCCAAAATAACCCTCTCTTGACTCTCTCCTACTCTACCCCTCCTTGTATCATCTGACACCTCTTTCTACTATACCTATCCCCCAAAACAAACCTTTTTTAACTCTTCCCTCTGACTCCTCCCCTCCAAAACTCCTTTTTACTCATCCAAAAGCCTCCTCCTAATGCTAAGACCTAAAAACAAAACAAAAAAAAAATCCTTCACTCTTTTATGCCTCCACTATCCTTTTCAATCAGAATTAACAGACTAACATGTTCACTTCTCAAATTCCATATTCAACTATACTAATTCACCACTAATCCTTTATGGGTTCCGGAGTGGCGTGCTTCAACACCCCATCAGGGGTAACAAGTGCTATATGAATGTAAACCTTTCTTCCTCTGTCATTCTCACGCTATTCTTCTCACTCCAAATACCTGACTAATATCCACCACTGAGATTACTTTCATATTTCACCATACTAATTCAACACTAATCCTTTATGGGCTTCCGGAGTAGCGTGCTTCAACACCCCATCAGGGGTAACAAGCGCTATATAAATGCAAACCTTTTTTCCTCCTCTATCCTTCTGCTATCATCCCAAATCCAAATAACTGACTAACCTATCCACCACTTAAAATGTATTTGCATGTTTCACTATACTAATTCAACACTAATCCTCTATGGGTACCGGAGTAGCGTGCCACTCGCTGAAAAAGTGCTTTGACGCCTCGTCAGGGGTAGTAAGCTCTATATAAATTTAATTACAATACAATACAATACAATCTATTCTTTTCCTGGTGCTCCTTCTCAAAACCGTTTGCAGGGTAAAGAGCAGTCCAACATTATTTTCAAGTTTGTCCTGGGTGACTCTAGTGTAGGTGCTCGGGATTCCGGTTTGATTCGAGTAGGACCCAAGGAAGAGATGGGAGGTGATGGATTGTTGCTTACTTTTACCATGGCGGTAGCCAATCAGGAAGTGAGTGCGGCTCTGGATTGCCACGGGCAGTCCCTTCCAGACTGAGTTTATATCAGTATTTTACTGGATGGTGGGCACCTTTAAGAGACATGTTGTGGAACTTACACTGATATATTGTCAGGATGCCACTGTAGTGCCACAGGTTGTGTTTGGCGTCATTCTAATATATTGCTTTGATTATTTATTTTGAATTGTTTTTTCTGAGCTAAGGCTGAGCTAGGTTTGACCTTTCTTTCAACTCTGTATCCAAAGTATTTGTCTGTTTGTGACTATGTGGACAAGATCTGAAACTTTTATACATATACATTTCATCCACATTTTTTATTATATTATCATTGGGCAGCATTTAACTTGTGGGCCATTTCCATATTGTAAAGGAAAAATGTGCGATTCATTTATTTTGTTTTTGTTCCTCCTGTGTAAAATAGTTTAGCCAAATTACTCTATGAAAGTAATACATTAATGAGTAACGCGCAAATTCGATTCGTTGTATTTGAATACCTGAATAGATTAATGTGTAAAGTATTTTAGCCTTGCTTGCACATAATCCATTGAACATTGAAAATTGCCGCTCGCACAACACCTTCCCCATACCTATCCCGGGCAGACTCAAAGCCTGGAGCCTGTCCAGCTACAACTCTGCTGATGTCACACAGATGAATCTAAAGGTAGAAGATACTACAGACCGATACAGAGCACCCTCTACTTCTGCCTGCGGCCAGTTGAAAACATATGAATGGTACACACCTCAAACTCACAGCAGTGAAAAGAAAATCCCTACCTGTGGTAAATGGTTGACTGTCCAGCAGTGCGCCCAATTGCCTAAAGACCATGCATGGGGTACAACCTGCTGTAGACAGCAGTATTAAAATCTTTGGTGTCCTCTCTGACTCCAAGGTCTCACTAATTCCTAAAGTCAACAAGTCATCAAATCTCTTAGGAAGCAAAGGCGCGTTGTCCCCTTCATGGGCTTCCTTCATCAGGACCAGGCAACCATCGGCCTCTTATTTTTCCAGCCAGAATATGCCAGTGGCATCTTCTGGAGGGCTCCTTGCGTCCTCCTCTGCTGGCTGCATGAGCATCAGAGCACAGCAGCCACGCTACTCCTCCATCTCTGACCTTGAAAATACACATGCGCAGTTCAACTAGGCATACACTGATTCCCAATAGCCAGAAGGCTCCTTCAAGGCACTCAGCTGTGCACATTGAGCAATCAAATGTATAGGCCCTCATTTCCAGTAAGAAAAGCTCTAAACCGACCAACCAAGGATGAAGCTTCAATTTAACATGAGCATTCTAGTTGCCATCCATAGTTTCACCCAACACAGTAGGGGCGGGCTGAATTCATTGTTTAGGTCTGTTTTCCCAGTATCCTTCCATTGATGGTAAAGAGGAAACAGACCTTATTGCAGTCAAGAAAGCTATAAATATCTTGCTGTGTCCCCTGCAAGTCTGACTTTTTCTCCTACACATGCCCCACACCATGGTGGGCTCCATACTGAGACCGGCGGAAGTTTATTTGTTGTGACTTCTTTCTAAAGACACCTGTGCTTATTTCACACTGATGCCATCTTGGCATGCCATGACTAAGAATTAGGCCCTCCACATTTGTGCTGGGCCATTCCACCATAAGGCAAGGGTATCGAGTCTTCCAAGCCCTGCCTGCAACCGACCCATAAAAGGCAATGGTGTGCCCAGGCTCCGTCCCACACCAAATGTGAGAAGTAACCCACATGTTAACCCTGATTTGCAAAAGAACAGATATGGCAAATAAGCCCTAAGGATTGGGCTAGCTGCCTTGAATAATACCAACACAGCACCACACCATATCCAAAGATGGAACAAATTGAAATGTATTCAACAAAAAAAGAAGGCACACTATCTCTATCCACCATATTTCCTTTCATGAAACTAGTGTGTACACACACATTGTGGCGTTGCAGATACAGGTAGGGGCTACCTTGCAGACCTTCATACACTGCACCAACATTTCCCACAAAGAGTAAACTACAGTGACACTCTGCAAACCCACACTAGGTCTGCTTTGAACTCAGACAAGGCAATTACATGCAGTGAGTCCCTATATTTATGGTTCACAGCCGTGTGAGAACTATGCTACTGCTTTCTAATAATGCTGGTTATATGATCCCTTACCAATTTACATGTAGGTGCTGTAATGTGACTAACAGGAGATGAGAGCTTATTCTCTAAGAAATATAGCTGAGCCAAGTCGACCAAAAACCTTTTATTTAAATATTGTGGTGACATATGTGTGTTTGTATTTAAAAATATATCATCACCTGAGGCAACAAAAACGTGATGTTTTTATTATATATTGGAATGGAAATTGCAATTATATAGTGCTCACTACCCCGACGAGGCATTGAAACGCTTTATGGTAAGAAGCACGCTACCTGGGAGCGCAAAGTTAGCGGTCAGTCCATTGGTTATTGGGGTTAGTCTTTCATGCTAAAGAAACCATTCCATCCATTTACTCCAGTTTCCTTGTAGTTCATTAATAGCTTAGCTATGATCATTAGAGGGGGATATGTGAGAAGCAATTACTTGCTGGAATAGATATTATGGTTTCAAAAAAAGAAGCTTAAGAAAGAGAGGCATGAGGTTTAGAGTAGTGTGTATATAGAAGAGGCATGCATATGGTAGAAAAGAAACAGAAATGCATTCAAAATAAATGAGGGAGGGAAACCATAAGTAAAAGTTTAATTCAAGGTACATTTTTCATGCAGGATTTTAAGGAATATAGCAGGTGGAGATTTTTTTTGCATGCAGTTTGAGTCTGTAAACCCCCTGAGGTCTGTGTGAGTTGGCACTGTACCCCAACTTCGCCAATTCCGAAGAGTCATGTTAAACTACTTGTCCGTTCCACAAAAAATTAGCAACAACAAAGTTGCTGAACATAATGTCTTCAGTGTGCCACAATAAGCATAATTTCCTTGGATGGAAAACATTATTTTGCCTATTACATATTAACTGGCAACAGAACTGTACAGGTGACAGACTCTGCGGTACACAAGCTTTATTTACATCCAGGTTCTACTCAACTTATGTACCACACTGTCATGTTAAACAATTTTCGATACTCTGTTTCAGTATATAAATGAGCACCTGGCTTGAGCTTAATAGTAACTCCACTTTTTCTCAACATATTCCCTCACCGGGACATGCTATAAAAAATACTAATCCTCTTTGGATGAACATTTCTTCCTTGTGGAGATTGTGATGTTTTTGGTGAAGGTACAAACAGATGGCCTTTGATAGGTTCTCTGCCCTTATTTCTTCACACTTCTACAACAGCAAAGCAAGGGAATAGTTTGGTAACTAAAAGGTGCTCAGTGTGTGATATTCTAGCAGTTCGCCTGAAATACTATTTACTTCATCTCTCATGAGCAGCAATTCTACTAAGGCGGAGCGGGAAGGTGGGTCACTGAAACTCATCTGCAGTTTCAGGAAAAATTGACTCTCACAGGATACACGTCAGAGAAACCTGGAATTACCTCTTAAATTACAAGCTTCCATAGGGGCTAGCAGTAGCCCAGGCCCCAGCTTCCACTTATCTGGTCTGGTTCTCCAACCAGTCTAAGACCCTTTTGGACCTGACCTCGCTGACTCGAGGCCCCGCCTTGTTCTTGCGCTCCTTCTTTTCTCTCTCTTTTCGCCCGTTCCCACTTTTCACACTCTCGTTTGGGCCTCTTTGTACCTTTTTTCCACTCTCCATCCTTTCTCTTCATGCGTCTTTGTGCCCTGCTTTTTCCTTCTTTGTGCCACTTTGTTCCCCACTTTTCCCTTCTTTACGCCCTACTTTTTCCTTCTCTTTGGCTTACTTTACCTTCCCGCCTGTTCTCCTGTACTTTCCCACCTCCTGCTCCCCATTGCTTTCCTGCCTCCCACACTCCTTACCTGTATGCCTTCTCCCACCTTCTACCACGCCCTTCCCTAGCCTGGCCCTCTGCCCCCATTGCCCTCTCTCACTCCCAGGGACCTATTTATTGGCAGATGATGTGTGACCACGCAGCAGACGCACCAAAGGCAAGACTGTCAGCGCCTGTCCACTTCTGAACCGCACACAGCGCCATGGACCCTGGTCTGACTGAACACCAACACTACACATCTTCCAGTCTACATGCTCTCAACACCGGACACCGCCACACCAGCTACTTCCGCACCTCACCTCGCTCCATGGTAGGGCCTTTCTCATGTACTCACTGCTATTTCACCTGCACCAACATGCACTCCCCACACAATGTTTCACCCCGTCTGGCATGCAAGCTCCTTAACACCAGATCTCTCAACAAACATGTTTCCGAGATCTGGGGCACCACTGAGACGCACTCGCCGGACATCTTTTTTCTGACAGAGACCTGGCTAAAATCTACATAAGCACCCACCATCACCACAGCCTTCCCCCTGGGGTACAAGATCTTCTGTCAGAACGGACCGAACAAACCAGGAGGAGGACCCACCGTTATCCATAATGACTACTTCCGTTGCACCACCTCCCCGAGAACACAACCTTCATAGAAAACATGCACATCTGACTTCAGCCCGTCAACCACACCTCCATCAAAGACACCCTAGACTACCAACCACCCGGAACACGCGCCACCTTCAGCAATCTCCTCACAACTCATATTTCTTACTCTGTGATCTCAACTTACATTTCGATGACCAAACAAATACCCACTCCACAGTTCTACTTGAGAGCCTCAAGATCCTAGGACTCACCTAGATCATCCAGGGCCCCGCCAAAAACCCTGGACACACTCTTGACCCCATTTTCACAGCTATCAACAAGGTCCAATTTAGTCATCTCATTCCGCTCACCTCAATGGAGCACTCCATCGTCCATTTCTTCATCGTCGTACCCCAACCCCCCTCTGCCAAAATTACCAACAAACTCGGACATAGCTGGAACAAGATTAATGACACAGACTGGACCAACACCCTCACCGCCCACCAACCAAACCTCATCTGCGACCTGCATACCAACACCAAATCTTCAAGAACGGGATCTCTACCATAGTAGACACCCTCGCGAACCCTGAAGAACTTCAGACACTCAAGAACCAAAACACACGAGTCAGCTGGCACACCATGGACCTTTTGAAACTCCAAACAGCTCTGTAAACAGTTGGAGAGAAAATGGAGAACCAGTAGGGACACCACTGCAAGAAACTCTTACACGTGCGTATTCAGTAAATACCACACCCAAATCAATGAGGCAAGAAAAAAAAGCCCTCGCTCTTAGATTGGGAAACCTCATCAAGGAATTCTCCAACCCCTCAGGGGCCATTAACTCCATCACCCTTTGCAAGAACTCTGTGGAAACCTCTCCTATTTCTTCCACAACAAAACCCTTAACATCTACAGCAACTTCGATCCCCAGCGCAAGACACAAGAACTCATCAACCAGTTGCTCACCACCACTAAAGCGGACCACCATATCACAAACTGGAAACCCCTTACCCCAGAAGTCACAGCTGAAATCGTGAGAACAATCCACTCCGGCCCCCCCCCCAACCACTATCCCCACCAGATCTTCAACCGTGGAGGAATTCTGTTAAGCTCCCACCTCACCACCATCATCAACACCTCCATCCAAAGTGGAACCATCCCGGACAATTGGAACCATGCAGAAATCACAGCTCTCCTGAAAAACCCACAACAGACCCAAAGTAGCTCCGCAAATACACACCCTTTTCCCTCCTACCCTTCCCAAAGTCGTGGAGAAAGTTATTAACAAACAAGTCTCCAACCATCTTGAACAACATAACCTACTAGGCATTTCCTAGTATGGATTCCACAACACCCACAGCATGGAAACTGCTCTCATCCCAGCAACTGATGACATCCAGGCCATCATGAACCAAGGAGAAACTGCTCCACTCAACATCATCTCACACAGCACCCTTATCAAGAGACTCCACAAGTCTGGAAATCATGGTTCTGCCCTGAGCCTTGAAAATTTCGTCATAGGACGAAACACGTGTTGGTTGTACTCCTCTTTGGTTTTGCTCATCTGTGGACTACAATCCAGTTTGTTCATCCTTGAAAATTAAAAGAATTTGCTACCTCAGCCAAAGGATTTTCTCGTACTTGGACTTTGATTTTTTTTTTATAAATCTAATTTGTCTTCTGTGTGTGTAAACTACTATTTGGACCTGTGAAATTTGGTGTTGCTTTGGGACAAACTATTCTGTATTAAGTATTGAAAGTGTTCTGATACTTTTCAACACTAGGCGGGTGGTATAGTGTAACTAATCCCTGTATATCACATATGTGCCTTTCTGTTTGGTTCTTTACTTACCCTTATTTGTGATGTGCGAGCTTACATTTTTGATCACCACCACCCACTCTTGATTACACTCTTCAACATCTACATGCCTTGTCATAAGATCGCCAGGAATCAACATTGTATGCTGCGCAGACAACACCCAGCACATCCTCTTCCTAATGAACAGCAAACACACCACCAGGACCAAATTCAACACCTACACAATGTAGCTAACTGGATGAAACAAACTGCCTAAAACTCAAGACTGATAAAACTGAAGCCCTGATCTTCGGCAACAAGAGCTCTTCATGGGACTCCTCTATGTGGCCAACAGAACTGGGACCCACACCCAACCTCACCGACCACACCCAAAAACTGTATTATTGTGGACTACAGACTCACAATGGTAAAACAAGTGAACGCTGTTACCTCCTCCTGTTTATTCAACCTAAGGAAACTATTCTGCTGGCTCCCCATCAACACCAGACACACGGTCACCCAGGCCTTTATCACCAGCAGACTGGACTACAGCAATGCACTCTACACTGAATCATGAATCAACTCTTAAAATGACTCCAGTCCACCCAGAATGCCACTGCAAGACTCATCATCAACATCCCCGCTATGCACAGATCACACCCCACCTCAGAGACCTCTCTCAGCTACTAATCCAGAAGTATTGCCAGTGCAAACTGCTCACCCACGCATAAAAAAGCTAGCCAAAACATGGAACCTGCCTACCTCAACCATCACCTCAACTTCCACTAACACACTAGGCAACTGCGCTCAGCCTCACTCCTCTTCATGCAAGTATCCTGTATCCATAGGAGTAAGTCAGGAGAATGCTCTTTTACCTACATCACCATCAAATCTGGGAATGACCTTCCTCACCACGTCCGGAAAGCCCCATCCTTTCTCGAATTTTACAAGAAAATGAAGACCTGCATATTCAACTTGGAGCCTGATTGGCCTCTTCACCTACTCCAGCACCTGGATAGCCCCTGGGAGATAAGCGCACTCTACAAATACTCATAACATAACAGTATGAAGACTTCTATCAGGGTTATCTACATTGACCGGTGGCTTCTGGCTTCCTCCCTTTCTCTGCTTCATACCTGGCAGTGACCTTTCCAGCTTCCTATTCCTAACAACATCACAGTCTCTAAACTCAACAGCTATATTCTTTTAATGACATTTTATTGACTTTAGCTTTGGCTCGTTAGAACACTGTGCACATCAACACTTAGGCAGACATCTGCCATGCAGACCAATTAAACAAAAATAGATATGCACTCCAAATCAGTAAACAAATCAATGGTGCAATAAAGTGTTCCTGACCTAAAGTACACTGCTGCTGAACTAGTGTCCCAGCATTACTTGTGTTATAATATGTGGGAGCTCGTAATCTCCCTTTAATATATTGTATTTTATTTTCCTATCCCAGGCACGTTCTGACATCAGAGCAGGCTTTTAATAAGAAAATAACGCACCCTGTAACTGGTAATAAGCTATTACTAGGGATTCGTGACTTCACAGGGCTCAGGGGGCACGGCTACCTTCACTCAGCGTAAAAGAAGTTGGTGCATGGGAGCCCACATACCATTTGTGTGACTGCAGTTTTTATGTCTCGCCTAAGACAGCCCATGCACTGTCTGTTGCCACATATGGAATTAGCTTGCAGTGGGCTTAGAGCACACTCATTGTTTACCATTGGTTGGCATCATAGTGGGGGCTTTGCTTCCCCGTCATGGGTTTGTCTGTCCCTGGAGCATGGCATGGATGCATTACATGGCTCGTTTCCTTAGAGTTCGGTTTTTTAGGTTTCGACTAGACAGTGCTTGCTCGGTCTCTTCGAGACATGTTGTATCTAGGATATGGGCTTGAAAAAACGCCCATCTTTTTCATTGGTTCCTGGTGCTGTCCTTTAGAAATGCCGGCTTTTCATTGGTGAATTCACTTAGTAGTCCCTCCTTTCAGAATTATGTATCCTTCCATGAGGAATGCCCCACTTACATGTGTTCTTACTGTTCAGGTTATTTATACTTAGAGAGAACTCTTTTTTTTTTAGTTGGTCTGCCTCATTGTTAACTGTTCTGTTTACTTGTGCAATGAAACTTCAGTGTCATCATTTGCTTGTGATCACTTTATCTCCCTGTGCCTCCCCCTCACCCATCCCGCAACAGTGCTTTGGTTGCTTCATGTCCATTTATTCTCCCCCGCCTCCAACTCAACCCACCCACAAAACTGCTCACAGGCCCCCACCACCCCTCGCCACTGCTGTTTTGACACTGCTTGACACCCCCCCCTCGAGATCATTGCATTGAATTCTTATGCTATTTTACATTAAACACTTTTATTTATATAGCGCACCTACCCATGGGCTCGGGACATTAAACAATCAGCCCATTATCACAGGATGTTAATCCAACAGCAGACTCACACATGCATCCCCAACTCACCAGTCGTCCGCTCTCACAGGTGAACTATATCCTTTGCCTAGCCATGTCTCAGGATGCAGTGCCATATGTGGCCAAAAGAGGTCCCAAGGGCACCTGGTGACAGCAGGTGGTACTGCACCCTCACAACATTGCTTGTTTTAACGTGGAGTCGGAACTGACATTTTCACTCCCAGCGCTACTGCACCATTGCAGGTGTACTACATAAAAATATATGTGCAACGACAGGCTACAAAGCAGAAAAGCACAGCTTGTAACCCATTACCCTTAGTGAGATGTGTCTCTCCCAAAAAAAAAAACATATTTTCTTGTTTAAACACTTTTCATGAGCATTTGAATACAATTAATATGAGAACTCTAGGTGAGCTCCATTCCATCAAGCTTTGTCAGTCTGATGCCTCAGAGAAAAAAGCTGCAAGAAAAGAACCCGCAGAAATGGGAAGATGCTTTTGGTTCGTGACTTATTGTGATCTGTAAATTAACTTAAGACACATTTGGACACAAGCTGCGCTGTTCGAGTAAAACTGATAGGCTTCAGAGGATGTGGGTAAAAGGTGAGCAAGACTAAAATGTGCTACACGGGTCACTCCCTACTGCATCCTTAAGTAGAAAAGCTATGCTTTATGAAGAACGGGTCCTCCTTCAAATCATTGGGACTGTTCTTAAGTAGACCATACTGTAAATAACCAGGCAGTATTGTAGAGATGGATGTGCCACCAATAAAGACACAGGAGCCTGTAATGCTGTAGCTGTGTTTATTGCTTAATTTCCCTAAAGAGCGCCGAGCCTCTGCTTTGCGCTCTGGCTCTCACTCTCACTTTTCGCGCTACTGCGGCGCGATGTGCGCGCAGCCAATCATGGCCGCCAGCACGTCACGTCGACGACGTGACGTACAAATACTAGACCGTCACTACATATCTCCCCTTTTTCCAACACATAACATTTGTAACTTACAGTCCGTCGCTCAGATCAAAGTCTCTGAACCTTGTAGGCTTGATCACCACCCTGCCGCGCCGGGTCAGTCTTACTGGGGTGGTGTGGTTCTCTTCTTCGCTGCTTCTTCTGCTTCCTCGTGCCTCTACTTGTCCATTTACATCACTCGGATCCTCTTCAGCCCTCTGCTCCTGCTCGACGCTTCCCGCCTTCACCTGTCGCTGTACTTCTCCTCTCATTTCAGGTTCCGCCTCCAGATGTTCTTGTTGGCCGAGTTCGTTCTCTCCGTCCTCTTCGTCTACTCCCCCATAGTTCCAAGATAGAATCTTATTGCATCTTGCCATGCGGTCCTCTGACCATACATTCCCATCACTCAACCGGGCCGCTCTGCCCAGTATTTCCTTCACCTGCATGGGCTTGCTGTATTTGCTCTCTCCCTTCCTTTGTAGCGTGGGCAACTTTACTCTCACCCATTCCCCTTCTTCCAGGTCCGTGTCTTTCACGTTCTTCCACTCGTTGTAGTGTTTTGTGTAGACCGCTTGTGCTTTCTCTATATTGGCACGCACCACTGCGGGGGACCATTCGCTTACAATTGTCTTCTCTTTCCACACCCGATTGTCTTGGGGTATTCACTCCTCCATTTGTCGAGATCGGGCGACGCTTCCTGGTCCGTTAGTAGTATCTGTTCCTTGCCTCCCGGATCCAGCTTGATGCCCAGGTCGCCTTGATCTAGCCATCCTAAGACCGACGGGCCTCTCTCCGACACGTAGAGCTTGCAGTATGCTGACCGGCCTCGGAATTCAAAGTTCAAAGGTCTGAATCCTGCCATTGGTATTCGATCTCCGTTGTACGTGACGGGGCGAATGTCTAGTTTTTCTAGTTCTGGGCCTAGTCGCGGTGCGAATTTCTCCTCCCACACTCCTCTCTGGACAATAGTGTAGGGCGAGCCTGTGTCTGCCACCACGCTGATTGTGACTCCTCCTACTGCCATTTCTAGGACAGGTTTCATTGTCCCTCTTCCGTCTATGCCCAGGACTTGGCCGTCCGCGCTCAACACCTGATCATCGATGTAGATCACCGTGACGACGTCCTCCTCTGTGTCTTCGTCTTGATCTTCGCTGCCTTGACCCACGTATCTCACCGTGCCTTTGGAGGCCTTCTTCCGACAGACCTTCTCGTAGTGGCCGATTATCCCGCAGTACATGCACTTGGCGCGAAATGCGGGACACTTCCTGTCGTGCGCTTCATGCGACCAGCTCCCGCACCTGTAGCATGGCTTCTTGTTGCTCCCTGCTTGTTTCCCCGATGAGCTTGTGTTGCTCTGCCACTTGTTGGGTCCCCTCTCCAACGGCTTCTTGTTCTGATACTCTCTGCGAGGTCCTTCGTCGTCTACCTTGTTCACCATGACGTTGGACGCTGTTTCCTTCCTCGTCACTTCTGCACATCGTCGTGCTAACTCGGCCCTTTTGACGATGACCATCACCTCTTTCAGTGTGGTGTCTCCACTGGCCCACAGTTTGTCCTGCACTGTCGTACACGTGGTATGCATCACCACCTGATCTTTAATGAACTCCTCTTCCCAGTTGTCATATTTGCACGTGGATGCCAACCGCTTCAGTGCCGCCACGTATTCCTCCACCGTTTCTTCCTGACGTTGCTTCCACTGTTGGAAATTGAACCTGTCCACCGATACGCACACCGCTGGCCTGAAGTGTTCGTTGAGGTCGTCGAGTGCGTGAGCGTATACATAGTCGTCTGTGGCTGCTCTCTGTTTCGGTACTAGGCTCTTGTAAATTCTCAGACCTTCCGGACCAAGGTTCAGTAACAAGATGCGTTTTTTCCTCGTGGGTTTAAACACCTCTTCGTTCTCATCCTCCAGGACTCCTATGAAATTGTCTATATATTCTCTCCAGTCCTCCCACTTCATAAGTGGTTCCCCGGGGCGGGGTAAAAACTGTACCGGCGCCATCGCGTATCCAGTTTGCGCACTCATTTTCTCTCTCTTGACCTTGAGTTGTGCACTCCCTTGGCTTCTGGGACTCCCTGGCGCGTCGTCCTGCTCTTCCTTGCTTGTTTGGGCGTGGGGACTACCTGCGTCAGCCCCCTCACTCTTCGGTGGGTTATCCAGCGCGGTTTCCCTTGTCTTTTGGGCTGCAGTGTGGGTTGGTGCGCTTTTCTGCTTGTCTCTGGGGTCTGTCCCCCCTTTGTCGTTTCCCTGTGCCGCCCCTTCGGGTGCTCTTGGGCTCTGCCACGCTCTTTAGGGTACCTGTGCTGTAATTGGAGGTCCTCTTGGCTCTCTGTCCTTTGGGGCTCTTTGTTTGGTGGTCCTTGTCCACTGGTGCTCGCTATGTTGTATTGTGGTCGCTCTGGTGGTTCTTCCTTGCTGGGGGGTCGTCATCCCACCTTCGTCGCCATTGTAGAGATGGGTGTGCCACCAATAAAGACACAGGAGCCTGTAATGCTGTAGCTGTGTTTATTGCTTAATTTCCCTAAAGAGCGCCGAGCCTCTGCTTTGCGCTCCGGCTCTCACTCTCACTTTTCGCGCTACTGCGGCGCGATGCGCGCGCAGCCAATCATGGCCGCCAGCACGTCACGTCGACGACGTGACGTGCAAACACTAGACCGTCACTACAAGTATGATACCCGTTTTCATTGGCCCACTGCCTTAAAAGGATAAAAGGTACTCGCCTGCAGTTGCATTATTACTCTTTATCTATAGGTCCCCTTCCACTACAGGGTATTCTGTATCTTTAGTTATTATGAGAAACACCAAGTTAACATTTTAAAATGCAGTGAAACCAGTGTAATGCACACCAGCCACACCTAATTATACACGCAGCTCAAAATATGAGAAGTCACCTGGAATAACCCCAAATAAATGTTGAGCAAACAGCATATTCAAACTTGAATCTCCAGCTCACGAGTCGACAGCTCTCACCGCTGTGCCGTAACTTTTGCTGAGCCATGTTGCTGGGTGCAGTACCACATGTGTCCAAAAGAGGTCCCAAGGGACACAGAGTGACAGCCAGTGGTACTTCAGCTTCACAACACTGCTTGTTTAACGCTGTGTCGGAATTGCCATTTTCACACCCAGTGCTACGGCATGATTGCAGATGTACTATATGAAAAAAACACAACTGATTTCTTTATTTTATTAAGGTGGGACGGGCATAAAAACAGGCATTTATAATGCTAATAGCTCCAACTCTAACAACTGCGAGACCAATTGCATTCCCAATGCTTGTTATTTGTTGCAGTTACACTTTTTGCCCTAAGTGAGACGGGTATGCTCAGACGTGGGACCCTTGCTCGCTGTGCCACTGGATTCAAGCTAGCCTGGCTGTTAAGGGTGACATACCCCGAAACTGGTCCCAGGATGCTTTTTTTCCGGTCCAGGGAGGACCTAGCTTGGCAGTTCGGTCTGGACTGTTCCCATGAGGTACAGGGTCAAGACTGATTTGCGTATGGCTGGGTCCAAACTGGGATGGCGTAGTGGGCAAAAGAACAATGGATTTAACCCAGATCGCTTGGCTGGGGGAGAATGTTTGAATCATTCAGCATTCCGTCCATCATTTGTTGCAGTTACACGTCTTTTTAGTAAAGCACTCTAGGCAAGTGTGTGTGTGTTTTCCAGCTACGATCCTTGTGTGCTTCTCTGCCCCCCCCATGTCCGTGTTGCTCTGTGATTCACTGTTATGTCATGTGCTCCACTGCCCTACATCTCAGTGTTACTCTGTCTCGTTGTGCACTTATTTATGCCTCTTTCTCAAAGAAAATGCCTCTTAAGAACTAGTGGGGAACCAGCAGCTCAATAAAAGTATCTTCTTTAACCAGCAAGGGATTATTGTACTTGAAAACAGGGTTCCTCTGCTCAACGCACATTTCAACAGACCACATACAAATATTGAAAAATAAACTGTGCGCGATATAGAAAATAGATGGAATAACCATTACCTGTCTTATTATGTTTTTAAAGCATCCAGAAGGCATGCAGTTGTTTAGTCTTTGTCTGAGACTTGTATATCAGAGGTAAAATTGTGGTTACAGCAAGTGTGTGCTTTATGTTTAACATAGAAGGACGGTGTTCTTGAGATCAGATGGCTGCTTAGTGTGTTTTGGTGTTTTAGATTTCACTTGGAGTCTGGCTGTGTGAATGCTTTGGGCTTTTAGGCAGAGGGCCTGCGATTTCTTCACAGAATGTTGAGGCTGGAGCCGACTGATAGATGTGTGTGTGGCAGCTAAACAGGGAGATTGGGGTTGAGCTGCAGTCTAGACTGAGCAGTTCAATGCATCACCTAAAGAGCCTTAATGTCGGTGGTTCCTGGCAGTGGCAGCTGGTATTTGAAGGTGGTGAGGAGGAGGGAATGAAATTTAAAAAATAATACACACTGACCTGTCTGCTGCTGTCGCCCGCCATCGTCCGCCATCACCGATCCCTCATCTCGGTCCTCTTTTCTGCTTCTAGGGCAGGTAGCAGAATGCACCCAGCTCAAAGCCTCCCAATAGCCAACCACAATGCTGCAGTGCAGCATTGTGATTGGTCTGAGCACCGTGGATTGGCGCTCAGCCAGAGAAAGGGAGGATGGGCATGATCTCCATGCAGGCTGTAATGCAGCCTTCATGGAGAAAATGCAAAGTGCGCATGAATGTTTGGCTGGCCCCAGAGGGCCGGCCAAACATTAATGCGCACTTTAGGGAGTGAAAACCACTCCTTCCCTCCCCTGCTCTGTCAGTAGAGCAGCCCCGCCCCGTCCCGCCTGCAAAGCTGCCACAAGAAGGAAAAAAGAAAATGATAACTTAGTTATTGTTATTTTATTTTTCCTTCAGTTACAGTACTTAAAAGCAGTGGGGCGATGCTCCTCCCCCTTAGCAGAGGAGTCGCCACTGGTTCCAAGGTAGGGTTTTAAGCTTCAAAACCTATCTGGGACCTTTCTCATGTTAGGTGCTGAGACAGACCAAAGGTTTCTGATTTTAATCCGAATTCAGTTGAACAAACCATGGGACGAGAGGTGGACCCTGTAGCCTAATCTGTGAAAAAGTATAAGTGAATAGTCCAAGTTTTTAATATAGCCTTATAGCCCGCCGTAGAGGGCTATACCGGCTATTAAAGGCCCTCTCCAGCGTTAAAGGCCCCGAGCCGAAGGCGAGGGCCTTTAACAAGGGAGAGGGACTTTAATAGCCGGTATAGCCCGACTACGAAGGGCTATAAGGCTATTAGAACATTCTGCCACTAGAGGGCAGAATGTTCTAACAAAAAAGAACAAAGCTTTATGGGAGCGTGAGGGGATTGGAATCCCCTCAGGGTCTCTGAAGCCTTTGTTCACAGCCAGAGCTGTGAACAAAGAAACATTGGAATGTTGGAGCTCCAGGCTTATACCAGCCATTATAAGCCCAGAGCACTCCATTGTTTTCAATGGAGCTCCCAACATTCCAATGTTCTAATTAGGAGTCCGCCACTAGCAATCCCTAATGCTCTTGTGGCAGAATAAGAAACTGCCTAGTTTTGTTTCCACATCATGCCTCTTTCTTCCACGACCCTAATATTCCGGAAACCTTTTTAATTCTAAAAGTGAGATGTTGATAAGGCCTTGACTCTCCAGGCTTCAGATTTAAACATACTCACTGTCACTGCTAGTATATGGAATTTCTATTTGTGAAGATGAGATCCATGTAGGAGGTATTCTGGGGTGTAAGTCTTTTCTGTAGACTCTATTATTCAAGAATCAATTTAATGTAGAGATTTAGTGTGGTTATTGCACAGATAGAAGGCTTGACTCCCAAATTTTATAGTGTGGATTGTAGTTCATGAGACAACTCGTGTAAACTGAGTACCTTGACAAGATCATTGTATGGTGGCTCTGTTGAGCCGATCAACTCAGCAAGGCGCACTGTAGTTGTTGGTTCCAAGAGTGGGACAGGTTTCTGACAAAATGTATGTTAATCTTGGAGCACTATAGCATAGTTTGTGTTTCTCCCTCTCGAATAGGACTCGGGTCAATGTAGCCTCATGGAACCAAAGGATTGACGTCACCTCTCCTCTCTGTTGGTATGGAAAATTTGCATAATAATTTGCCTTTGTGTAGTAACTTGAAATGTTGGAAAAATATGTGAAATCCAAAACTGGCCCTTAGCTCTATATTTTAGCACGAGATGACATGTCCTTTCAGGATGCCAAGACGCATTTAGCTCTGAAAAAAATATATATATATATTTGAAATACAAGGGCCGCAAGCAGCAGCCACACATGTCCTGGTCGGTCTCGCTGTTCCCGTGCACTCAAATTGAAGTTTTGGCATGAATAGCGAGGAATTACTTGATGTGGCCTAATAGGGTAATTTGCATTACAAGCGTAACATGAAATTAACAAAATTACGCAAGATTTCGCCTGGGTAATGGACATTTCACCCAGGCCTACTCTCCTCTTACCACTACACAGCGGCTTGTGCATCAGATATATTGAAAGTTACAGAAGAAGAAGGGTCGAAGTGAAGTATTGTTCATTGGTATAGTGCATGCAAGGATTGCTGAAATGCAATAAAAATGCACCCATGGTGAACAGAAAAGCATAGAGATCTGCTGCAACTAAAAAGAACGGTTGTTTTTATAGTTTTTGCTGAGATCTTTTTATTTCAGGATTTCATTTCTAAACTACACATACTAGTTTGTAGAACTAGCCTTTTCTGCAGAAGATACAACATTGCCGGTAATAGAAAGCAGTACAGATACTCTTTAGCCTATCCGTTTGCACACATCATAAAGCTAGATTTTCTAACGTTTTCGTCTTCTAAACAACTGTACTATGAAATATATATTTGGTTCTTTAATCCCTCCCTTCCCAGGCTCCCCACGTCACGGCTCCTGCATCGGTTTGGCTTGCTTTTCATGTCTGTAGTGTTCCTGTTTTCTGTGTCATGATTGGACCACACTAGTCTTTTGTTGTCCATGGTATGGAGGCTTTTTTTCGAGTTAGGAAGGTTTGGGGGCGGTAGGGGGTGGGGGGCTGCGCTGTTTTTCCAGTATCACCAGTCCTTGAACCCTGGCACACTGACTAGCAGGTTTTAGAGACAAAACTAATACCAATGTGTCTCTCTATATAGGATTTAGGCTAGAAACCCCACCACTTGCACCTGTTACCAGCAACTGGAAGGATTTCACCAAAGGTTGCTGACCCTGCCCAGCGTGTAGAGAAATAGAAGAAACTGATGAGCATTTACTGTTCTTTTGCCCAATGTACACCAGGCAAGGCAGGCTTTGGGTTGTGCCTCTTAGCCGTTCCCTGGGTATTCACCGATACAAAGTGGCACTGAGACTTTGCAAGTCGGACAGGTATGCTGTATTGTATTTCCAATTGCAAAATAACTTAAATCCATCTATCCGGTCTAAGATCCTGTCCCAGTCGGTCTCTCTCTTGCAGCAAATTGGGCTAATGGTCCCTGGATATCGAGGCGACCACTTGAACACACG
Source organism: Lissotriton helveticus (assembly GCF_964261635.1). Lineage (NCBI taxonomy): Eukaryota > Metazoa > Chordata > Amphibia > Caudata > Salamandridae > Lissotriton > Lissotriton helveticus. The sequence goes on along the minus strand of NC_136073.1, from coordinate 473,171,820 downwards.
AGTAAATAACGTTGGCCACAACGGTGATTTTATGCAACTGAAAAATGTCCATTTTTCTATGTTTTGTTTTTTAATGATGATACTGCACTCTATTGTTCTGTACATGAAGGGGTGAAATTATCCAACTTCACGGAGATAGTTGTATTCGTTTTTCCATTTTAAATATAACTGATTTGCTAATCGAAATTTTAAAATATTTTTATACATTTCTCAAAGCACTGTAGCATATTTGTATTACACGCGAGTTTTTATGAACATTTTACAAATGTATTTTTGAATATGTCGTTGTGGATTCGAATTCTGCTTGCTGGATATGTTGTGTTGTTTGAAAGAATGAATGTTGTAATTTGCTGATGCTGCTTTTAAGGGTTTTTTGGACCGAAAAAGTGTTATTGAAATAAACTGCTCAGTACGTGGAATGAGCTAGCATTGTTGTTGCAATTGATATGCTTGCTCTGTGAGTGAGGGAAGCTTGCAGTGCTGCTCCCCATTATATAACTGCTCGGTATGTGCGGGGAGCTTGCATTGCAATTGATGTGTCGCTCTTTGAGTGAGGGAAACTTGCAGCGCTGCTGGCATGAGCTGCTAGCTTAACCCCTTAGACGCTCATGACGAGCTGGGCTCGTCATGGCGTAGCCTCCTCGCACGCTCATGACGAGCCCAGCTCGTCACGTAAAGTGCGATTCCGCAAAACCCAGCGTACGGGCGGAATTCCGCCCGCACGCATGCGGTTAATGTGAGGGGACATGCTCATAATGGCCTTGGTGTGTTTGTCTGGTGTCTCTAATAAACTTGCAATACTACTGTGCATCATTTATTAGTTGTGAATATAAGTAAAGTTTAGAAAACCTTTTAATTTATACAGGAAGGTTATTGGCTTCGACACTGAGTTAGTATATATTAATTTAATTCGTTTAGTGTTGTTAAGTCAATTTCTGTGATCCGTGTACTTCAAACACAGGCATTGCTCTCCAGTATTCCTTCACCTGGGAAACAAAGGAATCAATCCCTCACTCAATGTCCTAGTTTTTCTTTAGGGTTTGATTTTTTTTTTTTTTTTTGGGGGGTTAAAGACTTTTATTTAGAGTTGCAAGTTAGCACACCGCTATTTAGCCAACAACCCGGAGGCAGGCAGCATCAATAGGTACAATTAGACTCCATCTTGCGGTCTCATGTCTTATATTCTTGCATACATACTACAACATTTTACATGTGAAATAGCTAGAGAAGAAAAACAAAAAGAAACAAACCCTTTAAACTAAACCTAAAGCTTCTGTGTTTCGGTACGTCAATCTAGTCAACATATGGAGTATCGTGTCACCATCTCTGGAGCGAGTTCTGAAGTTCTCGTCCAATAAAACAGGGGAGGGGGGGGGGGGAGAGTGGAGGGGCGGTGACATGTTAGGCATTCCACATCAGGCAGCTTACCCAGCCAACCGTCTCAGTTATGGGGCTAGTGTCCACCCTCACTCAACCACAGCGTCCCCTGTTCCACCGTTTTCAGTCATAGCGCCACATCATCAAGGCCCTCGCATTTCGGACATCTAGAACCCCAATCTACTCATATCTCCACACTGTCCACACTCACTCATCCAACATGTTGCCAGCCAGCAAGTCCGCCAGGGGCTGCCAAATATCAGCAGGCCTGGATCTCAGCGGTAGTAGTTCCCAGTGGTGTGTATCACTTACAACGCAACTTTTACGTCGTAATGCTGTTACAACGCAGCTATTACAACGCAGGATCCATTACATCGGATGCCATTACAACGCATGGCATTACATCGCAGATGCTATTACAACGCATACCATTACATCGTAAGTATTGGTAAGTATATACATTTTTTTAATTTTATTTAATATTATATAATTGATTTAATTAATATTAATTATAAATAAAAATAAATAAAAATATTTATTTATGTTTTTAAATATTATAAATTAAATTTATTAATTTAAGTAATTTTTTAAATAAGTATGAGTATAGGAGTATATGTTTTGGTGTACTGGGTTTTGGGGTACAGGGGTGTTTTTAGGTTTCAGGGCTAGGTTTGGGTTTTGGGGTACAGGGGTGTTTTTAGGTTTCAGGGTAGGGTTTGGGTTTTGGGGTACAGGGGTGTTTTTAGGTTTCAGGGTAGGGTTTGGGTTTTGGGGTACAGGGGTGTTTTTAGGTTTTAGGGTAGGGTTTGGGTTTTGGGGTACAGGGGTGTTTTTAGGTTTCAGGGTAGGGTTTGGGTTTTGGGGTACAGGGGTGTTTTTAGGTTTCAGGGTATGGTTTGGGTTTTGGGGTACAGGGGTGTTTTTAGGTTTCAGGGTAGGGTTTGGGTTTTGGGGTACAGGGGTGTTTTTAGGTTTCCGGGTAGGGTTTGGGTTTTGGGGTACAGGGGTGTTTTTAGGTTTCCGGGTAGGGTTTGGGTTTTGAGGTACAGGGGTGTTTTTAGGTTTCAGGATAGGGTTTGGGTTTTGGGGTACAGGGGTGTTTTTAGGGTTCAGGGTTGGGTTTGTGCTTAGGGCTAATTAAATTATATTTACCATTTATAAATTAATTAAAATATATTTATTACATTAAATTAATTATATTATATTAATTACATTTTTAATTAAATTAAATAAATTATTTTAATTAATTTAATTTCATTACAATTTTAAACATATTTAAATTAAAAGAATTTCATTATATTAATTAATTAAAATTAATTACAATTTTTATTAAAATTAAATTAAATAAATAGATTTAAATTTATTAAATTAAATTAATTACTATTTTAAAATGTATTTTAATTAAATTAAATAAATTAAATTAACTAAATTAACTTAATTACATTTTTTTTTAAAAATATACTTACCTATACTTACGATGTAATGCCATGCGTTGTAATAGCATCTGCGATGTAATGCCATGCGTTGTAATGGCATCCGATGTAATGGATCCTGCGTTGTAAAAATTACGATGTAAAGGAATGCGTTGTGAAAATCTGCGTTATAGTGACACCAATCCGTTCCCAGTATGTAGTCAGTTGATCCCGACAGTATAGTGCAGAGTTAATCCAACCTGTGACCCCAGGAGCTCCCTCTTGTTTCCAATGTAGTGCAATTTGTCTCTTCGCCAGTAGCAGCAACATAGCGATCAGATTTCTCGAGGCACAGGGTATATCGGCCACCATTCCCAGAAGTGCCATCAGGGGATCTGGAGGCAGCTGCTCCCCTAGTATTTGTCCCAACTTTGAGAATACTTCTGCCCAATATCGCTGTACTGGAGTGCATGTCCATGTTAGATGGAAGAAATCTGCATCCAGTGCACCACAACGCCAGCAGCGAGATTCGGCTATTAATCCTATTTTGAAGAGCTGCGCCGGCGTGCGGTACAGCCTGTGTAGAAAATTAAAGTGAATTAATCTCAGCCTGTAATTGGGAGACAGGTTCTCTAACTGGGTGCAGCAGAACGTCCATTGTTTGTCCGTTATGCTTAGTCCCGTCTCCCCTTCCCATTGTGCTTTCGAACCAGGTCGTATCCACGGTGCCATGTCTTGTGTTATTTTATAGATCCTGGTAATCAATTTATTCGGAGATTTGTTCGCTAGTATGTTTTCCAGTGCAGAGAGCGTTGGCGGCACCATCGGAAACATCGGGAATCTGGCCTTACACGCTGCTCTGAGCTGATAATACAGGAGCAGTTCAGATGCCGTAGGCACCTCCGCATTGCAGATGTCTCCCAGCTCTATAAAAGTGTCATCCGGGTATAGATCACTTGCGACCAACAGCCCGCTTTTACGTGCCCTTTCAGATATCGCCGCATCCTGTAAGGGACTCAGTAACGGATTACCGCCAAGCGGCATGGACGGAGCATATAGTTCAGCAATGCCCGCCCGTTTCGCTATGTTTTGCCAGGCCCACCGTGCTGTTTCAACTGTGTTCACATCTTCCGGTGAACGTTTGTATTTTTGGTAGACCGTCGTGGTTAAGGGGGTGGGTGACGACACGTCTGTCTCGATCGCCCCATGAGGTTGATACAGGATCGGGTGTTGCCAAAAATGCAGGTATTGAGCCTGGGCACAGTAGGCGTAGAGCTCAAAATCTGGAGCCGCCAGACCACCCTGTCTGAAGGGAAGCGTCAGCACCTTCCACTGAATTCTGGGTTGTTTGCCCGCCCACACTAAATCCAAAATCGCGGAGCGGATGTGCTTAAAAAAAGATAGTGTAAGTGGCAGAGGTATGTTTGCAAATAAATATAAAAATTTTGGTAGGACAACCATTTAAGTTATGGCTATCCGGCCTGTCATTGACAGCGGTAAAGTGACCCATTTTTTCACCTTTGTCTCGAGCCAGTCAACTGCCTTGCCGTAATTCAAAAGCCATAGGTAACCTCAGATCTAACAACCTACGTCTCATCACTACCCCCCGTTTCCGCCTCACACGCACGGGTGGAAGGGCCTTCGCCGTTGTCACCTCTAAACTCTGGAATCAGTTACCCACAGAGTTAAGATTCGCCTCCTCAGAACCCCTTTTCCGAAAAAAATTAAAGACCTGGTTCTTCTCCCAGATCTAAACTCTCGTTCCTCCCCCATTCCTTCCTCTGAGATAAGGTCTTCAGCGCCGGGACACCTCCGTCAGAGGTAGCTGTGCGCTCTATAAAACACTAAATAAATAATAAATAAATAGGTCCTGTATCGAGCGGCTAATATGGATCCCCAGGTATTTCACCTCTTCCGTCACCCAGGTTATGGGGAACTCGGTATGGCATTGTACCGTTCCGTCTGTCAGCGGCAGTATCATAGATTTAGACCAGTTAATGTTAATGCCCGTCAAACCACCATACCGCACTAGTTCCCGCATGAGGGGGGCGAAATTTTCTGCTGGGTTCTGCACAAAGATAGTCATGTCATCGGCATATAAGGACACTAACAGCCCTCTGGAAGTGAATCCTATACTGCGCTGGGTGTGGTGTTGCCGCAATCTCGCCGCGAGGGGTTCTGTGGCGATTGCGAATAGCAGTCAGTGGCGATAGGGTGCAGCCTTGCCTGGTCCCCCTAGAAATACTTATTGTCCGCGAAATCTGTCCATTTACCTTTACTCTCGCCATGGGACAATTGTACAGGATGCAAATTTTCTGAATAAATAGCCTACTGAAGCCCATTCTCGTGAACAGTGCTTGTAGAAATTTCCATTCGAGGGAGTCAAACGCCTTGGTGGCGTCTAGCAAGGCAGCTGCTGCTTGGACCCTCGGGTCCAAGTGTGGAGCAGACCAAATAGTGTGCGCAGATTGTCCGAGGTCGATCGACCTGTCACAAATCCCGATTGATCCGATAGCGCTATTTGGGGCAGCATCGGTTTCAAACGTTCTGCCAATAGTTTAGCGTAAATCTTGGCATCTAGTTTTATCAGCGAGAGCGGCCTGTACGAATCGGGGCTCGTGGGATCTTTGTCTGGTTTTAAAAGTGTGATTATCATGGCTTCACGGAGCGATGGGGGAAGGATCCCAGTTTCGATCGCTTCCATGTACACCTTATGTAACCTGGGGACAAGGATATCAGCGTATTCTTTATAGAAGGACGCCGTAAGACCATCCGGTCCCGGCGCTTTACCCGACGGCATGCCAGCTATGGTCGACCGTATGTCATCCTGCGTGATCGGCAGGTCCATGTATTCACGTGCCCCGTTGTTAAACCACGCCAGTGCAATTGTGTCAAGGTATTCCGTTATTACCTCGTCCTCCGGTTGTAGTTTAGAGGCGTACAAGTCCTCATAATAGGCTGCCATAGCGTGTAAGATACCATTTGGTGTCCTGACAGACTCGCCAGACGCAACCGTAAGTTCCAAAATATATTCCGTACCCCATGGCTTTCGAAGCTTCGCGGCTAGTGTCCTACCCGGGCGGTCTCCCTCCCCATATCTCCGAGCCGGAGCGTATTTATTTAAGAACTTCACCTCTCTCTCAGCTTCCTCCTGGTACTGAGTGAGTTTCGCCCTGAATGCCGCCTAGGTGGTAGCAGTAGGCAATCTAGTAATCTCAACCTCTAGAGCCGCCAATTCTTTTTCAAGCATAGCTAGTGTGTTTCTTATGGACCGTAACACTCCCGTTTTTAGTGCCATGCAGTGTCCTCTTGTCACAACCTTGCAGGCCTCCCATAACGTACCGGGCGATTCTACAGTGCCTTCATTAAACTCAAAAAATTCCTCCAGCTTAATTCTCAATTCTTCCTTGAATACCTGATCCAGTAGGGCCTGCGACGGAAATCGCCAGCTAAATGGCTGTGCGTATTGTGCAGGAGTGGTCAATGTCACTACCACCGGAGCGTGGTCCGACAATGATCTCGGTAGGTGTATCGCTGCCACAACCGAGGCATGTAAGTCCCTGGACAGCAACCAGTAGTCCAGCCGCGACCAAGCGGCCCTGTGGGCTGTAATGCAAGTGCCCGCCCGCGCATGGGGGTGCAATTGCCTCCAAGAATCAACTAGGGATGCCTCTAGGATAATGCCTCCCAGTGCCTCTGCTGCCCTTGGGTGGTGTTCCCGGGCAGCGCCCTGTCGATCTACCGCGTCAGACAGCACTACGTTGAAATCACCCGCCCACAGTATCGCTGCATCACCAAATGTACGCATTTTATCTCACAGAGTCTCATAGAAAGCAGGGTTATCATCATTCGGGCCATAGACATTCACCAGCAAGACCTGTATTCCACACAACATTCCCAAAATCAATGTGTATCTCCCATCCGCATCCTTCAGCACCCGCTGCGTCACCCAGTGTAGGCCTCGGCGGATCAAGACTGCCACCCCCCTGGCATAATTCGAGTATGGGGCATGAATCACTTCTCCCCATCTAGAGTGTTTGAGTTGTGGGGCTTCCGCGGAACTTAGATGTGTTTCTTGGAGCATGCAAATATCCACATTCTTCCGTAATAAGTAGGCATGTACCAATCTCGCCTTCCTCCTGTCATTCATCCCCCTCACATTCCAAGACAAGCATGTTATGGACGGTAATCTGGGCTCCCCATCTAAGGCAGTAGTCTCCCCAATCGTCAAGCACCCTCCAGCGGCCATAGTGATACTAAAAGGTGAAGGTGCAATCGGCTCGGTAGAGTGCTCAACGCAGTGTCACCACAGCTCCAAAGCTTACAGTTCATCGCTACAATGTCAGTGACTATCAAATAGAATATCTCCAGTGACACATTTAACACATAGCTTTTACGGGTTAACAGTGCAAACCAAACAGACCCATGTCCCATCCCTCCCACCCCACCCGCTCCAACCCCCCAATTAGGTCGTGCAGTCTTCCCCCCCAGTACCAACCCAACTGAACCAGGTACCAACAACAATAGATGGTCTAACCATAGTTTGGGATACATCCCTCGGGGTACGCAGGTGCCTGCCTTCTAACCCTGTACTTTTGACAGGGCGATCGAGTACAACTCTGACTCTGTGCGCTACAGGGCCCATCGCGCCCCAAGGCAAGCAAAGCAACAATTATCTAGTAACAGAGATCTGGACAGGTCAATAGTAAGTACAACACCTCCCCGCATAGGTGGTTAGCGCCCCACCTCCCTCAGTGGCATGTTTACGTTTTCCCTCCCTCAAGTAAGGGTCCCAGCGGCGCCATAATCCATAACATATGATATTATTCAACGTCACTTAGCTGGTCAGTGTCCCCACGCCTGTCGGTCTCAGTCTGCCCCCTCTGTTCCTTAGCAAGTTGTTTGGCAAATTTCAACGCCGCTTTGGCGTCCGTGAAGAAGGTGGGTTTACCCGGCCCCTGCACCCTCAGCTTCGCCGGGTAGATCAAGGAGTACTTCGTGCCTGTTTGTTGGAACACCTTTTTGCGGGCAAGAATTCCCGCCTGGCTGATTGTACTTGGAGCGTGAAGTCAGGGTACATCGCTATCCGGTTCCCTTTGTATTGCAAATCTGCCATGTTGCGTGCCAGTCGCAGTATCGCGTCCCTGTCCCTATAGTTTAGAATGCGTGCAAGGATTGTCCTTGGTGGAGCTCCCGGCTTGGGCACAGGTCCTAGCGTGCGGTGCGCCCTTTCCACCAGAAACATTGGGGATAGTTCCTCTCCAAAGAGATCTTTCATCATCTGCTCAACGTAGCGTTCCATATTTGCAATGTCCCTCGATTCCGCCACGCCCGTGATGCGTACGTTGTTTCTTCTGGACCTAGCTTCTAAATCTTCATTCTTCATTTGGATCAGGGAGAGCACCTTGTCCATTCCTCGCAGCTTCTTGTCAAGGTCCGATTGGCACTCCTCCGTTTCCGTCACCCGCGTTTCCAGTACCCCGACAACACCTTCCTGCTTGTCCATTCTTTTAGTCATACTGTCCATCCTTGCAGCCAGAGCGTCCATCTTCCCATCTATGCCTTGCAGACTCGATTTGAGGTCTTGAAACATGGCCTTGATGTCGTTGGCTGGCAGCACAGGCCGGGCGTCCCCCTTAAAGCTCCTGATCCGGCGTTTCATTGCACGTCGGCTTCTTGGTCGTCTTATCAAAAGCGATTTTGGGCTGCCGCGTGTCCGGTTTGCCCATGGCGTCGTCCAGCCCCGACGCACCTCTAACCGCTATCCGGGAGCACCGTGTGTCCAACCCGGGCAATTGAAGTTGCAGCGGTCGTGGCTTTTGAAAATTACGTGTCTTGTTACTGCGCCAGGCGTCCGCAACGTGGTCCGGCGAAGGGGTCAGCCTCACTCGCCAATGGGCAGCCGCACCGCAAATTCACCCCCTGGCACCGCGTTGGCCGATCTCAGGGCGCCCAGGGCAGTGTGAATCAGCCTCCACTACATGCAAGCAAAAGGAAAGTAGTTCGTCAGCCTGCCTCCACCTGTTTCAGCTGCAGTTTACAGGGTACTGGACAAAATGGCAGTCCGCACTTGCCAACCGCCACTAGCAGTCCCAAGCAACGATCACGGACGTATGTCCAAGAGTATCAGGCTTCGCAGGACCTCCCGTCTCCCAGCGGTGCAGACGCGTTTAGGCAGCTCACCGGGTGTCTCACTGTTTCTCTGGCGGTGTCGAGCGCCCCAACCGCGTCCTCCGCTGTGTCCACGCGCCTTCAATTCTGCGCAGCGCGGCCCCACATCAATATCTCCTCGGGCGCCTGTGTCCTTGCTGCCGGAGCGGGTGTGTGCAGTGATGCCGCCGGCACTAGGCTCCGTCTTCAGCACTCAGGCCAGGTAATCCAGTCTCCGAATCAGGCGGCACTCTCAGGATGGGCCGAGCCGGGCACCCACTCACTTCCGGCGGGCTAGCTCCTACGCGAGCACCCGGCGCCACACGCCGCAGCAGGCCCCACAGCGCAGGCAGGTCGGAAAGGCAGTTTCCACCGCGGGCCGGTGTGCGGTATCGTCGATCCTTCACGTGGCAAGGCGGGGATGCCTCGCTTGCACAAAGGGCACAAGACCCGAGCCCCAGAGGCAGTTATGGACGGATATTCGGCGGATTATTCAACTCGATCGGCGGAGCTACTCACTCAGGCAGCCATCCCGCTCGGCAGTCAAGCCACGCCCCCCAGGGTTTGATTTTAATGGGGTAGATGTACTCTGGAAGTGTGGTGTGGGGCAGAATGTATCCTTCAGACAGCACCATAAATATACTGTTCAAGCAGTATAGTTATTTTGTGAAGGATGGACTTTTATTACTGTTTGGTAAATTCGAAGTATCTGAAGTAAGTTTTTTGGCATTAAAAATTCACTTCTGAATCTGTATCTACAGGTCCTCTGTAATTAGGCTACGTCTCAGTCTTATACAAACTGGTGAAGGTATACAATAAATAGGCTGATCCCGGCTATATAGTCCAGTGTAGAATCTGCATGTAGGTATTCTTTGGGAGGATAGTTTGATACTTGCAGTGCCTTGTTGTACTGCCTCATGGGAGCCACATGTGGGCGCCTTAAGCAGTTCTGGAGTTGCAGGTCCTGATTGTACAAAAAGTTGTACTCTTGGCCAGGTGGGAGGAACAAGCACCGGTGGGTTTGGTGAACAGGCCCATAGTCTTGAGCTAGAAGCAAAGTGGCTGAAGAGGTCTTCGGCGGGAGGTGCAATGAGCACTTCACCAATTCATACGGAGGAAATGTGGCAATAAAGGATATACTAAATGGGCTCAGTTGATCAAATTATGTAGAAGTGCCGCAATGAAGGGTGTACGCAATGGGCTCACATGGATAGTGGGTACAGACAAATCTGTGTCGATGCAGGTTGTAGTACACGGACACGCGAACATCAAGCACTCGAGGAAATAGCAGCCAATCAGATGGCAGCATACTGGCTCCCAGAATCATTGGGCACAGGAACATTACAGCAAATGCAGGGTATGGGCAGCCCAGGCCTCACGTGATAATCAGTTGCAGGAGAAGCTCTCATGTAGCTGCAGCAAGCTAAGGCTGCTGTCATCAGGTACTGTTCACAAGTGGAAACACAGGTCAGACTCCTGGTCGTGGCAGGTTCTGCATCTTGGACCTCTTCACAACACGAATCTGAACACATATCAGGTTCCAGCTAAAGAGAGATCCAGCACAAGAAGGTCAGTCTCCTGAGTCCTTGAACAACAATGTTTATTCTTCTTTTCTGGGTGTATCCTTATATTGCGGTATGTAGATGTGCAGCGCTCCTTGAAGTTGAAGTGGAACATATGTTCAGCATATATGCATTCAGAGACGTTTTAAGGCATGAGCATAGTAGGCTCTGGCCTAGGGCTCTAGCCATTAAGGGGGGGTGGCTGATAGAGCTGGCTCTGTTCTGCAGAGATTCTTGCCCTGATGACCGTGAAACATTTTTAAACACATTGTTTTAAATATCGTTTTCCTTTATTTATTTTTGATGTGTGAGTCTATTACAGAAATTTTGCAGAGAAATACTGTGTTTCTGTTTCATGCAACATCCATAAAAAAAGTTTCTTTTAGATCAAAAAAGGACCTCACATTTGTGAAGTGAGAGGGCGTCACAGAGATCATTTGCAGTAATATTACTGAGCTGTTCTGTGTTACAATATTGAAAACACACATCACTATCCCTGAATAGTAGATATAACCATATTTTGAATTTGGATGAGTCAGTGACCTGGCAAAAGTGGGACATGAAAGAGTAGAAACTGGATCATAAATTCAAAGCTGTTCTGAACAGGGCCCCCAAAAATTCGCTTGGCCCAGGGCCCCTAAAACCCTGAAGATGTCACTGTATGCACTCCTGGGGCAGTAGGCTCAAATTCAACAGTCTAGACAGATTCAAAGTTAGACTCGGGCACTGGGGATGGACTAATTAACTTAGAGTGGATGTTCTTTTCAGTGTGTAAGACATCCAGAGCAACTAGTCACACGTGAAGTTGCCTTTCAAAGTATGTGTTTCTTGGTGACTTCTCTCAAGCACCACCAAGCTCAGGCAGTATGGTTGGGCAGACCGACCCCCGTCACTGTAAGAGGTGGGCAGCCTTGCCATGCACTTTGGCCATCCCTTTGTTGAAGATATTGCTCTGGTCATGTCACAGGCTGACCTTCTCCAATTGGTTTTACTCAGGCTGATGAACAACAAAAGGACTCTCCTTTCCCCTCCTTGATGATGATGATTCAGTCCACAAATGTTCGCTTGGCCTACCAAAACAATCTCTGCTGATGGGGTAATCTAAGGAGCACCAAAGAGGACTCTGTGGGAGAGGGAGACACTAGCACTGACTATGACTGCACTCCATGAAGCAGCTTACAACCTTAGGAGTTACATACGTCTGATGGGGACTCCAACACGGGTACCCTGCTTCACATGTACCCAAGCACACAAGTCCTCACTGAGAGGCAGGGGGTAGAGTCTTGATATAATAGACAGATGTGCCAGGGAGAGCCAATTGTCAATCTACCCAGTAGAGTTCTGGTATGAAGGCAAGTATATCACTACTATACTCAACTTCCACCAACTTTTAGTAGTGTCATGGCCTGTTTATGGGGCTGCTATCCAGCCACGTCAATGGGAGTGCCACTTTGGGTGGATCTCAATCACCCAACAGAGGTTAGCATTCTATTAGTGCGCAACTACAATAATCCGCTTCTGCAGAAAGAAACCTACCAGGTCTACAAGGCTAAAATAAGGAGAATTTGGGAACAGTGCCATGGAGCTTCGAACCTACAAGTGGTGTGGAGAAAATGCCCGTGATTATTATTTGAAATGTCGATATCTGGTTGTTTCATTCAGTATTTATATGTAACCAATAGAAGTTGCACCAGGGTATGATTAATGCAAGAGCCGCATATTGTCCTTAGCGATCCACCATCAGGGTTCTAGGTGGCATTACACTGGACCTGCTCTGTGGTGCCATGGTTAGGGTTCAGTATTGCGTGATGTTCCTGTCTGTTATGTCCTCTTGAACTTACCCTTACCCTGAGTAATTTCTCCCATTTTGCCCATCCTGGGCACTGTTGAGTTTGGTATCAGCAAGAGGAGAGGGGTGGGCGGTGCAGGCCCAGTTCCTCTGATGTACTAGAAACAGTCTGCTGCTTATGATGGAGATGCCCGGCACCCTGCACAGAGGATGGTGAAAGGGTTGATTCAAATCTGCGTTCTTTCCCCTGAGACCCTGCGGTTTAGAGCCAGAACTCCAAACCTCAGTACTAAAGTAGATGAAACCTGATGCAGCTCAGTAACTGTCTTAAGGAGCGACGTTTCCCCCGATGGCTTCCCACCGGGATTTTAAATGCCTGGAAAAAGTGTCGCCCCATTAGCAGCCTCCTGTTTATTTACCGCTGAGGATCTAGGGGACGAGCAAGGTGTGGGAACAGGACAAAGTAAACAGGACTCCTAGAGCCGTATTTACTTTATATTTATGCCTCTGCCTTCATGGCCACTGAGACAAAAGATTGCAGGTGCGTTTTGGGGGGGTGTTTTTTGTTTCGGGCATCTGCAGAGCACATGGAGGCCAATGTAAAGGTGTTGTGCTCTTCTGATGCTAATCTTACATTTCTCTCTCTCTCTCTCTCTCTCTCTCTTTGGAGAGTGAGAGAGAGATAACGAGTTGCTGGCAGAAAGGTTAGTGTTTCGTGGTAATACTAATATATTATCTGCCCAATAGGCAAACCAGCAATGCCAGCTCACACATACTGTGGCTACGAGGACTTCTGAACCTCCAGCAGATCCCTAGCTGAAGCTAATTTGGGGGAGGCTGGTACATCATCGATTGCACACTGGCAAGGCTCTGAAGAAAACTGAAAGTACAAATCTGCAGCGGAGAATTCGCACATCATTTCAGGGACATCTGAAGGGTTTTGGGGGCCCTGGGCCAAACTTATTTTGGTGGGCCCCTGTTCAGAACAGCTTTGAGTTTATGATTCAATTTCAGCTCTTTCATACCCTCTTTAGCCGAGTTACTGGTGGCACACAGGCCCTTTGGTCCAAATTCTAAATGTATTTACATCTACCTTTCAAGGATACCGGCGTTTGTTTTCAATGTTGTAACACAGCAGCATCTCACTAATTTTACTGCAGATCATTTCTGTGACATGCTCCCTTTTCTCATATGTAAGGTCTTGTTGTGATCTAAAAGAAACTTTTTTATGGATGCTGCATGAAACATAAACACATTTTTCTGCAAAATGTCTGTAATAGACTCTCACACATCAATCACATAAACATTCAATTAAAGAAAATAGGTATTTAAAACAATATGTTTTAGAATTATTCAAGGTCATCAGGGCAAGAACAGAGCTGTCTCTCTCAGGGGGGCCTTGAAAGGCTGGGGCCCTGGGCCAGAGCCCACCTTGCCCATGCTTTAAAACGTCTCTGACCAGTTTACTGGTTCTTGTAGAACTCCCCACGTAATAAACTCCGGAGCAGCCCCGCAGCAAGGTGAAGATGTTTAAAACACCTCTTTGACACAATTTTCCTGAGCAAACTTTATCGTCCTCCATAGAAAACAAAAGTTGAGGCTATGGATGGAACATATACGGTTAAAACATGATGAGGAAAATTGCAAGACTGAACAGCTAATCTAGGAAAATTAAAAAAAGAAACCAGTCAGCAAAACGAGTTACAGCATTGTGCTGGAAATTCCTACAGCCAATTGGAAAAGAGATTTGGGAGTATTGTGAATGGCTTTCGAGCTAAAAATAACCGGATTGGGGGTGTGCGTGCTGGAGATTAGAATATTGTCAAGCAAGAGTTCTTGACAGAGCTTTACCATAGGTTTTCAATTCTAACTCGATTCTGACATTAGAGAAGGGTGTTTGAGATTGCTAAAAGTTGTTAGGGTCAAAGTCATTTGTCTCTCCTCTTTTTTTCCTATAAATGTTATTTAGTATTTAGTTGGTACAAATAACAGGTAACTATGACTGCAAATTATCCCACCTTCCTCAGATGCATTCTGCAAATTTTTCCACAACCTGGTGCCGCCAATGACCAGTAACCCCCCACATGTTGCTCTACCCTCCTTCAGTGTTTAATTTGAGCCGGTGGTTGAGGGGGGTGGGGTGCTTGCATCAGGACTCATTTTCGGGACCTGTACTTATTATTTTTTTTTTATCAGACTTTGACCAAGAGAGAGAAAAACAAAAGGAGGAAATGAAGAGAAAGACAGGAGAGCTGTGAGAAATGTTGAAAGTAGGGCTGAAAAAGAACCTCCCAGAGTGAGATAAAGGTTAAGGAAGTTTCTGGTGATGAATCAAAGAGGGAAGGCAAGGAATCCTGACAGTGTAATTTGCACCCCAACATTCTATAGCACCGACTGTAGGCTCCTGCCCCGGCACATATTCTTTTATGTATTATATTATTTTATTATATTATTATTTTACAGTGGAGAGGTGTGATGCAGCGGCCAGGGCAGCTGACTTTGGAGCACAGGGTTCACGGTTCGATCCCCGGCTCCGGCGGCAGCTCAGCTCAGCACCATGTGACCCTGGGCAATAGCTCACTTAATTTCCACGACGGCCCCCAGCGCCTTGAGACCCGTAAGGGTGAGTAGTTCGCGTTTTACAAATACGATTTACATTTTTTTTTTTACAAACTGCGCACTACCAGCTTTTGTTTGGAAACCAGAGCAAAAGAGGGCCTCCTGTACAGGGGTAATAGAGGAAACCGTTTTACCAGGCGCAGCCCTTCGGAGCCTCCGCATTGTAGCACAAGCAAATTCTGTGTGTGCTGGTTTGATTTGTGTATTTTTTATTTGGGAGCATATTGGTGCCCCATACAAGCCAAACACACTAGCTGTTGTCCAAGCTGGTGCCACCAAGCTCATCTTGCTTGCACATTTAGACAGATGAGCACCAGGGTAGATTAAAATGTTACTGAGGGGACGTGTTCATAGCATGGAGCCTGAATGAGCCAAATGCGGTTTCATCTTCCCTCTTATTGGAGGTGTGGGGGGTCCGATCACAGACTGTGAGGTGAAACTACTTTGTTGGGGTCTTGTTGGGGTCTTTCAACACCGAGGCTCATACAAAGCATCGCCACCCATTAGGGAGTGTCAATATTATTACAGGCATTCCGGCAAATTGGTTGTGTCCTGGAAAGACAAGCTATTTCCTACCAGAGAAAATTGTGCTTTTTGGGAGCTGGCTGAGTTTAGACCCATTGTTATCTATTGGTAAACTAAACTATTGTTGAATCAAAGGAGAGAGTGAGGACTAGATAAGCTAGTCCGGATCCCCACTATTATATGTCAAAAATCAAAGAGGACTAGCTAAGTTACATGAGAAAGGGACTCAATGGAGTACGTGTGTCGACAAACCAGTAGGTTTTTTCAAAAAGCCCTCACCCACCAACCGTCATTCAGCCGTCTTATAAGGTGAGTGTACGAACTATGTATGGCTAAAGTGTGGTCTTGTCAGTGACAGGACCTATGTGGTTTTTTATCTAGAAGCCGGTTGTAGTGGTGGGCTAGAAAAGCGATTTTTTTCAATGTGAGGTTCAGGTAAGTAATGTTCTTTTACTTACTGTTCGTTCACTCACCTTATAAGACGGCTGAATGACGGCTAAACTTGCAAAATAATGCTAATGTGACTCTACTCTGTACGTCTGTCTGTGTCCCCTTCATGTTATATGTAGCAAAGCGAGAGGGATCCCCCCTCTCACCCATACAGCACCTTAGGGAGTGCTACACATAGCAAAAAATAAACACACTCACTATAATTTAGTTTATTTATTTAATTCACCCTTACACATACTCACTTGGTCCTGAGGAAAGCCTGTTTCAAATTAAAAAAGGCCAGGCTGAAACATGTAGACCACACAGGACGCTGGAGGTCATAATCCATACTCCAACACGTCCGTCTGCCTTTTAATATACCAACAGGGGCCCAGTAAATTAAAATATTGTTTTACCCTCGGGTACTGGGACCACCTGTATGGTTTTTTAATTTTCACCTTCACACTCACTACACTGCACACTCAGCAAGTATACCAGCTCCGCAGTAATCTGGCGTTGAAGCACACCCGGGGCACATTAGGTGCCACTGTGGTGGGCCCGATGATGAAGCATGCCACCAACTAGGTTGGTGGGTGAGGGCTTTTTGAAAAAACCTACTGGTTTGTCGACACACGTACTCCATTGAGTCCCTTTCTCATGTAACTTAGCTAGTCCTCTTTGATTGGAAACTAAAACTATTTACATAGTAATAAGTACAGCGAGATAACATGTACAGAAAAAATACAAAATGAGTGATTGATGAAAATACTAAGGTTGCTTACCCTTTATTCCATCCTGTGCCATTTTTCACCTACCTACACTTCCTGTTTTTTGTCATCCCTGCTTTTTAGGTCTCGCCTATGCAGCGCGCATGCGCTGCATAGGTGGAGACCTTTAGGAATCGGGTAACTTTTTGGGCCAAAAACGTGCACGCTTTGCATTGTTTTCGATGGCAACGCGTGCACGTTTGGCGATTCCCTTGCAGGAGTGAGATTTGAAACCATCTGTTTGTAATTAACTTGCAACCAGATGGTGCCCCTGCTCGCTCCTGCAAGGGAAACGCTTTGTGTGGTCCCGGCCGCACTCGCCCCATCCATCCCCCCTCAGCTGCATTCCTCGCATCCCACGGCGTTTTGCCTGCAGGAGCGAGCAGTGCCTCCTTGTTTACATAGAAAGGGTCACCTTGCAAACATTACTGAGTATATCGTATGTGTTTTAATTAATCACCCAATAAAGTATTAAACATGAACCCGCAGCTTTGTGGCCTAAAATCTTTTTCTGGCACCTGAGCATTTTGATGAACTGCTCTACCTCTCTACCTCTCCCTCTGCACCTCTACCTCTCTCTGCCTGTCTCTATCTCTACCTCTCCTTCTCTTTACCTACCTCTACCTCTCTTTCTCTACCTCTCTATCTCTCTCTACCTCTACCTCTCTATCTCTCTCTCTCTCTACCTCTCTCTCTGACGCTTTACCTCTCTCTCTCTGACGCTTTACCTCTCTCTCTCTCTTTACCTCTCTCTCTATACCTTTCTCTTTCTCTACCTCTCTCTCCCTCTCCACCTCTCCATGTCTCTACCTCTTCTCTCTACTTCTCTCTCTACCTCTCTCTCTCTCTACCTCACTCTCTACCTCTACCTCTCTCTCTACATCTACTTCTCTTCCTCTCTAACTCTCCACCTCTCTCTACCTCTTGCTCTCTCGACCTCTCTCTCTACCTCTCTATCTCTACCTGTACACCTCTCTCTCTACCTCTACCTCTCTACACCTCTCTCTCTAACTCTCTCTCTCTACTTCTCTATCCCTCTCTACCTCTCTATCTCTACCGCTCTCTCTCTACCTCTCTGACGCTTTACCTCTCTCTCTCTACCGCTTTACCTCTCTCTCTACCTCTTTACCTCTTTACCTCTCTCTCTACCTCTTTACCTCTCTCTCTATACCTTTCTCTTTCTCTACCTCTCTCTCTCTCCACCTCTCTCTACCTCTTTCCTCCACCTCTTCTCTCTACTTCTCGCTCTACCTCTCTCTCTACCTCTACCCCTCTCTCTACCTCTCTCTCTCTCTCCCTCTACCTCTCTCTCTACATCTACTTCTCTACCTTTCTAACTCTCCACCTCTCTCTACCTCTTGCTCTCTCTACCTCTCTCTCTACCTCTCTCTCTACCTCTCTCTCTCTACCTCTCTATCTCTCTATCTCTACCTCTACACCTCTCTCTCTACCTCTACCTCTCTACACCGCTCTCTCTAACTCTCTCTCTCTAACTCTCTCTCTACCTCTCTATCCCTCTCTACCTCTCTCTACCTCTTTACCTCTCTCTACCTCTCTACTGCTCTACCTCTCGCTCTCCACCTCTCTACCTCTCTCTCTACCTCTCTCTCTCTACCTCTCTACACCTCTCTCTCTACCTCTACCTCTCTCTCTACCTGTCTCTCTACTTCTCTCTCTACCTCTCTACCTCTCTCTACCTCTCTCTAAATCTCTCTCTACCTCTCTCTACAACTCTCTACAACTCTCTACCTCTACACCTCTCTACCTCTCTCTACCTCTATATCTTTCTACCTCTCTACCTCTCTCTACCTCTCTACTGTTCTACCTCTCTCTACCTCTCTCTCTCCACCTCTCTCTACCTCCCTATCTCTCTACCTGTCTCTCTACTTCTCTCCCTACCTCCCTACCTCTCTCTACCTCTACCTCTCTACCTCTCTCTCTACCTCTCTCTATCACTACCTCTCTACACCTCTCTACCTCTCGCTACCTCTCTCTCTACCTCTCGCTACCTCTCTCTCTCTACCTCTCTACACCTCTCTTTACCTCGCTCTACCTCTCTACACCTCTCTATCTACCTCTACACCTCTCTCTACCTGACGCTCTCCCCCCTCTCTCTCTCTCTATATATATATATATATATATATATATATATATATATATATCTCCCTCTCTCTACCCCTCTCTCTACCTCCCTACCTCTCTCTCTCTACCTCTCTACACCTCTCTCTCTACCTCTACCTCTCTCTCTACCTGTCTCTCTACTTCTCTCTCTACCTCTCTACCTCTCTCTACCTCTCTCTAAATCTCTCTCTACCTCTCTCTACAACTCTCTACCTCTACACCTCTCTACCTCTCTCTACCTCTATATCTTTCTACCTCTCTACCTCTCTACTGTTCTACCTCTCTCTACCTCTCTCTCTCCACCTCTCTCTACCTCCCTATCTCTCTACCTGTCTCTCTACTTCTCTCCCTACCTCCCTACCTCTCTCTACCTCTACCTCTCTACCTCTCTCTACCTCTCTCTCTACCTCTCTCTATCACTACCTCTCTACACCTCTCTACCTCTCGCTACCTCTCTCTCTACCTCTCGCTACCTCTCTCTCTACCTCTCTACACCTCTCTTTACCTCGCTCTACCTCTCTACACCTCTCTATCTACCTCTACACCTCTCTCTACCTGACGCTCTCCCCTCTCTCTCTCTCTCTCTATATATATATATATATATATATCTCCCTCTCTCTACCCCTCTCTCTACCTCCCTACCTCTACCTCTCTATACCTCTCTACCTCTCTCTATCTCCCTCTCTACCTCTCTACACATCTCTACCTCTCTACACCTCTCTATACCTCTCTCTCTACCTCTCTACACCTCTCTATACCTCTCCCTACCTCTCTTCCTCTCTACCTCTCTCTTCCTCTCTCTTCCTCTCTCCACTTCTCTACCTCTCTCTACCTCTCTTTCTCTACCTCTCTCTACCTCTCTCTCTCTACCTCTCTCCCTCTCTATCTCTCGCTCTCTCTCTACCTCTCTACAGCTCTACCTCTCTCTACCTCTCTACCTACCTCTCCTTACCTCTCTCTACCTCTCTCTCTAACTCTCTCTGCCTCGCTACCTCTCTCTACCTATCTCTACCTCTCTCACTACCTATCGCTCACTCTACCTCTCTCTCTACCTCTCCACACCTCTCTACACCTCTCTACACCTTTCTACCTCTCTACCGCTCTCTTTCTCTCCCTCTCTCTAACTCTCTCTCTACCTCTCTCTCTCTCTCTCTCTACCTCTCTACACCTCTCTACCTCTCTCTCTCTCTCTCTCTCTCTCTCTCTCTCTCTCTCTCTCTCTCTACCTCTCTCTACCTCTCTCTACCTCTCTCCACCTCTCTCCACCTCTCTCTCTCCCAAAGATGGCTGCAGCGTCTACCTGGAATGCGGTGGACTAAGTGGCAGCTGAAGTCTGATAGCACTGCTTGTCCTTAAATAAAAAAAAAACATTGACATAGCCAATAGGTCTCCCCTTTGGGACCTTATAATGTGTTTAGTAATCCAGTACAATATCCTTGGTGAAACAACATCAACTGTTGCATGGCTAAACACTTATAAGGTCCCAAAAGCGAGACCTATTGGCTATGCCAATGCTTGTTCTCTTTGTCGCTGTTTTCCTATCCGTCTCTTCTCCTTTTCCTTTTTTCTGCATTTCTCTCTGTTGAGCTGAGTCAAAGTCTGTTGATGAAACATAAGTGTGACCCCAAACTGAGTGTCGGTGCCCAACCAACCCCTGCAACAACTGGCACAAAAGAAAACATTGGAGCTATCTTAGAATGTATGCACAAAATACTTAAAGATCAGTGGTGTAGATAATTATTTCGTGGTAAATTACAGCATTTACAACAAAGGAAAAATCTAGAAATTTACGGTTTTTCAGGTGCTAGAGCCAGGGCTTTAGTGCTGTTGGCACCTGGTGTGGCAATCATTTTTGTTGCCCCCCCCCCCACCCCATGTCCACCTCCTCGGATTCTGTCACTACCACCGGGCATTTGTCCCTCATCTCTCCAATCATAAGTTATTGCTAAACAGTGCTCACTCCTGAGGTCGGCGCCCCCTCCATATGTCAGCGCCCAGTGCAACTGCACCAGTCGCACTGCCCTAAAGCCGGCCCTGGCTGAAGCTAGGATTAAAACCCAAGTCCTAAAGTCAATAACTGAGCCACAAGGCCACACCCCTTAGCATTTACTCTGACTTGGATATCCTAGTGTACTGGTGTGGATTCTGATGTTCACTTTCTGAATTTCAGAACTACCTTCAGTATGTCGAAATTATAAAATGGCATTATTTTAACTCAGTTGGTCTGAGGATAAATAAAAGGCAACTTAAACTGTTTCTCACTGCCGTCTCAAATGCCCATTTTGTTTTCTTTTTTTGCGTTGGGGGTGAAGCAATTACTTTAAAAAATACTCTTATTGCTTTATAGGCCTCACCACATGATAATGTGTTACTCTCTGTATGTTGGCAGGTGCCATGTCCAATGGCTTGGATCACTCGGCAACTTTTAATTTGGTGGCTTTGACTCGTGAAAGAGGGAGGCCGTCCTAAAATATGCGAGTGCGCAATGAGCTGTCAGGGTATATTGTAAGGCCATTTTTAGGTCTAGCTATGGGCAGCATTAGTTTAGAGAAATAACTCATTTTATCAATTCCTTAAAAAGGTACAAAAATACAACGTACATAGAAAGAATGGGCTTTACATGTGTTTTTCATGGCTTGCCATTGCTTGTTCATCTGGCCATGACATTTCTAAGATATTAACCACACAAAGTACCCAACACTTATGCTCAAAAAGGGGTAACCTAAGCACATTAGTGTGGCTGCTCAGGAAAACCTAGATTGCCTAAACGTTTTCCTTGAAAAGGTCAAAGGCCCTCATCCACTGAGATGGCACGCTTCATCATCGGGCCCCTCCTCACTAATCTGAAGGTTACCATGGTGGGCTCCCCCTGGAGCTCATGTAAGAGGGTTGTGTAGAGCACCTCCCAGCTGTTAAGGTATCTGGGACCTTGCTAAAGATAAAAATACATAAGCGATGGTTAGGTAATAGTCAGTTTACCGGTACCGCTCTACTGCATCAATAAAAGCAAATGCACTAATCAATGTAATGTAACCCCTCAGTGACATGCCATAGTTACATTGCCCTATTTGTGTTTCTGTTTCATTTTGATTAGGGAGATCAAGTAGTCTTTTTGTTGAACTGCAAAGATAAACGTGAAGTGTAGCTTCTAATGGGGAGCCAGAGTGTGTTCTTTTATGCATTGACTTTGCTGACATGATGGCATTTTAATTGCTGATTTATGGCTTTTTGGTTTAGGGAGTACTTGCTGTCTGGATGCCTCAGCCTGTCATCGGGCTACAGTGTCGTTGACTAATTGCCTTTGTATATTAATTTGTTTTACTTTGTTGGACGTATAACCTCTTTTGTTCCCGAAGTAAAGACATGCGGTCGCATAGGCTTTCCTACAAATGCAATGAAAATAAGGGCTGTTTGCCAAAATGCTCTTGTTTTAAATATTTTGCTATGTGTGCCTGTTCAGATCACCACCTGCAATGCCAATTGCACCTTAACCCCTTTTCTTTATCCTCCTGTGTGAGGGTTCTACTTAACTCTGCTAATGCAGTTTATTCAGCAAAGAGGCCCGATTCCATCTTCAATAATTATTTCTAGGCCAGCTTGGCGCTCCACACACATTGCTGTGTACCAGGGCCGGACTGGGAACCAAAACCGGCCCTGGCAAAGTGCTCGGCCGGCCCCCTCCTCCCTCTGGGGGAGAGGGGGGATGCCACCAAGCTCTTTACCAGGGCCGCGTTTCCGCCAAATTTGTTACAGGGCCGATTTTGCAGCTTTGCTGCAAAAACGGCCCTGTCACAAAAACGGCCCCCACCCTTGCGGCCGACCGGGGAATTGACCGGTGCCCGCAACGGCCAGTCCGGGCCTGCTGTGTACTACCATTCAATCCCCTTTGGCTGAATTGGATCACGTTCCTGAGAGGGGCGGACAACATAACGGCGGATAGCTCACCACACTCCACCACAAAAGGCGAGATGTGGCTCCCCCTAGACAACTACCTGGGCACGCACAAACCACCTTAGACAGAGACTACTAGCCTCCCCACAGGCCATACATTGGTGTGCGGCATATGAACGACCACGCCACACTCTCCTGCCTGCTCTTCCCTTCTTCTCTTTCCCCTACCCTCCTTTTTTAGGTCTCGTGGCGTAACCAGCGCGTCAGCGCTGTTGTCCGCCAGGAGATCTTTTGTTGCTGACTGTGCTTCCCAGGAGACAGCACCTGGCCGCGCGCATCTCGCAAAAGGCGATCGGCGCAGGCCACGCGCGCGCGAACGCGCTCGCCGTGGCTGTCTCCTGGGAAGCGCAAACATACACATGCACACCTCCCCTGCACGCATGCGCACACACATACACAAGCACACATACACGCACGGAGAGACATCCCCCCACCCCTCCGCCGTCGCACACACAGACACACGCACACGCACACATACAGGCATCCCCCCCTTCCCCGCTCACCGGCACTCCGGACTTGTGCATCCTCCGACCGCGGGGCTCCCATGCCCGAGAGAGCCCCGCGTCACCACTGCTCCTCCAGGCACTCCGTGGGCGCGGGCTTCACAAAACGGAAGTCCCGCCCCCACCATAGGTTTCGTTTTTAGGAGTGCGCGCGCAGTAGCGTCCTCCTCTGTGTCAGCAGCTCGGGGCTTCTCCCGTCTCGTTCTGCAGCAGCACCCCAGCTTTGCAGTGGACAGGTGGGTGAGAGCTGCACTGTCGGCTGTTGGTTGTGGTGCCATCCCTGAACCCCTGTCCCAACGCCCCCGCTGCACTCGTGCCAGCAGCGGCCCCGCGCTTCCAGTAGGAGAGCTGTCCGTGCCATTAGGAGTGCCTCCACTGTAGTAACCTTCTGAATGTCACATGTGCCCTGAGATTCGCGTGGAAGCTGTGAGCCCGGCTTTCGGGTTCCTGCCATGTTCACACTTAAGTGGGAGAAGCGCTGTCCTGTCATACTTCATCGGAGCAGCATTCACACCAGGGCCTGGAGCCGGTACGGAGGCCGAGGAGGGGACCAGCAACGCGCGCACCATGTCCGGGGTGTGGGTGTGGAGCGAGGAGTACCACTGGCAGCACATCCACGGGTCAGTTTGGTCAGGTGTTATGTACGGACTTTGTTAGGCTAGTAGAGTGCATTACGTACAAAAAGGAGGGAGGAGTATGAAGCTGAACAATGTGTGTACACACCCCACCCAAGGCTTGTTGGAAAGGCAGGGTATTAAATGATTGTTTCACGAAATACCACACTTGCGCTTATTTGCTTGTTTTTCTGATAGTGTCCTCAACCCACCGCCACTTTTCCACTCCACTGAGGTTGACATCATGAAGTCACTGACACCGGCTCTTGCTAAGCAGATGGCTCCTTTACACGGCGCCGGCGCCCCTGTCGCAATGCATGTCCTCCCCCCCCCCCCAGTCAGCACATTTCCATGGGGCAAAACCCTCTCCCCAGCAAGTGGCCCTGCAATTTGCCAACATACGTAATTTTTGTGGCACATCACTTTCAACCTAGGCTTTGCAGTCTGTTCCACAGTTTAATTACTAGTGCCAACAAGCATTTGCAATGCAATAGGTCTCGCAGTTGTTAGAGTTTGAGCCATTGGCATTGTAATTGGCAATGCCTTTTATTTACGTTTTATAAACTAACACATAAATAAAAGGCATTGCTATTTACAATGGCAATGGCTCAAACTCTAACAACTACGAGACCTATTGCATTGCAAATGCTTGTCTCTTCTTTACTTTCCTCGCACGAGGGCAGTATGCAGAACGGCCGTGTGCCAATGTACGCCAGTACCATGTCAGACAACGACTGTAACATGCACCTAACTATGTCAACTTTATGCCCACTGTAACCATACGGCGCATAAGACACCAGTACTGCCTTCACTTCACATGTTCTGTTAAAATCTCTTTAATAAAATCTTTTGAAATCGAGAAAAAGACAGAACTATTGGATTAGGCAGCTTGTTCTTAACTGGCGCCACACATTTTTTTTTAAAACATTGTGTCCAAATTCTCCAGTGGAAAAGTCCAATCACTGAAAAGGCTGATTTATATTAACACCATGTTGCCCTCTTGTATGATGAGATACTCCCTGATGGAGATGTATGTTTCACACATGTGATACGGCTCTCTCTGATCTTCTTGTGCCTTTTGAAACCTGTGAGTTGCTATACTCCTTTTCTTTCTTTATTTTGTATACTTATTTCAGAGTTTTATATAGCATGTCATGCAACCTCCTTACCTCTGGAGTCTTGGCATGTGGAGGTTGCTTAATTTCCAGTTACATTGGATGACCATTACAAGACAGTTTGGTTTGGGGGATTGCCAGGCTGCCACAGAAGTGACAAAAGCTACTTCAATAAACAGGCCTCTGCAAAGCTAATGTGGCTTGCCTTTGGGACCCATTGGCTTTGCCAATTGCTTTTGGCTGTGCTGTACAGCATCTGGACATTGCAATCTTGTCAAAATAAAAAAGAAGCGATGGTGGTTGTGCCATTCGACTGATGTGCGCATGTGCCAGAACATATGTATGGCCCTGCAGAAAGACTTGGGCACCATTTCTTTTTTTATTTTTTTATTTTCTGGATAGGTAAATAAATAATATAAGTAGTGTTACAGTGCCAGTTTAAGGGGGGAAAAAAGGTCTGCAGGTGATATGGGGTGGGTGAGGGGAATGGAGGAGTGGGTGAGAAGACGAGAAAAGCAACCCACAGATGGTGGGATGGAGAATCACAAGAAGGACCAAATACCACAGAAGCACATGGGTGAGAGCGAGCAACACAGAGAGCAATGTGGAGAAAGAGAAGCACACGGGCGAAAGGGAGAGCAACAAGGAGTGGGAACGAGGAGAGAAGCACACAAGGTTAAACAAAAGAAAATAGTAGTTCCCTAAAAGTGAGCAGTGGAGGTCACAAGTATAAAGGATATGCTGCAGGGAGGGACAAACACAAGTTGGACAACGCATCAAACCATCCAATAAGAAGAAAGCAAATGAGAGTGATGATAAAGCCAACCAATGGTAAGCAACAATGAACTTTAAGCCCTCTATAGGATCTTGTTAAGCTCAAAATAGACCTTTTGCAACCAGACACCTTGTGCTGTCTGGTAAGCTCGACCTGATCAAATACTACCCCTCACCCATTCATTTGTGTAATGACCCTTCCCTGCAGTATTTCACCCTCTCGAGCCCCTAGATTTTCAATTCTTTGTTCCACTTTTCCATTTAGCCCTACTAGCAATCGAGCCCCCATCTCCAAAAGCCTAGGGCAGAGCTCGGTCTTGGGTGTCTCCCACACATGTGCCCGGTCACGCTGTTTACTGGGCAAAGGACTCACAGACACACCTGCCCTTCACTTGATTTTGAAATGAGGAATACTCGGCGAGGAATCTCCACACTACCGGCCAGTCTTTTGGCGCCACCTAGTGTGTGTTTTTTGAAGAAGTTCATTGAAGGGGCCGCACATTTGTGAGAAGCAGCACTCTCCCCCCAATAAGGTTAAAACAAAATATACACTAATGCAGGCTTCTCCAATGAGTAGCTCGTGAGCTACTGGTGGCGCTCCAGTTTCCAATAAGTAACTCTCCTGTGTGCAACCCAGCCTACTAAATTAGAAGCTTTTACTTGGCTAAATTAATTTACATTAACAAATGGAAAAGTGTGCATTCAAGACGGAATGTGTGTATTTTTAGAACTCCTAAGCTGATGTTCGGAGAAAAAAGTGGATTTCCAAAATATATTTAAAATTAAAGCACTCAATATATAATGCGTACCATTATGATTGACTTAAACCTTGAGGTCCTCGTTGTTTTAAGTAACGATTCCTAGTCATTGACATACACACGTGCATGATTCATTGCCTATGTATATGTTTCTGATATAAAGCGCTCTGACACTCCACATTGGGATGAATGTATGACGTTACAACGAATTCCATTGCAACGCATGCCTTTACCACGCATGCGTTACAACGGAATTAATTTTCCACGCATAACCTTTACCTCGAATATTCCTTTACCACGCATACATTTACAACGTTTTTCGTTGTAAATGTATGCATGGTGAGGGCATACTCTTGATAAAGGTTATAACTCTCCCCTTACATGCCCCCAGCCTCCACTCCTTATATTTACCCCTGCCCTTAACCCTTAATATATATATATTTATTTTACTAAAATGCCCCTTATCTTTTACTCGCCCTCTCTCCATCTTCTTTGTTTACGTCGGTCGTACGTCGTTAAGAGGAAGCGGAAGTTACTTTCCGTTTCCTCTCTAACGACGTTGATTGCTTCAGCTTCGGCTCTGGCTCTTCAGGTTAGTTTTGATTTTTTGGGGGGAGACCCCCCAGCCCCCCTTTTTATCCCAACGCTTTATTTTTTTTATGGGGGAGACCCCCCAAACCCCCCCCTTTTTTTCTTTTTTTTTTACCACACATGCCTTAACTACGTATTTCGTAGTAAAGGTATGCGTGGTAAAACCTCTCGTTGTAACCACGCATGCGTCGTAATGCATGCGTGGTAAATGATTTCGTGGAAACGGCTTCGTTGTAGAGGCCGTTTCCCCATTGGGATGAGTAGCGCTAATAAAATAGATAAATGCGAGAGAAGGGGCTAAGGGGAGTTGAGGGGCACTGTTGGAAGGCAGCCGTGTAGGAATCTGTGAAGAAGGAAGTCATTAGGGGGTGCCAACAAAAGATTGGCAAACGGGCACCCCCAACTCAGAAACCAGCCCTACTTGTAGCTCCGCATGCTTGGGAGTCTTGACAGAAAATGCCATCAAGTGGTATTTTCAAATGCATGGCAGTGGAATGCTGCATCTCTACCAGTGCCTTTTTGCTTCTTGGCCATTGCAGGCACCCGCACGTGCCAATTTCATGAACCTCTCGGATTAATTCAGTGTTCAGAGATTGATTGGCGTGTGTTTACCCCTCGCCCTGCTCTCTCTGTCTGGGCCTCGTTACCCAGTGCATGATGAAGACCGTAGTTTCCGGTAGGGAGCAAAGCGAGAAGGCTCTGTCATGGTCTTAAATGGCTTAATTCAGGATAAGGAAAGCCATTAAGGACAATTACAGGAAAGCCACAAATCATTACATTAAAATAATGCAATTACAAATAAATCCCCAGCGTCGCAGCACAAGAGGATTTCTTTCGTTTCTGACCTTTCAAAAGAGAAGCTCTCGGTTTGCAGTGAAAAGAAAGAATGGAAACGGAAGTGCAGTAGATCTGGCTGCTGATTTGCATTCGGTGGTGTTGCCTTGTGCAGTTTGGCTGTTTCCCTGAGCTGCGCCTCGGTTTACACTCGTCATTCAGATTGTGCGGTCTGTGAGTGTGTGTGAGCTTGTCGTCTCGAAAGCGGGCCCGGGCCGCTTCGTGAGGTGGTAATGGCGGCGACGCACCCCCGGATAGAGCGTTTAGCCTGATTGCGTCACTCGGGTTGATGGTCATAGGGAGCATGAAGTATGACGTAGGTGTCAGAGCGGAAGTCCCTGTTCCGCTGCGTGAGGCGCGAGACCCGAGTGCGCACGTTCTTGTCGAACCAGCAGAAGTGTTTGGTTGCTGCCAAGGCTCTGTCGGGCATCGCATTCTACAACGCGCTGTAAGTCATTTTTTTTATCCGAAACATTGTTAATTGAAAAAAAAACACATATGCATTTTAAATCATGAATTAGCAGGTGTTTTTAACCTTAATGGCCGTGCGCTATATAAAACTCTGCAAATAAATAAATTAATAAATTGGGGCGAAATGTACTCTTATTGACTTAGTGTGATTAATTTGTTTGGTTTGTGACGAGGTTGTGTGGCCCATAGAAGGGATAGTATCTGTGATGTTCGTTAGTGGGCTGGACAGGATGAAATGTCCAAACAGCCTTTCATTTATTCTGTTTTAGTATTTGGTTGTAGCCTGAAGCGAGCTTCAAAGAGCAGTAACACAACAGGCGAGTGTCAACCGTGATGTGCTTTACGTAGACGAGCATTGTTTCCATTTCACTCTGAGATAGGAGGCGGCTGTGACATGTCTTTGGGATAGTACACTATATGGTTGTCTTTGTTGGCATTACACCGATTCATAGTTACACATACATGTCGATGCACACGGAGAGAAAGTGGTCATGCAATCTTTGATTAAGTGACAAAGCGTTGAAACCCTCCTCACTGCTAAATTTGTAAAACAAATATATAGGGACCCGAGGTTTTTCTTAGGAGTCCACCACAGGTGCTGTCGAATGCCAGAGTTAACCTAGTCTTGATTCCCCGTCAATGCCTCTTTCATTTGCCACTCACTCCAGTCTCTTCACCTCGTTCTTGGACGTTCTTTTTTCTTCATGCTTTCTCCCTTTGTCACTGTTTTCTTATCCCTTGCTTTCTTCTTTCTCTTTTTTTTCTTTTCTGTCTTTTGATCCGAGTCAGAATCTTTCGATGAGTCCTGGGGACTCCCGTTCCCCGAATATGAGTGTCAGTGCCCAGCACCTGCGATCACCAGCACAAATTAAGCCCTTGAAGCCAGATTTCCATGTTCCATGATTAGAAAGTAAGCCTCTAGATTACAGGTCTGATTTGCATTCAGGTAGATAGACAAAAATCCTCCTATTAGTGAAAGAGCTGCGTTACCCTTAGGAGAAGCCACCAGCACAATTGCCTCCACCTTACCAGGGTGGAAAAAGTTCCTCTGGTGTTTCCTCCTCAGCGTTCAGCATTTCCTCCTCAAATATGAGGATTTTCTGTTACCACCCAACTCTAAACCATCCCATAAACCTCGATAGGAAAAACTGTTTCCTGGTTTGAGAAACAATATTTTGCCCTTAAGAGTGCGTTTGTAAAACGTGGATGCTATGGTGAAA
This sequence comes from Lissotriton helveticus, assembly GCF_964261635.1. NCBI lineage: Eukaryota > Metazoa > Chordata > Amphibia > Caudata > Salamandridae > Lissotriton > Lissotriton helveticus. The sequence continues at coordinate 473,142,238 of NC_136073.1, read as the reverse complement.
GGTGGGAGGGTTGTTAGGGGTTGGAGTGCCACCACATAAAGAATCTTCCATGTCTTTCTTGGTGCCAGGTACTCTAAGAGCTCCTCTGGCTGTACTGTGCTGACTTTAGAACTCAATGCCACATCGTAATAACTAGAACATAACCAAAAATATACTGAAGTATGGGAGTGAGTTTGTCGTATATTTTTTCACTGAGGAAAACAGTCCTTTTCCTTCGCTGTACAGTCACAAAATATTCTCAGAATGTTGTTTGGTATTATCCACTCGTGTATTTAAATTATGTATTTAGTAGTTTTGTTTAGAACCCAGTAAGGTTAGTATATATCATTTACAAAATCATCTGATAGAAATATTGTGTTTTAAATATCGTTTACAAAAACAACGCCCCATTGGGTGTAGAGTTTCTGTTGTTAATTCCAGTGGGGGAATATTTTTCTAAACAATATTTAGGACATGGTATTTCTGTCAGAAGATTTTATGTTAAGATATGCTGGCACCCTACCCCACTAAGCCATTTCCTGAGAATGCGGTACAAGGTCACAGTGAGACATTGCTTCGTTTAACCTGTTGATGCAGTCTGACAAAGGGCCCTGTGCATTGAATCCTTTGCTTATGGAGGTATGCACAATCGATTCGCCCTGCACAAATGGAGGCGATGGATTGTCAAACGTTATGCCTGAAATGGCCAGGTGAGCTCACTAATCCAACGTGCAGAGGTCTAAGTGTGCAGTTTGCGCTCACTTTAGGATAGCCAATAGGGGAAGTACTGGACTTAAGAAGTAAGAGGGTTTTTATGCACCCCACCCCTGGCTGCACATTGTGAAAGGCATTTTTTTGTGGCTGATGCTGCAATTTCCTCTCTGGGAGTTTCTTAGCTAAATGTGTTAAGTTTGTTGCAAGGTCATGTAGCTCTGTTTGTAAACCACTCCATAAAGCTACAGTGATCCATGAAACATGGTTTCAAGACACTTAGCAAACTTTTAGGTTGAGGTATTCTGGTAAAAATGATTGTTTCTCTTCAGAGAAACACTGTTTCTCCATTGACTGTAGAGAGGAGGCTCCTTGGTTTTCGGAGTGTTTTCACGTACAGACTCTGAAGCTCATTGTATGGTCAGGGAAGATCAGGCACTCATGGTGTGGGAATCTTTAAGCATTCCTCCTGGCCTTTTAAAGGTCATGTGAGATGAATACGATGCGAAACTCGCCACCAGAATTCAAAAGAAAACATCGTCTAACTCAGATATTATTATCCAGGCTTACGTTTCATAGCATTTCCTAGGGCAGTTATAGGTCGAATGAATATGGCAGTGAAAAGAAGGATTCAGGTATGCTTTTCAGTACTACAAGCTTTCAATAAAAGGCTAGTGGAAAATGCACTTTTAGAGAGGCCCAAAAACGTGCAAGTAGGAGGACAAACATACAGACAGACGGAGGGCGTCCATTGTGCCACGTCTGTTCATGTCCTGTGGGGTGCCCCGTGAATAGCTGACAGCCACAGCTGGAAAACATAGACACTGCCCTCCCCCCAACCTGGACACAACAATATTGTTCCTTATAACATTTCACAATTCGCTGGCTCTTTCTTTGCCGTCAGTGGTAATGAACGGGTTCAGAATGCATGCCCCCCTCAATCCTTGGCCTCTCTGCAGATCGCACAGAGCAATGGCAAGGTGTGTCAGTTGTAATTGTGATTCTATTCAAAAGTGTATTGAGGGGGTACACAGCTGTCAAAATTGATGGGGTAAACGTTAAAGAAAACACAATTCCTACAGGTGAATGGGTGCCTAGTGAAGGGAAAAAGAAGCAAGGGAGTATGTGCAGAAGAGAGTGAAAAGAGAGTGCTGAAGAGGAAAGAGATGAAATGTGAGATATGCAGATGGAGTGTTTCAGAAAGATATGAGGAGAAGAGGGCATAAGAGTTTAACCGTGAGACTGTAGAAGACAGTGAGTGGAATGAAGAGAACTGAAGTGAAATAAAATGCTCCGAAGACCACCACCCCACCACAAATCCTAGTAAGGTTTATTTATAAGGTTGCTTAAAATTTGCTTAAAATGTATTCACTGAAAAAAATAAAAGTTGAAAGCGATGTTATAGTTAGGTGAAGATATCAGTTGAAACATTCCATTTTAAATGTAAAAAACTACTGAAATTCACTATTTCTAGTCATCTCAAGTAACTATAACTCATTCACTATGGTAACTATGATACATGGGATTCTGCAATCCCTGTATGAACACCAGTCTCTAACTTCTTCATAATCGGTAATTTGTGACCCACCAAGGAACCAAATGTAAAGAAAAGACATCAGAACACATAATAACTTACTGCAATTAAGTTCTAACATCAGCGTAGATGAAAGCCAGGTCATGGAGAATAATTGAAGCAGCAATGGAAAAATGAACAATGTTTTTCTTTCTTTTGCTGTATTTTTCTAGCTTACAGTGACTGGCAGAAAGGACATGTTTGTTTTTTCCACTCCTTAGATAATTATAGAAAATTTAGAACCTTTCTGCATGTTTCTACACATTCTAAGCTACTATAGCTTTTTTGCTTAAATTACCTGTATTGAACTGATTCTATTATCTTTTTGCAACTAATATCTAACAGGTTTTTATGTGTTTAATTTTGCACTAGAAGTTCTATTTTTATTCTTCATGTTTGCAATAGTGCCTTCTTTCATTGAAGGAGCTACACACCAAGGTTTTAAGTGGTTTGTGGGAAAGGTGCTGGTTTGACAATGTATTATAAGGGCTAAAGTACCCTCTGCCATACATTATAAGGATATTGCAAATCACACCGGAGTTCCATAACCTCATAAAGGAGCTTGGCCTTCTGTCTCATTCATCTTTATGGTTATTAAACTCCTCAGTGACTTGCAATATCCTTATACTTTATGACAAGGGGTAATGTATCCTGTATACGTGTATATGTATATATATATATATGTATATATATATATATATATATATATATATATAAATATATATACACATATATATACATGCACACAATCTTCATGATTGCTCATTGTAGGTGGCATAGCACAACATTATGCCCCTCCTTGCAGAATATGATGAGGGGCCCGGAGCCTTCCATACTTCACACATTTTCATTGGCCTTGGCTTGCATGGGCCCCCCTGAAGGACTGCATGTGTGTGCATGATGCTCTTGTTGTGACCCTTTGTGTGCCCTTAGAATCACTTCTAGAGACACCTCCGAGGACACTATATAGGAAATGGAATTCGTTTTATGCATTTATTTTGTGCAATTTACCCATCCCCCTTTATTGGGGAGTGCGTTTTAGCATTTTAGATGACCATTAGATGATTCAGTGTTATTTTAGAACTCCATTGTGTAAAAAAATACAAAAAAAAATACTTCATGACGACTTTTCTGCATGCAATGTGTGCTTGCTTTCTTTGTCAGAGTGAAATTGGATCTGAAATCGTTGCTAGGGAAGTAGCCTCGTGTGGTTCATGTCCAGCGCAGCAGCCTGTTTTCAGTTTGATGTGGCATGGCCTAGCTACCCGACCGCTGATAAACTGTTAGATAACAGGATCTGTGTTTTGGCTGCAACAAAAAGCAGCAGAACTGAAGAAGCTAACTTTCTCCATCACTTGTTTAATGCATAAGCAGAAACGAGCTACTTCCTTTTTTGGGTCTCGCTGGCAATGCATCCTGCAAGGATGCATGTGTCCAGCTGGAGACGTATAGCGATCAGTCTGGGGGGAAGGAGGACAAGAGGGTGTACGAGCTTTTTGTCTCCAGGATTCGTGTGCGCGAACGCGCACGTCGCGTCCCGCGCCGTACACATGCGTGCGCAGACAGACACTCGCTCACACACACACCCCCTCCCCCACAGTCACACACACACACTCCAAGACACATACACACACACGCACGCACACTCACATACACAGCCCGCGCCCCACCCCCCCGCACGCGCGCGCGCGCGCACACACATGCTCCCCCCGCAGCTCAGCAACCCACTCACCGGCTTCCTTCGTGCGGCGGCTCTCCTCAGCTGCAGGGCTCGGCAGCAGGACTCTTCTTCCCTCCTTCGGCACCGGGGCGCAGGGTAGGCTCCTGCCTGCTCCGGTGCTCCAAACAATCGCGGCTCTTCCGTGGGAGGCGGGGTAGGCTCCCGCCCTCCTACTTCCTGTTTCCTGTTGTCACGCCGGCCTGCCTGACTTCCTGGTCGCAGGCCGGCAGAGTGACGAGGATGTTTCATTTGCGGTATTTATTTATGCATTTTTATATAGCGCAGACTTTACCCGAAGGCGGTATTTATTTATTTATGTATTTATGCATTTTTATATAGCGCAGACTTTACCCGAAGGCGGTATTTATTTATTTATGTATTTATGCATTTTTATATAGCGCAGACTTTACCCGAAGGCGTCAGAGCGCTTCACATTAGGAACAGAAATGAAACATAATGAGAAACATTACAAAAGAACAGGTTGCAAAAACATACGTTACTTACATAAGGTAATAGTGACAATTGTGAGCAAACAAAATACATGAGGTAGTAAAAACTATGAGCAACCAAAAATACATGAGGTAGTAAAGGTAATAGTGACAATCGTGAGCAAACAAAATACTTGAGTAAAAATTGTGAGCAACCAGAATACATGGGTAGTAAAGGTAATAGTGACAATCGTGAGCAAACAAAATACTTGAGTAAAAATTGTGAGCAACCAAAATACATGAGGTAGTCAAAAGTGCACAAGAGGAAATGAAAGTGACAAGTGTGCAGTTATAAGAGAAAACAGAGTATAATTAGAGGTATAGTCCTGCAATAAGTGCTAGACACTCAGGCTCAGGAACAAGCGTTACATGGGCAAGGTGGCACTTGTGCAAGTATCAAAGGCAAAGACATGTGAGAGGTAGCAGCCGTGTGTTGCAAGGGCAGAGTGGTGTGTGCATGTTACAAAAGGGCACCGAACACCAGTACATGGAAAATACTGCAAAAAGGCAGACCCTCCAATCACAGGCATACACTGGGAAGGCACTTCCATGGTCATGGAAAGTTGAAATTATCAGTAGTGGGAAGTCTTCCTCACAAATAGCAAGAGGACGTGAATTACTTTTGGAGGTGTCTCTGGAGGAGGAGAACTTTGAGGTCCCTTTTGAAGGCCTGGGAGGAGGCGGTGGTCCGGAGCTTTTTTTTGTCCTCTCGCGGTTTGTAAATACAAAACATATTGCATTACAAATGCTATAGGTATCACATTTGCGAAAGTTATAACTATTGGCATTGTAAATGACGAAGCTATTAATTTAGCTATTTAAAAAAAAAGAAACATAAATAAAAACTTTGCCATTTACAATACCAATAGCTCAAACTTTCCTAATGCGAGACCTATTGCATTGCAAATGCTTGTCTTTCTCTCTACTCCATCAGCGATGGAAGTTTTGGCCTCTTTTGGATAGAACACTGTGTTCCAGTCTTCTTATAAGGGCCCCCTGCTTGCAGCGGAAGTGAATACTTACACCGGAAGTGAATACTTACACATGGACGCTGCAATGGATTCAAACCCAAGGTGTTTACTTCTTTTTTTACCCAGAAAGGGTAAATATGGAAAAGTTAATACCTTAAACAGAGATCTAAAGTGGATTTAAAGAGATATATTAATAGCGTTCCTGAAGTACAATCTTTATATCATGCAGTTATTCGGGTAGGAAGTATACGAGGTCCGGATGCAAGTCAGTAGTGACCCTCTTGAAGTAAGTAGTGTGCGATTTTGCACTTCACTGTATCAGTAGATGGAGAGGAGGACCTCTCAAGGAATTTAGAGTAAGTGAACAGAGTTGGTGAGTTTTAACTATGGAAAAGAATGTGCCCCCTTGTCAGCATTATGGGTCAGAATTCACCAGTTAGTACTCGCTTGTGCCCCCATCTTGTCTTTGATTTATAGAAATACAGAAGGAAATGCCTTTTATAAAAAGAATAAATAGCACATTAAAGGGAATCCTGAAGCAGATTCACATTTTTTCAGGCCAGTTTTCTTTATTTTAAAACAGAATCATTTACAGAGCTTATTTCATGTCCTATTATTTTATGAAAATGACATTTAATTTCTTATTAAATGAAATCCATATCAGTGCCTTGCATACTGTCATTACGCTACCATTGATCCGTTAATTACCATTCATATTGATAACCAAAGTTTAGATTTCATATATATGTAATTGTAGAACAATTACTGTTGAGAGTGCCATTGATGAAAATGGAGTGTCTCAGTGCCAATAATGGCTGATATAGGCCTTCGACTCCAATATTCCAATGTTTGACTTTGTGTTTCTCCCTTTTTTATTCAGAATATTTCACCCGTATGGATGGAATTGCCGAGCAGCCTTCTAATAACTTCTGTCTCAGGCTCTATTAATTGTTTGCTGGTATAGGACTTCACCTGTGCCTCTGGCTTATGACTTGGGTTCTTGGTCATTAACAACCAGTATATTCATCAGTAATGGGATGTAATACACAATGAATCAAATGCTCCAGAGTTTTTCAATTTGAAAACAAAATCAAGAAATCTGGACTTTTGAAATAATCTTGCAATTGTCACTAGGTCAATAAAAGTAGGGTGGGCAGGAGAGAGATGTAGGAGAGAGATGTCACTTACTTCTCTCTCTCTCTTGCGCTGCATGGCCAGTGATGTCACTACAAGCTTCTTACATCTGGGAAGCTCTAAACAAGCCGCCAGCATAGTCGGGAGAAGGGGGATTTGGGGGGCAGCCGAGCCGCGAGGTCTGACCCCGGGCAGTTTTGGGAGGGAAAGGGAAGCAAGACATGGGAGCGGCCATTTTGCCGTTTTGGGCTGCCTGGGAATAGCCCAAAGGCAGCCCAATGTCAAGTTTTATAGCCCAAGTATAAAGGGGGCTGCCCGCGTTTTCCCAGCCACCATTTTAGGTATTGAAACCTGGTGGCTGGGAGCGGAGAGTAGATTTTTGTCCCCGCTCACCCCCCCTGGGCTTCATGTTTTTAAGGGAGGTTTTTTCCCTTTGGTAATACATTTTTTTATGAAGGGTGCGGAATTGGGGACAGGTGCACAGGGTGGGGATATATGTAAGTTGTCGCTGGAAGCAGGTGCAGGTGGAGTTTGTTTTGGATGTTGGCCAAGTTTGGCTGGAGTTCGGTATTTTGTCGTTAAGTTTGGGGACTTGGGGAACGGGAGCGGGGAAAGGGTAACCAGTTTGGGGGTTACATTAGAGGGTAGTTTGGTTACAGTTGCAAAAGGACAGATAGGAATGTAGGTATTGTGAGGTTTTGGATTTAAGAGGTAGGGGAGAAAATTGGATATTCATAAGATATAATGCTGTTATATATTGTTATGTTGGGGGGATTTTATCATGTGGGATCGTAGGGGTGGGGGGAGAAAAACAAAAGGGGGTCAGGTAACTCGATGTTTAGAGAGGTTTTAGTTTTGTAAGGCGGTTTGCCAGTTTGGTAATAATGTGATGTGCACTTGTTTCAATAAAGCGGCCTTTTACACACAAAAAATGGTAGTCGGTAGTGCTTGCCTCCCTTTCTCCCTCCCAAAGAAACTACTGGAGGTTGGGACAAAGCGATACCAAAGGGGATGATGGACGGAGAGTTTGAGCAAATCAAACACTCACCCCCAGTCAACTGATCTGGGTTTAATCCACCATCATTCTTTAGCTCACTCCACCACCCCAGTTCAGACATGGCCATATGCAAATCAGTCTGACCCTGTGCCTCATGGGAACAGTCCAGCCCTAACTGCCAAGCCATGTCTTCCCTGGACCGGAAACAAGCATCCTGGGACCGGTTTCTGGCTAATCAGCCGTCATCTGCCACGTCTGGGCATAGTTAGTGACCTGGTCCCCACAAAGGCTGCTGTTGAGCCTGGATAACAAGCCTGGATTGTTGTCTAAGCTCAATTAGTGAAGCTTGCCAAATGAATTCCCAAACCAAAATAAAGGACTACATCAGATAATCCATTTTATGAATTGGCATAAAGCAGCTACAAGTGTGGGGAGCAGTGCTTAGCGCAGCAAGAGTAAATCACATCGGTGGTGATTAAAATAATAGATTAAAGGAGAGCATTAGGCCTCAATGGAAACTAAGTGGTGGGATGTTTTTGTAAGGGGCCAGAGCAAAATATCTTTTTGTGATGTAAGGCGGTGTGAATATATGTATTCTAAATATTTCTTGTGGCACCCGTGGTGAATCGATGTTTAGACAGTTGAGTTAGTCCAAAAGTCATCATTAGGACTGTCTTGGAATTAGAAGTTGGATGCTGAATAGTCTTAGGTCTGACCTGGACCCCTGAAAGTTGAAAGTGACTGTGATGTCACTTGTGCGTGATGGTAAGAAGTTATCAAAATTAAGCGTCTGACAGTCACTCTTGCACTTCTGACTGCGACAGCCGGATACTGTTTTGCAAAGTTCTGCAGCTCTTTGAGCCTATAGCTCTTCCATTTATCGGGACACTATTAAGTGTATAATGGGAGTAACTTGACTATCTCATTAGATTGCATCATGATCAGAGGACCCATCAGTTTCCCTTTTTGATACTGCCTTGCAACCAGTGACTACCCTTGTTCTCCGTGAATAGTCTTCATATATTGTTAGCTGATTTAACATGTTTTGCTCGGTTGTATGATGTTACTACGCATTCCGTTGCAACGCATGCCTTTTCCACGCATGCGTTACAACGAGAATGCCACTACCACGAATATGCTTTACAACGAGAATGTCTTTACCACGCATAGCTATACCATGATTTTTGTTGTATAACTATGCATGATAATGGCATTTTCATTGTAAATGCTTTTTTCCATCCCTGCCCCAATTCCTTATATGTTCCCTAAAATCATTAAAAGTTAGTATATAAAAAAAAATCTCAGTTTTTCATAGACTTACTTCTCCTTCAATGTTAAGTGGTCCTTTTTCTATTTTTTTGTAAAGGCAGTACGTAGACGCATGTACGTTATTACGTCGTTAGGGAGGCTGTCTTATTTCAGGAAGGACAAAAGGCACAAATCATCGTCTTTATGGTAAGAGTTTTCTTTCTTTTTTTAAGCTCACTCTTTTTTTTGGGGTGGACCCCCAGCCCCCTTTTTTAATTCTACCTTTAGCACACATTCCTTTACTACGTATTTCGTAGTAAAGAAATGTGTGGTAAAGGCTTTACGTGGTAACCACGCATGCGTTGTAAAGCATACGTGGTTAAGTACAGCGTGGAAACGGCCGCGTTGTAGTGGCTATTTCCCATTTTGCTCCACGTGGCATGCATTTATGGACCTTCTTCTGAAATGTTACTTCTGCTTTCGATATGGATTCCTTCGTACAGATAAACAGGATAACCTGGTGCAGTGATCAACTTTTCTATTTCACCCACAGGTCTAACTTTATAAATAAATAAATAAATACGTGCAAGTCTTTCGTAGGACATATTCTAAACGAGGATATGGGGAAATGGTGCACCAGCCTGTACCCAAACCTAAGTGGAATAATAATGGACCGCACAGAATGGATGGTTGCTTTTCCACTAAACTAGTGGAACTGTCTTCACCAATAAATTCCTACATATATTCAGGGGAGCAACGGAAGCCCCCTGCGGTGTGGAGGGGTGGAATAAACGTAAGGGGCCCCCCAAAAATTAAGGGTGGCCTCTTTAAGCCCAAACGCAATGAATTTCTGTGAGATATGAGCCTCAAGGGTCTCTCATCACACTCGGAGGGGAGGGGGTACTGCATGTATTAAAACAATAAGCAGCGTTTATTATCTAAATACAAACCTATATGTTTTAACTGATCACCTTAGATCGATACGCAGTGTTCTCCTCCCCATGATGATCAACGTGCTTCTAATAATAATGCATCTCGCGAGGAAGAAATAATTTTTCCTTTTTGTTCTCGGAATGTGTTTCAGGGTTTATCAACACATTCTGGGAAATGGTTTGCAATTGTCTTGAAGTTAATGGGCTCATTAACCGAAGACAGAGACCAGATGCCATGTACAATCCACGAACTGACTTTGCCATGCTTGAAGAGACTGTTCTGGCTCAAAGTATTAGAGTGAATTTTGGTTCAGCCATGAATAGGGTCAGTGCATTCACATTGCAGGTGACCTCTGCCCCTCTTTTTTGGAGTAGACTTACGATTTTACTTTTAAAAGCATCAGTAGTGTTTCTACTTAAAGGACTTGGGAAAAAAGTATTTTATTTAACAAATTCACCTTTATTTCTATTTTTTAAGGGCCGAATGTTATTATAAATAAACCAACTTTATTTGAAAATGTACTTTTTAAGTGGTACACAACACAGTTTTCTATACGGCTTCAGCCAAATGAATTAAAATCTCGCTTTTGATGGCCTTTATTATCTGTTACCAAGATCCGTATTTACTCTGTGTGCTTAAATAAAAAGTTGGCGCAAACAACACATTTAAGGACTCGAAAGGACTATATGTATTTAATTACTGTAAAACCTGAGGGAAAGTTAAGGGACTTTATAAAACCCGTCCTTTGTGCACATATTCAATATAATTCCCCTAAAACAATATTTGAATTTGTTTCTTTAAGGGGTGTGGAATTTAATAAAATATATCCTTGTCCATGGGGCAGGTTGCTTCATAAAGCTACTTGTCCTGTAACAAAATCCACTTGTCCCTTTGGTGCCATGTAGTGCTGCTACAAATTGTGGCAGCAATCTCATTATAGAAGAGCTCTGATATAGCCTCTCTGATTATGCCAGGGCTCATATCATAGTAGTGTTTGAATACTTGCAATCCCTTTATGTTTCCACGTTTCCGCATATCTCCATACTAGGGCTGAAGGTAGTGGTAAATATAGTTGCAGTATTTGCCCTTTTAAGTCTGTGCAAACCTCCTAGCATGTTTTAAGAGTTTACAGCAACACTTCTCTAATCTTTTCCCATACTGGGAAATTTTGGAACTTTACTCCTGACAATGGCAGATGTAAACCTCTTCCAGAGTTGTGGAAAAAAGTGGTTGGAGGGAAAGTGAACTTGCAAACACTCAGATTTTTGCATGAGTAAATCTACACATGCATATTTGCTCATGCTAAAATGCAGTTCACAAATATTTTCTAGGAATACTATTTCTTGTACTACTTCTGTAAATTGTTGGGAATTCTTGAAAGCCGTATAGCTGCATTTAATAATAGGGCCCCTAATTTGGTCTGGCGTTGACCATGACCTTCTGCGTTTATTAAAATTCTGTCACTCTCTCTGTATCGGCTGGCTTCACTGTGAGTGACGGCATTCTGCTCTTTCAAACGGATCATATCAGTAGACAAAGTAATTTTGGTCAGTGCCAGTAACTACTGTGGCAGTGTGTGCTTTTTGAGGCCAAAAACAATTTTTGCTTTTGCCAGTGTTTGTTATAATGGTGAGGGCCCGGCAGCTCCCACACCAATAAGGTTTTACAAATACAATGCCAAAGCAAGTCACACATTGACAAAACTGAAAAGCTGACCACCATTTTCAGACCTACTGGCTTTGCCAATGCTTGCTTATTTCTGTTTCCCAGAATCTTATTGAAACTGGTTGCACTGATTTCCTATTATGAATATTTTTGGGAAATACTAGCATGCATCAACACGTTACTAAATGATGCTGCAAAGAAAAGGTACCTGGAATTTTACAATAGTTTAGCTAAATGTTTTTTTCCTGCTTTCATTTTTTGATCAACATTTTATTTTGGAAGCAAATAATCCTCAATCTTGCTTTCCAGCTTCTGCAAATATTTGCATTGAATCAAAGAGCATTCTGGAAGCATTAGACATAGCCTCATATTGCTAAACTTTGAAAACATGTGTACACATTTTTATACTGGAACCACTGTCAGTAGTGCAGTCAGAGCTTACAACATTTACTTGGAGCGCTCACACTAATAATAAAGGCTTTCAATTAGTGAACCATAAATACAAGTTTGAACAGCATTAACCTATGGACAACAATATTAACTTAACTGCAGACAGTGCCCTTCCCTGATTTATATTGTGGTACTGCAAACTGACATCCTAAGGGTTTGTGCTGCAGGGGGTTTGGCCTACTAGTCCCAATGACATAATAAACATGAAAACTTGTTGCCCTTGACCCCAAACAATATGTCCTGGGCATCGGGCTATAGGAATTCCACATCCCTTTTCTTTATTGATAAATGTATTTAAAACTGTATTTGGATATGTTAGGTACATTTATATAGCACATTCCCATGATTTGAATGGTACTGGAGTACTTTCAGAATCTGATTACCCTTTAAGGTTTTGGGATTTTCGTTGGCCATAGTAAAAGTGACCTGTTGAAATTGTATATTGTTTAGAGGTAAGTCCCGTTGAATAGCAGCAGGTGCAGATGAAGAAGACTAGGGCATTGTTTAGCGATGGATCATATTGGATAGTGGCCGGCTAGATCCTGGTATGGCTATTTAGTGAGCATTATGTATATGGATACATGTGCCTCAGGACTGTTTTTTGTCATTCGGCATGGATGTACTGTTGTTCATTTTTCAGCTACAAGTGGTTGTTATGTATCAACACACGTCTGCCCATTACGTGGCTTTAGTATCATTACATGTTTACATGGGTGTAATAGGTTTGACAGGTTTAAATTAGCTTCATGAGGATGGTTGGTGTAGAATGATGAGAGTGAAAAAATCTGGTGAAATAACTTGAGTAAACCTATCATTCAGGTGACAAACACATAGCCGAATAAATGACTTGGAAGCATGTTGTTCATATAAGGTTTCCAAAAGTTGTATCCCGTGTGTACTGTTGATGTTGGACGAAGTATGAGTGTGATGTGCTGTTGGAGTGGCAAACACTTCAACAATGATATTGCTTGAAACCATATTGTGTGCATGATGCTGCCAGGAGTTGTCTAATGTATAGGTTCATTTGTGATGTATTGTTTTTGTTGAATTTGTTTTGGTTGGCTTTAGGACTCTGCACACTTTACCACTGCTAATCAGTTCTAAAGTGCTTGTGCCCTCTCCTCCTAAGATGTTCAAATTGGCTTACACCCAATTGGCACATTTAGTTTGCTTGTGAGTCCCTAGTAAAGTGGTACTATATTCACAAAGGGGTTGTAACTAGTCCATTGCGACCCCAGACAATCTGGGATCAGGGTAAAATGGCACTACATGTAGGCATGGCCTGTAAATTAATTGCTACTAGTAGGCCTGCAACTCTAATTGTGCAACCACTTAAGTATACCTTTTAAACACGTCTCAGGCTTGCCATTGCAGCCTGGGTGTGCAGCTTTAAACTGCCATTCCGACATGGCAGAAAAATTCATTTGCCAGGCCTAAACCTCCCTTTTTTATTACAGATGTGACCCCGAAGTTAGCCCCTAAACAGTCCACAGGGCAGGATGCAGCGTATTTAAAAAGTTGGAAATGTACTTTTAAGTTTTACGTGTTCTGGTAGTGAAAAACTCCTAACTTCGTTTTTCACTACTGTGAGGCCCACCTCTCAAATAGGAAGACATTGGGTTACCTTATTACACTTAATAAGTGATCACTTTCGATTGGGAGCAGGTAAGAAGGTTGGGTTTGGTCTCTAAAGAATTGTAATTTAATGCCCTCTTTCATAGTAAAGTTAGATTTTAAGTCACAATTTTGAAAATGCAACTTTTAGAAAGTTTGCCTTTTTTGTTGTTCCTGCCGCCTGCAGCCTATATCCTGGGGCACATGAGTAGGTGTAGTTGGCAGGTGGCCTTTGTGTGCTCCCAGACAGTGAGACAAAGGGGAATAGGTGTTGGCATTATGGCCCATATTTGACCTGATGGGGGTGAAGCTGTCACCTACCATACTTGCACATGACAAAGACTGTGCCTCAGCACTCTCGCAAAGGGTTTCACACTAGTCTTTTGAACCCCCAAACAAGCTGGGGCCAGGACAGGGAGGTAGGAAATTCCAGACACCTTTGTGGGGAGGGAGGACTGTAGAAGTTTTTTCATACTTCAAAGTGGGCATCAGATATATATATATATATATATATAATATATATATATATATATATAAAATATATATATAAAATATATATATATATATATATATATATATATATTAAAACAGTCCACTCCCATTCCGGCTAGACAAATGACCAGCACGCCATACCATAAGTTTTACAAGTATTTAATGTAAGCCCCTACCCCCACAACAGACGCGTTTCGCCCAGTGGCTTCGTCAGTGTTCACCCGTGCTGTAATTCACAACGCCATTTAAAGCCAGCTCATCATGGAAATAAACGACGGTTTACATTTCCAGCATAAAATTCATGGCAGACATCTTTGAATGTGCAAAAAAAAAAAAAAATATATATATATATATATATATATATCCCTTAGTCCCAACTCTTCAGTACATATCTGGACCTGTGGAAGACTCAGAAGAAGGACTGTTGTACTGCTCTGCTGCTAGAAAGACTGATACTCTGCTGCCTGAGTGAGGACTGGATCTGCATTGTGAACCCAGGACCAACAGAGTGACTCTAAGGACTAGTTGGCTGGTCCACTGATCAGACCCTCAGGGACAGAAAAGGCTCCAACCACCTTGAACCCAGCATGAATGTCCATAATTCTGTGCCGACCAAGGTTCAGGGGGTGGGTATTGTCTTTGGATTATGTTTATGTATATGCAGAAGAATGGACCTTGTGAGTATAGATATGGAAGTAGAGATCATTTCTGTCACTGACTTTCTGGAGATGATCAGATAGATGTGGACACAGTTGGGTAATACCGATGACCCAGAGGACCAGGCAGATATCAGAGAGGGTGGATGTTAGCTTGTGTTGCTGTGGGCCATTGGATAAGACGGCGATGGAGGTAGAAAAGAAAAGATTATTAGAAAATGAAATGATGGGGCAATCACATATTTGTGATATTACTGGTAAGCTGTATTTGGAGGAGTAGAACTAAGAGGTAAAAACAATTTTCTGGTGGTAAAAATAATATTAAAACAAGGCTTGTAAGAAATTGTGTTATATTAGCTGGGGGGGTAAGTACCCACCTTTAGTGGTTCACAGGACTGTGATTATTAATTAAGTCACAAAATAAAGCTGAGCTTAGTATCTTGGTAGCTATGGTATCTATGGTACAGAGCACACAGGCTCAACTTAGAGGCAATGTGTAAAGTATTTGTGCAGTACTAAAACAGTCATAAAGTCAAAATGCAAGACAAAAGAAATCCCACAACAAATTAGAAAGAAAGAGTAAAATTTAATAAACAAAATAAAACCAAAATGACAAAAATCCCATAAGGTGAAATAAAGATATGAATTATTAGTATAAAGTAGAAATAGTGCCATGAAGCTCAAAGTGCCAATGATTGTCAATGGGCACGGTAGAACATAAGCACCCAGGAGTAATTTGACGCTGGCAGCAATGGAGTGTGGTTCATATATACTAACCAGGTTCACCCTGGTCACACATTTTACCTTCTGGCGTTAGTCCTAATAACTCAGGGGAGGCACTTGGAGACTAAAAGGGTGGGAGACAGAGTGCAGTTCAGGTCCATTTGCCAATGATCAGCTGAGAATTTAACAAAAAGTCGCCTGGGAGTTTGTTGTATCGCTGTATGTTGAACAGGAGGTCAGCCTTTTGACCCTTGTAGCCCAATTCTTTGTCCTTCATACAAGAGAGAGGGCAGATCCAGTCCTCCAGGGTTCTTCTCAGGTTGCAGATATCAGATTTAATGCTTTTTAGATCTTACTCAGGTCCAGGGGTATTCTGAAGTGGGTGCCAGGAGATGCCACATTTATGCCTAGCACCAGCTAGTGGGTGAGAATGACGCCTGGGGCATGCCTTAACCAATGGGGTAAAGGTTCCTGGGGTTACCCTACCCACTCTGGTCATTTTCAAGATGGCCTAAGTCTTCTGCCACTCTAAACTTGGGATCTGAGGGCTGAGGATATGTGTTGAGAAGTGACCTAGTTGCCTCCCACATCGAGCACTAAAATCCAATTTAAGGCAGTCACTGTAACCCCAACAAACTAAGAGACATAAGCCTGATAGAACAAAGCGGAGCTGTCAGAAACCAGACAATGGGTATACCCAAATTGTTTTGGCATTCTGTTTCCGTCATTTGAAGTGTCCCCAAATGTTAAATATAAGCCGATCAGACCTGCCAAACAGGCTGTGACACTTTAATGTCAAAAAGAGGCCAACTGTGATTGGGGCCAGACTGGTTGGCGGGTGGGGGACACAAAAGATGGGCCCTGCCCAAGTGTCAGCTAACGTTTGCCTGTGACAGGGGATGCCCCATTGTAGTGCATCACAAGTGTCCTATGAAAAACCCCAACCAGGATGTGACATTCAAGCAGGACCTGATACTTTAATGTCAAAATGTATCCACCAAGCATATTCTGTTAGTTCAGATAGGTAATCTCTACCCATTCAGAAATGTCTATATTAGTTATATTATTTCAAACAACATCTGTGCCTATTTAAGTGCTAAATACTGGCGAGTGGAAGAGCAAAATGCAGATTTAGCTTCCAGGGACTTCAGGCAGGCCATAGGGCACTTTCTAAAAGTTACTGTTTCGTAATATTTAGAAAAATATGATTTCACAATTGAATTGGTTTTTTAATAACTATTAAAACTAGTTGTTTAATTATTTCCTACCTAGTCCCTTTCCCAAGATACAGTATTAGTATTAGTATTGAATATTGCTTCCCGGTACTTTCCTATGGAACAGAGAATCCTGCTACAGTGAAAATAGCTTTCAGGGCTTTCTCACTGTAAGACTTTTCACAATACATTTTTGCATTTCGTATTTGAAGTACTATGCACCCTGCCTTGTGGGTAACGAAGCCTATTTAGGAGTGACAAATATTTAAAAAGAATGTTTAGGCCTGTCAAAAGGGGCCGTTTTGACATGTAGAATTTGCAGTTTAAAACCTACATGGTCTCTCTACTTGTGGCAGGCCTACAGTAATCTTTACATTGTCACTGGAGTGGTTGGCACAATGGGTGCTGCAATCCACTTGTGATATTTAACCTGGGTACACCTTGGTACCGTATACTAGGGTTTTATAGGTCAGCTAAATATGCCAATCAGAAGTATACCAATGTTATCAAGTTGAAAGGAGGAGCACAATCCTGTTAACTCTGGTTAGTGGGGTAAGGTGCTCAGCTTTCTATAGCCAGCAATAACAGGGTTCAGCAAAAGGGAAATAAATCCAGGGTGAACATGTAGAAAGCACTACATTTCCAACGGGGTGGGTTGCACCAATTGGAAAATTTTGTTGATACTCAAAATCTACACTAAAAAGAATATCAGCAGGTGGGAAGTAGAGGAGACTTTTTGTTATGGAATAGAAGTAGGAAGGAGGGTAGATAGGAAAACAATGTCAAAATGTTTTAAAAGAAGAAGGAAATTATGTAAAAATGTGCTTTACGCCAATATTTTTTCTTTCGGTATTTTTACCTAAAACCATAATCTGGGATTTTAGAGGCATAATTGGTCTTTAAACTGTCAATGTTCAATAAAGAGTCCAAAACCCATGTTGAAGTAGTGGTGGATACATGCATTGCTTCTGTGTGTGTAGTTGGTTTCTTTGGTGGTTGTGGAGTTGGAGTATAAGAATAAGTGTAATAATAAGTTCAAAAGGCGATTTTGTTTTCCTAGTGGTCTGTATCAGAAGACACATGGGTTAATTTGGGAGAAAAGGATTCCATGAAAGGGACCTATTGTCCTTTGTAGGGAGTGTTTTGTGAAGTTCAGGTTTGGACTTGTAACTATGACTCCGGCCAGATTGTCTCCTATTTGACTAAGGGCCTGATTTAATTGTTGGTAGTTGCGCTGTCCTCCACAATACACTGTCACCCTGGTGGAGGTCCTGACTGCTGAAATAAAAAATATCCATCAGGCCGAATGCATTGACATGAACCATCATCAAGGCTTTTCCTCTCAATGTATTGTAACTTTGCCATACGACTCCATCACATATGATGGAGCTGTACAGCTACGTTTAAATTTTCTTATGTTCAAAAACAAAACCCAAAGCAGTATTTTGTTTTTGAAAAAAAAACATTATGCTCCCTCACTATGGCGAGGGAGGAATTGTACAGTTTCTACTGTTCCTCACATTCAGCGTTTTCTTGCGGGTGATGGGCAGTGCAAACTGACCTATAAGTCTTTCCATTTAAACTAGGTGTACAAACAGTAAACCAGGATACAAGCAGCCCAGGACTTGTTATTTACCTGTGGCTGAGATTAATTCAAGCATTCCATCCGTCACTTTTTGTGTGCTTTAGTATGTCACCCTAAGTGGGTCATGTATGCCCAGACGTGGGTCTGTGCACACTGTGTCACTGGAACCAAGCTATACCAGGCTGGTAACCCCATAACAAGGGCGAGAGAGGCCCTGGGTTACTTTTGATCCGGTTCAGGGAGGACTTGGCTTGGCAGTTCGGACAGGACTGTTCCCATCGGAGGAGTGCCAAGACTAATTTGCATGTAGCTGGGTCCAAACTGAGGTGGCATGGTGTGCAAAATAATGAACTGGGATTCGGCCCCAAATAATTACCAGTGGCTGAGATTAATTGAAGCATTCCATCCATCACGTTTTGTATGCATTTATATTAGGTGGATGGACATCCAGGTCAATGTCTTATGGCCCTTACTCTATCGGGCCGTCGGAGTGATCTGCCCATGGCAGAGGCTGAGTAGTCTACATTGTGGTTACAGCAAAGATCTGCCCACGTTTAAATCTAGTGGGCAGTTCATTATATTGGTAGGAAGAGTACTCCATCATTCTTGCGACAGAGTACCCTTTCTGCCAACATAAAAATCAGGCCCTCACTCTGTGTTCCATCAGAATCAAACAGTGGCGGCTGCTATGGACCAGAGATGGTGGGCAGCAGGGGCAGGGATGGGGTGGGAAGGTTTTGAAAATATAAAAATAAAAGATTACTTTCCCATATACGGCCACTGCCTCTACTCCGTCCACTTCTGCTCCTGACTTACGGAAGCAAACAGGATCCCAGACTCCTTTAAGCCAATCACAACGCTACTGTCATGCAGGTACTAGCATTATCTGTTATAAAACAGGGGTAAACCCAATTGTAGTCAAAGGACCTGGGTATCAAGTGTTATAGTCAACAGTTGGTCCTAGACAATAATTGACCCTACAAATAAATTCGAAATTAGTCTGACACAATTAGTTTCCTTAGGTCACCTTTGGATTAAATCACTATGGTCAATACAAAACAATGCATGAAAGATATACTAGCCCCAACATTTATCAATTGATACAAGAGAAACACACCTGAAACCAATAAGTCTGTCCGTGAGACTTTATTTAATATACAATTTAACAATCACAATTTATAAAATACAATTATATACAAAAAGGTTTCAACATCAATATCGTGCACAGAAAAGAGTGAGAATAAGTGCTCATGTGATTGATCAAAGGGATCAATGAAGAAGAGTGAAAAATGATTTATATACAGAATTTGAGCCTGCCCTAACTCAAAAGCTTGCAAAAAATGTAACTCTTTCTCGCTAGCACATAAATGGAATGTCCTTCCGTATTTCTTAATTTGCACCAATTGGCAAGGGAAAAGGGAAGGGGGGAGGGGAAATGGCAGGTGCAGGCTCCAAGGAAAAGATGTCGACGTTTCGACCCAGAACAAAATTGACGGGTAATTGGATTCCTCAAATAAGGGTCTTCATCAGGACGGGGCGGGGAGTGGGGGCTGAGGGTTTCTCAATGTGCACGACAACAATTAAACCCCAAGGTCGGCGGGCACCTGAAACAACAAATGAAAGTACGGGCTAAATATCCAAATCATGTTTTTACTGAAAAACTAAATAAATAAAGAGGGGGCGTGCACTCACCCTTGTATGGTGTGCCACCCGTGCTAACCCACTAACGACGCACGGGTGGCACACCATACAAGGGTGAGTGCACGCCCCCTCTTTATTTATTTAGTTTTTCAGTAAAAACATGATTTGGATATTTAGCCCGTACTTTCATTTGTTGTTTCAGGTGCCCACCGACCTTGGGGTTTAATTGTTGTCGTGCACATTGAGAAACCCTCAGCCCCCACTCCCCGCCCCGTCCTGATGAAGACCCTTATTTGAGGAATCCAATTACCCGTCAATTTTGTTCTGGGTCGAAACGTCGACATCTTTCCCTTGGAGCCTGCACCTGTCATTTCCCCTCCCCCTTCCCTTTTCCCTTGCCAATTGGTGCAAATAAAGAAATACGGAAGGACGTTCCATTTATGTGCTAGCGAGAAAGAGTTAAATTTTTTGCAAGCTTTTGAGTTAGGGCAGGCTCAAATTCTGTATATAAATCATTTTTCACTCTTCTTCATTGATCCCTTTGATCAATCACATGAGCACTTATTCTCACTCTTTTCTGTGCACGATATTGATGTTGAAACCTTTTTGTATATAATTGTATTTTATAAATTGTGATTGTTAAATTGTATATTAAATAAGAAAGTCTCACGGACAGACTTATTGGTTTCAGGTGTGTTTCTCTTGTATCAATTGATAAATGTTGGGGCTAGTATATCTTTCATGCATTGTTTTGTATTGACCATAGTGATTTAATCCAAAGGTGACCTAAGGAAACTAATTGTATCAGACTAATTTCGAATTTATTTGTAGGGTCAATTATGGTACTAGCATTATCAGCATGACATCAGCGTTGTGATAGGTCTGAGCAGCCTTGTTTGTCACTCAGACAGTGCCTGGGACTGTTCTCCACCCAGCTGTGCAGGACGGACGGCCAAACAGTCAAGCACGCTTATGATGCCCACCAGTCCTCCTACCTGCTGGCTTCTGCTGTCCATCAGTATAGCACAGCTTCACCTGGCTCCATACTGAAAAATAACATGATAATATTTTTTTATTATCATTTTATTTTTCGTTTTTGTACTGCTTAGAGAGCAGTGGATCGACGCTCCTCCACCTTAATGGAGGAGCCACCCCTGGATTCAAATAGTTATTTACCACAGGGTCAACTTGGAGTGTATTTGTCATGTGGGTAAGCTAGAATTCTCTGGTCGCTCGTCATGTCAGAACTTTGGGCATTAATGAAGTGGATTTGTCTTTGTGCTCAAAGTGTGATCTAGTGGCGAGTTTTTTTGTGGCCATTGGTAACGTGGTTTTGGCGTTTGAGTTTGTGATCTAATGTCCTTTTCCCTACATTTTTAATAATGGTGGATATGAGTAGTTGTTGATGGGTATACGAATGAATGAATGAATGTTGACGGAAGTTGGTGATTGGTGCCGGGAGTGGCTGTTGATTAATGATGCAGGGAGTGACTTTGGGTTGAGCAGTGCTTGAATTGACTATAATTGATTGGTTCTGAAGGTGACTGTTGGTGAGATTTGAAGGGATATTTATTAGTGGGTAGGCAGGATGACCTGAAGGGGTGGAAGTAAAAGGAAAAGAAGGTGCAAGGTTATCATCTTAGTGGCTGGGGCACAAACTTCAAAGTCAGAAGTCCTTATGAGGCAACAGTATCTGGGCCATGTTGGATTATGTTGCTATTCTATGACATGCGAACACGGTCTGTGTGCCAGCATATCAAGACTGTTGTCTGGAAATCACTTAACCCTATGAACCTGCTTAAGATTGCACCCAGTAAAATCTGAAACCAAGTTTATCAGGCAAGATAAGCATTTCCAATCCCAACATTTTGGGGAATAACATGCATATATGGGTAATTACTGGGTCTTTTTCCCTTGTAAAATTCTTTCAGGTGTGAGCTGTTGAAATTTAACTGATGGTATAGTAAACATCATACCACTTATAAGTGCGATCCCTGCACAAACTGGGGTTTGCAGAGGGATCCCAATTTTCTGTAGCACTTCTAATCAGGCCTACATTTAGGCTGGCCTGACATTTTCATAGCGATATTGTCAGTTTAGCAGTTCTCGTTGATATAACAGATGAGGTCTCAATGTGCAGTGTTTCCTCTCCTGTGGTTAGGCATACTTCCTGTTTCAGAATCTGATGATCAGAAAACACATGACAACTGGAGCTCGCTGTGTAAAGGGACACTGCTACATAGCTTGTGTATGTTTTATTTTGTTTCAGTTTTCTAATGTGCTTTGTTGTCTCTACAAGGAGTCTACCTGCTGCTTTTGTTCTCATGAAATGCAGAACATTGTATAGTTAGAGCATACGGTTTAATAAAAAGAAAAAAAGTTGTTTTTTCAATATTTTGAGCAACTTGCAAAGTTAAGCTCAAGACGGAGGAGGAAGATAAAGTGTGTGTGGGGCGGGGTTAGGGGAGGGTTGGTGCTTATCACATCAAAACAGTTATCCACCAGAGGGCTGTATAACTTCATATTTTTCACCATCTGCAATTTTTTTGGGAGCCGGTACCACGGTGCTGCAACCCAATGTTCTTTAAGTTAATTTTCTACCAAAGATCCATTGAGATCTCCTTCCAAAGTTTGCCTCAAACCACTAACAGCAATCTATCACCCAGTGTGCTGCTTTTGAGCTTAGGAATTACCAGGAGGCACTTGCCAGCCAATCGTAATGCTATCTGGGGGTCTAGTGTTTAAATAACATGGGGTGATGGCCAAATGACAATATGGTAGCAACTTCCAAACAGTTACATTACACAAAATGATGTCTCCCTCCCCCCCCCCCCCGACTGCAGAAATGGCCGCCTGAGTCTCCCATATCTCGCAGATATTCATGGGCCTTGAGATGAATAGGAGCCCACTGAAGGGTTGTGTCCCACTCCCCCACCTGCGCTGAAGGGGCTTCATGGGCCTACATTAAGCCCCTGCTTTGAAAGGCTTTATGTTCCCACTGGCTGCCTGTAGAGTGTCCTACAGCTGCTGTTTATGTAAACTATTTGCTACATTTTTCGCTACACTCATTCACAAGGTATTATAGTAGTCCAGCTTTGTCCTTGTAATGACCCTGTCAAAGCTACACAGTTACCTTCTTCTATCAATGGTTGAAACCTATGCAGCTCTTGGTAGAACCATTAATTAGATGTTCATTTGACAGACCTGAGGCTACACAGTTTCAAATGTATTTTCAGTTGCTGGCAAGAGGGAGGGAGCGCGTGCAACACAGAGGCTGTAGATGCCTATGACCGCACAATAGTTATTTAAAAACATTCAGCCATTCAGAATGCACATGCATGCACTGCTGTGCAATTTGGCTAAAAACATTGACAAACCCAATGATCTACGTAGGTAAGACCTATTGGCTTTGCAATGCTTGTTTTTTTCTGGCAAGACGGGAGGGTGAGATGAGAGAAGCAATGATGTGGGGTGGGAGGGGGCAAGCAACAAAGGATGCAAGCAACAGCATGGGATGGGAGAGGGAAAGCAACAAGGGGGCAAGCAAAACTGTGTGGGACAGGAAGGTGGAATGGGGAAGCAAAAAGTGGGCAAGCACCAATGCAGGGTGGGAGGTGGCATGTCACAGTGTTGGAGGGTGAAGCAAAACCACATAGGTAGGGTGGGGCAAGCTATAATATGGGCAATCAGTGTAGGAGGGGGCAAGCAGCAATACAGGAGGGGAAGGTGCAAGGGAGCAAGCAAGAATGTGGAGCGGGAAGGGAGGCGGGGGATGGCCTGCACACCTATGGAGTGCTGCAACTAAAATAACAAGCATTTGCAATGCAATAGGTCTCGCATTATAAAAGTTTGAGCTGTTGGCATTGCTAATAATAATGCAACACTAGAAGCTCAAAGATTCAGTAATGTGAGACCTATTGGTCTGCAATTGTTTTTTTTGTTTTTTTTTTATATAGCACCAACTGTGGTTGGGTGTATTTGTCTGTGGTTGTGTATGTGGTTGTGTGGTTCTGTGTGTGCTTGTGTTTGTGTGTGTGTGTGCGCTTGTGTGTTTGTGTGTGCTTGTGGTTGTGGTTGTGTGTGTGCTTGTGTGTGTGGTTGTGCGTGTGTGTGGTTGTGTGTGTGTGTGCTTGTGTGTGTGTGGTTGTGTGTGTGGCTGTGTGTGTGTATGGTTGTGTGGGTTTGTGGTTGTGGGTGTGTGTGGTGTTGTGTGTGTGGTGTTGTGTGTGGTTGTGTGTGTGTGTGTGGTTGTGTGTGTGTGGTTGTGTGTGTGTGTGTGTGGTTGTGTGTGTGTGGTTGTGTGTGTGTGTGTGTGGTTGTGTGTGTGGCGTGTGTGTGTGTGATGTGGTTGTGGTGTTGTGTGTGTGGTTGTGCGTGGTTGTGTGCGTGGTTGTGTGTGTGGTGTTGTGTGTGTGGGGTTGTGTGTATGCACCCTCATGTTAAAATGTTTCTTCCATGTTATATGCATTGAAACAAATTGATTTTGCTGCTAGAAACAGCAAAGTGAAGTTATACTGGCACTTCCGGTCCCATGTTATGCACTCCTGTGCACGGACAAGAGCCCCACGAGGCAGAGTGTGATCCCACCACTCAGACAGCACGGAGCGGAAGCCGATGACAGAAGCCAACAGTTGGAGATGTCATCTATCTATGCTCGGGTTGTGGCATACATCCAGGACGCATAGTGTCAGACCAGAAGGGAACCTGGGATGATCCGAGCTCAGAAGCCTCAATAAAAGATTTCCCTTTTGGCCCCTGTTGACATTTGCCCCTTTCTACTACGCACAAATGGCCTTTTCGATTTTTAAAAACTTTCACCACAGTCCATTAGTTGTAATATTGGTTGCTATGTTATTGCATGGGTATGTAGCTGAGTCATGGAATAATCTGTGTTTGAACTTTGGTTGCTACGGTCTGTGCTCTGTTTCAGAGGGCGGGATGTTGTTATACAGCGCTGTCTGCCGGTCACAAGTGAGGGTCAGAGGCCCCGTCCTCTGTGGCCAGTCTTACATCCAGCTTCGACCACAGGAGAGGGGCTTCCCCTCGAATGGAAGACACTACAGAAGGGCTGGAATCGAAGCCGGCACTTCTAAGGCAGGCACGTATATAAACCACAGCTTCTGCACAGCCAGCAATGCTAGGATGGAGGCAGGCGGCGTCTGGCAGAAGCGGTAAATCGGATCAAACTCAGTCAACTGTGAGCTCCACGGGGTTAACTGGACAAGCAACAAACAAACAAAGGCATAAAACATTGGAAACACAATGTTTATAATATTCACTATCAACACAGACAAGCCGTGCAAAACAAATAATCTAAATTTTTTGCAAAAGAAAGTACGAAGGTATCACCAACTACCCTGAAAGAAACTAATAAAAGCTTTAGTAACAACACGAAATAAGAAGAAAACGGAACATGCAGGAGACGCAATAAATCGCATGTAATCGATTGTGCTTCTGATGGTCCGATAAGGGGAAGCAGACTGTGCAAGAAACAAACTAAGACATACATTAAAGAAATCACAGGTAAACATAATATTTATCACATTCACCGCCCACACAAGCAAGCCGTAGCAAAATACATTTTCTTTTTTCCTAAACGCTTCGAAAGTACCACCAGGGACAATTCACAAACTACAAATTAACAGCTTTAGCAACAACACGGCATAGAAGAGAAATCGGAACAATCACGGCAGAATAAATCACATGGAATGGATGCGGCGTCTCACAAGGGCCGATACAGCCATTATTATGGAAGGATTAATGCCTTTGATAAGGCAGGGCAGACTCGACAAGAAACAATAAAAAACAAGCAGCGCGAAAGAAAAAAAACGCCCGCGAGTGGTGCACGCGCGCCCCTGCGAGGCATATGTTTTCAATTATAGCGCCCGTGTCTGGGCACGATAATTGAAAACATATGAGCTTTGGTGCGCGTAACAGACACCAATAGACCATGGGCGGAGCAATGCCCCCGCATTTGGCCTATTGCGTGCTCTGTTAAAAAAACACATGCACACAAAGCCCAATAGCTGAACCCAAAAGGAAAAGCACACGCAAGAGCGTGTGCAATTCAAGGGTCAGTTTTCAAACCCCAGACAAAAGGGCTCGCCTGCGCAGTGCATCACAAGGGGCGAGCCCTAAAAATGTAGCCCTGAAAGCACATGCACTGGACAATGAAGCAGTTGTTGGACCATGTTAAAGGAGGGACAAACCAGAAGAGGAAGTGTAGTCTGCATGCTCAGACCACAGCATAGCAAGGAAATGAGTGATGATGAAGCCAACCATTGGTAAGCAGTGGGTGGGCTCTATGCTTCCTCTAAGAAAACATAATGATTCGCAAGCGAGAACACATGCCCTGTCTCAAGCGAATCCTAACAATTTAGAGACTTGTGCACGTGCACCTGAAAAGTACATAGTGATTTAAAGTCCAACCACCAGATGGCAATGGCTTCTTCAAGTGAGATAAAACAAGCATTGGCAAAGCCAATAGGTAGCTCCCATGCAAACGCTATTGTTATATGTTATAGAAATTTATGGAGCCTGGAGGTGTCAAGGCACTAGCTCCATGTGAGAAAAAGATGGGAGCCCTAGTGATTCAGCTTGTCAGAGGTATCCTCTTATGAAAAGACGTAGTACCTAGTACTTTACTTGGGAAACAGCCAGATTTTGAATCCCTTCCTAAACATGAGCAGGTTTGAGGTATTCCTGATGTTGAGGGGGGAGGAGTAGATGTCATTCATTAACTGTGATATTAACAAACCCTCTACGGCTGCAATTAGTACGTTTGAACCTTTGGGCCTCCAGTTTCCGGGCACCTGAGGACTTCAGATTTCTCCATGGATTATACAAATTAAAGGATTGTTTAAAAAACTCTGGGGCCACTCCATGAAGAGCCTTATGAGCAAGGCAGAGAGTGTTAAACTTAATTCCCTGTCTAACAGGCAGCTAGTGAAGATGTATGATAGCCTGTCAGACTGATTTGTGTTTGGGAATCCCTGTCAACAGTCTGGCAGCCGCTAATGTGCTCTAGCCATGCTATAAACCAACGTGGCTGCTGTTCAGCATGGCTAAAAGTTAGTGTCATAGAGTAGAGACATGTGGAGTGTCGGACAGTGGAATGACGAAGAGTGGAGTAGAGTGTTGTAGAGTGGAGTGGCACAGTGTGGAGTCACATAGAGTGGCATGCATTGGAGTGGCATAGAGTAGAGTTGACTGGTGTAGAGTGCATTGGCATAGAGTGTTGCAGAGTATAGTGGCGTAGAGTGCTGTGGCATGGATTAGAGTGGTGCATAGTAGACTGGAGTGACACAGAGCGTAGTGGAGTAGAGTATAGTGCTGTAGAGTGGGGAAACAACCTTTACAACGCAACTTTTACAACGCACTACCATTACAACGAAATTTTTACAACGCAAAAACCATTACAACGCATGTATTTACAACGCATGTTTTTACAACGCAGGTACCTTTACAACGCATACCATTACAACGTAAGTATTGGTAAGTATATAATTATATTTTAAATTTTATATGTTTGGGTTTTTTAAGGGGTATTTTTAGGGTTCAGGGTCAGTTTTCAGTTTTTGGGTAAAAGGGTATTTTTAGGGTTGAGGGTCAGTTTTTAGTTTTTGGGTAAAGGGGTATTTTTAGGGTTCAGGGTCAGTTTTCAGTTTTTGGATAAAGGGGTATTTTTAGGGTTCAGGGTCAGTTTTCAGTTTTTGGGTAAAGGGGCATTTTTAGGGTTCAGGGTCAGTTTTTAGTTTTTGGGTAAAGGGGTATTTTTAGGGTTGAGGGTCAGTTTTCAGTTTTTGGGTAAAGGGGTATTTTTAGGGTTCAGGGTCAGTTTTGGGTTTTTGGGTTAAGGAGTATTTTTAGGGTTCAGGGTCAGTTTTGGGTTTTTGGGTAAAGGGGTATTTTTAGGGTTCAGGGTCTGTTTTGGGTTTTTGGGGTACAGGGGTATTTTTAGGGTTCAGGGTCAGTTTTGGGTTTTTGGGGTACAGGGTAAAAATAAAATAAAATTAAATTTAAATTAAATCAATTAAATTAAATTAAATTAAATTATATTATTTTAAATTAAAAAAATTAATATATACTTACCAATACTTACGTTGTAATGGTATGCGTTGTAAAGGTACCTGCGTTGTAAAAACATGCGTTGTAAATACATGCGTTGTAAAAGTTTTTGCGTTGTAAAAAAATTCGTTGTAATGGCATGCGTTGTAAAAGTATGAGTTGTAACGTCATACATCCGTAGAGTGCAGTGGCATAGAGCACAATGGCATAGAGTGGAGTAGTGAAGAGACTACTACTGGGTCATACCCCTGTGGCGGAAAGCCGGGGGATAGCGTATTTGTGATTTTAAACTGTGTGCATTACTATTTTGGTTTTGTGGCATTTTATTTCACGTTTTGAAATTTTAAAAAGAACTTGCCTCACCCTCCGAGTTCACCGCATCTCCCAGCGCAGCAGATTACTTGCTGACGCTGCGGTAGAGACTGTCTCGAGCCGCCATACTGGGGGGAGGAAAGGGTTGCGCTCCAGTTCCTGGCCGCATCCCGGCCTCCCAGGGTATTTAAACTTACTTCAAGCGCGAGCGCACTGACTACTACTGGGTCATACCCCTGAGGCGGAAAGCCGGGGGATAGCGTATTTATGATTTTAAACTGTGTGCATTACTATTTTGGTTTTGTGGCATTTTATTTCACGTTTTGAAATTTAAAAAGAACTTGCCTCACCCTCTGAGTTCACCGCATCTCCCAGCGCAGCAGATTACTTGCTGACGCTGCGGGAGAGACTGTCTCGAGCCGCCATACTGGGGGAAGGAAAGGGTTGCGGTCCAGTTGCTGGCCGCATCCCACCCTCCTCTAAACTGGATAAAAGGATGCCGTCTTCCCGTCCGCGCATCGGGCGGGCGCAGCGGGCGCGCCGGAGGTGCGCCGAAGGCACGCCAAAGGCAAGCCCGTCTGCGCCCTTCCGGGCCTAGGGCCACAATCCCTGGTCCCGATCGTATAGATCACAACATCATCTACTCCAAAGCGACATTGGTCGATATGCGCCCAGCGCTGATGAATAACTGTATAAAGCACGATCCTGAGTATGCGTCAACAACAACTAGGCTATCCTGCCCTTACTGTAAGTCCACTATATCACTTATCAACAACAATGCCAATCCCAGTACACAGAACATCAGAAAACAAATATATATTACTATAGCGCTTATCAATGCTCGCTCACTGGGAAGGCAAAGACAAGATATCGCGGATTTTATCACTGTCAGGAACATAGACATACTCTTAATTACAGAAACCTGGATGGACAGTGCGTCCGACCCAGATCTAGTTATCGCGGTCCCACCAGGTTTTAAGGTTTACCGTCAGGATAGGGAGCGCAAAAGAGGAGGTGGGCTGGCTATAATTGCCCGTGACGCATTTAAGGTGAGGACCTTTTTGATTCCCTCACCTACTTGCGAAGCCATGCAATTTGCTATTAAACTGACCCCCTCATATAATTTTAAAGGGGTGCTTCTGTACAGACCACCAGGAGCACGCTCTGGATTCCTTTCCAATATAAGTACTATGATGGAATCACTAGCAACCGAAGAGTCACTAACAGTCCTGGGTGATCTAAATTTCCATTTAGAAAAATTAGATGACACCGAAACGCACTCCTTACTATCAGACATGGAAACCTTAGGGCTCCCTCAATTGGTCTCTTCCCCCACGCATGATGCGGGTCATACCCTGTACGGTATTTTCTCTAACTTAAAGGGTATGCATATAAAAGATATTCTCCAACTCCCATGGTCGGACCATCACGGCATAATTTGTACAATCACACCAAAGGGGGCCCCCTCTACCAACAGCTCTTTGCCCAGTCGTGAACCTTTCAAGGTCTGGAAGGACATAAACAACACAGAGTTAAAAGCCCTATTGGATAACACTCGGCCTACTTTATCCATAGATTCTAATATAGCCACCAAGCAATATCAGGATTGGTTGAGTCATGCCATGAACTCACTGGTACCTCTCAAAACAGTAACCAGAAATAAGACGGCGCCTTCCGCGCCCTGGTTCACAGAAGACCTCAGGAAACAGAAACAACTCTGTAGGAACAGAGAGAGACATTGGAGGAAACTGTACAATCCAGATAGTAAACTCCGCTACAAGGAGATGCTCTCTACCTATAAAACAAGCATTTACAATGCAACGGTCTTGTCTTTGCAAAAGTTAGAGCTAATGGCATTGTAAATGACAACATTTTTATTGATGTGTTGGTTTTGAAAATAGATAAATAAATGGCATTGTCATTTATAATGCCAATAGCTTAATCTCTCGCAAATGCGAGACTTATTGCATTTGCACGCACACACACACACACACACACAGCTACACACACACAGCCACACACACACAGCCACACACACACACACAGCCGCGCACACACATACACACACACACATACACACACACACATACACACACATACATACACACACACACACACACACACACACATACACACACACACATACACACACACACATACACACACATACACAGAGACACACACACGCACGCGCACACGCACAGAGCCACACACACACAGCCACACACACAGAGCCACACACAACACAGGAACAGAACCGGCCCCACAGGACTGTGGAGCACTCCAGGAACTGCCCAACAACAGTGGAGCGGCCCGCTGCGAGACTGGGCCGCTCTGACTCTTCCTCCCCAACACGGACTGTTGAACCCCACTCACCGGCTCTCCTCAGGCTGCTCCTCCAGTGGGGGTTCAATCGCTGTCTGGGCTCTTGGACGGCTGCACGCGGGGCTGACATGCGACGGGGGCAGGCACCGACAATGTGCCTCATGCCCCCTCCGCGTTACCTCTCCACAGGCTGCTTCAGTTGCGGGGCTCACTCTCGTGGGAGCCCCGCCTCGCCAGGGCCACGTTTCACCCGGTCCATCTCAGGACCGGGACTTAGTGTGGAGCTAGCGGGGCTCTCGGCTGCCGTCTCCTGCACTTCGGACGGATTTCAGGCCCCGCCCACGTCACGGGCAGGAGCTGCCTGACGTCCAGTTTGGACACACGCTTTGAATTGACGTGGACCCCATGCGATCTTGGCAAACAACGCATGCTATTGTCCGGGTCATTTTTCCAAAAATTCTGAAATCAAGTGGTTTTCTCAGCCCACACAGACTCTGTGGTTGAATTTTGGGAGTTATGACTTTAAATAGAAAGTAAGTGGACAGTAAATAGAAAGAATAACTTAATAGTCAACCCTGTACCGTCCGATAGTACATTTGTTTTTAAATTAAGCTTTTTGCGCTATTTATGTTGTGTTTAGTAAGACAATATTCACGATCACCCAGTTAAATGTCTGTATGTGAACTTTACGAAGAATGTTGATTGCAGTTAGAATATACTCTAATCCAGCTAGCACCTCCACTCTACACCTTTTCCCTCTAGCCGCACATCAAACCGCACAATATGCTAGTTAAGTAAATCATCATAGTGACAATACAACACAAAGCATTTCTTTTTTGCGAAATTAAGAGCCCGTCAGATACAGAAATGCGTTAATACAAAGAGCTCTCTGCCATTTTGAAACACTACTGACTCGCAGCAGTCCATAAAGATCTGTATTGTGCGGTAGAAAGGTGCAGCCTCGCGCTGGCTCTAGGGCGATGGTCGCTGCTCGCGCTCCGCCGTCTCAAACTAGTGAGTGCACGCTCTTGTCGCCGCTTGTGGGAGGGAGGGAGGGAGGGAGGTAGGGGATGCACTTCTCGCGTTCCCCTCTTTGTGGTCCGGAGTCCTGGGCTGGCAATACCCGTTATTCTGCGTGGCGTGACCAAGGAGCTACTGTTCTTTTAACGCCGCTTTGGAGCTCTCAATACTTCCCCTCCCAGCCCCACTGCCTGCGGCTCTGCCCGAACCCAGGACGGGGTGGGTGTGCGAGAAGAGAGAGTGGCCAGCGGGGATGCAAGCAAGTCGGCCTGGAGCGCATAACCGCCTCGGAAGAGACACGGGAGGGCAGGAGCGTGACGCCGTGAGCGTGCACGTTGGCTTTGGCATTCCCTGCGGCTCGAGACAGTAGCGGCGCCTGCAGTCTTCGCCGTTTCTTTGAAGTTTGCTTGTGCACCGGTCTGTTCCACTGTGAAGCGCGTTCACAGACCTGAATCGGCTCGTGACCAGGTCTGGATCGACTCGTGCACAGGTCTGTCTCCAGGTCTGTCTCCCTTGGAGGCAAACACGGCGACTATAAGTCTCGTTGGCGGCAGCGCTTGGCGCTGCAACGCCAGCGAGACCTAAAAATGATCTTAGAGGCTAAGAGGAAATATTTTAGTGACCAAATCGAGAAAGCCAAGAATTCTAACAAGCAACTCTATGACATAACTAAGCAACTTGCAGGGAATGCCCCCGACCTAACTCTCCCCCCCCCTCTCAATCCTTTTGTGATGCATTGGCAAACTTCTTCTTCACCAAAGTGAATGACATATAATCTAGCTTTTTCTGCTAAGACCGATGGTACTACACACTCTATATGTATCACACCGCCAGATTTTTCATTCACCCATTTCAAAGATCTTACGGAGTCTCAAACAATGGACATCATCACATCTATAAAAACAGGATCAGCCATGGACCCCTGCCCAGTCAAAAGTCTCGTCCCAGTTATGGACTCCCTGATAACAGTTATTACTCAAGTCTGTAACACTATGTTCAGATCAGGGACCTATCCAGATATATTAAAAAATACCCTTTTAAAACCACTTCTAAAAAAAACATATCTGGATAAGGGTGATCTAAAAAACTACCGCCCAATCGCCAGTCTGCCATTCTTGGCAAAGGTGGCTGAGAAAGCAATGAACCAACAGTTGTCGGAATTCATTGAGGAACATCAACAGCTGGACAGTACCCAATTTGGGTTTCGGAAATTTCATGGCACAGAAACTGCCCTAATTAAAGCTGCTGATGATATCCGAGTCATCCGAGATCAGGGAGGGACAGCAGTACTAGTCCTACTGGACTTATCTGCGGCCTTCGACACGGTCGATCACTTAACCCTGATCGATCGTGTCGAAAAAATGGGCATCCAACAAGCGGCAAGGAACCTGCTCACCTCCTTTTTATCGGGAAGAACGCAGGCCGTCACCCTCGGACCATTTCGGTCAGCTAACTTGTCGCTGCCATGTGGGGTTCCTCAAGGCTCATCCCTGAGTCCGACACTGTTTAATATCTATGTGTCGGACCTAGCTAAAGTCATCAAAAGGCGCATGGGATGGGCCTTACCTCCTACGCAGATGATACCCAGTTATTGCTGGCTATTAACAACGACGGAGAAAGGGTAGCCGAACGCTTCCAGGGAGGCATGCTGGCAATTGCAGACTGGATGGCCTCCAATTGCCTCAAGCTCAATTCTGAGAAAACGGAGGTCGTCAGCTTTCTCCAATTTGGTCTCCCGCTTGGTGGCCTTCATCTTTTGGAGCTCCACCTAAACCAGTGCCTAGGGTCAGAAATCTGGGAGTAGTTTTCGATCAAAACCTAAACTTCACTGCCCATGCCAACCAAATAGCGGCAGCAGCATTTCATAAGCTGAGACTGGTAAGGAAAATAATTCCTTTCCTACCAGACCGCGCTGGAAAAACGTTAATAAGTTCACTGGTGTTATCTTCACTAGATTACTGCAACGGCTTGTTTGCTAATGCCCAGATTCGTGTGGTTAATAAAATGCAGACCATACAAAACGCTGAGGCATGAGTGCTCTCCAGAACCTCAAAATACAAATCTACAGCAGAAACAATTCGGAACTTCCATTGGCTTACGATCAGAAACAGGATAAAATTTAAATCCCTCTGTATCGTATATAAAACGCTACACAAGCAGGGACCTCAATTTCTGAAAGATCAGCTCATACTCTATTGCCCCCCGAGACAACTTCGATCATCATCCATGTACGAACTAGTGGTGCCACGCACTAAAACTGTCTCCTGGGGAGATCGGCGGGCCATGGTCACGGCACCTAAATTGTGGAACACACTGCCACTGTCGATTAGGACAAGTCACTCCCTCTTGCTTTTCCGTAAAAGGCTAAAGACCTGGCTGTTTAACCAGTAACTCGGCCCTGAACCAGCAGTGGGGAATCCAGTATGAAGTCTTAGCGCCGAGACGCCTACGGGCATTTGTTCGCGCTCAACAAATATAAAAAATAAATAAATAGTGGCGCAGAGTGCAGTGTTGCAGAATAAAGTGTCAGAGTCCAGTGGTGTAGATTGGAGCAGTGGCACAGAGCACAATGATGCAGTGGCGTAGAGCACAATGATACAGTGGCGTAGATTGCAGTGACGTAGAGTACAGTGTGGAGTGGCACAGATTGGAGTACAGTGGCATAGAGGGCAGTGGCATAGAGTAGATTGCTTCAGAGTACAGTAAACTGGTGTGGAATTGTGCATAGTAGAGTGGCACAGAGTGTAATGGCATAGAGTAAAGTGGTGTAGAGTGCAGTTACATTGAGTGTAGTGGTGCAAAGTAGATTAGTGTGGTTTACAGTGGATTGGTGCAGGGGCATAGAGTTGAGTGATACAGAGTAAAGTGCATTGGCGTAGAGTGTATTGGCATAGTGTTCCGTGGCGTAGACTGCAGTGTTGCATAGTGGCTTAGAGTACAGTGGCAGAGAGTGGAGTTGTACAAAGAAGATTGGTGTGGCCTAGACTGGAATACTCTAGAGTGCAGTGGTGTAGAGTGCTGTGGTGTATAGTAGAGTGGCAAAGAGTGCATTGGCATAGAGTAGAGTGTACACAGAGTAGAGAGGCATAGCATGAAGTAGCATAGAGTGCAGTGTGTAGAGTGGTGTGGTGCAGAGTGCAGTGGAGTGGTATAAAGTGCAGTGGTACATCATAGAGTGCTGTGGTGTGGAGTGGTGTAGAATAGAGTGGAGTAGAGCGGAGTATGTGTGGCAATATAGTGCACTGCAATTACAGACCATACATATTTAGTTGAAATGACAATTACATTTGCACAGGCATACAGTTTTACTAATAAAACTATACAGTATACAAACGAAAATGTGCAGAAATTGCACCTCCTAGTATAATGATTTGTTTTTTATCATATTAAAGTATTTGTTTCCACTACACTTCAAAAATAACACAAAATGTGCCTAATTTATTGTCTTTATTCCGATATATTCTGAAATACCTACACAGTTTATTTAATTGTTGTTGTGTACTAGAAAAACCTCTTTCCTACCCCCAGTGTACAGGAAGATTGTCACATAAATCCTCTCACTTTGGAGTCAGAGAAAAACAAGCATTTACAATGCAACGGTCTCGCCTTTGCAAAAGTTAGCGCTTTTGGCATTGTAAATGACAAATGTTTTATTTATGTGTTGGTTTTGGAAACAGATAAATAAATGGCATTGTCATGAGCAGTAGAGAGTGAGTAGTAGAGAGTGAGTAGTAGAGTGAGTAGTAGTGAGTAGTAGAGAGTGAGTAGAGAGTAGTAAGTGAGTAGTAGAGTGTGTAGTAGAGTAGTGAGTGTGTAGTAGAGAGTGTGTAGTAGAGAGTAGTGAGTGTGTAGTAGAGTAGTGAGTGTGTAGTAGAGTGTGTAGTAGTGAGTGTAGTAGAGAGTAGTGACTGTAGTAGAGAGTGAGGAGTAGTGAGTAGTAGAGTGTGTAGTAGAGTAGTGAGTGTGTACTAGAGTGTGTACTAGAGTGTGTACTAGAGTGTGTAGTAGAGAGTGTGTAGTAGAGAGTGTGTAGTAGAGAGTGTGTAGTAGAGAGTGTGTAGTAGAGAGTGTGTAGTAGAGAGTGTGTAGTAGAGAGTGTGTAGTAGAGAGTGAGCAGTAGAGAGTAGTGAGTGTGTAGTAGAGTGGTGAGTGTGTAGTAGAGTGTGTAGTAGAGTGTGTAGGAGAGTGTGTAGTAGGGAGTGTAGTAGAGTGTGTAGTAGAGAGTGTGTAGTAGAGAGTAGTGAGTGTGTAGTAGAGAGTGTGTAATACAGAATGTGAAGTAGAGAGATTGAAGTAGAGAGATTGAAGTAAAGCGATTGAAGTAGAGAGATTGAAGTAGAGAGATTGAGGTAGAGAGATTGAGGTAGAGAGATTGAAGTAGAGAGATTGAAGTAGAGAGTGTGGAGTAGAGAGTGGAGAGTCTGTAGTAGAGTGTAGTAGAAAGTAGTGAGTGTGTAGTAGAGTAGTAGAGAATGTGTAGTAGAGTAGTAGAGAGTAGTAGAGGGTGTGTAGTAGAGTGTGTAGTAGAGCGTGTGTGTAGCAGAGTGTGTAGTAGAGTGTAGTAGAGTGTGTAGTGGAGAGTGTGTAGTGGAGAGTGTGTAGTAGAGAGTGTGTAGTAGAGAGTGTGTAGTAGAGAGTGTGTAGTAGAGAGTGTGTAATGTAGAGTGTGTAATGTAGAGTGTATAATGTAGAGTGTGTAGTAGAGAGTAGTGACTGTAGTAGATAGTGTGTAGTAGAGAGTGTGTAGTATAGAGTGTAAAAGAGAGTAGTGGCTGTAGTAGTGAGTGTGTAGAGAGTGTGTAGTAGAGTGTGTAGTAGAGAGTAGTGACTGTAGTAGAGAGTAGTGACTGTAGTAGAGTGTGTAGTACAGTGTGTAGTAGAGAGTAGTCACTGTAGTAGAGAGTGTGTAGTAGAGTGTGTAGTAGAGAGTGTGTAGTAGAGTGTGTAGTAGAGAGTAGTGACTGTAGTAGAGAGTGTGTAGTAGAGAGTAGTGACTGTAGTAGAGAGTGTGTAGCAGAATGTGTAGTAGAGAGTAGTGACTGTAGTAGGGAGTGTGTAGTAGAGAGTAGTGACTGTAGTAGAGAGTGTGTAGCAGAATGTGTAGTAGAGAGTAGTGACTGTAGTAGGGAGTGTGTAGTAGAGAGTAGTGACTGTAGTAGAGAGTGTGTAGTAGAGAGTAGTGACTGTAGTAGAGAGTGTGTAGTAGAGAGTGTGCAGTGATTTGAGTTTTACATCAAATTAAAAACGGGAACGGAACAAACTCATCCTATACATTTTTGTGGTAGGTGCCCACGCATATAGGGTTAAATGATGCGTTAGATGCCACAGGTCCCACCAGCACGCTTCCTTTATGATAGGAGAATGCCCAACATCACGGAGATTTGCTCTCTGCTCTTCCCGGATATTTGTATTTTCAAATATATAATGTTATCCTGCTAAACGAAGACGATGCTCAAACTATAAAAGAAGAGGGTTTCACAGATATGTTAGTCCTTCCGGGCAAACGAAATGACCCAAAGAAAGATCAAGTGACAGTTTAGAGCTCCAAGTGAGTCTTAATAAAATCAGTGTCTGGAACGCATAGCATCAAAGACGAGCGGGGCATCAAACTGCAGTGTCATTCAATCAAAGCTTCAAGGCTTCTGAGCGCTAGCCGAGAATTATTTTTTGTGAAGCACTAATCACTGTGGAAGGTGCCCCTGCTATCCCAGATGTGAGAAGTCAGTCTGATATAAAAAAAAGCAGTATTTGGAATGAATGTATTTGGCAGGGGGAAGGTGGGGCGGCGCAAGACCGTACTGACGAGTGAACAGGAGCCATTTTGTACCGAGTGATTCTGCCTGTGTGCATGTAGACAAACCAGGCAGCAGCATGAGCATGTGATTCGGTAAATAACGAGAGTTCGTCAAAATATGACGGCCCTTTAAAAAAGGTGTCGTTCTTTAAAATGTGAAGGCTTGGTGTTAATGCTGCACGTTATCGCTCTGCACTGAGAAGGTTTTCTACAACTGGTAGCGCACATATTTCAAAGTGTTTTCATACACAAAAAAGGAAAAAAAAACACTTTGCGTTGTTGTAGCTGCTGCTTGCTACATGTTGGAATGTGTGTTCCAGCGGAGTTTCTTCAAGTTCCCGCTTCCCGCCGGGCCGCCGCGCTGCCTGCGACGACCCGGAAGCGGTTGGGCAGACGGCCAATTGCAGCGCGGCCCCAACCGGAAGTCCCGCCCCCATCGCGGCGCGAGAGAGAAGCCACTGTCTGAGGAGCCCCGAGGGCTCCTGATCGAGTCCCGGTCCCGAGATGGGGGACCGGGTGAAGAGCGGCCGGGCGCATGAAGAAGGCGGGGCTCTCATGAGGTGAGAGTGCCCCGCAAAGCGCAACCGCCGCCCGAGAGGCACGCCGAGCACCGCCAGAACAGGTGAGTGTGTTGCGGAGGAGGAGGGGTGAGTGGGGGTGGGGTGTGCGCGTGTGTCTGTTGTAGTGTGTCTGTGTGTGCGTGTGTCTGTCTGCGCGTGTGTCTGTTAAAGGGGGGGTGCGTGTGTGTGTATGCAGTGTGTGTATGTGCGCATGCGTGCGGGAGCCTTTCTGTGCATGGGAATAGCAGGCACGGCGACGCGACGTGCGCGCTCACGAGCTACAATCTCCAGGAGGACAAGCTCGTCACAGTCTGCTGTCCACATTCCCCGGAAAGTGGCGAAAGTGGCGACATAAGTAGTCTCCCTAGACAGCAAAAGCTTCGCTTTTGCTTTCGTCTAGGCGAGACCTAAAAAGTAAACAAGCGCCCCTAGAAGAAAAGACAGCTCCTGACATTTGACCTCGGTCTTTGAATGCACAGCAAATGTGACAAGACCAGAACAAGATTTAAACCCATGTTTCACAGAAAGGGAGTTCATGGGGGAATACAGTAAACATGGTTTAGGCAATGGGAGGGAAGAACTTAACCTGGGGAGAGTAAATCAAATAAAGACAACAAATAGAAAGCCAGAAAATGTGAGTTACAAACCACAAAGCGAATGTTAATCAACGGGCAGAATGCATTCCTTGGTCAACTTTCCGAATGTCCCCAAGATGTCAAGCAAACCAGACAGCTGCACTGTCTGGTAGGCTGCGAACTAAAAAGAGAAGCATCATTTAAACCTACTTCCATTTGATCCACTTACCAATAGAAAAGAACAAATGATACAGGAGCACACCAGTCCACTATCATAAGAGTCTTTGTGAGGTACAATTTTGCAAGAAGGTCATTTGTACTGCATATTCATAACTTTGGGGGTCATCACGATGGCGGTGAACCCGCTACCAACAGGCTGTTGGTGGCGGGTTCACCCCCATAGTGAGGCCATTCTCTGCCCCCCCCATATTATAGTGGCGGGCGGTACCGTGGCGGTCCAAAACTCCGACCGCCACGCGTCCGATAGGACCCTCGAGTCTGTCGGTGCTGCGGAGGCACTCACCATCTCATACATGGT
Organism: Lissotriton helveticus; assembly: GCF_964261635.1. Classification (NCBI taxonomy): domain Eukaryota; kingdom Metazoa; phylum Chordata; class Amphibia; order Caudata; family Salamandridae; genus Lissotriton; species Lissotriton helveticus. The sequence continues at coordinate 473,103,253 of NC_136073.1, read as the reverse complement.
GGCGGTGCCTACCAGGCACCTCCATTGTGATTATGATGGTCCATCCCCACCAGCCTGTCCATGACGGTACACCCGCCATGGAAAGGCTGACGGAAAGAGCTCTCTGGGCCCAATTCGGGTCTCCCTTGAGCAGGGGCAGTTCGGTTTTGCACTTCATTTCCCTGCACCATGTTGCAGGCACCACGTGGTGCCTGCCACATAGTGCAGGGAAATACAAAACTTGCATTTATTCCATTGCGGCGGCTGCTGCAGCCAGCAGCACCCGCCGCAATAGAAAACTTGGCACTTGTGGCCGCATTGTAATGCCATATGTGGGACCGCCACCTTATTGCTGGGCGGCCCGTATCCCATCGAAATCAGGCAGTTTATTCGGACCATTCCCCTAAATACCAAAACAGCTCATTTAGTTGCAGTCACTCAATGGCAAATTTACCAGACACGTGTAGGGCAAAAACGACATTTCTTTTCAATTGAAGCTTTTAAGAGATGAGAGGCAGAAACTGGACTCTCGATTGTCATTCTTTCGATGTTTTGCAGGATGCTTCTTTTCTGTTTAGTACATGGGGGATGAGGCTTTTTTTGTCATATACAAACCTACCTTCTCACAGAAAAGGGCCAAATATAAATTCTGCTTTCTCATTTGAGCTTTTGAAAAATAAAGTTGTTATTCAACCAAATTCTAAAGGCTGTATTCTTTGAAATTTGAAACCTGTCAATGTTGAAATGTCATTGTTTGAGTGCCTTCGGTTATTTAATTTGTATTTTTACCTTTACATGTTCTTTGAAATACATTGGTTTCTTCAACCAAGGTCTTCCCGTTCAACGCAAATTAAACTCCCTTTGTTGTAAGCCATTTTGACAAAGGATACTTCTTCTGCTGCAGAGGACAAAATCCAGCCTCTCCTCATTCTAATGATCTTAGTCTATGAGAGAAAATTTGTGTTTTGCTTATCAATGATTTGTAGGTATTTCATTCTGCATGGTGCCTGTAATAACTGAAAAAAGGAATATTTTATAGTGTTTTGCAATCCGCTTCTCTCTGTAATATTGCAGAATCAGTTAGACCCTGCAGCGAGGGTGATGACGTTGTAGTATTCCCGTGAAAGGCTAATATCTTTTGTAAAAGTGAGAACTGAAAAATTATGTTTCTCCAACCCAAACACACAACGGATTCCAAGCTAGGGGTGTGTGAAATGTGCGCAGTTTGCATTTGTATACTCACTAAATTTGGGGAAAATTCTATGAAATTCCACATAAATCCATGATTTGCAAAACCGGCATTTAATGATAAAAATAGTGCAAAAAACACAAGCACTGCAAAAGGCAGTTGGTCTGGTGGTTTGCAGTGCACTTGTGTTAAATGTTTGCCATTGATGGCTCATAATTATGCAAAGTAAAGTAATAGCGTAACTTCAGGAATTTTGCTCTAACAAACATAAAACGAAAATACAGAGATTATGCAAGAATAAGCTGGTGAAATGGGCATTTTGCCCGGACCTAATTCCAACGAGGCAGATGTATTCTTTGAAAGAATTTTTTTTTAATCAAACCTACACAAACTCATTATATTCCTTCAGTAGAGATGGCGTTATGTTATATGATGTGAATTTGTAGAGCGCTGCTAATCACCAGATGCTGGGTAGGCCTGAGGAGGGAGGAGGAGATCCTACCTGTTTCATCTGGAAGAGCCATGTCTTGAGGTTCCATCGCAAGGCCTTGAGGGAGGGGGAGGATCGGAGGTGCTTCGAGAGACCATTTCTGGTTTTGGCTGAGAGGTATGAGAAGGAGCATCTTCCATTTCTGGTCTTCTTGATGCGTGGGAGGTGTGCTCTTGCCTGATCCGCTTTGATCTGACATGATTGATTAATAATCAATTTGTTCAGATCAAACGAGAAGGATAGCACCACTGTCCCCTTCTGCTGCTTTTGCAGCATCAGACTGAGGACCATGTTGAGGATGGTGCCAGAGATCTGTGTATTTCTTTTGGTATGCGCATGACGCTGACCCCACAAAGCAACTGCCATTGCAGATGTTTTTTAACAGTATTAAATAACAAGAAATTGTACATTCCTTCAATTGTTTTTAGCCAACATCGGTCAACTGTTAACCAAAATGTAAAGAAAAGTGTGAGTACATCACAAAGTATAAAAGTGAACCTATTTTTCTTCTGTCATTCTTGGTGAACACGTTATCACATACAAAGGTTAAATGAATAAAATTCACTATCAAAATCAAGATTAATGATACTATTTCACACATCTAATGAATTATTCTTCTGTTACGAAGTAAATTTAATAATGGGAGAATTTCATCCTATACACGTTTTCTAACACAGGTTCATAAAGCAAGATTATTTTTCTTTAGTAAATCACCATCTATGTTAATTATACATATGATATCATCTAAATTACTCTTTCCCTGCATGCTTTTACGATACAGTAACTAAAATTCTTTGTTTTCATCATCTGTTCCATAACGTTGATTCATTTTCTCTCAAAAGGTATAATTTCCAGTTTTTGCTCATCTTTAAAATACTAATATAATTTCCGCTCTATTAGTCCACAACTCAATAAATAACTTATCAGGTGATTTCTCGTTTTCAGAAAATATATTCTCCTTCCCGTAATAGTTTTGATCTACCATTTGTTTGCATAATCATTTAGATTACATTTCCTGGCTTAGGTCCTTATTATTTCTGGTTGAGTAATCCCAATAGGGATTTTAGTGGGATTTACTGGTCCCATCAGGATTCCTAATCCTGCTGGAACACCATGAGTCTAGTATTTTTCACTGACACACTTCACTTGCTGCTAGTAGGCAAAGCGTCCCAGTGAAAAACTTGGTAAATACATGCAGGAATCTATACAGGAACACCAATTCCTGCATGTTGTCCTCCAAAAACTTGCAATGGGGAGTAATTCATTACCCAGGAATTCCTTACGCATCCGGTATTGGTAATGTGGGTGGGGATTGTTGAGCCATTTTCTGGGCTGCCTATAATCGATCTCTAAAAATAAATTAAATACCTCCCTCCGGAAGGCCTCAGGCTGAGGGCAATTAAGGGGCATATCCGTGAGACTGGATTCCAGTGTTCTTTATTTCCTGCAGTTGGAAATGTTCCTCAGATTTAGATTAACTGTTTTAATTATGCCCACTGGTTATATATTATTATTCCCTATTGAGCATAAATTATACAGCATTATTCACTCTACTCTGGGGGCATCCTGGATTTGCCAATTTTCTTCACGAATAGCCACATCAAATTATTTTGGTAATCTGTGTTAGGATTTTGTGTTGAACGTGTATCATTTAAAAGCACAGATTATTTTTTGGTAAAGGGGAATGTTTAAAAAAAAAAGATAGATAACGGTTATACTAAATAAAGGGTGTTTTTTACATTGTGTGATATGTGAGACTGGCATGCGTATTGACAACTCCTCTGATCTTGATCTTTGTTATGCTAACAAAACACCTACACCATAATCATTTATTTGTGGATGTAGGATATTAAGGTGCCTACTAAAATGACAAAACCTGGTTTAATTAACAAACAAATTGTTAATGCTATATTATCGTCAATACCGCTGGTTCTGCAGTTAATTATCATGATGGATGTTGGAATATGTTGCACACTACAAGGGGGGATGAAAGGCTTTAGAATCCCCATAAAGAAAGAAGCTCAATGGATGCTGACAGTTCCCCTGTATACTTTTCCTCTGTTGTGTGTTGAGGAAGAATGAATTCAGTGTCATGAAAGGGTTTCTGGTAGCAAGAATGCTCTGGCATATCTGAAGTAATTTCTTATTGCCCAGAATAGGATCAGCACAAGTGTTTCTACTGTATGATGGATGTCTTCCTGGAGGGAGAACTTAGCCGCCTCCGTGCTCTACATGAGCCTAGAGCATGATGTGAGAGGAGTGCTTTTGGTGGGGCTTTGGAATTGTGTGTGCATTACTTGTTTCCTGATGGTGGAGATGATATTTCTTTGAGATGGCTGGTGAGGTTATTGATGTCTTGGCAAGTCATATTAAGCAGACTAACGCCCTTTGTGAGTCGTATATTTGGTAGGTTGGTGAAAACGTTTTACTAAAGGTAGACATGTCATTCCTTCAGGAGCTTGTTGAACATGGTGGTATGGAAGGGCTTGAAGCCTTGGTTATTGCCTCGATTACTTCTTTTTCTAACTTTGTGAAAAGGTTGAAGCTAGGAGCTGATCTGCAGATAAAAAAAATAAATCTGACACAGCGTGTTTTGCTTGTGGAGCAGACTCTAGGTCTCCAGTTGAGAAAACAGTGCTTTAATCATTGGAAGGCACAACGTTTGGGATTTTCAGACTCAGAAACATTAAGAACTAATACTTGAGCTCTATGGCCTAAAACTGAAATAACTCTATAACCATGGCTTAGATGAGGAGTTCACTGCTGATTTTTTTTTTTTTTTTGCTGCTGCTATTTTTATTCTGGATCTTGCTGGTGCCATGGAACACCTTGAGGGCAAACGTGGTGTGACTCTTATAAATCCACTTTATGTGTTCAGGTATTCTAATTGCTTAGTCATTCACCTTTACATAGTGATGGTTTCCTGGTTATTCCGCCTATTCAATGGTCGCAAGAGTTCTATCCGCAAAGTAACTTGAATTCCGTTCTGAGGCTATGCAGCATTTTCTTACTGTCCCTTGTCCAGCTGATGGTTAAGATGCTGGGTACTTGATCTAGATTGTTTTTTGTATTGGGAATGTTCTAACATGGGACCTCTGTGAATTTACAAGTGCATTATTTGATACAATTGTAAGGTGCTGCAGTTGCCTATAAGTGGTCCTTAGTGCATCTGGGATGTCTTACTAGGGGTCAAAATCTTTCCTCTACTTTCAATTTTGGGACTTGTTGGCAAGTAGAAAGCTGATGATTTTGCCTAAGTAACTATAGTTTCATTGCAAATTCAACTAATCTTAATCCTGTCTTGCACCCTTTCCCCTCTTTCATATGTTATTTTGGAATGCCACACAGACAGTTTCTTTTCCTGTCTGAGAGTGCTGATTGGGCAAAAAGAAGAACCTTATGATTCTAAGAACACACCCACTTAATATGTTGACCTTAAATACCCTTACAAGAACTAGAAACGGCTGACTCAATGTGTATCGAACAAGGAAGGCATTTAGCCCAACTTAAGGTGAAGTGAGTTTTGTAGGAAAGGTAAAAATCAGTGCACTGTTTTTGTAGATGTATAGCTTAAAATCACTCATGCTTTAATATTTTTACAGATATATTATTGTCTTATTTAAAAATGATATTTGTGAAAAATAGTAGTTTAAAAAATATTGATATTTTCTCACATGAAACAGTAGTACCTCCATGGTGGAAACCTTTTGAAAGTACCTACCATGGAGGACAGTAACTATGTTCAACCCCATACTATACATGGCGGACAGCTGTATACAGTGGGGGTTGGGACAACCTCTGTGGCTAATCTCCACTGTGCATGGACTTTGGATGTGCTCAACGGGGGACCCAGTGAGTTGGCTGTGCATAGCCAAAGGCTAAGCGCAGTGGAGATTGGTAACCCATGTTTGGACAAGATGGTATCCATGACTGAATGTCAGTCCCTACTGTGCATGACCATATGCGGTAGGAGTTGGTTGACTGCGGGAGCTGATCGAAGGCACAGCAGAGGTTGGTGCGGCTAACCCCTGCTGTGCACAGCTATGAACTGTGGTTTGCAGATTGATAGAGGTGGATATAGTTATTGTTATTAAAGAAAAACATAAGGGTAAGTTATGGGTTCTTCTACTCATAATATATTGACCTATGATTTTAACAAATCTGAGAAATTCACTTAAAAACACTGTTTAACCATAGTTAGGTTTACAAAATAAAACTGAAACCTCTCTGAAAATTTGTTAGTAGTGATTACCTATTCACACCATAACTTGTGCTCCACCCACAAAAACCATAACAAGCCCATCAATTGCACTGCCCATGACTTCACAACATTTTTGCCAACAATAAAAGAACTTAAGAACACCTCATTAAATAAAACATTTGCCAATAAACAATATTCTATCTATAGTTCTGCCTTCCATAATGTCAATTGTAAGATGATATATAATGTCACCAGTGATGTCATTTGTGGTTTCACTTGTCACCTATGCTAGCAAGTGTTTGTAATGTGCATGGAATATATTTGAATCATCTGTTAACACATTGTAGTGTTTAAACTTTTGAAATAATTTTTTATATGTTCAATCTCTCTCTCTCTTTTTGAGGGACATCATTCCCGAAATGCTACAGTGTTACTTCACTTGAACATTTGTACATTACTTCAGCTGATATGGCACCTGTTCCAATCTGGAGTTTGTTCTGTCATTCTTGAAAACTGAAGAAAAAACAGTGAAATTTACAAGTTATGGTTAGCTATGCAACGCAAGAGATACACAAAAGCTGTGCAACTCATAATTCGTATACCAGATGTAATGCTTAGGACCTCACAATATGTATAAAAAAAAGTAACAACACTTAAAGCACAACTTAGTTAAGTAGCATGCATTCAAGCCACTAAAACATACTACATTCATAGTTGCATCTTTTATAGTGTAAAGGGTAATAACATATGTAATCCATTGTAAGATTACTTACCACATGGGTCAGGTCATGAGCATTGCATTTGGTGTGCAAGGTATATTTGTAAGTCTCACGTGCAACTTATGGATACCATAACTTACTGTCAGAAATTGCGTTATTAATTTGGAAGAGGGGTGTCCTCCCACAAACGTAAACACAATATGGTTAGGTCAAAACACAACACTTGGAGAATCTTAGAGAAGCAGACCTAGGCATAATTTCAGACTGACTGCAAAGGAGCACAGGTCAGATACACTGACTAGGTCATCCCAGTCAAAGTTTTTACCTTTGGACCCAGTCTTTGAATTGGAAGTCACAATCTTCCAGTGGGACTCGGCCCAAAGCTGTGCTGGTGTGAATCCCTCAAAGTCAAATATGTTGCAGTTGAGTTCCCACTGAAACTGTTGGCCTTAGTGGCAAAAGCTCACAAAAGGACAGGATTTCATGCCGCTGAGGGTCCTTAACAGGTTGAATTGATTTGCCTACTTGCCCTGGTCCAGGCTTCATCTTCAGACGTAGTCAATTTTTCAAAGTTTAAAGCCTTCAGCGGAGCAGGCTGGAACTGGTAGCCGCACAGGGCTCCACAATGCCAGATACCTTTGCCACAACGCCCGTCTATCTAGATTTGTTTTGAGTGCTGTTCAGAGTGGAACAAACCTGGTTTTCTTTCCTGATTAGAGAGTTGCCTTCCTGGACAAGAGTCAGCACCTTGTCTTGGTCCTCTGGACTAAGTCCCATTTTTCGCCTACTGCTGAAAAAGTTCCTTATGGTCAGTCCTGCAGCCTTTTATTCCTCAGCGAAGGCCTCTACGCGTGATCGCTCTCTCGAGCCAGGCCTCCTGCAGGCCTCAGTGTTCTGTGGTCATCTGTGCCATCTTTGAGCCACCAATATTTTGTTTTTTTAGCTCCCCGGTGCAGGCAAACGTGAGTTCCGCAACTTGACCATTGGAGTGCAGTTCAAATCCCTAAGTGCCAGCAGGAATCAGGGGTCCATGAGTAAGTCCTGTTCTTCTAGAAGAAGGCTGAAGACAGGAGTCTTTTTCTGGCAGAGTCTTCTTCAGTTGGAGTCTTACCAGAAACAGGGTTGTTCTGAAAAAGTAGTGGTTGACGTGCTAGATTTATTCTGTGTACTAGGTAGTACTTGAAACCAAAATGGGTAATTCAGTGCTTGAGCTGTGATGAGTAGCAGAACTGGATTTAAGCCAGTTTGTGTCTCAGGCAGCTTAAAGTACATTTTTGACGTTTTGGAGGACCGTTCCCAGTCTGTTTGCCTCTCCCACTTTACTGCACCTAATTTGAAGACTACATGCGGTGTGCCTGAGGGCTCTCCACTCTCCCGACCTGTTTAACTTGTATCTACTTCCCCTTATACTGTCCTTAAGAAAAAAATGTGAGTTCATTTAATTATGCAGATGACCTGCGATTAATATTTTCCATTGACAACACATCTGACTCTATATCCGAATTCCAAGCCACCATGCTGCATATCTGTAACTAGATGAACAGCAGCCACTTAAAACTGAATCCAGAGAAAACGGAGCTGATCCTGATAGGTGGCACTTGCAATCCTTGGAGCCCACACTTCTGGCCAGCTGGGCTCTGCCCCAACCTCATCCTCCTCAGCTAAGAGCCTTGGAGTCACAATCAACTACGACTAATCCATGAAATCCCAGATTGGAACTGTAGTCTCTACCTGTTTCTTTCAGTTCCAGAAAATAAGGAAAATCAGCAAATTTCTCACTAGGGAAGCCCCGGTGCAGGTCGTTTAAGCACTGTTTTTTTCCAAAATAGATTACTCTAACTGTCTGTACTTTGGCCTGCCATTATATTTAGTAAAAGGACTGCAACTTGTGCAGAATCAGGCCGCTAGACTGATTATTCATCGGCCTAGATGGCAACATGCCTCCCCTCTTAAGAAGAAGTTATATTGGCTCCCCGTACCCCAACACTAGACCTTCAAAATTGGCTGCCTTATTATCAAATCTTTACATGGCACATGCCCAGAGTTCATCTCCAATACCATTCAGAGATATATAACCACCCGCAACTTTCAATCAACCCACATGAACCTACTTGCCACCCGCGCTATAAATCAAATCAGTTAGGTGGCAGCAAAATTGCGGTGCTGGCCCCTCGTTTTTGGAACGCTCAGACCCTTGACATCAGATTCTGCACAGACTGCCTAAGATTCAGAAAACTCCTCAAAACATGGCTGTTCACTCAGGTATATGATTAACTGTCCAGGACTCCAGTCACTCCTATATACAGCGCCAAGAAACCAACCGGTGTACGGGCGCTGTATAAAAATAACATATAAAGATACTTTTCCATTTAGGATTTCAAACATCTGATGTTACCATTACAATCAGATTTAGAAAATTAAGTAGGAAATACATTTGAGTGAATTTGCTAGCAGGTTCCGACACGGAGATATGGAATTACATATATTAATCACAACTAGGCCTGACTTATGGCAATTATAGCTGTGAAATTGCTTTTAGTCCATCGGTCCCTGAGGGCACACTTTTGAAAAAAATATATAGTGTGCTATGCTTTTACCAAAACCATTTTAGGGCTAGGCCTTATGCGCTGTGGCACTAATTAGCATTTTCACAGTGTCCTAGTACAAGCAAAAATAGGGTCCTGAAAAAGGTAAACTATCTGAGGAGATCATTCAGAATGGTGGATTTGCTTCACTAACCTTAACTTACAAATTTCAGTGTATTTTTGTTTTAATTCACAACTTTATTTGTGCTATAACTGTAAGTTTTCAGTGAGTTGATGAGTTTTTTTTTAACATATGTTAAGGTGCTATAACCAATTCTAACCACACACACACTCTCTCTCACTCCAATTCTGTTCACCTTCTACCACTGAGTCAGGGAACAACAGAAATCATGGAGTCAGGGTAAAAGTAGTGCAAGCCAGTATAAGGAGCAAGATATATGCAGTATTGTCATCCATTTTCTATGATCATTTGGTGATTGCAGGCTCTTTAACACTTTAACCTCAGCCCCAATCATTGGCATACTACAAAAAGAGTATCCATTTGTGATAAAGTTGCTAAGGGACCACTAAACGTTTTCTTGGGTTACTTGCCTCAATGATATTAAAAGTCTGTGACCTTTGATGGGCCACTGCTTAATAAAGCCTTATCACTAACTTACAGAAATTTCAGCAATAACTTACCAGACACATTCCATAAACTCCAAGAGAAATGGCTGACCGACCTGGGGCCCATCGATGATGAAGACTGGCAAGAGGCGCTAATGTCCTGAGGGGGGCGGCCATCACCCTTCGTTTCTGACTAATCCAACTTAAAACCCTGCACAAAGCCTATCTCACGCGGGTCACACTGGCGAAGATTGGTTTGAGATCTGATACACTATGCCTGCGTGGCTGCCATCAAGATGCAACCTTTTATCATACAATGTGGGATTGTCCACCTATACGACCAATATGGGAGGGTGCCACGAAACATATCCAAGATGCACCAGGAAAGGCACTGACCCTTACACCATGGCTGGGCCTTCTTAATATATGGGAACAGACTGACCTTATGGAAGTGGAACAACAACTAACTACACTGGGCTACACCTTAGTGAAGCAAGAGATTGCGAAACAGTGGGGAGTTGCCGATAGGCCTTCACATCGGGTATGGGGGAAAGGAATTTGACAAATGCATGATTGCGGAGAAGGAGGTATTTAAGTCAAGAGGGTGTCCAAAGAAATGGAATAAAAAATGGGGCAGTGGAATGTGTATTGAGGAGACCTGTGTATTTCCCTCACAGTGGAAATGGAAATGCAACGCAGTGGAGCGCGGCTCCTGGAGGTACCGTGACTGAACCTGAGAAACTCACGCATGGCTTAACGTACTATGTAACATGCCGAAATGTTCGAACAATTAATGTATGTGACTTTAAATGTTGTGAAATCAATTTAAAAAAAATGTTTTAAAGTCTGTGACCAAATGGGGCTCCTATGAGATGAGGGCTCTCCATCTCTGAACAAACCGCAGTGATGTCCATTAAACCCTTGCTCCATGTCATACATTGTAGGGATATACACAGCCTCGGAAGCTGTAAGCCTATCTCTTCTTCAAATTATGTCAGTTCGACAAATGGGAAATCGAAACAGTCTGTTGCGTTACCTGTGGTTCCCCACTAGTGAGATGTAAAGATGGAAATTAAAGGGAAGCTTCTAATTTCACACTGTAAAAGACAACGGCTGGGCGGTGTTACTTCCAGTGATATAATGGAACAAGAATGTAAGAAAACTGGCCATTAGTTGTGTGGCCTGCACTAGTAATAGTTCCACATTTGCCCTCCATTGAGAACCAAATGCCCCATTGTAGTGCTTGACTCTGCCAGGGTAGCAGAGGAGAGCAGTCCAAGACCTCCTTAAGGGAGGTGGTGTGAGCTAGTAATAATCATTCGCTGGTATGCAATAATAACACTCAATATATAATATCCCAGTCTGTGCTTTTCTTTGGAACAGTAAAAGTACATTTATTACACACACTACTCAATACTACGTGTTAATTTACAAATATAAACATCAGGCAGATAGAAAAAATACATAGATGAAATTGCGTAATCCTAAGGGACATACAAACACATCAGCTAAGTCTATTGGCATGGTCAAAAGTTCAAGATCACCAAACCACGTGCAAAAAACACGATAATTTTACGAGGAAATGAAATAATCAATACCCGAGTGTAAATGCACTTATTAATGTTACTAAAGCATATGCACTTTCATCATTAATCACTGTCAACATAATTCTATCAATAAAGCATTTAAAAATGAACATCACTTGTCTGTGATTTTTATATACTTTCAAAACATGAAAATACAACCATAAAAACAACCCCTTGAGAGTATCACTTGTTGACCACATAACATGCTACCATAGATTTAGCTCCTAGAGGGTGTTGTACACATGTATCTTTCTCTAGACACCTTCAAGCCACATGAACTGTAGCCATATACTCAGTAGCAGCCTGTGGAGGGAGTTCCACGGGGCGGTGGGGCGGGGCTGGGAGGGACAGGAAACTACGGAATACAGGCGAACAGAGGTAAGTAAACAAATAAATAAATAATTCGAATTTTATTACGCGTGCTGCATTGCCAAAAGCGATGCAGGGCGCACAACAAAATTAGTTGTATTTATTTATTTGTTTACTTACCTCCTTTCGGACCTATTCCGTAGTTTACTACCCCCCTCACCCTGCCCCTCCCCCGCCCCGTGGAACTCCCTCCAAGGGCCCCTACTGCATATACTTATCCCGTTGAGAACACTGCACTCCCAGCTGCAGAGCACATGCTCATGAATGTCTAATGTTGTTTGCAAACTAGAGGGGCCTTGCACATTCCCTTTCTGCCTGAGGCCCCAAACATCCTAGAACTAACGCCTAATTGTATTTCAAAACCCCTCATTTATGTGGGCTGCTCAGAGCCCACACACACCGAGGTGGAAATCCATCCCCTCCAGGGGGTTCATCTCATCTTGTGTACACCATGTGACTCCAGCTCTTCACCAGGAGTACATGTGACGAGAGCTGAAATCATGTGGCACGTGGTGGCAGCATGTGATTTGGCATGTCCGAGGAACGTTTGTGATCATCAAGGCTTGTGCTTTTTCCAGCTGCCAAGTAAAGGTGTTACAGCCTTTTTAAACGAGGGGCATCAGCACCACTGAGAAAAGCACTACAAGTTCTCAGGCACCCAAAGCCCCAGCTATTGACAACAGGTATGAAGTCTGCCTGTGACCGGTTGGCATGTTTCAGGGTGGATTGTGTAGATTTGCAAACTGAAGTTATGCCATAGAGAAACTCTCTCTATCTTCTGGAGGTTGTCCTACCCTGCAATCACCTCATCCCTCCCCTCCCTACACTAGGTCTAATATTTCAAACTTGAAGCTAAACATTCAGTTGGCATACTAAAAAATGTAATTGTCTAATCAAGACGCTTCAAAGAAAGGGTAGCGGTATATTCTATAAGTGTAGAAAGTTATTTAATTAAGGCGAGACCAGCCATCATCACATTGTTAGTGTATTCACTTTGTATGAACCATTTGCATGCTCAATGATAATCTGGAAAAAATCTGTATCGCTCTCACCCTCCTCTGGTTGATCAAAGGTGGCACCGTCCTGTACAGCGAAGGGCTCACAAACAGATTCCTAACTTTGTAGGGTAGAGGCAAACCTACCGATGAGCTGACCGAAATCATGAGTCCAACTCATACATATGTACATGTTTACCTACACTTGGTCTAGAAGCCTCATATTTCGGAAAGAATTGAGACTGAGACACAATTCAGGCTGAGAGGCAAGCTCATGCTTTATTCATTGCACTATGATACAGAAGTACTCGCCAGAACAATCTTGGTGGCTAAGGAGATAAAACTCAAGGTAGGTTCTAGAGTATGATTCCCCGGTCATCCGGGTCACAATAATAGGTAATTAACATTAAGGGAACATTCATCCTCACCTGTACATTTGGCTGCATCAGCCCTCACTCTTACTTTGAAATAAATGATTATATTTCCCTGATATCTTCTACTGTCCACTTGGGACTGGAGCACCTCCACCCCTCCAAGAAGGCTTCAGTTGGGGGTCTGTGTTACCTCACTGTAGAGTTCTTATCAAGTCAGTCCTGTCTTCCTGCGAGGCCCACCCATCCAGGGACCTTCCAGCACAGGCCAAGCACAGCACACACGATCCATGTGCATGCTAAGCTGGCATGGATGGTGGAGAAATGTGACGGTCATTAATGGATATTTTAATGAGAAGTTCTTCTGTCTGTCCAAGGCTGGCAAGACTGATATCAGTCAAGTTTACTATACTAGCAGCTGTCTACTCCCTGATTTGAGACTGGCAACGTCTAGGACTAAAAAGTGACAAAATACTACTCGCGTGACAATCTCCCTGTTTACAGAATGTTTAATTCATAGCATGGGAACTGATATCTGCGGTGTTTCAGTAAAAAGCAATTTCACCATTTGGAAAAAAAATCCATGTGAAGATAACATGGGGTCAACATTGCGCACTGTATACACCCTCCAACCCTAAACCTGTAGGTTGTTCCTATAAACAATTTGCTGCTACAAAGATAAAAGCAATGGACTACAAAGACCATTAAATGGTTGTATGACGATCCATCGGAAACAAAGACCGCGCGGCAGTTTTCATCACGGTCACAACATCGCAACGGCAGTCACATCGGCAATTTTCTCATCGCACGTTGTTGCGACGCAAATGCGGGCATTTAATTGGTTAGCGTGTCACATCGGCGACTTTACATCGCCCGACATGACAACGCGATGTTCGAGCCCACACGTTTCAGACTGGACAATGGCTATGATTCTACAGACTGCACTGTCAATGTGTATTTGAGGGAGAAGTGAGTGCCTGACCCTCTCTTGCAATCCACAGCCTTCATCCTGAGCCGAATTCACTAATGTGCTTTTCTATCCGAAATCTTAGTTCTAGCAATGCCGTTCTACGACATACACTGTGCACCGCTGGGAAATCTATATCCCGGGCCTTTGAATAACACTGAGTTTAACAAACCATTAAGCACACACACGAGGAAATAAATACCTGACTGAAATATGCGGGATGTCAAATGTTTTGAATGGAAAACCGAGTTCAAGACATGGTTCTTCCTCTTATTTCCCTTTTCTCCCTCACACATGCACATTTAGTTGATGTTCGTTTTTAGCATCTACGTTTGGCAGATGTTATTCTTCTACATGTGACTCACTGTATACACCCTCCAACCCTAAACCTGTAGGTTGTTCCTATAAACAATTTGCTGCTACAAAGATAAAAGCAATGGACTACAAAGACCATTAAATGGTTGTATGACGATCCATCGGAAACAAAGACCGCGCGGCAGTTTTCATCACGGTCACAACATCGCAACGGCAGTCACATCGGCAATTTTCTCATCGCACGTTGTTGCGACGCAAATGCGGGCATTTAATTGGTTAGCGTGTCACATCGGCGACTTTACATCGCCCGACATGACAACGCGATGTTCGAGCCCACACGTTTCAGACTGGACAATGGCTATGATTCTACAGACTGCACTGTCAATGTGTATTTGAGGGAGAAGTGAGTGCCTGACCCTCTCTTGCAATCCACAGCCTTCATCCTGAGCCGAATTCACTAATGTGCTTTTCTATCCGAAATCTTAGTTCTAGCAATGCCGTTCTACGACATACACTGTGCACCGCTGGGAAATCTATATCCCGGGCCTTTGAATAACACTGAGTTTAACAAACCATTAAGCACACACACGAGGAAATAAATACCTGACTGAAATATGCGGGATGTCAAATGTTTTGAATGGAAAACCGAGTTCAAGACATGGTTCTTCCTCTTATTTCCCTTTTCTCCCTCACACATGCACATTTAGTTGATGTTCGTTTTTAGCATCTACGTTTGGCAGATGTTATTCTTCTACATGTGACTCATGAAAAAAAAATACCAGAGGAGTGTTCACCTTTCACCCGCCACCATTGAGGTTTTGCTCCAAACAGGACTTGCATCTGAAAACAATACGGCTACCTATAGGGAACTGTCTCCATCGTATCTTTACGTCTCCTGTGAAGAGGAGCGATAGAGAATAGCATGCAAAAAAAGAGGCGATATGTTACCCTGCGCACATCGTGCTCTCGAGACTGCTGGACCTCACGAGAAACAAAAAGGTAATGTTAACCTGACATAGCGCAGTAGCGCTAATGTTCTTCACACAGGACTTAAACAAATGCCCAGTATCAAAATGCACCGAAGGCAGACAATTTGTTTAAATACGTGCT
Source organism: Lissotriton helveticus (assembly GCF_964261635.1). Taxonomy (NCBI): domain Eukaryota; kingdom Metazoa; phylum Chordata; class Amphibia; order Caudata; family Salamandridae; genus Lissotriton; species Lissotriton helveticus. The sequence continues at coordinate 473,087,810 of NC_136073.1, read as the reverse complement.
AGTTCAGAAACCATTTGTGATGGTGCTGTGATTATTCTGAGAAATACTTTTCTTGGTCAGGCGAAAAAAAGGAAACTGTTCAGGATTGCTTTGTCAGTGCGCCTAATGTGCATTCGCCCATGTGCCGAAGGTTCCAATTTGATTGACGCTCAAGAAAATTATATTTCACAGTGTTCAGATGTGCATCACAAAGAGCAATGCTATGTTGCCGTGAGATGTCTCTGTCAGTTCGGACCCGTGAAGCATGGATAAATGACTCCCATGCATCCATCCACCCAACTATGCATCCATCCATACAGCCATCCATGCATCCATCCGCCATCCATTCATCCACCCATCCATGCATCCACCCATCCATGCATCCATCCATACAGCCATCCATTCAATCATCCGCCGTGCATGCATCCATCCATACAGCCATCCATTCATCCGCCATCCATGCATCCATCCATCCATCCGCCCACCCACCACACACTCATCATTATACGGTCCGCCATCATGCAGCCATTCATCCATCCGCCGCCATGCACCCATCCACACTTTTCCCCATCCATTCACCCAGCATCCATCCATGCATCCATCCACCCATCCATGCATCCATCCAGCCACCCGCCATCCATTCATCCGCCCGCCATCCATTCATCCACCCATCCATGCATCCATCCAGCCATTCATCATCCATTCATCCACCACACACACCCATGCACCCATCCTTCATTCATGCATCCATCCAGTAGTGATAGCCACTGTTTTTTTCATCCGCCATCCATTCATCCAGCCACCCATCAATATTGACATATGCGCCATTATAACATCCCCCATCAGCCATCCTTCCACCTGTAATGTTGGGGGCCCTGGGCCCTCATGCTGGACAGGACTGACGCAGACACAGTGGGTTACATGGTAGAACTGGCCCAGAGCACATGGGCTCGGCTCCTTTTATTAAAGCTGTCTCACCTGACCAGTGACATCAGTGGTGGGTGGGTGTTTAGTGTAGGGCATACAGAAACACTAGACTGCTGACTGTGACTCTGGGTCACTACATCCCTCCCAAACTTGGGGGAAAATGAAAACAAAGGAAAGTCCAACCTTTGGGAGAAAAATGCAGTTCGCAAAATCCCACGACAAAGTTCAAACCTGTGGGAAAGAAAATGTACATACAATATAACACTGGACTCTATGATTTGAAGTGAGTCTCTTTGGTGGATTGCAGGTCGCAGATGGTGTAGTTGCTGCATCCAGGACTCACGAGTCACTGTGGCATGGTTTGCCATTTTCGGCGGGTCCTATCTTCTGTCTGCGCCGCCTGGACGTTGTTCTCGGTCTTGCCTTTGCTTGGCACCACTGGTGACAGTTGGTAGTTAGAGAGAAGGGTGACATGATCTGAGTATTGTTTGTCTTCTCGGTTCTCCTCTTCAGTCCTGGTCCTTGGTGATGTCTCTGGGCAGGCTTCAAAGTATTTCTGGGCAGATGAAAGGAGTAGGTGCATACATCCCTCTCACTAGGATGTCCCTCTCGCCAGTGTTCTTCTCTCACAAGATATCCGGGAGGACCTCTTTGCCAGGCTTCCACTGGACTGGTGTTGTCGGTCATGGTGCTCCACCATAGCCTTCGGGCCATGAGCGGGGCGCTCCACGATCTTCACCGTTGTGTCCTAGTTCCACCTGAAGGTTACGCTGTTGACTCTTTTCTTGCACGCAAAGCTTTCCTCTCAGTGGGTTTTGCAGACGCACCGTTGTGGATCTGTCTCTCTTGCGGGACTTGCTGCCACCAGAGTCCCTTGAGGCCTTTGCTTCTTGGGCTGCCACGGGTTAGTGTGGAGTGGTCCGTTCCTCAGCCGGATGTGTGAGCACTCTTGCCAACCAATCTTCCGTTCAACCCCAAAGGTAGATTGCTGTCAACAGTCCAAACTTGCCCTCTTCTACGATCGCTACATGGATGGATGGCTTGTAGGTGGATATCTTTGACTTGTGCCACCGGTGTTCATGCCAGGCCTTGTTCTCTGTTGCACTCCGGTGTTCTGGTGCATGTCACCATCTTCTTCTGATGGGTGTGTGAGTTGACTGGTCACATCTCTTCTCTTCTTGTGATCTTCTAGTGGTACCGTGGCACTCACTACCCTTCTTCTCCTCCATTCCTTTCACAACATGGTCTGTCCTTTTTCTTGTCTTAACTACCCAGGCCATCTCCGTGTGGCGTGCCCTCCACACGTGTCTCCCTGGTTGCGTCCTGCCCTTAGGACACGCCTTCTCTTCTTCCGATGACCAAAACCAGGCATCGCACCTTTCTTCCTGTCGCTACTCCTTTACTTTGTGTCGGTGTTATCAGACCTCTTCTGGGTCCCATCCATGGACCACTTCTTGAACTTCACGTCGGTCTTCATGTCAGAATATTCAGTTACTTTAGCTTTGACCTTCTGGCGGGTCTTCGCAGTCGTGACCTTCTGGCAGGTCATCTTCTCCTTTTCTTTCCGGGCGACCAACTGACTGGTCATCTTCTCCTTTTCTTTCAGGGCGACCATCTGACTGGTCATCTTCTCCTTTTCTTTCCGGGCGACCATCTGACTGGTCATCTTCTCCTTTTCTTTCGGGCGACCAACTGACTGGTCCGCATCTGGCGGTGACTTTTTGGCAAGTCATCTTCGCTGTGACCTACTGACAGGTCTCCGAGGACGCGATCCCTGCGTTACTCGGTCGTGGTGGCGTGGTGTTCCTTCACTCCTTGCGCGGTCCTGCGCAATGCTGTGCTGTCCTGATGTGTGGAGTTCCTTCACTCCTTGCACGGTCCTGCGCAATGCTGCTCGGTCCTGAGGTGTGGAGTTCCTTCACTCCTTGCGCGTTCCTGCACAGTGCTGTTCTGTGGCGTTGGCGTGTCGCTGTGCAGCGTCACTCTGGCGTTCCTGATCCCTGGCGCTCCTGGCACGTTCCAGCACAATGCTGCGCTGTCCTGTCGTGCGGGTGTGGAGTTCCTGCACTCCTTGCGCGTTCCTGTGCGCTCCTGCGCTGTCTCCTGGCGCGTTCCTGAAGGTTTTGGCGCGTTCCTGCGCTATCTCCTGGCGTGTTCCTGAGTGTTATGGCGCGTTCCTGCGCTGACTCCTGAACACTTCTTGCGCTTCCTGGGGTGTACCTGCGATTGGTCAGTCTCCTTGGGTGTCTGCTAGGTAAGTGTCTTTCTTTGCTGCTGACAGTGTTCCCTTGGTTTGTTGCGGGCTTGTATATACTGATTCTCTGTCGGGTGTCCTCTGCGGGAAGTCTGCTGTCTTCTGGCGCACTTGGGGCTGCTAGGGCAAAGCTGCAGTATGCCTTTGGGTTGTCATGGGCTTGTTTGGTTCCTCATTTCTTACAGTGGGCGCAGTGATGCAGTTTGGCCACTAGATGGCTCTGCAGGCCAGGCAGCTCTCTGATTGATTCTGGTTTTACTCGTCCCGGCCGGGAGGCGAGGAGTAGGCTTTGGAGCAAAGAGGCAGGCCTGGCCAGGCCACGGGACCAGAGTTACCCAGGCAAGTGGAAAGGTCTTTGTGGTTTGCGGAGGTGCTGGCGCTCCTGTAGACACTCTGGGGCAATGTTAGCCGCGCTGCAGGCTGGGTGCTGTTTCTGTGCGGTGTCCGCTCATGCTCACACAGCTCTGCGGGGCTTTTCTCACACTCCTCCTTGCCTTCCCCCGCCGCGGCAGCTGCACACTCTTCATTTTGCTGTGCGCGCGTGGAGAGGGGGGGAGGGGGAAGAGGCGCTGTAACGGCACCACACACTGCTTGCACCGAGGCGGTGCAGAGGTCCTTCGCCTCGCGGGTGGGCTCCGCTTACTATATCGGTGTCCCGCAGCTCCTCACACGCTGAGGGCACTCCCGTTGAAAGTTTGTTCGCACCACAGCCTTTCCTCAGTTTTGGTGGGCGGGGGCAAAGCTACCGTCGGGGCACTCGCGCTTCGGCGCTCCTTTGCCGCAGTCCTTCCCGTGCCTGTGGGGCGATGTGGAGGGCTCGTGTTGCTGCGGGTGGGCTCCGCTCGAGCTCCTGGTGCTCCTTTGGGGGTCCGTCACCCCGCCGCCACAGCCTCAATCACGCGCGGGACAGGGGTCGTGTTAGCAGGCCGCGGGTGGGCACCGCTTGGCTTCTCTTTCACGCTCTCTCACCCTCGCAGCGGCAGCCGCGCTCCACACATGCTGCCCTGCGGGGGGGGGGGAAAGGTAGGAGACGCTGCAGGCAGGCCGCGGGTGGGCTCCGCCGGCGCTGCTTTATTGGAAATTTAATGTGGCTGCAATTACGCCCGGCGAGGCTCGCTGGTCATGCGGGTGCGCTCCGCAAGTGTTCAGTCATGAGGGGGGTCGCTTAAGGCTCACGCGACCCCCGAGGCTTCTTCAGTGCCCGGGCTTACCTCCGGCCGACGGGCCTGTTCGACCACGCGGGTGGGCTCCGCGTTGGTCTCAGCATACGTGGGCACATTCGCGGCCGACGCGGGTGGGCTCCGGTCGGTCCGCACTTTTCTTCAAGCTCACTTGCGGCCGGTACAGGTGGGCTCTGGCCGGTCCGCTTATCCTCTTTGGGCACCGCCACGACAGGGCGGCATTCAGAAGGCTGGAGAGGTGCGGGGTGGACTCCCGGTCACCTCCTCCTTCTCCAGGCCCAGGGCTCGACACACGCTTCGTGGGCCTCTCGGCGGCCAGCGCCGCTTCCCCGGGAGGGTGCCCTGCACATGGGCACTTCCCTTCTTCTTTCCGGGGTTTTTCTTTTATCTGCGGCACGCGTGGCTAGCGTCCGCCCTCCTCGTCGCCAATGTAATGTTGGGGGCCCTGGGCCCTCATGCTGGACAGGACTGACACAGACACAGTGGGTTACATGGTAGAACTGGCCCAAAGCACATGGGCTCGGCCCCTTTTATTAAAGCTGTCTCACCTGACCAGTGACATCAGTGGTGGGTGGGTGTTTAGTGTAGGGCATACAGAAACACTAGACTGCTGACTGTGACTCTGGGTCACTACACCACCCATCCTTAATTCATGCATCCATCCACCCACTTGTGATAGCGACTGTTTTTTTTAAAATTTGCATCTGCGCCATTATAACATATGTAGGCTGTGAATACGCTTGATAATAACAACGTTTCTGTTGCGATTGTGTTGCCCAACAAGATTGTAGCCAGCATATCAGACCGTTTCTGTTCTGCATTTTTATAAAGTGGGGCATGTACGTGACATTGTAATGGCATAATTTTTTTAAGTTGTCTCAGCCCGTCTATTGCAAAAGAGGCTATAATTTTTTTAAGTTGTCTCAGCCCGTTAATTGCAAAATGGGCTATATGTTGCTGTACCTCACGAGAAACAAAAAAACGTAATGTTAACCTGACATAACACAGTAGCTCTATTGTTCTTCACATAGGACGTAAACAAATGCCCAGAAACCATTAAAATGCACCGAAGGCAGACCATTTGTTTAAATACGTGGTAGTTCAGAAACCATTTGTGATGGTGCTGTGATTATTCCGAGGTTTTTCACACAGGACGTAAACGAATGCCCAGTATCTAAATAACGTGCTAGCTATTATTCCGAGTAATGGCATCTTAACATCGCATGCGATGTTAATGCCATCGCGCTGTTGTGGCATGCGGACTAAAAGGCTGCGATGTCAACGACCATGCGATGTAAAAGTTGCGGTGCGATAGCACCGCGATGTATTTACATCGATGTAATTGGTGTTTCCCCCATTAAATTATAGCCACTCTTGAGTGTTTGCTATAAATATATTTAGCTGCTGAATTCGTGACTGAACCCAACCACCATCAATCTGACGTGTGCACTTGCAGGACAGCCACTTGGACCTGGGCGAGTTGGGCACTCAGAGGACACTTGGCCAATTTTTACTATTTTTCCACTTTCCATTGACTTGCAAGTCAACACCTTTTGCAGTTTGGTGTTGGTATGATAGATTAGATTAAAGCTTATAAAGCTCCTGGTTAATCCAACGTAGTGTCCCCACGCTAAGACATCTCAATCTTTACAGAAAAGCCATATCCAGAGATTAACACCTGTCCCCTGAAGGTGACTGAAAGAACCATGTCTTAAATTTTCTATGAAACAGCACTTCTGAGGGTTGCATCCTCAGCTCCAATGGCAGTGGATTCCAGGCTTTAGCTGCTAAAAAGCTAAAAGATCTGCTTCCTAAACAGGCCTTTTGAATTTTTGGCACTATCAACTTGGCGGTGCACATGGACCTAAGGCTGCGGATAGGTCTGTAAGGGGTGAAAATAACTAGGTCCATTCTCATTCAGAATCCTATGGCAAAACATTGAGCTTTAAAAGTAACTCTGTACTGCACTGGTAGCCAATGTAATTCCCTCAGGACCGTTCCCACCGGGGTTCATCTCGAGATGTTCAATATCATCCGCGCAACCAATAATTCTTAACGTTTGAATGCTATATCCAGTTCAAACAACTCGTGTTCTGGTTCCGGTTTGTTTGCTTCATGCTGCACCTCACACATATTCTCTGACGATTACCTTGCTGCTGAGGTGAATCAAGTCTACCATTATCGGAACCTCTTTGATCTGGTAGATTCTTAGGCAGAGTAGGAACTCAGTCACAGCTCACTTAAGGATCATAGTGTATGTGTTTCTGAGAGAGAGAAAAAGACAGAAACGCCTACTCCTGGAAGTACCAGAGTTCCCGAGACTGAACTCAACCGACATGTCCATGGCATATGTTGGAGGACAGTCACCCAGAATCAGCCTTTCTACTGCTCAGTATGGAGACCCCAGGCTCCACACCGTGAGGTTAGGGTCTGATTGGGACGGAAAATAGCCCCGGACACCAAAATAAAAGTGGCCCCATTAGCAAACCAGGTAGCTAAAAGAGAGGCCCACATTGGCAAATTAGGCCTGTTTTGAATTTGACACACTGTATGGGTATTTTACAGGGCATGGGAGACTGACTGCGTTTCTGTTTGCTGCAGATAGTGATTGCTGTAATAACAAAGAAATCAACAGTAAAAACCGACTATAAAACAGGCCCGCAAACCGCTAAAAAAACAGCCCACACACCAATCTGTCAGACCAGCCCATCAGGCCAGCCTGATTACTCTTTGCCAGGTTAATCAAGAAATAGCAAGCTACCCCGGCATGCATCTAGCATTTTATTTGGACACCCACGGGTAGTTGTGCGCTCTATAAATTGTTTAAATAAATAAAATAAATAAATATATAAAGCAGCTGCAGGACACATTTTATTTAAAGGAGTTTGCTATTAATACCCAATATATGAATATGGAGAGCCACTTTTACATGATGGATTGATTTGCCCATTTTGGACTGTTCCCATTACACTTGCTCACCCTCCTTCTCCTCTCAATTTCCTATCTCACTATTCCACTTACATCACTATTCCCTCTTATATTGTTAAATCTTAATGTATAGATCTGATACGCTTTGACGCTTCTACTATTTAAAATCAAATTAAGCTTATTTGCTTCGCTTTGTTCACTTTCATCCCGTTTAAGTCCTTGACCCACACAACCTATCCCACGACGACCCTCGGCACCCACACTGATACCTCTCTCCACACGTAACATGGAACCCTTAGGCACATATACTTTCAATATCATTTACCCTCCACACCTCTCACAAAAAGCCTCTAAACGCTTCAAGCATAACTCCCTAAAACTGCACCCTGAAACCCTCTTCGCTGACCCTTACTTCTCTCAGCACAACGGTTACATTACAACTGACATCATAACTGACATCATTTTCTACACCAAAGGCAGAGCCCAATGGCGTAAAGCATTCCTAACACTACTTTTGATCTCCTCCACCAGAAAATCCCCACATGGGCTAGCAATCACTATTTCACCATCACAGTTCTTCCAAGCTACAGCAACAATTTCTATCTACAATAATGGCACTATCCTCATGCAATCCACGAATCACAATCTAAATTTACTAGAGAAGGTCTTCCCCATCATTAAAGATCATATATGCAATCCCCTTTCCTCTACCCAACACTCCCCCCTACCCAATCCACCCTTTCTGCCAACACATATATCGCCCCCTCAACATCCCCATCATCCACTCTCCGGTCACCTCTTCCCCACCCTCCCCAGGCATCGCATCCACCCGCCCCTACCTCCCATACTACCCTCTCCCCATACACACTCCACCCCATCGTTATCTACCAACCCACAGCTCAACCTTCACTTCCCACCCAACCCCTTACGCCTCATCCATCAACACACTCAAACACACCCCGACCTCACTACAAAGATCGAATGCGGGCACACACATCGTCTTCCCCCCACACCGATCCCGAACGCGTTCCCCCTCCTGACCTCTCTAACTCTCCCAGCTCCACCCACTACTGCTACTCACCAACAACAATCCTCCCCATCACCTATGGTACCCGTACTAATTGTCCCTCCACCCACCCATACAACATCATCCACTACTCTACTTGGGCCCTCCCAGGTTACGGCACTACCCTACTCATGCGTATCTCAATCTTCCACTCCAACAACATCCGCCCCTGATACCACGATGGATGAACTATCACATACGTTTACCTCACGCACAACGGAAAGCATCAGTCTCAATAGGATTATGTCTGAACTCCTACTAATCAAAGAAGAACTCCACACTGTCAAAAAGATGATTGCCTGACAACCAATGCATTCCAGATCGGCGTACATGGCTAGATCAGGTTACCCCCCTATTCACCGCCCACACACCACAATGCACAATCACCTCTCATGGAACTCCATCCCATCCCCCAATCTCCCCTCCCGCCCTATCCGATACACTAACCCATTCTCGGAGAATGATATTCGCTCCCTCCTACTCTCCTACAATCCCCTTCTCATCTCCCCTAGCGCCGCGACACATACGATTAGGGCTATCACCTCTAATCCACACAGACCCGCCACTCACAACTATAGAGGAATCATTGATAATAACCTTAGAAGAATCACACTCACACTTGATCGACACCCCTTCTCAAATGCACCCTCCTGAACTGTAGATCGGCCGCTAGACACGCAGTAGATGTCGCCTCAAAAAAAAAGGTCCCACATCTCCCCTGACCTAAAAGCTTTGAACTGGCTACCATGGGAAGCCAGAATTCACCTAAAAATAGCATGCATGATCCACAAAGCCATTCACCATAAAGCACCCAGTTATCTCTCTCGGAAACTATCTATCTCTGGTGGCAAGAGATCCACAAGAAGTGCAGAAAGCCTATTACTGAAACCACACAGATTTAATAAGGCGAAAACTTACAAACGCTCCTTCTCAGGGATGGCTCCTAGGATTTGGAACGCACTACCCCAGGAACCAGACTTACCACATCTACTGCACTGTTCAAATAGGAAGTAAAGGCGATTCTCATGGAAAAATTCACATGAACTTCACTGAAGGACATGACCTATAGAGATGCAAACAGACATTCTACATGACACCTAGGCTCTCCCGTTCCGCACCTTTCTCTGTCTCCTACTTTGCACAACGTAGGATCCAGTGTTGATCTACCTCTCTCGTTTGTTATATTTATGCACACTATGTACATACTTATTTGTATTTTGTATTGTGTTGTATAACTCTCACTGCTTGATATACATTGGTATTTTGTATTGTGTTGTTTAATTTTCACTGCTTGTAAAGCGCTCTGATACCCGCAAGGGTCTGGTTCGCGCTCTATAAAACTTTCAAAATAAATAAAATAAAAAGAGTGCATTCATGTGGCTCTTTATAACAGGCATGAGCAAAAGGGAGGACACTTGCATATGTACAAATCTCTTTGATGCATGTTACACACAAAAAGGAATGAGATAAAGAGACAAAAGTAAGGGGCATGTCTGCTTCTCAGAGAGTTTTTTACTCCGTTGAACTGAGTGCATAAATAGTAAAAACATTTTTTTTTTAAAGAGCAGGGGCCCAACATTGTTCTTAAGAGTCTACAGTTGGTACAGCCAAATGCCAGGGTTGCCAAATACCAGAGCTGCCTAATACCAAGGCTGTTTAGCTTTGTTTTCACCTTATGTCTCTTCCACCTTCATACACCTCCTCTTTTTCTCAATCTTGCATGTCTTTTTTAGATCTGGCTTTAGCTGTACGTTGCTGTTGTTAAGGACATATTGTCTACAATAAAATATACTGCCAGTGTACTTTCAGTGAGCGTACTGCTTATCATTGGTTGGCTTTCTTGTTAATCTCATTATCTTGCTTTCCTTTCTCCTGCGTTTGTCCATTTCCTGTAGCTCTGCCGTGTTAGAAATCTTTTTGATTGGGTGTCTTATATCTATCCAGGGCTCACAGCAAGAAACGACTTTTACCATTGGTTCCAGCAAGTACATGTAGTTTCTTGCTTTCATCCACTGGCCTCTGAGTGGTGCTTTCTCTTTCCCATCCCCACCCTGCACTCTCTTTCCTTACCTCTCAGCTTTCTGCATAATTGTTTTTTATTTGTTATAACACCTTCCATTGCTTCCCCACCCTTTAATGCTCACCTCTGTAAAGGGTTTTCTTGCTCTCCCTCATTGACCCATTTTCTTTTTAATCTATTTTTTTGTTTTTCTTTATAAGAGAGTTCGGCAGCTGCGCTTTGCTGCCGGGCCACTCCTTGCTGCACTGTCCTTCTGTTCGCCTGTTTACTGCTCTAAGATTGTCGCTGCAAATTAGAAACAATAAATTAAAAAAATACAATGCCTGCTGCATCATGATGTATTTAAGTGCATTTTTCCTTCGTCCCTCTCGTTGTGATGACTTACTCATTGAGGCCCCTGTGCCTCCAATCACAATCCTTTCCCACATATAAAAATCCCCTCTTTCCTTACTTCCGGTTCCTTTTTTGTGCTCCAACAAATCCATGAGCAGTCGCTGTGGACATGCTGCAGCAACTTTCAAAGGCTCCTTCAGGCCGCGCAGGGACGTCAGGTTCGGTAGAACGCGCGAGCCTGTTTCATGGCGGCATGCGCACTGGCTTATTTTGGCAATTTCTATGGCATGAGGAATACAGCGCGAGCTTGCTGAGTTACTGTGAGGGAGGAGAGGCTGGCTACATTGCCATAGTCTGTGCCTCCTCTCCCTTCTTGGACAACCAGAGGCCTGCTGTGCTTGCCCCCATGCCGGCTAGATGGCGTTTCTTGGTTGCTGGGGCACAGAAGGGTCCTCGGCAACCAACAACTCAGGACGTTCTGGGGATATTTCCTATGCTTTCGCCTGACTGGAGGGATGCGGTGCCTTCCTCTGGCCAGGGTGGTCTGGCTGGGTGTGTTTGGGGTGCCGAGGTTGGGGTGCACCTCTGCTACCAGCTGTTTGGCCCGTGGGGCTCACTGTGTTGTGCTAGGGTGGTGCAATAGCTCGATGAGCTGTACATATGTAGCTGTGTATTTGGGCTCACAGTTTGGCCCTAGTCAAATGCAATGTGATGAGTTTTGAAACAGGTGAATGCAGTTGCTCTTGATTTTGGCCGCTCTCCGGTCACTCTGGCATGTTGTGCAGCATTGCTGATTGGTTGTCCTTTTGTACTTTCACCTGTATGTGCCATTTGTCACTGTAGCAGGATGTCTCCCCCACGTCTCTTGACTGTTACTCCAAGTCTGTAGACAATGTCTATCAAGGGCCTGTTTGAGGATACTGGCTCTCATTGCATTCATTCACTGCCATGAGTCGCTCAGGCTTGTTGACATGCTGCCTGGCCGTGGCACATGGGATGTCATATCCATGGGTAGCGAAGAGTTGATTGTGGCCTGTCTGTGAGATTGGGCAGGTTTTTTGCATTTGGATTCTTATGTTGATGTTCTTTTCAGGTTTGCAGGCTTGTCGTCTACATTGAGGTGTATGCGGGCTGGAGCAGCAACAGTGGTCCTGGCTCTATAGTACATCTTTTTTCCTGCTTGCGATGCAGCAGGATAGGGTGGCTGACTTCCAGTGTTCCCCGGGCTGCTGGATGCCTGTGGTGAATGCCAAGGAAGGAACTTGTGTCTGGATTTCACCTACTTTGCCACGCTTCCAAGTTGTCTGCTTAGCTGGGTCAGTGGTGGTGGGGGGCTAGCAATGGGTGTCTCAGAACACAGCTGTGCTCCTGCGGGGATCACTGTTGTGTAAGGCGATGACAGCTGTGGGTTGTTGCACAGTGCTCTTGTGGATATTCTGAGTGCAACTATATTGGAATGGAGTGGGGTGACCTGCTGCTGGGAGTGATTGCTCTAAGATGCAGTCTCTTGCCTCTGGTCTCAGTGTCATTTCTGCGATGCTTTTGGTTGTTTTGGAGGTTATTTACCCCCATTGATGAGGCATTGGTCACTGTCTCCGGATTCACCTGTGCATTTATAAGGTGTGATGCTGTTGCCGTGTTCCGTCCAGATTGGCGCCATCTTGGCCCCTCTTGTTGGCTGTTTCTCATTGATTGCATGGGGTTGTTGCCCTCAGATCATATGGGTCACAGGGTGGATGGTTGCATGACGGATTCTGGCATGGCCTCTACTTTGATGATCAAGGCAACATCACATGGGCATTGTTGGGTCAATCCTCGGGGAAGGGTTTTGTGGCTCTGACGGAGGCTATGCTGGAGGGGTGAGTGTGTTGGATTTCCAGGGGGGATGTTCAACAAGTTGATTTCCTAGCTATTGTGTTGGCAGTTATTGTTAAGGGCATCCGTGGTGTCCTCTTGTGCTTTCATGGCCTGACATTTCTTCTGGTTGCAGGACTGCTAGGCGGTTCTGGCTGACCATGCTCATTTCTCTGCTTGCCGTTGAGGGTGGAAGCTGTTCAGCGAATGGTTGGATGATCTACCCGCCCGTCCTTCGCGGACAGGTTATACGCCTGGTTCTGCAGGTCCTGTTCCAGCACTTCTACTAAGCCTTGGTTTTGCTCAGATGCCAGGGAGCCCAGGGGTCCTCTCGTGGGGACAGCCATTCCTATTCCTTATTTAGGGGTCGGTCTCTGCCAGGTGGGATGGGTGGCAGGATGTCTCCCACACTGTGGGTCCCTAGGGTAGTGCTCGTGGCTTGGGCTGTCTGGTGGGCACATGGCCTGTGGGTGGTCAGAAACTGCGTTCCTTCCAGCACGGGTATTTTGCTTTCCATCTAGTGGGTGTGGAGCTTTGTTCAAAGCAGCTAGCTCATTGTTTTCATCTTCCTTCCTCCAGTTAGGGGGTGCTTCCCTGCTCTCATCCCAAGGTGAGTCGTCCTGTTCTGCTGGTTTAGAGCGGTTGAGGGGTATATTCTGTTGTTTTCCTGGTACTGAAAATATCGGGGTATTTTGACCAGTGTTGCTGCTGTGGTACCTCATCTGATTGGTGGCATCCTTTCCATTTGAATTCTGTCCTTACAGCAGCTCCTTCCCTTATTGTCTTCTGGGGTCTTCAGGCTACAGTTTTCTCTGCATGTTGCATTTCTACGCATTTACGTTTATCCGTGTCTTCAGTGGTTTTCTGAGTCTCACTGTGAGGTTGAGATTTTCCATTTGCTGCTCCTGCTGTTCAGCCTGTGTACCAATCCATGTTTTTTTTTCCATAGTGTAGGCTCCCCTCTTGGCTGTTCTTTGTCTGCTGGGGATTTCCTTCTTCCTATTTCTAGAAAGCTGTTGGTCAAGAGGGCTTCTTTTGCCCTGACTTGTTACATGTGCTGACAGTGCTGGGTGGCTTCATGTTGCAGGGGTTTTCAACCTCTGTCTCCTTCTCTGTGCAGGTGTCTGGGAGGTTTCTGCCAGTCTGGGGTTGTGTCCATTTTGGGATTAGCAGCTTGTTTTGCAGACTCTCTGGTGTACACCGTTTGAGCTCTTGGCATCTGTGGGGTCCCGTCTTCTGGCATTGATTATGTTCTTTCTGGTGGCGGTACCGTCTGCTCGCTGCCTGGGTGAACTTGTCTCGTTGTCTTGTTGATCGCCTTCCTTGTGGGAATTTGAAGACATGATTGTATTTTGGGCCCTAGCTGCGTGCCCACAGTGACTTCTTTGTTTCATTACCAACAGGTGGCGTGTCTTCTGCTGTTTTTTCCCCAGATTTTCAGTCTCCTGGACAGGTGACACTTCATTCAGTTGATGGGAGGAAGGCAGTTCTGCCCTTCCTGGACCATGTGCAAGTGTTCTGGGTCTCCTCTGATTTGTTTTTGTGCACTTGGTCCCACTCGTAGGGAGGAAGGGGGGGCCGGGTGATCAGCCTGCGGCTCAACCCTTGAGCTTGTGCTTCGGGTCATGATTCTACATGTATTTCAGCAGTTTGGTCTATCTTCTTGTCTGAGGATACAGGGGAGGTCTACTTGGAATATGTCTGCTTCCATTGCTGAGGTGCTTGGCGTTTCTTTGCTGGTATTCTGTCAGCCTGCTACATGGGTGTTCCTTCTACCTTTGGGTCTCCTTATCGGGTGGTCCAGGGTCCTGCGGTTCTGGTTTTGTTGGGTTCCACAGTGCTGGCTTGCGTGTTGTACATAGATGTTTGCCTGTGGCTTGAACCTATGTTTGCATTTTCTGTGCAGTTGCCCATGCCCACTTTTTGGCTTGGGTACATCTCAATGAGTGAGTCATCACAACGAGAGGGACAAGGGGTAATGAGAATGGATACTTACCTTTTAATAGCATTACTCTGAGTCCTTTGTTCACCATGATTACGCAGGCCCTCTCTCCCACCCTTTTTGGTCAGTCCAACTGTGTGGCATTTCGGCTTGGTAAGGAACAGGAAATAAGGAGGGGGGAGGGAATTTATACGTGGGAAAGGGTTGTGATGGGAGGCGCAGGGGCCTCAAAGAGATAGTCATCACAGCGAGAAAAGTACTAGGAGCAATGCTATTACCAGTAAGTAATCACCACATTCTTGGTGAAACATGTGCCCATACATACATCATGGACGTACATTGGTCTTCATTATGGGAATGGGAGCAGGCAGGGATCCACATGCTAGGGGATTTATACGAAGATGGAGTGCTGTATTCTTATCCAATATTGCAGGAGAGGTTTGATCTTCCTTGGGGAGATTTTCTGATACATGCGGCCCTAGTGCGAGCAGTCCAAAAGCATTGGAAGGGGTGACTGCTAGAACCTGAAATACCGAAAGCGTGTCAGTATGTGGTGATGGCAGCAGGCACATTCAAAGCAGTTACATGCCTATACTCGAGCATGTTGAATGAGGGTTTAGTCCCGTTAGATACGCTGCATCTGAAATGGGAGGTGAGCACGGGGAAGCTCATATCGGAGACCACATGGGGACACATCCTATGTAGGGCGTAGAAGGGCACCAGGAATGCACGTTTCCAACGAGTGCATTTCTTCATAGTACATAGGGTTAGGTTAGGTTAAAGCAAGCTTTATTTCGATATATTTCACATATCTTAAAAAGCATTACAAAACATTAAAAACAGTGGAAAGTACATTACATTGTTAAAAACATACATTTCATATTTAAAAAAGCAAGGGATTTCACATGAATCCAGACTAAAATAAATATTTATGTTAGACACAAAAGCCTAGCGGATCTAACTCGCCATGCCCAGCCAAGAAATCTGGCCAGGGCACAAGCAAACAAGGGACAAGTGTCTGATCTTAAAAGTTGTAGGGCCTCCTTATGTGATCTAGTACCAAGGCTCCTACAGAGTGGCTTCAGCCATTTGCAGCGTGGAGCAGCATAGGCCGGACATTCGAACAGTAGGTGGGGAACGGACTCAGGCCTGTTCGGGCAGAAGGGGCAAAAAGGAATTGTCTGTGCCGGAACCTTCCAGCTAGCAGTCAGTGTCCCCACTGGCAATAAGCCCACCCTGAATTTAAAGAATAATGCCCTATCCCAGGTTTTTATAACCATATCCAGGTACGGTTCGCAAAAAGGGACCTCCTTAACCATCAAGAAGTCTACAGTTGTTCTGCACAGGTTGGCCTTGCTATTTCTGCCATCAGTCACCCAGGTCCAATATAACTTCTTCAGGATCATCTTGGGCGGGGCAGATCTGTTTAACCAGGCATCTTCAAGGCCCAGGTCTAAAAGAAGGCGCTTAACTTCCTTTAGCCAACGAACCTTGTGCCAACCAGGTGTTAAAAGAAGTTCTCTTAAGCCTTCGGCATAACTAGACAATTCTGGGATCCTCCAGATGCGTGCCCATAGAAGGAGGGGGCGCAACTTCGCCAGGTCGCTAATTGGGCGAGTGCCAGCATCTAGAAGGAGCGGGAGAGATGGTATACTATATGGTAGGCCCATGAGGTCTGTATGAAATATGTTTTCTGAACGAGTCAAGAAATCTACATTCTGCACGCCCCATAGTTCTGACCCATACAGGGCTGCACTCACCCCTCTTGCCCTGTAGATGTCCAATACAGGAGCAATAGGTTTAAGTGAGGAGGCTCGTTGTTCTTTAAGAAGGGCCCCCACCACCCTCTTGTGGGTCAACAACATCTTCTGATGGTGGGGTTTCCAGCTCATGGAGTCACATAGGCGAATGCCTAGGTAATCAAACTCTTTTACCCTCTTGAGTGGGACAGAGTCCAAGGAGGGTGGGTTGACAGTCTTCCTCGGGGGGTTTAAGACCAGGAACTTGGTTTTACCTACATTGATAGCAAGTCCCCTGCAATCACAAAAGTTCTTAAAGTTGGTAAGGAGACATTGCAGGCCTACTGGAGTTTTTGAGATCAGGAGGGTGTCATCTGCAAATAGGAGGGTAAGTATTTTCCTACCAGCCAGGGAAGGTGCATCTGCTGGATGTTTAAGTAAATGCTCCACCACTCCGTTAACATATAATGGGAACAGAGTGGGGGCTAGCACACAACCCTGGCGCACACCCCTATTTACAGGAATAAGTGATGTTTTTTGTCCCTGGTCACCCCACCTGATCTGAGCAAAATTATCCTCATGCAGCTTAATGAGCAAATTAAGTAAATATGGAGGAATTCCCAGTTCATCTAGGACACTCCAGAGTTGGCCACGTGGGACCAGGTCAAAGGCAGTCCGTAAGTCTATAAATGCCAGGTACAGACTGCCCTTGCCCAGTACAACCACTTTCCAGTAGATCATTAGTAACCGGAATGTCTGTTCAATGGTCCCCATGCCAGTTCTAAAACCCGCCTGGTAATCTGAGAGTATTTCCTTTTCCTCAACCCATTGTAAAACCCTTCCTAAGACTACCTTACCAGCCACCTTCTGGGTGGAATCTAACAGGTCGATAGGGCGATAGTTAGCGGGGTCGTCCCGACTTCCTTTCTTAAAAATCGGGACGACCTCCGCGCCTTTCCATGAGTCCGGGAAACACTCACCATGCAAGCCAGCATTCAAGAGGGAAGCAATGAGTCTGCCTCACTCTTCTGGGTTAACCCGAAGTAGATCGCCTGGGAGACCATCAGGTCCCGCAGCCTTATTTGGAACCAGGCACTTAATTGCTCCCTCTACTTCCTTGGGCAGAAAGTGACTATCCTCAATGTGGTCAGTACATTTAGTAAGGGGCTGGCTCATCAGGCTAACAGAGGGATCCGCAGATAAAGAATAGAGCTGGGAAAAGTGGGTAAACCACGCCTCACCAGTTATATTACATGTTAGTAGAGAATCTGTGGATTTGTCCCTAGCCCTCAGCAATTCCCAAAAACCCTTCGAGTCTTTCCTAGAGCTAGCCACCTTTAGGTCGTTCCAAAACTGGGTTTCATGCTCAGCCCTTGCCGTAACTAGAGCCCTTTTGTATATTTTCCTAGCAAGGCTAATCTGAGCGCCATCCTTAGCCTTCACTGCTTTGATTAGCTCCCGTTTGGACGAGCGGCAGGCAGAGGAGAACAAACTCGCGCTGTCCTTAGGTACAGCTCTTGTCTTATCCCTCATACCAGCTGGGTGGACAGTAAACAATTCACCTAATGCATGGGTAGTTTCTGAAAACAAAATTGGGACATCATGCTTACTGAGGCCCGAAGAGTCTAAATGTGACATCACATTGGACATTATGGACTTTACTTCTGAGATCTTAGCCTCATTAGCAGCGATTTTGTTCCACTTCAGCCGCCTGCCACAATTAGATGGGCGTACTTCATGCGTTGTTTTCCAAGAATGCGAGGGTGGATCTGGAGTCATACCCTTCCAAGGGGAGGACAAAGTTAAAGCTAGAGGATTGTGGTCACTATCAGTAGACGGCAAGATCACCATATCTATCAGATGAGCCCAGAGCCTATAATTCAAGAATATGTAATCAATCCGTGAGGAGTAACCCACCCTTATGTATGTGTGTGCCACAAGGGAGTCGGATTTAGATCTGCCATTGGTTGCCCTAAGACCAAATTCCAAACAGAGGGCATTAAGATCTATGGCACTTTGGGTCCAGCTTCTGATAGGTGTGAGAGTGAGCGGGGGAATACCTCTCCTAGCATCATCTTCCCTGATGCCTAATATATCCTCACGGGCAAGAGGTTTGAAGGAACAGTTAAGATCCCCAGCTAGTAGAACAAAAGAGTCAGTATTACAGGAACCAAGTTCCTCCTCGATTCCTGTAAGTGACAGCGTAGAAGCACCACCCCTTGCCCCTCTTACATAAATGTTAAAAACTTCAAGCTTCTTCCCCCAAGAGCCTTTTATTAATACTCTCTGCAGGTCAGGTGATTTTGTTGGTATGGTCCTGATATTTAAACCCAGGGAGATGCTAACCCAGATTAAGAGGCCGCCAGACGGCGGCCTTTACTACCAGGTGGTTGTGCCGCGGGCACAAAGTGGGTGGAGTAACACACCTTGTAGCATGGTTCCAGGCACCATGTTTCCTGGAAGAGACAAATCCCGAAGGATTCAACAAATGAATTCCAATCGGGTAAGTCGATGTTCCGTGCAAGGCCCGCTACATTCCAACTAAGCACCTTCAGCGCTGAACTACCAACATCCCCCGACCCTAGCATAAAGGTAGACATAAGGGGATCAGGAGTGATGCTAGGCTTCCTAGCCATGGGCAACGGCAGTAAATCCGCCTCAGTTACCCCCGAGAAGAGATGTATAATCTCCGCCCCTGAGGATGTAGTTACAGAGGAATCAAGGACAAAGCCAACATTGTTTTTATGGTGGATTACTGCATCCGGTGACAATAATATCGGGGGAATCTGGGACAGGATGCCTGGAACAAAAGCCGCCCTTTGGATAGGAAAGTTCAACACACCCTGCTCAATTGGAGCCTCCAGGAGTATTTTGTCGATTGGGTCTATTGTAACTGGGTAGGATCCAAAACTCTAGTAGCTATCCTTCCTGTGTCCCTTTCCATATTTACAGGTGGACTACTCCTACCTATATTACACTTGATGGGCATAAATTCAGTGTTCGACAAGGGCGGTATATCTTTAACGTCAGTTGGGGGTGCCAGTAACATAAGGAGTCAATCTACCTCTTCTAGGCAGCCAAACCTATTAAAGGTTGGTACCCCATTCCGCCATCTATTTGTGCCTTGCCAACAATCTCTGTCACCTCCCCGAGCAGGATGTCTGGCCAATAGCCAGTCCCCCCCGTAATTTATGGTAGGCCGAGGGGGATAGAAAAATGTTAGTGGTCTAACTACGATGGAAGAGTTCTCGCCACAAGTATTCCAAGAACATAGGTGTTGTGCCGTATGTGGATCTTCAAATGAGACTACAATGCAGTCACCAGGAATGGTTTTGGATGATGGGCCTATCCAGGGAACCCTTCGCACCATCGCGATTTTGCTTCTCAGATGGTTGGGAAGCGGTCTATTTACATTCAGCCAATGGATGACCTTGTTTTTAAGAGACCAAAAATGTTCTTGATGGTGGGTCCCAACTGTGGGTACTCCAGCTAGCACCACCACATATGGCCTTACATCTGGGGGGAGATCTATATAACCCCCACGAAAGTTCTCTATGATTTGTGGCCCCTGCGAGGTGGTTCGATGTGCCTTAGTTTCTTTCGTCAACGGGGCAATAATTTCTTTATGTGGTGGTATTGGTTGTGGAGGGAGTTGTTTCAATATCTTCGGTGTGGATTTAGTGACTTTATGGTCGTAGGCCTTCGTACGTGGCTTGGGTATTGGTTTAATTGGGGGCGGTACTATTGTGGTAATGGTAGGTGCCATTGCAATTTTGTCATCTTCCAATGGAATATTGATTTTATTTTCCTTAAAACTAAGGCTTGCTAGAGTTAGAATACTCTTTTCTACCTCTAAAAGATGGTTTTCTATGCGTGAGAGCCTCAGTTGTAGGGGGGTTAGAAGCTTTTTTAGAGTCTCCCATACTATTTGTAAAAATTCCTCATCTTTTCCCTCTATCTCGCCTGGGGGTACCCCATTCTTTACAGCACCTTGATATTGATCATTATCCCCCTCTATAATATCTATCTTGGTGGCATCTATGATTAGGCAATTCTCTTCAACGATGGGAAGCTCCTGCACTGGAACTACAGCCCCACCTACCCCACTTTCCACAAAAGAGTTTCTATCATTAGGATAATGTGCGCTAACGACTTTGGCCTTCTTCCTCGAGTAGGCTGATCTTATGCTACGTTTCCTTTTTTGTACTATTCCCTTCTTGTTAGAGCACACGTTATTCTCATAAACCTCATTAGTTGGTGGAATTCTTTCAGAAGGTGACCCCAATTCTGTATCAAGAACATTCGAGGTGGGGCTCAAGTTGGAATGCAAATGGGCGTACCCTAGAGTAGAAACTGTTACAAGTGGGGTTGTGGGTGAGGTATGGTGGACATCAGCCTGTGTAGTAATTAATCGTAGGCCAGATGAACGCTCGGGGGTTTTAGCAGTTGCTATATGGCCCAGGGATGATTTTTTAGACATAGCAATAACCTGGGACAATCTTCTAGCTGCGTCTAATTCTGTAGAGACTCTCTTTTGCATTTTAGTGATTTCAATATCTATTGCAGAGTTGGTCCTAGTGATAAAATCATCAAGAGTCCCATTCTGCATCTTCCCTCCTTTAGCAGCCCTACTACGGCTTGGACGTGAACACATGTTATCTAGGGGACCTGTCCAAAGAAACAAAAAAAAAAAAAAAAAAAAAAAAATACCAATAAAGCAGGGGGCGACAAGGGAAGGGCCCAGTCCAGTCTCTCCAGGCCTCGAACGGCCTCAAACGGCCCGCCCTTTGCCCGGGCTTAGCCCCGGGCACTCCCGCGCAGCGGGCTGCAGCGTCAGTTATAGGGAGACGAGGTTAGACTGGGGGCGTGTCGGCAGGGAGAGCGAGCCAGGTGCAGGTGGTTCCACCCTGCAGGGACTCCTGGGATTTCGAGTCCCTGCGTCTCCGCTCGCAGCCCTGCAGATTACTCAATCCTCCCAATCAGTGGCTCAGGTCCGGTGCACAGAAAACGCCCCTTCAAAGAGCGAAGCGGGACCCGCGAAGCGGGTCCGGCAAGCTGTGGCTGCTGCTACGATGACAGATGGCAGGCAAGTCAAATCCTATCAATGCTTCCTCTTGGCCCAAGCAAAACTTCCTTTCAGTGTCCCCACATAGTACATAGGGCGTATTTGACACCTGGTAAAATCATGGAATATTATAATGTTGGGAATGTGATGTGTCCTAGGTGCACTACAGTGGGAGCAGACCTTGAACATATGTTGTGGGGATGCCCGAAATTAGGGAACTATTGGGGGAAGTGGGGGACCTATTGAAATTGGTTACGGAGCGTCAGTTGACCTTTGATATGGCTACATGCATATCACACTGGTTCCCTCACACCTCCAGGACGAAGATAACAAGTAAATTTATAGATATGGGACTAGTGCTGGCGAAGAGGGAAATTACGATGCGCTGGAAGGCGAAGGAAGGTCCTAGCAGTTCAAGATGAAGGGCTGAGATGCTTCAGTGGGCTAGTGGTGAGGGGGCTATTCGTTTCGAACAGGCGCGATGCCAGAATAATGAAAAGGTGCTGGACGCGGCAAGAGCATGGGAAGAACTGGTTCAGACGTTGATAAACCAATCGACTGAGGACAACAGGGAATAGTGAGATGAGGCGTGATGAGGTAATTGGAACGCCCATTACAAAAACGTGCATCCTGACTTTCTGTAAACACAAGCTCTATACACTGAATTGTTGTGAATAGTTGAACACACCGGTGAGAGGGAGGAGTGTTGGGGGGACGGGGGGGGAGTTCTTAGATGTTTGTTTAATAAGATGTAATAGGTAAACAATGACGGTTGTCTACCATGTCAGTTGAAAGGTGATACGCCACGGTTCCTCATTGGAAGCATGGGGAACATAAAAAATGAACATTATTTGGCAGTAACATGGACATGTAACTGGACCCACAAGCACCAATTTGTTGGGGGATAGGGATGTCAAAGCCAATAGGAGGGACTTGTCTTTCCCTGAGCTGCACACAGTGGTTGCATGCTGACACTCACCTGAGCTTACTCCCGTTGCCCGATACTTTCAGTTGGGCAGGTGCTGCTGACACTGCCCATACACACTTTTTTCTCTCCTGCCCAATACCATTCTGTGCTGCTTCACCATGAGGCCATCCCAGTGCCATCAACCCACCCTACGCCACTGAAGCAGGGGGATTCATGTGCCAAGCAGCAGGCTGCCATAGTGCTAGCCCTGGCCAACATGGAAGGCAACAGAGACCAATCATGTTAGATTTGGTTCTGCACCAGAGCATACCATCTGTCCATCTCCATGGAGTGCTTAGTCATGGCTCAAAGTAGCAGTAGTAAAGAGTTGCAGTGAATTTGTAAACAACTCGAGCCATGCAGTTGGCATGCCGGCATGTGAAGGCACTGCACACATGCCGGTACTTCACCTTAAAGTGCAAAGCTGCTGCAACATGAAGTGAAGTCAACCTCTGCCTTCCTCATACTTAACTACAAGGTAGAAAAAATACTTATTTTAAACTGCAAAATAGTAAATACATTTCAATACAAAGGAATCACTTCCATTGCCTCAATAGACTGCTTGCCCCACTGGGTGACATTCTTAGATCTCAGTCTTTCCCCTCGCAAGTTTAACACCAAAAAGGTTTGTTCGGCATATTTTCGGGGCTTGCTATGGCTGTGCTGCAGAGATGCATGTTTTCTTCTGATCAAAACCCCAGTCACTGCTACAGAATTGCAAAAACCTAAAGGGGCTGCTTCGTGTGTAAATTGATACCACAGAGCTCCATGTCGAATGATGCCCTACTAAAACGTGAGCACGTTTTATCGCGAAGAACCAATGAAATTGCTCAGTGGGATAAACGCCTGCTGCTGAGATCTGTGCATGATTGGAGCAATACACTTAAAGGCACCAGCATCTAAGTGCTAACATTATGCAACAGACATAGTTCCAGCTCTACTCCCGGATACTTTTCAACTTTTTGAGCTTGATTAAATGATTGCCATTAGTCTTGGTGGATACCAGACAGTACACACACATGGCAATTTGAAGTGCTGTAAGCCACATGTTAGAAGCAGTGATTGGGAAATTACCTATAGGCTGTTATTGCCACCCCCAGCCTCAATCTAAATACATTGCTGTGCCCGAA
This sequence comes from Lissotriton helveticus, assembly GCF_964261635.1. Taxonomy (NCBI): domain Eukaryota; kingdom Metazoa; phylum Chordata; class Amphibia; order Caudata; family Salamandridae; genus Lissotriton; species Lissotriton helveticus. Next base: position 473,064,425 of record NC_136073.1, on the reverse strand, counting down.
TCCTACCTTTTGCCGTGTTCCCACATATCGCTTATGTCTGAACAAAAGCAGGTAAATAACACCGTATCTCATGCAGGCGATCTAGGGTGGCTCATTCAAAGGGGGTATGAGATAGTTACCTGAGGCTGGGTCTCCTCAGCAGCCCTGTTGAAATATTGTATAAACATAAACAGATGGGGCAGGTGTTTTGTCACTACTGTGCTGGCTGTTAATAAAGGCTAAGCTTCAGCAAATCAACACTAGGAAGAGTCGCGTCAAAGAGAGTATGAGAACTATGTGACAGAGGTTTGTGGAAACAATCTGTGACAATCATTTATTGCAGTAGCAGCAAACGATGGTAGTAACTAGGCCCATCAGGCTGTAACCTTGGTCATTGATAATCATTAAGTCTCGCCTACAGACCGCTTTAGCTGTCTGTCAAGCGTGACTAGGCTAGGCCCATGAAGAAACACTTCCATTTTACATGTACACTTTTCTTAAGTTGCCTACTTTTCTGCACAATTACTTTTGACACACATTTGCTTGTGTGACAGTGCAGGATTGGTTTCTCTGAAACCACATTGCTTACAATTCCACTGCGTTAGCAAATTTTATTGTTTAATTTTCGTCCACGAGGCACAATGGCTATTACAAAGATTATAAACAATGTCAGCCCGGCGACACGAAAGCGTGAGTGATGTTATTATAAATACACAAGCATTTCCATGCTCAAATTTGAGGGGCACTCTGCTGTCACTGTGAGGTCGTCTCTGTGTCAGTCTCAGCCCAGCTGATTCCTGTTTACCTTCTCGGAGGAGGGATGTCCAACTTGTGACCAAGACGGGGACCTACATACCTTGCCTTCAGGTAATGGGACCTAAGATCATCCAGTAGGGGATTCTTGGCAGACCACCCGCCGCAGGCAACTAGGTTAGGGAATGCATAGTAGGAGTACATTACACCCAGTACTTATATGCCAGCATATACACACTGTTTTACCCTTTGTCCTTGTATTGCTAATCACTTTTATCTGCTTCTGTTTGATAATCATTGCAGCACCTATATTTTATAGAAGAATCACAATGGTTCAATAAATATTGAGAACTGCCCTTTGTGCATTTCTTGTGCATCTTTCTGAGTAAGCACGAGTGACTGAGCAAAGAGGTTCAAGATCTGTTACCACAATTCCTTAGGGAGGTAGGGTTGTCATGTTCTGAGGTTGCCCAAACCATTCCTTACCTTACCAGGTTTAAGGGTACTTATGGTGGCACTGTGAGCTGGCAGATATTAGGCCAATATATCTTGAGGAGGTGCTTGGAATCAGTCTGGCACCAACACGTTTTTGTTGTCAAACAAACGAACAGTTCCTACTGAAAAGTGGAAACTGCGTGACAATCTCATATCATGCACCACACACCGACACAATACATACACACATATATACATAAAGAAAGGGGCTTTTGAAAATCTTCCTACAGCCAATGGCTTCTGGGTTCACATGGTGTTAGGCATTGACAGTCAGCATTTGTTAACAGCCCACTGTATTTTTCGGATGTGAGCACTCTGACAAAGTAGTTCACACATGCACAACCACCACATCACAACACACCCACACCCATGAATTCCTTTATTGTATTATTTTTCTTTTAACATGAGGTCCACATGCTCTCGGTAGATGCTCCCCTCTCCTTCACTGCTCGCCATCTCAGCAGCTCTCCTACCCTCTCATCCTGGTTCGCCTTTTCTGACAGCTGCAAAGGGGTGTTGATTTCACTTTTATTTACTGATATGCCCTTTGTAGAAAAATGTTTTTTTGCTATTACGACATGGCCACTGCATGTGTTACAACACAAAGGTGGCCAATGAGCTTTCATTAACTTTACAGTTCTAGCGTAGTAACTATTTTGGTAACGTAAAGGAAAAACAAAAAATAGAGTGACCCAGTTACAAGAAAGCATTGACAAAGCCTTTAAGTTGCCACTTGCGTTCTGAAGGTGAGGCCTAATGCCTTTGTCAATGCTTCTTCATCCATGCATTATCCCTTTGTCACTGTTTTCCCAACTTTCTGTTCCTCCTCATTTCTCCATTTACGGCCTTTCTCTCTTTTGCCATGGTCAAAAACTGAGGATTGAGGCCAATATCACATGCCGCCTAATTTTTTCAAAATGTGCTGGGTCACACATCTTTCTTGTGCTGAGTGGATTACCTCATTTCTGCGGCAGCCAGTGGATACTGTCTGTTTTGGAACCGCCTTGAGTCCAGACAGCTGGGGAGAAATGGACTTATAAAAATGGAATTATAAAATAGGGAATACCACCAACTTTTTAGGCAGCGCGGTCTCTTCGAGACATGCTGTATTCAGAATATGGACATAAAGCTCCGCCCACTTTCTGCCCATCTTTTTAATTGGCTCCTGTCCCTGTCCTTTGTAAATGGCTTTTTATTGGTCAGTAGACTTAGTAGTCCCTCCTTAGTGCTTCCTTGTCTGTTATTGTAACCTCTCACGAGGACACCCTGTTACGTGTTGTAACTCCCTAGGTTTTAATTACAGCCTAAGAGCACTGTTTTCTTAAAGGGCTTCAGGCAGGACTCACGCTTGGTCCTGAGAAAGGCGGGCAGTAGTTACTTTACTCACTAGCACATTTCACATTTATATGAGACCTTCTGTAAATTTCCCTTCATCAGCTCCACACAGAGTACAACACAATCCGGAATTAATATAATTATTTTGTCACATTTCAAAGCTACTAATTGTATATATGAACATAGCAATTTGTAATACATTGTGGGTAGGGTGGAATTACCATTTCTTCTGCAGGGCGCAGTACCATATGTGGACCTCTTTTGGGCCACATATGGTACTGCACCCTGCAACATGACTAGGTAAAAACCTTTGGCATTGTCTACGCCAACAGCTCTAACTTTAACAAATGCTGGACCGATTGCATTTCCAGTACAATAGGTCTCGCATTTGTTTAAGTTAGAGCTGTTGACAATGACAGTGTTTTTTACTTTTGCTTTTTTATACCATTAGCAATAGTGCTATGCAAATATAATAACGCCACTGCAAATAAAAGAACAAAAGTAAAAAACTGTTATTTTCAACTCCAACAGCTCTAACTTTAACAAATGTGAGACCTATTGCATTGCAAATGCTTGTTATTGCATTTACTACTCTAGAATCAAGGTGTTTTTCATTGAAAAAACATAATTTATTTTATAGCTTGTATGCTGTTTTCCTTAGACTTAAGTAAGCATTCTTGCCACGAACTGACCTACATAATTTTATTGCACACACTACCCATAATGACCATAAGTGAACTGCCGCCTGGTACTGGAAGTGTTTCTGTTTTTAAAGACGTCTGATTTTGTTAAACTTGGCAGAGAGTGTCTTGCGGTAGTAAACTGATGTCAGACGCACTCCAGCCGCAGCATCGAGCTTCACAGGCGACTAGGACTGCAGCCATCCGACCCACCACACCTTTGGCTCATTAGCAGAGTTTTCATTCTTTTCAATCATTTATTTCTGAAATCACATTAACATCTGGACTTGTCTTTGAAGCACACAGCTGTCTCCCGCGTGACCAATGCATCCCAGGTCCCATCAATCCCAGCTTGTGAAAGGATGTTTACCTGTTCACCTCGTGCACTTGGGAGCTTATTGGCCGTATGTAGAAACTAGGCCTGGGCGGTAAATTCCGTTCCGCTCGCGGAATTTGCGGAATTTAGGTAATTTCGCGTTTCGGGGAGAACGCAAAATTGCCCAAAATTCTGCATTCCGCAACTTCGCACATTTTTTTGCTTGTTCGCATTGTCAAAATGCGTGTTCGCAAGATATTTACCCCCGAGCACGCAAACAGCAATTGCGAACAGGAAAAAAGCATCGCGTACAAGCAAATCCACATGTTCGCGCAATTTCTGCGTGTTCGCAGAGATTTTTTACGGTTTCACTGAGATTTGCGTAACGCCATTGCACAAATTCCGCCCACCCCTAATAGAAACAACGCAATGGCTCAGTGGAAGATGGCGGCATTTTGTAATGTCAATTAAAAAGTTAACAGTGACCCAAATGCCTTCAATTGAAACAGAGGTTAGGAGATTTGCAAAGCAGTGGTTATTGTGGAAAAGTGTCTCTTTTGTGAGTGTCCCTGCTATTTTAGTGTCTAAGAACAAACATGAGTCAGTTGTCTGTCTGAAATGCTCATTCAGATAGGCTGAAATGGGCATGCCTCAAATAGATCCAAACATGTTTGTACTGTAGTACAGCACCATCTTGTGTTTGGATGACCTATTACCTTCCTAGAGTAATGTCTAACTGCTCATCGCAGTAGGAGGCTACAGGTGAATGAGACATGCTACGTAAATACCCCCAGGGGCCATCAATAATAACACATCATTAATGAGTTTCACAACACATGGACTTTTTTGCAATGTGCTTGACATAATAACTTTTAATATAATTTTTCAATGATTAATATCACCACATCTACGACTTGATATGCAATTAAAGACAAACATTTCTCATATACGCAATAGTTTTTCAACTGCTTCTTTAACGCAAAAAGTACAAAAGTTGTTATGACTGCCTGACTTTTAACTGGACAATTTTATAAATATCTTATATGTATGAGCACAGAATTACTTTAAAAACAACTAACTGAGTCCCCTGTGAGAGAGAAATGCTGTTACCTGAAACTGGCATAAACCTCGATCAGGCCTTATCCTAATGTTGCTCATATTTGAAGGAAAATAAAACTTGCTTATGTCAATTTTACAAGGCTTCAATTAACCCGTCCCAAAACCTCTGTTTTATTAGAAATGGGAAAACGGTACTATCTGTTTCTATGCTGCCGCCCCCCCCCGCCTTTATCTATTCGATTGTAGCTGTTTTTCTGTATCACTGGAGAGCACTTTTACGCCATCTGCGGCATGTTTCAGAAGATAAGACTCCATAAATCAGTTCACCAAATGCATCCGGTCCGCGCATAACAAGAGTTCAGGGGTACGTGGAGATTGTGGTCCGTCGCTTAGCAGCTCCCTAGCAACAGCACCGAAACAGGTCACCCACATGTGGATTCATTATTATGTGGTGACCCAATTTGTTATATATTCTTCAACTGGAAAAATATGCTAGTTGAGAACTCTAACAGAAAGTGAGACGAATGACACTACTAGGATAGAGAGCTTCCACCTATCAAACAAGCATTTTCAGTTTGGAGACATCATTTGGAAGGGGCATGGCAACCATACCAATCTTTTGTACCTGACCAGTGTGAGATGTGCTAACGGTCGCATTGCCAGGTGGACAGTGTTCTTTTCTTACATTATTGTACATTATCACATATAGACGCGACAATCGACACCAAAAAGGCCTGCGTTCTATCCCAGCAAAAGGACCAGTCGTTGTAAACTAAGTGGAGAGCCCGTGCAACCTGGCTCTATCTACATTCAGTTCACAAAATATATTTTCCTTGGTCAATGACGACAGAATATAGCTCAGAAGGATTGGGTGGAACTGGAACCCCAGCAAAGAAACACGAAAGATAGTTTGTTGTATTATGGAGAAGCACTGCACATCCCTTGCAAGACTGATATTTTAAAATGATTCCACATTGCTCTCTGGCTTCAGTGCCCAGCAGCCAGAGCAAAATGGAATCTACTTACTAATTCCAGCATCTTCCAAGGGCTTCAGTGCCCGTGGAAGATGACGGAATTAGTAAGGAGAGCCCTTTGATGGACGAATACACCTCTTGCATTTTTTATATAAGGAACTGTAATGTCTGTGCCAAAGCAAAAACATTTATATGCCTACAAATTAAGTATTGTAACCCTTCCTTCACCACAGCCGCCTTGAAAAATGACCTCCAGTGATTCTATCGCTGATTTGCCCTCATCTCAGGGACACATTAGAGTCTTGGTTGGGATAGACTACTTCACAGTGATGGGGCATTTTATCTCCTTAAAGAAACTTCCCACTTCAGCTGAATTAGCAAGAGTATTCATTACACACTTTTTTTTATTTGCATGGGCTGCCAGATGTTCTAATCACAGACAGAGGAACTCCGTTTACTTCCCCTTTTGGCCTCCACTTAAAGAAAAAGTAATCAAAAGCCATTTCAAGTCTACCACTTTCCACCTGGAGGCCGATGGACAGATAGAGTGGCTGAATCAGCCAAGACAGTAATAGGGCCGTTTTTTGGTGGACCGTCCGACTGACTGACATCGCTGGATAGCACTAGCAGAGTTTGCTTATAACTTATTATGCACAGACCATGGCAGATTTCACTTTTTCTGCCCATATGGCAACCACCCCCAGATGCTGCCTATTAAAGTGTCGTTCCCCTTTATGCCTTGTGACTACTTTGTTGAAAAAGACTGAAGGAAGTTCAGAAAGCTCCTCATCAGCACTTAGTAGCAAAGGCTAGCCACAAATATTTCACAGCAACACATCGCATAAAGGCCCCAGACTATCAAGAGTGTCATAAAATATGGCCATCTATCAAGTACCTGTCTATTTCTGGGTCTCACTATAAGTTTACGCCAATGTTTGTAGGTCCTTTTCTGAATAATTCACACTTCTGTTACTACTTCCTTCACAGTAGCAGATACATCCCATATTTCCATGTTTCCTGGCCATTTCTGGCACTTCCAGTAAACAACAAGCTATGCTAGTGGATGGCTCTCCTGAGTATGTAGTTGAAGACATTTTTGATTCCTGTATCTTCCACAGCCAATTACTTTACCTAGAAGCCTGGAAGGGTTACAGCGTTCCATGAAGATCTCAGGAAACAGCAGACTTCGTACATGCCTAACGATTAGTAAAGAGGCTTCACAAACAATATCCACTAAAACCTAGGCGTTCCACCTCCCTGTTTCTGCCCGAATCCCTACATCTTATGGCGAGTTCCTTTGCACTCACTGGTGTAACTATTCAGGGGTGACTGGGGCTTTTCAGGGATCTACAGCTTCAGAACCTGACAAACAGTGAAAGACTAGAGTTAATCTTATGCAGTAGTAGCGGGGTGTAATAAATCATCCACCTTGCAAATAAGTTAACACAACAAAAATACGCCGGCCTTAAGAGCTTGTACGTAAACTAGTATTTCAGATGTTTAGATCTTGCTCCTATTTTTTTTATTTTTTATCTTAAGGCAATTTCTCATAGACAATCTCTGATATCCGTGCAAGTTCCAGTATGAGTATCATTAAATAAAGTATCCATGATTTCAGCTTACTAAAAGTGACAAGCTTTCACACGTGGATTCACAAAACCTTCTGAAATGAAAGATAATACCACAATTGCTTATCATTTACTCGATGTTGCAGTTCTTCCAAGGTACACCAACAGTTATCTGCCCTAAAAGAAAATCACGAATATTGCACATCCCATTAATTCCCATCTAAGAATCTCAGAAAATCTATTTCTAGTCCCACATTTTGGCAATCAGATAATATTCTGGACATAAAAACTTGAAGACTTGTATAAGATCATTTTTTTAATAGATGGGTGATTTAATAAATGTTGGTAAATCCCATCTTGCTGTATTGTTAGTCATACAATAGAATTATCATACATGGACAGACTATGAAAAGTATTTACTTGTACTAAAAGATTGGATAATTCAGCAAAGTAGTATAATTTTAGCTTCGGCATTGAGAGACCTTCCTGCATTGTATCAAGTCCAAGCTTTGCCGGTCACATTTAGAGTTTGCGATTTTGCCAAATAAAAGATGATACAAGCTGTCGGAGCTGCTTAAAGGATAGAGACAGAAATGTACTTGGAACATTAAGAAACGTGAAGACTAACAAAGGCAAGATCAACATTTTGATTAATACCACCCGTTCCAATAATAGAGAGTGTAAGAGACTGCAATTAGAAAGCAATGAATTTATTTTTTGATAAAAGGGCGCTATAATTCAATTGAAATAATTGATAATAGTTATGTGAAACACAAATGCCCAGATATCGGATGTTCTGTGGCAGGTGAAAAATATTTTGAAAATCAAATAAACCAGTTGAACTGCTGGTTCTACATTGAAGAATAGTGTTTCAGTTTTAGACGGATTAACTTTATTGCCACTGATTTTAGTGTATTCTTGTATTTTCACAAATGAATACAAAAGGTATATAAAGAAAGCAAAGAGAGTAGGACATAATTGATAACTCTGTTGTGTACGTCGCTTAATGCATATTTTTCTGGCTAATTGGTTGTTCATTAAACTGGAAGCAGAAGTATATAAATGCTGAAACCTACAATATTTTCCTGGCTAAATATATTTAAAAGTAGAGTGTACCAGTTAACCAAAACAAATGCTTTTTAACCATCAGTCATAAACATTGCCATGAGAAAAGTCTGAGCATTAGAAAATTAATCAATGTACTCAGTTAAATAGCTACTACTAGAGATGGTTTGCCTACCTGAAACAAAGCCAGTTTGATTTGAATGTGTCAACCCCTGTGCGATTGAAATCATTTTCTTATCTAATAATTATTTTTAATTATTTATAGTCGGAAGCTCAGGTTTTCATGATCTTTATCCTTCATCAAGGAACTCATAACACTCACTTCATAAAATGAGTTTGTAGATGATCCACCTGCTAGTACATGATTGAGTAATAATAGTAAAGATTGTTTAGTTCTATTAAAAACGCCCTATAAAATTAATCTGGGAAACCATCTCCACCACAGGTGTTTCAGTTGGTAAGCTTGCAGTTTGAAAACTCATTTGAATCAACAGGGGATATTCATTCAGATGCCTGCTTGGCGTTCATTTGGGGAAACATTAATTGAAGAGAGAAAATAATAATTTCATGGGGTGAGGCTTTATGTTCAACAGTATACATGGATTGATAGTGATGTAAATAATTGATCTGCTCAGGAGTGGTCTTTATGTGATTAGTAAAAGGATCTCTTATCCGTATATGTAGATTTTTTAACAGTTTTAGCCTTTGCAGATCAGACAAATAATCTGCTGTACACTCACATTCTTCAAAGTTTGAGGGGCAATCGGTTTATCATTTAATAATTGTTGCCATAGTATAAAAATTGTGCTGTCTTGATTTAGCTTCCACAAGCTGTTTTTGGGCTGTAATACTAATATTGACAATACATTGGTATGGCACCCAATATTTTTTTTCCATCCTGTGAATTACCAGCTACCCCAGTTTCTTTTTCCTTACATTATAGACAATGACAGAATTCCAGAAAGTGGCTTTAAAGATGTCGCCAACAGTAACTAAATTAGCAGTGCCAATATTGACTCAAAGAATTTACTAATAAACTTGTGTGTTTCACTTATCCACACACTGTCTTGAAGTAATCATTTTTTAATGTTCAAGGGTTGCAAAAGTTGGAGTTATCCCTATGCAATATACTTAAAAAGGCCACAGTATTTTCTCTAATCTCAATTTGTAACAATATTTTTGTATGTTAAAAAAAAATCAAAGCAAGCTGTTAAAACCTGCTTGAGAAAAAAGCAAATTGTTTTTTGTAAGGTGTGCATTGTTCTACAAGGATCTACTAGCCCGAAAGCAGATGTCAGTAAATTAATATGATTTAAAGTATGGTGTTCTTATGGGTTTTACCTTTCTTAGAAGATTAACTTTTAGAAGATTGCAAGTAATTAAATCCCCTCTCCAATAACTAACACTGATACCTGACATCTAAAGAGATGTTTACAGCTCCTGAATTGGCTGCGAGTTATCTTCATTAGGGCCTTAATAGCTTACAAATGTGAATAAGGAATTGTCTAGCACATCAGCTTTCCAAAAGACTTGGATTTTAACAAAATATGATTGGAACACCTTTAGTAGGTGCAAAGCAATACAGCTGGGACCCCATTATACCTTACTAGGATAATAATGTGTCTATTGCAAACATATACCAGTAGGTGATGTTTTTTTACCCATCTCATAATTATCTTTTTTCCATCCTTCAATCCATTAACATCACATGAACATTTTAAATTAATTCAATTAGGGATGATCAATATTGCTTGCCCGAAAATATGCAAATCTTCAAGAGCCGCCTTTGCGCTCATTTTCTTCCCATATGCACCTATACGATCCCCCTCTATGGACCCTCTTCCACCTCTCCAAGCCTCTGACCCACCCCATGCATCCTCCAACCTACACTGGCATCCAGAGTCCTCTGGAAGCCACCACCCTCACCAAAAGAAGAGCTGTTGTATTGCACAGAAGGATTCCAGTACCAGTGAAACCATACTGCTGAGAAAACAGGAAGATATGAGTTAAAATCACTTTGTGGGATTTAGTTGTCATGCAAGCTGAGATCCTAAAACATTTGCACCTAGCCATTATGAACCACCATGAGTTTGTATTGCTGAAACAATGCTGCGAAGAAGTTCAAGGACTGAAAGTGTGGAAAGAGCTGTTTGAAACCTTTACACATCTGAGCTGTTTCATAGGTCATGTCTGAAAATATTCTGAAATCAAACCTTTCTTTAGTCTTAAAAGTTTCAGTAGTCAAGGCCTTAGCTAGGGTCCTTCCTTAATCCGGTAATCAGCAAAGCTGATAATTATGATATGTGGAAAATTCAAATTTTGATATATAGCTATATAAAATGCATGCATGATTGTTAAATCCCCTTTACAATACATTAGAATCTATTTTTTAACAAGTGTGTTCATTAGGATTGCTGGATTAGAGTTATTTCAGCCTGCTTAGGGATATCAGTGAAGAGAAGATTTGATGGACTGGTCTGTTCTCAAGATCTTCCTGATTAGATTTAAGAATTTCAAGATCTTTTTGATATTCCTAAATTATGCTTTAGATCATGATCCTCCAAGTCTGAGGCACTTACTTCTAATGCTTCATATGATGAACAAAAGCAAACCTTTGAGCTTTTCAGTCTGTTCTTTAATATAAAGGGAATATTGAGAGTGAATTTTTTTAACCTCCTTGATCACTAAACTCCTGAAACGTGGGCTAACAGTTTCATCACAACCGAGGACCCCTGAAGCAGAAACTGTGCATAAATTGAGAATGAGAGAACCCGCACACTGGCTAAAGCACAGCCATGGTGTCCTAACCTACATTTAAGGGCCTGCTAGAGAAGGACACAGATAATATAAGTACAGCACAAACAGAATATTGAAAACTTGGCTCTTTCCTAGGATCGATCCCTAACCCTGTCCCTGCTGTTATCCCGGTCTATGTTTAGGTTGGTCTATTCAAGTCTGAGCGCCAGGATACCCGTAGGGTGGCAGCTGCGCTATACAAGAACTCAATTCAATTCAATTAATTCAATTCAAAAGAGGATGTGGCCTAACGGTTAGAGCGGTCAACCTCGAAGTTGGGGAACATGGTTCGAGTTTCTGCAGGGACGCTCAACATCCTGTGATTCTGTGGAAATCACTTAATCTCCCAGTGCCTACCAAAATGAATATGTCTGTTTGTAACGTTACTGGTGCTCATGTAAAGTGCTCTGATATCTTCAAGTCAAGTTTGTGCTATAGGAAACAACCCCTAAAAGGAAAATTGTTATGTTATGTTATGTTAAAACCACACTTTTTGAGCGCACGGCTACCCAGAGAGGGTGTCCCGGCGCTTTAGCAAAGAGGCCTGAACATAACCAAGAAAACCCAGAAGCGGAGCACTATAGACGCACCGATTGTGCAGAGAAAAGGACGGTCTTCAGTTCCTTCCTAAAGGCCAGAAGGTTGTTGGCCTTGCGAAGTGAAAGAGGGAGCTCATTCCAAAAACGAGCTGCCATGAACTGAAAAGATCGCCCACCCATCCGCACTCGTTTCATCGCTGGCACCTCCACCTTAGCCAAATCCGCAGATCTCAGCTTCCTCCGAGGAACATAGAAAGCAATGCGCTTCCTGAGGTAGGCTGGGCCCGAAAGATGGAGGGCTTTAAACGCCAACGTAAGGATTTTAAACCTAATTCTGCACAGCAGTGGTAGCCAGTGCAACCTGCCACGCAACAGAGAGGCGCTGACTCTCCGCGGAAGGCCAAAGATTGCCCTGGCCGCTGAATTTTGGACCATCTGCAATCTGGACACGAGGTATTTAGGCAGTCCAGCAAAAAGTGCGTTAGCATAGTCTAAGCGCGATCCCACAAGTGCTTGAACAATGTTCTTGCGGTACTGTAGGGAGAGCAATGGGAGAAATTTCCTCACCATCCTGAGGATGCCGAAGCATTTCCCTGCTAAACTCGTGATATGTGGGCGAAAAGAAAGATCGTCGTCTAACACGACTCCCAGATTTTTTGCTTGGGAGGAAGGTTTCTCAGGGGGGAACATGTCCGGGGGCCACCACGACTTCCAACCAGGGTCCGGGGCACAGCCAAAAAAGAGCAGCTCGGACTTGTCCGAGTTGCATTTCAAGCTCTGATGCTGAAACCATGCAAAGACTGCACTAAGACAGTCTTTGATTCTGCCGCCGTCAAAATCCGCTCCCTTACTGCAGGTAAACAGGAGCTGGGTGTCGTCAGCGTATGAGATAACCCGGGCTCCGAAAGCCTCTGCGACCTTCGCCAGAGGGGCCATGTAAATGTTGAAGATGGTGGGGCTCAAGATCGATCCTTGAGGCACCCCCACCTCTAGCGAAGGCATTTCCGCGGAAAACGGAGGAGCCCAGATCACCTGTCGACGGTCGGTTAAGAAGGATTGAAACCAATCCAACACCGTCCCCCGCAGTCCTATCTCCCTGAGTCTTAAAAGGAGGCCTGCGTGTGGGACGGTGTCGAAAGCCGCCGACAAATCCAGTAAGACCAACATAGCATTTCCCCCAAGATCAAGCACCTCCCTGATGGCGTCGGTCACCTCCACAAGAGCTGTCTCCGTGCTATAATTAGCACGGAATCCAGATTGGGAGTCATGCAGCAGATTGTTATTCTCAATGAAGGTGGTAAGAGTATGCTGAACATGCTTCTCCGCGACCTTCGCCAGAGCAGGGAGGAGAGAGATCGGTCTATAGTTGGCCGGCTGCAGGGGGTCAAGGAGAGGTTTTTTGATCAACGGAAGAATAAGAGCATGCTTCCACTCACTAGGGACCACTCCAGAGCTCAGAGACAAGTTAAGCAAGGGGTTCAGCAAGATGTTTACAGCTGAAGCTACATTGCTCAGGCATTTAGCCGGACAAGCATCCAAGGGGGATCCAGATTTCAAACGGGAAAGCAGCTCAAGTGAGGTTTCACAAGACAGGGGAGGGAACACCGCTAAAGTGGGCCCAGCCTCTGCTTCAGCAGATGACAAGAGCTTTTGATCGCTCCCCGAGACCACAACAGCTTTCGGAGGCCCTACCCTGCCGAAGGAATCCTGGATCTTTAAGATCTTAGCAGCAAAAAAGTCAGCAAGCTGCCTGATCCACTCCTCAGAATGAGAGTGTACACGGGCGCCAGCAGCAGGATCCACGAATTCCTTCACAATACGAAACAGTTCCCTGCTCGTATTGTCAGCTTGATCAATTCTACGCTCATAGTAGATCTTTTTAGCTTCGGCGATCTGTTTATGATATAATTTTGTAACACCCTTGTACCTCACTTTCTCCTCAGGGTCGTACTTGCGCCGCCAGAGTCTTTCCGCCTTTTTGCAGTCTTGGCGCATTTTCTGCAAAATGGAGGTAAACCAAGGAGCAGAGTCCTGGCAGGGAGCTATCCTGGCTGGCTTCCGAGGGGCAAGCTCCTCGAATCTTCCCTGAAGCCAGTCTTGGACTACCGACAGGTCAACTTCTAAGTTCCCTGTCAAGGTACAAGGATGTAAACAGAGAGCGTCAGCGAGCATATCAGCTGTCACCAGGTGGAACGCTCTTGATAGGCGAGTCCCATCCCTAGAAGCTCTATGGCTAGTCTGACACTCAGACAGCACAACAAAGTTTATTAAAAAGTGATCAGTCCACAGAACTGGAAGAGGGGGGGACGCTTTAATCGGTACTGTGGAAAAGATTAAGTCAAGCGTATGACCCTTAACGTGAGTGGGCCTATCAGTAAAAGGGGCAAGGCCAAACATCCCAGTGATATCCCGTAGTTTAGACGCTTCAGCATCAGTAGTTGAGTCCATGTGCACATTTAAGTCGCCCAACAGCACACAGTGCGCCGAGCGCATGCAAGGTACTGACAGCGCCGCCTGCAAGTCCTCAAAAAACGAGCCAATAGGACCTGGAGGTCTATAAACCAGAATCCCAGTGCAGGTATGTGAGGCTGACAGCTGGAGACTAAAACCAAGGGCCTCACATCCGATGATGTTCTCCACAGGGAAAGAAGAGCATTCCAAGGATTTATCGACAACTAAGGCCACTCCACCCCCTCGGCCTCCCGTTCTGTCCCTCCTTAGAATGGTATAATTGGGGGGAAGGGCACTAGTGATGTCAGGTTCAGAGCCCACCCCCAACCACGTCTCTGTCAAAAAAAGACAGGAAATTTTAGAAGATGCTAGGAGGTCCCAGATCTCCGCCGAATGACGCGCCAGGGATCTCGTATTCAGCAACGCGCAATGACATTCTAAGGGGGGAACAGACATGGTACGAGGTGGTAATGAGACAGGACGCCATGCACACACAGAACATCCCTTGCCCAATTGACGACCGCCAGGGAATAAGGATTTACAATCAAGCCCAGCAGGGCGAAGGGCGAATAGCGCGGCAGCACTATAGGTGATCATCCCTAATTACTTACCCTGGGAGCCAGAGTCCCGCCTCGCACGCCTCCGAGACGCGGACGGGCGCAGACGGGCAGGACTCTGGCACGACTCAGGCGCAGGGAAGGCGCACCGCTGCGCGTCACCGCTGCGCTAGTCAAGCGAGCTCTAAATAGCGTCGTCTCGGCGTCCCAGGTGACCTGGACGCTCAAAGATAGCGCTCGCACTACTCCCCACTCCAAGATGGCGCTCAACCCGAACCCTCCCGGTAACCCGGATCCGCCCAACAGCGGTGGTGTTAACCAGAATTATTGTGCAGGTAAGAGCCAGAATGATTTGCAAGCAGGCTAAAAAGTCAAGAAAACAAAATCCAAAAAACGAAGGTTTTTTTAAAATGCGGAGCAAACAAGCGCGCGACCAGCGCGGTCCAAAGCAAGGCGCCAAGAGAGATCTTGGCCACAGGAACCCTAAGCAGGCTCACCTTGCAGCTGGCTCGCCCTAAATAGCGTCGTCTCGGCGTCCCAGGTGACCTGGACGCTCAAAGATGGCGCTCGCACTACTCCCCACTCCAAGATGGCGCTCAACCCGAACCCTCCCGGTAACCCGGATCCGCCCAACAGCGGTGGTGTTAACCAGAATTACTGTGCAGGTAAGGGCCAGAATGATTTGCAAGCAGGCAAGCAGGCTAAAAAGTCAAGAAAACAAAATCCAAAAAACGAAGATTTTTTTAAAATGCGGAGCAAACAAGCGCGCGACCAGCGCGGTCCAAAGCAAGGCGCCAAGAGAGATCTTGGCCACAGGAACCCTAAGCAGGCTCACCTTGCAGCTGGCTCGCCCTAAATAGCGTCGTCTCGGCGTCCCAGGTGACCTGGACGCTCAAAGATGGCGCTCGCACTACTCCCCACTCCAAGATGGCGCTCAACCCGAACCCTCCCGGTAACCCGGATCCGCCCAACAGCGGTGGTGTTAACCAGAATTACTGTGCAGGTAAGGGCCAGAATGATTTGCAAGCAGGCAAGCAGGCTAAAAAGTCAAGAAAACAAAATCCAAAAAACAAAGGTTTTTTTAAAATGCGGAGCAAACAAGCGCGCGACCAGCGCGGTCCAAAGCAAGGCGCCAAGAGAGATCTTGGCCACAGGAACCCTAAGCAGGCTCACCTTGCAGCTGGCTCGCCCTAAATAGCGTCGTCTCGGCGTCCCAGGTGACCTGGACGCTCAAAGATGGCGCTCGCACTACTCCCCACTCCAAGATGGCGCTCAACCCGAACCCTCCCGGTAACCCGGATCCGCCCAACAGCGGTGGTGTTAACCAGAATTACTGTGCAGGTAAGGGCCAGAATGATTTGCAAGCAGGCAAGCAGGCTAAAAAGTCAAGAAAACAAAATCCAAAAAACGAAGGTTTTTTTAAAATGCGGAGCAAACAAGCGCGCGACCAGCGCGGTCCAAAGCAAGGCGCCAAGAGAGATCTTGGCCACAGGAACCCTAAGCAGCAAATTGAAATACCTGTCTTACTTTAATAGGACACGCAGGTACATTTGTGTGAGACTGAAGAAAAAAACAAAAGAGCCAACATTTGAATGAGGAGTCTTTTTTTCTTACTGCATTTGCTAGCATAGGTAAACCATGTAAGTGCCATGGGGCTGAATAACGGGTATGATTGGGGTGCGAAAGGCTAATGAGAACATAATATTCCTTACTAATTCTCATTGTTACTTCTTCTCAACATGTTCTTGAGATCACAGATTGACTGTGTTGAAAATCAGCATGTTGGGCTGCCCTTTTCCGCAATTTTTCTACAACACACAGCAGTACATGGCTCTCAGTAGATTTCTGTGAATTATCAGTAGTCTGGTCTCATTGACTTTCTCAGGTGAGAGTGGAAAACTGAGGGAAAAAAAAAATTCTTTTGGAAAAAAACTCTTGAACAGATAATGCAAATCCATATACATGCAAATGCACCATAACTATTAGATAAGAAAAACAAGATATAGCCATTGCTTTCTGAAATCCACATTAGTACTTCCCTGTCGTGAGTTGCCTCTGGCTGGAGGGAGGATGGAAAGAGTAGTTCTTTGTATTTCTTCCTGTGAAGGTTATCTTTCCTTTGTCAATGAGATCTTACTCTGTCCCCTCATGTCTTGAAAGTGTACCACCAATGGAGGAGAAACACAGTGTACCATCATAAAACAGCCGTTGTAGCTCAGCTCCAATCCCATGAGTGAGTCAACAATAAGATTGAGTCCGTGCCAGTCTCATTCATGCTACTTTTCATGACAATTCTGCCTTAACAATATAGGCAAACTATTTTGTTACCCCAATGTATAGAAACATGTAGTTCCTATGTGCTTAGCACTTTCCGTTTGGCATGGATGCCTGTACCCCCAGTTTCACCTGTCTTTATAATGATGTGTGACTAAAGCCTGGGGGCAAGTTTGGAGTTGCACTACACAAGAGGTGAAAAAACAGGCCCCCATCATCAGCCTGAAGAGCCTACTCATCATTCAGACATGCTCTCCTCTTCTGTCAATGAGCAGGTGGCTGTGCTCCATGAGAGTCTGAGTTTAATCCAACCCACGGCTCAGCATGCTCCATCTTTTTTGTGAGCAGGTTGGTTCTGTTCACAAGCAGCCAAAGCTTCTTCGCCAAGGTTTCTCTCATCACCACCCTCCAACAGGGCTTCTCGTCTCTCCATATCCCCTCTCCCACAGGTATTTAATTTTATAAAGAAAAGGGAAACATCTTCTTGAGGACACGAATAATAAAAATCATCTGGTGGTGGTGCGATTTACCTGTAGGTTAAAATTAAGAGAAGCAGCAGGAAAATTAACCCTCTGTGCTACTTAATGATTGGTTTAAACTTCCACTGGGCAAAACTCCAATCTCTTTCCTACAGGTACATCAATCATCAGAGTCATCTAGCTATTTTTATTGTTGCCAGAAAATTGCTGGACACACAAGGAACTCTGAAGCAAAGGCTTTTAGACCCATAAACACAGCGTCCTCCATCTGGGCTCCCATTGCTATGGCACCAGTCGCACCGCCGTTAAGCTAGACGTTCTTGTAGCTGGCACCTTTTCTGCTGTCACAAAGGTGCTCATCCCATGTTGGCTGCTGCTCCTGTTGTGCACCCCAATTTCAGCCATGAACCCGCCACCCCCACCCCCTCCAGGCTTTTGAGAGCAGAACGTGCAAAGCCAGATCCATGCAGAGCTTAATGAAATGTGTCCATCTTGAGTACTCTCCTGTCACGCCTCCCACACAAGTTTTAAAAAGCTTATTGAAGTAAAATCTAAAGCCTTCCTCCTCATTATAGCTAAAATACTAACGTGTAATCTGTAAATACCAATAAAAACATTAAAAATAAATAATAAATAAATTCTAAGCCAGTGTGAATAGTAAATGGCTGCTGCTGAGATCTGTATGTATTGTGAAGCTCTACATCTTCCCTTTGTTCTTCTCTGAGGTTCACTCTTTTCCAGCTTCTCCGACCTAATGATTAAGTCAAGTCCACGCTACATAGGAACCTAAGCCGCCAAATCTGAATCTTCTGGCTGGCATTAAGTATTGAAAATCTGTGGCTTGAACAATGGCATGTATTGGCCCTGGCAGCTACACAGTTTAAAGCTGCTTGTATTCTTCGCTTGCTGAGACCTCTCAGCCAGCATAGGCACAGAATGATGTCTATTCCAGGAAACTTCCCAGCCGTATGTGCTGCAGCTGGATAGGCTTGAATGGCGTTGAAGGATTTGTCCAGGGTTTAAACAGGTCACCACAAATGTAGGGAATCACACAGAGACTAGTGAACCTGTCATGTAGCCTACTCTCCATAGCTTGTGCGTACTGACCGTTAGACTGATTCAGAAATTTCTCACTCCTTACGACCCTATGAGATCGCTTCGATCCGCTAGCAAGCAACTGTTTAAAGTTCCCAGGATTAGGAAATCCAAGAGCGGGGGATGCTGCTTTACGTCCTTGGTCCCCAAGTTGTGGAACGCTCTCCCTGAGTATGTAAGAAAAACTAACTGAGTCAGAAGCAAAATTCAGAATTACCGGTTCAAATACAGTGATATCCCAGTGTCCACATTTGTAGCTTCCGCACGTTGACAACCCACTGGTTTTCCAGACTTAGCCAGATAACATTTTGTTTAAATAAACTTTAATAGTGGAATTTTCAGTACAAAACATAGCACCACTTTCACAACTATCATCTATGACCAGGTGACTTGAGTCATACTAATTCAAAAACAGTGGTATCCCAGTACCCACATTTGAAGCTTCCACAGATTGACATCCCTGGTTTTCCAGTTTCAGTCAGATACTTTTCATGCCTTTACCCAGACAAGATTTCTGCCTTTTGACTTTGGTCCTGATTTAAAGCTTGGTAGACAGGTACTCTGTCACAGACATGACATATATCCCATCCAGCTTGTTATAGGTGCATTAGAACATTTGGCCGCAGGGTATCTGACTTTGAGTGCACGTCCTTGAATACAGCCTTCAACGTTACCCATTGGAGAATTTTGAATTCCAAAAAGTAGACTAAGTCAGAAGGTAAAAACTTTACTGGGACGAGCCCCTTGGCATGTTTGAGCCCCTTGGCATGTCCGACCTCTGTTCATTTGTGATTAGTCTGAAATCCTGCCAAGGTTCTGGTCAAACGCGAACAGTGACTTTTAATTGGTGCTTAAACTTTTCTTGGTACTTTTTGCCCAAAAATTATTGTCTAGGAAACCATTGGATTGCATTCGTTTTGTATCAATTTTCTTTTTACATTATTCTCAATTGTTAAAAATTGGTTGTGGGATTTTTATTTTGTTGTGTGTAGACTTCTTATTGTTTTGCTACTTCTAAATACTTTGCAAGCTTTTTCCGAGGTAACCTGTCTGCTCGGTGCCATAACTACTTGGGCTAGCTCTGGTTTAAGTGATTGAAATTGTATGTTTAACCTGGCAGGATTTAGAGACTTTTCACTTAAAAAGGAAACACATCCTCCCCAATTATTAACCCGTTTACTTTCACCCACCATGTGAAGACTTGGAAGCACACATCTTCAGACGCATTCACATGTAATCAGATTTCCCCTCTGCTAAGAACTCATGGGAAACTAACAGCTGCAGGTAGTGCTTTGCAATAAATAAATAACATTAGGCTGTTCATAGCTGAAAAACGACTGGCTAAATTAAAAGGTAATGGCCAGAAACTCTTTGACCTGTGATTCTTATTGGCGGGTGCCGTTTTGCTGGAGTACATTTATTTCTCTCCAATGGTTTTAAGAAAGTTCATTCTGCCCTGACAAGCAAATGGTTGTACCTGCCTAAAGTGCGTTTTTGCTTTGATCTTTCTGTATGAAATCCAGTTTACCACATTTAAAGGCCACTAATAGCATACCTTTGCAGAATACATGCAATTATAAGCAAGCCATTAATTTGAACGATGCTGGCAGTCCTCGGCCTGCTTGTACTTGCATGATCGTTTTCCTTAATTGTTTTTAATAATATGAGTTTTTTGTAGGCAGGGGGTCATTTTCTCATTTTAGAGCACCAAAATACTCTAGCTATTAGCTTCAAATTTCCAAAAGAAGAGACCGATTTTACTGCGGACAGATACACCTCTAAGAGCATCGGCCTTATTGATAAAACCTGTGACCTGTTACAGGTCATCACACACTCAAAATGGTATTAGTAAAAGCTTTTGTTTGTAAAGTTGTGAGTGTATACATATCACCATTTGCTTCCTGACAGAGCACCAGTCCGAGACAGTCTTTCTATGTACAGCACAATGGCAATATGACCGTTATTTTGATTTTTGGCGCTGTAAGAAGAGCTGCCTTTTTTTCTTCTGCCTCTTTGCTTCCCTGCTCCTCCACCTAGCACGAGGGCCACCTTTGCTTCTTCTTTGGGCATTCAGACTCTCTTCGGTTATTGCATGTGTTGCCCTAGGCTGTCACGCGTATGAGCACAAGTAGGTGAGAGGACGAACTTCATTCATTTATTATATTTTACTTGTACACAAAATGTTTAGAAGTTAGTAGTTGGACTAGTTGTCAGAAAAATCATGTCTTGCAGGAATTGCATGCTTTTTCCCTTCAATGGCACATCAACAGTTGACTGAGTTGGCAGATGCTGTGACTGGAATGTCCCCTGCATGGTAAATGGTTACGTGCCCCTGCGGTGAGTGGCCAGATGAAAGGAGACTGGTATACTGACTTATTTTTTGGTCCTGGTGTCACAGTAATGTGCGGAGAAGCTTAGACATTGTGAGATCCAGGGGCTGTCCTTTGAGCGGGAGGAACACACCAACAGTGCCCTCATTGTAGGCAGTGGGCTTCTGTCCATGCATTGAGTGTTTCGTACGTGTACCGTGTTTTTAAATATACCTTTTTATGGCCAGACCCTTTTTTGCTTTGTCAGTGTGAGTACAGTGCACTGACCTCTCTCGTGTAATTTTCTGCTGTCCTGTGAAACCTAGATGCTGACATTGACATCTCATGCACATGTTGAGAGTGTATGTGCAGTGCACGTGTAGAACATACATGATAGTAGGAGAGAGTACTGAGGCTAGTGGGATCCAATCTAGGTGCCCTTGGTTTAGCATGGCACAACATTGAGAATAAAGACCGATTCACCTAGGAAGTGTAAATGTATTGCCTGCATTCCTGTGCCTGGAAGATGGAGACCCAGTCACTGGAGTGAAGAGGATGGACACAGGGCACTCATGAGAACTAATCAACAAAGAACTTCTATTTAGATTTTGGTAGATCGTAGGGGTGTGGCTGTGATTTATATTGCTCAAGTTGGGGACATTTCTAGGCAGGGACTGGACATTTGTCTGTCTGATTCCTACATAAAGGAAGGCTGATGATAGCCAGGTGCTGAGAACTCAACTTCATTATGCCCATATTTTGGAAACCTTTGCTTTGAGCAGCTCCATTACTACCTGTTCTGAGAAGCATCACTTTGCAGAACGAATGTGTATGGAGAGCAGTCTGAAAATGACATTTGCCATTGTGAATCGGTTTTAGTCCAGTTCTGGGATTCTATGGCTGTGTCTATCAAGGCTCAATGGGTTGCTGGAATAAATACATGCACGGGGGCAGAAAATGTGGTGTACACAGCCAAAGGGCGCCCCAGAAAATTAAAAGAAGGTTTGGGGCTGGTGGATGGCAATTTATGGCATAAAACTTGGAGGTTCTCAGTTGTCTCCGCGACAAGATATGGACACTGAATAACTGGCCGGGTGGGACTGGACCAGTGTCTGAGGTGGTGGCTCCCACCTCAATTCAAGATGTATCCTGGCAGTCCTCTCTCGCCCTTGAGAGGTGGTCTTTGGGTTGTCCCCATGCAACTGTGGTACAAGTACAGCTCTTTTTAGCCGAGGAATCCTGTAAGTTTGTGATGATGTCACATACCATGCTCACTTTTTATGTTTGTGCCCAAAATGCTAATAAAACACAGTTGATTAAAAAAAAAATAGAAATTCGAAAGATAACCAACCGAAAGCAGTTCTGAAACCTCGGACACTGGGTCCACATCTGCTTTCTAGAACATGTGTATAAAAGTGAGTTCCAAACCACCCCACCTTGTTCCAGTTCCAAGTTCTTCATGAACAACAAAGGGAGTACTCCCCAGAGTACCCAAAGGACTGCTGTTTGACTAAATGGTCCTGATCCTGAACCAACTAGCCTTCAAAAAATCAACCACTGTTTGAAATTGTCAGTCTGTTGTGTCTGAAAGTCTGGTGCTGCTGCCCCACTGTCACAATCCGAATGATACAGTATCACGTTGGTGTGCACCCTGATCATACCAGGAGGCCAATCTTGTCAAGACCATATATGAACACGTGATTAAAACGAAGGCCGCACTTGCTCAACAAGCCTCCCTCCAGTTCCCAGCCTAAGGGAGGCCACTGAAGACTGGAAGCTGCCAGAGGAAGCTGTCACACTGAGATCACCAAAGTCTCCACATCCTCAAGACGCTTCTGATGCAGCCATGACAGCTCCAAAATTGTCAGTGTGGGACTGCTGCACACATTTCATCCTGCACCCTCTGGACTCCAGTAACCATGGGGCTGCCTAAAATGCAAGTGGAAGGCTGAGATGCAGGCAGAGCCTGCTGCACAATCTGCCTCTGGGGTGACCAAATGACTGCCCCTTTGACTAGCCATCCCTCTGCCCCTGATTAGATATCCGAGATAACACACCAAGGAGAACTCCTTTAGCGGGGATGGGTACAGAAGAAACTATTGCATATATGCAAACAAGGCTGTTGACCCTGTATTGTATTCTCCTAATTGATCTGTGTATTATTGAGTAATGCTTATTTTAAGTAGGACTGTTAATCTTGACCTTCCTGGAAGTGGCACCGAAATTGTTGACGAGGCAAAGTTATACTCTCCCATTCTTGAGAATACCTTTGACATTGAGTACCACGGTTCCTAAGCTACCTAGGGCCTCATTACAAGTGAAGGTGTTATTTATCGCACATGATAAATAACAATACTATGTGTTACTTTATTTACCATGTGCAATATATTTACACCTATTACAAGTTGGCGGGGAATAACATGCAGATGTTGGTGTTTAATGAACCAAAATCCGCATGTTACGGTAATTACCGTATGATTTTCCCTTGTAAATTTTTTATCAGGGTTGACCAACCAAAATTTAACAAAGGTTGAGGTATTTAACACATCCGATATTTGTCGGATACATTAAATAACACTCAGCTCGTAATTCCGACCATTGCGCAAAGAGGGTTTTACACAAGGATTTAAAATTATCGACCCACTCGTAATCGGGCTCTTAGTCTTCCTCTTTGGTCAGGCTTCAAATTACAGACTGAAGACCTGTTCTTTTTAGTGATCCAACATTTTTGGAGCATCGTTTGTGAGTTTCCAAGCTAAAAAGTGCTAAATTGTGTGGTACAGACTTGACATAGCACAAGTCAAGAGATTCCTCCTCTCACATTGATTGATTCACATAGGATGTGTTCTTGAAGTTCTTGTATACCAACAACGATGGTTCACTGGTAGGACTTTACTTAATTTAAACTCTTCAAGGTAAGTTATTTTCCAAAATAAGTAATGAGGTATATATGAGAGGAGAAAAGTTAGGAACGACCAATAAGATTTCTAATCTAAAATGTAACAGAAAGAATCGAACAGGGATTATAGAAACGACTAGTTCAGTGGTTAATGCCCCAGGTGACACCACAGATAACAGAAACATGTGTGTGCGCGTGCATGCAATGAGTAAGGTTCCTAGCACTAGGCTAAAAAAGGTTGTGTTTCCCTTCGCTTGATCAATTGGTTTGGAGGCCAATCTATTAATCTTCCAACTTTGTGAAATTACCGAACTTTTGAGAGAAATCTTTATAGAAATTCCTAGTTTCCTCATAGTTAAGGTGCAAGTTCTGAAACTATGTCTCGTTTTCCATGTGACATAGGTCACTTTTTGGCTTATCCGGTCTGGTGTGCTTGCCAGACCTGTCTATGTTACAGTTTTACAATCTAAACATGTGATCATTGTCCCTTTTTAGCAATTAGTTGCTCATGTCTGGAGGTTTTCAGTGAATAGATAGTCTGATCTGCCATAGTTTCTTCTTAAGCAATTATAGTGGGAAGCAGGGGCGTTGTCAATCCCCCCTACTTTAGCAGTAATAACACTGTTTGGGTGGCTGGATAGATGGATGAATGAGTAAAAGGGAGGAAGGATGGTTGAGTGAAAGGGTGGATGGACGCTAGAACAAAGGATGGATGATGAGTGAGTGAAAGGATCGATGGATAAGTGGATGAGTGGGTGGATGGATACAGAGATGTACTGAGTAAAAGTATGGATGGATGGGTGAAAGGAGGGATGGAGGAGTGAAAGATTGGACAGATGGGTGAAAGGAAAGGGTAGATGGATGGCTAAATGAAAGGGCGGACAAATGGATAAGTAAAAGGCTGACTGGATGGACACGAGTCAAAGGGTGGATGTATGAGTGAAAAGGTGGATCAATGAGTGAAAGGATGGATGGATGAGTGAAAGGGAGGATGTATGGGTGAATGGAGTGAAAATGTTGATGGATGAGCAAAAGGTTGGATGGATGAAAAGAGGGATGAATGGATGAAATAGGGGATGGATAAGTGAAAGGATAGATGACTAGGTAAAAGGACGGATGGATATGTTTGATGGATACATTTTAAGATAAATGGATAGGATTGGATACAGACAGAAAAATAGGATGAAATACTGAATGGATGAAAGACTGTAAAGGTGAATTGGTGGATGTCATCAGGTAGATGGAAGGATGAAAAGATGAATGGTTAGATGCTTGGATGGAAGAGACAAGCAAGCTTTACTGGGGAGGGTCGCAATGACTTGCTTCGCTTGCTCAGTGCCATAAGAACCGTGGTTCAAGTGGGGGTGGTGTGAAGCAATTCGTATTGTTCTGGGTATAGGTTTCCTATTTTGTTTTTCTTCTGACAGCAATTACGTAATGCAATTCTAAAGCTGTCTTGTGTGGGTTTTTTTTCGTTTGGAGGTAAAAATCGAATGCCTCACACGGGCCATATTTTATTGTTTTTGATATTTCTCATGTCAATTTTTACATTATTTATGCTGTGCACCTTTGGTACATTTTCACCTCCATCAAGATGTATCTGTGTTTCAAAGTCTGTATTTAATGCACAACAGTAACAAGTATATGGCATATCTGGTATGTGTTGGCTTTAGGGCAGTGGTTTTTGCTATCTCACTTTCCAAGTTCCCGAAGTGACTTTATTGAAAAATGCAACCTTGTGGCACCCTGTAACTTTCTCTACCTTAGATAAATCTGCTTACAATTTGAAACGTAAGTGGGCATAGTTGTATTACAACGTTTTGTGTAGTTTTACGATACATGAGCAGAGTAACAATCCAAAAAACGCTTTTTTATCCCTACATGTAGCATCAGTATGTACATGTACTTTATGGTAGTAAGGGTAATTCCATTTGCATAGTAAATACTCTGTATCATCTTAAGGGTTTTGGGGACCCCAGGCAAGACGTGTTTTGGGGCACCTGGAAGGTACAAGTTCGAATTTTATTACCCATTTCCAGCTAATTCAAAAAATGCATGATGCCAAACAATTCTACATTTCATGTTAATTGTCAAAAGTACGCCATGGTTGCCAACAAATAGTTGAAATATATCTTGTCCGGGCCCACAAAAATCTTTAAGATGACACTGCGTAGAGAGACAGAGTCCGAAACAGAGGTATGTAGAGAGGTTTAAATAGAGAAATTAAATAGGAGCCCAATAGAATGAAGGTTCCTTTTTCCTGGAGGCCCCTTTGAAGATGGGGGCCCTGGACAGTTGCCCATTGTGGCCAAGCATCAAAACCTCTCTGCATACACTTCATTTGTAACCTCCCATGAGGACTGGCCCTTTTACTTAGGTTGTTACGTCGTCTTTAGTATGTAAACACTATTTTTCTTTAATGAGTTTCACTTACTGCAGGAGGGTAGGAGGGTCTCTTGTGCGCAGTTGTGACCACGGCTTGTTTAACTCGTAGCAAACAGGGTGCTCTTCAGGGGCCATGGGAGACAGAAGGGGGCAACTCAGCGATGCTTTTAGGGAGGTCAAAGGTGCGTGATGTAAATTCTGTAATAAGTCTAGCATTTGGATAGTTTAAGCTATTGTCATTGTAAATGACAATGCCTTTTATTTATGTTTTAAAAACCAAAACATAAATAAAGGGCATTGCCATTTACAATGGCAGTAGCTCAAACTCGCGTAAATGCGAGACCTATTGCACTGCAGAAGCTTATTAGTGATTAGTTAGTCGTGTTTGGTGGTTTTCAGTGAATAGATATCAGTCGCGGCCGGCATGACTCACAGGTGGGGGGTCGCGGAGGCTGGGGAGGGATTGGTTTAATTTTAAATAATAAAAAAAGTTAACTTACCTTTCCTGGTCCGGTCCTGCATTGTCTCTGCTCCACTCAGGAAGCAGGCAGCATCCCTCCCCTCCCTACGCCAATCACAATGCTGCAATGGCAGTGTTGTGATTGGCTGGGACGCCGACCACACAGGCGTCTATGGGAGGCCATTTTCTCCTGCAGAGTGCTTATGACTGGTTTGGTCGGCCCTGGGGCGACCAAACAGTCAGCGCCCTCAGAGTGGGAAAGCCGCTCCTCCCCTTGCCCACTCGCCCGCCCGCTCCCAACCAAACCCTTCCCTATTATAAATACCATTTTATGTTTCGGCTTCTCGCACTGCGAGAAAGCAGTGGGACGACACTTCTCCGCCCATATGGAGGAGCCACCCCTTATAGATAATCTAGTCTGCTATAGTTCTTTCTTAAGCAATTATATTACAAAGCATGATTGTCGTCAACCTGCCACTTTAGCAGCTACAGCTGGGGTGGGGTTATGAAGGGCCTCTCTGTCTGCAACTCGGCAGACAAAGGCTCATAATTAAAGCGAAAGGGTGAGAATGTAAGTGAGTGAAAGGATGGATGGTTGGAAGAGTGAAGGGGTGGATGGATGATTGGCTGCATGGGTGAATGAGTAAAAGGATGGATGGATGAAGGGGAGCTAGGATGGATGAATGACTGGATGTGTGAAAGGGTAGATGGGTGATGAGAGAAAGGAGGGATAGATGAGTGAGCAGATGGATAATGAGTAAAAGGGTAATTGGATGTTGGAGTGAAAGGCTGGCTGGATAGGCTGAAAGGATGGATGTATGAGTGAAAAGATGGATGGATGAGTAAAGACGGATGAATGAAAGAAAGGGAGGATAGATGGATAGCTTGATAAAAGGATGGATGAGTGAATGAAAGGGTAATTGAGGTAAAGATGTGTGAGAGAAATGGATGGATGGATGAGTCAAAGGATGGATGAGTAAAAGGGAAAAATTATCAGCTAATTCAAAAAATGCTTGATGCCAAACAATTATAAATATCATAGGAGGGGGGTGGGCGCACACTGCCTCACACTCCAGCACTCAGTTTGCCCTGATGCATCATAATAAATGCAGTGCATGATACCACTTTCTTCTGTGTCAGGCTTTAGTTTTTCACCCTTGTTGGTGCAGCCAAATATTTGGGAAGTGCCTGGCTAATCAGATCAAAGCGCTTATAGGCGAAGCAGATAAGTAGCGCCACAAACCCCCGCCTCCTAATGTTCTTGGTTTAGATACATTGTTCTTAAAAAAATAGTATAACTCTTTTAATAGTTTTTTAAACCTTGTACATATTGTTCTTTTAAATTTTAATTCATACTGTATGTATGGCAAGAGATACATTGTTTTTTAAGATACTCACGTTCTTTTCTCTTAACCTACGAATGAATTGTGTAAACTTTTATGATACATGTATCGAATAAAGTCATACAACAACTTTCTTCTGTGTCAGGCTTTAGTTTTTCACCCTTGTTGGTGCAGCCAGTGCTGTGTATCTCTAGGCACGTGTTTCAGGATAATTGTCCTTCTTCAGTTGAGAGCAACACTTTTTTGGGGGTGCTCGAGATGCTGCCCAAAGTCTTCTCAGGTAAGGCCACACTTGCTGGGAGGTGTAGCGGTGTGCTCCCACCCCTGTTCCTGTTTAAAAGCACTCCTGTGAGTCATTGAGCTGACGAGCTCGTGGAAGAAGCACCCGCGCGCCAGTGAGAGGTACCTGACCTGATGTGATGTTTGGCAGTCTACTCAGCAATCCCAAAATTTGAAGCCTGTAATCTCTACTGATGACGGTTAAAGAACCAGAAACACGTGCCTAGAGATCAGCACCATCTGCGCCAACTCTGGCGAAACACTCATGAATATTTCAGTAAAGCAAACGACATGAGTCTGCATTTACCATAATGTCAGGGGCAAGCCTTGCTGGGAGGTGTAGCAGTGTGCTCCCACCCTTGTACCAATTATAACTATCATGTTAAATGTTAAAAAGTAAACCAGGGTTGCCAACAAATAGTTGAAATATATCTTGTCCGGGATCCCAAAAATCCTTAAGATGACACTGCATAGAGAGACAGAGTCCGAAACAGAGGTATGTAGAGCGGTTTAAATAGAGAAATAAAATAGACGAGTCCAATAGAGTGAAGGTTCATTTTTCCAGGGTGCCCCTTGGAAGGTGGGGGCCCTGGACAGTTGCCCATTGTGGCCAAGCATTAAAACCTCTCTACATGTACTAGCACTAGTGTCGATTTAGAACACAGTGTATGTTATAGAAATGTATTTCATCCCAACATGAGTGTGACACAGGAGCGGCTCGTGCAGGTAAGCGCTGTGGGGCGGGGACTCGACAGACGACAAAGGACATTTTTTATAAATCATTTTCCCTCCTCATAGTCTGTCGAATCCCACCCCACAGCTCTTACCTGCAGGAGCCACTCCTGGTGTGACAGTAATGGAAAAACGGGCAGATCAGCTCATGGTCCAGAATGGAATGCAATCATTCTGCCAGCAGTCAAGGAATCAATTTCCAAGTTTTATTTGTTTATGATATTTGTGTTTTATTATTCTTGATACGCTTCAATGAATGTAGCCTGATTGCAAGCATATGAGTACAAGTATTATTATCTTCTGAACCTAAAATTTTGTTTGTCAGCCCTATAGCTGAATAGATTTGTTTTTCTATGAGGAATATTGAGTCCTCCCTGATTTGCAGAGGCTGCCCCACAAAGCCCTACGGAATGGCATCTCGCAGTGAGTGAGCTGGTTTGCAAACAAGAAATGGCTGAAAGTACTAAAAACAGTAGCTCTTCTGAACCAATAAGATTTTTGTTAAAGTTGTTGGAAGCAGGTACTATAAAAATTAGATATTCCACATCTATCTTTAATTTTGGTCTTTAACATTTCCTGAAAACTACTTAATGTATATACCACTCCTCAAGCAAAGTTTGGGTCGTTACTGTGTTCTGAATCTTTGCCTCCTACACTAACTCCCATAGAAGACATAGAAGTATTGCCCTCACTATCCTGATGGTCAAGCGTTGAAGGGGTGCACTTGACCCAGATTACGGGGTCACATTAGATGAACACCAGAGGCAAACAACCCAAATCCCCACAGTTATGGCCCAGTAGCCCATTTCTGCCCTGTGGCCCCAGAAAGAACAGAGTCTGATTGTTTAAGTAGCACTGATTACCATGTACTGGTGTTGCACAACTCAGTGATACTTATACTGGACTGAGAAGAAGGTGAGGCTCTTTGGAATTTGGACCTGTGACCTTCAGCTTAGAGACAGCTCTCTACAGTGGGTGCACCAGTCCATTGAGCCACCCCTAAGAAATGATAGGCCCTGAATCACACATAATTTCCGATAATTCACAAAATCTGCATTTGAAGACATTTATTTGTGGAGATTGCCTTTTTTACTGCAGAAGATCTGCAACACATGAGGATTTACCCGCAGTTAGGTCACCAAGTTGAAGTGAATAGTTTCCCTTTGGAGCGTCAAGAAAGGGAACTTTGCAAAACCTATGAACACACACAAAGTTGTAACTTGGTAGGTCTTCTAAACATTTCTAAGGACCTCCTGGCATGTTTCTATAAGCCTGCACCTAAATAATATAGGTGGAATTGGTTTCGTAATTATAGGAAAATATCGCAAACATCCTGATTTCTAATAGGGTATATTAACAGTGGTTTCTCATATGGAAAAACATGTTTTGCATGTGATCGGGTTAAAGGAAATTGAAAGAATTGTGCCCATGCACCTTCTAACTGATCCTTTGCCTATATATTGTCCCCACTGTGGCCAACTGTAAGTGCAGGATGTGCAAAAACTGTACAAGCATTAATTTCTGCAAAGTAGCCCACTTTGCTCGGATACGCCTGGACGTTGTAAATATATGCAATAACTAATAATCGTGCCTTTGAGAATTTAAACCTTTTTCCCTGGGATAAGTCCCATATTTGCACAATGTGTAAGCTACATCTCTACTTCTTGAGAGAAGTTGTCCAGGTAGGCTTATGCTTACAATCACTTTCTCCTTTGCAATGAAACATTTAAGGTGTTACCTACCACAGTTCTAATGTGTGCATTAAGTAGCCTGATTTTGACTTTGGATAATAAATCCATCTGGTGCTAATTTCAGTACAGAAAAAATGGTATTAAATTATACGATCAATGGTTTACGGAGAGAAGCCTAATTAAATAATTGTTTCTTAATCGTGTTCCCAGCTCCGCCCAGTATGTGTTACTTTCAACGATGCATTTTAAATTATTTATGCAGCAGAACATGTCTCATGGCACCCTTCCTTTCGAAGCGTATTCCCTCAACCTTGGGATGCTGTTAACATTATATTTCTTTTTATCGCAAAGTCTCACTTCTAAAATATTATTGTTTTTAATTTTTCATTGACGCTGTTTTTTATTTAAATGTTCTGTAAATTAATCTTAAAATGTTTGTTAATGCATAAAGAGAGTGTCTGGTATATAAGATAATTAATGGTTCGACTTCTCGTGATGCAGTAGTAAGTAGGGTGGATGTTTTCTAAAGAGCTAGATTACATCTGTTTTTTTCAGTACAAATTACATACACGCCATGATTCCGATGACAATAGTTGTTACCAATGGTAAAATTATGCTTTGACATCTGAGACGGGCGTCGGTCGACCTGCAACTTGGCACACTTTATCCTGCTTGGGTGGTGAATGGAAAGCTAGTTTGGTTAGAGCATATCAACGAAGATGGGTCGGCAGACCTCAGGCCATAGCAGAGGGCCAACATCTAGCTGTACACAAAGTGAAACTACTTGGGGAAACTGCAGACCCATGGAATCTCTTACAACAACTTGCTTGCAGTATAAATTTGTTACAATCAATGCAGCTAAAACTCTTCAAATATAAGCGGCCAAGAAAAGAATGCGCACCGTGACTCTTTGGAAGCATTTTACTCTTACACTGCTCTCTCTGAGGTGTGGTGATATTGTGAGTGCGTGTGGATTGTTTGTACGTGCACAGTATCAATTTATTGCTAAATGCCATTTTTAGATTTTGTCTTTATGCATTATTAGAGCTATTGAGGCCCAAACTAGTTGCACAATAAATATTTTAGCCTCCCTCCATCGGTTGATAAGCGCAAGTGAATTTCTGCACCTGTGTTGTTGCCTTGCTGCTGCACGCCTGCTGTATCCCTAAGAGGTGTGGGTGTAGCTTTCATTTTTTGGAGGTACTTGCTGTGCTCAAGGCCCTACCTTACCTGTCTGCAGCTAGTTCAGTACCTACTTCAACTGCACCACTATGGACCACATCTGTTGCACTATAGAACCAAAGCTGCCGCGTTATATATACAACCCTACCATGAAATACCGCTTCTACCACAGCACTCAAACACTATAACTGCAACAATCCAGTTCCATCTAATCGTTATTTTCCTGATGTCCAGTGTCACGGCCGTCAAGACAAATACACATCCACGACATACACATCCATCACGGAAGCATAACTCTAATTGTTTATTCTTGTGATGAAAGTGTAGGTTTCTACCACCAAAAGGAATCAAATCCAGCAACGTGGAGTCCCATAAAATGTGTCATAGTGAAATACATTGTTTCTTGTTCGTATATCTTTTTGAGACTGGCAAGCTGACAAGTCCATGAACATTGACCATGGCAATTGATTTGTAGAGTCCATTGGGTGGTTGTACTACTTTCATTTAGGGTTCTCGCTTTTAATTATTTTGTGTCACACTGCTATTATCATCCAAATCGTCATATAATCCGCGACAGCCAGAGGACATAAGAGTATAAATATGTTCTTTTTGTTTCAGGAACTGAAGCAAGACTGGGAAAGAAATATCACGCTGCATGGAGCTCCCCATGAATAACACTTGGGTCGGTGGAGGACGAAACCCTATTGCTTTGCATGTAAGGTGAACATAGATCCATCGTCCATGTCACGAGTGTGGAGTGGGAGTTAACCAGTGTCCTTAAATCGGCCAGCGCTTTCACCACTGTAATCACTTGGTCCGCGAGCCAGCTGCCCATGCTTCTTCTCCACAGAAAATCTGGCACTCAAAAGGAGTCACACTGGAAGAAAATGCCATCCAAGGGAAAGTACTTTATAAATGATAATGAAGATTTGAAGGACTCAGACCTCCTCTATGAGTCGTACCGCTGTGCCAGCCACCATTACCCGCTGTTGCTACACCTGCTCTTCATCTCCATCACGTCGTGCCTCACACTGATCATCTTCTTCTTTGCCTCCTACCCTTTCAATGTGAGTACAGGTGTCTTCAATCAAGGTCATTCCTTTAATGCATGGGCTTGAGGCCAAAAGTGTTAGGGTGATAAAACGACACAACACCGTGTCATTTTTCTTCTGTGATCAGTGTGCATTGGAAGTTTTGCAAGCTAATGTTTTTTTTTAATTGTTTTTATTAATTCAACAATAAAGTGGCATTACATCGCATAGCATAAATCAGGCAATTTCTTAACACAATGAGATCACATAATATATTTACGGCAGATTAGATTAACTGTGTGTAGGTCTTATCGTCCCTCTAGGTACCCTTCCTGTAGCCCTCAACTAGTTCTTCACCCCTCTTCTTCCTCTTCGTCTGAACCCTCCCCCTCAGACTCCGGCAGTGGATCACAAATGTCTCCACGAAAGTGGTTCCACATTGTCCAAACTTTATTCCACTTCCGTGGGCAGCCCCTGGATTCGTATACTGTTCGTTCAGTGACCATCGTTAAGTCCATGTTTCTACACCATGACGCCAAAGTCGGAGCCTCCACTGCCCCCCATCTCTGAGCAATATCACGCTTAGCGACTAGCAATCCCAACGTAACCCAAATCTGCATGTAACGTGAGAGGTCGTTAGGCTTCCACACATTCAGCAGACACCTCCTCGGGTCAGGTAAGAGTGATACTTCCGTTGTTTGTGACATGGTGCGCATCACCTGACGCCAATAGCCTGCCAAAACCGGACAATCCTAAATAGTGTGTAAAAAGGTTCCCTCCTCCCCGCACCCCCTGAGGCAGAATGGGTGTGTTGGTCTTTGCAGTTTATGTAGGGTGGTTCTCGTGTTGTATATGCGGTGGAGTACCTTTAGTTGCACCAGCCTGAGCCTATTAGATATTCTCACCTCTTTGGGTGACGCTAGAGCTTCCTGCCACTCTTGATCATCGAATTCTCCCACTTCTGTCGCCCATTTGGTTCTAAGTGTGGCAGTGGGGTCTGGTAAGTTATTCAGTAATTTCCGGTATGTGAATGAGGTGGCCCTTTCCTCCATGAACTCTGTGAGTAGCTGGTCATCCATCGGGGAGGCCTCTGGTAATTCTGTCTCTGGCTGTATCACTGTTATGTTATGTTATGTTATGTTATACTTGGTTTTGTATAGCGCACGGCTACTCAGAGAGTGTCCCGGCGCTTTGGTTTGCACACCTATCTCATAACATAACAAGAAAAGACAACAGAAAAACAAAGAATCCAGAAGGAAGAGAAAAAAAAAAACCCCAAAGAAGCAGCTAAGAAGTAAAAAGCCAAGTTTTGAGCCCCTTCCTGAAGGCCAGCAGGTTTGAAGTACTGCGCAAGGCCACTGGCAGCGCTTTCCATAGCTGGGGAGCCAGCAATCTAAAAGAGCGGCCTCCAATACGCGCCCTTTTGACCCGAGGGACTGCGGCGAGGAACAAGGATCCTGACCTCAAGGGCCTGGCTGGATGGTAAAAAGCCAACCTTTTTTGAAGGTATTTCGCTCCGGAGGCATGCAAAGCTTTATGCGCCAAAGTCAAGGTCTTAAAGATAATCCGCTTCCGGACGGGAAGCCAGTGCAGTGCCTGCAGGAGGCCCGAGGCTCTGGCACGGCGAGATAGTCCAAAAATTGCCCGTGCTGCCGAGTTCTGGACCACCTGCAACCGTTGAAGCAGATATTCTGGCAGGCCGAGATAAAGAATGTTCGAGTAGTCAATTCTCGAGCCAATTATCGCCTGCACTGTAATCTTCCTGTGCTCCTCCGATAGTAAAGGGAGAAACTTACGCAGCATCCGGAGCAGACCAAAACAAGTGCCAGTGAGGCCGATTATCTGAGAGCGCAGTGTTAGGCCGTTGTCAATTTTAATCCCTAGGTTTTTAGCCACCTGGGACGAACTTGCTGGTGGAAACATGTTCTCTGGCCACTACACCTTCCAGTCCGGATCTGAACTGCACCGAAGAAGAGGACCTCGGATTTGTCCGAGTTGCACTTGAGGCTGTTATGTTGGAACCACTGAAAAACAGCCTCAAGGCAACCCCGGATCTTCCCTCCATCGAAGTCCGCACCACTCACACAGGTGAAGAGGAGCTGGGTGTCATCAGCGTAGGAAACGATCTGAGCCCCGAAAGACTCCGCCAGAGCCGCCAGAGGGGTCATGAAGATGTTAAATAGAGTTGGGCTCAAAACTGAGCCCTGAGGGACTCCGACACCCAATGGCGACATCTCGGCGGAGCAAGCAGAGGCCCAGACCGTTTGTCGACGGTCCGCCAGGAACGAACGAAACCAGTTGAACACCGTCCCCCTCAGACCGATCTCAGAGAGTCTTACGAGGAGACCCTCGTGGGGGACGGTGTCGAAGGCCGCCGACAGATCTAACATCACCAGCATCGCCCAGCCACCTGAATCCAGCACCTCCTTAATAGCCTCCGAAACTTCCAGGAGTGCTGTTTCGGTGCTGAGATTAGAGCGGAATCCAGACTGAGTAGGGTGCAGTAAATCATGGGACTCCAGATAATCGTCGAGCACCTTATGCACATGTTTTTCAATAATCTTAGCGAAAGCAGGCAAAAGCGAAATAGGCCTGTAATTCGCCAGCACCTCCACGTCCAATCCGGGCTTTTTGAGCAGGGGAATAATCATCGCCTGTTTCCATGACTGAGGAACCACACCCTGTGCAAGAGAGCAGTTCAGCAGGGGGTTCACATATGGATTAATGGCTGCTGCCATTTTCGCCATAAACTTGGCGGGACAGGCATCCCGCGGGGAACCTGATTTTAGACAGGCCATCAAATCCAACGAAGAGGCCGTAGAGAGAGGAGGAAAAACTGCCAGAACCGGACCTGCACTAGACGGGATAGCCGAGACATTCTCCGCCAGGCAGGGCACCTCGGGCTCCTGCACAGGGAAAGAGTCCTGGATCAGTCGGATCTTAGAAGTAAAGAAATCAGCAATTGCGCCGACCCAAGGCTCAAGGGGGGGAGTCTGAGTCGACGCAGCGCGTGAAGTCGTAAACTCCCGCACAATGGCAAAAAGCTCCTTACAAGAGTTAGAGGCAGCTTCGATTTTCCTCGCGAAATATCTGTTAGCAAGGCATGTCGTATTTGTAAGTATCTAAATTTTTCATTCGCGCCTAGTTGGTACTGTTGTTGTAATTGCTCAAAGGGCATCACTGTTCCTCTATTCCACAGGTCTCCCACTGTGGATATGCCTATATTATCCCAGTGCGTGAATCCTTTACTACGTCGTAAGTGCCCTAATTTCTTAGTGTCCCATAGTGGGGTCAGTTTGGTTACCACCCCTCTCCAGCCCAATTTAGCTTGTGCTGCATGCCAGATCTGGGCTGTGTGTTTAGTAGGGCCCGCCAACCTCGAGATCGAACCTTTGTTTTATAGTACTTCTAACATATTATGTGTTCCCAGTTGTTCCCTGTCTGCCCTATACGCTGGGTCATTCTGGGGTATGTGGATCCAGTGATTTATTATTTTAAGTTGCGCCGCCCAATAGTACAATTGGAGGTCAGGTAGTGCGATTCCCCCATCGTGCCAGCTTTTATGGAGTTTCACTTGAGCTATACGAGCTGGTCGGTTTCCCCATAGAAGGAGTGTCACTTGTCCTGCCACCTGTCGAAAGTAAAGGGGCGGAACTATATCCGGCGTGCTCTCCAGGGTGTAAAGTAATCTAGGGAGTGCTTTCATTTTGTACAATGCCGCTCTCCCGAGCAGTGTAAGGGGAAGCGATGCCCAATGTGCAACGTCTCGTTTCAGCCTCTCTAATGGCGGTGCCAGGTTTTTAGCAAAAAATTCAGCGTGGGTTCTAGTAATGTATATTCCTAAATATTTAAAGGAGTCTTCCGCTATCAACAATGGGCAATCCGCAGGGAGCGTCGGAGGAGGCCCCTTCAGGATGAAAATGACTGATTTAGTCTAGTTAATCCCGAGAGTCTCCCATGTGAATTACAAATATTAAGAAGTTCAGAAATGCCGCTGTCCGGGTCTTTGAGATACACCAACATGTCGTTGGCGTAGAGCGACAGTCGGTCCTCCCATCCTTCCTTCCAGACAATGCCCCTAAGTAACGGGGTCTATCTAATCAGCGTTGCCAGTGGTTCCAGTACCAATGCAAAAAGTAGCGGGGACAAGGGGCAACCTTGCCTTGTGCCCCGTGCTAGCGGTATTTCTTCTGATAAGTGGGCAAGCTAATGTTTTGAATGTATGTGTGTATGCATGTATATGGTATCTATGTAGTCAAGACCAAGATGAAAGGTGCAGCCTACCGATTGTAAAGGATCTAAGGCAAAGGCATAGTCAACAAGAGACTGGATGAGTTGCTGGGCTGTAAGATGGCAAGTGGAGTGTTACTGCATCATGCTATTGTTGGGGCTGGGTTCTTATCCAGATTTTCTCTTACCAATCTTAAGAATCCTTGGTCGACTGGACCGTCTCGTCTGCTAAGAAGTGTGAAGGGAAGAACAACAGGTTCATAATAACTTTGGAAACTACCAAATTAATCCAACTCAAGAACCACTGACTACGGAATCAAATTTTTAGGGGATTGTTACAAAGGCAAAAATAACTGAACATACAGGCACCTCAACAAGAGGTTGAGAAAATAAATGGGCACTAATACAAGCATAATCCTATGCAAAAGTCTCAGGGGACTTAAGATAATGACTAAAGTTATCTCTAAAAGCATCAGGCAAATGATGACAGTCCATGCTTGAAGCTTTGACTGTATTCGATAAAAGGAAAGAAAAGAAAATTAGTCCCTACACTAACACTAAAGTGACATCCCTACTTAGCC
This sequence comes from Lissotriton helveticus, assembly GCF_964261635.1. NCBI lineage: Eukaryota > Metazoa > Chordata > Amphibia > Caudata > Salamandridae > Lissotriton > Lissotriton helveticus. The sequence goes on along the minus strand of NC_136073.1, from coordinate 473,026,888 downwards.
TCCCTCCCAAGCAAGAGAATAAGGTGTCAGCAGTGAAGACTTCCTAAGAAGTACACTCACTTCCCATGGGTATGCAGCCTAAGCTACTGAACTCGTTCTAAGATGCTCCTTCTATTCTCCTGCTCTTCTCCTGCTAAACTGCACTAACTAAAAACAACTGATTCTCCTCCCTCGGGGTACAGTCCCTAATACAAAATCCCAAAAATGTTAAACACGCCATAAACACGCCCCTTTGGCAGGTCTTCAGGCTGTGCTTTTCCATCAAAACTGCATCTTCGTCCAAAAACCGTTGATGTGTCCTTGGGTCCCAGGCACCTTCTCCGCCAAAAGTATCTTCTCCGCATTCCAGTACCTTCCCACATCTCTCGTTCCTACCATCCTAACTCCTAAAACAGAGTTCTCCTGCCTAACTAAATGTGTGTCCTTGCACCTGCAACAGAAAGCCTGTGAACGAATTAGCCTTGTACACACACAGATCTGCAATGCAAAATTCGACTAGGAAAGGAGCCATACCAAGGAAAATACATTTTCAGGCCCACAGTTTCTCGACAAGCTAAGAACCACATTAGGCCTCTAATTAATGCTTTCATACAGTTAGGCCTTTACATATTTTAAACACATTTCTAAACTACATTATAAACGTTAAATTCAAAATCATGTTCATGCATTACAATTTGCTCACAATAAGCAACCCTACATGTGCAACTTTTTAACATGTGCACATTTAAACCTAATGCAACATCTCATACGGGAAGCAATCATTTCTACATTACTTAAGGCACTTTCTCGTTTTAACACTACATTAGTTTCCAAAGGATATGAACACTCCTAAACATTCTAACATAATTATTTACTACAGTTCTAATGCTCAGACATCAGTACAGTCCTCTAAATATGCGGGTGCTAACTACCCATGATTATGACGCACTCCTATAATTTTCAGAATAACATGGCGCTCTATCACTAGTCATAGTGTTCTTTAACCCCTTCTACGCTCATGACGAGCTCAGCTCGTCATGAGCGTAACCTGCGCTACGCGGATGACGAGCTGAGCTCGTCACGTAACGCGGGATTTTTAAAATCGCAGCGCGCAGCGGGAAAACCGCTAGCGCGCATGCGGTTAAAGAGGTCTGTCTTCCGCTCTTTCCTGATTTCGAGCAGGGTTATAGTAGTACTGATGGATACGTGTTGTTCTAGATACCCATCTGTACATTGTATTTTATTGTTCACGTCTCCAGTCTTGTTTCCTAAGAAAGCACCACCTTAAATTAGTGCACATGCATACTCATGCATACATTTAATAAACAATAAGGACCAGCACAAGAAATAGAAAGCAAGCTAACCTTTTGCACAGCCTTGAATCTGGCAAATACTTCCTACTGAAAAAGGAGGAAATAGCTAATCACAGGATTCTGCCCAGACTTCTGCTTTCACTGTCCTAGTAATATGTCCATGTCGTGGCCATCTGCAGTTAAGTGCCACTAAAAGCTGCGGACTGAAGAGAAGCTTCAGGGTGAAAAATACATATTTTCGTTTACGTACATTTCCAGTTATGTTTTGTACGATACTTGTGCGCTAGCCTAGCTATAGTGCTGAGAAGCATGCTGGATGATTGGAAGGAGATACAGGTTACTAAGGAAGGCTGCATCTAGGGGTCGTAGCTCTTTTAAAGTTGTCTCAAGTTACTAGTGCACGGGTAGTTACATCATGCTAACGAAAATTAGAAAAGAAAGCATAGGTTATGTATAGTTTAAAATTAAGAATGCTTATTTTACTTCATATATATTTCAAATACTCCAATCATGAATGAGAATTATTTTTTTTCCTCTCAAATAAATAATTTCATTTTCGACTTTTAACAGCAGGTGATTAATTCTCTCACTATAAAACTTTATTTAGCACACCAGATGCAATATTATAAGTTCGGCAGAAATATGAGGGACTCCTACTTAAAAGTTAAGCAGATCAGGGGAAACGGGCAATTTCAATGAAAAATTGCATGCCAGACCTTTATTTCTTTATCAGGAGTCAAAATTGATAATAAACCCAGGATGGGACTCTATTAGTGGCATACTACAATATGTGGTTCGAAATATGCTTTTTTCTTTTTATGAGAGCACACAATAAATACAAAATTCATCCATTAATCAATTCATGAACATGCATATTATTCATTGTGCAGCGTTGTTAATTTATACAAAATCAATTTTTAAATGTTCCTTTTGTCTGCATCCAAAGAAACCCACTCCATCAAATTGATGCATATCATACACTCCACTACAGTCATACCAATACATACTCTTAATAGAACACCGAAAAATTCAAATAACACTAAAATACATTTGTACAGATACCCCTGTCTTTCACATAGCATGCCCACTTCTTCTCATTTTTTAGTGGGCCCAACAGGATGTCTTTTGACACGCGTTTCAGTGACTAATGCCATAGAAGTGATCACCTTCATCAGGAAACACAAACTTTGTTTCTTATAGCATAAGCCATGGTGCGGGGGTATCCTTGAAGTGTGGGGTATAACCAAAACAATGCCACCACTCCAACTCCATCTCTGTATCATGCAAAATGGAATGTTCTTGCCTTTCTTTTAATTTATGGAGGAAAGAAATTATTGCGTATGCTGGAGAGGAAGAAATCTAGCATGTCGTACAAGTGCTGTAAGAGAGAGGAGCATAAAATGGAAGTACAATGCGGGTTAAGGATTGTCTCCTTTTCAAATTCCTTTTCTCAATGAAATAAAAGCAGTACAAGAACATCCCGTGATGTACGGCGTAGAGACAGGAAGCATGTTGACTAACTTTACTAGCAGGATTTCAAACCTCTTTGGAAAATGGCTAAGCTGTCAGCTTAGCCTCCTGGGAGTCTTATATCTGCTCCTAAGTGTGACTCTCATACAAACAGACTGCTGCCTCATACAAGTAAGTCCAGAAACTACTCCCAAGCCTTACATGCATGGCGAATTAACTTGGAGCAGTAATCAATCACAACTAGAAACCGAAATTAGAAATGCTTCCTAGCAAAGTTTGTTCATGTAAAAATAAAAACTTAAGTGGCGATAGAGTAGCTATAATAAAATCATATAATAATTTGTATTTAAATATCTATGTGAAAAAATAAAATGTACTCAAATCCTCTCCTCGGCATTAAAGACTTTGAATGCCATTATGCCGTGTGACAGTTTAAAACATAGTTTACATGTCACACGCTTGTAAATCAAAATATGTTGCCCTTTTCCCAATCTTCTTGTTACTCCCATATTACCAAAAAGACCACCTACTAATTTTCCTTACTTGTTCTTTATTACTTGTTCTTTATTTGTATGGTTAATAAAAATCTTTACAAATTTAAGACCTTTACAAATTAAGAATATTTACTCCCCTCCAACGAACTTGAAGACCTATCAAGAAAAGATCTTTAAAAAAGAAGAACATCAATTCAGTCAGCCAATCGCGAACTAGTCCCAAACCTGTTTCACTGTTTTCCTTGTTGCACACATTCGTGTGAGTTATTTTTGCTTTTTTGCGAAAAGATTGTACTTTTTAATGATTTTATTTTGTAAGGCATATACTGCAAGCTAGATCTCATCTAGAGTTTCCCAATAAGGGAAACAACGGATTTGCCCAGTATCTCACAATTTGTTTACATTATGAAGCCAGAATTGAGATGCTTCCATGGATGGTTAAAGTTTTTCCTACTGAAATAAAAACGATGACACAAATTGTCCAGTCTGTAGACATTCTTCTTTCTAGCAAAGTGTTCTGAAAAGGTGCTGTTTTTCCAACTCAATGCACATGTTTGATTTTTACACATATCCTCTTTAACGTTCCAACGTCCTTGTTTTGCTGGCTCATGAGCAATGATTCTGTGGTAACTTTACAAATCATATTTTGGGATATTTAAAGGAAGTCTTGAGCTCCCCCTTTACAACGAATAAACATATTTTTTATTAACTGAAATGGTTTGCAAATGTGATTCAAAATGGACTGCTTGACCCTATCTAAATCCCACTTAGAGGTGAGCTTGCACACTGCACTCGTTCACCAAGCGACACAAACCATGTACCACGAGCGTATCTGAAATTCTCCGAGCGTGGTGCAAATTTGAGGCAGAACTAATTTTTTAGCTTAATGGGTGGCTGTAAGTATTTTACCATTTCTCTGAGTACCATTCATTAATTCCCTATTACTGAAGCTTGTCTTTTACTTTTTGATTGCCCTGTACTTCCACATATGTGCTTTACTGTTGCCACTCAAATCCCACCCAATTTAGGCGCATATGCCATGTCAGATTAATGGTCAGTTGGAGTAATGGTGTCCAAGGTCAATTGGGCACAGTCATGGGGTAGCACCATTATAGTGCATTCTTTGGTGATGTGAGATTCCACTAAACACATTTCCAATACAGCTGCGATATTTTGTGTTGATATTATTTGAGGTTTAGCTGGATAGGAGCAAGATGTCAAGCGGCCTCTCGATTTATTTCCATGACGCGCTTTAGACCTGCATGCAATGAGTGTATGTTGCATAAATGATCAATTTTAGTTTTGTTATGGACCTCCACCATGCCACCCTGTATAAGGTACGTTTCTGCTCTGTTTGTCACAGGATCCCAGTGAGCACCTTGCCTTCGTCATAACAATATTCGTCACCCTGGTCATATTCTGTGTCCTGTATCTGCTGGTGCGCTCTGAATCCTCTGTTGAGAGGCGGCTGACACTATTAGCGGCGCTGATATGGATCTGCCTCATGACCATCGGCTATGTCTTGATTTTCGACAAAGGTGCTGTTTCCGCGTGGGATCAGGTATTCTGCTTTATTCTAATTTATCGACAAATCAGTTGATGTCTGTATTGCCGACATAGCCTTTGCACTTAAAGTACAGTAAATAATCCAAAAATGTAAACTTTAAGTACACAAGATTGAAGACTAGGTTTAACAATATCTAACGGAACACGCATTACAAGTAACAAAATACAAAATTCATGCCGAGAAGTTACCTTTGATCTTTAACAACCTCAGTTGCAAATCGGGGCATGGGACAAACTGCTTTAAAGTGCATCAAATATCACACCTGTCCTAGTAGTCTTTCCGGATAAGCTCTATCCATTTATTAAACGCACATAATATAATATAATATAAAAAAGAAGGGGAAAACAGGACAAGTATTTTCATCACTTTGCAGTAATTGCGTATTTAACATTTAAAAAGTTTTTAGTTGTTTCCTTTCGAAAATGGACATTTTTTTCTCAAGCATCCATATTTTAAGGTCACAGTTATGGGGCAGGCAATAAAAGGTTTGCCTCATACATTGCTTACATTGTTGTCACGATGTACTAAAATAGTGTTTTATTGTCCACTTCACTGTTCAGAAGACGGTGGGGGGGGAGGGGGGACATTAACACGAAGAGTGCATGCGTCTGGTTTGGGCATGCGAGTGCCCAAAGATGGGGCACAGTGTGCAGACCCGGGTTGTGCGCAACATTAACAGTAAAAGCACACTCTTCTGTACACAAACTGGTAGAGCTTTATATGTCTAAATAATAAAACAAACCAACACTCGACAGTGTCACAAGAGCATAATAAGGCCCCTGTAGGGCCCCCCACTTAGATAAAGGCGTATACATTTTTTGTGAGATTTAGGTGTCTCACAGGGCCCCTCCCCGCATGCTGTAAGGTCTCCATCATTTTGTGTTATGCCACCGGACAGTTCACCTGCTTCTACTTGTCTGTGTGCGGTGGCCCCTGACTGTTGTGGATGTTGCCCACATTCCCAATGAGAAGCAGCGTACTATGCGATTGCATTGAAGTAAATGCATAGGACGAGACAGTATCCAATTTAAAGTGGGTTTGAAAATAAGGGACTATGGTGTTATGAACACACTAGATTGTGGGTGATGGTGGGATAGATAGTGTAGCCGGCATGTGAAGTTTAAGTATAACTAGGCAGATGACTCTCAGCTTGGAGCACTTGCCGGCATGACTGATCAATGAGTGCTTCTCAAGAGGTAACTATGCACAAGGAAAACTGAGAGTAGGCAAAAATAAGGAAGTTCAAAAATGTAAACACAAGGTCTTTCCCTTTATTACAACAAATGGGACTGCTTTCTTAAGGACGAACCCTACGATAAGATCATTGCATGATCCTCAAGACTCTTGCTCACCACCAGATTGCAGTGAAACTGGATCTGAGATGCAAGCAAAGGCTAACCAGATCCCAGGAAAGTGCAATCTAATTACCTTAAAATGGATCTCTCACCTAAGTATACATTTGAAGATGATTCGAAATCCACATAATATTTGATCACTCATACTTGGGTTGATAATCCAGTTGGAAAGAAATTGGGCTTTGGACATATAATGAGAGTTTATGCTATACATAAAATACTGATTAATGTCATTTCTATTTTGGGACTGTACATTGGTGTTAAAGGCTATCTATTGTGTTCACTAATTGGTAACTGTTATGAAACCAGGAGACATTCTGTACATTCCCTTATGCCTCATTTATAGATGCATATTGTTTTTTAACCAATCACCTATGTGCCACAATAGACACTGGTGAATAGAAATTTACAACATAGTACAGTTCTGTTCATTAGCTGACTAACTATAATGTATGTGACAGTAGCAGCCGGTATGCCAGTAGAGTCAGGGCATTCAATATATACTCAAACCAATGGTTCATCTGGAATTCATTCATACGAACTTCAGATAGGTGAGGGGAGAAATATATTATGCTATGCTATGTTATGTAATGTTAGGGGAATTTATAAAGTGCATGGCAACCCGAAGCCATACCAGCTTTTTTGGGCAACACAGACTATGACCGCAGGATCCTTAGGGGTTCCTTCACTACAGGAAAGTTTTGAGCCTTTTCCTAAGGGACAATTCATTATCAATTGTATGCAAAGAGGGTCAGGGAGCTCCAAAGTTTTACCACGTTAAATCTAAAGGATCTGCCGCCCTTTCGACTTCACAGATAGGACTACAGCCCATAGGGTGTGAGCAGATTTGAGAGCTCTACCCGGTTTATAGGGATCAATCAGCTGTCAGGAAATATTCAAGGCATACAAGTAATGTAGTACAATGACTAAAACACTCTAGCATTATGGGTGCTTTTAATTAAAACAGAAATGCATAGTAACTACACGCATAGTGTAGTAATTTGTAAACCACAAAAATGTTTTTGTATGTGGTTGTAAGTAAGGACTATGTTTTTCTTTATAAATATGCCACGGTGTCTAAAGGCCACTGGGAGTAAGATGCCTGCTGTTTGTAAAAGCAACACTTTGAAAAGGGAGAAAATTAAAACGATGTGTTTTATGCATATGAACAAAATTAACTCTTCAGTTTAATTTTCTCCCATTTCAATATGTTGCATTTACACCAAGCAGGCATCTTGATATCAGTGGCTGGTAGACACGCTGCCATTTTTAGGTTTTGCCTGCTCAGTGCTGGTGAAATCTCCTGTAGTTTAAAGAAAATCTTCAATGGGGCTTACAGCCCGCCCATTACTAACCATTCGTAGGCTTTGCTGTTACTCACATTTTCTTGCTTCTCACTGGTCAGCTGACTCATAGTCACATCATCAGCTTTTCACTTCCTCTTTCCTCTGCTGTTCCCTGGAGCTTGGACCAAGTACAGTTTCCGGCTGGCGGCCAGTGTTCTTCCACTGGCCGGGTGCTTCTGAGGTGCTTTTTTTCCCCCTTTCTTCCCTGCACTCCATACGGGACTATTCATTTTGTGGAGTATAGTGTATTTATTAATGGTTAATATTATTGAAACTGATTTTAACTACTTCATAATTATTTCGTCATCCGGCGGGGGTCCTTCATAGGAAAACATGGCGGCCGCTAGATAGAGCGGTGCGCTCGTCCCTGGCGAGGCTCCTGCTAACATGCCCCAGAGCAGTTTCTGTCGGTAGTTTCGGCTTTTTGGCTTTTTGCAGTGGTGATATCGAGGCGAGTAAGCTGCGGAAGGAAGGTTAGCAGCTAGCAGCGTGGTGCGGTGGAGACAGCCTCTGAGAGGTGGCGGGAGCGGCGCGTGTAAGCGGACTCGGGCTCGGCTTGGGCTTCGGTGGAGGAGGAGGAGAGGAGAGTGCGGCAAGCGGCGGGCGGAGCCCTGCTAGTCCGCGGTGAGTCACGGCAGCCGAGCTGAGCCTCTTTGAGAGACGGCGTCTTGTGATTTCAGCAGTTTTCAGGCAAAACGCCCGAGAATAGTCAGCGGTGCGGAGGCAGCTGAGCCGCCCTGAGATGAGAGGGGTGTACTGCGGGGGGCCGTGCGGTGAGATAACAAGTTAGCCGAGCGTGTGAACTCAGGCTCAGGCTCAGGAAGAGAGAGGTGGTGGGAGCAAGTGGTTGGTGGACTTTACTTACGAACGGTGGTAGATGTTGAGCTGTCCCGAGGAAATCAATTAAATAAATACAGCTTCCGTAGATTACGGATAGAAAATAAGAAAGTAAGAAGACGTCAGTACCCTCAAACATCCACTAATGCTGATTGGGATTGGGATTGGGGGTCCCAGTCTCAGGAAGAAGTCTGGAAAAAGACCTGGAAAAAGATTGGGAATTTACCAGCGCAAGAACAGCCTGGGCTCTTCAGAGGTAACAGTGCTGCACGAGTATAAGGTGGACAGAGCTGCCAATGTGTCGGGAGCAGGTTCTTCTCCCCGCACCTCATCGTTGGGGTGACGCAGCCGTGGAGCTTCGAAGAAGCAGAAAAGCTACAGCATACACCGTCTCTGCGAAAGGACTGGCAACAACTATTCAGTGCGGTAAGGGGGACCAGCAGAGGGGGAGGGTCTCAAGTTCTTTAGGAGGGCAGGTGCAGACTGCTGATAACCAGGATCATAACCAGGACTTCACTGGTATACAGGGCTGTCACCCTTCACAAAATCTAGACCCTGTACCCAGAATCTTTAGGTTTAACGCACAACTACAAACCACTTGTCATACATCGAGTGAGGCTTTACACTCATCTACTGCCAGAACCCTGGGGAAGCGGAAGGCTAAGGGAAAAGGAAAGGGCAGCAATAAGGATAAAGAATCAGCCGCCCCTACAGGCCCCAATGACACAGGTCAAATACAAGTAGCACTAAGAAGTCCAGAAGAGCAATATTGTACAGAGTCTGAGACAGAATTTGAGGATCAGGCAGTAGTGGAATCATTACAACCCCCAGTCTTAAGGGTATCAAAAAGGGGCAAGGAACGTAAGGAACGTCAGCAACGATACACCGCACCGAAGGACCTACCACATAAGGCTAATCCGAGCAAGGGGGGTACTAAAACAAAAGCTAGCACAACTTCCCGAGTTACACCCTCGTTGAAGTCATATTTTAAGGCCCTCCCCCAGGTTCTAAATATAAACCAAGAGCCCCAAAAATCTTTTTGTACTCAAATTGCACCCGTATCAGTGGAAGAGACCGGTGTCATAAACACTTCTACATCTCCCTTATCTGTAATTAGTTGTCTTGGTAACCCGGAAGATAAGGAGGGAGAAGTAGTAGGGGCAGGAGGCTCACTCAGCGGTATAGGCATGGGGGACCCAGTTGAAAAAATCGGTAAGGTAATCTCCCAATCAGATCAGCAAGCCTTGGCCACAGGAACTGCAAGTGAGATAAAGGACTCGAGCCAAGACATAGTGGGCTGTAAAGACAACAGTAGTGATGACACCATCCAAGCCATACTCCTCAGTATGAGGGAAGAGATCAGAAATGGGTTTGAGGAGTCAAAGAGATGTTTTGAGGAGTCCAGGCACACTCAATCAGAGATCCGCACAATGTGCGAAAACCTAGAATCTAAGGTAGATGGTCTCTCATTAAGAACTGGAGGCCTAGAGAATTGTGTTGAAGAGCTTAAGGCTAAATTGGAATACGCTGAGGTGAAGATCCAGACACTACGACGAGAAGGAGATTCAGTCAAAGAGAGAGTTGAGTCTTTTGAAAATTTTTCCAGAAGGAATAATTTGAGACTTCTAAAAATACCGGAGGGAAAAGAAGGAGGAGGTGGAGATTTAAAAAAGTTTGTTGCAACCTTACTAAAAGAATCTCTAAACTTGGATGAAACTCTGTCCCAAATAGAAACAGATATTCAGAGGGTACACCGGGATCCCTTCTGCCTTAAACAGGGCAGGGATAAACCAAGGAAGATCCTGGTGAACTTCTTAACATATTCCCTGAAGGAGAAGATCTTGACCGCAGCTCTGAAAGTCAAGACTTTAAAAGCCTCTGATTTCTCTTTTGAAGTGAGATCTGACCTCTCTAGAACAACGTTGGACAGGCAGTGGGAATTAGGCCAAAGAATGGAGCAATTTAGAAGCCTAGGAGCCACCGTGCAGATGAGATTTCCTGCCTTTCTAAAGATAATGTATAATAATAAAATGTACAATGTCAGGTCCCCTTTGGAAGCAGATGAGCTACTTGCCACCATTAGTGTACACGTAAACCCTCCGGACCGTGGGTGAACCCTTTGTAAATTTTTGTAAATGAGTTAAAAGGGGGGAGGGGAAGAAAAAAAATAAAAAATTAAATAGAACATAAAAATACAAAAATAAAGGAACAAAAAAAAAAAGAAAAAGAGAAAGGGAGAAAAAAAAAAAAATATATATATATATATACACGACATTATTAACATTTGGATGAGGTCACACAATTTTGTTATTAAAACAATATCGGGTGATACACTATAAAAAACCACGAATTGAAATTCTATCATAGATCTCCACCCCAGCATACTAACGTCAACATTTTCTGAGCAATTAGGCTGTAATGAAGCCTATATTTTCTATTTCCCAAACTATTCCCCAAACTTATCCTTTTCTATTAGAATATTATCAATAGAAATAATACTCTATAGAATAGCTGCTAGATAAGAGACATATAACTTTGCTTTGTGATTAACCACTGCTTATATTCTAAGCATATAGACCGGTAAAATGATTGATAATATAGATACTAGGGTATGGAGCGGAAACATGTCGGAGATGACAAGCTGGCAATCCATCATGCCAGAGTAAGTCGGGGGGGGGGGGGGGGTTTCTAGGGGCGGGAGGGAGGGAGAGGGAAAGGCAAAATATAAAAGTCCTCAGAAACCGAATCTTATAATAACGAATAATATAGATCCAATTGTGTCTCCAAGAGACTACTTAACTAAAACAGAAGGAGATATAGCTAAAGATAAGTCGCTTACAAAAACATTTAACAGAGTTGAGAGATCAGAAACAGTGCTAAAGAGTCTTAAAACTAATGTCAGACATTAAATTCCTATCCTGGAACGTAAATGGTCTGCGCGTCAGGGCTAGAAGAAATAGAATCTTACAATACCTACGAGACTCACCCGCGCAGATCATTGCGATCCAGGAAACACATCTGAATAGACAGGAGATCACGGATATACTTAAAAAACATAAATGGGTCGATAAATTTATAACTACAGACCACAATGCTAGTATCCGTGGTAATGCTATCATCTTTAAAAAATCAGCAAAGGCCCAGATAATGAGTTGGAAAACTGACGCCAGCAGCAGATGGTTGTTAGTCAACGCTCAATTAAACTCAAAGGTTGTCACCATCATTAGCTATTATGGACCCAACCAGGATGACTCTTCCTATTTAAATATTTTGCAAAATCAGCTGATTTCTTGCTCTGACCCTATAACATGGGTCGGAGATTTTAACCTTGTCCTAGATCCAAAGCTAGACAAATCTACAAACTCCAGGGCCATAGTACATAGCAATATGAGGGATACACTGCTTAGAAGTATGTCGAATCTTGGTCTAATTGACCTATGGAGACAAAGAGCTGGGAACGCTATGGGTGTCTCATACCACAATTATAAATACGGTCATAAATCACGTATAGACTACGCTCTATTCAGTTTTTCAATTAAGGAGCAGGTTAAATCTATAACATATCTCCCTCTACACCTGTCAGACCACTCTGCAATCTCTTTCTCGATAAAATTGGAGCAGAAACCTACTCACCCATCCTGGTCTTTCGACCGAACAAATTCTATTGGAGGATGAAGAGAAAGACTATCTGACGCAGGAAACTGCCTCCTTTTTAGAACAAAATATAGGCTCTGCCTCTCTAGTCATTGTATGGGAGGCTTGGAAGGCCTTCATTAGGGGCTGTATTACAGGTAGGGCCTCGTTCAGGAGAAAGAAATATGAAGAGGCAATTCGACATATAGAGCTAGAATTGACCCAGCTAGAATCGTCAGACCAGCTCCCCTCTGACAACCAAGAGGAGAAAAAAGAACTAAAGGACAAGCTAGACACATTATTACAGGACAGGATAAGTAAAAGATGGCAGACAAGTAAACTTGCACATTTTGAATATGGGGAATCTGCTGGAAAACTGCTGGCTTGGAAAATTAAAGCTGATCAATCCAGGAACTTTATTAAGGAAATAAGGGTAACTGGGGAAGTCAATAACAGGTCAACAGACACAGCTATTGGGGAAGCCTTTAATGAGTTCTTCCAGAATATCTACACCGAGCAACTTAATGTAAATCTAAATGAAAGGAATGAATGGTTGAACAATATAACCCTTCGAGAGTTGAAAAGTCACCAAACCGAAAATATAGATAAAGCTATAACAGAGCTGGAAGTTTCCAACACCATTAAACAACTAGCACAGGGTAAAGCCGCGGGACCAGATGGTCTCCCCGGAGAAATATACAGGGTACTTAATTCTATCCTTACCCCATTCCTTACAAACCTTTTTAATAACATAATGATTAGAGGGGAGACACCACCTAGCTCTTGGGGCGAAGCCAATATAGCTTTAATATTAAAAACAGGCAAGGACCCAGCTGGGTGTGGATCATATCGCCCCATCTCGCTTCTCAACAATGACTATAAAATCTTTACTTCAATCCTGGCTGCGAGATTGGGAAGCGAGATTGGGTCGATTATTCACCCTGACCAAAAGGGGTTTATTAGAGACCGGCAACTGACTGACCTAACTTATGATTTGGTGGGAGCTGCGGATATTGCCTCAACCTTCGGCTTACCCCTGGCCATCATGACCCTTGACGCAACAAAAGCGTTCGATAGGGTAAATTGGGAATACTTAAATTTAACAATGGAAAAATATCATCTAGGCCCCAAATTTTGTCGAGCCATAGGCTTACTATATAACAACGCTAGAGCATCCCTATTAATAAATGGTACACGAACATCTCCTTTTAAAATTAGTCGAGGAACAAGACAGGGTTGTCCCTTATCCCCCCTTCTCTTTAATTTATACGTAGAACCGTTTGCACAATCTATAAGGGAAGATACTAATATTCCACATTTTAATTTTTCGGGATGGGAAAAGAAGATTGGCCTTTATGCCGATGACATAATTATATACACAACGGATCCTGCATTGGCATTCCCAATTATTATAAAAAAAGCGGAGGATTTCGGAAAATATTACCGGATATGAAATCAACGCAGGAAAAACCGAAATCATGGTGTGGAACATCCAAAATCTCCAGCTCCCGGTAAAATCTTCATTGAGGTACCTGGGAATTACTATTACCAAAGATCTAGCAAATCTGGCTCAAAACAATTTAGCCCGTATCTCCCGAGAATCTCAAATCTTGATGAAAGCTTGGTCCTTTCTCCCGCTCACCATCTACGGGAGAACCAGTCTGATAAAAATGAGTATCCTCCCGAAATTTACTTTTATTTTTAATTCCATTCCGTTAATCTTCAACACCAAACAGCTTGCAAAATGTCAGCAAAATGTTAATTCATTTGTTTGGGGGCATAAATCCAGCAGAATAGCCTGGAAAAAATTGAGAAGGAGAAGAGAAAAAGGGGGGCTTGCATTGCCAGATTTGGAATACTATGCCTGGGCATTTCACTTGACGCATTCCCGGATGTTACTTAAGATCCCCTGGGAAAATGCAAATGGGCTTATGTATACGGCAATGCTAATGGGTTCGGGCCTTCCAGTGAACGGATTCCTCTTTAAGTTCGGTCATCAAAAGTTCTTTAAAAAAATCAGATTAAAGACACTATTTAGTATCCTAAAAGAATGGTCCCAAATAAAGCTTAAAACTGGCATAGGATACCTATCCAAACATGCCCCGATTTGGGACCTACCAGGATTAACACTACAAGAAACCAATACAGTTAAAAGAGTCTTGCTACACGCAGGTATTACACAGTGGGGTGATCTCCTGGTGGAAAGATCAATTATGGATTGGGATATTTTTAACTCCAAGGTAACATCATCACTCTCTTGGTTAGTATACTTGCAACTAAGCAGCTGGCTCCGGATTCAAACTAAGAAGAAAGCAATGATGGGAGAAGAGAGTGCGTTAGAAAATCTCTTAGTTGGAAGACCCCCCGGGAAAAAGGAAGTAGCACTTTTCTATTGGCATATCATAGAGGATGGAGAGAGAGATCCTAATCTCCCGGAAAAACTCTGGGGTGTGGAGGGAGAACCACATATGGAGGACATATGGGAGGAATCTTTCGCCCTCCTCTATAAAATTATCAAGCCAGCATGGTTGAGGCGCAACCACTTTTTTACACTTCACAGAGCGTATTATTCTCCTAAACGTCTGTCGAAATTTCAACCCGGGAAGTGTTGTGGCAAATGTTCTCTTCCAGCTGCCTCAGATCTCCACATGTTTTGTGAGTGCCCGAACATTGCTACCTTTTGGAACGAAGTCAGAACAACACTTGAATCCATTCTTGGTTTACCTATCCCGTGTTCGTGGCTTTTAATTATTTTTGGAATAAAAGACAATATTAAGGGACCAGAGAGAGAATTTCTGTTTTATGCCATTTTACTGGCAAGAAGAGAAATCTGCAAAAACTGGGTAAACACAAACTCCCCAACACATGCAGAATGGTTGTCCTCACTATATGCAACGTCTAAGCAGGATCTACCAAGAACATGTAGCCCTCGATCTTTGAGATTTTGGGACCTTTTGATCAATTGGAGAAGGGACAGTTAGCCAGCCCGGGTTTTTTTTTTTTTTTCCCGGGTC
Organism: Lissotriton helveticus; assembly: GCF_964261635.1. Taxonomy (NCBI): domain Eukaryota; kingdom Metazoa; phylum Chordata; class Amphibia; order Caudata; family Salamandridae; genus Lissotriton; species Lissotriton helveticus. The sequence continues at coordinate 473,011,880 of NC_136073.1, read as the reverse complement.
CGATGATTAGGCCTAAGATCTCTCTGTCCAAAGGGTGCCACCGAAACAGATATTGGACACTGGCCGAACTGGTCTGAAGAGAGAATGCTCGTCCAAGCTCTGCTGGCGACGCTGGGGTCGACTCTCTGAGCACTTGGAGCTTAGTATTGGGCTCCTTGGTGTAATAAAGGGGTCTCTCCTCGAGTCTGCGCAGATGGGAGCGCAGTTGGATCGATTTAATGGCGAATGAGGACAAAAAAAAACAAAAAAAGAAGACAAAAAAAAAACAAAAATTAATTATTTCGTCATGTAATTGTTTGGCACCAATATGTTGCATTTCGAGACACTTCAGTTCTCCCTATGTCATTAATCGGTCTCAGTTAAGACGTTACTGGCCTGCGTTAAATATTTACAAGCATTGGGCTTGAATGTGAGTAAACTGATTTTCCAGGGCCAATTTAAGTATGTTTATTTTACCAGGAGCGTTCCAAAAATCCATCGGATTAAAATAATATTAAATTATGTGAGCGCCTGAATTCCTGGAGAACTTTCACTTGTGCACCAAAAGTCTGCCTGTGGAAGCTCTGGCTCGATATCTATTTACACTTTGCTGTAAATGTTTGAAATGTGTCCTCATGTTATGCCCAGGTTACGGTTGCAAATGCTATGAACAGATGGTGTGCTGTAGAAATGTAGTGTTACTTAAATACAGCAGGCAATGCTGGCATTTTAGCCTGCTTTTAAGAGCTCTCATTTTAGTAACAGGACAACCAGGTGAATGCCCACACGGGCGTAGTCAAAGGGGTGTTGGATTGGGTTGAGACCAAGTGTCTCAAAATCCAGTTCAGTCATGTAGCCTACACTACAAAAAGAAGCTCCAGAGGCACAGAGATCACCGCATCCCTCTGTGGTAGACTGCACCAGTGACCCACGTGCAGAGCTCACATTTTGTCTAACGTCAGCTGTGAATAGCTGCGCACCTAGTACTTCCTAAACTACATTGCCTCTTTAGGTCGTACCTAGCGGCAGTGCGCATGCACTGCTCGCTCTCTGAGGCATGCTGTAATAGAGTATGCAGTGGAAACCCTGCCCACTCTCCTCCCCTATTTGTTATTAGCTTGTGCCATTGTCCTTCGTAAATGCTGGCTTCTGATTCATAAATAGGCTTGTTAGTCCCTCCTTCGTACCGCCTTGTCTGCATTTGCAACTACCCATAACAACTGGACCTTTTACTTGTGGCGTTACCCGGTCTCCTTCATAAGTCAGTAAGCACTATTTTCTTTAATGATCTTCCCTATTCCGCCCACGACATCTCAGCAGGCCCTCTGGTTTTACTAATGTATATATTTAAACTATAGCGCATCTGCTTTAACTATAGCTGCCCGTTCTCAATTATTTATTTACTTAATAACGCTGGCCGCTTTCGTAATGTGTTTATTTAAATTATAGCGCGTCCGCATTAACTTTAGCGGCCGTGCTTAGATATTCATTTACTTAATAATGCTGTCCGCTTTCATAATCTATTGATATAAATTATAGTGCGGCCGTTTTAACTATAGCGGGTGCGCTTATTCATTTATTTTATTAATTGTCCAGTCCGCTGTCGTTACGGCCTAAAAAAGGGGGGGGGGGCTTTGGGACACAACATCATAGCTGCACCAGCAGACTGAGTTACTCGATCTCGGCGCTCGAGGAGATGGGATGTTATTAGCAATCATCGCGTTCACTGGTGAGATCGAGTTTCCTTGGCTCCTCTTCCCTTGATGAGCTTGGATATGTATTTTAATACATTTAGCCTTTTCGAGTGGGAAGGATGGATGTACAGAAAGAGACTGCTTTCTGCGGTGCAATGGGTTTACGAAGGCATGGGGTGCGCGTGTGGTAAGGCAGCCGCCTTACGATTTTATCAGAAGGGTGCAGTGATGAGGGCAAGCCCTTCCTGGAGATTTGCCTAATTAAGCCGTTTAATAGGACTCGCATTACGCGAGTTTAAGCTATTGGTAATGCATTTTATTTATGTTTTAATAAACAAAACAGAAATAAAATGCATTGCCATTTGCAATGCCAATAGCTCAAACAAGCGTAAATGCGAGACCTATTGCATTGCAAATGCTTGTTTTTGTTGCATTTATGTAGCGTAAACTCGACTCGCAAGTGCATGTGTTTGTACCCTGTCATCTTCTTGCACCGTCTTGCAGTTTTACATAAAATATTTTAGGTGCATTTATGTAGCGCAAACACGACCCATGAGTGCATGGGTTTGCACTCCGTCATCTTTCTGCACTGTATTGCCTTTTATTTATTTATTTTATAGCTGCATTTACGTAGCGCCAACTCAACCTGTAGGGATTGCAGTCCATTATATAAGCCCCACTTAGATTACACCAGGACACTTAGTGAGCACTCCATAAGAGTGCATCTGTAGCCATCTTCTATTCTACACGGCATGTTAACCCACCACCCCCAGCCCGGGTTTTGAACTAATCCCCCCTGCTTTGAACTCACCATGTCCTCCTCTCTGCTCTTTGTTGTTTTACCCCCCCCTTCATTCACCTCCTGCAACAACCCTCATGTCCACTATTCTCCTGCCTCATGTCCTTTTAAACACCATTCTGGGCCTTTTATTGTTATTTAATTAATTTTATTGGTGCTTTTCTATATAGCAAACTCAACTCCAAGGTATTGGAGTGCTTTACATGAGCACCACTTACATTAGACAGGAACACTTTCATTTTTTTTTTTTTGAAGATTAAGTGATTTTCTCAGATTTAAAATATGTTGAGCAGACGCCAAGGCTCAAACCAGTTACCCAGTAGCAAGATCGGCAGCTCTAACCTTTGTACCAAATCCTCGCACTGTTTTAATTTAAGTCATGTTGGACAGCATCCCGCGCTGCTGTCCGTATCTAAAAAACATTGACAAAGTCAATGAATCTCACATAGCAAAACCATGCTTGTTTTAAATGGGAGATATTTAAAGTGCAGAAAATTTTTCCATATTATGACCATTTTTGCAGAACAATTTCCTGCACTTTAAAAAAGAATAGTTGTATTATTTGTGCTGTACATGTAACGGTGCCACAAATGGTGCAAGGATTGTCTTGTACATACAATGCAGGCTCTCAGTCTTCCATACACATATATCCAATTCATTCACACATGTTCATACTTCCCCACTGACACACATGGCAGCCATGCCATAGTGCCCCATGTCAACCTATTTTGTTCAAACCATAGTATCTGGCTTCATGGACATTAGGTTTAAAGTCAATGAAGCTGGACGATTGGGTGTCTGGTACAATGCCTACGTTTGACTGGCCTTCAATAGCTCACAATGATTTTCACTGATCAGAAGTAGCTGTCATCACGGAAACGTTTGGCAACACGTGCTGTAGTTTGAAGTAAAACATAAATATCCTAATTAAGGTGTTTGTGATGGCGAGAAGTCTCAGCTTGCCAGGACATTTAAATGCATGTCAGACATTGTGCAGGCTTTTTATATTTAATTTGTCTTGGCTTTGTTGCAATTCTGTGGTTTTGGACTGTTGACGAACCGGTTCATATTTCAAGGTTGTGTCCTGATTACCTAAAGATCGCTGAAACAAATGATCTGGTCACTGTTTGCAAGTGTGCTAACCAAAAGCAGGCACTGGACACATTCTTATTAAATGATTTTGGCAACGTATTTAATTGCTTTGGCTTCGGTACCGTTCTAGTGCATGTTAAAAAGTGTTCAGCATTTTCAATTTTTTAAGATTACATCTTTGTTCAGGAAGCTGGACACTGGCACGTCCAGTCGAGTTTTTTTCTATTACTCTTTCAGTTTTCAATAGCGCATTTTATATACAGTTCATGACCTTATAAAACTGCTGCAACTCTTTTGGTATGTTTCTGATATTCTAACTTTAAAATTAGTATTTTAGTTTAAATTTTCTCCAGGTGGGCAAGTCTAGTTTTCAGATTTTTTTTCTTCTCATAAATGGATTTTGTAGTTTTAATGACCAAATTCAGCATAGAGTGAACCCAGAATCAGACATCAGTACATTGAATCTGTTACTTTCAAATCAAAGGGCCACATTAAGATTTTGAATAGCGATTACCTAATTGCGATGTTCAGCGAATCGCAATTAGGTATTCACTATTCCAAATGTATGAAAGTCCAAAAGTTTCATTTAGCAATACATAGGGGCTTGAAAATCGACCTGCCTCATTAATATTAACGAGGTAGGTCCCCCATGGAATCGCTAAAATCATGGGGATGGTGGCCTGCTGGGGTCAGCAGATCACCATGTCCGAGATTGATTGTAAATAAAGTAAGCATATATATTTTTTTAAAGCAGCCAGTTTTCCTTAAAGGAAAATGCGTTGTGTCTAAAAAAAAATCAAAAAAAAAATCCATGGTACTACTGCCTGCTCTTAAAAAAGAGTTTTCGCCACCATTCCCAAAGGGGACCCCTTCCCATTTGCGAATGGATTACCAACAACTTGAGGTTGGTGGTAAATTGCGAATGTTTTGCAACCGCATTCACGGTCACAAAACATTCATACATACAGTTATGATTCGGTATTTGGAAGTGGCGCCCTAAACACGCCCCTTCCAAATACGAAATCGCAAACCCATTCTGCAATTCGGTAACTGGTTACTGAATCGTGAAATAGGGTTTGTTACATGTGTTAAGCATTTTTTGCATTTGCAAACGGGCCGATTTGAGAATGCAAAATGTTTGATACATGTGGCCCAAAGACATGTGCTTTTTCAAAGTCTTAGAAGTAGACATGCAATCCAGTACTAAATCTGAGCCGGCGATTGCTGATTTGGCCCACCAACACTCATTTTTGGAGTCAAGCACCTATTTTAACTCAATGGACTATGAAGCTGAGCCAGAGAGAGAAAAACACAAAATGGTGAGAGAAGGCGGAAGGTAGACCAAAAACAAATGTCAAAGGGATGAGAAAATGGGTATGGAACAGAACCTGCAAGAGTGAGATAAAAAGACAGTGAAATTATGATAGTGGACTAAGAGGCAGGTGGTGGAATCAAGACTCAATGTCCTTTCTATTTGGTATTCAGCCTTTGATAGCGCTTGCCCTTTGCTTCTGGGCAAAACTTTGGGGCAGGCACTTATTCTTTTACAAACTAGACCCAGTCTTTGATACCATTAGATCTTAATACATAATTGCACATTGTGTATGTTGCTTATTTATTTATTTTAAGGTCGAATCTGCATTTATTAACTTTTAAGTTTTTGCTAAATGATTTTTACTCTGGGTATCCACTATAAATTTAGAACAAATTGTTCAAGGTGGTCAAACATTAGTTTGGAAACACTATTTTGGGGTGGGTATTCAAAACCTTCATATTTTTTTCTCTTCTCTCCTCTACATCCCAACCTATTGAACAGATTTACACGAAATGTACTGTGTAGATACAATATTTTCCACATTAGTTAGCATTGTAGCTTGTTGTAAATCTGTGGAGTAGGATGGGAGATGTTCGCAATTTAATAATTAACAATCCACACTTGGAAAGTTTTGTTTTGAGTATATGTCCCCCATTAGAATCCACAAAGCAGACCTAGTTTTAACTTTTTCTTTCTGCAAGCGTAATCAGTTAACCTCATTTATAGTCTTGAAAGGTGCATGTACACTTTCTCTGCAGACCTGCTAGATTTTATTTGGCGAGAGTCTCTCCCAACCATAGACACACGCTTGATTGGAAGCCACAGATGCAACTGAGAAAAACCATTAGAAAAGCAATAGGTCTCGCCTTTCATTAATTCAAAGCCATTTGCTTTGCTATACAATACCATTAGCAAAGCAAATGGCTTTAACTTAATTAAAGGCGAGACCTATTGCATTTTCAATGCTTTTTTTCAGTCTTGGCACTGTGCTGGGATCGGTGACAGTAATGTCATCTGCTTGTCCACTTTTTTCTCGGCTCCTTTCTTGGTATCACCTTCTTGTAATCTATAGAAAAGCGGCACTCTTCTTGCCCGCTGGGTTTGCCCTAGTCACCTCCAAGTTATGAGCATGAGGGGCAAATATGAGTGTATCCAGACCATTCAATCATTAACCTCTCTTTAGAAAAACGACCCCCCCCCCCTTCTTCGGGAAGGCAAGTCGTGCCATATCCAGGGAATTCCAAGGTTAGGAGACAGAAATGACCGTTGACATGACGTGTTAGCCCCTACGCCTCACCTACTCCTGCTCTTTCTCTTTTTACCTCACCTGATTGTGCCTGCATAAGCCTTATCTGTTTGTGAGTTGCTGGGCCTCAACTTTCCGCGCTGCCAGATGTCCCTCACTGCCCCTCCCATGCCTGCATGTTTGTTGTCCCTGGCCCTTCAGATTGTGGAAAGCCCTCTGCCCACGCTCCTACCTACTCTCACCTGACCACCCCTCCAGTACCCCGTTTGTCCGCCCAGATTTCTATTCACATAACAAGGCAGTCACGAACTATAGCTTAAGTTAAGAGCAATGGTCCCCAACTCACTAGACTACAAATGTGGGGGGAGTTTTATATAGCGCAAACTCGAACCGAAGGTATCAGAGCGCTTTACCAACTGCGTTACAGACGTACACACTCAATTTATTTGCCCAAAATCACAGGATGTTGAGCATCCCTGTTGAGACTCGAAGCCTGTTACTCAGCTTCAAAGTCGGCTACTGTAGCCGTTAGGCCACGTTCTTGAATCCATGCATGGTAGGGGCATGAAACGCCCCCTGTACTCCTGGGTCCCGGTGCTACTGCAGCTGTTGCGCCAGTGATACCTATGCCTATGCATTTGTATCAAGTGTTTGCCCCATACCGTACTTGAACCCTCAGCAAGTGGTGCCCACAATTCCGACCTGCCCCCGGGTACACCCCCTGATTGGACACTGGCAGGCTGATGAAGAGAGCAGACTCGCAGGTATATGATCCTGTGCGAGCTAATCTCCGTTTGTCCCTTACTTTTCCGCATTGCAATGATGTGTGCCCATTAAAAAGGAAAACCTACCGTAGGACAAAATGCCGTAAAAAGCTAGGAATGTCCAGTGTAATAACATCGCGGAACCGCGAAAAGCTCCGCAGTGTCCAAAAGCACCAAAATAGTACAACAAATATACACTTGTGTGTGCGCTTCTTAAAAAATGTACCGATAAACAAAGCGTTGTGAAAAGCTCCACAGTGCCCAGCGACACGTAAACAGTACAAAAAGCATATGCTCGTGTGTGTGCGCATGTTTAAAAACCTACAGAAAAATAAAGCGCTGTGAAAAGATGAGCAGTGTAGAAAAATATGTTTGTGATAGCGCATGTAAAAGGGCAAACCTACCGGAAAAGAAAGCTTGGTGAAAAGCTTTATGCTGTTCGGTGAAATGATATCGCCGCGCACAACATTTATGACAGCTTTAAACATACAACCCCAATAGTATACTGATGCAGCTGCCTACCGAAAAACAAAGCGATGTGAATGCGGGACGTAAACAATTTAAACAAGCTGATTGCAGCAAAAAGACAGAAGTGAATGCCTGCTTGTGCCCCGGGGGAACTGCAGGGTCCGCGCTGGTTCAGAGTTATGAGTGAAGCAGCATTTTCTTTGCTATGGCAACAAAATGGCGTGGGACTGTCCACAGTCCCTACGGACACGCGCATGCTGTCTGCTATGGACGAATGGCAAGAGCAGCCATGTTTGTCCATGCAGGCATGTGCATAAAAGCCCTAAGTGAAATTGATTCCAAAAGGCACTTGCAATAGTGAGAGCAGCGCATGCGCTGCTTTCGCTAGGCGAGACCTAAAAAACGTGGGGTTGGACTTCGTGGAGAACCTCCAGGCATGTGCGACCTAATGGGACTGAGGACAGAGGAATGGAAAATGTCCTCATTTTCTCAGGAGGTTGCCAGTTTGAGCCTTTGTCTGTGGATAATCTTTCAGTAACTAAAGGTCTTAAAGCAATCACATGCAAATTGTGATAATTGAAGTCACTGGACTTCATGTTTAGTTTATAGATGCTTTCCACAGTCTACACCTGCTGTAGTGATGGTGATCACTATGAGCTCACATATGGTCAGGGGACCAGGGGACTGAAAGAAACAAAACATATAAAAAGTATGTTTAAAAATACAGACCTCACAGAATGTCGACGTTCGAGGACTTTGGGGTGGAAATCAACCTAACCTTGCCTATAATGGTTATTGACCTCACTGGGACCATAGCACTCTGGTAACACGTCAGTGGAAAGAACTTTGCATTTGCAGTGCAGTGGTAGTGGTGGGTCTAATAAGCATAATTTGCCAATTTCAGTAGTTCTTTTAGAGTTTTGTATGATATCCACTATAATGTCCTTAATATAATTTTTTCAGTTAGAATATTGGGTACATTTTCTCTCCCCTGCACAGCATAAACATGTTTGGTTTGGGTATAGTTTTGATGCTAGAGTATATTGAGGTTTCATACTATTTTTCTGCGGCATCCCTACAGTCATGTATGAATATGACCCCGATCAAACGAACAATTATAAAGTGTATATTGTGATGAGCTCCAACCAAACGAATTGCAGAATGTTTGTTACTGTGTTTCTCCTTTGATTAGTGGTATGCTCCATCTTACTAATGTATGTGCTTTCATATTTCTTGAATAGGTGCCATTCTTTCTCTTCATAATTCTCGCAGTTTACACCATGTTACCATTTGGGATGCGAGAAGCCATCTTCATCAGTGTATTGTCTGCAGTGTCTCATATTGTGGTTATTAGTATTGCTGTAACAGTGTTTTCTTCAAAACCAAAGGACAACGTTGCTCTGCAGGTAAGGTTTTTTCAGCTAACCACCCAAGCACTATTAAATACAAATCCCTTTGCAGTAAACTTGTCAGAACAGGAACATGACATGATATTGTGGTTTAGGTGGGCAGGTCAGTCTCTATTGGAAGAAAATATTTTAAGGAGACATTTTTACTAGTCAAAGCTTAAATTACTTTCACATTTTCATCCATCTTCAAGTCGACCATTTAATGGCTCTCAAAATCTGTCAGAAAAAAAAAGATGTTTACTCTTCACAAGCTGGGCCTCGATCTTCAATTGACGAATAAATACTGATTGATCCAAATGTAGATGTTCTAGATCCGGCCGTAGAAGCTTTATCCATCAAACACTTAAATGCTTCACGAAAAAGTCAATCTGAAAACTTGACAGTCACAAGCTTTTGAGATAGCATGTGGCGACCCTGCTTCTGTAGCAGGCTAATACTAGTCCTTTCAGGGCATGGATACCATTTGCAGGCTCTGTAGTGCTACAGAGATGCTTACAGATTTTAATTCACATTTATATGTTTACCATCTGCAACGCCTTTTGTAGAGGGGTCCGTGGAGCGAGAATAGAGGTCCATACCTTTGGGGGGAAATTGACTGATGACTTAACGATGTTTCGTGTTTTTAGCTTTCATTTCACAATCATATATTTTTGGAGTGCTAATCTTTGTCACTGTAACTGACTGCGGTGCATATGCCATATGCAATGTTTTGCAATCAGAAAGTATGAAACTGAAAATATGTTTCCCTGGCGACTCAGAGCCACTGGCTCACCCTATGTCTCTATGTTCGACCAGGCGCTTCTTCAGAACAAAGTGCCAGTTCATCACCTCACTGTACCTAGTGGCGAAAAGTATCCCAGTCTTTGTATTATTGATCATATCACCAGTGCGTAACTTGTAAAATAAATAAATACATTAAAAAAATGAATAAGTGTACTGGACAGGTATTTTTTTTCTAGGTGTATGTGGATGACCCTGCTGAATGCTCGGGATGCCCTAGTCTTTATTTTTCCTCAAGCCTTTTTTTACTACCGCTCTTAACTTCTTGTCTCCCTATCTCATTCTTGCCTGTTCTTTTTGATCCCCCCTTTGTCCCCCTGTCACTGCGTTGTCATATTTCCCCTAATTCTCATTTGCTCTGTGCCAGTCTGATGATAAAAGGTATGGCCTGGTCCTCATCCTCGGCTGCCTACGCCACAAATGAAGGACTGCTATTTGCTACTAGAGAAATTTTAGTGGAATGTATCCTTGTTGGTGGAAAGGTAGACAGAATATTGGTCTTACCTCCATAAGACTTCCACGTATCTTCTACCGCATCCATCACTAATTAAAGTCTTGTCGGTGCTAAAAATACCAAAAATAATTTTTTAAAAGCTCAGTAAAGCTTTTGTGGCATGTTTGAGCAAAATTAAAGGTTGGCATCTGTATTGATTGAATTATTTGGTATGTTATGTTCTCAAAGCTATTTGAATTCATTCTCCACTAGTCCAAGTAGAGAGATCTACACCCACAGCTGCAGAACGGTTTCACAAACCAGAAGCTGCTTTACTTCATGAATCTTATTGTAGGAGTATGTCATACACACCTGGAAAGTGATTGCACACATTTGCCTTTATTGTAGAAGAATCACAGTTCCTGCATTTAATTTGTGAATTGTCGAAATGTATAGGGTTTTCCCAAAAAAACAAAAAAGTCGGAAAACCCGGGCCAAGTATGAGTTTTTATGGTTGAAGATTTTGCAGGCACTATCTTTGGCTGAAAGAGGCATATATGCACATCGTTCCATGAGCCATTCTCCAAACAAATCGGCATGGTAGTTAATGTTTAGTACTGGTCTGAATACTGCTTTAATTTAAAACAGAAACGTGACGTATGAGTCGAGCGGCTCTGCAGATAAGGCGCCACCGCAGTGCAACCACATGTAAGGGAACCTTTTGTTAGTCATGTCTACAAACATTCACTCCTGCCTTTGCAGATCTATGCAAGGGCTGAGGGCACCGAAGTGTCTGTCTGACTCAGACCCTGAACTTTTTTCCAGTGCATGGAATCTCTGGATCCATCTCATTCCTACCGCGGTCTAGTCCTGTGGGATGACCAGATCATTGCTGTTTGTATCTTCGGGGAGCTGCGCACCTTTGTAGCTTTGATACTTCAAATGCCCCTGGCAGATCTTTAGTTTATAATTAAACTAAAATATAAGCGGGTATTTAATCCTAAAATATGAGCTAATGAAGCCAAAATAGGTCTTAGAAATTGATATTAAAATAGGGGTGTGGAAACTGCAGAAATTCATGACCATTGAGGTGTTTGAAGAGCATTTCAGAGGTAGAGCTTTTTGTCCCAGGACTCCTTAGTGGAGACCAGTCTAAAGTTAGAAGCCCTCACTCATGCAGGTTGAACGGATTCCTCCCTCAGGAGAGAATTATGCTGATAGGCTTGGTCTTGGCTTCCATGAGGAAGATGACTGGGCAAGTTGAGTAGGCTGTAAAAGTTAAGAGGCTGCGCGCTGTACCTACTATCACCTCGATATATGTGTGCCACGCAGAGCTGGGGCTAGCTTATAGCACAGATTTGATTAAATTGCGCCCCTTGATGCTGTCACTATCTGTATGGCCCAAACAGGAATCCTGCCTTAGACAGGTTCTGTCTGACTATCTTCAATTAGACAAAGCATTAAAGAGTCCTTGTTTTGCCTACCTAAAAAAGGTAAGCCTTAGTGTCAATATGCATGATTTGTTTAGTAACCCACAGCAATTATCTCCGTCTTGTAAGTATAGCATTAAGGGCTGTTTTTAGGTTTTGCTTGCAATGTGTTTGTGAAATCTCTTGTATTTAATATATCTTAAAAGGGGGCTCTTATCATTTTCCATGACGAATTACTGTGCTCATTCACTTTTGTGTGGAACTTCTTTTTTTTAACTTCTCATGGCTGCGTGCATTTACAATACCTCTACTAAAGCTGTTCACACTGTTTAAGCCCCATTCACTGTCAAAATAAGATCTCTGCCCACTAGACCGCTTCTAACAGTATGCTTAAATGTTAGCTTTTTATTTCTTAGCTGTGCAAAGAAGATGCTTTTGCCTTAGAACGTTTGGGGCACTTCCTATTTATGCCTCAGTACCTTTCTTTGCCCTTTGTAGGCATTATCGGATTGATTTTTTTCAACTTAATTTATTTGATCATTATGATCAAATTCTAAATGTCGTAATAAACATTGCACATTAAAAATAAATTTACTATACAAGAGCTATGCTATATTTTACTACTAAACAGGCAGCCACAGTGCCGTTACCATGCAGACAACAGGGTCATGATTTGAATGGTGCAGCAGGTGCAGTAGTACCGGGCCCAAAAGTTGTCAGAACTCCTTTAAGCATATGATATAGCTATATTTGACTACTAAGCAGGTAGTCACGATTGCAGTTACAAGGGACTTGATTTGAATGATGCAGCAGGTACCATGGCTCCGGTGCCAAACGCTTTAGGTACCCCACAAAATCAAGATTATTGCTAAAAATGACTACTAAACATGACACTTCCATTTATTTAGCAGGCAATTGGGTCATGATCTGAATGGTGCAGCAGGTGCAGTAGCACCAAGACCAAAGATTCTAGGCACCCCGCTAAACACCTAATGTTGCTATATTTTACTACTAAACAGGCAGTCACAAGTGCATCAGGTGCAGTGGCACCAGGCCCAAAAGTTGTCAGAACCCCTCTAACCAGCTAATATTGCTATATTTTACTACTATACAGGCAGACACAATTGCAGTTATCTTGCAGTTAAAAGGGGCTTAATTTGAATGGTGTAGCTGGTGCAGTGGCACTGAGGCCAAAAGCTCTAGGGACCCCACTAACGAAGAATATTGCAATATTTTATTTCTAAACAGGCAGTCACAAGTGTAGTTATCTAGCAGGCACTAGGGCCCTGATTTCAATGGTGCAGCAGGTGCAGTGACACTGGGGCTCAAAGCTCTAGGAACCCCCTCTAAACACCAAATATTGCAATATTTTACTACTAAACAAGCAGTCACAAGTGCAGTTACCTTACAGGAAATAGGTTCATGATTCAAGATTTTGATGGTGCAGCAGGTGCAGTGGCACCAGGGCCAAAGTTGTCAGAACTCCTCTCAACACCAAATATTGCTATATTTTACTACTAAACAGGCAGTCACAAATGCAGTTATCTTGCAGGCACTAGGGGCATGATTTGAATGGTGCAGCAGGTGCAGTGGCACTGGGCCCAAAAGTTGTCAGAACTCCTTTAAACACATAATATTACTATTACATCAATTAATTCTATTATTTCCCTCTCATTTTATTTTTCAAAATTATGAAATTTCTTTCCTGCACTATACCATTACTAACAGCACAACATATTGTCATTTTGTACATAAACAAGTCTTAGCAATTTTTGTTGTTGAATAATCTTTATTGATATTCAGCAAGTTATACAGGTAAACTTTATCAATAATGCTTGGTTTTACAGTACCGTTTACAGGAGGAGCTTTGGTGGGGTGCCAAGCAGTAACTTAAACAATATTCTTAAACCAGTATTGATAATTTATACCACCAGCACTAGACTTTGTAGGCACATCAATTAAACTGCTGTCTGTTTGGAGTTATTCGATCGCGTCTAACTTATATTTGAGATATAAATCTAGTTGCTTGTGATCAGGTATGAGTGTCTAAGTGCGCGCTTAGGAGGTGCCGGGAGGGGGCAGCCCTGTGACCCATGCAGTTGTATATGCATTACCAACCCACCCATTTCTGGGTGCAGGTATGCAGCCAATAAGGGTTTACTTTATTCGATGTCACGTCACTTTGTGCTAAAAGTGCGGGGTAAGGATGTGCTTTATGTTGCAGTTGGATTTATTGTGTTCAGCTTAGTTTCTATGGTAGTCGGGTACTCTCGCCATTGTATGGGGTTAACCCCCTGAGGGTACCTGTGGAGCATTGGATAATTGAGTGTCGTGTTTTGCAACAACTGCTCTGCGGAGATGTAGGAGCCATGATTGAATATTTGGGCCCAACTGCGGTTTCCAAGCCATAGCTATTCTGCGTTTTGCTTGCACCAGTGCCAGGTCTAAAAATTCATTACAATTCTTATGTAGGGTGTTATGCTACATTATTCCAAGCAAAAAATGTGGACCCTGGGCTATTATCTGAGTACCCGCTGCCTCCGTCAATGTCACAGCTCCCTCATTCTAGAATGTCCTGAGATGAGGACACGTCTAGACCATGTGGGGAAACGTTGCTTTTGAGGTTAGACATCTGGGGCAAACATCAGCAGAAGTAGGATACATACGTGCCAGCCTATGTGGTGTTAAGTACATTTAGTAGAGATAGGTAAACTGTGTGTATTTCAGCCTAGCATTCGAGGATATAATTTTAGGATAATTTATGCATGGTATCCAATGCTGGTCAGTGATGTTAGCTGTCAGTGCTGAGTCTCAGTATTTGTGCAGTGGTGCCAACAGAAGTGACGAATCAGGTCTAAAAGACGCGTAAATCGCAGTGATTGCATGCTTACCCTGTCGATATGTTAATAGAGTTCGCAGCGGATGAGATGTTGTGATCTCATTTTGAGTATTGCCCTATAATTGGAGGAATTGGTGTGACAGCATTGCGTGGAGCAGGTGTCCCCTGTGACACCCCATAATCATCCATCAAACTCGCACATTCATGTAATTGCAAGTCTGCAAATAAATCTCCCCAAATGTCCAGTCCCATTGCCCTCTCCAAGTATCAAGTCCTGGGTGCTTGTGATAATTGTAAGGTCTCGGAAGCACCTCAAGCAGTAGATTAGGGGCATATGATGCTGGTTGACCAATAAGCAATATAAATTTCAGCCGGCTGCATCTTGCTGCTAGCTTTAGTAAATTACTCCGTTTTTTTCTGTAGCGTGGTAGTAGAGCCTGATGGCCATTCTATCATGGCTGGCTGACAAAATGCCATCGCCCATGGGGACAGTTCGATTAGGTTAGTGTTCGCGAGCCATCTCATAGGCCACCGCAGCTGCGTGACAGCGTATTAGAGTTCATAATTCGGCACCCCCAGGCCCCCTTCAGATAGGGGGAGGTACAATTTATGAAGTGCCACCCTGGATCTAGAGCACCCCATATCAGGGAGACAAGGAGGGATTCTAAGTCTTTGAAAAGCCTGTGTGGTAGCCTTTAGGGGAGTATAGAGATGAGGTATAAGAGTCGAGGAGTAAGAGCATTTTGGCGATGGAAGCCCATCCCATGGGGGGATAAGGGTAAACTCAACCAGAATGGGAGGGCTGCGCGGCCTCTAGTAATCGCCCTTCCCAAATTACCATCTATTAGATCTACCTGGGACTGGTAAATTTAAACACCCATATAAGGTGTCAAAAGCCCATTTCAGAGGTGTACGGGGTAAAGTGTGTCTCTGATTCACTGACAGCGTCTTCATTGTAAATATATCGCCGATTTGGGCCAATTAACCCATAGGCCTAAGACTCTGATATGTTTATCCAGCAACCCCTTTAATTCCTGCAAAGCTGTGATCTGGTCACACAGATAAATCAATGCATTGTCTGCATAGAGAGAGACTATATGCCATTGACTAAACGCTTGTATGCCCCAGTCTTATACACAATGGCACAGCTTGCATGCCAGGGGCTCCATGGTTCGTGCTAATAGAATGGGCGATAGAGGACATCCCTGTCTTGTTCCGCATTCTATTACGAATGACAGAGAAATGATACGACCAGTCTTGACCCTTGTCTGCGACTTTGAGTATAGTATTTTCACCCACCTCAGAAAGTTAGGGCCTATGCGAAATCTGGATAGTACTGCTAATAAGTATTGCCACCCCAAGGTGTCGAACGCCTTTTCAATGTCTAAGGCAGCTATCCATGGTTTTCGATTTCCGCTCGGGCCCACTCCAATAATTTAAAGAAGCGGCGCAAGATCAGCTCAGTATTTCGTCCTGGAATGAATCTATTCTGATCCCTGTGCACCAGTGTCTGTACTGCATCTGTTAACCTGTTAGCTAATTTCTTACCTAAAATGTTATAGTCTGAATTCAGTAGTGACGAGGGGCAGTAGGAACACATTTGGATGGGTCCCTGCCCTGTTTAGGCAACACTACCAAAGCAGCCTCTCGAAGGGAGGGCCAAGTTTCCCCCCTTTCGAATGCCTCCTCATATATGGTGGATAACTGGGGAATGAACTGTTCAGTGTGGGTTGAGTTTAATTCCAATGGCCATCTGTCTGCCCCCAGAGCCTAACCTGTGGCTAATTGTTTGATTGATTCCAAGATCTCGTCTGCGGAGATAGAATCTTCAAGTAGTGCATTTTGAGTTTGTGTTACCTGCGTGATATGGAGGTGAGATAAAAACTGCTGTATACGTGAGGGGTTGCCAAAATCAGGGGCTTTGTATAGGGAGGTATAATAACTGTAGAAGGAATCCTTAATTTTTTCCTGAGTGTTTACTAAGCGGTCATCAGTTGTATGTATCGCCGTAATGTGGGGTTGTGAAGTGTTGGTTTTTAATAGCCATGCCTGCATTTTACCCGCTTTGTCCCCTTCGTTGTGTCGTTGGACCAGGTATTGTTTTATAGTCTAACGAACAAAGACTGTCTAGTGTCTCTTTGTATGATAATCAACCCTTGGCCAGCGAGGGAATTATATGTGGGTCTGGGGGGGAGAGCGGATCGCATCACTGCATCTCTCTCTCATGTTTTGAAGTTCTTTCGTGAGTTTCATGCGAGAACCGTAAACAGTTTTAATGGCATGCCCACGAAGAACAGATTTAAATGCATCCCACTCTATTCCCGCATTCGAGGCAGAGCCTGCGTTTGTCTGAAAGTATGAGTCGAGGGTTTGCGTTTGGGAGGCGCAAAACACTGCATCTTTAAGTGCAGTAATAGGGAGACGCCAGTCAGGATCCTGGCTCTGTGTTCCTCACGAGAGCGGCAACTACAAGAGGCTGTGACCGTGCGTGTCACCCTATGCAATGCATTGTCAGAGCAGTATATCGCATCTATCTTCGTTTGAAGATCATGAATCGTGGAGTAGTATGAATAGATACGCATTGTGGGGTGTTTGCTACGCCATGATTAATTTAATTGCATGTTATCGGCCTAGTCTCTCATGTGTTGTGCGAGACTAATGGATTGCGCACCCAGGATCGGCAGGCGTGAGCGATTTAAGGCGAGGTTGTGAACGCAGTTGTAATCCCCTCCCCAGAACGTTGGCGCCGTGGGGTCGCAGAGTAATGATGGTGTAATTGTCTGCAAAAATGAGAATTGCCCTGAGTTTGGAGCGTACAAGGAGATTAATGTCAGTGGGGAGCTGTCCAAGGGTCCTTCCAAGATTGCGTAGCAACCCTGAGAGTCTACCCGGGTGTGTATTATCTGCAAAGGAGTGCCCGGCGCCACCCATGATAAAGTGCCTCTGGCGTACCCCTAGTATGTGGTTCCTACCACTGTGCCCCTCCATCTTTTGCAGAGTGATGTGAGGGTTTGTGTGGGTTTGTGTGGTGAGATGAGTTTCCTGTATCAGTACAAATGACATCCCGTGACTACGTTAATATTGTTAGACATTATGACGTTTAACACATCCAGCTAAGCCCTTCACATTCCAGGCTAATAAGAGGTAATCATTGCTTACCATGTATTTGTTAGTATATAAAAGAGTGGAATAAATTCTGTACCCAGACTGCTACCCTTATCTGCCAGTGGCCCCCCAGTCGCCGCCTCCAGATTATAGTTGCAGTTGCAGTAATAATACCCGTCTTGTACATTATGTACGGTATAGCGAGATAGACAGATCTCAATAAACATTAAAAATACCCAACTACCCACCCCAGGCCAGCTTGCCAATAAGCAATTGGCCATCTCCACTAAAGTGCAATTAGACAAAACAAGAAATAACAGTAAAGAGAAAGAAAGAAGATATGCTTGACCATGTGTTATATAAAGAATACACTGTAAATGAGCGGAGAGAGAAAAAGAATGTGAAAGCATAAGGATGCTATATCAGCCACTTATCGTAAGTGGGGGCGTAGTAATTCTGCGCATCATCTCCATCTTGGCCACCATTTACATTTCAGGCCTGCTTCAACCAAATTAGAGACTTGTGATCAACATCTAAGGTAAAATACACCAGTCTCTGTAGTAGTAATGTACCTATGTTGTTCTGCAGAGGCTATTTTAATTGTTGCTTAAGAGATCACCCAAGCTCCTCTGCAGTTTGTGGGATGACTATTGGGCCTCCTTCCATCACTGACCAGCGTGTTGTGAGGCAGTTAGCTGTAGTGTTTGATCCAGGGCCATGTCCATGTCCATCTCGGATTCAGATCTTGGAGGGGTCGTGGAGTTACCAAGATGTTCCGCCTGAGCTTTCATTGATCATTGCACTCTTCCCTTGCCACAATGTCTATGTGTACCTTCTAGTTTCCATGGCTGTCGGGGGTTCGCTGAAGTTGTAGGTTGGGCATGTGCGAGCCCATTCTGGTCTATTCAGGACCAGGCCTCTTCAGGGGTGGAACAGAGGATGTTGCTGTCTTTGTATCAGATGTGCAACTTGGCAGGATATTGCAACAAGTATTGTAGCTCGTGGTCCCAAAGGCATTTCTTAACATCCAGGTAGGAGGATCTGCAGCATTGCACTGATAGCGTATAAACCAGGTAGATGTGCACCGCAGTATTTTCAACTTGCCGTGCTCTGCGGGACCTGGTTACCTGGATGTTATCCCTATTGTGGTAATTGAACAGCCCGCTACCTCAGGCCTGGGGGATTTCCCGGGCGGAGGGGGCCTTCCCGGCACTCTGTGTGCCTGCTCAACTGAGAAGAACACCGCTGCCAACAGTTTGTCGAACCGGTGCGAGTAATCTGTGTGTCCTACAGGGTTCAGAACCACTGACTGCGCAGTACTTCCTGCGCTAGTTGCCTGAAATTTTATGTCGATCGGTTGGGGCTGCGCCTTGTCTGTTCTGAGTTTGCCCATTTCATGGTCTGAATGTGTGGCGTTGTACAGGTGTTTATACTAGCATTGATGGCTTCTTGGAGAAAAACAGAACTATTGTTCTATTGTTGGGCAGCATGTCAGCAAGGCCTGTTTGGCTGACAACTATTTGGATATGGGTATGGTATCTTGCTGCAACAAGGCAGGACTCAGAATTCAAATGTATGCAGTCAAGTGAATCACAATGCGTATACGTTGGACAATTTGCCGCTTGTGTCACAATTATGACTCTTTGTGAGGATGTTGGCCTTAGTACCCCAATTGTGAACCATTTGGCAGTGGAATGAAAGGACAAGTTTGCGCATCAGATCCCATAGGGCGCAGACTGAGGTGGCAGTTTTTCTAGGGCGGAGTAGAGCTGAGGTGTTGTTTGCAATCAGGTCGCCCCAGTAGAGGAAGGCAGCGACCTGACATCCACCTTTCACTCAGCGGGGCAGATTGTGTGGCACCGATGGTGAGTCCCATTTCACACTAGGCAGGCGTTGAATAACTGTCATGTAGCAAGGTAATTCCCGGCTCCAGGCCACCGGAGTTAGCACTATTTGGGGCCCCCTGCATGTTTCCTCCGATGTTGGTCACAGCAGGGAGGAGAGCAGCCTCTGGGAGGCACCAGCGTGCGAGTGTCACAGACATGTGCCTCCGTGATTTCTGACCATGTTCACAATCCAATCTCAGTACCGTAACTCTCTCTCTTTGTTCATCACGATCCCGGCAGGGCCGGGTAGATCATCGGTTTCTCTGGGCCTGCCGCAGAAGACCTGCAGGAAGGAACAACAGCAACAGCGGTCAGGGAACCTCAGGATTCACCACAGCCGGAGGCGTGGTAAGGCACCGCAAGGCCGCCAGCACCTGGCACCCTGTGGGTAGATGTGGCCACTGATCCCCAGCTTCACGTGCCAGTCGGAGCAAAGTGGGCTATGCAATCCCTCAACGGTGAGCACACCGCAGCCAATACAGGGTGCCCGTCACGTCGATCACTCACGGAGAGAGGCAGGTGTGATTGTCCGCTGCCGGCACCGAGTACGCAAGGCCGGTCTCCTCCAGCCGGGCTCCGAATCACCGTGCTATCAGCCCCGCCCAACAGCCTCCGATGAAGCCAGTTTCCGCTGTCAAGGGTCGGTGCCATGTCTCAGATTATTCCGCTGCGTTCACCACAGCATATGGCAGGTTGGTACGTGATTTATTGTTTGGCAGGCCGATACGGAGTGAATCACTGTGCGTCCGCACTTGCCCCCATCTTGGCCACGCCCATCAAAAGTCATAACACTTTAACCCTTTCCCTGCGGCGGCAATTCCGCCGCAGCGCTAAGGGGGTGGGGCGGCCGCGCGGCGCTCCGCCGCTTATGACGGACCGCTCAGTCACGGCCCTCGGGTGGGCTGTGCTTGTGACGGAGCGGTTCCGTCATGGCCCTGCCCGCTCAATGGAACGCGCCGCGGGCCATGACGGAACCGCTCCATCACCAGCACAGCCCACCCGAGGGGCATGATGGAGCGGTTCTGTCATAAGCGTGGGAGGGGTTAACAGACTTTCTGTAACTTATATTGTAAAACTACTCAGCAGGCTACAACTTACACCAAAGAACAGCTTATTATTTAATTTAATTTTAAACTCTTAGCTCAAGAGACCATACAATACAAATAACATTTCCATTAGTACATCGTGTATCGAACACAGAAGATCAATAGCAGTATGTTCATGAGGGCATAAAGGAAATTTTTTGACCATTTAGCACCCATCTATTCACCCACGCCCAGCCCTCTGTACTTTCGCCAGGGCGCCCACACTTTTCCCCATTTTCTAACACATCCCCTGCCTTTGTACACTGTTTCTTCGACCCGCTGGCACCAATCAAGATCTCGTTTCTACTCCTCCTCCTGTGAAGGTTCTGGTGCCCACCGCCCACTGGCAATGTTGCGCTTTGCAATGTCCGCTGCCGGAGCCATCCACATTGCCACATAGCTGGACCAGTTAGATTCTCCTCTGATCATTAGTAAAAGCCACTTAGGCTCTGAATGGACACACTCTCCCACCACCTCGGACATAATATCCATGATTTTCTGCCAGAATCGAACTATCTCGGGACACTCCCATAGCATATGCAGGAAGGTACCCTCCCACTGACATCCCCTGATGCACAGCGCTGTTGGTGCCCTACCCCAAGTATATAGGTGGGTGCGAGGATAATACGTGCGGTGCAAAATCTTCAGCTTCACTAGTCTAAATCTGGAGCATATTGCGACCTCACTAGGGCTCTGAATAGCCTCCAGCCACTCCTCGTTGTATATGCTATCAAGATCTTTGACCCAGGCCTCTCAGAGAGTGATCAGGGGGTCTGGTACATTATTTATCAATTTGCTATATATCATGGAGGTTGGTTCCTCAGTGATGGGATACAGGGAGTAGTCTGGGACTGATACATCACTGTGTATGTGCAGTGCTTGCAAAAGTCTCAGGTAGGGGTATCTCTGCGACTGGTGCAAGTTATATTCCTTTTGGAGATCCTCAAACGTGAGGGGGGAATCCCTTTGCCATACATCCGCAAATATTCAATACCGATCAGTTTCCACCCTTTAAAGCCCGTCAGTGCGGCCACTTCAGGCAATGGATCATGCACCCACAACGGGGTTCTACCAGTCAGTTTTTCCGCCCAGCCCAAGAGTTTATTGGCCTCTCTCCAGCACTGTAGCACCACTTTAGTGTGTTCAGGCCACTCGGGTCGCTCACAATTCCCTCCTGGCATTACTGTTTTATCAACTCTACAGGTGGGCCCCTCCCCTCCTACATACACCCAGTTGTTTATGACCTGAAACTGCAAGGCCCAATAGTACAGCCTGATGTCCGGAATATCCAGGCCACCATCGTATACTCCCTTCTGCAGCTTGTGAAGCGCGATTCTCAGGGAGCCACCCTTCCATAACAATGTCCAAACTGCCTGCGCTATACGTTTGAAGATAGACGGGGGAACCGGGTAGGGGTGTTTTTGAAGAATATAGAGAAGCCTCGACAGCATCATCATTTTAAAGAGAGCCGCTCTTCCCATAAGAGAGAGCGTGGCAATGAGCCAATGACTGCCATCTGCACCTAAACGACTCATTTGGGGTCCGAGATTACTTTCCAGGGATGACTTGTGATCTCACGTGACATAGAAACCCAAATACTTAAAGCCCTCTGACACCACTGGAGACTAACACCGTCGCGAAACCCTGGGGGGGAGACCCAGCAATGAAAAAATCACAGATTTTGACCAATTGATATTGTAGCCTGAATAACTACAGAAGAGCTAAAAAATGTGTAGTAATCGTGCTATTGAGTAAAAAGGCTGTGCCAGATACAAAACAATGTCATCGGCGTAGAGGGAGATATGCTCCTCCCACCCCCCCTGGCACCACTATACCCCAGAACATGGGATCCCTCCTGATCCAGTGTGCCAACGGCTCCAGTGCTAGAGCAAATAGGAGTGAGGACAAGGGGCACCCCTGCCTGGTACCCCTACGCAAGTGAAAGGATCTGGTTAGTGCCCCGTTAACTCGCACTTGGGCCATAGGCATCGCATACCAAGAGTCTAACCCAACCACAGAAAATAGGGCCAAAACCCAACCTGCTCCGGCCAAGGTCTTGGAAAAGTTGGTCCATTCTCAACTGGCAACTTTTATTGAGTCTAATGGGCTTCTCCACGATTCCCAGCACGGCTTTAGGTCGGGCCACAGCACGGAGTCGGCCCTTATTGAAATGGCCGACTCTGTGAGGTGGACGCTTGACCGAGGGTCGAGGGCGGTGTTAGTGCTGCTGGATCTTTCAGCGGCATTTGACACCGTCTCTCACAAGATCTTGCTGGGAAGGTTGGAGGACTTAGGACTGGGGGGCACTGTCCTGAAGTGGTTGTCTTCCTACCTATCTGACCGTACACAGCAAGTTTTCACTCCTCCCTTCACTTCCCCAGCCAGACCGCTCAGATGGGGAGTCCCACAGGGTTCTTCCCTTAGTCCGCTTTTGTTTAATGTTTATTTTTCCCCTCTGGCTAAGCTGATTGCTCAGACCGGGATTAAGTCCATATCCTACGCTGATGACATTCAGCTACTTTTTACGTTTGACACCCTTTCCGCCTCCGAGCCATTGAAATCCTGCCTTAGAGACATTTCCAACTGGATGGACGCTAATTCCCTCCGTCTCAACGCAGGCAAAACGGAGTTCCTGTTTTTCAAATCTCCTTCTCCCCTTGATCCCAGTCTGTGGTGGCCCGTAGACCTGTGCCAAGCCCCCACGCCCAAAGACTCTGTGAGAAATCTAGGAGTACGCTGGGATAATAATCTCAGCTTTAACACCCAGGTCCAGACCGTAGCAGCCTCTTGCTTCGCTAAAATTAGAACAATCAAACAACTCATTCACTATCTGCCGGAGGACTGCCGTAAGACTGTGATCCAGGCACTAATCATCTCCCATCTTGATTATGCCAATGCCCTTTACCTTGGTATCACAGCTGGCCTGTGTCACAAACTACAGACGGTCCAAAATGCCGCTGCTCGGCTGGTGGAGAGAATCCCCGCTAGACACCACATCTCTCCTCATCTCCGGAAACTTCACTGGCTACCCATTGCGAAAAGGTGTGTCTTCAAGGCAATGACGCTGGCCTTCCGTGCATCCAAAGGCACTGGGTCAGCCCATCTGAGGACCACCCTTCGCCCTTATGTCAAACCCAGTATACTACGTTCCAATGCCCTTCTACTGCTGGAAACCCCCCGTTTCAAACGGTCCCGGGCAGGTGGCAAAACCTTTGCGGTTTGCGCCTCTCAACATTGGAACCAGCTTCCCCTAGCCCTTCGCTCCTCCCAAACAGAACCCGCATTTCGCAAATCCCTGAAAACCCTTCTCTTTTCTTCTTAGTGTGGTTCCCTTCCTGTTTCCTCTTGTTGTCAGAGTCTTTTGTTAGCGCCGGGATGCCCCGTTGGGGTCGCTGCGCGCTTTATAAAATACACAAATAAATAAATAAATATGAAGGACCATGAATAGATATGGCCACTCAATACTATAAAAGGCCATTGAGGTGTTCAGCGCCATCAATGCCATCTGTTGGGTCTCCTTACCACCAGTCATGTGCAGCACCCCATTTAGTCTCCGTAGATTGTGCTGGGTACTTCTACTGGGCATGAACCCTGATTGGTCCACCTACACCAACTCCGTAATGACGGACACCAACCTGTCCACCAAGGCCTTTGCCAGGACCTTGGCCTCCATATTGATGAGAGAGATAGGGCGGTAGGAACTACACTGGTCAGGCGGCTTTCCTTCTTTATAGATCACTACTATTGTCACTGCCCTTTGGTCCGACGGCAACTGCCCCAGTTGTGTGCCTCTAGCAGCATTTCTCTGAGCGGAGGCAGTATGGTCGAGGCCTACCTCTTGTAAATCTCCACCGGGAGCCCATTGGGACCTGATGCTTTCCCTGATGTAAGGGAACCCAAAGCTTTACCCAGCTCTTCCACCATAAATTCTGCTTCTAGCAGTTTGTGTGCCTCTAGGGACACAACAATCTCTCAAAAACCCGGCACAGTCCTCTTCTGATCTTGTGCAGACCGGTGCATGAAAGTGCTCAAAGTGTGTGGCAAAGGCTTCTGCTATATCATATCTGGTGGACTTAAGCAACCAAGTCACGTCACACACCCCATCACCCATGATCTATCCTGGTCTCGACGTTCCAGCCGCGCCATCGTACACACGCTGCTGTGTAGCTACCACGTATGTCCTCGCCATGCCATCTGCAAGAGCCCTGAGGTCCAGCTGTTTCAGTACCAGCCTGTGGCACAATTCTGCAAATGAGGCAGTTGCACTGTCTCTCTCCATCTGGCTAATTTCCTGCTCCAGTTGTCGAATCTGCAAGGACTCCTCTTTTTTCTGTGTTCCAATCAGCGCCTGCGGCTGTCACCTCAAAACTGTCTTATAGGCCTCCCATAGTGTAATGTGTGACTCTACAGACCCCTTGTTCTCCTTAAAATATAGCTCCGAGCCTTCATGGAGCTTGTCCCCAATTGTTGGATCCTGGAGGCACGAAGGGTCTATCCTCTGGAACGCGGCTCTATCAATAAACGGGCCTCTAATGAGACGCCCAAGGGAGAGTGGTCCGAGATCCCCCGTGCCATGTATTTGGCGTTAAGGAAATCCCCCACCTTATCATTGCGGGTAAAGAAGTGATCTATCCTGGAAAAGAACCCATGCCTAGCCAAATAAAAGGTGTAGTGTCTCAATGAAGGGTTATGCGCCCGCCACAGGTCTAGTCTACCATACTCATCACCATGACGAAGTCTGCCAGACCATGTTCTCCTTGCCTGCCAGCCCGGGAGCCGGACCGATCCATCTCCGGGTCCATAACTGCATTTGTGTCCCCACCAATAAGTAGAATACCTAGGGTGAGATCAGCTATGAATGAACTAAGCCGTGGGAGGATCACTGAGTGGAGACCCGGCAGTGTATATAGCAAGAACAGAGTGCAATCAGGCGTCCCTCCCATTTACTTGCTGCCGCAACGAAACATCCCGCAGCATCCGTCCATGGACCTGTGATGACAAGGGGCAGTTTGTTACGTGTCAGGATTCCCACCACCCGTGCCCCTGACGTAAACCCAGAGTGACCAATCATTTTGTAACCAAAACGGTCTAAGGCCTTACATTTACTTCCCTGCAAGTGTGATTCTTGGATCAGAACAACATCTGGGGAGTGTCTCTTGAGATGCTGCATCACCAGTGTGCGCTTGATCTTGTTCCCAAGACCATTCATGTTCCAGGTCCATATCTTCATGGTAACTGGGTCTCCCATGGTTTCTAGTTAGGCCTATAGTAATGAAATGTGCCCTCGCTATTGAAATACTCTCTGTGTCAACCTCCAGTAACTGTTGGATATCAAGGTCTCGTGCATATATCCCCTACCCCTCGAAGAAAACAAACAACAACCCCCCCCCCCCCCCCCACCAGCAACCCTGCTTGGTGAGTCCCCAACCTCCCACCTCCGGTGCAGAGTGCCTGTCGCCCAAAGTGTCTAGAAAGAAACATTTCTGAGGAGTCGTGGACTAGCGTCTAGCGTGAAGTGATCTAGGACCGCTGACGGGGATTACAATCCCGTAGCTAAACGTTTCAAGGCCCTCTGCCTTCCGATTCATATATACGGCCCAACTGTACGCCTAAACAAGAAGAGAAATTATAGGTGGGCCATGTATTACGATAGTCTATTCAGAAGTTGCAGACCCCAAGTAACAGGAGGCATCATGCCCTTTATCCTCCCTCCCTGCATCCACTGACACACTAAGTAGTGTTCGCAAAAAGAATGTTATTCAATGTCAGCAAATTAAGGGATGTCCCACAGGTCACTTATCTGTCCGTTGCCATTGCGTCTGGCTAATGGAGGACCCCTCAGACTCCTGCTTAATCTCCGCGCTGCCATGCTCGGTCTCTGCCCGGTGTTTCCCTCCTTTGCGACAAACAGTTCGCCAGCCCTCCAGCCAGTCGCTTGCATCCGCCGGCATGTCGAAAAGTATGCTTTCCCTCCGTCGAGAATTTTAAGCCTAGCTGGAAAAAGGATCATATATTTCACATTTTGTCCCCAGAGGGCTTTTTTGACGGCATTAAAGGAGCGCCTCTGGTGTTAAACATGCAATGTGAAGTCCGGAAACAGCGGATGATTGCATTTTCATGTCGGAGGTCACCATACATGCATGCCGCTTGTAAGATGGCATCCCTATCCCTGAAATTCAGGATGCGGGCAATGATTGTGCGTGGAGGCGCCCCAGGCGAGGCTTGCCTCCCAAAGCCCTGTGAGCACGTTCCACTGAAAAGAAGGCCTACAGGCATTTAGGCTTCAGGTAATTTAAGATTAGGTCCTCCAGGAACAAGTTCATTGATGGTCCCTCCATTCCCTCTGGCACCCCCACCACGCGCATATTGTTGCGCTGGGCTCTCCCTTCCTGGTCTTCAAGCCAGGTGTAGATGTCCGACTGATTCTTTGTGAGAGTGGCAACATAGTCTTCGAGACATTTTGTTTTAGACTGTAGGCCTCCAATGCCCGCCTCCACCGTGGAGACTTTCTCAGAGATGTTACAGAGATCAGCTCATAGGAGATTCACCTCCTCTGTTATGGAGTCAAGCTTTGGCTCCAGAGTGGCTTTCAGTTCCCTGATGGCCATCATAATGTCCTTCAAGGATGGGTCCGGGGTATGGTCACCGGCTTCCTCTTGCG
This sequence comes from Lissotriton helveticus, assembly GCF_964261635.1. Classification (NCBI taxonomy): domain Eukaryota; kingdom Metazoa; phylum Chordata; class Amphibia; order Caudata; family Salamandridae; genus Lissotriton; species Lissotriton helveticus. The sequence goes on along the minus strand of NC_136073.1, from coordinate 472,984,895 downwards.
GGCCCCCTCCTGTCGCCCCCTCCTCACTACCCATGGCCACCGTGTACTTGTCGATGTGGTTGGCCTTTCCAGGCCCCAGCGCTATATTGCGGCCCATGGCGCAGTTTGTTGGCTGCCCGGGGTAGTGCCTGGGGGCCAAGGGCATCCCCGCTGTTCCTGACGCCCCGGGGGACCCTCCCCTGCTGCACAGGCTGTTGTTCCGCCATTCACCCCCTTCACCACCGGGCCGCAGGTTCCACCCTCCACTCAGGGGTCAGTAGGGAGTGGGCCCTCGTCCTATGTATGGCTGGCAGCACCCCGCGCACCCGGCAGGCCGGGGCCACCGGTTTCAGGGATGCACTGGCCATCTCTGCTGCCCAGGACCGGGAAACCCTGTCCACGTGTGCACCCAATAGGGGATTTGGGACACTGCTGCTGGACCGCCTCTGGGCCACTGTCACTGAGGGGTAATGTATTGTATTGTATTGTAATTGCATTTATATAGCGCTTACTACCACTGACGAGGCGTCAAATCGCTTTTTCGGTGAGTAGCATACTACTCCGGGACCCATAGAAGATTAGTGTTGAATTAGTATTGTGAAACATGCAAGTACATTTTAAGTGGTGGATAGGTTAGTCAGTTATTTGGATTTGGAATGATAGCAGAAGGATACAGGAGGAAAAGAAGGTTTGTATTATATAGCGCTTGTAACCCCTGATGGGGTGCTGAAGTACGCTACTCCGGAAGCCCACACAGGATTAGTGGTGAATTAATATGGTGAAATATGAAATTAATTTCAGTGGTGAATATTAGTCAGTTATTTGGAGTGAGAAGGATAGCGGAGGGATAAAAGGGGAAGAAAGGTTTGCATTCATATAGCACTTGTTACACCTGATGGGTGTTGAAGCGCTTTTCTGGCACATCGGGGGTCCACTCAAGCCACACTTTTAAAATATTCAGCAGGCCCGCAGATGCCTGGCTCACATTTCTCTCGGCCGGGGACCGGGAAGCAGCATGGTCTCCCGGCCGCAGCGTCACTGACTTTCGGGGGTTGCAAGAGCCGGTCTCAGTCTGCACCTCCCACACGCCAGGGAGCGCGCTTCATTGCTCCTCGGTGCTCCGACCGCAACTGCGAGGCCGCGGGAGCCTGTCTAGGGCTACTGTTCCCTTCTGCGGCGGATGAGCAGCGCGATCAAGTGCCTGACCGCCTCTGGGCCACTGTTTCACTGAGGGGTAATGTCTTAAGGCCAGATTCCACGCAGGCAACAGTAATAAAATGTTCAGGCCCGCAGATGCCGGGCTCACATTTATCTCGGCCAGGGACTGGGAAGCAGCGTGGTCTCCGGCCGCAGTGCCACTGACCTTTGGGGGTTGCAGGAGCCGGTCTCAGTCTGCCCCTCCCTCGCGCTAGGGAGCGCGCGTCGTTCCTCCGCAGTGCTCCAACCGCGATGGCGAAACCGCTGGAGCCTGTTGAGGGCTGCTGTTCCCCTCTGCGTCGGATGAGGGGCGCGATGAAGTGCCTCTGCCTAGGACTCCCAGTGGGGTGCTATCTTGCCATTGCGAGCCGCCAGCCATGTCCCTCCATTCGCTCGATATTTCACCCTTTTCCACAGGCTTGTTCGCACCACCCGGTCACCACCACTTCACGACCACTTTATCACCTGGAAGCAGTCTGCAGGGCCAAGGATTATGACGGATATTACAAGCTCATTCGCTGTCTGCTAGCGCAGCGCGATCAACTGGTGGTCATGTTCCGCAGCTGCTAGCCACAGCCCCAGGATATCTTATTATTAATCACATAGGCGAAACCTAATGAATTTACCAATGCTTGTTATGATTATTCTTATAATAGCAGAGACTGTCGAGAATTTCAGAAACATAAAGTGAAAGATTAATTTTTAATTCAAACCACGCTAGGGTTAGTATCTTATCTGAACAGGGTACCAAGTTTTTAAACAAGATACTCACCTGATTCAGGCTAAATTCCATACGCAACCTGGTTGCGTTTCCGTGACCATTCATTATATCGCCAAGATTCCTGTATGTCTGTGTGATTCCTGTTCATCCAAGATGACAATGCATTCTGTGTTAATCCACAAATTTTACACTTTAACTTACAAAGCAATTTTAGCTTTCTATTCGGAAATGTACTGGTTTTAGGCTCAGTAGACATGTAGTATTTTTATTCAATTACTCCCTTCTATACCACTATCTGGCTGTAGTTAAATTTATTCAGCAGTCGATTAAATTGAAAGAAACTTGAGTGGAGTTTAAAAATGACTTGGGCTATTTTTTCAGCACCAGGACTTACAAAAAACATATTTTATGAGTACTTGTCTTATATCTACAGGAACCCCACCCATATGCAACTAGGGGAGACTTTAGGGGTTCTGAATCTCTAGAAATATTGCAGATTCTCCCTCCACAGTGCTCCTAGCATCAAAGTCGAATTTGAGCAGCAGTTTACCGCAATGTGGGGAATGAAAAGTGAATATGTTTTTGTAAGTCCTGGTGCTGAAAAAATGGCCCAAGTCATTTTTCCCATTGCAAATCCCTTTTTACATAGGTTATCATGGTAGGAAGTTATTGATTAATAACTCTTTATAGGAGAGGGCTAGAAATGCCATTCAAACACTTCCCAGAAAGGTGTTAATTAATCCAACAATACCATATTGTTGAATTTCTCCTAAAGTGTACATACAAGAAGTTATACGACCTTCTTGTTTGTAAGTCCAAATTCAGCCTTCCAGTGGTCTGCCCTGATTGGTCATAGTTAAGTGGATTAGCCAGGCTGCCTTGAAGAGGTGATAAAGAACCCCTGGGGTTAACCAGCTCTGCTGACAGGGCAGTGTGCTGTTCCATAGGAATGCCAGGTCAGGGGGAGGAGTCGTAAACTATGTTCTTCAAAGAGGAGAGTAGAGACCAGTGTCATTTACAGCTCTGAACTTCCCACCTTAGGCAGATGGTAGGATTAAGAAAGGTATGAGCAGTTGCAGGGGGGAGAGTCTAAGTAAATTAGCCATCCTAGGGGTGTGTTTAGCCAGCTCTTACCTCCTTGCTGGAAAATCAGCCATTATGGATTTGGAAGATTAGATGCACTCTGGGACAAAACAATGCCACACTCTACAGAATGTGGTCATATATTGGAGGAGTTACCCTGCTCCCATTGGTCAGAAGTGACCTCCTGCTTGACCCAGACAACTAAGAATACGTATCTGAGAGGGGCAGAGCCCTCCAGATCTGCTGCTTGAAACTTACTGAAGCAAGAAGTGCCCTGTTGAGTAGTTTTGCTGTGCAAAGATTTCTAAGGCCTGACCTCTGAAGACTGCACCATCTGAAACTACAGCCCTGTGGGTTATCTTGCTGAAAAAGAACTAAAGAGTGGACTCCCTGAAAGGTACAGGTTAAAAGAGCTCATCTGGAACATCGCCAACCAAAACTACACCTTGGAGAACTACCAGTGGATATGTAAGGGTTTTGTACCAGTGGATAGTGGGAACTGAAGTCCTCAACTTTCAAGGACCATCTTGGAGCTTCCGGACCCTTGAAGTGAGTTTGAGACACTTTAGGACCCCTTGAGGAACTTCAGGAAGAAGTTTAAGAAGTTTGGAAAACTTTGAAGCAACTTTGAAAAAAAGCTTCATAGAGGTACCGACTCAACCTGGCCAGCCAGGCCACCTGCCTTCAACCACGAGCTGGCCGAGCCAACCAGGTTTGTCCCGCTAAAAGCGCCATCGCTCCAACTTCCAGAGATTGACCGGGACTAGGAAAAATCTGAAGCCGGCAAACCCTCACCGGCTCCGGCTACATGAGGAGCATCGAGAGACCCCGCGGGAAAAAGCTCCAGAAAGTTTCTAAGTACGCTCGTAGAAAAGGTGACCGGGAGCAACCGCGAGAGTCAAGCCGCCTGCCTTCCATCCCATGCCGGCCTGGATTCCTGGGTTGCCCTGCTGAAGCGTTAAAGGAACATTGTCTAAGTCCGTCCCGGGAAGTTGACCAGGAGCTCGTCAAAAGGCAAGCAACCCTCAACGGATCAGGACTGGCTGGGAGCTTTGAGGGCCTTCAGGAAGAAAAGCTCCAGAAAAGTTTCTAAGTGTGTAGGTAGAAACAGACTGGGGCCTTTCGCGAGCTGTAGCCATTCAGGGCTCCATCGCGCCCGGCCTGTAACTTTGACTTTGGCCCGTTCTATCGCGAGGAGGTGTCACAATATGGTGCTATAATCGTCTAAGTGCTATATTTTATTAAATCTTTGAAAGTTCATATCTCCACTTCCCTACATTGGAGTTTTGTTGTTTTGGTGTCATTTTAAAGATACAAATATTTCCTATGTTTATTATAAATTGGTATTGGATTTTTATTATGTGTTGTGTCTTAATTATTTACTAAATTGGTGTTTTTAAATGCTTTACATACCTGTCTTTGAAGTTAAGCCTGTCTGCTCCCAGCCACGTTACCAAGGGTTGAGCATAGGAATAATTTTCTAAGACCTATGCTGCGTCCTATCCATGTTAGTGGCCTTGTTGCCAGTGGCAGACCTACATTTGACCCTAACAATAACCCACTTTTCAACACTCAAAGATTCTGTCACCCTGTGAGCATGCTAAGAGGTTTACAAGGCCTTCATTTTTGATTGGATTATTACCTGCATCTCTGAATACTACTCTATACAGTGAATCTTCCTTCTGGAAGAAATGAATTAGTACTTCTTTAAGCACATGGAAAACAGCTTCATTTACTTTCTAGAGTAAGGTCACCTATTCTCCCTGTTTGCATCCTTTTTTGCCTTTTTCTGAACCTTATTTATGCAGTTACTAGTAGTTAATTCACTGTAAACTTCCATCCAGTGACACTGTGTGTGTACTCTGCCCCTACAATGGTACTGTTATATTTATTTCACCCAATTGGTGCATTTAACTTATCAGTAAGACAGTTGTAAATAAGCGCAGAAATAGCACCAGTGTCATGGCAGTTAAATATCATATGTGGATAGCAGTATGTATTTTCATTTTCACCACCCATATGTATGACATACATTTCTGGCTGGCAGGGCCATTATTGTGCTCTGACTGGACCATAATTGAAAAACACTGCAACGATACATGGCATGGAAAGGTGTTTTTCCATTTTGAAAAACCAATTTGTATATTTATGATAAGTAGCCCAGTATGCCTTGTAAGCCCACAGGGCTTGGTGCTTACTAATATAAAAATGTGGCATAATTCATATTGGGAATTGTATTCCGGCTCAGTGAGTAATTGTCGTGAAGCTGTTAACACTGTGTAGATAAAAGTACATTTTCCATGATGAAGCTTAGCTGTAAATAATATAATTATTTTACATCACTGATTGTGAAAATACTAGTTTTAAAAGTCCAATTCAACAGTGAAAGCAGAATTTTGATAACATTAGTGGAAACCTTACTTTAAGAGCATCTGCTTGTGCTGTTTGAAAGAAAACTGGTTTAGAAGCAATCCACTTCTCATCCCTACTCCAGAGGCTCAATACGTATTCCTAGCAGGGTGATGTTAAAGACCTTGCCCCCAGAGGACAATGGCTTGGCCTCTGGGCCTAAAATGGCACGGATGTTGTCAACAACTGGTTCTTTAGCAGGGATTAGCCAGCCCTTTCAGAGAGTTATAGGATCAACTGGCAGAACAAAGGACACCCTTAACACTTCTTTACGGGTATTGGCACTTCATTTAAATAAAGAAGTGGCAAGGGGAATGCCAGAGTTCCTTTCGGGTGGTGAATGGACAGAGCCACTTTGGTTTTAGTGCTTCTTGGAATTTTGGACGTAAATCAAAGAGGAAGTGCTGACAAGGAGGTGGGGATAGTGCAGTGTTTTGTGTAGATAATTCACCAGTCAGTGGCCACTGCACAGGATAAAACTGGAACCTCACCAACCCCTCCTTGGAACATTCTGGGACATGGAAAGAAACCATTTCTGAAAAAGAAGGTTCTGTCTGACTGCTGCACAAACAGGACTCAAGGCATCCTGCTGGCACGCAAGGACTAGAATTGCTTTTAAGGGTTCAAATGGTTGGCCTCCTATTTGCATTCTCAGACTAGACGAAAAGCAGACCTCTGACTGCAAGAAAGACCATCTGTGGAATGACCCTGCAGGACCCCTGGCTAGAGAGAGAGTCGTGGTGCCAAGAAGCCTTCCATGAGGATCTTTTCCAACAGTTGGAGAAAAGTGATACTACTGTTTTTCACCTCTGAGGGGCCGAAACAAGGTGCTAAGGCTTCCACAGGCAGCATGCACATCCTAGCGGGGCAAGAAGACCAAGTTCAACCAGTTAGGTTTTTTTTACCGTGCGGAAATCAGTTTAGCAAAAACCTGCATTAAAGGTCCCCATCCTGGTGGAGACTAACTCGGCTAAAGCTTCCTGCCTCATTCAAATGTTGGCTTTTCAGAAAGAAATGGATGGCTAAGACTAGAGGTGGAATCTTATACTATGCTGAGGCCACAGCTCTATTCCAGCGGTGAATGGACCTCTGTGGCTAGGAAATCTAGTTTTTTCTCATTGTGAGCTTTTCATACCAAAAACAACTGCTTCAGTCGGAGCTTGATGATGAAGTAGAATAAGTCCTACAGCAAACACTTTAAATGGTGCGACCTGCTTGGTTTCCCTGACATCCACTCAATCCCGATCAGCCTGAAATCACACCTACGTCCCAGTGAACTTCAAATTCAATTTTCACAGTGGCTCTTTACTTTTTCTAGTCCCTTTTTGCCTTAAAACTGAAAAATGTATTTCTTTAATCTCCTTTACCCAATTTTAATTGTTTCTTTTTTTGCTGTCTTGCATTTCTCTGTATATTTCTAAATAGGTTTGGGAATTATACTATGTTGTCTGTTACTTCGCTATTGTTAATACTGTTTGACACACATTTTTCTGGGGAATTACCTGCTGCTTGTGCCACATAGATCAGGAGTTGAGCACATTTTCACTGAGAATTGTGTAGGAGAACAGGTACTTTCTAGAAACCTCACCCCACATATGTCATTTTCATGGCAGAGAACTGGGATACATCAGATGATTTCTCTAAGTGTGACTGTGCAGATACATTCTCTCCATGGTTATGACGCAAAACATTCTGTCCAGGCTCGAAGGATGGAGGTACAGTTCAGGCACTACAAAACCAGATCATGGTTGTCATCACTGAATAATAACGTATTTTGGAGCCGTTCACAACAAGTTCTGAGATTGGGTAAATGATTAGGTAGAATCCCCCCTCAGTTTCTATCCTAAAGAGGAGAGGCAAGGCCAGCCGCATACAAAATTATCGACAAGAAGCAATAGGCACATAGAGGATATGCAGGAGCCAAATTAGCTCCTTCAAAGAACATTGCCCTGCTGAGCCCCCTGGGAGACCTGGAACTCATTAGGAACTCTGAAGTAGCCATGTGACAGCTGGAGGGGAAATACTTGAAATATAAGAATATATATAAAAAAAAGCACTGGAAGAATTTTACCTGAGAGAAGAAGGAAACTGCTAAGTGACCCCAACACAACAAATATGAGTGGCTGGACCAACAGGGAGCAGATGGCGCATAAAAGCATAAGCATATCCAGGCACCGTACTGCTGCTTGTACTCTCCTTACGGTTACTGACACAAAGGTGAAGCAAATATGAAACCCTGTGCAGGCTATGGAATGTTGACAACAAATTTAGCATCTTTTCCTGTTTTGGCCTAATTTTAAGACCCTCATCCCCGTCAAATAGTTAATTTGTCATCTAAACTTGACTTTTCACCTCCTCCCCAGCCACCCTTAGCTGATCCACCACCGTCGCCATGTCAAACTGTGGAATCATTTGCCAAGATGACCACTATTGCTCCATGGCCTGGGCCCATGAAAGGGTAAGTGCTAAGTCATTTTAGAGCTCCTGGCAGTGATTTGCACAGCCTTTCCAGTTATTTATGTTCCCTAATATCTTCGCTCTTTGTGCTCTGGAGAAATCCATCTAAAAGGAGCTATGCAATTCTGTAGAAACTGCTTGAGTCAGCCAGAGGTCTGTAAATCAGACAGGAGTGGCTGGGCTTTTATCAATTCTAAAACACGATTAGCCAGGCTTTCATAGTAGATATTCTGACGCAGAGAAATAAAAGTTGTAGTATCTCCTTATTGATAATAGGAGGCCTCCACCCCCTTTTACCTCTCTCTCGGATCAGAATTTCTTCGCATAGAGCTCTCTTCTTATTTTTCAACCATGTTTTGGTAATTTTTAGACTTGTCAACTTAAAGTCTTCAAGGAAATCTCAACTGATTTTGTACTTTATTCGCTGCTGACCAGGAATTTAGAGGTCTCTTCCTGACTCTTGCCAACACCCTACTATAGTTAGTATTGAGACTACATCCACACAGACCTTCCTGAAGGTTTGTGGAGACCACGGCTCCTGTGAGCACTGCCTGAGTGTCTCACGGCTTCCAGCTCCAGTCATATACCTGTAGGAGCAGAACCATCTCAACACAGAAAAACTTTCATTTTCAGTTCATATGTGTTTCCATCCTACCTACCTATCCATGCCCACTACTTTCTTACGCTCTGTTCTTTGATATGCTGGGACCAGTGCCTTCTGGACTCTTGTTCTTGCGGTTTTCGCTAATTGGTCCCATCGGTCCCATGTTTTTTAGGTAATGACCTGATCAGAAGATTCTGAATGATTGACCCAACTCCTAACTTTGACACTGTCCTTCCAAACTATGCCTGTTGCAGTGAGGTTTGTGCCTGGAGTATCCTCTAACTGGAAACCAGGAGTCTTATGTGATGTAATTGCAGCACGTTTCCGGTATAATTTAGGACATTGACCTCACCATGGACATTTTTCTTTCAATTATTAATGGACTACCAGGCAGATGGGGTGGTGCCTTACACAAAGTACCTCAACTTAAGCAACTTATGTACAACTAACTGTAAAACACAGGTAGTCTTCCAGGCCTTTGAAAGTGCACAGGTATTGCTGCATGTCTGCACGCCACATTTATTGGCCTGTATTCCCTCTAGTGAGATGGTTGACTTTTGTCTACAGGGGAGTCTTGCAAAGTCCTGGAATCCACTGGCACCCACAACGCTCTGTGAGTCCATTTCCTGGTCTGTCTATTTCAAGAAGAGTTTATTATCTAGCTCCTGTTCCTTAACTTTTAAAAACATTTTTGTACTAAGAAACCAAGTTCAAAAGTGCCACTGATTTGCTTGATGGGGACTGACATTTGCAGGGGCTCAGAAGTTTGAGCCTTTCCTCAGTTGTGAGTGATATCTAGAGGTGGAAAACTGTGGGTTCACATTTGAGCGGGTAATGCACAGTATTAACTTCCCTTACCTGGAATGGTTTTCCTCGCAGTCACATTTTTTAAACACACGCCTGGAGGACCCAGGTATAAGTGGTGCGAGAGAGGGCCTAGAACACCCACATTGTGACAGGGGGTTGGAGAAATTCTAATTTTCATGCAGGAAATATATTTTTATATATATAAATTAGAATATTTTCACAATTCTCCTGCTTACAGGCGCACCCCAGGAACTTCACAAAAATTAACATTTTCTGTGGTACTCTGTTAAGCTTTTATGAATCAGGAAAACGTACACAACTCAGTTTGAGTCAGAGATTTAAGGACTTTGAATCGGGCCTACATTGTGCTACAAAAGTGTAACCACTGACTCACGGTGGATGTCCACATGTTGTGAATGTAGGGAGAGTGGAACTAAAAGCACATCCGTTAATACAATGTGTGACTAAAGTCATTTTACTGAAGTAACTCACTCACTCATCATGGTAACTACCTTAACGATGTCTTCGCCAACAAGAAAGCTAAAAATGCATGCAATAACTGCTTTGGTTTGCTTGTATTTAAATTAAGTGAGTGAATGAGTAAGGTTAGGGCAGTGGTGGCTAGTAGGAAATTAGGGTGGTGAGGCGGGGGTTGAAAATATTTTTTTAAACGCACTCACCTTTTCCGCCAGCCACATCTCTCCGCTTCTCTGCTCTTCCTGACTCCAGTCCTGAAGAAGCTGCAGGAAGCACCCGGGCACACTGGCTCCCCTGAGTAAATCACAACGCTGCAAAACAGCCTATGCATATTCCCTAGCAGGCTGTCCATTACAGCTTGGTGGGGAATATGCAAAGTGTGCATGACTGCTTTGCCGCCCAAAACGGCGGACCAAGCAGTCGTACGGACTTAGTGTGCATAGTCCACTCCTCCTCCCTGAGCCACCAGCCCCGCTCTAACCCAGCCCCGCAGAAAACAAAAATAAAATGATAATAACGTTCAGTTATTATCATTTTATTTTTCCCTCTTTCACTGCTCTAAGAGCAGTGGGTCGACACTCCTCCGCCTTAGCAGAGGATCTGCCACTGCATTAGGGGACTGTAACACCCACACCAGAGTTCAATAGTAATAACTGTTTTTACTTTCTAGGATACATACGCTTAGATGCAGCGAACTCCGGTCGACCTGACACAACCATTATAAGAGAATGCTGTAATCTAGATCATTATAAAAGGATCGGGTGGCTACATTATGTAGAAACTGTACTGAAAGCCCTAGGGATGGCAAAAAAATTTCAGGACCCCCACGCTTGCAAAGAAGTCAAGAAGAAATGGTTAACGGATCTATATTCCCAAAGAGCAGAGCAAGCCCATAGGGAAAAAAACGGATCTATCAGTCTTCTATTGCATATGACCTAGTTCCACGATTATCAGGAGAGGGTTTTCATTATTTATCTTGAATAAACAATTCGCAGCACAGATTCATATTATTATGCTTCAGATTGAATATGATCCCGATACTCTTGGGCTACCTACAAAATAAATATAGATTAGCAGATCTCGCTCCCTGCCCCTCTAACAACCATGCTGTCCAGTCGAACCTGCATATTATACTATTTTGTAAAAACTACTTTGAGGAAAGGAAAATATTTATACTTCCAATCCTTAGGCACCATAAATTTAGGCAATGCCGGGTCGTCATGTATTTTCTAAAGGCTTTACCAGATCCATTTGTATGTTTTTGTGTTGCTTCATTTCTATGGGCCTGTTTTAGGAAGAGGAAAAAGGTGGGACCATTTGTTGATAGTAGTGTGTAATTTTTAATTATGAACCATTCTCTCCTTTAATACAAATTATTTTTAAGGTCATATTTCTGTTCACAACAAACTTGTTTAATATTTATTTTAACCAATGTAAATATGTATTTAATAGCTTGAAATTATTTTATATGAGCTGTTGTGCTTTTATGGTCTATTTACAAAAGATCGAATAAAGCTGTGTGGCTGACTGAGTGCACGACCTAGATGGATGGTGTTTTCTCCTTCAGCACTCTTGTAGTACAATCATTGCCCAATAATGTGCATGCCACACATCAAAGTAAAATCTTATTTTTCAGGGTACATTGCTTTTTTTTAAGTGCTGGCTTGCAGATTGCTGACAGTGTTCCAGCAAATGTGAGGTCCTAATCAGCGCCTTCTACAGTATATCATTTTTCTGCAGACACTCGTTATTATGTCTCTCAGGGCAGTTATTGACAAATCCAATTGTATTACAGTAGTAATTACCTGTGGCCATGGCATTTACCGCTAATGTCTCCTGACGCCGGGCTCTTCGCCAGGCCCCGTCGTCTGCCAAATGGCACTTTCAAAGCCATTTGCAGCTCTTCACTTTAATGGCTTAAAATCATCTAAAAGCAAAACTTATTATTCTCATTAATTAATTAAACTGAGGGTTCCAAACAGTCTTAATAGAGATGACAAGTGAAGCCAGTGTGACAAAAAACTGCTTAAACACATAGACAATATAAACCTTTCACCTTAGTGGTGACTGGTGATCTCTGCAGATTGCTTTGCTCACCGTGCTTTTTTCTATGTTGTTGGAGCCATGACATTGTTTCATTTTAATGTTTGATGGTGATTTTAAGGATTATTGAAATGTGCTTAGGTCGTCCTTGGAAGATGGAAGTTGTTGCTTTGTGTGTCTTTGCTCTCTGGTCTGGGGTGAGAAGTTTGGCTTGCTTTGTCTCCTGAGTACTGCTCGGAAAAGATTGCTTTATGTTGTTTACTAGTTACAAACTGGCAACCTACATTTGACTTATGTACTTCAGGACATAGTTTACGACTTAAGCATTGTTACCCGAAGCGGGGCAGGTGAGGGGGGCACGCCAAGGTAGTTATTGACTGGGGTGAGGCCAGAGGACTGCACTTCATCCTGGTCAATAACAATTTGGGAGTGCCCTCCCCCTTGGATAATATCGCTATTGCAAATCAGACCCTTAAATTTGGGTGAAATTCACAAACTTGTTTGTTTGATGGTGTGTTAGTCTTGTGACTGGAAGGTTCCTAGAAGCATACCTGTTGAATCTTTTATGTTATTAAGCCTCCACCATTTTTGTTTCATTGATATGCATTGTAGTGAATGCCTCGTTTTGAAGGACACAGAAATGAACAAAGGGTTATAACAAATTTTACTTACAATATAAATCATTTGTTGGTGGAATCCTGCGAATTCTAGGAATTGTGATGAGTTCTAAGCTAACTTTACCATGTGAACGAGTTCTAAGCTAACTTTACCATGTGAACAATGCTGACCCTCTCCTGGTATTTAATGAACCATGTTTGAGAGAAAATGTTTTTCTTTCATGATTTTTGTGATAGAAGTTACGGAAGGTGCTCCGAAAGCTAAAATGAGAGCACAATTTTCAAAAAATTAATACATATCTTCCATAGCCATTTGAAAAAAAAGTCTGACATGCTAAGTAAAAAATATACTTCCAATAGCAGGAGCATTCTGTCAGTTATGTGTCTAGTGTTCTCATGCAGCTTTAGCACAGAGTTGTAAGGAACAACTACAAAGCTAATATTCTATATCTAAGAAAATGTGAGGCACACCTGAAAAATATGTTGCTGGAATCAGAAGGCTTTTTTATTCTTCCATTTAAATGTGAATAGATTGTTCAGAGGCTATTTGTAGTAATATTTAATATTTAAAATGAATACATGTGTGCTGCATGACACAATGCGTCTTAAAACCTTGTGAAGAAGCTGCTGTTTGGATACTTAATATTTTCTTTTTAGTTTTTCCCACTTCCTCATACGTAGTTGCATCACTTTGCATAAATGTTCACTAGCTTCAAAATCTTTCCATTTTTTGTTAAATATAAGGCAATTATAAAACATATTAAAAAAAATATATTTATTGTGTATAAAGATGAGTTTTTATGTACCCTATAAACTACTACATTTAAAAAAAATCAACTGAAACATTTTAAAATAATTAAAATTGTAAAACAGTTAAAAAAGTGACGGTACAATTTTAAAACAGTCAAAACTACCATAACCTGCTCAATTTTCACAGACTAGGACCACTTTAAAGGTATAATACCAATGCTTGGAAAGGCGTATTTTTAGAGACTTTTGGGAATTTGTAGCAGCAGAGATCAGAACATTTTTCATGTACATATTCAGAATTCTGTACAATAAACTGAATGAGTCAGAAGTTATCTTCTCCAGCAGCATGCCCCCATTGTCGACACATACTGTGAGCTAGGTGAACATTGTAGTTCTTTCTTAGAACTCTGTGAGCTTCACAGGCCACTTTTATGGGAAGAAGGCATTGTGATAGGTTGGTTGCTGCTGTAATGACACTTGTCTCATTTGTTAATTATGAATCTCCTGTTTGTACTAACTAAGAGCCAATCAAAATGCAGCATTTTTTGTAGTGTTTTAGTTATAATTGTTATCAGTAGTCTGAACATTATTAGTTGGTGACGTCACAGAGCTGGACCATGCATGAAGCAATATTCTTCTTAGAAGTGGAGCAGCAAAATGTAGTGCTCCACTCAGTTATTTGCCATCTATATACTCTGTGTGTTTAACAGTATTAATCTAAGTGCTTTTTTATTAATCTAATGAAGTATGTGGTTGTACTTACCATTAAGATGAACAATGCACATATATTCTCGACTTGTAGTCAATGTGTTTACTCATGTTAATTGTACTTGCTTGGAAGCCATGTTGATTTAAAGTAGCCATAACCTATAACCATATCCGAGTTACACAAAGTGTATTTATAGGAATTAATTTGCAAGGCTTATGTTCTTTCCCCTCTGCAGGTGTCTTATCAATATGCTTGTTAGTTAGAATAGGGACATTATTGTTATTCTGAAACAGATAGATAGATAGATAGATAGATAGATAGACAGACAGACAGACAGACAGACAGACAGACAGACAGACAGACAGACAGACAGACAGATAGACAGACAGATAGAAAGACAGATAGAATTAATTGGATTTTGACCGTGGACATGGAGAGCCTCAGGATGGGAAGAATCCTCCTGTACTAATCAGACAGAACAACTTCACAGCCATGCAGATGTGTATGCCTGTGTCCAGCGCTGGGAAACTAGGAAGTCTACTTTCTCCCAGAGAATGACCATTCTTGATTGGTCCATTTGGTGGGAATCCATAGGAAGAGGCTTCCAGAACCTTCCTTTATGTATTTGTGTGTTCCATAGAATAGTTTTAGAAGACTCTGTCCTGACTTTGTGGAGAGAAGATTCTTCTTTACTCTTCTGACCTCCTAGGGCGGGGTGTTGAACTTCATGTTTGCGCACCTGTGTCTAACCCCTGACCCTTAAACTTGGTTAATTTCATGCTGACACCTGCCTCTTAGAAATATCCTGTTCCCCTTTCAGTACTTATTTAAAATAAGCAAACTCCTTTATGGAACTTGTCTTCTTAAAATTGTGTCTACTCCATCGTTACATTTTGTATGTTTTTCTTGACAAATATACATATTTTTGACTACAAGATCATTTGGCTATACATGCTTATTCTATAGATTGATTAATTTACTGCAATTTGTTTTCCGTGTACCTTTGTTAATTTGCTAATAAAACGTTTATGGTTTGTGCAACATTCTCTCTGTCATTTCTGTCGAACACATTGGTTTCACTGTACTTAAAATGTATTGCTGATGCTAATTCCTTTGTTACGCTTCAAGTCGACAATCAAATACGACCAGTGAAGAGTCCTCTCTGATGAGTACAATAAACAATTGAGATACAAGGACCTCCGCTCCATCAGAAGAAATATGAATTACAAGTATCATGTTAAATTGTGGCACCCCTGCAAACTCCTGTCTCAACTGGTATTCCAATTATGAGTGGGATGGAGTTTTCCATCTCCTTGGAGTATTCCCAAAGTAAATATAGGCAGGTCATACTTGACGATATGTACCCTGTGATAAAACTCAGTAAACACCATACATGCAGATTTTGTTGTGTTAGGCACCAAAGTCTGCATGTTATTACCAATTTCAATAGGGAAAACTCGAATTGTTTGCTATTTATCACACCTGTTAAATTTCGAACCTCAGAGCATTGGTTTTTAATGGGTGACATAAATAGCATCTGTTCTAAGAGGAAATCCTAAGTGATTTATACTTTTCTTATAGTCCGATTATACGCAGATGCACTTGGTCTTTGTCCATGAAAGCAAACAGACTGATTGTGCTGGAGGCGAGAACAACCACGCTTATTTTGTCTGTATTTGTTCTGTAATGGCGCCAAACATGTGATTTGCAGGGACTATTTACAAGAATACAACAATGAAGAGTAAGCCACCTGCCACTTACTTTGCTCTACCATTACTCATACCAATCACTATAGGTGCTTTACCTTGGAAGTTTAGATCACTTGCAAAACAAGAAAGTATATACCAAATGCTAGGTGGATAGCAATTACTTTTCATATGCTAGATCTGAGTCCAAAACGTGAGACATGACCGGTAGTACTGTTTTCTTGATCCTTCTTTGGACTTCTGGAGCAGATGAAGAGCATTTGATTATGTGGGGTAAATTGCTACAAGAAATATGTTAATCTGCCAAATCAGGAATACTTTTGGAGCTCCCCAAGGGGAAGTCCTGCTTTAACCTATCTTTGACGTCCCAATTTCTGTTTTCCGAAGGGTTTTCTCTTATTCGGAGTATCACAGCAGATAGTTTCTGTCATTGGCCAGCATCCTACATATTTCATTGTTCAGTAATGGTGCCCTAATTGTACTTGTATGGACTGGTGCATGGATTCACAAGTAGTTGTTGACTGTCTGATCTGGTGGAATCAACTTTAGAGCTAACTTTCCCACAATGATTAAGGGTTTCGCTTCAATATTTCTTATGTTCAATTCTTTCCAGAAGATACACAATTTTTCAGTCTACCATTAAAGGTGTGTTACATTGTGTATTTTACGTTCGTTAAATCAAGCTGCTTGAGTCAGGAATTCTTTGTGCGTTTCTGTCTTCTTGTTACATGTTTCTGGCATGCGTGTTGACACAGTATCATTCTGTTTAATTTATTACAACATTCAGAAGGATTCACAGTCCAATCACAGCAGCCTGATATGAGCAGAAGGACACCAGACCTTATAGCTATGACCTAATCATAAGGCTCATTATGAGTTCACTAGTCTGGATTTTCTAGCTTATCTCAAGCACTGCTTCACTCAGTTGAACAATTCAATTATGCCAGGCACTACTTTGTGGTTGTTCTGTCGAAGCTCATATGAAACTGAAAAAATAGAGGATAAATGACAACACTGAAATAAACAATTCGCTCTCAGCACATGGTTTGCAAGGTTTATTGGGAACCCAATCAGAATGCAATCACAATGCAATATACATGCGGCACGGAGACCTCAGCAAAGCTTACTGAGTGCCCAATTGGCATGACAGTGCAGAGACATTTTATAGGTAACAGCCCTACCGGATGGTCATCATAGCATACGTGGAGAAGTGTGGCTCAATGTTTAGAGTGGCAGACCCTTGTAAGGCTCGAAGTATGTCTATACCCTGGTGTTGCTGCCCACGTGCCATCTTCAAGAGCAGATTTGGGCTTTCCCCTAAAGGTGTAATCTGTGCCTCTGGTATACGTGGACTTGGCACATGCGTGACCGGCCAGGTCATGTCGACATGATTTGCTGAAATGTGAGGTTTTGCAATAGCTAGCTGGAAGCTGGCGTGTTTGTTCTCGGAAAGCCTTGCGTTGCTTGCACGTTGCAGCTGACTGACACACAAAATGGAGCGTGCAACCATTTTGTGGATTTCTGCTGGTGTCATTTCTTTAGTAGCTGAAAGAAGACTATAGGCCTGGCAACATATGCATTTGGTATCATAAATAATATCTGCTTCATCAGTTCCTTAGTTTCACTGGGCTCACATTTGCTTCAAATCATTCCAGTTACTGGGCACTCATCACCAGAACAGAGTGCTTGGTGAAATAGAGCTATCCCTTACTTCAGGCATTTAAAGTTCAGCCTCAAAACTCATCCACCTTGAGCGTCACTTCCACTACTTTGCTGGATCCAACTTAGTAAGCTTACAAAATGTAACTACATAAAAATGCAACCAATTTTATGTTAAGTACTGCCATCCAGTGTAGAGAAAATACAGTTCTGTTTGCCTATTTCTACATCTTATCATAGATCTGTTGCAACGTCATTCACTGGATGACCCCTGGAAAAAAGTCCCTACACAACTATTTTCCCAGTTCTAAATATGGTAGACAAACTGTACTGTCAGTCTCACATCATCAATCACCTCCAGCTGCATCACCTAGTCTTATTCTATGCTTTCTTGCTGTTCATGTCTACTGTGTCAACATAGTTTGTCATATAAAGTGATTCAGTTTGAAATGCTGCTCTTCAATTCAATTATATGAACAACTCCAAGCTTCCAAGGGTAATATGTTCAGCACTACAGAGTCAGTTGTACAGTGAAAGGTTTATGTTCATGTAAGAATATCACCCCTACATGTCCCTACATCTCACCTTAAAAGAGAGTCCTGATACAATCACAAAACAGCAAATGGCCAGTCTCATTGAATAAAGTCCTTTGGGACATTTTATGCCTTTCATTTAATAATGAGGCTTCCATCTGAAGATTCATTTTATAGGTCAGCCTATGTCTGTGACTGTGTTTTATCTCTCATAATCTCCGTATTCAGTTATTTTTAATTTGTTAATGGAATTTATGACAAAAAGAGTATTTGATTTGATAGTCTACATTTCCAAGGCATAGCTTTCTTGTTTGTAGATGGCTGAGGGTGACTGAAACAAGCAACATCTTTTTTATAGGCACTCAAGAAGAATTATTGACCGCCCCCGATAAACTATTGTAAGGTCACATTGGGGAATTTGTGTCTGTGTTGGCCTATTTAGATCTCAATACTGTTAGCTGCTCAACAGTATGTCTTTGCTCACATCGGTTTAATTAGGCATCAACTAATGTAGCTTGGCCAAGAAAACTTTGTGTGCTGTTTTGTGCTTCAATTTTAATATTTGCTTGTCTTGGAGACTGTTGGAGTGCTAGTGTGTCGGCCAGTGTGCAACTGTAGGCTGCCACCTGATCTGGGTGACACATGTGAGTCCGTACTTCATGTAGCAAAGTTCAGTGGTTCTGTTTACAATAGCATTCTCAGCTTGTTGAAATGTCAAACATCTGTAAGCACGCATTGCATGGGTGGGCTGCTCTTCTTCTGCAGGTAGTCTGAGTAAGTCCACTTGACATGAAGGACTCTGTGACAAGTTTGAATAATTACATGTTGGATTCTTTGAATGAAGGACACAGTATTCACTTAAAGAATGTGTCCCATTCATGCAGATTTTGAGCTAAAGTTTTGGGTACTACCCTGTACTTCTTGTTAACATAAGGGTATGTTGGAATTTCAGCATGGGATTAAACTTGTCCACAAATCAGAGTCTTGACTTTACTGCATTTGTCCCCATGTTTTAACTTATGAAATTCTGATAATGTAATGGGAGGGAGTGACTGGACATTAGGTTTCTGGGTGGGAACTCGTAGGGTGCCAGGTACTAGGGATATTCTGAACCCTTTTCCCAGTACATTGTGTTCATGTTGCACAGGAATTTAAAGTAGATCCAGTACTCATTTGGGAGCTAATGTGATGTCTTTAGGGCACGGATGCTGAGGCTGAACTTTTTTGGCTCTAATGGGACACTGACGGCTATATTCTGCCGCCCTCCCTGCTTTTGCAGAAGTTGTTCCTTGAGAAAGCTAGCAATAATAATTTTACAATAGTCTAACTTCAATTCAGCTACATAACTGTTGATTTATCTTGTGTATCCTGCATGCAACAATGACAACATCTTTTGAAACCTGTTAATTTAGCAGAGGTTCCTGTAACACTGTAATTTATCTCTGTGCCCAAGGATCTGATTGAGACATAATTCTGAGCTGTATAACTTTGTTGAATATTGTTGAGACATCAGCTAGAAATGTACACCAATCCAAAAGAGTGTATGATCAGAGCATATAGAGTGTGCAAGCACAAGAGTGTGTGGGACACTCTTGTTGACAATTAACCTGATGAGCAACTGAATGCTGTTCTGAAGAATTGGTGTACATTATGAAAATACTTAAAGACTACTTTAATGATAGTTTAAGAATCACTTCCTTCAATTCACAAACAATTCCTCAAGGTTAATAAATTAGGCTACCTTTTATTCAAGCAATGGTATGTATATATGGCAACAGCCTTCACTTGTTTTTCTCTTGAAATTCAGCCAATGAGATATTATTTGAATTCAATCACTGTTATGCTCGCATATCCAGAACAAATGTTATAGCTTTGTCAGATCAGTCACCAAATGGAGGTCAATTAATGTAACTGCATGTTATACCTACTGGTGTTTGAAGCCTAATTTATCTTCTCATCACACAGGCAAACATTTATGATTTGAAAGAAATAGATTAGTGCTAACATGTCTCCTCCTCTAGCTGAATTTACCCAGTGTTTATCTTTGCCACAAATGCTGCAATTATATATGGGAGCTGTGCCAGCCCTATCACCATTTCTAACCCTAACAATACTGAATACTTTAATGACAGTTTCATGTGCTAACAAAAATAGGTTATTTATCAAAACTGATAAAGATTGCTGTGTTGCACGAATTGTAAACTCCAGTGAAATTTATGGAAAACATAATTTCAGTTTAAAGAGAATATAATTGTGTCATATTGTATTGAAGTTTTAATCTAATCCCTGCTTCAACATGTTGCCCCCGGTTCCAATTTATGTATAGCAATAGACTGTTGAAACAGGAGACACAGTGAAAATGCAGTGCAGAATGTAAAGGGCTGATGCTTGTTCCTTTTTGGGGGGGTTTGGGGACTGTCCTTACCAAGTTCACTTCAAAGGGCCTCACTGTTTATTTCTGTTTACCAGGTCCTCTCCAATGCTGTGATTTTTCTCTGTGGAAACCTGGTGGGTGCGTTTCACAAGCACCAGATGCTGGATGCCTCCAGGGATTTGTACAGATATACTTTGAGGTGCATCCGGATGCGCATGAAACTAGAGGATCAGAAGAGGCAGCAGGTAGCTATCAGATTGTAATGGTGAATTTGCATTGCTTCTAAGGATACTTAAACCCATTTCCCATATTCTTGATTCACCCTTCTAAAGTTGATCTGGTAATAGCAGAACTAGAGTTGCACACTTTTGAAAAAGTCTCTCTCCTTGACCCAATTAAATGATTTAAAGGTTCCAGATGTATTCCATGTGGAGGGGTGGGGACTGTATTAGGATTCAGCAGAAGCTGTGGATTGGTTCCTCATGCAACAGAAGATAGGGAATGAGGGCTGGTAAAATCTGGCTCAGCATTAATGCACACACTTTTTCAGTGATTTTTACAATGAGACATAACTAAATATCATAGAAATACAATAACTCATGGCATATCCTCACTCACAATAGCTCATTATATTGGCCTTGGTTTCATTTTACTTCTATTTTGTATAGCTTAGTGCACAAGTAGACAGGAACCTTAGTACGTAGATTATAAGGCTAACTAGAAATCAGCAATACAGCCTTTTAGGAATTTTAAGAAAAAGTTGCTACCTTGTTTTAATTAAGAGGCACTGTCTTCTGAAGTAAGCATAAATTAAGTTCTTTGGATAAGGCACTGAATTAAAGGACTACAAATTGGATTTGAGGTATTCGTCGATATAACAAAGACGTAGGTGGCCATCATTCTTTACAGAATGTCAAGGAATCGACGGTCAGTTGTCTGTTTCAAGCTGTGGAATTGGTTGTTCTTAGATTCTCAGAGGTATTCTAAAATTTCCAAACGTATTGTATGCCAGTGTTGACAAACTCGCACCCTTAGTGCATGAGGCTTCCACGAGCATTACGCTTTAAGACTGTTCAAGGATGCTAAGCACTTCCTGTTCACATTCATGAGCACAGGTAATCACAGTTTCTGTATTATGAAAGGGAAAAACTAGAAACCAATAGAAGACATATTTAAATAAAAAGGTACAGAAACACAAAATATAATTCTTAAGTATTTTCATCCAGTCCATAAATGTGGTAGTTGCAAAAAAATATTAAAACATCGCAGAAATTAATGATGTCAATGCTCTTTATCCAGCATTCAAGTTAAACCAGTTGTCTAACTGTCCCCATACCTCCTGGCCTCTTTTATGACTTGGTTTCCTTAGCCTCTAAAGAGAATTTTCTGTTTGATAGCAAGCCCCATATCTTGGCCCCCATTGCCGGACTGAGGGTGACTTAAGCCAAACAGCAGCAATACAAAGCCTAGTACTATAGCAAGGAAGAATGGCCGAAGATTTCTTTTGAGGTGGTTTTGATCATTGCCTAGAACACGGGTATTCATAGTACAGCCCGCAGGCCTGCAGCGGCCCGGCAAGCCTTCCGCTGCGGCCTGCGGACCATGAGACATCGTACCTGTGTTTTAAAAAAACATTTTCAGTGTCTTTAAACACTGCCGGTTGCAGAGACACTCGGAGAGTCTCCGCTGCTGTGTGGGGGCCGGGCGATTCATTCCGGCGAGGCCAGAGTGGAGCTGCAGGGGCGCTAAGAGGAGGAGAAATACAGCAAAGCCCCATTCACATGCAAATGTTTTTTTTAAAGACCTGTGAAATGCTCAGGTGTGTCTGTGCGCGCTGGGGAAGCTGTCTCAGCCGCGTGACACACAGTCAGGGTGAGATGACAGAGGGTGACAGGGGGAGGTAGAGGGTGACGGAGGGAGGTAGAGGGACAGAGACAGAGTGAGGGAAGGGGAGTGAGGGAAGGGGAGTGAGGGAAGGGGAGTGAGGGAAGGTAAGGGAGTGAGTGAGGGAAGGGCACTGAGGGAGAGAGGGAAGGGGAGTGAGGGAAGGGGGGTGAGGGAGTGAGGGAAGGGGGGTGAGGTAGGGAGGGAGTGAGTGAGGGAGGCAGTGAGTGAGGGAGGGAGTGAGGGAGGGAGTGAGGGAGGGGGTGAGGGACGGGGAGTGAGGGAGGGGAGTGAGGGAAGGGGAGTGAGGGAAGGGGAGTGAGGGAAGGGGAGTGAGGGAAGGGGGGTGAGGGAGTGAGGGAAGGGGGGTGAGGTAGGGAGGGAGTGAGAGGGAGGGAGTGAGTGAGGGAGGGACGGAGGGAGGGAGTGAGGGAGGGGGTGAGGGACGGGGAGTGAGGGAGGGGAGTGAGGGAAGGGGAGTGAGGGAAGGGGAGTGAGGGAAGGGGAGTGAGGGAGTGAGGGAAGGGGAGTGAGGGGAGTGAGGGAGTGAGGGAAGGGGAGTGAGGGGAGTGAGGGAGTGAGGGAAGGGGAGTGAGGGAGGGAGGGAGAGAGGTAAGGGGAGGGAGGGAAAGAGGGAAGGGGAGAGAGGTAAGGGGAGGGAGGTAGGGAGTGAGGGAAGGGGAGAGAGGGAAGGGGAGTCAGGTAGGGAGTGAGGGAAGGGGGTGAGGGAGTGAGGGAAGGGAATGAGGGAGGGAGTGAGGGAAGGGAGTGAGGGAGTAAGGTAAGGTGAGTGAGGGAGAGAGGGAAGGGGAGTGAGGGAAGGGGAGTGAGGGATGGAGGGGGTAGGAGAGTGAGGGTGAGGGAGGGAAGGAGAGGAAAGGGGAGGGAGAAGGAAGGAGAGGGAGGGAGAGGGAGGGAGAAGGAAGGGGGGAGAGGGAGTGAGACAGTCAGAGTGAGTGAGAGGGAGACAGGAAGGGAGAGAGGGAGATAGAGGGAGGGAGGCAGATATATATATATATATATATATTACCTACTGGCGGTCGCCAGTAGGTATATATAGTTAGGATTTTTTCTCTATGGGATTTTTGAAAATTCTATGTCTAATAACTTTGGCGTTTGTGGACGGAATTGGCTGAAATTTTCAGGAAAATGGCACATTTTGTTTCTGAGCAGCCCTTGAAAATTTGGGGGGGTTCGTCAAGGGGGGGCCGAGAAAAAAGGGGGGTCCCAAAACGTGTTTTTAACATTGAGTTTTCCATAGGGCGGTTGGCCTCACTTTTAGCCCGAACGGCTGAATGGATTTGCACGAAACTTGGCAAAATTGTAGGGACTGGTAGCCCGATGTGCCTTTTGTAGGTCTCAATATATGTGCTCCAGTGGATTTTGAGAAATTAACGTTTAAAAAAAGATATATATCTGTAACAGCGGACCGGGCAGCGTCCCAGGACGCGTACTTTTCGCGCAACGGAGCTTTGTGAAGCGAAGCTGATTGGTTCTCTGGCGTCTGTCAACATTCCAAAAAGTCCGTAGCGGCCGCCATCTTGTCTCTCGGTAGGATCGAGAGACAAGAGGAGGCCAAAACAAAGGAGGAAATAACCATAAGGGGGCATAGTAGATCCTCGCTGACCCCCTAGGTTTGATGTGGAGGTTTTAAAAGGGCCCCGCGGGGGGGCAAAAAAAATAAATAATAATAATAATCGAACGGCTGAATGGATTTGCACGAAACTTGGCAAAATATTAGGGACTGGTAGCCCGATGTGCCTTTGCTAGGTCTCAATATATGTGCTCCAGTGGATTTTGAGAAATTAACGTTCAAAAAAAGATATATATCTGTAACAGCGCTCCGCTTCGCGTAACGGAGGTTTGCGAAGCTGATTGGTCATTCTGTCACTGGGCTATAGTTGGGCTACATCTGGCTGATATTTGGGCTACATTTGTTTTTTTTGTGTCTGGTGGCCATCTTTGGGCTACATTGGGCTACATTGGGCTTCATTGGGCTACATTGGGCTACATTTGTGCTCCAACATATATATAGGCCAATGTAGCCCAATATATATTTTTCAAAGTTAATTTTCGTAAAAACCACTGGAGCATATATCTTGAGACATAGCAAAGGCACATCGGGCTACCAGTCCCTACAATTTTGCCAAGTTTCGTGGAAATCCATTCAGCCGTTCGAGCTAAAAGTGAGTCCAACCGCCCTATGGAAATGAAGGAAATGAATGGGTAATTTGTAATTAGCAAATAGCTAATCGCAAACTAGGAATGGTAAAGAATCGCTATTTATTCCTTAAAGTTCGCTATTTAGGAAATGCAAAAAACTTTGATGATACATATGGCGGTTCATCTCTAACAAGATAAGAAGCATAGGGATAGATTTATGATGACTGGCGCATCACCAGGGATGTGTTAGTCATTCTGTGCCGCTGTTCCGTCACCTATGGTGTGCTGCATTTACAATGCGGCGCATCATGGGGCAAAAACAGCACAGATGCGTGATGTATCTGTGCCGTAAAGGTGGCGCATTGCTGGAGTTGTATCGCAAGTGTGATGAAGCTCCAGCAAGGGTCGGGGGTGCCCCTGTCGCAGGGTTTCTGTTCTCACACAGAACTGTGGACAGAGGATTGGAACCTCGGCGAATTAGGGTGTCCCAAAACTCACGTTAGTAATCAAAAACCCCTTAGCAAGCTAGGTACAGTGTCACATTGGATATAACAAACTCTCAATGTTTAGACAATCCAGAATATGAACTTATAGTACCTCAGGATACGTGGAACTCATGAACAGTCGGTCGTTATATATTTCTTAGAAACCAGAACATGGAGTTAAGAAGAACACATGTGTATTTGAAATGTTTATTTACTAATGCCGTCTTCTCAGGCGTAGTATCTTAGATAATACAAGTACACATATTATCAGTAGCAAAATTACCAGCATAGTTACTAGTACATAAAAAGCGAATGGTGATAGTATGTTAACATGCTGTAAATGAATAAGAGTTAGCAACACTTATAAGCAGCCGCGGGCCGTGGAGGGAGTTACGGTGAGGCAGGGAGGCGGGGAGGGGGAGAAGCAGGGTGGAGAATACAAGTACACATATTATCAGTAGCAAAATTACCAGCATAGTTACTAGTACATAAAAAGCGAATGGTGATAGTATGTTAACATGCTGTAAATGAATAAGAGTTAGCAACACTTATAAGCAGCCGTGGAGGGAGTTACGGTGGGGCAGGGAGGCGGGGAGGGGGAGGGGCAGGGTGGAGAGGGCTCCACCCTGCTTCTCCCCCTCCCCGCCTCCCTGCCTCACCGTAACTCCCTCCACGGCCCGCGGCTGCTTATATCTCACCCTCCCTAATACACATATTATATTATTTGCTAAGAAGGTCTCTTTGTGTTGGTTTAGGGCGTGCCCATACTTTAGTGTCTTAGATTTGAAGGAATCACATCAGCATACACCAGCTCTCTCTTCATGTGAACCGCATCAAGTGTTGTGTATGTGTGTTCGGCAAAGTAATATAAAACCCGCCTCATGCCCAGAATTGGCAGAAGTTGCACTTATGTTATGAGTATGAAGTCGTGGAGATCAGACCTCATAACAATTCTGTATCGTGTTGTTCTTGAAACTTTAGCACTCGCTGTACAGATATAGTTTAACAAGCAAAGCAGATAGTAGAGCAATAACATATTATTCTCATGTAAACCACGATGAACTACTAGGTTGAAAGCTAAAGCAACAACTAAGTGTCGTGTGCAGAAGTTGCAAAAAAGGAAAAATGGCGTTTAAACCGGTAATGAGCCCATGCTAACTTAACACGGTGTAAAGATATCCAGGACCTAGATGACACCTCCCCATGATCCGGAAACGAACTGAATAAGATAATAGAAGTGCCATCTCATGAGAGCAGATTGCAAGTTTATATGTGGACGGTCCGCAAGGTAAAGCATTAAAAACTAGGAAAATTTAATGCTAAAGAAAAATAAAACAGCCAAGTACTTTATCGAGTCTTAAGCCAATAGGCAAGGTAAATAATAAAAACTTGACAAATAAGTCAATGAATTGTCAATGAAATGCTAGTACTCAGCATATCAAACATGAAAAAGGTCTATGACATAACTGTGTATGCAAAATAAGCTGCAACAGCCTCCAATAGGAAGTCACCGTCTTCATCCGAAAACAGTTCAGCCATCCAATTTAAAAGCGGAAAAGAACATACGTGCTCTCCCAGCACCGGATCCTCTATCACCATCAGAGGACAGCTCGGTGGGTTTTCAAGAAAGCTCTGTTCCAAGAAAGACTGTGCTGCCGCCAGTAAATTCCAGGGACCAATTAGTCCATGCATCAATGCCACAGCCATAATCCTTTCGCCAGGACAAACCAACTCGTGAGTAATGATAGGAGTCATCAGCTGATTAAAGTCGACGTCAGGAGAAACCGGTCCGCAGAGACACAAATCAATGGCCCAATCGAAATCACAGGTCAGGCAGTGAAATACAGGCTGGACACAGGTGAAGTAGGAGAATCGAAAAGATAATCCATATGCCGTGCTTAATATCGCCAACGGCATTGTGCCATAATATTCTAGCATGCGATTGCGGAACAGTGTCAGCAGCTGCAGGGCGGGAGGTTGCATAGGAGGGACATCCATATTTAAAAATGTAAAAAAGCACAAGAGCGTCCGCTGGTAATGCAAGTAAAAATGGCAATCCACAAAGCAGAGTGGAGAAAATAGAATGAAAGAAAGCAGAGATGAATCCAAAGATTTTCTCAAATGAAGTCACGAGACCACTGGTAACAACTTTAAAAAAGTGCGCCAGGGCCTTTGTGGAGGATGCGTTAAAGATAGTCCGAACCATCTTGCTGAAATTGAAAGGCAAATCTGAATTGAAAAGGGTCTGCACCTCTGTACGGGTGTTCGCTATGTGAAGCACGAAAGTTTCACGGGCCGAACTCAAGGCCACCTCTCTCTGAGACAAAAGAGCTCTTATTCTTGCCATGCCGTTGAAATCTGCTCCCAAGGTTGGTATTTGTGGCCAGATTGAAAACTCCCTATGTTCATGTGTGGGAGGAAATAGAACATTTCTGCAGCAAATAACCCGTTCACTTACTGTTACGATAAAAGGAATACTTTTAATTAACCCAGAACAATCTTCATTATTGAGCATCAAATAACTACCATTTTCCAACAACTTGAACGTGGGGATGATAGCAGGAACTGGCGTGCCTTGCAACACGCAAGCCATATTTGGTCGGTGTTTGTTGCATGAACCGTGTAACTGTATGTGCCTACACATTAGTGAATGATCTGGCGTCTCAGTGCATTCCTCTCCATTCAGATAAACTTCTTGATCATCTTTGAAACATCTGTATGTGTATGGAAGCGACCAGACCTCATGAAGAAAAGCACTACCTAAAGGTTCATAACGACCTATTGGTATATATTTCATACAATTTGAAAACTTATATAAAGCAAAAGGCAGCGTTATTAAACCGTGGATAAGGCACGTTGTCAAAAAACCCGCAATCCTCTGCTGATGATGTCACTGAGCATGTCATGAATGATGTAATATGTGACATCATCAGCAGTGGATTACGGGTAATAGTATCTCTAGTTTACTCCCCTATAGCTGTCTTTCTTTTAACATAAGTCTCTGTTTCCTTCCCTTATACTTACTGTTTTTGGTTCGCTTCCGGTTCGCGTACCGGCGAGCGAACTGGGAAGCGAACTAAGAGAAATAGAGGTTGGCACAGTTCCAAATATTGTACCAATTTTTTAATAACGGGGAGGTAGTTCTGAAAAGAACTTTTTTTTTTATTGTTTTTGTTGTTTTATATTTTTAGGTTTCGGCTACCGTCCCACTGCGTGAGCAGTGGGTGGGCGGAGCCGAAATCTTTTGTCTCTACATATGGGCTTTGGTCCCGCCTTGTCTTCCATTGGCTAGCTCCATAAATGGAGGCTAGCCATTGGAAGAGATTGGCTGTCACTCACGCTTTCCCCTGAAAACGCGATTCGGGGGCGTTTCTGTGTCTTTTTTTAAGTTCCGCCCTCTCCTCTTCCCATTGGCTGGAATTTTACCTTCCAGCCAATGGGAAGGGGAGAGCGCGAAAAACACGCCCCCGAATCTGCCGGCCGTCTGTACCCGTGGAAGTAGTGGCTCTCGGAAACCGGGCGCCAGTCAGGGGGGTAGAGGTGCGGCCCCTCCCTGGGGGTATAAGGGGCGGGGGTGATGGAGGGCGCTTTAAATCGAAAGGCAGGGGGGTGTATATGTATTGCCGTCGCTCCTTCGCTTGGCTCCGCATCGAACCTCAGCTCGCGCGGCTGAGTCACTCGTGCGCACAGTCTGGTGAAAGTCCGAGAGAGACCTGGATTTGTACCTGAGCTTGTTAAAAGTTTTCTCCTCGTGGCTCTCGGAAGCCGGGCGCCAGTCAGGGGGGTAGAGGTGCGGCCCCTCCCTGGGGGTATAAGGGGCGGGGGTGACGGAGGGCGCTTTAAATCGAAAGGCAGGGGGGTGTATATGTATTGCCGTCGCTCCTTCGCTTGGCTCCGCATCGAACCTCAGCTCGCGCGGCTGAGTCACTCGTGCGCACAGTCTGGATTTGTACCTGAGCTCGGCGCTCTGCTTGCTGGGCGTCCTCCTGCTAGTCAAACAGAAGTTCACCCCAGCCACCTACGGCAAGCACGTGGGCGTGCTGAAGAAGCAGACGTACATCTCTGTGCCCGCCAAGTTCGGCTGGTTCCTGCAGGAGCTGCCCTCGTTCCTTGTGCCCTTTCTGCTGGTGCTCTGCAGCCCGCACCCCGGCTCCCCCGGATGCAGGCTGCTGCTGCTCACCTTCTGCGCCCACTACTTCCACGGGTAAAGACGGACTGGCAAATTATCGTAACCGGCTCAGTGGGGTTCGTAGATGAAATGGACAAAATGTATGCAGCTGATTCAAATTTACCTTATGGTGGTTAAGAGGCTGTGATACTCCAGTTCACTGGTACTCATTTTATCAACCTCAGGAGGACGTAATGGCGAGTTGTTCCCTCAAGTATTTTTCCCACGACTTTGCTGCTTCTAGAGTTCTCTTTACGAGGTTCATGCCCGCGAGTTCTGAGTAGAAAAAATACATGTGTGAAGAAAGCTCAAAGAAGGAGAGTGTGTGCTGTCGTGATGAGTGAATGATTATTGTACCGTAAGTCACAGGGTCAAATACCCAGAAGGACTTCACTGCCTTTCATCCTTTTGAAGTAAGTAAAATGATTATCAATTTCTATTTGGCAATAGTATTTATGTAAAAAAAGGTCTTTGTACCATACTTTGGATAAAAGTAATAAATATAACTGATTATTTCAAATTCCCATTTGAACTTCTTCTATCAAATGTATTTGATTTTCTAAGTCTTGGGGTGCCGGGCACGTTACTAGTCAGGATGAGGATGCATTGTGAGAGCTCTGGGAGTGTCTTGGATCTGAGGCACGAGTCACTGTAAGTGGAGACTTGGGTGCGTCGCAGAGTCTGTGAATGGGTCTGTACTTGGACAGTTGTGTATGCAGACTGCACTATGAGAGGTTCCTTTGATACATAGTGTAGATGTCAATGATGTTGCATTATATGCCCCCCCCACCAAGCTATGTAAATATGTGGCAAATAACATCGACTCTTCCAGTCTTCCTGCAACAAAATCTCTCACGCACGCACTCTCTTCTCTCTCTCTCACGCACTCACTACTCTCTCTCACGCACTCTCTCCTCTATCTCTCTCTCATTTTTTCAGATGTTGTCAACCTGCATGTGTCTTTCACGATGCTCTGATGTCCCTCGCCGTTAGTCACAGCCTGAGCCACCCCCATCATTTCTTTGACATCTGTGGTATCCAGGTTTGTCTACTGACAGCTGTACTTGTTGTTCGTCGTGACAAGCAGCCCAGCTAGCATCATCTGTTTGTGTTGGAAGCTTGCCCTGCCTGACCTTTGCTGCGCCTGTTGGCCTAAATCGCACATATTTCCTTGAGCTGTATCTGCATGATGCTAAACCATACCTTTTCTGTGCTGCAGATGTTAGGAAACGTATGACATGTTATATTCTTGTGCGAATTTCACGTTTCCACTTGCTTGCAAGAGAACTGCAGGTTAGCAGCACAAGGTATTCATACAGTTTCTCAATTCACGTGATACCACAGAGCATGCCGCCGATTAATTTATCTAATTTCACAGTTAACAGAGATTAGCTGACATACAGGTAACTCAGTATTTGTTGTTTACACAAGCTATTCACTCATGTAAAAAGAACGTTGCACACGCCTGATTTTTTGTGGAGAGATGTTGGAATTCTTTCTTTTGAAAACTTACAAAGGTTATCAACATTTTAGTGTGGAGAACTTTTTGTGTTCATCACTTCAGACGAATGTATATTAATTTCCTTATGATGCTGGAAGCCTCTCTCTGCGTCCAATCAAAAGATAGCTCAGCGGGTTAATCTGCCTGCTGCCAAGAATTATGTGCAATCTGCATTACAAAAGTTTTGTTGATCCGGGCGGATTGAATACTTTTCATTCAGAGGTCGGTGACTCCAGTACTACTTTTGACCTCTGATCACAACTAGGGGCTAATTCTGTTTCCGATGAAAATCCCTGTTGTGGCCTGTTGCGCATGACGACTTCTCCACAAATTGTTCTGTGGAAGAGACACAAGGGGGCGCTGTGCTTGCTTCCCTGCCCCCTGGCTGTGCTTGCTTCCCTGCCCCCTGGCTGTGCTTGCTTCCCTGCCCCCTGGCTGTGCTTGCTTCCCTGCCCCCTCGCTGTGCTTGCTTGCTTCCCTGCCCCCTCGCTGTGCTTGCTTGCTTCCCTGCCCCCTCGCTGTGCTTGCTTGCTTCCCTGCCCCCTCGCTGTGCTTGCTTGCTTCCCTGCCCCCTCGCTGTGCTTGCTTGCTTCCCTGCCCCCTCGCTGTGCTTGCTTGCTTCCCTGCCCCCTCGCTGTGCTTGCTTGCTTCCCTGCCCCCTCGCTGTGCTTGCTTGCTTCCCCGCCCCCTGCTGTGCTTGCTTGCTTCCCTGCCCCCTCGCTGTGCTTGCTCGCTTCCCTGCCCCCTAGGTGTGTGGGTGTGGCTCTACTAGGTGTGTGTGGCTCTGGGTGTGGCAGTAGGGTACAATAGGTCTTACATTTGCGAGAGATTAAGCTGTTGGCAATGTAAATGACAATGCCATTTATTTATCTGTTTTCAAAACCAACACACAAATAAAAATGTTGTCATTTACAATGCCAATAGCTCTAACTTTTGCAAAGGCGAAACCGTTGCATTGTAAATGCTTGTTTTTATTATTTTTCGGAATATTTTTTTACTTTTTTTGAATTTTTCTGAACAGTTTTATATGTTTTGGGGTTTTTCTTGGAGGGGGCAATGAAAACGATTCATTGTAAAGGGCTCAACAGGAGCAACAAAACAAAAAAAAAGTATTTATTATTTTGGGCGTTTCGTACAAACTTGCATATGATAGTCAATAGCTCTGTTGATCAGAGTGATGCTTCTTTCTCCGTAGCAAATGAATCCATCGCAAAATACGCAGATGTGTTTTACTTCACCAAATCTCATTTGTATATTTGGCACCATCTCCCTGCCCTCTGGTCCCGTTACTTCCGGTACAACAGATCTTCTGGCCATAATAGGGAGATTATCTAGGTCGTTCCGAAACTGTGCAGCACTGTAGTTGTTAGGATGCCACCTAGTCATATGGCGATGCATTGTGTAGTTTCCGAAACTGTATTTTTTCTCGGTTCCTCTGGACAGTCTATCTTGACATATAAGGCAAGTTACGTATCTTGCATTTACTTTTTTCTGACCTTTGGGAATTTAAAAAAATTGCCAAATGAAGTTTTCTTTCCGGTGAGACGTCCTGGGTTCCTCAGGCAAAAACTGCCTCTCTTCCTGCTCTTCCTCGTCTTCCTCTTCTTGCTGAATTATAACTTGAGCAGGTGGTCCACTCTTCCTTGGATGTGGTGGAGGTGGTGGGGAAGCACCAGCTGAAGCTACTAAAGAAGCCATTGCTCAGTGATCACAAAGGGTCTTTCTCTCACAATGATGAAAGTCAGAGTGAGGAAAGAAGGAGGGATTTTCATCATTTGGGAAAAACAAGAGTTCTCAACCAATGAAAAGTGTTCATTTTAGATTATATGACCTAGTCTTACATCATTAGGAAACCAAAAGTGAAATGAACCAATGAAAAGTGTTATTACCAAGTCACATGACCTGCTGTGTTTACGTTAAGCGCTTTGCAGGGCCTCACGGTTTGCTTCCAGAAACCTGCGCTTTGCGACTCGCTTCGCGTACCAGTTCGCTAACGTAGCACGTCATATGACGTATCACGCGACAACGTGAAACGTCATGCGGACGGGAGGCGTCACGATGTTGTTTTCTAACGCGGCACTTGCGGTAAAGAAACGTTTACCGGCTCGCGGTCTATTTCGCGGCATCAAGGTCAGCTAACGGGAAGGTTCCCGATTCGCGAAGCGGGAACGAAGAAAAAAAAATATTTAAAAAAAAAAATTATTCATAAACATATAAAATATATTTTTGGATTTAAAGAAGAATACATTTTACAGCTACAGATATTAGCTGTTAAAAAACCAATGAAATTCACTGAAAAAACCATAGGTTATAGACTATATATAGTTAGGAATTAGCATTTACAAAACCTTGAAAATTCACTGAAAAAACCATAGGTTATAGACCATATATAGTTAGGAATTAGCATTTAAAAAACCTTATTTTACTCACACAAAACCATTGAAATTCCATATATAGTTAGTTGCACTAACTATATATCGCGCACCCGCAATCCACTGCTGATCATGTCACATATTACATCATTCATGACATGGTCAGTGACATCACTGATGACATCACTGATGACATCTCAAATGACATCACTGATGAGATCACTGATGACATCTCATTTGACATCAATGACCACATCACTGATGATATCATTCATGTGACAATACAATGCATCTCCTCACATTTTAATATAACCTCTGTTTCAC
The DNA here is from genome assembly GCF_964261635.1 of Lissotriton helveticus. Lineage (NCBI taxonomy): Eukaryota > Metazoa > Chordata > Amphibia > Caudata > Salamandridae > Lissotriton > Lissotriton helveticus. Next base: position 472,951,873 of record NC_136073.1, on the reverse strand, counting down.
CCAGTGTTAAATACAGAGTATAATTTTTGAAACCATTGACACACCAATACTAGTTACTACATACGTACTCACTGATTCTTACGTCTACACACACATTCACTCATTCACCCATACAATCATTCATACATACAATCACTCATCTTTACAACACTATCATATGCACTCATACACCTATACAGACACTCACACTCTGCCACTCATCCATGGAGTTACTCACACACCTAGTCAGTCCTGTAAAGAATCAATCACACTTCCATTTTCTTGTCTATACAGTTAAAAATAGAGCACCTTACATTTTCAAACATATACTAACACATACTTACTTTCTTATACAATCATTGATACAAGTACACATTGATCTGCACAGAGTCACACACCTCCCAGCCAGCCACACACACACTCAGTCTCCCATACAAATACTTGGACAATCAATCAATAACCCATATAGTTAATCATATAGCTACTGATCAACACATGCAGCAGTTTACAGAACAACAGACATAATGATGCACAAATTAAGACAGTTTAGTCACTAACCCATGCACTCAGTGAGACACATTTAATCACTCACTCATACATTCAGTCATGCACCTACTAAATCCTTCGTCCAGACACTTATACATCTACTCATTCTTCAATATGTAAAACATATTTAAACTTTACAGAAACACACAGTCACTGGATGATGTCATCAGTGATCTCATCAGTGATGTCATTTGAGATGTCATCAGTGATGTCATCAGTGATGTCACTGACCATGTCATGAATGATGTAATATGTGACATGATCAGCAGTGGATTGCGGGTGCGCGATATATAGTTAGTGCAACTAACTATATATGGAATTTCAATGGTTTTGTGTGAGTAAAATAAGGTTTTTTAAATGCTAATTCCTAACTATATATGGTCTATAACCTATGGTTTTTTCAGTGAATATATATATATATATATATATATATATATATATATATATATATATATGTAAAAGAAACCTCCAGCAGCGCGGAAGGAAGAGGCCACAAGCAGGGATTACAGATGAGGCTTTCTTTATTCGAAACAGCAGATGTGGCATAATGCATTTCGGCTATGAAAAGCCTTCTTCAGATGCCGCTGCCAAACAGAGGTGAGTAAAGTCCAGCTTTTAGTAGTCCTGCACCACTCCCCTGACAAGGAATAGGCGCCACCCCCAACCATGTGACCATCCACCATGCTGTAGTATGGTCGCAAACTACAACTCCCAGAAACCTGCATACCTGGGCTGGTGGGATGTGGGGTAACCACAAGTTGAATCCTGGTGTTTGTGACGCCTTGCAGTGTTGGACTCTCTTGCTTCAGTTTGCATTACTTCTCGAAAGCCTCTCGAGTCCCCGCACGCTCCAACCTTGTGAGAGCAGGTCCGCCAGAATGTGCACTGATTGCAGTGAACCATGTGCCCTCTGTGAAGTCACAGACTGCCGACTGGCAGTATCTCTCGTTTCTCCTGGACTCACGAGGCGGGCTGCCGTGACGTGTCTCTGGCTGACACGAACAAATGTAAAAGAAACCTCCAGCAGCGCGGAAGGAAGAGGCCACAAGCAGGGATTACAGATGAGGCTTTCTTTATTCGAAACAGCAGATGTGGCATAATGCATTTCGGCTATGAAAAGCCTTCTTCAGATGCCGCTGCCAAACAGAGGTGAGTAAATATATATATGATGAATATATATATGATGAAGCTTGTCGCTTAGAAGACAAAATGCCGAGTAAACAGCAACAAAGAGTCGACCCAAAAGTGCTGGTGCAAGGGTGGTTTAATTCAATAAAGCCAGCGCTGCCGCCATGACGCGTTTCGCCTTCGAGAAGGCTTGATCACATATATATATATATATTATATTATATATATATATATATATATATATATATCGGCTCTGGTAGCTCAGTGGACGAAGGCATCCGCTGCAGGGACCTGTGTTCAACGTCATGGTCACAGTTTTGTTGCTCTAGCCCCGCCCCTTCCCCCACTGACCCCCCCCCACCCCCGGTGCGGCCCTCGGACACAAACCACACTGTAAATTTGGCCCCTGAGAGAAAGTTTGTGAGTACCCATGGCCTAGAATAATAAATTGAATGGAGACTTGAATTTGTGTTGTGACATATTAAATATATATTTCCAATATTCTTGCAAGCAAGGGCATTGTGCAAACAAACATATGCAAAATATCTGCTCCATCCTCCTGAGACTTAGGACATTCAGAGTGGTCACGTCTACACTTCAGCATTGCAGGGAAATAATAGAATAAAAAATTAGGAAAATAACAGCGACGTACAGTCCACTGTAAAGGATGTCTAAGTATCTACAGTGCCCTTTTTCGTCACCTGTAACCTCAAACAAGCTGCTAATAGCTGAATCGATTTCAAGGAAACAAGAATTTTGTAAAAATAGGGGTCTAACTCTGTGTATATAAAATACATTTGGTGAAATACACGTTTTAACAACATTACCTAGATGGCAGATTCAACTTTGTGGATCTTATGCATGAGAGCAAGCATTTACAATGATTTGTGTTTTATGTTATTTTAGATTATATCCAGACATTCGACAATAAATCTCTGCTGCAGAATTAATAGTCTTTACAGTTGTATCAGCTTCTGGTGATAAATTAACAATATTGTTTGGACGCTAACAACTTTATTAAGTGACTTCTACATGCATTATTCTCTCTATAAATAAGCATTTTCGCCGAAAGGGTTCGGGATTTAATGCAAAAAAAAGTGAAGAACAAGGACATCCCTGGCGAGTTTCCGTACAGATATGAATATTGTCAGAGGCTCTTTACATCATTGCAATCTTATCTTTTGGTTGCTAATATGTAATGATTTTATGAATCCAATGCCAAACAGCTTCCCCCTCGTGCCCACCCATAGATATTGCAATGAGACCTTGTCAAATGCTTTTTCTGCAATCTAGCAGAATAACTGGTAAGAGATCCCTCTGTTCTGAAACAATATTAAATAGTGTTTCTTCTAATTGATGTGAACTACAGTATCCCGACCCATTACAAATCCATGATGCCAGGGACCCCACTTGGCAATAACTTCATTTATCAAAGTGCCCAAATTTTAGAATAGATTTTAACATTGCTATTAATTAATGAAATAGGACTGTATGACAGGGTATGTCTGGGGGTTGTTTTTTTAAATTCAATATTTAACTGCATCTGTTCTCCTGATATGGTCTTTGTGTGCTGAATGTTTAAAACTAGAAATACATCAATGGCGTAATAACAGAAGAAAAATATTTGGAAAATTGAAATGGTCTTCTTCCCTCAACAACCAACTAACAAGATCAAATGTAGCAGTTTCAATTTCGTGGCTAGTAATGGGTGAAGGAAGATAAAGGGTTTCAATAATTTTCTTTTAATGAATCGAGGCAGATATCTTCATTTAGAGGATAACAATCTTCTCCGACAGGCTGATAAAAATATACATTTTTTCAGGTATTTAAGTTGTAGTTATTTGAAAGGAAATTTAGCACTACGGTGTTTATCTACACAAATTCGTAACTAAGTTAACTGTTTTATTCAGAGAGACTTGAAATGTCCCTGTTCATTCACCAATATATGAAACTTCTCCCTGATTCATCTTCCACAAGGCAATGCTTCCTTATGGTATGCTATGTAATGTCATGTTATGAGAGATATGTATCACTGTATTGCAATAGGTATAGCCTCATAGTGTGAGTGAAACATTAACATTAATGTAAAGGGTTATCCCAAGTTTACAACTGTTTGCTGTTTTAATCTCTAGGGACTTCATGTAAGGCATGGTGCTCAAACTCCTTTAATCCATCACCATTATAAGTCCCAGCGCAAATGTTCTGGAATTCAGTCTACAGTGTGGGCTATATAAAATATGCAATGTGATTTTTTTCTGTTGGTTCTTATTTTCAGCATTTATTATAGTTCTGTGACTCATAGCAAGCCATATTGGTAAATTGATCTTTTTGGCAACCTACCTAAAGCTGAATCTTTTTGGCATCCTTACTAGAGCTATGTAAAAAAATACATGTTGGTTGGATAGGAAGCTCTAAAACTATTTGGAAGAAAATGTCTTTGTTTTGGAAACATGTTTCAAAAAGTACCTTGCATTTGTCACATTTTGCGTAAAAATATAAAAAAGGCCTAGTACAAATACTCCTATCTTGCTTTCAGCCCTACAGCTACCTTACCCAGAAGGAGTTTGCACATGCCCAAGGGAAATGAGAAAATAGAGGTTTTGTTGCTGCACACAGAGAAAATAACTTAGAGGGAACATTGGTTGTTGTTGAGCTTTGCCAGTGATTTAATTCTAACATCTCTAGAAGTTTATGTTTTCTGGATTTGAATTTATGATAGTTTTTTCTTTCTTGCTGAATAACTTAATGTAGCCCCATGGATTCCAGTTTTAATGGTGTCCTCTGCAGTATCGAGGTAGCAGTACCTTAATCATGCTGCATAAAATCCTCCAGCCATTCCCGCATCATTTGAGTATCTGGAGACTCTAGCTGCTGAGAGCTATCAAAGGTCCATCTAGAGCATGATCTACAGTTTCTCCACCTTGAGTTATGGCATGAGCAGAGTACGGTATCCTAGAACTTTAGGATAGAGTTTTAGTTTTGCAAATCACAATAGTTCCTTATCAATTAAAAATAAATCTATTTGAGCATTTTTCTTGTGTGGATGAGAATACGCTGTATCCGGGGGTTCAGTGGCCCTCCGGGATGTACTTGAACCATTACCCATCTATCCTTTGAATCAATTGCTGTTCTTAGCACATGAAACAAATTAGGACAGGCTAATACTGCAAAGCCACAGAATAAAACATGTTGGGTTGTACATTCAAAAGACCTATGTTCTATCTTTTCCAACAGTTTTCTATCTTTAAAGTATATGTGGGTTTATTTAATACAAATCATACCTCCCTTGAGAGTTTTCTGGTTTTACAGCCTGTGACTTTTTTACTGCTCTGATATAAGCATTTAATGTTCCTTGTTAAAATTCATAATTATGCCTTCATGATCATAGGTTAAATCCTGAGTGTATTTCCAATCGAATAGGTTTTGTGACAGTGATTCTTTAATTTTGTTTTTATTTTATAGACTTCACCTTCTACCAGACCCCAGCCTGCCCTCTCATTATGTCCACTGAACCCTGATCCATGCATCCCAACCCTCATGCTCTTGTTTCTCTTGACAGAAAGAACCCATCTGTTAGACCTAGCATCCTTGGTGTGGTTTACCCCTAACTCTTTGCATTCAGACCTCCTGTTTTTGTTGGCCTTAGGCTTCTATGCACTTTACCACTGCTAACCAATGCTAAAGTGCTTGTGCTCTCTCTTTATAACATGTTCAACTGTTATTTTGGAATTGTCTGTTTCCTTTTATTGTGTAGATGCTGGCAGTAGATAGCGGCCACACTGCCAGGCTTGACAACCCTGCTATTTTGGTCATTTCACTGATGTGTCCATTGCTGATTTATATTTTTAATGTACCGCCTTTTTCAGGGACATCTTAAGGATTTTGGGGGCCCCGGGCAAACCTTACTTTGGTGGGCCCTTGTTTAGAACAGCTTTTTAGTTTGATTCAATTTCAGCTCTTTGATACCCTCTGTAGCCAGGTTACTGGTGGCGCACAGGACCTTTGATCCAAATTCTAAATGTATTTACATCTACCTTTCAAGGATAACGGTGTGTGTTTTCAATGTTGTAACACAGCAGCATCTCACAAATTTTACTGCAGATAATTTCTGTGACATGCTCCCACTTCTCATATGTAAGGTCTTGTTTTGATCTAAAAGAAACTTTTTTATGGATGTTGCATGAAACATAAACATATTTTTCTGCAAAACGTCTGTAATAGACTCTCACACATCAATCACGTAAACCTTAAGTTAAAGAAAACAGGTATTTAAAACAATATGTTTAAGAATTATTCAAGGTCATCAGGGCAACAACAGAGCTGTCTCTATCAGGGGACCCCTTGAAAGGCTGGGTCCCTGAGCCAGAACCCACTTTGCCCATGCCTTAAAATGTCTCTGGCCTTTTCTTACAAGCTTTTATTTAAAAAAAGTTTTGAGAAAAAAAATACATGTTAGATTGGTTTATACCCAATTGGCATATTTAATTTACTTGCAAGTCCCTAATAAAGTGGCACTTGCCAGTGCCCAGGGCCTGTAAATTAAATGCTACTAGTGGGCTTGGACTGTTCCCATGGGGCACAGGGTCAGCGCTGATTTGCATATCGCCATTGTCTAACCCAGGGTGGTGTGGAGTGGAAAAACGATGGATTTGGGCCCAGATCTTTGGACTGGGGTGAATGTGTGACATTGATCCACATTCTGTCCATCATTGTTGTGTTTGCAGGTACCACTAGTGGGCTTGCAGCATTGATTGTGCCACTCACTTAAATAGCCCCTTAAACATCTCGCAGGCCTGCAATTGCAGTCCGGTGTGTGTACAGTTTTAAACTGCCATTTCGTCCTGGCAAAATAAACTTTTTGCCAGGTCCAAACCTTCCTTTTTAGTACATATAAATCACCCATAAGGTAGGACCTGGACGGCCCAGAGGGAAGTGGGCAATGTATTTAAAAAGTAGGACATGTACATTTATGGTTTTACATGCCCGGGTAGTAAAGAACTCTTACATTTGTTTTTCACTACTGAAAGACCCACCTCTCCTATAGGATAACATTGGAGTTACCTTGTTATATTTCTTAAGTGTAATTTCCAAATGGGACCAGGCCAGCATTCTGTTTGGTGTCTTTGGAATTGTAAATTCAATCCTAACTTATGGTGGAGTTGGAGTTTGAATTACAATTTCATTTAGAAAGTTGGTATTTTCTTTCCATAGCCATTTGGTGCCTTAGCCTGTCTCTGGGTCACATGAGTTGTTGTGGATGACAGTTGGGCTTTGTGTATTCCTCATAGACAGCCGCACACAATGGGGAGCTTAGGTGTTTCTTGGTGGGCCGTTACTAGCAGGATGGGAGTGAGAAGCTGGGCCCATCCCCACGTACACTTGAAAAGGATGTGTCCCGTCTCCACACAAAGGGCTTTATACCCCCTGTAGTTAGTCTGGAGCCAGGGCCAGGAAGGTAGGGCACCGGTACACTTTAAAGCAGAGGTCTTCAAACTTTTGTAGGTTGAGCCCCCCCAGCTGAATTTTTTTAGATGTTGGGCCCCCCACCACCTGACAGAAATTTCTGGACTCGACCGCCACGCGCACATTCTGGGCATATTCAGCGAATACCATTCAATACAATAAGAGTGTTTAGTAAACTGCAGGTTTGTGAGTGGGTGGGTGTGGTGAAATGACAGAGGCTTATTACACAGCTCAAAACACCACTTGTTTTCTAGGGCTGCCTGAATGATCAATGACTGATAATAAAAGGGAGCAAAGATAAAAAAAAGTCACATTACAAATGAATTGACAAAAAGAAGTGGGGACCGGGAGCTCGTTAACATTACAAATGAATACATACTTATTTATAACTATATTTAGCAATTTGCAAGCTGTTTAAACACATGGCTGACTGGCATTTTGCGCACCTGCCTGTGTAATTTTAAAAGAAACTTTCAGGGACGTTTTAAGGATTTTGTGGCCAGTGGGCCAAATTTTTTTTGGGGCCCCTGTTCAGACCAGCTTTGATTTTATGATCTAGTCTCAGCTCTTTCATGTCTTCTTTGGTCAAATACTAAATGTTTCTTCATAGGATATTCAGGGATAGTGATGTGTGTTTTCAGTTTGTAACACAACAGCAGTTCACTAATATTACTGTAAATAATCTGTCACACCCTTCTATTTCTCATATGTGAGGTCATGTATTGATCTAAAATAAACTTTTTATATGGATGTTGCATGATGCATAAACACATTTTGTCTGCAAAATGTATGTAATAGACTTATACACATTGAAAATTAATGATTGAAAAACGCTATTTACAACATTGTGTTTTAAAATGATTCAAGGCCCCCCCACCCCTCCCACACACACACACACTCCCACCCCCTTTGAAAGGCTGGGGCCCTGGGCCAGAGCCTACTTTTTGTTTTTTTACAGAGATTTATATAGCGCGAACTTGACCTGAATCAGGTATCAGAGCGCTTTACACAGCACCAGTTGCATTACATGAGGACATATTCATTTTCTTTGTCAGGCACTGGGAGAATAAGTGATTTGCCCAGAATCACAGGATGTTCAGCTTAGATGCCGAGACTCGAACTCTCTCCGTTCTGGGAAGAGCTAACTCTCCCAGGAGGGGGTTAATTCATAGAGCTGAAATGCTTCAGCTGCAGTGGGAGGCGAGGGGTCTCCTCTGCTAAAACCGAAAGCGTGTCTGTTTGTTTGCTTTCGTTTTTAGCAGAGGAGACTCCTTGCCTCACACTTTAGCTGAAGCTAACAGCTCCGTGAATTAACCCCCTCCTGGGAGAGTTACCCAGACAAAAGGACGGGCACCTCCTGCCCCATCGATCTCCCCTCCCTCCCCCTTCCACATACCGGAGTCCTCTAAGAAGATTTGCACGGAGGGAACAAAGGGCAGATTGCAGTGGAGGACGCGCCCCCCCCTGGGAAGGTGTCATGCCCCCCCAGGGGGGCGCGCCCCACAGATTGAAGAACACTGCTTTAAAGACATGCCTCTAAAAGCTTCTCTCCACTTAGACACAACTGAGCATTAATACTGGACCCCAGTCACCAACTCTTCAATACACTTCTGGGCCTGTGGATACACTGCCAGGAAGAAGATCTGCTGTGCTGCTGAAAGGACTACCACACTCCTTGACTGCTGGTCTGAAGGAACTTCTGCCCTCCTGTGCTGACCAGTTGCACTCTTGCCTGGGTGAGAAGGACTGGACCTGCATCTCTTGAACCTAGAACTCAGCGTGACCCCAAGGGCTAGTTTGCTGGCCTCCTGATATGAAGCTTCAGGGACACAACAGGCTTCTTACAATCTTTCACCTGCACCTGGACTCTCCACTATGTGAGTCAACCATGCCCAGGGTTGCCACCCTAATCCTGGACCCTTGGAAGTGAGCTTAAGGTGCTCGGCCAGCCTCTGTGGATCCAGCAGACTCAATGCATTTCCTCTGCTGCGTGGCACAATCCCGTACAGAACCAATGCTTCTCCGCTGCTGTATGGAGACCAGTTGAAAAGACCGGCAACACCTTCGGGACCGCTGCTGCATGTGATGCATCATCGGCCAGGCCCTTGCATTTCTCATCACAGGCAGCCTTAATGACGTTACTGAAAGCACGCATCACAGCCTTGTAGCTCCTTGGAACCGACGCATCGCCCCAACTGTGCACAGCATCCTCAACCCTGGACTTCAAATTTAAAGCCCCGTCGAAGGGATCCTCAATTATGGCGCAGGCTCTGGCATCGAAGCCTCACTGCATCGCGGAACTGGTACATTGCTTTGGCTGCGTAATGCATCTTTGATGCGGGTTCTTGCAACACTCCACAAACCAGGATTTAAGGTACTCTGTTCAGCAGACCTAACTGGGTCCCTGTAGCCGGCCCATTCTCCATCTCGGTTTGGCAGCCGATTTTTACTTTTTAACACTATTTTCACCAAAATATTTAAAATTACATATCTCCAGTTCTACTCGTTGTATTTGTGTTATTTTTGGCCTTATTTTATTTATTAAAGAAATTTCTATTTTTATAACTTGGTACGGGATCTTTTTTGTGTAGTGTTTTCACTTAGTTACTGTTTGAAGTGTTGCACGAATACTTTACACATTGCCCCTAAGTTAAACTTGATTGGTTGAGCACAGGTTAATTTAGGGTTGGCTTGTGCCAAGGGTTGTGGTTGCTGCTTGGCCAGGGCTCACACCCCTGTCAACCAACAAACCAAATTCTCACACCGTTCCTGATCAGTGTGCCAAGCTTACCTTCTACCCCCTACCAACCAGACAACACTATTAATGTGTGACATTTAGTTGATAATCTAAATTTAATATTAGACATGCCTCAGGGTTTGAAAATTCTTTGGATTAGATTTTCTAAGTGAAGAAATACATTTGTGAGTCTCTGACAACTTTGAGTCTGGAAGATTCCTTTCTGTACCGTAGGAGAATCTGCATTGCTATGCTATGCTCCAAGAGACCGACCTAACAGTAGCAGAGGGGCAAAAGGTATAGGCTAAATGGCGAGGCAGAGTTGTAGCCATAGGGTTCTCATCCTAAACTAGAAGAACCCTGATCTGGATAAGCCCAATGGTCTCCATCGAAGTTATAGTGGTTGATGAGGGCAGGCTGAACGGGTGACTGCTCATGATAGGGAGTATATAGATGCACTCAACACTAGCCAGTCCTCATTCTTTGCTTCCCTGTCCCTGGTGTTGGCATCATGGCTTCATCTCCCATTAATATTAGGTGGTGACTTCAGTTGCATATTAGATGCACACATGGACCGCTCATCCCCCCACCTACCAAATGCCCCACCGTTCACTACTGCGATATCCCTACAAAGCTGGCTACACACTGCGACCCAATGGACATGTGGCACCACAGATACCCCCAAGCCTCAGAAGACTCTTACTATTCAGCACTCTATGAGGTGCATGTCTGACTAGATTGGTTTGTTGCACATACCAGCCTCATGCCTGTCATTCATATTATAGAGCACCTTAGCCGTGCCATGTCAGACCACATCCCTCTACTACTCCATTTAGCCTGGGAACATGGCACTCCACCTATCACCACATGGAGATTCCAAAGCACCGCCTTAGATTTGGTGTTTCAAGACTTACATGGGGAATTTATTGACACCTACTTCAATGGAAATGCAGATGAGACTCTCCCTTATCTGAGAGGCATTTAGTGTCACTCACAGAGGTCATTGTATACAGGCCTCTGTGGAACTGAAGAAACAACTACTCAACCCAACTTTCTAGATAGCCGCATACAAGACTTGGAAAGCCAATCAGTCACAGGCATCTGAGTACATGCCTGCCTATGAGCCACTAGGGATGAACAGGCCACTTGGGAAAGTACGACGGCCTGCCACTTGACTTTTAATTGTAACCACTGGCTCCCAAATAGATTGAGCTTTATATTGAAGCATATACCCAGGGTTATCAGCTGCCCATCACCTGGGAGGCACTAGTAACAGATCTACTTAAACCTGGGAGAATGCAGGAACAACTTTACTCACTTTCAGTTCCTAATGTGTATTATAAAATATTGAGATAAATCACAGACTGGCACCAAATCTTACACACTTAGTCCAACCCAACCAGAGTGGTTTTATACTGGTAAACGCACATCTCAAAATATCCGCAGACTGTTTAAAATTACGGAAACTGGTCTGAAGCAGTGGCCGAACTGCTGTGGTAGAGATTGATATAGAGAAGGCCTTAGACTTCCTTATTTGGAAATTCTTACATATGGTCATGGCCCACTTTGGCCTGGGGCACATTCCTTAAGTAAATTCAATTACTCTATGCTATCTCTTCGGCCTGGGTACGTGCTGGCTGAATGATATCAGAGTCCTATAACGTCCATAGAGGTACATGGCAGTACTGCCTGGTTTCCCCTCTCCCGTTCACCCTGGTGTTGCAGCCCTTTGCAATTTGATCCTGAATGATCAGCAGAAACTGGGGAATACCCATTGACATGGGTACAGACTCAATTTCTCTATATGCAGAGGACATTTTGCTTTACGTCAGAAACGTGGGTATTCATGTAGCAGAGATCGTCGAAGAGTTGGGTGCATTCGGCTGCATTTCTGGGTTGCAGGTAAACTGGGATATGGCTACCATATTCCCGAAGCACCCTCGAACTCCGCCTGAGTGGGGATCCACAGGGACTCTACTTCCACGATCGTAGTCCACTACCTTTAGCTATATGGGGATATGGGTCCCCCAAGCTGAAACATATGTGATAGACGAGAATATTGGGCACATGGTGCGATCCTCCTCGCCCAGGTCTCCTTTTGGCATATCTTCCCGTTGTCAACGATGGGCAGACTAGCAATGGTAAAAATGGTAATGCTACCTCAATTGTTTTATTACTATGCCAGCCTACCTTACGCGCTGCCTAGGTAACATTTTAAAGAGATGGTTGTGATACTACATGACTTGATTTGGAATAGGGGCCGCCCTAGTGTTGCTGTGGCCACCCTGAGATGATGGATTGATCAGGGAGGGCGTGGGGCCCCTGACTTCGAGCTCTACTACCTTGCAGCGCAAACGCAATAGCTTTCGGGATGGCTAGCTGGCTTCTTTTTAACTGAGATTGGCACTTCACAGAGAACTAATGCGATAGACTGAATGGCACAGTGGGTACTATGCCCTAAAAGACCACAAAACGATCAACCTCTGCTTTCCGGGGTGTCACAAACCTGCAATTGGTTGAACCTCAGTTAGTCCTGAGCCACTAAACCATTTGCCCCCGATATACCTCTAGCACTTTTATTTACAATCCTGCCTCCTCACAATAAATCAATGACAGTCCACTGAGCGCACACTAGCCTCACCACAATAGGGTATCTTTTCGAGAATGGGACGATATCTGCTTTTAATTCATTGCAGACTAGCTCAGACACCTTCCATCCACAGTCAGCTTCTGGCGAAGATGAGGAATTTTTCTCATATTACCCCTGAGGCACCACCTACACATAGCTATATCAGGATCAGACTAATTATGTGGCCCTATAAATAACTGTAATCCCTTCTCCCCCCTTGGATAAGCTCAAACCTCACTGGGAAATAGACTTGAACCACACATTCACTGACAAGATATTGAGAAACTACTCAAATATCCATGCAAGGTTTCCCACAATGCCTGACTGCACTAAATTCAATATTATCAGCTTCATGGAGCAGATCTATCCCCCACATTCTCAACAAGATGTATCCAGCTTCCACAGCACACTGTCCCTGCTGTCAAATAAAAAATAAAAAAATTAAAACCTATTTTTATTGACATTTTGTATTTAACGCTTTAGTGTACTCTTATAAATCAATTATTCCATTTCAATGTATTTTTCTTTACAGAGGCAATCGCGTATAAATTCCATTCTGATTTCACAGCTTAAGTCTTACATGTGTTTCTTCTGAATGTTTACAGAGTATGCGCCATGTTTATTGTCGATTCAGTGATTCACTGTTATATATACTCCAAAATAAAATAAAAAATAAAAAAAACAATTGGTAAGTACCCCTAGTAACGTTTCCTATATCAGGGTAGACAAAATACATGTACATAAATTTATAGGAAACAGTTCAGCATTTGGACCAATAATACATTAAACAAAAAAGTACAAACCAAAATGGACAAAGTATAAATTCATAATTTATTAATACAAAATGTATGTTCTTTCCTTTCCAAAAAATACATGGCTACCTGATGAAGGCTCAGCCGAAACGCACGTAGATAGTATATTTCATTTTAGCTATGAAATGTTGTGATTAGTTAAATGTTGGGTGTTAATTTATTGTATTAGTTGTGTTTCAGTGTCTCTTTTCATAATAGAATGATTTTTTTTAAATAAGTAAGTGTACCATTGTACATTTGGCGATCCATGAATTTAATGAATTAAGATGCCAAATAGAAACTGACTAAAAATACTTGATACGGATTGCAGTTTATTGATTGTACAGATATATCTATATTTATATGGTGCCACTGTTTCACATTTCTATATTTATAAAAACTGAAAGGAAAGAAAATACATTTTTGTACTCCAAAATGTATAGCATTTTCCTAATGCCCCTTCCATTTGGGAGGCATCCAGCACCTGACTGGGGCTCGGCAATGTCATCTATACTTACGGGATCAGTTTAATAAACTGAACTACTAACAAAAACCTTGGGCAGAGAGGGTGGTGAGTGCAGGTCCTAGTGGGGAGTGTGTAGGTTATCAGCTATGGAGTACAGTGAGGGCTGCGTGGTGGGCTTCACCTTCATTTTCATGCCCTTCTCAGCTCGCATGTCTACCCCTCTGATAGGGGTGTGTATGTTATGGGATGGCCACCTCTGCCCATCTGGGCAGTTGTAAGCTCTAGAGCTATTGCAGTGAGGCGCGCACATTACTCGCTCTCACTTCCGCTCTCCCCTCCCTCACTACTCGTTTGTGTCGGGTTATCCAAGACCATCAGGGCTTCTTTCCATTGGTCCGCTATGTGGCACTTCCATATTCCCCTCGCTTCCTCCCAGCTCAGCGCTCTACCCTCAGCTCCAGCCCAACCAATTATGTCCCGGTTCCAGCTGACAATCTGTGGCCCGGCAGCGGACTTCCAATCCACTTCTAGACCCAAAGCTAGTTCTATTAGTCTATTCCCCACTTTCCGTTTATGTGGTCGGAGAAAGAGTCCCAGCAGGCAGACCTCCACAGTAGGGGCCAGTTCCTGCCCCAGTGCATCTTTAATCTGGGCTAGTATCGCTTCCCAGTATGCATGGAGATTGATGCAGTCATGTGCATGAAATCAGCATCTATGTGGCCGCAGCACGTGCAATTCCGCATTTCCCCCCATACAAAACAATGAGGCGATGTGGTGTCATATAAGCCACGTGTACTAAGTTGAATTGCGTGTTTTTGAGATGGATATTTCGGGAAATCTTCTTGGGGGATCAAGGAATCTTGCCCCACTCTGCGTCTGTGAACTCCCTCTCTACTACCCTCTCCCACTTCCCTCCGATTTCTGTTAATGGGACGAGGGACGCTGTGACTATGGCATCATGATGCCACTTCACTTGGTGCCTCGCAGTGCCCAATGTGATCAGTGAGGGAAGCACAAGGTGTGTCTCAAGTTCCTCTCTAGCCTTTCCCCACAACTGCCCAAAGGTGCGGGCCAACGCCTTGTACTGTAGGAATTGACCGGGGGGAGACCACAACCGTCCAGCAGTTCCACAAACGGTATTAGGATTTTATCCTGGTAACAGTCTCCAAACCCGCCTCCGTCCAGGGTGCCAATTGTTCTGCCGTAAATGTCGTAGGGTCACCGTGAGGAAGACCCACTAGTGGTAGCATAGTGGTATACCTTGGCATGGCTCGAAAAATCTAAAAATTGTGACAAGACCTGCAGGTCTAGTAACCTAAAAAAAATACTTGTAATGCACTTAACCTCTGTGAGCAAATGCGACAAGTTAACAAGATTTAAAGGCATTTTTATTGCTCATTCACTTTGTGAGCAATGAAGATGCCTTTAAATCTTGCTATCTTGTCACATTTGCTCTGCTTTCAGAGACAGAGGTCAAAAGTCAGTTTATCTTCCTACTCGCCAAAACGGGCAAGTAGGACCTAAAAATAGCTTACCCTAATAAAATTTTGCGACCGGGCGATTGGATTTTTCGAGCCCTCTTTGGGGACCCTCCTAATCTCGCCTAACATCGCTTCCAGGTCTGTAAGGCTGTAGTTTATAGCATCAAGCGGTATGGAACTGCGGCTGCCGGCTCCAACAGTTTAGCCAACAATAGGCTACGGCATGAGCTGGGTTCCGTCAAGCATGTACCCTCTGCATTCACCCCTTCCACCCACTGCGCCAGCCATTGCAGCTAGGCAACCAGTATGTAGAGTTCAAAGTCCGTTACCCCTAGACCACCTTCGGTCAACTGGCACTGCAGCGTTTTCAAAGACACCCTCCGCCGCCCTTCTCCCAATATCAGGTCTCGTATTAAGGAATTCAATGGTCGAATTCAATGGTTGAAACCACCCCTGGGGCATCAAGGTCAGGAGGTTAACAAAGAAATACTAGAGGCATGGTAGCATGGCCATCTTAATCAGTGAAAACCTGGCCATGATGGGCAATTGCAGGGTGCGTCAAAGGAGAACACAGGATCGGAGGGACCGCAAAGTCCTATCCAGGTTCTCTTCCTTCAGGTCGTCCATAGAGTGAAACACATGAATATCCAAGTAATCTGCAAGCCGCTCGACAAGCGGTTAAATTGCCGGGGCAAATAGAAGGGGTGAGAGGGGGGTCTCCCTTGCCGGGTTCCATGTAATATCTGGTACTGGGGAGATACAGTTTTACGTGTCCTAACCCTCGCTGTGGGGGATATGTACCGAAGTTGCACCCATTTCAACCAGCCCTTCCCAAGGCCCATCTGTAACATTGTCTCAAACAGGTACTCCCAGCCGACCGTGTCAGTCTTTTTTCAAGGTCGATCGAAAGTACCACGGTCTGTGGCATGGACTTCGCCTGATCATGGTAAAGGATGGAATAAAGTCTACGAAGATTGTAGGAAGTGTTGTGGGACGGAATGAAGCTGTTTTGATCTGGATGTATAAGGGACTACATGTGCGGGAGCAGTCTAAGTGCCGATAGTTTGCTGAGAATCTTGAAGCCCAAATTGAGCATAGACAGCAGTTTATATTCCCTAACCGCGGCTCCCATGTCTGCGGCATTGGGGAGAGGGATCACCAGGGCACTTTGAGTGGACTCAGGGAAACCTCCTAGACGTAGAGATTCCACATACAGAATCACCAGTTGCGGCGCTAGCTGGGCTGCATATCTTGCTTAAAATTCTGCAGGGAGGCCATCAGGCCCCGGTGTCTTGCCCGACGCCATATCCGCAATGGCCCCACGGACTTCCTGCAGTGTCAGCAGGCCTCCAGCTCCTCCTGTGTCTGTCTGTCCGGAGTCCGCAGCGGCGAGTGGCCAGGAAGACTCTAACCATGGAGCGAGGGGCCGATACGGGGGCCGAATACAGTTTCTCATGATATTCTTGGAACGTAGTAATTGCTTCAGGGGTGTAGATCAATTTACCTGATTCCTTCTGGGCTCGCGTGATCGGTGCCCCTCTAATTTTGGGTTTGATCAACCATGCCAGCAGAGAGCCGGCCTTCCGCTTTTGCCTCTGCACCGTATCCAAATACTCCTTGTGGCTATGGCATCTCAGCATTTCTAATACATCATTATAACTTGCATGCGTCTCTTGCAATTGCACCGTGGATGCAGCGTCGTATCCCTGGGTGTTATCTAATTGGCGAATCTCAGCCCGAGGTGTAGTAACTCTTGTCAGATTTCCTGCTGCGCTCCAATCAACTGACCCCGGCAATGTCCTCTCAACACCACTTTAAATGCCTCCTACTCTACTAACACAGTGGAAGCTGTTTGAGCGTTGGCTGGAAAAAAATTATCAATAAGGGTGCCCAGGGATTCCTGGAAGGGAGCATCTTCCAACATCAGTGGGTTCAGCTTCCATAGAGGGATCGGCGGGCGTCTCCTCAAAGGCTGATGGATAAGTAATAAGGGACCATGGTCCGAAAAGATCCGTCCCAGGTATTCTGTGTGTGTGATGGAGGTAATAAAGGCCGATGTGGACAGGAATGTATCCAATCTGGTGTGCGCTTGATGTGTTGGAAAGAAGTAAGAATATTCTTTATCCACTGCATGCTGCACCCTCCAAATATCCTCCAGTCCCCAATGATTTATCCAGCTGTATAACCCTGATGCTATGCGATTGGCCCGTGCTCCTGTGAGAGGGGGGTGGGAATGGTCTGCTACAGATTTTTTGCAACACAATTAAAGCCTCCCACTAGCACTACATACCCCCATGCATCCAGTCATCCGAGCCGAGAGGGCAGCGAGGAATGCAACTTGATCTAGGTTAGGTGTGTGCACATTACTAAGCATCACTTCCCGACCTACCAGCCTCCCTACAATAAGCACAAATCTCTCTTTGCTATCTATTACAGTGTGGGTATGATCAATGGGGAACCCGGACCGTATCCAACTCAATACTCTTCTAGCACAGGCCGAGTAAGTAGGAATGTATGGCTTTACAACGCGTGCTTTTACACCGCGTGCCGTTACAACGTGTTTTTTTCAACGCAAGTCGTTACCACGACTTGCGTTGGAGGGGTGCGGACTTAGGAATTTTTTAATTTACTATTCTAACACCAGCCTACGTACAGTAGGGAAGGTGTTGGATAGTAAATTAAAAAATTCCTTGTCCTGAAGCGCCCTCCAGCGCAAGTCGTGGTAACGACTTGCGTTGAAGAAACCGCGTTCTAACTGCGCGGCGGTGTGACAGCCGCGTCGTAAAGGCTGTAAACCATACGTAGTTGCATATATCTGTCCTCTCCACCTCCTGTGCAACTTTTTGACCTCGCTGCCAAGTAAGTGAGTCTCCTGGAGGAGTGCTATATGGACAGCTCTCCGCTTCAAGTAGGTATACACGTTGTGCTGTTTAGCCATGGTCACCATCCCTCTTATATTCCAAGTTATAAACGTAAACGTATCGTGTGCAGGCAGCATAATGACACAGAACGTCTCCCCAGCTCGGCTCTGCAGACCTCCCAATTTTCAGGCCCGCAGTTATACACACCTACCCTCCTCTGCAAACTAAATGCTAGAAACCAGTAAGAAAACACCCATGTCAAACAACTCCCCAATCCCAGGGCAATCTGACAACGGTTAGCCGCCCAAACCTTAAGTAAATCATCGGCAACTAGTTGAGGTCCAAACCCACTGTTGTGAGGACCTTAAGGGGGTGTGGCAGTTATCGCAAAGGAACCAAGAACAAGAAAAGCTGTATATGGTGCACCAGCCCCAGTTGGCTGTACCGGCAGGCGCCAGGGAACCCAGCAGGCAGCCCCTTGCCCCCATGGAAGCCCCCAGTAAACAGTGCCAAGCATTGATATCAAATAATCTCAACAGCTGTCTTCGGGGTCACCACAGGTAAGTTAAGGCTACCACTGCGGGAGGAGTCTGATTCCGACCCTTTGGTCCCTCTCAGGGAACGGGATCCTCTTTCCGATGGCGATCTCCTGCCCTGCATGACTACCGCCACAGCCTGCAGCACCTCGGCTCTCTCTTTCCCTGTTTGTGAGGAACTCGGTTTCTATGAGGCACCTCGCCCCTGCTGCCTTCTGAGTCATTTGATAGGTCATTTCCTGGGGTGGCACTGCAATCCTCGGTGCTGCTTGTGGGCCCTCCGTCTTATAGGCTTCAATCCATTCCCACGCTATTTTGGGATCCTCACAGAAATGTGCCTTCTCACCCAAGAGTATACGCAGTCGGGCTGGGAATATCAATGAATACTGGAGGCCCTCTTCTCGTAGGGATTTCTTGGCCTCAAGGAAAGACATGCGGCATTTCTGTACCTCCACTGTGTAGTCCGGGAAGAGTGGAACTTTACTATTGTCCACCACATAGGGGCCCACAACTCGTTCCTTTTGTAACAATGTATCTCTGTCTTTGAAATGAAGCTGCCTGGCCACCACTGGGCGCGGAGGCCGCTCGGAGCCGGCGGCCTGGTAGGGACGCGGTAGGCTCTCTCCAAAGTGTCAAATGTTGACAGGCCCTCAGGTGCGACCAACATTCGGAGCCAGTGCTCAAGGTAAGCAACCATGTCATCTCTTTCCGCTCGCTGAGGCAGTCCATGGACCCTAATGTTGTTCCTCCTGTTCCGTCCTTCTGCATCCTCTGAACTCCATTCTAGGGTACGGACCCTATCGGATAGATTCCCTACTTGAGGTGTCAGCACCTGTTGTGCCTGTGCAATGCCTGCAAGAGAGTACTCTGTCTACTAGTTTCACATGTTCTGCTCTCAATAAGCCCAGCCCCACTGACACCGTACTTATGTCCTGATTTAGCGTTGGCTTTGTATCTGCTATTGCGTCAAGTATTCTGGTCAGTTGCTGTTGCACAGGGTCCTCAGGGGGTTACTGCCCATGTTTTTTTGCACCTGTTCCTGGGTAATCCCCTATAGGTCCAGGGCAGCCCCTGTCTGCTTCGCTCTAGGCTTGCCCATCGGGGGTGCTCCAAAACCGGTATCTTGGTGGTGCTCTCCTGCAGTCAAGCAATCTAGGCCTCAGTCCACCCCAGTGGTACTACCTCCAGCAGACTCCCAGCAGGCCGCCACTCAACCTGGGCATCCCACTTTGTATTGCCCCGCCCACAGTCCACGTTTCTGAGCGTCCGCCAGGTGGCCGTCTCCATCGCAGTAACAGAAGTCAGGTACCCTAAAGGCATCCTGTGAGGCCTGTTCAGCACCTACTGTATTGGTTCTGGCCTTAGTAACTTCTTCCCAATCAGACAGGCCTCGCTTCCTCCTGCGTGCGCCATGACAAGGGCGCTTCCACTACAGCCGGGACCGTCCCGCGCAGGTGCCATCCACTCGAACCAGTCCCAGGGTCTCTACAATATGGACCAAGGCCCTGGATCTCATGGTCTTGTTGGTTCCCAGTGCACTGGCCCTCGGGGCCTCTTTACTGTGGCCAGGTCACTCTCCTAGGGCTTCCCCACAAACCTGACTCCCACTCAGCGAGTGCCTCCACCCATTTTAGTGTCCCAGAGTCCATTTCGTGTGCCGTCAGTGCCCCCTCGCCCATCGACTCCACCGGGTCTTGATTCAGGCCCCGACAAACCACCACCACTCCCTACGGCCGCTCTTGCAACCTCGCTGGTTCAGGGTCCGTCCAGGGTTCAGGGCTCCCGCTTCAAACGGGACTGCCATAGTGCTACCAAGGCCTCAGTCGGTCATCTTGGGGCGCCAGCCGCACCAGACAGCCCTGGTCTCATAGCTCTCTCCACTCCCGCAGGATGTCCTCGCCCAGGCTCCCTCTCACCTGCAAATTCTCTCTGTGAGACGTCTGTCTCAGGCCGCCTTTATCTCCTCCATTGTGCTGGGAGCCTGTACTTCTGCTGCCGGACTCCGTGTGGCCCCGTCGGGGTGTCCTCCGGGCCTCACCTAAATGCCCTGGGCGCTGACCGCTCTCCCGCTGCCCAGGTCCCTCCGTTCCCTCCGCACTGTGGGACAGTCGCCTCCGGGAGACCTCCCGGCTGATGGGTCGTTCTGTGACAGCCCCCCAATCCAGAGTTGCCTCGGCTTCTTCTGGCACTCCAGGGGCCTAGGCCGCCATATTGCTGGGGTGCGGTCCGCAATCCCGGTCCCGAGTCTCAGCCATGCGGGCTCTTACGGGTGACCGGCAGCTTCTGGCGCTCACTGGGGCTCCCCCGGTGCACCAGCCCCACCCCCGCCGAGCCCCAGATCTTCGGCTGTCGCAGATAAAGCAGGATAATTGGCAGGCATGCGCAGAGCTAGAGGCTCACACGTCTGCTACTTTAGGCTGCCAAGCCATGCCCCATCCCTTCTGTCGCATACATAAGGTGGATTTCTACCACATGATGTCTGGTAGCTTAGGTTTGGCAACAAGTTCAAGCGACATACAAAGTACCACTGGTAGGACCTATTACACTACACGGTCGCTTGCCTTTTGGGCTCTGCCCCCCGCCCAGAAAGATGCAAAGCAGGCACGAAATTCACTGACTTTATTGCTGACCCTAGCAAAGCTGCCCATTGCTATGAATTGCAAGTCCCCCTTTGGCCCTCCCATACAGCGGTTCATAACCTGGGAAAGCATAGCCGTACATAGAGAGGAAGCAAGAGGCCTTTGTAAATACCCGATAGCGTGCGAATGGAATGAATTATTAGCAACCCTCATAAAAGGCAGGTATAATGACTTTAGTCCCCCATAAAACCAATGTGAATACCATAGAGGACTCCCCCTTCCTATACATACCGCTCCCCAAAGACCGACAGCTAGACACTGCACTGCTTTCCCATCCCCTACTCCATAAACGATAGAAACATTTGGGCATCTCCCTTCCCTTATTTCAATCCCTAGGAGATCAGTGTCTATGTACCCTCCTTTTTGAGGAAAGTGGCTGGCACCCCACAGGAGCTGATGGACCTGCATAGTTGTTTCCCCTTCACACTGACCCTCCATCTTTATTGGCTTTTGGGGAAGTGTTACTGTCACTTTAGTTATTTATTCTTTTAACCTGCAATACATAGCTTACTCCTGTAAGTAAACGCATGTTCTTTCATCTCAGTTGACCTTTACGCACAGCCAATGGCGTTGGACTGAGATGGCTAAGCTCTACTATGTTGATCAATTGAAGCCTCCCACTGTCTTGCAATGCAAATTTTGACTTACCAATATGCCACCATGGGATTGGCTGTTATGTATCGACTATGGATAGAGCTGTGAGAAAATATGACATTTGTAATGTTGTACAGTTTTTCTCATGTTTGTAAAACAATAAAAATATATATTTTTAAATCCTTGAGTCTGGCAGGGGCAATGCATGCAGCTTCATGTCTTCAAAAGGTTTGATCATCTGACAAAATCATCTCATTTTCTCCACAGTTGTGCAGCAAAATTCAGGGGTCACTAAAAGCAAATGGCCATCGGTCATCTTTGCTTCCAGTATGGCTCTTTCAAAGAACTTCTGCTGGAGTAAAAAGTTACCACGGAAAAATAATATAGTTCTAGAGGCAGTTTTTATTGAGGTGCAGAAGAAATTTTACACGGTCAGACAAGTGAAAGTTGTAGGCGTGTTAATTCTGTCAATCCCAATCCCAGTCACTTATGCCTGGAAATACATTTTTAAACTAAAGACCTGGGGTCTGAGCCCTCTACTTCTTCGCCAGTGCGCAATACCCTGAGATTATTTTGACATTGTTGATGTTCGAAGTCTTTGCGCTTCCATTTTCTGTCGAACAGTTAACTTTCATGCCATGCAGTTTACTTGGTTGTCCTTGCTAAGGCAAATTCTGCCTCCAAGGTGTACTCTTCAACTCCCTTCATCCTTACTGCAATTTTTGTACACCTCTTGGATATCTTCCGATTGACACCTTGAATTTTCCTGGTGAGGTGTTGACCAGTTGGCTGTCCTTACAGGTGTCTTCTCAGTAAGCCATGATGAGTTAGTACATTGTACCAAGAGAAGGCTCAGCTCCTTCTTTTGTCTGCCCCTCCTGAGAGAGAGGAGAATCTAAGCCTGGTCATTTTCACCAGGGTGAGATGTATGGTGGAATTATCCCATTTTAATGGTGTTGGATTCTTGGTTTCAAATAAATAGCCCGAGCCCTCTCATGCTGAGTCTTTCGGTGGGATGTGGGCATTTGAGAGTACAGATTAAGTGTCAAACTAGGTGAACATTCACCAATTGCAACTTTGTGGTATTCAGAAACATTTGATGGCACATTCAAGCTAGGATGTGTAAATTACATATTTGTTTGTGAAATTCAGGTAAACAAAGTGAAATGACACAAAATTTCATGAAATGTAATTTACCAGTATATGAAGTGAACTTTTCATACAAGGCCAGAGGTTGAAGTACACAGAATCTATTGGGAACAATGTTCCCATTGCTTTTTTTAAAATTTGACCAAGATAGTTACCCTACTTTTAGGCAGGAAACTACCCTTCTTTCGTTGTTAAGGCAGAACCTTGAGTTACTTCAGGTGAAAGGGAAGGAGGGAGCCTTCCCCACTCTGAAGGAAGAGACCGATAGCTAAACAAGAAACACACATTTCTATCCAGAGTGTCTGACTGCCACCTGAAAGAAATTTAAATGTGTTCGATTAGTCAGAAAATCTAAAGGGTTCTTGGGAGCCAGTACTGCCTTTTATTGCAAGAATCATTTGAAGCATCCAGGTGACGAGTTATTGTTTTGGAGCGGCACTTTAAGTCTAATACCGTTCTGGGATGCCTCCCTTATATGGAAACATATAAGAAAGGTTTCGCACTAGGTACTTTCTCATTGTGTACAACTAAAAATATACCTTTGTAAGCACTGCATCTCATACGTTGTTTAATCTGAAGCCGCTTATCATATACTGTGTGTAATGCACTTTTCAAACTAATGATTTACCTATCCACAGGGGTTTCTGTCACAGGCTGGGACCTCATACCATTATAAATACACATCTTTGTCCCCAAGTGCGTAAAGAAGGATTGAAATCAGTGACCGTACACTGCCCCCCCACCCCCCAAAGTAATCACACTAACCAACTGAACATTCCTATCATAACAGTGCATTTCGAACAGAATAATTTAACTTACATTTAACAGCGCCCAAATTGATGGGAGGGTTATTTCTCCGGTGGAGGAAAATGTTCACATTTTACATTTCAAATGCATTTCTTTTCATCCCAACCAGTGAACATGTCAAGCTACATGTTTGCATGGGAAATGTTTAAAGATGTGAGTACTCGTGGCAGTCTGCGACTGCTGCATGTAGTTCCCGGAAGCACGTCTTGTAACATTTTTAAACTCCAAAACGTCCAAAGCATGCATAGACATTTAGGCAACATCGTATGTGTTAGCCCATGAGTGTACATTTGCAAATTTACAGTTTGGTGCTTTACGAACAGTGCTCTTAATGACTTGTTTTCTTTCTCAAGAAATACAATCACATTTTTTTGACACATCATGGTAACCATCATTTGAACGTTTGAGGAAACTTCAGTGCTTGCGTGTCAGGATATCATTAACGTCTGCGTGTCCTTTGTCTCTGTCTAGGAAAACCTTCTGTTATCGGTGCTGCCGGTGCATATCTCGATGGAAATGAAGCTGGCTATCATGGAACGCCTGAAGGAGAACAATGACAGGAACGTGCCCGATAAAAACTTCCACAGTCTGTACGTGAAACGTCACCCGAACGTCAGGTAGACAAAGCGCCTTACAGAGTGATGCATGTGCGCTGCGTCCTGTGCCTTGTTCTCGCATGGGCGACTTCATGGGAACCAGTGGGGTTGTGCTGTTCGAGCCGGAGCTGTCATCCCAGTAGACCTGCAGTGTAAAAACAGTTTTTTTTACTAGTTGAGCTGGTCCTTTTCTGCATGATTCCCACCACCCGGGGCTTGCACACTTCTGTTCTCAGGTTATAGCCCACTTCTGTTCTCAGGTTATTAATACGCTGTAAGCACAGCCTATTAAATCAAATTCAAAAAAGCTTTATCTCGATATTCAGAATATTATCATAAAAGCAAGCATTATTAAAAACAAACATATAATCACAAAGTGCCAGTTGCGTTACCATCATGGGTACACCATATATTTTAAAAACAGGGGTATGATCTCAAAGTGCCAAGTGCATTAAAAACAAAGAATAACAATAGAACAGCAAACAAAAAGAATCATGTACATTAAGATCTAATAGGTTAAAAAGGTCTAAGATACATACGTATATATCATATGTTACATCAAGTTCCTAAACTTTACCAAAAGTTTCAAAAATTTAGCTAGGGTGTGGACCACTTCCATATTTTCTAGCCGTTGCAGTCTAAGAAAAGCGTTTCTACAAGACCGGAGGCCCCACTCCTTAAAAATTGGTTTAAGTAGGATCTTTCTTGGAACCTCATAAAAATTGACAAAATAAAATACAATGCATATTAGTTTGGGGGGCGAGATCATCACAGGGACAGGGCGGTAAATCTCTCGACCAGTCGTTACAGGCTGGGAAAGTACTTAAGCGATGAAAAGATCCCAGTCTAAACCTTGAGAGGAGCATTCTAATGTAACAGTTGAGATCACTTGCAAGGTACAATTGGAGTCCCGGTTCAGAGGTGATTTGCTGATAAGCTAAAACAGAATTTTTAAGTTTTTCCGTAGACCATCTTTTATTCACTAGATAGTCCATTGCCAATTTTCGCAGGGCTTTCCTAGGCATCGTTTCCATACTAGATGGGTTCTTAAAAAAACTCTGGATGGCCAATCTCGATCAACATTGTTTCCACATAGGACAGCCATTTAATTTGCCTTATACCATCAAGGTTTAGGCAGTCAGAAATTATGTTACGATTAAAGGCTGTCTCGGGAGTAACCCACAGCTTATGCCATAGCAGGATAGGCTCAATCTTTATAGTATCAGAAATATAGGGGAGACCCAATTCTACATGTGAAAAATAGCTAGCTGAGGATTTAGGGACCCCCAGAAGATATCTGAGAAAACAGTTTTCAGATTGCTGAATTGAAGTTATAGTATCAATCCCCCAGATACCAGAGCCATAAGTGGCCGTGGATACACATTTAGCCTTGTATATTAAAATCAGCTCCTTGACGGGTCTACCCTCAATTTTTGCCGCAAAGCTCTGCAATGCTCCAATCGCCCTAGAGAATGCTAATTTTCTAGCTTTAATTGCTGTATGCCAGGAGCACTTCCGGTCAAACGAAATCCCAAGATAGGGAAATTGGTCTGTTGTCTCTACCCTTCTACCCTCGAGGAAAATGGGGCAGGGTGCTTTCTTTGTTCCACGGCCACAGGACATGGAAAAGGTTTTTGATATGTTAACCTTAAGTCCCTTTTCCCTCATAAAAAGTGTAAACTTTGAGACAGCCCTCTGTAAGCCCAACTTGGTTTGCAACATGATGGCAGCGTTGTCCGCATACAAGAGAATGGGGACGGGGTGACCCCGGACTGGGGGGTAATCATACTGAAAGCCCTTAAGGTGGTCGCCAATAGAGTTAATATAGAGGGAGAAGAGTCGGGGCGCTAAGATGCACCCCTGTCTCACCCCCCTCTTGATGGAAAATCTTGACGAGCACTCCCCTCGTTGTCCAAAGCGCACCCTCGCCCCAGCATCTCTGTATAATTCCTTAATAAAGTTAAGAATTGAAGGTTCCATACCCAGGCCCTCAAGTGTGGACCATAACTGATTATGGTCGACACAATCGAAGGCTAAACTCAAATCAATAAAAGTATAAAAAGGTTCCCTTTCTTAGCTTGAGTATACTTAGAAATTAAAAAATACAAATTTAGACTCTGCTCCACCGTTCCCATACCAGGGCGAAAGCCATCCTGGAGGCTAGATAAAATGTTGCCTTCCTCAGTCCATTGTTGCACACGCTTTAGAATAATGCGGCCAGCTACCTTCATTAAGGCATCGAGGAGGGAGATCGGACGATAGCAAGTTGGATCATGCCTGTCCCCCTTTTTTAAATATAGGGACAACTAACGCCTCTGACCACGTTGCGATAGGTCCATGAGTGTTGGCACAATTCATCACAATGGTTAATAAAGGGGCCAGAGATCAATTTCAGCTTTAAAAATATCAATAGGTATCGCATCCGGGCCCGGTGCCTTGCCTGATGGGCTGTCCCTTATAGCCAAAGTGACCTCCTCTCAAGTAAAAACAATATCCAAGGGGAGGGTTCCCAGGCAGGATCTACTATCATCGCAAGACGTGGGAAGATAAATGATTGGGAGTGGATTGTCATACAGATTTTGGAAATGAGCCACCCAGGTATCCCCATTTATGGCTATATCTATCGGCTCAGAACTTTTGTTCCGGACAGAGGGGGCATTTACAGCCTTCCAAAAGGCAGTTGGATCCCTGTTTTCAGAGGCAGATATTAATGCTTGCCAGGCCTCATGCTTCAGGGATTTCTCCCTAATCTTAATTGCACGGCGATACAGGTGTCTGGCCTGTCGGACCTCGCGTGGGGATCTAGGTGTGGCGTGTAGGACCTTTTTTAGGGATTTTAACGCAGATGTGCAGTTCTTATCAAACCACCCTTTAGGTTTGTTCGGGCCTGACCTGAACTGGCGGCAGAGTAGATGTTTTAAGGATGCTTGTATCCTTGAAAAAGAATCCAAAATTTTGGAGGGATCTTCCAAGGGGGATAAGCAGATGTTAATCTCTTCCTTTCTTGACATAAATAATTTATCAAGAAGCCCAGCAGGGTTAACCTTATCCCATTTAAGCGTGTAACCGTTGGTGCGCCCAAGGGAAATAGGTTGTTGATAGGTGGAGCAATTGTCCCTAGGTGCCTGCTTATGTAGGGGCTTGTTTATAGTAAATGAGATAGCATAATGGTCGCCATAAATAGCATCTAAGGTTTTCCATGATGACAGTAAATGGGCGTGTGTTTTGGCGAAGAGCGTAAAATCTATTACGGTGTTGTAACCCCTCCCGTGAAACGTTGGCTGAAATGGTAGGGGTGGTGAGCATAAGTCGTTAATATATGACAAGTTGAAATAAAAAAGAAAATTATTTAAAATGTCCCCCGTTTTAGAGTGAGTGAAATGGTTCGGAGTATCATCCAGAAGGGACCCGAGGCCGCAAATACCCTTCGGGCCATGCTGGCAGATATTACAATTAAAATCACCCAACCAAGCAAGGACGCACTCCCCACCTTCAGATTCTTTTAGAGTGGTAATCGTTTGGCTCAATTCATCTATAGTTCTTGATAAGTTTTCTAAGGGCACATTATTATAAAAGTTTATTCAAATCAAATTAACAAAGTTACCCCATCTGATCATAACAATCTGATAAAATTCAGTGGGGATATGTTTCAACACAGTGAGTCCACTAGATATACTAACATACACACATAAACCGCCCCTATTTCTTCCCTGGGCACTTGCTGAGGCTGGTGAGTGGAAGGTCTGAAACTCAAGAAGATGGACGGGATTTAAGGCCCATGTTTCCTGGAAACAAAGGATGGTGTAGTTATTAACTAATTCCAACCATGGTTAGAAGCTAGTTTTGATTGCCAGGCCTGCCACGTTCCAATTAAGAACGAAGTGGGGGGAAGATTCAGGTATTTGTGTAGGTTTCATGGAAACAACCCCTTTTTCTTCTCCAATACTGGTGGAACATGGTATAGTAAATAAGAGAGTATGTTGTTTCCTAGCCTCCCCCGCTAGATTAATTTCTACTTTCTGAGGAAACGGGGTCGAATATTTTCCAAGGGTGGGCTCACCAAGTGTGGTAGAGATGACAGGTCTGTTAGGTACTAAGTTACACCCTGAGGCACAATGATTTTTCGCGTAGCGAGAACGTAAGTTTAATACAGTTTTTCACATTTTAGCAGGCTTCAAATGCACGAGATGGACCCTAAACTAGAAGACAAGTCTGGTTGTGATAGAAAATTATCCCCCGATGTTATTCGGGGGGACTCAAATGCCCTAGTAGTTGGGATAAGTGTAGCAGTAGCAGCTTCATTGGTTATTTTACAATTAATCGGTTGATCGTGGAGACATCCTAATTGGGAATCAGGTAGTGCCAGTCATTCATTTTCATCTAGGCCAGAGAGGGGATCAAATGGATTGTATAATGGGATATTCCAACGCCCATTTGAATTTGTCTGGTGGTAAGTGCTAACAGAAGGGAGAAAGGACCTATTGGAACATAGGGGTGGGAAAAAGGGGGAACATTATTGACTCCGTATCTTGACGCTGTGAATTGAGAATTGCAATAGGGGGTTTGCGAAGGATTGAATCTATTCAGGGTTGGTGGAAAATTTAGAGGGTTCATCAGAGCTTTAGGATAGAAATAGCTCAGATTACGGGATGAGACACTGCCATCACCTGTCTCTGGGAACCAATCACTAATATGCGTTATAACTCTATGATCCCTAAAATTAATTATCACAACATCCCCCTCGATATCTTTTGGTCGGGGACCAACCCAGTTACATCGTCTAACAGACACTATATCTCCGTTTAAGTGTGGTGGGAGAGGTCTGTTAGTGCATAGCCAATAAATGACTTTGTTTTTAAGGCTAGCATAGGTTTCTATACTTCCTTCTGCCACAACTGGAACTCCAGTCAGAATGATGACGTAGTTTGATGCCTCAGGGGGTAGGTCTACATAACTTCTGCTATTAAGTTGTGCCGTGTACGTTTTGGGTGCCTTAGTTGGAGCTGTACTTTTAGCTGTAGGGAATTTCGAAGAACCTAATTTAGTTTTCTCTCTATGTTGCTGTTGAGACAGCTCCAATCTAGAAGGAGTGGTCTGGGGAATCAGCTGTTGAGACAGCTCCGATCTAGAAGGAGCGGTCTGGTTTGGGTATGGGGTACTCCGCTTGGGGCCTTGTTGTTGTCTGTATAGGACATTTAGTTAGTGGGCGGTTTACCTGGGAATTAGTTTGTTTTGGGACCTCTTCGTTGGAATTGGAAACTTCCAATAAACGGTTCATTTGATCACCCAGCCTTCTAACTCTCTCTCTGAGCAGTAGCAAAAGGGATTTTAAGAGGCATTCCATAGCCTCCATTAGCCCTTTTAAGGACGAACCTTCTGAGAGTAAACAGCCTATTATTGGCGCATCTTAGATTATCGATAGTCCGAGAACAAACAAGCAGCACTTCCTACAAGGACCCACAGGTGCACCCCGCCTCTCCTTCAAATATGTTATGTCCTTGTTCTAGGTAGAGAACGCACTACGATGTAAATGCACTGAATGCATTAGAACCCATTGTACTAGAATTTAGTATATGTCATATGGTATGTTTCTGTTCAATTACTGTGGTAGTTTACTTGTACCTTACTGGAGCTGTGGGTCATGCTAATACGTGTTCCTCAACTCAATAAAGGAATTTACTTCTACACCATGATTCAGTGTTCCTTACAACACTGGCGACGAGGATTGAATTCCTTACAACAATATGCCTCATTCAAAACTTCCCTAATAGTGGATGCAGCTTGAGGCCTAGAAAGACACCCTTTCCTTCCAAATGATATACTAATGAAGACATCTTTACACTTTAACTACATCCTTGATGTTACAGAAACCACCACAATTGACCCTAACAGGATGTTGTTACCTCAAAATACAGTTTTTCCCTGGAAAAAGGGAGCCATTGAATGGAGAAACAGAATTTTGATTGAGGTTCTGAAAATGGTTGCATCGGAGCTAGGAGCACTTGATGGTCTGCTAGAGCTGGCAGTGCCCCTTATGGGGCTCAGTTGATCCCTTAGGACCACGAAAGGCCTGAGTTAGACCTGAAAGAGGAGGGCAGACTGAAGCAGGGAAGTTGTATGTAGGTAAAGACATGTCAAACATCCTTAACTGGCTGCAAAGATGAATAGAAAAGACACAGCTACGGGTTTCAGTAAAACATTGCGTATTGACCTCAAGTAAGAGATTGAGCGAGAATCAGGTTGGCGCAGTGGTGGAATGATGATGCAGGGGAATTGCATTCACCCGGAGGGAAGAACCGTGGGCACATTGAGTGTAAAGGAAATCAGTTCTTGCAGTGGTAAACTCGGATGCCACTGACAACCCACACAATATGCCGCTGGAGGTCAGATTCTAAGCCCATTCTCTGCTCCTTCAGTAGGTGCAGCTTTGAATCCCACTGTCCGCAGATGTTTTTGTTCAGACACAAAGTCTTGTTGTGTGCATGGGTGACTGCTGGTGTCTTCAGCCAAAACTTAGGTTTAGCAATATCTTTATCGTTAGTCTAGCTCTAAAAATGTTGACGTGTTTTAGGGTCTCTGCTGTGGGAACAACTGGAGGACATTGTGAGATGCATAATATAAGGTATGTGCATCTGAAAATGGAAACTTGTACAACTGGCATGCATCTAAGAGAAGCCCTAGAAGTAGAGGTCCCACTTTTAGAGGTCACAATATCAGAATAGGATGGGATGGTTAAAAAGAACATTAGGCCATGCTTTCTTAAAGAGAAGCTTTTTGATGAATTCAACACCCTCTCAAAAAGAAACAAACCGGTTACGCTGGAGCTCAGGCAGCATCTGCATTTATAGAAAGGCAGCAATTGGATACACCAGATGAGATTGACAGGTCCTAATTGGAGTCCTATTTTAAATTGTATTTTTATGTAGCTCTATGATCTAAAAGTTTTTTTAATCATTTGCCACATCTTTAGTTCTTTCAGTCATGCGTACCAATAGAATGGCACATTCGATACCTATGATTCCTCAGTGTCTATCGATATGACCTTTGACCCAGGAATATAACAGTCAGACACTATAAAAGACTGCCCTTCTCATGCCATGTGCGCCTGCCTCTAAAATGGAGACATTGCTGTAGTCAGACATTTAACCAAGTAACTATTTTCCCCGATTGTGCAAACCTTACCAGTTGATGAGAAGGGAAGACTGCTTTGACATACAGCAGAATTTTTTTTTAAAAAAAAGGAAAAAACGCAAATGCAATGCCAACAGGTTGGAATAAATGATTCATTTTTTTGTCGTTAGTGATTTGCCTCAATGCTGATTCATGCTTCCATCACAGATGTTCTCAAGGTTCACCTGAAACTGAAGACAAGTTTTAGAACATAAAAGGGGAATGAATGCTGTATGAATGAGTCACACCGGGTATTACAAGCAGTGTATACATCTAGGCTTTTCTTTCACTGTATCCAATTTTGCATTTGTTTCACCAATGTATTTTATTCTGGAAGGTAGACAGAACAGTATTCATAAAACAACAAAACTGTGTTACCATGCAAGACAAAGTTTTTAATTGTTGACGAATACCAATTTAAAAATAATCGGCTTTATGGCCTGGGTATTTTTTTATAACAATGGAATCTATTGTGTTAGTGTTCTAAAATATTTAACATCTAGGCCGTAATGCCACAACATGTGTTGCACAATTTGCCTTGACTCGGATAATGTGCAACAAAAAGTTCCTTTCCGTGACGCATAATTTATTTAGCACTGCCACACAATTTGTCCTCCTCTACCACATAATTCCAAACAGTTTTTTATCACTTCTGTTTGTTTTTACCAGTAGGCTGTAGAAGTTAGTTCTCTTCACTCTCTTTGCAGTATCCTGTATGCAGACATTGTCGGCTTCACCCGGCTTGCTAGTGACTGCTCCCCCAAAGAGCTCGTGGTGGTGCTGAACGAACTTTTTGGGAAGTTTGACCAGATCGCAAAGGTAAGTTACTAAGGAGAAGCCTTGCCAGCTTACCACAACAGAGGAAACCGACTTGTTGTACAGCCAGGTTTACATTACTAAATTACCACTTACCTCACTACACGTTTAGCAATCTCTTTCATAATTAATAAAAATGTTAGTCCATAAGGTTCATGTGTTTTTATCTACCCTAAATGCAGTAATTAATGTTTGACAGGTTGGCTGATGGAAATCTCAAGTGAGGTAAGCACTGCATTTTGCTGATGTGAATCCCAATTTCTTATGGCTGGCCAGTGTACTTTCCAAGTGGTTTTCAAATGTTCTGTCTCCTGCTTTGGTGCATGTTGCATCTTGTCTGCTTGGAGTTGTCCATCATCCAAAAAAGTTCACCAAAGGTCTAGATGGAATAAAACACAAAGCAGAGGAAATAGATGGACTCCGTAACTAGGCAGCGTACTCCACTAGTAGCATATTGTAATCTGGTGCAGTAATTAATGTAATTTAATTTTTTTATTGCAAGCCTTTGCCACAAAAATAAAAAGGTTAAAAAAAGAGAGGTGCAGTTGTATGAAAATGACATTGTGATTTGCAGTATGCAGTGACATTATTTAGGTGACACAGAGATGAAGCATCACCAGTATACAAGGTCTTGCCGGTAACAAACCACCATGCATCTTGGAGGTGACATTAAATGGGGTATTTTTGTGCTAGTGAACATTTGAAAAAAGTGGCAGTGGGTACATTGTGTTATCTATGTTTTTTGAACATGGTTCCCATTAAAGTCCATGGCCAATGTACAACATTTCAAAATAAAAAATTCAATATATTGTTTCATGGATTACTTTACATCACTGAATCGCACAGCAATTTATCAACCAGTGCGCAAGTGACATTTGTGCAAGGAATATGTGATAGTGAATGACTCAATTAAAGACATGCCAAGAAATGGGTATTGATATGATGGGATTTTCGAGATTCTTTGCCCGTCATTTATATTGATTGTTCATATCATCATTTTGGGCTTGGGTGAAAGGTTTAGGTAGTCATAACGAAATCAGTCTCTAGTTTCATCAATAAACATAACATGTATATTTGTAGAGTGCATCATTCGCACTCCTCTGCTCCCAAGGAAGTCTCTTGAAGTTATTGACAAATAACAGATATTTATTGCTATGTAGATGATTGGTACTCATTTTATTGACCATAACAGATTGGAAATACGAGTAAACCTAACAGTATTCAAACCTGTGCCCATTGTGTTCAGGACAGAGGTCTGTTGTGGATCCACCGAGCCACCAGACCAGCATTTTTAAAATGTTTATGGTTAAAAGTCATATTAGCTTAGTAGGATTTAATTTTTCTATGGCATTTAATTTTCCAAACATTATTTCATGATTGCCATTGTATGCATAATTAAAAAATAATGTATTTTTTAAAAATCAAATGCATGGGAGAGAGGGACATAGATTCGTTCTGCAAAGGTAATGGCGTCATGTACTTACCTGCCTCCTAGGAGCCCCAGCTTGACCTCTGCTCTTTTATCTTAACTGAGGTCGCTAAAACTCAGGAGGACAACAAATTGCTCCTGGAAGCAGTGGATTGGTGGTGTGTAGTGTGCACTCTCTGGTAGTTTGTTTTGGGATTATTATTGGATATGAAGAACCATAAGTTCCACTCCCCTGGACCTATTGAGTGAAACTACTGATGAGCGTCTTATAGAAATTAATAGATTAATATTTACATTATAGGAGAGTATCAGGAAAATTAAGACCAGCGCTTCTGGCAAAGACCACGGACCAGATGGTGTCCTTATGGAGCTCTTTGAGAATTCCTCTGACTAGTTGACCTCCTACAGCTACCAGGCTTTTAAACGTGGCCAGCAACTCTTTTACCCACATCCTAGTCACATTCTATTACTGTGCTTTGATCATCAAGGTAGCCTATAGAGATATTACAAAGAAAGATTAAACTTGGGCTCAAGAAAGGGATTTTATCATGAATACCCAGCATGGCTTTAGAGCTTTTTCTCTACCGCAGAGCACTGCCTACATTTGCACTTGGTTGTCTGTAGATACTCTGCAGACTTTGAAAGCGCTTTACATTTTGCATTCATGGATCTTAACTGAGCTCTTGACCGCCTCAATTGCTCAAAACTCCTGCACAACATTCAGGGGCCGCAGCTGTAACTCTTGGTTCGATCCTTGTGGCCTTTGTGATCCACGGCCTCAGTGGTGTCAAAATCAGTGCAATAGCAGACGATACACGACTGATCATCACCATCAATTCAGAACCCGCATCGACCAGAGAAAGATTCAAAAAGTGCATGTTAAGGAAAGCAGAGGAGTTTTGGCCTAATGACTGGTGGCCTCCTGAGCTGGGTGATTCCCCCCCCACCACACAAATATGGATGAAAAATGTAGGTGTTGTCATAGATGATAAACTCTCAGTGGAGCAACACGTGAAAAGTATCTCGGGCACCTGCTTCGGCTTGATGCGTATGATCAGCAAGCTCTTTCCTTGGCTTCCCCTTCCTGCAAGAAAGTCACTCATTCAGGCGTTATTAGTAAGTAGGCTGGATTATAGTAATTCCCTACTGGTAGGGATTAGGGAAGATCTCCTCTCTAGACTACAGGTCGTGCAGAATACTGCTGCACGTCTTGCCCTTGATCGCCCTTCCCATTCTCCTTCGTAACCTCTCCTGCGTCTACTTCACTGGCTGCCCATTAGGAAGCAAGCATTATTCAAGCTTCTATGTCTGGTATTTAAAACTCTACAGGGGCATGGCTCAGTCTACCTCAGCAAGAAGCTAATACCGTATATCCCTTGTCAGCAACTGAGGTCGAGCAATCGGCTGTTGCTGTGTCCGAGGAGGATCAACAAAATCAGAATGGGAGGTTGCTCATTTTCCTACCTTGTGCCCTCCCACTGGAACAAGCTTCCAGACAACATTTGTGCTAGCCCCACCTTCGGGCTGTTCAAAAAACGTCTTAAAACTGTTGTAAATGAATCTAGGACTCTATTGTAATTTTTCTCGATTCATGCCCTTATATAGGTATAGATTATCCTATCCTTGTATAGGCATGGAAATCATTACCATATTTAGACTGAGCCTATGCAGCCCAAATTCTGCATGGCTACTTCCACTAAATTCCAAGAATCAACAACGATTTCTTAGAGAAACCCGCCTTCAGCAGCTAGGGACTTCCCCTTGCCTGAATACTAATTTGTCCAGGAAATCATGGACTTTTCGAGGAACTGAGTCTTTTATGACGTTATTAAGTCCAATCACACGTCAAACTCGGCACCTTCAAAGTATAAATATGCCTGGATTTGCCCAGACAAACACACAGTGGTTTGGAGCAGATCGACTTACTACTTGCCCGACGCCCTGCAGCAGTAAGTGCCAACGGAAACCGACCCTCCAGCTGACGCACTGAGAGACGCCGTCTTTTCTCCTGCCGAGAAATCCAGCTTCGGTGTTTCCAGGCTACCCTTGCGGGTTGCTGGGAAATCGAGTCCTGAGATTGAGATACAAGACCTCCTTCATTCTAAACCAAGGTACGGAGCTGATTAGACCCTTAGAGAATTCTTGGATAGATTCTTGGCAGAGAAATACTAAACTTGAACTACTCCTTACTTACTTCTTCCCTTGTACTATACTTAGGTTAGGTACACCGGAGTAGGCGTATTTTAGAAACTCCAGTTGAGTACTTTTAGTCATTATTTTATCACTGTATGTATTTGATATGTTTTAGGCAATTTATGGCTTAGAAACCATATCATGCTTTTACAGTACTACTTTATAAAACTTTTCGTATTATATACCTTGTACTTTATAACCAGTATTACGATTGTAGCAGTACATTTCTTATGCTCGAGAAAGAAGACTGTTCAATAAATACTTTTTATTGAAAACTCCAGTCTCTCTATTTTCTCAGCACCTCTGGTGAAACGAAGCATGCACGATTGACTGAGTAAAATAGTTATCTATTGTTTCCGTGACTCTAGAGATTGATTTCCTATTCTTGGGAAACAAAGTTGTCATGTTTATGCGGTTGTCAGAAACGAATCCCTTCTAATGACCTCTGAGCTAGCTGGCTCTCACAATTAAGTCTAATAGATTCGGTAGAGACCTAGTCGACCTCAGTCCTATGTCTAAATGTTGGACTTGGCCCTTCTGGCAGGTTCACCCCTAAACCTTTTGCTTTTGATGGTGAATTGGTGGTAGTGATTTTTGGTTTCTGCGCACTTTCACTGTGCCCCAGTGGAATGTGCGTGCACACTCTGAGTGTATGTGGTGAGATAGGCCTGCCCTCCCATAGGAATGCATGGGGAATGTATGTGTCCCTGGTAGTTCCTGATGCGTGGGGTGTACAGGCTCAAGTCTGGTATGTGCGGACTAGTGTGATTGAATGCTGCGAGATGATGTATGCGGCGTGTATGTGTCTAGTGTGGAAGTGCCACTTCTAGACATGGCTGTGCGTGTGCTGTAAAGATGCTGGCGTGTGATTGGCTGGGGCTGGCTGGGATGCCAGGCTCCATGAGTCATGATGGGTCTGCCCGGTGGTGAGTGTGGAGATTAGCATGCGGATGGCTGGGGAGGAGTGCACCTGGGTCCTGAATAGGGCTGGGCTTTCCCCACACAATGCTGGCTCCGCCCCCTGTGGTGCGTCTAACGACCCTAGCCCTGCCAGTGAATAGAGTGAGGGGCTGAGCACATCAAGAGTGCTCACCAACCAGCTGCGACTGGTTTTTCCCCTCACCCTGAAGCCAGACAAAGGAATTTACAGTATAAGAAGGGGCTGTGTCCCCTTACAATTTGTTCTCTTCCAGGATCCTTTTGCTGAGGGGGGCTGCTGCTGCTGCTGGGCGCCAGGAGGACCGCCACTGGTGACTGCCTCCCTGCCTGGAGGCCCAGTGAGCTGGCTCTGGGCCCAGCCTTGCCCCCCCTGCCTGCTGTAATTCTTGGAGGACTTTTGCTGTACTTGTGGGCCTCTAAGCGCCTGGGAGCGCTTTATTTGCTGTTATAGCGCTTGGGAGCGTGTTGTAATGTACTTTTACTTATTACACTCCTCCTACTGAGCTTCTCTCCCTGCTGCTCAGCCAGTGATGACGTCAGATGGAATGTTGATTGTGTTGGTTTGGAAGAGTATGTCAGTTGGTGTGGATAGGCTGAGCAGTAGAGAGCCTGCTCCTGGTGGGGCACTCTTATGGATCTAACTACATCTGGTCACCTGTAACTAAGAAGAGATCTAAAGAATAAAACAGAGATCATATTACTTGCTTCACCTGGTCTACGCATCATTTACCGTTTTAACACTGGCGACGATTCAAAGAACCCATGGAGCTATCTTGATGGATTAACTTTTAAAGACTGAAGTAAATGAAGCTGCTTTGAAGGAATAAGAATTTTAAGAAAAGTTTCCTTCTGTTTGGAAATTTATGAGACTTAAAAGACCCAAGTAAGTGAACATTGACTTATGGATATGGTGAAACTAGGCACACAATTGCCCCACCAGTGACCCTGCCAACGGTCGCCCTTAACTGAATTGTGCCAGTTTCTGTATCCTTGCTGGTTTTGGAAAAGGACTGACAGTCTATGTTATATTCTTTCATATAACAGCTTTGAGGAATACTGCCCTTGCGTGCTAGAGCGTTTGCCTGAAGCTACAAAGTGACATTCTTACAACCACTTTATGGAAGTACATGATGGAGTTTCCTTTTTCCTGCCTGCCAACAGATTATACCGTGTTCTCTATGTATGCCTGTTTAAGCTTAACATCAAAAGACTGTATACTACGTTATGTAGAATGAGAGTTTGACTCTTGAGCTACCGTTTTTAAGGTGTAAAAATCGAGCGTTTTTGACACTATTTACAAGAAGAGAAGTGCTCTGAATTAGACACCCTTTTGAAACATGACTGCTATACGACCCTTTGGAAAGTGAACAGAGCTCAATGTGGGTCATTAATTCCGTGTTTGTTTAATTGATAGCAGACAGCATGAAAGAAAGCATGATCAAAGGAAAGTGAACAAGAACTTCACTTTCGGCAGCTCAACTGCTTATGACCCCTGACAGAGAGTTCATAGCACCGCGTTGGAAATTCACTTCGATAATTCATTTGGGGAGCATGTAACATGGTGTTAAGCAATTTTGGAAGACTGTTATTCAATTTGGAGCCATGCTGGGTACAAGTTTTTAATTAACCGGATTGTGATTGCAATAGCCGTTGAAGTGTGCGAGGTTTGAACCTTTGTGAAAGTTCGGTTTTCACACGCTCACATCTTACCTTGCCTGCGTGTTTTCAGTGCGACGTCTGATCCTACGTGAGGTGGTTCAAGGGTATTGTGCTGATTATGCACGCGAG
The DNA here is from genome assembly GCF_964261635.1 of Lissotriton helveticus. Lineage (NCBI taxonomy): Eukaryota > Metazoa > Chordata > Amphibia > Caudata > Salamandridae > Lissotriton > Lissotriton helveticus. The sequence goes on along the minus strand of NC_136073.1, from coordinate 472,913,136 downwards.
GATGCCTTAACGTGCCGGTAGCCACCCGGGACAACATAATCTGCGTGCTACCATTTTAAAGGTTTGGCGCAGCTATATTTTGCCACGAACAGTTGTGTGGGAGCGCTTCTGGAGTCATTATTATTATTCCAACCGCGTTCCTGGCAGACTGCAAGCAAGCCATAACACTCTCAATCAGCTGTGTGAGCAGACGTGGGGTGACGAATTTTAAGTATATAATGCTTCATGCTACATTACAAGAAGAGGTACTATTTATCAAATTACCAATGGAGGGGGTGTTTTTCAACAGACTTATTGGTAGATTTTTTTGACATCTATGGATTTATATTAATACTAGCAGACTACGGATTCAGATTCAAGACTTCGGGTGAGAGATCGCTCATCGGACCACATGACTGTTATTAATATTATTTATGCTGGGCATTGAAATGTTATTTTGTGTGTGAGTTTTAGTTCAAGTTTGTGTGTGAGGTCTGGACTCATGTATGTTACGCTGAGTGCTCATCTTTGGGGAGGTCATATTTATTATTTCATGGCGTGCTTGGAGTCCAAATGAGTTTATTTTTGAGTAAGTATCTCCCCCGGAGTCATGTAATTGTGGGGTTGTCATGGATTTGAGGATACCCTAGATTGTCTTTGGGTTATGGGATACCTATAATTAGTTGGTTCTGGATTTATGGTTCCTAATGGGAATATTGTCTGTATTTTGGGTTAATGGATACCATGGTTTGATTTATGTTTGGACTGTGCGTCAATGTTACGCACCTAGTGAGTTTTTCGGACTGTGTGTTACGGGTTCACACGTGGGAAGTTTACCTTTTGTGTAGCTTCTCCTATTTGGTTTTAAACCCTGTATGTGGTTAATGCCTTTAGTAGGTGTTTGGACTGTGCTATTTGGTTGTGCACATTAAATTGGTGATTCAATTGCTTTGGGTTTAAGCTGACCATTATAATGGTTGCTTTGGGTTAAGGGATACCCGTATTGGTTTTTGAATGTTTTTGGGGTTTTATTACCCTGTCTTAGTTTGGGCTGTGTCTTTCCATTTCTTTTGGGTAGACCTGTTTTTTTTCTTTGGTTGTACAGTTAGGGGTTGTAGATCCCTCTTCTGCCACTGTTGTGTGCCTAAGTTTGTGGTGCACTTGGCTACTCATGATTGTGCCCATAGTTTGGGACATGAGTTTTGTTGATAGTTTCCACGGGTTTTGAAGTATGTTTTAATTAACTTGCTTTCTTTTTGTTTGTGATCTTTATTTATTTATTTATTTATTTTTATTTTTATCGATTTTTAGAGCGCGCAAATACCCGAAGGTGTCTCGGCGCTAATGTTGCTGAACTCTCTGGCGGGTGGGTGAGATTTTAGGCTGAAAACAGCCAAGTTTTCAGAATTTTTCTGAAGTTGAGCAGGGTTGGAGCACATTTGATGTGGAGGGGGTAGTGTGTTCCATAATTTGGCTGTGCCAACCGTGAAGCGTTTGTCTCCCCAATTGACCCTCCTTGTACGGGGGACTATTAGCAGGTGAGCCGAGGATGAGCGTAGTGTCCTGGGGTGTTCAAGCGGGCGGAAGGCTTGTCTTAAGTATAGCGGACCATGGTTGTGGATAGCCTTGTAAGCTATACATAACGCTTTAAATTTAATACGGCTCCTCAAAGGCAGCCAATGTAGCTGTCGGATGTAGGGGGAGACAGATGCAAATTTGGGAATGGATAGCAGGGTCCTAGCCGCTGCATTTTGCACTGTCTGCAATTTGTTGAGGACCTTTTGTTGTGCATTGAGAAATAGGGCATTGCAGTAATCGGTTTTAGAAAAAACTAATGTACTGACTAAGGTTTTGCCTGCAGATGATGGTAGGTAGGGAATGAGTTTTTTGATCCTTTTTAGAATATGGAATGAAGAAGAAACCACAGAATTGGCGTGCTGCTGGAATGACAGCTTGTTATCAAAGACAACCCCCAGATTTCGCACTTTAGATACTGGTTCCGGAGGATGTCCCATCTGGTGTGGCCACCATTGTGGAGACGGAAAGGGAGATGGAAGTAGTATTTGAGTTCTCATCCATCTTCGTTTGTCCTCATTTGTATGTTTGGTAACTTTCATGCATTTGTTGTTGTGATCACTTTAACATGGGGATGATGTATAATTTTTCTTATTATTGCATCCTCTTTTGTCGGAACGTGTGTTTTATCATCTTCACATGTCTTGTTTGTTTTCTTTCATTGTAAAGCGGGGGATGTGTTGTAATGTACTTTTACTTATTACACTCCTCCTACTGAGCTTCTCTCCCTGCTGCTCATTTACCGTTTTAACAGAGCGCTGTATCTTCTCTGCCGGTGCCCATCCGGCATTTGCCCGCTTAATTGCCGCCCTCGAGGGATTCCTCGGCGTGGGGATCCCTCTTTTGCCAATTAGCGGCGCGGGAGCTCACCCCGCTTAATTGCCGCTTGTTGCCGATTTTAAAGTCCCCTGGCAGGTGCCCACCCTGCCAGGGACCTTGCCGCTATTTATTTGTGGCCCCCCAGTGAGTGCCCACCTCGCTTTATATTTAGATTCAACGAGGGAGCCCACCCCTCGTCTTGGCCCCCAAGATCACCGCTGTGATGTGTTGCCCCGCCTCCGGGCCGCCGCGCTGCCTGCGACGACCCGGAAGTGCTGCTGCGGAGAACCGGAAGCAGGAAGCCACGGGAGCCGACCCCGCGCTCCTGCGTGTGCTGGAGGAAGCTTGCCATCCTTCGCCTGTCCCTCGCCGGTCCCCCAGGTGGAGAAGCTCCCCGCCCCAGCAGCCGTCAGCAAGAAGCACCAGAGAAGAGGTCTCCCGAGTCCCACCAGGAGCTGCGAGAGGACGCCTCCACCAGAGACCCGGTGAGTGCCCGCAAAGGAGAGGGGGGCGTCGGGGCACATTGCCGGTGCCCACCCCGCCCCTCTAGTGTGAGGGCCGCCGTGTTGGGAGGCCTGTGGGGTCTTGCTGGATTTCGAGTCCCCCAGGGAGGGACTCCAACGAGCGGGCCTATTTGTCTTTGAGCCCAAGAGGCTCCGGGGGCCATTCTGGTTGTTTTAGGGCTACAAGAGGCCCTTGGGGGCATATTGTTATTTCAGAGTCCCCCGAGCGGGACTCCGACGTCTGGGCCACATTGTTTCACGAGCCCTGAGAGGCTCAGGAGGGCCATTTTGGTTTTTTAGAGCCCGCGAGGTTCCCACTTGCCCCATGGTTTGTTACCGAGCCCCCGAGGCTCAAGGGGGGCACATTTGTAATTCATAGCCCACGAGGCTCAGAGGGGCATTTATTGATCTCGAGTCCCCAGAGGGGGGGGGACTCCAACGCCTGGGCAGCCCACATTTGTGTTGTTTAGAGCCACGAGGCTCTTGGGGGACACGAGTGCTTTTGGCCAGAGCCTGCGAGGCTCAAGCGTTGACCCAACATTGTCACACAGCTGCCCAGCACTTCGTGGGCAGCTGCCATGTTTGGGCCCCTGACTTTGGGACACAGGGCATCCTAGTCCTAGAGAGGCCAGTTGGCCTAGGGACAGTCACAGGTGGTGACTTATGTGAGTTATGCGCAATTGTGTTTTCCTGCACCTCTGAATGTGTTTTAATGCGTCATGTGCCATGTTCTTACACCGCTGAATGTATGTTATGCATCATGTGTTTTCCTTCCCTACACCTCTGAATGTCTTGTGATGCATCATGTGTAATGTGCTTATACCCATACAGGTATTGTGATACTTAGGTGGCTGTTCTTGCTAATACAGATGGTGCTAGTGAGGTCCTGGTTCCCTGCGCAATATTTTCCTAAGGTGGTTAGGGTTGCGTAGGTGGTACTACTGGTTACCAGTGATTACTGGTTGCGTGCTTAATGTTCTATTTGATGCTAAAGTGATTATTATTCAATGTGCAAGTGCTAATTCTACCAAGTGCTAAGTTCTAAAAGTGGTGATTCCTGACAGTGGTCCAGGTGGCCCTGTCTTGTACATATCCCCTGTAAATTCTGCCCGTGCCTGTTGGCACATTGTAAAGTGTGTGTTTTCATCTAATGTGTTTTGGTATAATACAAAGGATATTTTTATACATAACCTTGTGTGGAGTTTCCTTTGTGGTGGGCCTTGGGTGTTGTTGCTGGGGGTGCGTGCGCAAACACTTAACTCACATCGCCTCCAAGTTTAGCCTTACTGCTCGTGCTACGTTACCAGGGGGGTGAGCAGGGGTTATCTTGGCATGTAACTCCCTTGCCCTGACGTGGACGTGGTTGTCTCTGACTGACTTTGGCGCAAGCCCTGGCCAGCCAGGGATCCCATTTCTAACACTAAACTACAGGATTTATTATTCCAATGCGCAGAGCCTATTGGGAATATAGGAACTACACTACAAAACCTGGCTGTCTAGTCACTAATCAGTTGTTTCTCCCCTTCACTCTTCTGATACTGTAACGCCGAGAGATCCCCTTGGGATGATTTGTTTTGCACCTAACAAATGCTAAATAAAGAAATAAATAGGTAGCACAGGGGAGTGGCACCTTATGGTCACAGTACACCCCTCTCCTTGTTTTCCGCCCATTTCTTATTAGGCTAATAGTGACTAATACTCTTATTTATTCACTATTCGTGAAATTTAACACCTTGGCTGCTAAGGGGTTTTCCCCTCCTGCGCTAACATTCTTAGAATACCATTGTTCATGACAAAGGCAGCTCGTCATAAGCACAGCTCAACCGTGCCTCATGACGAGCTGGCCTTGTCATGAGCATGGAAAAGGTTAAAAAACGAAGCACAATTTGTTGAACAGCACTTTGCTACCAGCTGAGGTAAGTAAGAGAAAGCTTTAAAATGTAAGTTTTATGAATGCTTCCAGATGATGGTACGTTTGTTAGACAGAGCATGTGTACGTGTGAGCATGTGTCTGCATGCGTAAGCATTTGTGAGTATGTGTCAGTGACATGGACTGGGTACAGAGTGAGAATGAGAGACTGTCAATAAATGAGTATGAGTGAGTCAAAGTGAGTTATAGCAACAAAGACTGCATATGAGTGTGAATGAATAACAGAATAAATGAGTGTGAGGGAGTGTTAGTGTGAGCGGCAGTGAGTAAGGGTAATTGTGAGTGAGAATGAGTGTAAGGGAGTGTGAGTGGCAGTGAGTAAGAGTAATTGTGAGTGAGAATGAGTCTGACCAAGTGAGAATACATCAGAATGAATGTGTGAGAGGAATGGTCAGTGTGTGTGCATGAGAGTAAGAGTGAATATGAGAGTGTGAATGAGTAAGTGAGTTAGAATGAGGGAGTGTCTGTGAGTGTTAGTGAGTGAGAAAGTATGAGAGTCACAGTAAGAATGAGTGATTGAAAGTTAGGAGAAGGGAGAGTAAGTGAAAGAGAATGAGTGTGGGTGAGTGAATATAAGTGAGCATGGGAGAATATGTGTTGTCATGCTTGCGAGTCTGCCATTGGCCATTCATAGTAACAAACATTCTTGCCCTGTAGAATCACCCATGGCAAAGTACTGTCACGTGCACATACTGGAGATAGTTCTTAGAATCATGGGAACCCATGGTAAAGTACTGGTACTCGCATAGTAGAGGCAATTCTTGTCATATGGGGCAAGTTATGAAAAATGCTGGCATGCATGATATTCTTGGCAGAGAGGGCACTCATAGTAAAATGCTTGCTACAATTCAGGGCAGGTATTCCGCCCTTTTACTTCTCAGAGACTTGGTGAGCAGTGTAATGTATCTGGTTTCTAAAACAAGCATTTGTCTGTGTTGTGTTATATTAATCATGCAGTTATTATGGAACTTCAGAGATGTCAATTATTATGATGTCTTCAGGGTTTTGGTCTTGTGATACGATTTCCTGGGGGTCAGGATCAAAAGGTCATATGATGTCACTTCCTGTGATGTAATTAATGTCAAATGGTATGTGATGCCACTACTGCTATTCCTGGCTTTTTGGTTAATCGACGTCCATGTCAACATTTTGCCCCCTCCTAGTTAAAATGGGCATAGACAGTAGTATTTTTGATTTTCTCTGAAGTCTGTATTCATGTCTCACAGTTTGACCATGGGGATTAAGACCACGTGATCTAGCACATTCTTTATTCTATATCTCACTTTTTATTGCGTTTGGGCTTTAGCTTATCTTTTAGATAGTTTTGGACGAGAGCCTTTTCTTTTGTAGACAAGGAGGCATATTTAGTCGCACTGGGCCATTTGTGATTTGGTGGCTAGGTTAGGCTGGTCGTTGCATTTTACTATGGATATCTCCATAATTTAATGTCTTATATCTACTTGTTACGGTGTGGGTATCTAAGATATTGCGTAACACTAACCGTGTTTATATAGCAGAGAATAGATTCTGCACATGACTCTTGGGCTTAGCACATATCACTTCCCATCTTCCTGAAGCAAAAAACTTGGTTCGAGCTATCTGGGAGATGTCCTAAAATGAGCATGTCCACACATCCGGATGTCTGTTTGGGGTCATTTGGCTACCCTGTGCCCTAGTAAGGTTTTTGGATCAAGCAGCTAAAAAATTTCGTGATGGGACCCAAACCCATTAGCATAACAACTCGGCAAGGTCCATCTGACATTTTCATCTACACTGGACTGGAACTCACATTCTCTTTTATATGTATTCCTTTAAATATTTTTTATATTTTGTAATTTGCAAAGGTTTTTTTTAAATCACGCAATAAAGTCTTCTATACTCTGTAAACCGAGAAACTATTAACGAGTGCCTGAGCTTGGTGCTCACAAGTCTGTGGCTCAGCATACAAGGCTGACGTACTGTACTCAGTAGAGCAGATTTATGTAAGAAACAGTGCCTTATATGCAAGAAAGTTACCATTTGGGTGAAAGATACTTTTCTCCAGTAGAGGCAAATACTCCGAGATTCTGCAGAGTTATGCAAGACAACAATTAGATTTTCTTTTATTATTCAAAACAACAGAAGGTTACGTTTACAATTGGTTCCGAAGGCAAACAAATGCTGTTTATTAACCATGTTCAGGATGGGCATTGTCCATTATATGCCTGTTGATTATCTGAAGCTTTCTCGCTGTAACCCGAGTACATTGCACGCACTGATACACTTAACTGTTTTTTGCACTTTTTATGTTAAATTTCTCTGACTTAAATATCCTGTAGTCTTCTTGAGATCTAGTGGTTTTCCTAGTTGCAGACCAACTTTTTCATGTTTACAGATGTTTTCCACCCAATGCTCAATTTGTAAACAACTAAGTAGCGGTCCCACAATTTTGCTCCAAAGCCCGCACTATGGTATGTCAATGTGCTGCATATGGAGGATGTGGAGTCCTGATCCCACGTAATGCCTCTTTTAATCCACCTCCAGACATTCCATGCCCTTCTATCTCACCCTTGCAGATTCCTGCATTGTCCATTTTTCTGTCGTTCTCTTCCTCTTTCATTGTCCCTTGTGAATATTTCACTATCTTGCTCTGATTTAAAGTATGATGAGGAAAAATAAGTGCCGGTCCCCAAATATGAGTGCTGGTGGGCCCAATTTGCAACCGCCGAATCAAATTAAGTACTAGTTCCACCACATTTGAGTTATGCTGTGGGTGGCTTCCTACACAGACCTGGAAAAAACTGAGCCATCCAAATGAACTGGACCTGGCTTATGGAGCGGAGCAGCTGAAAATAATTGTCCAACAATGTTCGAGGTAGCGTCGTAGGAGGCACCATTGTTTAGCCTGAGACAGAAGGCCATATTGGATACACTCCAAAGCTGCATAGAAAAATTGGAAATGTTTTGGAAGTCTTCCAACAGTGGATGCTGGTATTGAAGATGCAGCCCTATCAAAACTGAAGAAGGCACCCTGCTTGGCATATATGTGATATACGGAAGGGGGCCTTCCCTAGAATGAGCAATAAAAGGGAGAAGATCCCATCAAAGAGTTAGTCTATAATCAGAGTTTCAGGCATAGCAAAAGGTTTGCATGTAGAACTGTTTTGCAAAGTGAGCCATTGTTTTGGTAGCCAGAGAAAGAGAACAACCCAAATAAAAAGAAATTCCGAAATGGGAAGGGAGTATCCTACAGATGCCTTTGTAGACGGTAGTTAAGTTAGGAAAACGTTTGGGTACCAAACAACGCTGGTGGGGTATAATAATGAACAGAGACAGCTGGTCTTTTAGGTTCGAGGGCGGTAACAAGCCATGGTTATGAAAGTGATTAAGGGCCAGGTGTACGACGGCTTTTAGTGACACAATCGGAAACTCGGGCTGTTGGGACAGCTAAATAGCCTTTTCACATGTACTAACTCTATTTTGCGCGTCTGTAATCTATTACCGACTTGCAAAATAGGGTTTGGAGTTTTCTATTAAGAAGGGGCGTGCCAAAGGCATCCCTTCCTAATAGCAAGTCGCAAGGGCATGTACGATTGTTTTGAAACTGGAATACGGTCGCAAAATAATTGCAGTTTACCACCTACTTCAAGTCAGTGATAAACCAGTCGTAAACGGGAAGGGGTCATCCTCTTTGTGACTGGCAGCTAAAATACTTTTTAAGAGCAGGTTAGTGGTCCCACAAACCTCTGCCTTCTCTTAAAAAATTCAACGAAACGTTTCATGTTTCTTATTGAAACACATCCCTTTTTCCTTAAAAGAAAACGAGCTGCATTTAAAAAATATAAAAGTTGCAGCAGGTCAGCAACCCTGTGTTATTTTCTGTTCCAATGGGTTGTAAATTGCGACCTGCCTCATTAATATTGATGAGGCAGGTCTTTAGCGATTCCCAAGGGGTCACAAATGTGTCTGAGACACATTAGTACATTTCATTTTGTGACTCAGAAATTGCGAGTCTCTAAAAATCACTGAATGCTGTCCAAATGGCATGTTAGGAGGTTTAGTGACTGAGCATAACATTGAGGCTTTTTATTAAGTACCAACTAAGAATTTCAGTTCTGCAGAACTAGTTTGTGGTACTTCCTTGAAATGTTTATGCCCTTCCTTGACCATTAGGGTGTTATGTGTGGTTATAATGTGGTTAAACATTTGGTAGAGAGAATAGTTTAATATTTATTCCATTTTTAACCTCATTCTGAAAAATGTGGAATTCCTATGTTTCAAAATAACCATGCTTTGTTCTGCCTTTTTCATCTTGGAATGAGGACTAACATGCAGTATAATTCATGCCAAACCAACATTTTGGACATTTTCTGCTTTTCCATTATATTTTCCCATAAACAAATTCATTCATTCAATATCTATAAAATCAAAACACACGGATGAGTCAAACTGCTACACAAGTTGTGATCCTGATACAGGCAGAAATGCTTTTGCTCCCAAGTCTGAATGTATCTTCACCTTTGGAAGAGGGCTTTAGTATGTTGACAAAATATTTTAATTAAAAAAAAGCAAAACCCCATTTTGCACTACGCTAACCTGTGCTTATAACAATGCATTGTGTTTTCCTTATTCTGCAGGAGAATGAGTGTATGCGAATCAAAATTCTGGGAGACTGTTACTACTGTGTCTCAGGGCTGCCTGTGTCATTGCCAACCAATGCGAAGAACTGTGTGAAGATGGGACTAGATATGTGTGAGGCTATAAAGTGAGTAAAATAATGCTTGCGAAACCAGGTACCAATAATAAAAGAAATGAATATGTCTAAATATGCCTAATTGCAGTGCTTAGATGGCCTGTTTACCCAGCAGTAACTTTAGAAACATATGTGGTACTACTGTTTTTTTCATGAATGTTCAGCAAAATATGAACATCAACTGAGGTCGAAGTTCCTCAACATAACTTTCAAATAACTGCATGCCAGGAGGATCACTTTCACATAGCACAGTCTTTTTCAGTCATCAGCATCACACATGCTGGCATTTGTAGGCTCATTCTTACAGCAGTTAAAAATTAAACTACAAGGTTTGACCAGCATGTTTAGTAATGTTGGGTGAAAGACCAGGGTTTAATGAAAGTCAACCTTTGGACATTGAAGACCGATTTCCTTGAAGAAATTCTCAATACATTTGAAATCGACCTGGTGTCAATTCACTTGTACCATCCACCCAAATAGTAATTTTAATTCTGCAGTCTACCTGCTTTTGCTGCTTCAATGATCCTCACCAACGACCTCCCTCCAGCTGCTCTAAACCCAGAGAAATCAATTCCATTTATAAAGGCATGCTACATTTATACTTGGGGTATGATTTATGGAATCATTTGTAAGACCATAGCCTGAATCATTTTTCTGTTTGAATTAGTCTTGTTTATTTCAACTAGTATTTGGAGCTGACTAATGCTATGATTGACCATGTTATAACCCACTGTGCATGCAATCCAAGCTCGATCTCTCTTTGTGCTGGGGCTAGAATGCTCAGCCTGCTAGCTTCAGCAATCTCTTATGGCCGGGACAAGATGACTAGGTCCAACATTGGTGTGATACCTACATCATGCGTCACTGGCAGTGAAACTTAGTGGGCAGTCAAAAGACTATCACTTTGTGGTAGTGGACTGTCATTTACTGTTTATCTATTGAAATGGGCACTAAATTTGCACAGGCATACAGTTTTACTGATAAAACTATAGCACACACAAATGATCATGTGTGGAAATCGGGTTTCAGTGAATATGTATAATTTGTGCATCACCAAGTAATGTGCCTTGGTGTGTTTTGATCCTATTGAAATCTTTGTTTCCATCACACACCAGAATTACACAAAATGTGCTTAATTCTTTTCTTTCCTAAATCCTGAATTTGTACAGTTCAGTTATAGGTATTTACAATTTGTTGTGTGCTACAAAAAATGACATCCTACAGCCTGTCCTTTCACACTTCCTGTAATCCAGCAAGATTGTCACATAATTCACTTTAGTTTTCTTTCTCTGACTGTGAACTGAGGAGTTTTTAAACACCAATCCCGATGTTAAATAAAATTGGCAGCAATTTGTCAGAAGACAGCCTGACATTTGGCCTTGGTCTTTGAACCTCAGCAAATGTGACAACACAATACAGAATTTAAAGGCTTCTTTTATTGCTTGAACTTTTTTGACCCTCCAAAAATTAGCTCAGGACCCAGATTTTGGGAAACACTGGTGTAGATGAAAGTTTGAGAAGTGTTTTTTGAGTTTCTATCAATAACACTTCTTGGGAATAAACTACACTATACTCACCAGATTTTAGTAATAAACCTTATTGATATTTCGAATAAATATTTCTTCCTAATGGCTAAAACTAATATACTGACGAAGGTGCAAATTAGTGTCCACCACTAGGTTCGCTGCTCTTGTCTTCTTCCCACCTACCAATGCCATTTTCACAATCACACCAGACAGTCCTCTGTTGTTACTTTAGGCAAACACTTGCGGAATCTGGGCCCTCAATGTGTCTCAAGATGTGAGATGCTGGATCTCCTGGATCTTGAACCTGGATTACTCTTTATCGCAGGCACTCCCTCTCAGCACCTTGTCGGGTGGGACATGAAAGAAGAGTAGGTCAACTAACGCTGCTCAAGGTATACCAACTAAATGTTAGGTTTCTTGTTAAGCACCATACGGAGGTGCAGATGTTTATTACCGAGGAACTGCCAGATGTTCTTTTTATTTGTGAAACTTGGCTGCGGGATGATATGACTGCGATTCTCAGCCTCACTCTTCCTACTGGGTACCTGATTAATACCATTAATAGGGACTCCAGGGGTGTTGGGATAGCCATAATTTACAAAGCTCAGTACCCCTGTTCCTTTACTAGGGAAGACATTTGGGGGTGTGAATGTGCCCGTTTTAGGATTGAAATAAGTGCACATTTTACCTTCTCAGGACTGTATGTTTACCGCCCCCCAGGGCCGGCGGCTAGGTGTATCGAGGCACTATTAGAGACAGTCAGTTCCCTGGTGGTGGGATCCGCTAATTTCTCGATTTTGGGAGACTTGAACCTTCATTTTGATCAAGCCCAAGACACGACTATCTATAACCTGCTGGCAGCCCTACAGTTGGAACAATTAATAACAGGGGCTACTCATATTGCCGGGCATATTCTAGATCCGGTCTTTTCCAACATTCCCATGGGATGGACAGACCATTACCTGATTGAAATCAAGATGGACATCACTGAGCCATTAGGCCAGATAGGGAGAGCCTGGTCCTAAAGAGGCCCTGGCATAAACTTAAATCTGAAGTCCTTCATGCCACCCTGGGCGCCTTTCCCTTAGCTAATTTGGTTAATCCTGAGGTGGCCTATACTACCTTTTGTGACTGGATTTTGGGAGGTCTGGACACTCTCATTTCGGCCAAATGGACAAAGGGGCGAACGTCTAATTCTAGCCCATGGTGTAGCGAGTCACTGAGAGCACTGAGGAAGGAATGTAAGAGGGCAGAGCGTGTATGGAGAAGGGAGTACAATGGTGAAGACAAAATAATATACTTGACTAAAATAAAGCTTTATCATAAAGCTATTTGTTCTGCACGTGCTGCATTTTACGCAGAGGAAATCAAAAATAGCTCTAACCCCACAAAATGTATTTTTAAAATTGTAAACGAACTTAAGAGCGGCAGAGCCACCTCTACTACTATTACATCTGCACAGCAGTTCGAGGAACTTGCTACTTTTTTTTATTGATAAAGTACAGAAAATGTATCAGTCATTTCCGCAGCACCCCCTAATTTCATCTATTCCTGTCGGGGAAAAGGTTGACGGCCCCACTTTAACTGTAATTCCGGAGATCTCTAGCGAATAACTTATTAGACTGTGTGGCAAAATTAAATCTGGGTCCCCTTCAGATCCTATGAGACCGGCACAATTCATCGAGTCATTGACGCTCTTCCAGCAGCCGCTAGGTGAGATACTTAACCTGTCCTTTTCCATGGCTAGTGTCCCGGAGACCTGGAAGCAGGCCTGGGTCTCCCCTATCATTAAGAAACCCACGCTGGACCCTTTAAAACCGGAGAATTTTAGACCTATTTCTCTTCTCCCGTGGGTGGCGAAAATTGCTGAGGCCCATGTAAATAATGTTCTTTCTCAATACATGAGCCTCCATAATATTCTGGATCCATCCCAAAATGGCTTTAGGCCAGGCCACAGCACCGAGTCTGCCCTACTAGCCACAACTGAACATCTGCGGGCGATTTTAGATGCCGGTCAAAGTGCAGCGCTGATCCTGCTGGATCTTAGCACTGCCTTTGATACAGTATCGCATGTCATTCTTTTACATCGCCTTGAGGCAGCAAGGATTATCGGAACCGCTTTGGAATGGTTCAGGTCATTCTTGAGGGATAGATCTTTCCGGGTATCGGCCCCGCCGTTTCTTTCCAAATCCCATTCTATAGGCCAAGGGGTCCCTCAAGGCTCTGCATTAAGCCCGTCTCTGTTCAATCTTTATGTCCAGCCATTGTCGGCAGTGGCAAAGAACTGGGACCTAACGATGGTATCATATGCTGATAATACCCAGCTTGTAATCACCTTAGCTGAAGGGCCATCTACATCGGCCACTAGGTTCAGAGACGGGATGACAGCAGTAGCCCAATGGATGGCAGACAATTGTCTTCAGCTTAACGCGAATAAAACTGGGGTCCTACTGGTGGGGAAAAACACCGCCCTCTGGAATGAGCATTGGTGGCCGGCATCTCTGGGGACTATGCCAATGCCTAAGACCTTGGTTAAGAACTTGGGAGTTTGGACGGACTCTTCGCTTAGCTTTCAGACTCATACTAAGCGAGTGGCTGCCACATGTGTGGGTATGCTAAGAGGTCTCAATCCTCTCCTGAAGATGAACCAGCAGTGCGACAGCTCATTGTCCAATCCACTATTTTATCTCGATTGGACTATGCTAGTGTGCTATTCTTGGGGGCCAATAAAGCCGAGATTCAACGACTCCAACGAGTACAAAATTCGGCAGCCCAGATTTTGGTGGGACTTCCCCGCCGATATCCGGTTATAGCCACGATCAGAGGGTTGCATTGGCTTCCGATTTATGCACGGATTCAGTTTAAAGTTCTGTGTCTGGGGTTTAAGATCTTTAAATCTGGGAGCCCGGAACTTCTATGCACCCTGCTGACTCCATATGTTCCTCACCGCAACTTGCGCTCGCTAGGACAACACTTGGTGACTGTACCACGGGCTAAACTCTGCCGTATTGGTGGTGGGTCGTTTCGGTTCATGGCAGCTAAGCTAGGGAACTCCTTGGCGGCCCATATTCGTGGAATGGAAAACGTGCTGGCTTTCAGGAAAGCAATTAAAACCCTCATTTTCCCTCTAACATAGTGTTGTGGCTTATGTTTAGCTAGCTCTTTTTGGATCTTGTACTATTAAGATTTGCCAGCGCCGGGACGCCTCTTTGCTGGGGCAGCTGCGCGCTTCAAAAAACACTTAACATAACATAACATCTACAGTAGTCTGACTGAAGAATGGATATTGATTTACTGAAGGACGTCTGTGGTTTCACGGTCGAGAATGATGTGTCTCAGGATAAGCCAGAGAGCCAGGGGATAGTTTTACATGGGCTTGTCTCAGAGTAAGCTTCATAAACGGTAGCTCCTGGTCTCCACCCCATCTCTTCTCTCTCCTGACTCCGATCTAGTTAGATTCCAACTCTCTGATTCTCTTCACTTCTGCACATTTTATTTATGCCATCATGTGTGTTCCTGCTTCAACTGGTACTAGAACATCCGGCACAACTGCCCTCACACTGACATCTGTCAAAAAGACCAGTTAAATAGAAAGATATTCTAGTCCCAATCGGTGAACAAATTAGTGCTGCAGGTGATACTAGCCAGACTAAAGAACACTGAGACAGAAATGGTTTTGTGTGAGAAAATGCTCCTTTGTTTTTGATAGCTCACACTTTTGTACTGGTAGTGTTAGTTTTCAGACCCTGCACACTGGGACACTGTTGACCCGTGCCTAGTGTATGGGCTCTGACCCCTAAACATGTAGAAACTGGATAATCTATGATTGCATACATAACTCCCATAAATCCCCCAGGGGGCAGAAAGCCTACAAGACACCAGGGAATCAGGGACTTTTTCTTTCTTTTTTTTAATTTAGGAGGTGTGGGCTGCCCACCATTGGCATGACCATGGCCCATCCTAACAGGAAGCCAGATAGTCTTTCTGCCCCCTGGGGGACAGATGGGGGAAACAACCCCCGATATGCCCCGCCCCTCCAGGGCAGAAACCCCACTAGACACATGGGAAGAAAGAAAAAATCATAGTGTTGGGGGCTGGCCACCATAGGCAGGTCTATGCCTCACCTCAAAAGAGTACAGATGGTCTTTTTTACCCCTTTAGTGGTGGATTAGGGAAATCATCCCAATTCCACCCGAGGGGCAGTAAGCCCACTAGACACCAGAGACTACATTTATGCAGTATTTTTGTCAGGGGTGTAGCCCCCTGGGCATGGGCCCAGGGGTGTAGCCCCCTGGGCATGGGCCCATGCTTTCTCCCACTCACCCGGCCCAATAGATCTTTTGCCTCCGGGTGGGTGGTTAGGGGAATTCACTCACAATCTGCACCGGGGGAGTGGACGGGGAGTAAAGCCCAATAAACACCAGGCATTTCAAAAGGGAGCAAAAGCATACACAAGGAGGGTGCGGCCTACCTTGGCATTGAGCCATACCACCTCCCCAGAAGGGGAAAAAGTGTCTTTCTTCTTTCTGCTCCCCTGGGAACAGGTAGGAGGTGTGTCCAAACTGGGCGGGGGGGTAGAGAGTAGATTTTGTCTTTAGGGAAAAAGAAAGTGGTGTGGATGCTGCACTCTGGCATCGTCCACCCCAGCCCCCAAAAAAGGAACAAAGCCGTCTTTTTTCTCTCCTCTCGCTGGGGCAGATAGCTGGTTTGCTCTGGGGGCCAGAAAGCCCACTGTATGGCAGTAATATAAGTTTTTAAATAAAATAATGAGGTGAGTCTGGCACATCCTAACATCCCCCCCACCCTTAATGCTCACCAGTCTTTCTCCTCCCATGTGGACTAAGAAATCCCATCCCAATGGCAAACGAGAGGAAATGTGATTCCTTTGGGTGTTTTTACATATGTGTCAGGACAGTGTGGCTAACTCCCAATATCATCCCACTTACACTAGTGAATGGCTGCACTTGTTGAGCTTGAGTAGGCTGCCACCTGGGAAAAAATACCAGACCCAGGCAGTTCTGAAACTTAAACACATGGGGGAGTCCAGAGTGGTGTGCTTTGCTTGGATCCCACAACATTTTGTTGCCTACAATGCCCTGCAATTTTCAAACTTTGACTAAAAATACCCACTTTCCTCAAATATCTGCGAGGAAAACTTCTGGAATCTGCAGGGAGCCACACATTTACTACACCCCAGAAGTCCCACAAGACTCCTCATAAAAATGGTACCTCACTTGTGTGGGTGGCTCAGGATACCTTGACACAAAAGGCCCCAAAATGCTAAGTGGAGAGATCAGTGATAAAAGTAACTTTTTGATTTGGGGCCGTGCTCGGCCGTCACCCATGGAAACCTATGAACCACATGTATTTTTGAAAAATAGATTGCCAGAGTATTTCAAATTTGGGGTGCCTTGTGTGGATCCCATGAGGTTTTCTTACCCACAATGCCATGCAAACCTCAAACTATGCCTGAAAATCACACATATTCTTTATGCTTCTCTGATGGAAACTTCTTGAATCTGCATGAATCTACAAATATCCTACCACCCAGCTTTACCCTACGTGCACAATACAGATGTTGACAATGTGAGGAAAATGTGTTTTTTTAGTCAAACTTTCATGTTTGCAAGAGATTCTGAGTAAAAAAAAAAATCTGGTGACAGTAATGCAAGTTACCTCGCCCCGGATTTCCCCGGGTGCCTAGTTTTCAAAAATGTGCAAGTTGCCGAGGTTTCCCTTGGTGCTGGCTGAGCTAGGGCCCAAAGTCCACAGCTACCCACTTTGCAAAAAAAGGGTCAGTTTTGAGTGGAAAAATTTGATTTATACATGTTGCATTTTGCGCTGTTTCCTGCTGCAGGCACTAGACCTACCCCACACAAGTGAGGTACCATTTTTATTAGGAGACTTTGGGAAATGCTGGGTGGGAGGAAACTTGTGACTCCACAGATTCTAGAACTTTCCAACATAGAAATGTGAGGAAAATGTGTTTTTATTCAATGTTTCAGGTTTGCAAGGGATTCTGGGTTAAAAAAAAACCTGGTGAGAGCTGTGAAAGTCACCTCACCCTGGATTCCCCCATGTAACTGTTTTTCAGAAATGGGTAAGCTTGTTAGGTTTGCCCAAGTGCCGGCTGAGCTAGGACCCAAAATTCACAACTACCTACCTTGCAAAAAAAGGTGTCCATGTTGCGTTTTGAGCCCTTTCCTCCCTCAGGCATTAGGCATACCCACACAAATAAGGTATCATTTTTATCAGAATACATGTGGGAGCATAGAATAGTAGAATATTTACTATTACCTATTGGATTTCACTGCAGTTATGCCTTCCAAATGTAACGCAAACAAAGTGCTATGCAAACAAATGATGGATGGAATGCTGAGTAAACCATACATTCACCCCCAGTTAAGAGATCTGGGTTAAATCTATTGTTCTTTTGCTCACCATGCCACCCCAGTTTGTATGTAAGCCAGTGTGTAAGAAAGAAGACATTTTGAAAAATAACCTCTAAATAATATGCTAGTACGGGTAACCACAAATTCAGAGATGTACAACTAAGCACTGCTCCGAAACTCCACATCTTGTGCCAATTTCGGAAATACATAGGTTTCCTTGATACCATTTTTCACTCTACATATTTTACCATATGAAGTGCTCTGTACTCTGTACACAATGAAAAACCATTGTATGGTGCAGCTTGGTTACTGACTCTGGGTACCTTGCGTTCTTGGAGAACCTACAAACCTTATATATCCCGAAACCGAAAGGGTCTAGTGGACTTAATGGTAATTTGCTTTAATGAATCGGCCATTGTGACAAAAGGTCACAAATGAAAATGTTGCAAACAGCCTTTCTTCATAATCATTTTCAATATCTCTGTATTTCAACAGTTAGTTTCTTTGGGGAATCCTTGAGGAATGTACACATATGACCTTTGCGGAATTGAGAATTTCATCTACTTTTTTTTTTTAGAAATCTATAACTTTTCTGGATCATCCATGGGTTTCATACTGGTTTCCACCACAAACTGGACGTAGGTTGAAAGCACACAAAATAGGAGAAATGGGCTACCTCTTTGTAAAATGCTAAAACTGTGGTAATAAATGTAGGTTTTTTTATTCAGCGCTGCATGTTCCTGGAAGATGGTGACTTTAGCACAACAAATCGATTGTTGGTGCTAAATGTTAGGTAAAAAACCCAGACACTTTTATCCAGAGGACTTTTTTCCTATTTTTCTTCAAAAACTCAAAATGTTTCTATAGTTTGCATATTTTCTCGGTCCCCTCCAGGGAACTCCACAAACGCTAGGTACTTTTGGAATCCTCAGGATGCAGGAAAATAAAGGACGCAAATTTGGCATGCATACCTTATGTGTAAAAAAGTTATAGAGCCCTTTGTGCATACAACCCCAAATAACCAAAAAAGGGTTCAGCACGGGGGTGAGGGGGGTGGGGGGGGGGGTGTAAGGCCCAGTAGTTAAGGGATTAAATAAATATCTTAATTTGCAAATGTTGACCTAAAATAGTTCCACTATTAGGCATGTACGTCCATATATCATAGAACTGGGGTTACAATAGTAGATTGTCAGTCCTGTAATACATGTGAAATAAGTGTGGTGAATTTCTTTTGTCATTTATATAGGGAATTACATATTTATCTTTAATTTTTGTAGCGATGTACTTACCTTAACCGAGATTTTGGCAGTCTGTATTTCAATAACTTTGTTGTGGCTTAAGATCTTTTTCTGGTCTATGTTTTTACATGAAACCCACAGAAGTGCACCGTCGGAGAATACTGCACTTCTAAAAACCCCTAGGCAGGATGGCGAGTATCTCATGTTGCTTACCTTGGACACCAAAGCTATTTCTGCACATTGAGTTTCACTGTGGGGCAGTGTGTGTTTTGGCAAGGCCACAGACTTGGTTAAGTGTTAAATTCATGAGTTCTACAAAATAATAAAAGCGTCGGTTTTTCTTGAAACTGGCAATTCATTGTCAAAAAATGAGATTCTGAGGCGAAGGGAACAGTGTCATATGTTCTTTTATCCAGAGCACTTCCTGCGAAAAAAAAATCCGATATACTTTTTGACTTCCCCTGGTGAAGTGAGCTTGTCTCCCGTCCTATTAATTACGCAAGCAGTTTCCACAAACTCGCTTCAGTGAATGGCTTTTACATTAAAGTGAAGTCTATTTTATGGGATGTGATCAAATGAGTGTTTTTTGACCAACAAAAATATTAACTTGCATTTGGCATCATGCAATGGCTTTTAAAGAAGTGTGGTCTCAAATGACGTATCTGGCATCTCAAATGACATTTGAATTAAATAGCACAACAATGTAATGTGGACAAAGCGTATGTGTGGAAAACAGTAATTTAGTGTCTACCAGCAGAGGCCTTCCGTGCCCATGTGTGTCTCTTTAATCTATGTGCCAACAGTCGATTGCATGTTAAAATATTGCATTGACAATATTTTCGTAAAAAAATATTAACTGCCTTATAACGACTACCACCAAATGCTAAAGGCTCACGGTAAGCTTATAGGTTTAAATATAATGATATATATATATATATATATATATATATATATATATATATATATATATATTCACTGAAAAAACCATAGGTTTCACACCAGTTATAGTTAGGAATTAGCATTTAAAAAACCTATTAAATTCACTGAAAAAAACATAGGTTTCACACCAGTTATAGTTAGCTGGAAATTTTACTCGCATAAAACCATTGAAATTCCCACGTTATAGTTAGTTGGACTCACTATAACTTGCACGTGCAATGCACTGCTGATGACGTCACATATTACATCACTCATGACATGGTCAGTGACATCACTCATGACATCACTGATGACACCATCCAGTGAATGTGTGTATTTAAAAAAAATAATTGGTATATATGTATATGTAAAAGTTGATGGAAGAATAAATGTTTAAATAAGTGTCTAAAGGGATGTTTTAAAAAAAAAAAAATGGATTGGTTAACTGGCTTATTAAGTGTTTCTTAGTGAATACATATATTAGTGAGTAATGTTTAAATATTTAAATATATGTGTTAGTGTTTCACTTTATGTTTAAGTGGCTGCATGGTTTGGTGAGTAGCTACATGTGTATGTATATGGGTTAGAAGTTTTTTTTGTTTTAGTATCTGTATGAGTGTCTGTATGGTTTGGTGGGGGTATTACTTAGCACATAGATGCATGAATGACTGACTCTCTGTTTGTATGTATTTTGGAAACAGCATATGTGCAGGACTGTATGGGTGGATGAGTGTGTATATGTGTGTGTTAGTGAGTGAATGACTGTGTCACTAGTGTGATTATCAGTAACTACATATGTTTTAATCTAGTATATGTGAATATTAATCTACATAAGTGAGTATATGTGAGAGTAAGAGATTGTAAGAGTTCCTGTTTAAATAAGTATGTTTTTCTATAAGTGATTGTTTAAGAGAGTAAGTATGTGTAAGTGGTAGTGTGTGTATAGCTATATATGCAAATAAATGGATGTTCAATAGTTTACTTGCATGTGTGAGTATGTGTGAGAGTAACTTTTGGATGACTGTCGGTGTGTAACAGGATGTATAAGTGTATCACTACATATGATGAGTGAGCATATGTATGTGTGACTATATAGAACTGTTGGTGAATGAGTGGATGTGTATATAGATGGTGGAATTACTGAATTGGTTGTTGTAACCGGTATGGGTATCTCGATTTTTTTGAACATTTTTGTTTCTTTTTTTGAATATGTATTTCAAGGGTTACATTACAGTGAAAGGAGGTCTGTCACTCTGCCACAAGGATGGTGTCATCAGTGATGTCATGAGTGATGTCACTGACCATGTCATGAGTGATGTAATATGTGACGTCATCAGCAGTGCATTGCACGCGCAAGTTATAGTGAGTCCAACTAACTATAACGTGGGAATTTCAATGGTTTTATGCGAGTAAAATTTCCAGCTAACTATAACTGGTGTGAAACCTATGTTTTTTTCAGTGAATTTAATAGGTTTTTTAAATGCTAATTCCTAACTATAACTGGTGTGAAACCTATGGTTTTTTCAGTGAATTTCATCGGTTTTTTAATATCAAATCTCTATAGGTATGAAATGTAGTATTTTTTATAATGAATTTTATATTGTATAATTATGTAATACAATTTTTTTATGTTTATTTATTTATTTTTATTTTTTTTGCCTCGGAGCGCTCCCGGGGCGCGTACCGATGCGCTCACCGGTAAGCGCAGTGTTACGGCGCGCCCCGGTGCGCGTACCGGGGAGCGTCCCGTTCGCGCCATTGCCGCGAACGAAAAACATCATTGTGACGTATCGCGTATCCGCGACGTCTTGCGTCATAAGACACGTATCGCGTAGCCGCGAGATGCGTCTTATGACGCACCGCGTAAGCGCTCCCAGAAGCGCCCGAGCGTATACGAACGCGCAACGTAAGCGCCCCGACGCGCCCCAGGGTGCGTAGCGTAAGCGCGTCAAGCCATGTGACTTTAAAATAACACTTTTCATTGGTTCAGAATTTTTTTTTCACAAATATTGAGAAACCCACCCATTTCTCTCACTATTGCTTTGTACTTGGAGAGAGGTGTTCTGTGCATTATCTGCTTCTCAAAGTTTCCTGATCTACAGCAATGGCTGCAAGGGAGTCATCCAGCAGTGATTCTGATGGTTTTTTGCCTGAGGACCCTCCTCACCACAAAACAAAGGACCACTTCATTTGGACATTTTTTGACATCCCTGAAGGAAAAAAAAAGGTTAATGCTGCTAAGGTAACTTGCAAGATATGTGGCAGTATTTTATCCAGAGGCAATCCTAATAAGAAATATAGCTTTGGAAATGCCAATTTAATTAGACATGTCCAGAGAATACACCCAAATAACTATGCCAGGGAGAGTGTCAGGGACCTGGCACGGAATTTACCAAGAGATGGCAGCAGCACCTCCACTGGTGGAGCAACACCTTCAGGAACACCACGTGGAAGAATGGTCCCTAACGTGCAGCCGGTGTTTGCAGGCATAAAATTTCTATGCGTGGACTGTGATGAACTGCTCTGTTATGGGGAGCAGAGCGTTGAACTCATTGCTATAAAGAGACAGGAACACCGCTGCCCTCCCCGTCCCTAATTTTTCACAATTTTTTGCTCCTGTTGAGCAGTTTTGGAATCCCAGTTTTTGTTTTTCCCCTGAAAAAAATCCCCCAAAAATATAAAATCGTTTTAAAAAAGTATAAAAAAATATAAAACAACAAAAAGAACTACCTCCAATTTATAAAAAAAATGCTACATTTTTTAAAAACTCTGTCATTCTTTTTTCTCCATGGTACGCTCCCCGGTACGCGTACCGGGCGCTCTGCCGCGAAAATCGAAGAATTTTTTTTTTTTGTTCTGCCACGCGGTACCCTTTTATGGCCCCCACATCAAACCTAGGGGGTCAGGGGGGTCTACCCTACCCCCTTTTAGTCATTTCCCCCTTTGTTTTTGCCACCTCTTGTGTCTCGATCCTACCGAGACACAAGATGGCGGCCGCTCCGGACTGTTTGGAATGTTGACAAGACACCCGAGAGCCAATCAGCTTTCCGCTCGCGATCTCGCGTAGTGCGCTGGAGCGCGCCCCACGCGCACCGGGGCGCGTCTATAGATATATATATTTTTTTGAACCTAAACTACTCTAAATCCACTGGAGCACATATTTTGAGACATAGCAAAGGCACATCGGGCTACCAGTCCCTACAATTTTGCCAAGTTTGTTGGAAATCCATTCAGCCGTTCGGGCTAAAAGTGAGTCCAACCGCCCTATGGATATTAACATGGGGAAAACACGTTTTGGGACCCCCCTTTTATCTCGCCCCCGCTTGACGAATCTCCCCGAAACTTTCAGGGAAGGAGCAGAGCGGAGCGGGCCATCTTCTTTGAGAAATTCGCGAAGATTCGTCCACCGGCGCCAAAGTTATTCCCAATAGAATGTTGTGTGGATTTCCTATGGAAACTAGGTCCTAACTATAACAACCTACTGGCGACCACCAGTAGGTAATATATATCTATATATATATATATATATATATATATATATATATATCAAACACACAACAGGAAACCCAATTCGAATGAAGCCACCACAGGAGTTTGCTGAATATGCTCGTCTCTTTATTTTCATCTTGCTGGAAGGCCCCCGGTCCAGAGCCCACACCCAAAAGTTCATAAACGCCAGACGCGTTTCAGGGAAAGAATCCCTTCATCAGCGGCGAATGTTCAGAGGAAACTGCAAGCGCCATGGGAATTGCACACCTTTATGTAGAACGCATCCGCCCCAGTGGGCGTGGCCATACCTGATGGCTTCTGGGATGCGTAGTGTAAGTTCCTTTACCCTCGTGGGAGCACTGCAATGTCCTCAATAAGTGAAAAATTATAGTAAAATCCCCAGTGGGTTGATGTGAGATGCTGGTAGGGTGCCCACCTTGCTTTGTAGATGAAAATCGAGCGTCAGGCTGACACCCCCTGCAAGGCATCAGCTTGTCTCCCGTCGTTGTGCAAAACACCGGATGATGCCTGCACCGATCCGCCACAGCGGCGGGCTTCATTCACGACCCGGGCAGGCCGTCTTAAATCAAACACACAACAGGAAACCCAATTCGAATGAAGCCACCACAGGAGTTTGCTGAATATGCTCGTCTCTTTATTTTCATCTTGCTGGAAGGCCCCCGGTCCAGAGCCCACACCCAAAAGTTCATAAACGCCAGACGCGTTTCAGGAAATGAATCCCTTCATCAGCGGCGAATGTTCAGAGGAAACTGCAAGCGCCATCGGAATTGCACACCTTTATGTAGAACGCATCCGCCCCAGTGGGCGTGGCCATACCTGATGGCTTCTGGGATGCGTAGTGTAAGTTCCTTTACCCTCGTGGGAGCACTGCAATGTCCTCAATAAGTGAAAAATTATAGTAAAATCCCCAGTGGGTCGATGTGAGATGCTGGTAGGGTGCCCACCTTGCTTTGTAGATGAAAATCGACCTTTATGTAGAACGCATCCACCCCAGTGATCGGTGCAGGCATCATCCGGTGTTTTGCACAACGACGGGAGACAAGCTGATGCCTTGCAGGGGGTGTCAGCCTGACGCTCGATTTTCATCTACAAAGCAAGGTGGGCACCCTACCAGCATCTCACATCAACCCACTGGGGATTTTACTATAATTTTTCACTTATTGAGGACATTGCAGTGCTCCCACGAGGGTAAAGGAACTTACACTACGCATCCCAGAAGCCATCAGGTATGGCCACGCCCACTGGGGCGGATGCGTTCTACATAAAGGTGTGCAATTCCGATGGCGCTTGCAGTTTCCTCTGAACATTCGCCGCTGATGATGGGATTCATTTCCTGAAACGCGTCTGGCGTTTATGAACTTTTGGGTGTGGGCTCTGGACCGGGGGCCTTCCAGCAAGATGAAAATAAAGAGACGAGCATATTCAGCAAACTCCTGTGGTGGCTTCATTTGAATTGGGTTTCCTGTTGTGTGTTTGATTTAAGACGGCCTGCCCGGGTCGTGAATGAAGCCCGCCGCTGTGGCGGATCGGTGCAGGCATCATCCGGTGTTTTGCACAACGACGGGAGACAAGCTGATGCCTTGCAGGGGGTGTCAGCCTGACGCTCGATTTTCATCTACAAAGCAAGGTGGGCACCCTACCAGCATCTCACATCAACCCACTGGGGATTTTACTATAATTTTTCACTTATTGAGGACATTGCAGTGCTCCCACGAGGGTAAAGGAACTTACACTACGCATCCCAGAAGCCATCAGGTATGGCCACGCCCACTGGGGCGGATGCGTTCTACATAAAGGTGTGCAATTCCGATGGCGCTTGCAGTTTCCTCTGAACATTCGCCGCTGATGATGGGATTCATTTCCTGAAACGCGTCTGGCGTTTATGAACTTTTGGGTGTGGGCTCTGGACCGGGGGCCTTCCAGCAAGATGAAAATAAAGAGACGAGCATATTCAGCAAACTCCTGTGGTGGCTTCATTTGAATTGGGTTTCCTGTTGTGTGTTTGATTTAAGACGGCCTGCCCGGGTCGTGAATGAAGCCCGCCGCTGTGGCGGATCGGTGCAGGCATCATCCGGTGTTTTGCACAACGACGGGAGACAAGCTGATGCCTTGCAGGGGGTGTCAGCCTGACGCTCGATTTTCATCTACAAAGCAAGGTGGGCACCCTACCAGCATCTCACATCAACCCACTGGGGATTTTACTATAATTTTTCACTTATTGAGGACATTGCAGTGCTCCCACGAGGGTAAAGGAACTTACACTACGCATCCCAGAAGCCATCAGGTATGGCCACGCCCACTAGGGCGGATGCGTTCTACATAAAGGTGTGCAATTCCGATGGCGCTTGCAGTTTCCTCTGAACATTCGCCGCTGATGAAGGGATTCATTTCCTGAAACGCGTCTGGCGTTTATGAACTTTTGGGTGTGGGCTCTGGACCGGGGGCCTTCCAGCAAGATGAAAATAAAGAGACGAGCATATTCAGCAAACTCCTGTGGTGGCTTCATTCGAATTGGGTTTCCTGTTGTGTGTTTGATTTAAGACGGCCTGCCCGGGTCGTGAATGAAGCCCGCCGCTGTGGCGGATCGGTGCAGGCATCATCCGGTGTTTTGCACAACGACGGGAGACAAGCTGATGCCTTGCAGGGGGTGTCAGCCTGACGCTCGATTTTCATCTACAAAGCAAGGTGGGCACCCTACCAGCATCTCACATCAACCCACTGGGGATTTTACTATAATTTTTCACTTATTGAGGACATTGCAGTGCTCCCACGAGGGTAAAGGAACTTACACTACGCATCCCAGAAGCCATCAGGTATGGCCACGCCCACTGGGGCGGATGCGTTCTACATAAAGGTGTGCAATTCCGATGGCGCTTGCAGTTTCCTCTGAACATTCGCCGCTGATGATGGGATTCATTTCCTGAAACGCGTCTGGCGTTTATGAACTTTTGGGTGTGGGCTCTGGACCGGGGGCCTTCCAGCAAGATGAAAATAAAGAGACGAGCATATTCAGAAAACTCCTGTGGTGGCTTCATTCGAATTGGGTTTCCTGTTGTGTGTTTGCTATATATATATATATATATATATTCACTGAAAAAACCATAGGTTATAGACCATATATAGTTAGGAATTTGCATTTACAAAACCTGGAAAATTCACTGAAAAAACCATAGGTTAGAGACCATATATAGTTAGCTGGACATTTTATTGACATAAAACCAATGAAATTCCATATATAGTTAGTTGCACTAACTATATATCGCGCACCCGCAATCCACTGCTGATGATGTCACATATTACATCATTCATGACATGGTCAGTGACATCACTGATGACATCACTGATGACATCTCAAATGACATCACTGATGACATCACTGATGACATCTCAAATGACATCACTGATGACATCATCTAGTGTCTGTGTGTTTTTGTAAAGTTTAAATATGTTTTACATATTGAAGAATGAGTGGATGTATGGAAGACTGAGTGTGTGTGTGGCTGGCTGGGAGTGTGTGACTCTGTGCATATCAATGTGTACTTGTATCAGTGATTGTATAAGAGAGTAAGTATGTGTTAGTATATGTGTGAAAAGTATGGTGTTCTGTGTTTAACTGTATTGATGAGGAAATCGAAGTGTGATTGATTCTTCACAGGACTGACTAGGTGTATGAGTGCATATGATAGTGTTGTAATAATGAGTAACTGTATGTATGAGTGATTGTATGGGTGAATGAGTGAATGTGTGTGTAGACGTAGGAATCAGTGAGTGCGTATGTAGTAACTGGTATTGGTGTGTCATGATGTCATCAGTGATGTCATTTGAGATGTCATCAGTGATGTCATTTGAGATGTCATCAGTGATGTCATCAGTGATGTCACTGAAGTATGGTGTTCTGTGTTTAACTGTATAGATGAGGAAATGGAAGTGTGATTGATTCTTTACAGGACTGACTTGGTGTGTGAGTAACTCCATGGATGAGTGGCAGTGTGTGAGTGTCTGCATAGGTGTATGAGTGCATATGATAGTGTTGTAATAATGAGTGACTGTATGTATGAGTGATTGTATGGGTGAATGAGTGAATGTGTGTGTAGACGTAGGAATCAGTGAGTGCGTATGTAGTAACTGGTATTGGTGTGTCATGATGTCATCAGTGATGTCATTTGAGATGTCAACAGTGATGTCATTTGAGATGTCATCAGTGATGTCATCAGTGATGTCACTGACCATGTCATGAATGATGTAATATGTGACATCATCAGCAGTGGATTGCGGGTGCGCGATATATAGTTAGTGCAACTAACTATATATGGAATTTCATTGGTTTTATGTCAATAAAATGTCCAGCTAACTATATATGGTCTCTAACCTATGGTTTTTTCAGTGAATTTTCAAGGTTTTGTAAATGCAAATTCCTAACTATATATGGTCTATAACCTATGGTTTTTTCAGTGAATTTCATTGGTTTTTTAAAAGCTAATATCTATAGCTGTAAAATATATTCTTTATTACGTGACGTATCACGTAGCCACGTGAGACGCCTCATGACGCGTCGCATAACCGTGACGTATCGGCTCTTCAGCGCAAACAAAACCCGTAACGTAAGCGTGCCGGAGCACGCTTACAGATATATATATTTTTTTTAACCTTAATTAGACAAAATCCACACGTGCACATATCTTGAGGCCTTGCAAAGGCACATCAAACAAACAGTCCCTACAATTTTGCCAAGTTTGCTGGAAATCTATTCCCTTACTTTTTTTTTTACTGTTTCTCTTGGTTTTCCCCTTGTTACGCTTACCGGGACGCTACCCGGTACGCGAACCGGACGCTCCAAAAACACAAGATGGAGGACTCCCGTTACGCTGCCTGGTTCGCGTACCGGGAAGCGCCTCTACCGTGAAAAATCGCGGGGGACTTTAATATCCCCCTCATCAATCCTAGGTGGTCAGGAGGGGTTTACCTTGCCCCCTTTCCTTCATTTCCCCCTTCTTTTTTCACCATATCTTGTCTCTCGAACCTACCGAGAGACAAGATGGCGGCCGCTCCGGACTGTTTACAATGTTGACAGCTACGCTGCCGGTTAGCTGCCCGGTTAGCTGCCCGGTGAGCTGCCCGGTTCACGTACCGGGACGCGCCTCTACGCTGTAAAATCGCAAAAAAAAAATGTATTTTATTTTTTGCCCCGCGGGGCACTTTAATATCCCCCTCATCAATCCTAGGGGGTCAGGAGTGGTCTACCTTGCCCCCTTTCCTTCATTTCCCCCTTCGTTTTTCACCACATCTTGTCTCTCGATCGTACCGAGAGACAAGATGGCGGCCGCTCCGGACTGTTTAGAATGTTGACAGACACCGGAGAGCCAATCAGCTTCGCTTCGCGAAGTTCCGTTACGCGTCAGGTACGCGAACCGGGGCGCTAACCGGAGCGCTGTCACAGATATATATATTTTTTTAAACGTTAATTTCTCAAAATCCACTGGAGCACATATATTGAGACATAGCAAAGGCACGTCGGGCAAACCATATCTACAATTTTGCCAAGTTTCATGTAAATCTATTCAGCCGTTCGAGCTAAAAGTGAGTCCAACCGCCCTATGGAAAAATTAATGGGAAAAACGTGTTTTGGAACCCCCCTTTTTTCTCGGCCCCCCCTTGGTGAAACCCCCCCAAATTTTCAGGGGCTGCTCAGAAACAAAATGTGCCATTTTCCTGGAAATTTCAGCCAATTCCGTCCACAAACGCCAAAGTTATTAGACATAGAATTTTCAGAAACCCCAAAGAGAAAAAATCCTAACTATATATACCCACTGGCTATCGCCAGTAGGTAATATACATATATAAACATATATAATCTGCATATCTATATAAATATAA
Source organism: Lissotriton helveticus (assembly GCF_964261635.1). Classification (NCBI taxonomy): domain Eukaryota; kingdom Metazoa; phylum Chordata; class Amphibia; order Caudata; family Salamandridae; genus Lissotriton; species Lissotriton helveticus. The sequence goes on along the minus strand of NC_136073.1, from coordinate 472,884,140 downwards.
ATGCATGCATACATATACATATATACATACATATGCATGTTATTTACATGAAAGTTTTAAAAACACTAATAAAAGCAAAGCTAAAAAGCCACCTCATTACAAACAGAATGGCTTTAACTTAAACGAGGGCGAGATCTATTGCATTTTCAATGCTTGTTTACTTTGGTTCTATCAAGAAGGCATTCAGATGTGTCACACATTTGCCATAAATTCTGAATGTTAGCACTCTAGTTGCTCATTAGATCACTGTAGTAAAGCTAGTGCTCACCAGGGAAGTCTGCTGCTAATCATGGTTTGCAGCCATTTTCCCGCATTTTTTATCCCGCAGACTTTCAGTCCGCATACCATTATCCCGCAAGGTCATTGACCTCGCATACCATTATCCCGCATTTTTTCAAAACGCATGTGCATTTATCGCGCATGCCTTTACAAAGAATTACGTTTTAAAGGCATGTATGGTAAATGCATTTGCGTTGTGAAAACCACGATGACGAGAGAGGTAAGTGGGTTTGTGTTAATTTTTTCGTGGGTTAGTGATTGTGTAGTGTAGTGTAGTGTTGTGTAGTGTAGTGTTGTGTTAGTGTAGTGTAGAGTTGTGGTGGTTGTTTAGTGTAGGGTCATGCTGGGGGTAGTGTTTTAGGGTTTAGGGTTGTGTTGTAGTGTTTGCGTAGTGTAGGGTCATGCTGGGGGTAGTGTTTTAGGGTTTAGGGTAGTGTTGTAGTGTTTGCGTAGTGTAGGGTCATGCTGGGGGTAGTGTTTTAGGGTTTAGGGTTGTGTTGTAGTGTTTGCGTAGTGTAGGGTCATGCTGGGGCTAGTGTTTTAGGGTTTAGGGTAGTGTTGTAGTGTTTGCGTAGTGTAGGGTCATGCTGGGCGTAGTATTTTAGGGTTTAGGATAGTGTTGTAGTGTTTGCGTAGTGTAGGGTCATGCTGGGGGTAGTGTTTTAGGGATTTGGGTAGTGTTGTAGTGTTTGCGTAGTGTAGGGTCATGCTGGGGTGTAGTATTTTAGGGTTTAGGGTAGTGTTGTAGTGTTTGCGTAGTGTAGGGTCATGCTGGGGGTAGTGTTTTAGGGTTTTGGGTAGTGTTGTAGTGTTTGCGTAGTGTAGGGTCATGCTGGGGTGTAGTGTTTTAGGGTTTTGGGTAGTGTTGTAGTGTTTGCGTAGTGTAGGGTCATGCTGGGGTGTAGTGTTTTAGGGTTTTGGGTAGTGTTGTAGTGTTTGCGTAGTGTAGGGTCATGCTGGGGGTAGTGTTTTAGGGTTTTGGGTAGTGTTGTAGTGTTTGCGTAGTGTAGGGTCATGCTGGGGGTAGTGTTTTAGGGTTTTGGGTAGTGTTGTAGTGTTTGCGTAGTGTAGGGTCATGCTGGGGGGTAGTGTTTTAGGGTTTTGGGTAGTGTTGTAGTGTTTGCGTAGTGTAGGGTCATGCTGGGGGTAGTGTTTTAGGGTTTTGGGTAGTGTTGTAGTGTTTGCGTAGTGTAGGGTCATGCTGGGGGTAGTGTTTTAGGGTTTAGGGTTTAGGGTAGTGTTGTAGTGTTTGCGTAGTGTAGGGTCATGCTGGGGGTAGTGTTTTAGGGTTTAGGGTAGTGTTGTAGTGTTTGCGTAGTGTAGGGTCATGCTGGGGGTAGTGTTTTAGGGTTTAGGGTAGTGTTGTAGTGTTTGCGTGGTGTAGGGTCATGCTGGGGGTAGTGTTTTAGGGTTTAGGGTAGTGTTGTAGTGTTTGCGTAGTGTAGGGTCATGCTGGGGGTAGTGTTTTAGGGTTTAGGGTAGTGTTGTAGTGTTTGCGTAGTGTAGGGTCATGCTGGGGTGTAGTGTTTTAGGGTTTTGGGTGGTGTTGTAGTGTTTGCGTAGTGTAGGGTCATGCTGGGGGTAGTGTTTTAGGGTTTAGGGTAGTGTTGTAGTGTTTGCGTAGTGTAAGGTCATGCTGGGGTGTAGTGTTTTAGGGTTTTGGGTAGTGTTGTAGTGTTTGCGTAGTGTAGGGTCATGCTGGGGGTAGTGTTTTAGGGTTTAGGGTAGTGTTGTAGTGTTTGCGTAGTGTAGGGTCATGCTGGGGGTAGTGTTTTAGGGTTTAGGGTTGTGTTGTAGTGTTTGTGTAGTGTAGGGTCATGCTGGGGGTAGTGTTTTAGGGTTTAGGGTAGTGTTGTAGTGTTTGCGTAGTGTAGGGTCATGCTGGGGTGTAGTGTTTTAGGGTTTTGGGTAGTGTTGTAGTGTTTGCGTAGTGTAGGGTCATGCTGGGGGTAGTGTTTTAGGGTTTAGGGTAGTGTTGTAGTGTTTGTGTAGTGTAGGGTCATGCTGGGGGTAGTGTTTTAGGGTTTAGGGTAGTGTTGTACTGTTTGTGTAGTGTAGGGTCATGCTGGGGGTAGTGTTTTAGGGTTTAGGGTAGTTTAGTTGTTTAGTGTATGCTAAAGGCATATTCGTTCTAAAAGTTTTCGTTATTTTAATTTGCGGCCTAATAGTACATGCGGGATTTTTTTTGCGGACTGATGGTATGCGGGATTTCGTCATATATTCGCTAATCATACTTTCTATGGCAAAATGAACCCCCTCATTTTGTTCCTTTTTAAATTAAATGTTTTAAGAGTTACCACTTTATTCCAATCAAGATGGCTTCAGGTGTGCCATACCTTTGTAATAAGTAGGACTGTTAGCACTCTAGTTGTTCTTTAGAACACTCTGGGACATTCTGTCATTGGGCTATAGTTGGGCTACATCTGGCTGATATTTGGGCTACATTTGTTTTTTTTGTCTCTGGTGGCCATCTTTGGGCTACATTGGGCTACATTGGGCTACATTTGGTCTCCAACATATATATAGCCCAATGTAGCCCAATATATATTTTTCAAAGTTAATTTTCGTAAAAACCACTGGAGCCTATATCTTGAGACATAGCAAAGGCACATCGGGCTACCAGTCCCTACAATTTTGCCAAGTTTGGTGTAAATCCATTCAGCCGTTCAGGCTAAAAGTGAGGCCAACCGCCCTATGGAAAATTGCATGGGAAAAACACGTTTTGGGACCCCCCTTTTTTCTCGGCCCCCCCTTGACGAAACACCCCCAAATTTTCAGGGGCTGCTCAGAAACGAAATGTTCCATTTTCCTGAAAATTTCAGCCAATTCTGTCCTCAAACGCCAAAGTTATTCGACATAGAATTTTCAAAAATCCCATAGGAAAAAAATCCTAACTATATATACCTACTGGCTATCGCCAGTAGGTAATATATATTTCCACCGTCAATCCTCATCGTAAGAATCAGATTCAGGAGGCACAGCGGGGCTCATAACACCGTCATTCTTTATTTTAAACATCAGGGCATGACGCGTTTCGGAGGGTTTCCTTCATCAGACGCCCTCGATGTTTGAATTGCCACTGTTCCACTGAGTCCTTTCTTAGTGTCTTTAAGTGTTCTCCATCACTGAAGTAGTGTGGGATTCCCTGAAATTGTGGCACGGAGTCATCATGTTTCCTACATTGGACCACATCCCCCAGCATGCAGTGTTTCTAGCTTGCTGACGATGGCTCCATTAAGCGGCTGTTCATCACAATCCCAGTTGGGAAGCCGATACGCCGTTAATATATATATATCTAAGATGCCGTGAAGCCTGTCTTACCTGTTCCCCTCGGGCTCCTGCTTCGTTCTTTTGGAGGAAGTTTCTGTTCATGTTTTCTGTGCTTGCCAGCAGCGCAGTACAGGAGCATCCGCCACATTTAGGATCTGGACAGTAACTGGCTTTGCTTCAGGGCATCTTTGTTCTCCAGAGATGGATAGTCTGGAACCCGCTTCATCTTCAGGGGGCCCAGAGCAGTGAGGTATTTTACCTCGTTTTGGACATTGTGCTCCCTGCCTATTGGACTCGCTGATTCTGGGGTTGTGGCGTCTTGAGGGGACTCAAGGACAGGCACGTTGGTTTTGGGGCAGTGGAGGGTTTTTTCATTGTACCCTGCTATGTGACCGCTGTGAGGATTATCTTTACACCCTCCCCAATTCACTGACCCAAGTTGCTACGAACATGAGGCAGCCTGGGAGTCGCAGTTCTGAAACTCAAAATGGACTACGACAGGTGTGCTGAATTGCCAGGGGGAGGAGCGGGCTACGTTAACAACTTATTAGAAACAGCAGGAATGAACTAACACAGATGAAGGCTTCCGGTGTTGGGCGCTGAGGAAGGCATCACGCCGAAATGCATCTGCCGCCACTGGGACTGTCTTTCAACCAATAAAGCCTGTCTTACCTGTTCCCCTCGGGCTCCTGCTTCGTTCTTTTGGAGGAAGTTTCTGTTCATATATATATGTATATATATGTACATATATACACACACACACACATATATATATATATATATATACACGCTTATATATATGCAAGTGATGAAAGACTAAGATTAAATCTACACTCTGCTATCCATACTAATATTGACTATACAGTGGCAATTGATTTCTGGAGTCAATGTGGTCTACATCCATGTGAATTACACGTAATATTGTGGTTGTACACCCTTGCAACGTGTCTTAGTGAAAATATTATGGTGTTTAGATGCATGCAAAGAAGGATACATTATAAATGGCAACAATAAATGAAAATAATGTAGATTAAAAAAGGCACTGTAAACAGGAGGAGTAAGGCTATGTATTATCACTAGGAAGGAAAAGTAATGTGCAAACCTAGTGTAATAATTGGTGGCCAAAGATCTGATCTGACTGATGAAGAGTTATTGATTCATAAGTCTTCTGTTTTGTTTTATAGAAAGGTGCGTGAAGCTGTGGGTGTGGATATCAATATGCGAGTTGGTATTCATTCTGGCAGTGTCCTCTGTGGTGTGATTGGCCTCAGGAAATGGCAGTACGATGTTTGGTCCCATGATGTCACACTGGCTAATCGTATGGAATCAGCGGGAGTACCTGGGTAAGCATTCAGTATGATGTATTGATTGATTGGACAACATATCCCTCCAATCTATGGATTTTCATTTTGGTATCGCAGATTAACTCTAGCTGCCCAGTGGTTAATGGTCCCACCTTGGCTGGGAAAGAGCTGGGATGGGCAGACAAATTCTATAAGCATGACTTCTCAAAAAAGGAAAATCTTTTTTTAAATTTCTTTATAATATTGTTCTTTTGTCGTCAGTATTTCATCGACCTATTCTTGGAACGTGTTACTGCATCTTTAACAAGGTTTGTGGCAAGTTGTACCCTTGGAAGTGGAAAAAGGATATTCCTTCAAAATTTGTACCTGCTCTTCATAAAATTCAGAGGTTGTAAATTTCTGTAAAATAACTAAAGAAGGTCTTGATTAGATTTCAAATGTTCTATTTCCGGACCCAATTCATAGCTTCCAGGCACTGAAATGAACTAGTGTCCATATTACATAGTTTCTCCTGAGCGAGTTGAAGCAAATTGTTATCAAAGTCATTAACAGAGCTACCTGATATGGCCTGAAAGATGTGCAACCTAAATATCGAACTCAGAATATCGGAGGGACAGATTATCGAAAAAAATATTGACAGGTAAGTAATTACCTAACTCCACATATATGTACATATGCGGAGCATATATCTTCAAGGTATGTAGATGTGGAGTTAGTAATAGTAAATCTACATTTCCCCTTACCTTTCAATATTCAGTACTTCAACATTCTGTCCTCGATATTCTTGTATCTCAATGTTGATGGTGCCTATATTCAGTAGTACAACCTGCCTGGAACATTTCTATGATGAGTAGAAAACTTTCCTTTTAAGGACATCCGACCTAAAACACCTTTCAAATTCATTACTGTTTTTAGGAGTAAAAAAACTCCATAAAACAATGAACATCTGTTCGATGCAACAAAGGGAGTGATCTACAGTGGGTGAAAATTGCTCTTAGGGAATATACAGGAGATAAACATTCTGTCCTTGTCAATGCCATTGTGATTCAGGATTCCAGCAGTCACAAGGGCAGTATCTCAGGACCCTGTAGGTTGTCCTGAGAAATATATTGTGACTTTTGAAAATCTCTAGATAATACCCAGATATCATACACCTCTGTGACATATTGGCATGTCTTAAAGCACTTATGCCCCTCCTCTCCGTAGTGAATGCATTACTCACTCAAAATTGGTTTCAGCTACTGTGAAAACTGGTCAGATTCTGTTGACCATAAAAATGTTCTCCTATCCACTACTTTGGAAAAACAGCCACAAGCATACAACACATGCCCACATGCAAGAGATAACCACAACCATTTACAAGTATACCATTCCTCCAATGTGGCAGACTTCCATCAATTTGCCCAGATCAGATCCCACCTCTGCCCCATTAGTGAATTCCCAAGGGCTCCGTCATATTCTACTTACATTAAACCTCTAAATAGAAATGCTATTGATTCTACTAGTACACCAAGACATCTATATAGACTCTTACCCCAAGTATACTCAAATCTAACTTAAACCATAGCCAAATGATAGTGTCAGGCACCTGAGATACTGCCTCATTTAAATATAGATGCTCACAGTGTGTCAGCTCCACTAAAACTCAATGTATTTTACAAACCACCTAAGGCAAACATTCACAAATTGAAGCCTGGGAAACCTAGATCTCAGGCTAACAGATAGTGGGGTTGTTCACCACTTCTCCTAGTTTAGACCAGAACACTCCGCCTTCATATTGATCATGCACCTTTGTTTGTCACATCACAGAAAAAACACATACAGCCTGACACCAACTCAAACTTCTCAAGTCAACAAGCAAACTGAATGCCCTGTATATGCACTCAAGATTGCTCGCCTTGAAGGGGGGAATGTAGTATGTCAAGTCTGTGGAATCCTCGCTTTATCTCATGGAAGTCACAGCTCCACTCATCAAAGGAAAATTAAAGTTCAAACACATTACTCTTACCCTTTTCAAGCTCCACTTGATAATCTTAAATAAACGTCTTGTTCAAAACCTTATGTGACATTTACGAAGTACGTTAACCTGAAACCTCACCCCGGCTGGTAAGCTTGCAGTCTGTGGAAGATTTCTACAGACAAAAGCCAAACCATCATCAGATCATAGTAGCACAACTGTAAGGAGGAGTGGACATGTATTGTATGTCCATCGAGCTAAAACATAGAATGATGTCTCTCTACATATCAAACACAGAAGGTCACATATTTTTCTAATTTAACATAATAGATCTGCAACCTTCTTTGCTTCAAACTGCTAAGGACTCTCTTCTATATAATACTCCTATGTAAAATACCCAATGCAGTATCTACTTGGTCTCCCCAATGCTCAACCTCTCTTCAATGAACGATTGGGCACATTTGTTGGTTTGTCTATCCTGCATGCTCATCCATTTGTTTGTGAAGATATGGGATTGTTCATAAATACCCCTATAGCAAAAGAAAACCGACATTAATGAGTTGCCATTTTAGGAAGAGTTATTGGTTTGTTTCTTTCTCCACAGCCGTGTACATATCACAGAAGCAACGCTTGCCTTCCTGGCTGATGCCTATCAAGTGGAGGAAGGCAATGGACATCTGAGAGACCCCTATCTCAAGGAGATGAACATAAAAACTTACCTAGTGATTGACCCCAGGGTATGTCATTGCATTCTGAAAAGAAAATGAATATTTGCTTTTGAAAATAATGTTACTCTGCTTTAGTACAAATACTGTCAGTGCCACTTTGATGGCCACAACATCTCAAGTGTCCGAATTATTGTGTTTTTTTCAATATTATTGTTTCTATATTTAGTTTCTCAAAAAATGGTTAGAAATATTTAGTTGAAGCCAAATATGTTACAAAGTGGTTCAATATAGCAGTCGATTTAGAAAGTGTACTGACTACTCAGCTGTACAAAATTTTCATCCAATAGAGTCTACGGGTATGAATCTTAGGACATATATCTGACCTTGATTAGGCTTTTAGAGGGGTGGGTAGGGGGATAATAACTACAAGCATCACATGGCAGGGATAGATTCTTAATCAGTAAGCCTACATTGCCAAACATTAAACAGTTTGACTTCATAGTTTGACATTATGTGAAGAACTGGTCTTCTTTTAGAGTTAATACCACTTAACTTTATAGTATTCGATTTAGCACACTATGAAAAAGGACAGTTTTGGCACAGTAGGTTAAAAGATGGCATTTTCAAGCATATGTACGTTGTATGTACCCTATAGGCATATACCTATATTAGGTGAATGCCAACCCAATACACTAAGAAGATTTTGGGTCCATGGGGCATATATAAGAATAATGAATTTTCTAGGATTCATTCAGTACATTTCACAATTTAAAGGATTGCATCTCAAAACCGTAAGTTATTAGCTATTTAATAGATTTAGTGAGGCACCGGGCATTTCATTTAAAAACAGCCCAGGTGGGCCCATGGATGAGAGGTAAAAATAGTGAGCATCTAGGACAGCAATAAAAGCATCACCGGGTAGCTAGAGAAAATCGGCATGAAAAACAACTAAGACCGCGCAGCCCATCAGTCACTGTTCATGGTAGGTGAAAAGGAAAAAGAGAAATCAGTGAGCAAGATCAAAACCGCTGTGGTCTTTCACTAATTCATGCCCCTACTAACATCTCAATGCAAAGAAAATACAGTCCACAAACAAGGATATGTAACCTCAGCTCAGCAAAAGAGCAAATAGTACAAGGACAGCTATAGAAGAAAATACTATATCTGATGATTAAACTACAGAACTTTTTTAACTAAACTTTAGGATCCATCATAATCCTTACTGAATTCAACAAACGCCTAAAGGAGGATCATTTTACAGGAAAATAAAACTAAAGGAACTCTGCAGAAACAAACTCTTAAGCATATAAAGCAGTTAAAAGTACATGGCTAAAGAAAGCTTCTATTATGAGTGGCCCATACATTTCAATGGGCTAGATATGTTATTACTTATCTCAATTATAAGTTTTGTTTTTTCACGCTGAGCCTTTCGATGGGGATTCCTGCTTGTTAGTCTCCAAAACTTTGTAATCACAGTTATTACCTCCTCGTCAGTCTTCCTAGCCACAGTAATGACATAATAAGCTTTAGCCTCCCATAGAAACTCCAAAAGTTAAAGTCAGCATACCAGCCTCCCATCCCTCCTTTCCACCAATAACATAAAAGGAACTGCTGCCTACTCGACCTACACTATTCAATCCCTCCTCAAAGACTTCCAAACTCTGGTGGCGTTGATGGACCAGGAGGAAGACATCTCTCCTACTTTGGCCGTGATGGAGCAGCAGATCATGCTCTTGTGGGACATTTCTTTTAACTCCTTGGGTGCTGCTGAGTCATCCATAGCAGCTAAATGCCAGATGTGGTTACAGTCATCCAAGGCTGATGCTGCCCAGAAAGATTGCTAATAAAAATCCCTTCTTCTGGGGAAAATTGTTTGGTCCTTCTTTGGAGGACACGGTGAAGAAATCGGTGAAGTATTGCAAGCTGCTGACCCCTGAAAAGGCTGGCCGTCCTAAATTCTTTAGTAACAAGAGGGTCTTTGGTCCGGGATGCCAGGGTAAATCACACCAGCCCTTTCATGGCAGGGGGCGTGGCCGGGGTACCCCTTCCCCACTGACAAATCCCGGTTCCTCAGCCATGTCTAAACCCTGACTATATGGCAGTGATGGGCAACCGGGTGGGGTGGTCACATCTCCCTCTACTTTCCCAGGTCTGGCAGCAGTCGGTAATGGACCAGTGGGTGCTTCAGGTGGTGGCAGAGGGTTTCAGGATTGTTTTCTTTAACACCCCCCCCCCCCTATGTTTTTCGAGTCACGCCTTGTCCTCTGGGTGGAGCAAAATGTCAGGCCCTCTTAGATGGAATTCACACTCTCTTGGAAAAAGGTGCCATTATTCCAGTGCCACATTTGCAGGAAGGAGAGGATGGTTTTTCTACTCTTTTTCTAGTGAAAAAATACATTCAGGCGATCTCAAACATGTTCTGGATATGAAGTGGCTGAACCATTTCCTTCCCAAAGTCCTTTTTAAAATGATGTCTCTTCAACTCATTCTTCCCTTCATCATTCAGGAGGATTTCCTGGTGTCCCTGGACTTACAAGATGCATATCTACATGTTCTGATCCATCTAACATTGCAGCGGTTTCTGTTCTTCTATGTTCTGGGTCACCAATACCAATTCAAGGTATTGGCTTTTGGTCTTTGTCCTTCTCTGAGAGTCTTTACTAAGGTAGCACCCCTGATTGGGGTTTTGCATGGTATGGGGATTATGATTTTCCCTTATTGGGATGATTTGTTGATTTCTGCCTCTTCTTTTCTTAAGACGGAGCAACATATCATAGAAGTCTGCAAGGTGTTGTGGGATCATGGATTTTTGGTGAATCTCATCGAGTCCTGTCTCACCCCGACGAAGCATCTAACTTACATTGGGGGCCAGTTCAGGACTTTAGTGGGGGAAGTGTTCCTGCAGGGTCTTGGTGATTCTGGTGGTGCTTGGGTGGCGGAGAAGCTCCTAGTTTCCCCTCTTGTTGAAGTTGACGATTCAACCATGCTGGGTGATTCCTTATCATCCCTATCCGTTGGTGGGTCACCCGCTTCCTCTCCTGGTTTTCCAGTCCATGCATCTTCAGGCTTGGTTATTGAACGGAGTATTCTGATGAGTAGGGGGTGTTCCCAGGTAGTGTCAGGTTTGATTCAGCGCCCTTCTACTTCGCGTTCTTATGCCAAGCAATGGTCTAATTTATCTGCTTGGTGTTTGAGAAAGGATTTTCTTGTTGATGATGTTGACCCAATGGCTTTGAACTGGGTTTGGCCCATTCTACACTTTGGGCTCAGTGGGATGTGCTTCGGGCTTTTAAGTGTCCTCTTTTTGATAGGTTGAAGCCTCTGGTGTCTCAATTGTTAAAATCCTTAGCTCTGAAATGGCTGAGGCCTATACCGTCTGCCCCTCCGTGTGACTTGCAGTCGGTTTTGCAGGCCTTGCAGGGATGTCCGTTTGAACCTCACGAATCAGTGGACTTGAAGTTCCTGACTTTGAAGGTGGTGTTCTTGGTGGCGATTGCCTCAGCCAGCGGATTGGTGAATTGGGATGTTTTTTAAAGTCTGGCCCTTTTTTACGGATCCTCGATTACTCACCCCACTTTTGTTCCTAAGGTGGCATCCTTCTTTCACATGTCTGCTGAGGTGGTGCTACCTGTTTTTTTTCCCTTATCCTCAGTCCTTCTTACATCTCTTGAATGTGAAGAGGGCGTTGTTGGTTTACTCAGCCCTGATAGAGTCCTTCTTTAAAGTGGATAGTCTTTGTTACATTTGTTCCAATGCAGGATGGGTTGAAGCCATCCAATTCTACCCTTAGCCGCTGGATCAAGCAGGCAATTTGTTGGCCTATGAGGCTCAGGACAGGGTGGTGGTGAACCAAGTTCAGGGAGGTTCTACGAGATCAGTGGATGTGCCTTGGGCTGCTTTTAAGGGCGTATCCATGGAGGACAGGGTGGTGCTTCTGTGTCTTTTGCTACCTCTGTGCTGCATGCCGGTATGCATTGATTTCTCTGTTTGTGTAAGTATGGACTTATGTAGATTAAACAGGCTGTTGCATATCTCTTCTTGGTGTTTACATTATTGGCATGTTTCCCAAAGCTGATGCTTGCTTTGGTATCAGCTCATTATGTCATTACTGTGGCGAGGAAGACGGATGAGGAGGTAATCCCCGGTTACTTACCTGTAATCGTCATTATTCTGAGTTCTAGCTGTGCGCTTTACAAGTATACTACTACTACTACTACTACTACTAGTCTTCCTCGCCACAGTATAGCTTCCAATCCCTTCTGCCCTGTTTTGTGTGGGGCTTCATCTTTATTGAGGCTTTGGTTACTGGATGTTATGTGGGGAGGCCATTCCTATTATGTCATTGGTGGATGACGGCATTGGCCATAGTGGGTGGCTGGGAGGCTGGTATGCTGACTTTAGCTTTTGGAGTTTCTGTGGGAGGCTAAAGCTCATTATGTCATGACTGTGGCGCGGAAGACTAGGACTCTTAGTAATGAAGATTACTGGTAAGTGACTGGGGCATTCCCACACCTTCCAAAATGACCAGATGTCCCGATAATAGTAAATCCGGGGAAGAGGGTGTATGAATGAGGATCTTAACAGGCTGCTCATAATGAGGGTCCTAGAGTGTAAATACTAAGAAGCTAAATTAGAAATGTCTGCGGGAGTGGCTTGGCACGTCAGGATGGAGGTCTCACTCTAAGAGTGCCCTGGACCACTCCATCATCAGCGCCACGATCCATCGCATCAGCTCACCAATTATTCTCTCATCTGCTGCTGTGGCCTCCGCCTCGACCTGCGCTGCCCGCACTGTGTCTGCTGTCAATCCGCCTTCCCGCAGAGTCGACTTTCCTGCCTTGGAAGCGATTGCACCTTCACCATAAAATGGCAGTGGCTGTCCCCTGAAGCTCCCCTGGTGCCTGGCGTTGCGGCCTACTCGGTGGGACTCGTGGACCTTGGTGATCTGACTGGGTCCCCTCTGCATATTCCACGCTGCTGGTGTGGCGGACTACCAGCTCCTCCGCTGTGGATCTCTGGCGCGGATTCCCCCTGCCTGACCCACCTGCAGATAACACCGGCTAAGACTCACGGCGCCGGCGGTGTGATCTTGGGGGCGCGGACGACTGAGAGGCACATCGGCCACCAGATCAGGTGGCGGAGTCCGAATGCCTGAGTTTTTTCCCATGAGTGGCCCGCTGCCTGTGCCCTGGGGCTCGTCTAGCCGCCACGGAGGGTCCTGGATGCCTCTGATGTTCATGGGCCACTGTGGCTGCCTCTGAGGCCTACCTGTAGGCCTGACCCCCCCCCCCTGTAATTGCTGTCCCGGCTGGCTTTGCTCCTAACAGCTGTCTGGGCTGCTGCTGCAGCTTCATCGACCGGACTCCGCCCCTCCCTGAAGGCAATCAAGAGATTTGGCCCCCGTGGCTGCTCCGGTTCACTAACTGGCCCTGAAGCACCCCTTGGAGCTTCTGGGCCTGCTGGTGCTTTGGGGCCTGACGGCCGGCTCGCCTGGATTGCGAGGTTCTCCCACCCTGCTGGAGCCCACGGAAAGCCCTGTCACACCTTCTGGAGCCGCTGTGCCTCCGGTGCCCTCCCATCAGTACCGGGGGAGTGCTGTTGAAGTTGCCTGTGAGACTTGGTCCAGGGCGACAGACTGCTCTCCCCGTGCCTAGTCGGCATCGCGGATCTACAACTTCACAGGGAGGTGGGTGCCTGTCCGCTCCTGTGACTGGGGGTGCGGGGGCTTTCAGTTCTATCCTTGTATCCACACCCCCGCTCCATGCTGTGACCCTCTGGGGCTTGGGGTCTGGCCTGCAGCATCACTCTTCCCCTGTGCCGGGGGCGCCTCCCTTTCCCAGCCCCCACTCCAGCTCTGTGCCCACAAGAGTTGACTGTTAGGCGGCGTGGAGTCCCGGTGGTGGGCCCCCTTAGCGGCTCTCAGCCCGATGCCCTGGCCCTGGAGCACCTGCAGGCTTGTAACAAGCAGCCACTATCGGCTGCACCCATCGAGCGGTGTGGGGTCCCCGGTGCCGGTCCTTCCTTCGTTCATGAACTGGCCACCTGAGGACCCCATCTCCAGGGCCCGGCCCGACCCCGCTGACCGGTCACCTGGTTTCGCCTGGCTCTGACCTGAAGGCCGCCTCCATCTCCTGGGCAGAACCGGCCACACTCATTCAGCTGCGGAGAAGCCCCCCATCTCCCTCTAGCCTGGCAGCGTCCACTCCGAGGTTGAGGAGGCGGTGTCCCCCCTGACTCGGTCATCGGGAGACAAGGTCTCTGGAATGATTCGACTGATCCCTCAGGACTGGGGGGCTGGTGCGGGAGTGCATTCGGTGCCCGGGCCTGAGAATTGACGGCGTGAGTATTGGATCCCTCCCGCTGGAGACCATCAGCCTGAGCCTGCCCCCAGGACGCTTGGTTCCTGAGCTCACAGCGGAGATGGGTTGAGATTGCGCCCCAAAGACCCCCGCCCCACAGACCCAAACTAAGATGGACCAATACACCACCGCTGACCAGAATCTGACGACCATCCTGCAGGCTATCAGCACCTCTCAGGCCTCAGTGGAGGGCAAGATTGGCGCGGTACGGGTAAACGTGGCCCTTATGCACCAGGACCAAGCAATGCCACAGCAAGAACCTTGGAGGCTGAATTGCGCCTCTCCACGGCTGAGGATGAGCGGAGTCAGTTGAAAACCCAAGTGGCTCACCTACAGACTCGAAACTCGGAGTTACACCGGCGGGCTGAAGATGCTGAAAACCGCTCCCGACGGAACAATTTGCGCTTCAAAGGTTTCCCTGAGGGAGTCGAGCAGGGGCGGGTGGACACCTATGTGGAGACTTGGGTGAAGTTGTGGTTACACAAGGATGCTTTCTCTATGTGGTCCATCATTGAGCGCGCCCACTGCTTCCTGGCAGCCATGCCTCCTCCCGAGGCGCCATCTCATCCCCTCATCATTAGGATCCTCAATTTCCGGGACAGGGATACGATCCTTCAGGAGGCGTGGGCCCACGGACCCTGAAAAACCAAAACTATACTATAATGGTCTTCCCAGACTACACAAGAGAAGTACAGCCCAACGTGGAACCTGCACGGACGTCAAACAAAAGCTCCACAACTTGGGACTGCGATATGGTCTTTTCTTTCTGGCCTGTCTCAGAGTTGTCTTTCAAGGTAAAAAATCTTCTTTGATACCCCGCAGGCGGCCTGGACCTGGCTCACAGAGAAGCGTCCACTACGGACCCGACCCCCTTCCCCCCCTTCTCATCGACATCCCCACGGTCACACTCATCTCCTCCCAAGCCGCAGTGGAGGCACAATCGGTCCCACAGGAGGGGGGACCGGAAGTGGCCCTCATGCTCACCAGGCGCTGGGTCCCAACTGCTGGTCTCCTTTGAGGTTCCTCTGGCTCTTGATGACCACAGCCGAGCCAATTCTCTGATAGACTTCAGCCATGACCCGACCCGTCTGGGACACTCCGCCCCGTCTTATCAGACTCCGACCTATCTAGAAGTCCAGCACTCCATGGATCCGGCGAAGATACGGAAATCTGATTAGTGGAGGCCCAGGGGACTGGATTTGGGACAGAACTCTTTGGTTACTTTTGCAGTTAAGTAGCTGATGACACTATTACATCCGTCTGCATGGAGGGGTCCATCATTGCCACAAACTGCCCTGCTAAACTTTTTAGCTTTACTCTGTTATTGTTATTGTTCATTTGTTACTTTTCAGGGCGACAGATGCTTCAATTTCGGAAGTATAGAGTGGGGGGTGTTGGGTGAGTTTGGGGTGGGGGTGGGCGTTGCCCTCCGGACTCTCTTTGTTTCTGCTCTGTTTGAATTGTTGTTTTCTGTTTTTAATGACAGCTCACCACATGCACACACCATCAACAGAGGACAAATCACCCTGTACAAGCCACATCTTTTATCCTAGTTGCAATGTGCTGCCTTGCCTGGGAGCCACGTCCCCCAGTCCTTCTTATCCCCGCACCAACTGCTCTTCAGATGCCCACTCGTGGTAGATCCCTCCACGTCGTGTCGTGGAATGTAAATGGCTTGCTAGATCATATCAAACGCGCAGCAGTCCTTAAGAGCGCCCAACGCCAAGCGCCCAATGTACTCCATCTTCAAGAGACACACCTCTTGGGAACCCACTGCTCTTTTCTTGCCCCCTATGGGTTCGACAGGGACTGGCACTCCGGTTTCACACGAGGCTCTCGGGGTGGCTATACTGACCCGGAAGGGTCTTCCCTTCACCCCAGACACGCAAGGCCGCTATGTGGCCCTGTCCGGTAGGCTTAAAGGACAAGTCCTCTAACTGCTATCAACATACATCCCTCCAGCCACGCTTCCCTCTTCTCTCCACCATTTTACTGAGGTAATCTCCCCCTGCCCCAGTGTCAGACGGTAATTGGGGCGACTTCAACGCAGTTATGCATCCATCCCTTGATACAACCGGTGACCCCTCCCCATCACGCCTAGCCTGTTCTAAATGGCTGCTGGACTGGTCAACTGCCCTTGGTCTGTGTGACACCTGGAGGATCTGGCACACCCGTGGGAAGCAGTACACTCACACTTCTGCGGCCCACCACACCCACTCCTGCATTGATTTGAACCTCCTCCCGGCCACCGACTGCCAACAGGTCTCTGATGTCTCTATTCTCCCCCGTGGAATCACAGACCACTCCACCATTTCCCTTCGCTTGGGAGGCCCCACTGATGGGGTGCGTACGGTTTGGCGGTTGAACGTGTGTTTCCTGCAAGACACAGAGATCAAAGACGCGCTTGCAGCTGGAGTCAAGCTATCCTGGCTGAAGACGGCTGATAGCCAGAAACCGGTCCTAGGATGCTTGATTCCGGTCCAGGGAAGACATGGCTTGGCAGTTCGGGCTGGACTGTTCCCATGAGGCACAGGGTCAAGGCTGATTTGCATATGGCCGTGTCTGAACTGGGGTGGTGTGGAGTGCAAAAAAACGATGAATTTAGGCCCAGATCTCTGTACTGGGGTGAATGTATGACAATGTTCTGCATTCTGTCCATCAACTGTTGTTTTGCATTTGTCACCCCGAGTGGGATGGGTATGCTCAGACGTGAGTCCCATGTTCTCCACACCACTGGAGTCAAGCTATCCTGGCTGAAGACGGCTGATAGCCAGAAACCGGTTCTAGGATGCTTGATTCCGGTCCAGGAAAGACATGGCTTGGCAGTTCGGGCTGGACTGTTCCCATGAGGCACAGGGTCAAGGCTGATTTGCATATGGCCATGTCTGAACTGGGGTGGTGTGGAGTCCAAAAAAACGATGGATTTAGGCCCAGATCTCTGTACTGGGGTGAATGTATGACATTGTTCTGCATTCTGTCCATCAACTGTTTTGCATTTGTCACCCCGAGTGGGATGGGTATTCTCAGACGTGAGTCCCATGCTCTCCACACCACTGGAGTCAAGCTATCCTGGCTGAAGACGGCTGATAGCCAGAAACCGGTCCTAGGATGCTTGATTCCGGTCCAAGAAAGACATGGCTTGGCAGTTCGGGCTGGACTGTTCCCATGAGGCACAGGGTCAAGGCTGATTTGCATATGGCCATGTCTGAACTGGGGTGGTGTGGAGTGCAAAAAACGATGGATTTAGGCCCAGATCTCTGTACTGGGGTGAATGTATGACATTGTTCTGCATTCTGTCCATCAACTGTTGTTTTGCATTTGTCACCCCGAGTGTGATGGTTATGCTCAGATGTGAGTCCCTTGCTCTCCACACCACTGGAGTCAAGCTATCCTGGCTGAAGACGGCTGATAGCCAGAAACCGGTCCTAGGATGCTTGATTCCGGTCCAGGAAAGACCTGGCTTGGCAGTTCGGGCTGGACTGTTCCCATGAGGCACAGGGTCCAGGCTGATTTGCATATGGCCATGTCTGAACTGTGGTGGTGTGGAGTGCAAAAAAACGATGGATTTAGGCCCAGATCTCTGTACTGGGGTGAATGTATGACATTGTTCTGCATTCTGTCCATCAACTGTTGTTTTGCATTTGCAGTAGATTTGAGGCACTACTTTCTTGCCAACAAGGGCTTGGTCCCTTCCCCAGGCACACTGTGGGAGGGCGGCAAGGCTACCTTGTGTGGCGTGGCCAGAGGTCTGGTTCACATGAAACAGGCAGTGCAGACTGCTCGCCTGACCCGCCTTGAGGTGCAGGTCACGTGGCTGGAGTTGACCCTTGGTGACACCGATGATGCCAACCCCGCTAGACAGCTCACGATGATCCATGACAAGATCCGTCAGATCTCCCTGGACTCTGCTAAGATGCTGTGGTGCTCCTCCGTGGCCCGTGTCTACAGGTGGGGTGACAAAAATGGTAAGCTGCTGCACAATTTGGTCTCCTACCGCAAGGCTAACAGAATTATCCCTGAAATCTGTGGCGCCACGGGAAACCATCACTGTACTCAGCGGGCTATTGCCCAAGCCTTCGCGGGTTACTATGCCTAGCTCTACTCAGCTCGATCCTCTAGGGCCTCATTGGTCGACTTGCTGGAATGAGCGGAGGCCCAGCTCCCCTGCCTTGCTCAGACCCACTCGACGGACCTCAACCTTCCCTTTACCCCTGAAGAGATACATGGAGCGATCTCCGTAGTGCACTCTGGGAAGACACCATGGCCAGAAGGCTTCTCGCAGGAATACTGTGTGACGTACCGAGACTTACTGGTCCCCCACCTGGTCGACCTCTTCCAACATGTGGTCGAGACGGGCTCCTTCCCCTCGGAGACTGACGTGGTCATTCCAAAAATCCAGCCACCTTCTCTCTCCTGGGTGGACTACCACCCGATTTCTCTCATTAACACCAAAATGAAAATGTATGCCACTGCCCTGGCTCAACGTCTTCATCCCTTGTTACATCAATTGATCCACCCGGATCAATGTGGCTTCCTGCCTGCCTGCGGAACTCAGCACTGCATGCGGCGCCTTCACCTTGCCATGGCCCATTGCCACCTACTCACTCCGTACCTGGCTCTGCTTCTCATTGATTTTGAGAAGGCCTTTGATACAGTTGACTGGAGTTACTTAGAGGACGTTCACATCACGATGGGATTCGCCCCCATTTTTGGCGCCTCATCCATGTCCTGTACTCTAACCCGAAAGCAAGAGGCCTGACCAACGGTGCCTTCTCGGAGGCGTTTTCCATCCAATGAGGCACCCTCAGGGGTGCCCTCTCTCGCTGCTCGTATTCACGCTGGGATTGGAGCCCATGATTTGCCTCATACGTAATGATTCCTAAATCTGAGGGTGGTCCTGGGACCTGCATCAGGTCGATAACAATGCCCTATATGCGGACACTGTCCTCCTTTTCGTGGCCAACCTGGAGATTTCGGGCCATGCTGTCGGGAGGTGCTTTAAGCTTTTGAGACCGTCTCGGACCTGCGGCTCAACCCGGGGAAGTCCACTCTGATCCCCCTCCATCCCTCGAGAGCCTCCTTCAACTGACAATCTAACATCCCCATACGGAGGCAATCATTTAAGGATCTGGGTGACCCTTCTTCCAGAGCTGGAATAGGCTTTCAACCTGACACCCCTCGTCACGAAATCCAAAGCCGACCTTAAGCGTTGGCAATCCCTCCCACTCAAACCCCTTGGACGAGGGGTTCTTTTTAAGATGATGATCGGCCCTGTTTTTTATATATTCTTCAAAATACCACCTTTCACCTCCTGGGTAGTTGGTTCTGAGAGTTTGATGTGGTAATTACCAGGTTCTTATGGGGAGGCCGAAGACCGCGCATGGCCTTGGCTCGCGCTGGATACCTCCCTTTGACGGTGGCATGGGTGTGACCAACTTTCACCTATACTACTTGGCCACTAGCCTCATTGTCGTCCACAGCTGGTTTGCTGGAGGCTGGTCTGACCTGGCTTATCCAACTGAGCTTAGAACTATGGAATGCCCACAAATCCAAGCCTACTTGCATGGTGCCCCCATTCAACAAACTATTCCACTCATCACTAGGGCAGTCCTAACGGCTTGACGCTCTGCTCTGCACTATACGAGATAGGACAAGAGGCCCTGTGGTACGGTATATGGCGGTGTGAGGCATCAGCCCTTCAGGGCTTTCAGCAGTGGGATCTGGTCGGGATTTTACTCCTCGGGGACATATGGTTGGGAGACCACGTCAGGGCATTTTCCGACCTGCAGCTACTCCCTTCACGCCACCCAGTTTTACAAATACCTGCAGCTATTTCACGCCCTCACTACACATATTTCACCAGGCACCTCACTCTCTGAGTTTAGTGCGCTGGAAGCCCAGGTCATGATGGGAAACCTGGGTAGAGGGGTGGGTGTTGTGGATCTACTGCTCCCTTGTGAACAATGACCCTACTACCTTAGACTCGCTGCGAACCCGCTGGGAGGGTTGGCTGGGCCCCCTAGAGGAAGCAGACTGGCGAGATGCCCTTATGGCTCCCAAAACTCTTGACTATCTCCTCTAAGCTACGCCTCATCCAACTTTATTACCTTCACACGGCATACCTCACCCCGCATGCTTACACAGTGCGGGACTACACCCCTTCACAGAGTGTACACGATGTGGCCACGTCCCAGCCGATTTTTACCACACGGTCTGGCTGTGCCCTGGTCTCGCTCCATTCTGATTGGGTGTGGAATCAGAGCTCACACAGACTCTGGGGTGGCAGGTCCTTCATTATCCCTTATGCTTTCTCCTGAGAGTATTTGATGGCCTGGACGGCTCTAGAGCCGATAAACGCTTCTTGGGCACTGCGGTGACAGTGGCCAAGCGAGATATCACAGCAGCTTGGACACAGGCCAAACCCCCTACCATACGTAAGTGGCGACGAGGAGTGGACTGGTGCGCGGCCCAGGAGGAACCCCTCTTTGAGGCCCCGGGATGTCCTGAAAAATTTGAAAGGGTTTGGGGCAAATGGCTCAATCTACTGTTTTGAGTTCTGGGCTTATTTTTCTCCCATATCGCTACATTGTTTTTGCAAAAGGTGGTTTGTTTTAGGGCCTTACATTTAGGCCGGGTCTCCTGTTATCTGCTGTTGATGGACTAGATACATTGTGCACTTTCATACTGTTTTTGTATTTTTATGTTACCTCAAATTTGAATACATTTGATTATCAAAAAAAGAAAAGAAATGTCTGCTGTAAAGCCTGATTCAGGTATGTAACTTGCACTGTCTTGTTACTCCACCTTGTGACTCGTGCATTTTGTCCACAATGAGTAAGTTCCAAATGTACCTATGTTTTTGTATGTGTGTTTAGACAAAATTATCATTAAAGAACGTTAGAAGTAGATCCTAAAATTGGTAACCTCTAAAATTGGCCCAGTCATAGGTATGTTCCCTACCGTCAGATTAACACATTGCAAATACATGCTTATTTTCCTAACAATCCAATCGTGTGAGCATTAATTATAGTTTTGTTCTTAAAAATAAAGAGCCTTTTAATTATTTTAATCTCACCACAGAGTGCTGTAAGTATTGTCTGTGAAGCATATCCCTGTTGCTACTTTTTCTGAGACCAAAGCGGGATGCGACATAGTGTAAATATGCTGATATGGATATGCTATTGGCAGAACTACAAATAGCGATGGGATGGAAGAATGTGGATGAGCATCTTTGTTTAGATGGCAAGAAGAAATGAGTCAATTGTAAGGTCGATGATAATGGCCTTGGATATCTTGATAAAAAATGGGTCTGTGTTTCAAAGGTGCACTGAATGGGATGCATACCTGCTCAAATTAGAAAGCAAGGATGACAGCAGACCACCATAGCAATCTCTACCTAAACCATACGGTAAAGCTGGGTCCTTGGTAGAAATGTATGCTCTGTCCAGATAACATACCTCAGGACAACATGTAGTTGAACCATGAGTTAGAATTTAAACAAATTGTACTGCATAATTGAAAGTATTATTGCTCTTCTATGACAGACGTAGATGTATTTTGAGTCGTATATTGCAAAATTTCATTAACGAAAAGTATGTGAATAGATCACATGTTTCTGAGCTCTATCCAGTGCTTATATTCTAAAATGTAAATTAAAATACTAATAAAGAAAAGTTGTGTCAGTAAAATGCGGATGTGTTGTAATGGTATAACTATGCAAGCAAACAAAAACATGAGAACATGAACTGCCGCATGAAAAAAGGTGCGCTTTTCACCAGCCCAAAAAGATGGTTGCTGTCTCTTGCAATAATTATTATGCTTGTAAATTTTTTACACAGATACATTTTGCAAATACCATTAACAATACAAATCTTCAAAAATCAGTCTTAATATACTCCTGCAACAGGGTAGCTCCACGAGAAAACTAATTGATGAAAGTTGATAAAAGTTGTACTTGCGGTGTGCAGGTTATAATCCTCCCATTGGGTTATATACCTATGAAAGCGCCATAGCTAGATTACTGTAATGGCCTCTTCTTATCTGCTAATGAAGAGGTACTCAGCAGACTGCAAGTGGCCCAAAACACCGCGGCGAGATTGATCTTAAATGTCCCGCCTAGAACACCCTCTCGCCCCCTCCTGGAAAGACTCCATTGGCTGCCCATTCGTCAATGGGTTAAGTTCAAGATCTGCTGTGTTGTACATAAAAGTTTGTTTGGCTCAGGCCCTCAATATTTGGCTGAAAAATGTAACATCTACAATCCTGGACGTTTCCTTCGTTCCAGCGGCCAACTATTGCTACAGATTCCTCCGGTTAGGAAAGTAAGGCAGGGCGGTCGAGCTCTATCTTATATGGGCCCTACCCTTTAGAACAAACTTCCCATTGGCCTGAGACAAACTACCAATTATCTCAAATTTAGGAGAACATTCAAGACATATCTGTTTTGGACAGCATAATCTCACATGCCTTCCTAAAGCTCTGTTTTGATACACATTTGGTGAACCAATCGCGGAGATACCCCTACGGGGGTCGAGTCCTGCGCTATAGAAGCACTTAAATAAATAAATAAATAAATACACTGTAATATCTTTAAAATGTAGTGCATTTCTGCGTTGTGATTAATAAAGCCCTCTCTATCCCTGAGCCCTCTGTTTCTGCAATCATAAACCCAGGTGTACCACCAAACTGAGAAAAGGACCAGAACAAAATTCTTGGAATATGTCATTACAAGCCAAGGAAGACTTTGGTCACTGATGTAAATCTCAGCACCATGTTTGCCGCCACTAACCCCCCCAAACACACACACAGCGATTGCATATAGCATTGAAAGTCTATACCTATAGCAGAAAATGTGTTAGACAAACCTACGAACATAACCTATATTAGGATAATATATAAAGTCTTTGACTTTGAGGACTTTGTTTTCACACCCATATTTGTCCGAAGATAAAGCACACACATTACGTGGTAAGAAAGGGTATTTTCTTCCCATTTGAGAAGAGCCCTTGTGCTTTGTAAGGTAGTTAAATTCTAATCATTTCTCTCATGTAAGCAAATGGTCTTGCTTTTGTAGGATATAGATTAAGGAAGTCAATAATTCAATGTGCACAACTCCTATCTGTACACAACTCACTTCACAAAGCCTTTTACCTTGTGCAGCAGAAGTTGGGTGGAGGGCCTGGTTGTCATCCAAGGCCTACATCTGTATCCTTTGGATTTGGTGCAGTAGCTTCTAGGCACAGAACTCTGGCCGCAGCCAGGCTATGCAATAAGTCCTGCTCACACTAACTTAAACTGCATTTATTATTTGGCCTAAATAGTGACCTTTGGGTCCAGCCCTAGTGACCATCCAATCTCTGAGTACAGGATAAAAGCCAAGCCCTGATTCGATCAAAATGTCCTGTGGCCTGCCTTCTGCCACCTGTTGAGGTCTCAGGGCAAAAGGTCCTGGCATGCAGCAAAGCAAGAGATGAAAAATCACGTGTTAACTTTCTAGTAGCTTTGGTGCCATTTAATTTTATTAAACTGCATGAAATGCACCACACAACTCGTTAAGCCCTGTTCTGTCATCTAAATTTCATGTTGATCCATGAAGTAACAGAAGATCGATTCAGTCCATGCTAGCCTACCCAATATTTCCCACCATAACATATCTGCACAAGACCAATATACCAAGAACAGGCTAAACTTGTTATGTTATTTGTATTTGTAAAGTGCACGATCACACTCAAGGATATTCTGGAGTGACGGCATCATGCTTGGGGTAAACAGAATTTTGTGCAGATTCATCAACTTTTAATTAATTTATAAAAAAATCAAAAAAGCATGTTACACACCCAGAAGTTTGACTCTTAGAAGATCATCTGACGCTTTTTTAATGCAAATATCTAAAAAAAAATTACTGACTGGATTTACACCAAATCACGAACGGTCTACTTTGAGTGCAGTTTTATTTTCATGGCAGTGTAGATGTAATTCAGTTCAGCCGTTCTTTGCTGTAGCAAGGAGCAAATGTGGGATGCAAAATGAAAGAACTATCCTCAAGATTGCATGAAAAGTAAACCTTACAGTACTGATGTCAGCGTAGATGTCCTTCAAGAGGTCATAAAGAGAAATACAGATACTGTCGTTACATTCACAAATAGCTAGCCTCGCAGATGTTAAATACAGATGCAAAGCAGCAATTTTAGTCAGCAACTGGAGGTTTTCACAGAGAACCTCTAGAGAGAATATTTGCTATAGATATAAGTAATTGTTATCCTCATTACCACTGGATAAATATCTAAGCCTGATGTGCTACAAAACTAACAATATCCTCACAGATTTGAATTTGAATTTGAATTTAAAAGGCTTGTATAGCGCAACGTACACCATTACGGTTTCTTGGCGCTTTAGCGGCATGCAATAAAACAGGGATGGGAACAATTAGAGTGGGAAGGCCTGAGTAAACAGAAAAGTTTTCAGTCCCTTACGAAAAAGGGAATATTGTTTTAAATTTCGGAGGTGATCCGGCAGGGAGTTCCAGAATACCGGAGCCAGATAGGAGAAGTTGGAACCTCCCCATTTTTTCCTGGTAAAACGGGGGACTTGCAGTAGTGCCTGATCCGACGAACGAAGGTGTCTGACAGGAACGTAGTTGGTTAGAAGAGAGGAAATGAAGGCCGGGGCCATTCCTAGTCGTGCCTGAAAGACCATGCACCCCATCTTAAAAAGCGAACGCTGCCGGACTGGCAGCCAGTGCAGTTTTTTCAACAGAGGTGTAGCATGATGGAACCGGGGAAGGCCATACACCAGCCGAGCTGCTTGGTTCTGCACAAGCTGGAGTTTACGGAGGCTGTATGCCGGAATGCCGTTGTAGAGGGCATTGGCATAGTCTAGCCGGGAGATGACCAAGGCAGACATAATGAGTTTAAGTGCCAGAGGGGAAAAGAAACGGGAAACAGTGCGGATAGTTCGAAGCATAAGAAAACAAGAAGAGACAACAGCACCAACCTGTGAGTGAAGAGTGAGCTGGTGGTTAATTTTTATGCCCAATGTTTTTACCGTAGAAGAAAGAAGGGGGGAGGTACCGAGAGTGAGGGGCCAAAAAGAAGAGTTCCAGGGACTGGGGGAGCCACCAGTAAGCACCAGCTCGGTTTTATCCGGATTGAGCTTCAGATGATTGTGGCTCATCAGATAATCAAGAGAATGGTATCAAGAGGTGAGAGGATATACAATGGGTGGCCCTTCAATAATGTCATTGCAGATGTTGTTTGGGAGGTCTTCTGTGATCTAATATGTGAGGTTATAAATAGTGCTTAGGGGCTTTTGATCGCATTACAGCTATATCTGCAAACTCCAGGTTTTGATTGCTGATAACTTTCACCTCATTTGATTAACCCCTAAGAAATTTTGGAAAAGAAAGTTCATTAATGTAAACTTGGTCCTGGAATGTATATCGAAAAAGTGTCCTGGAATGTGGCAAATTTACAGGCTGGAATGGGTGCTAGAATTTGTATTTAAGATAGTTCATTATCCAGCCTAGTCTTCTGGGTTGACTTCGTTCCAACCTTTCCAAATCAATAGTAATAATCAATATGTTTGTAAACCAAACTCGGTTGAGAAAATGCTATTTATAAACACATCGGCCATTTTTCAGCTCGCAAACTGCATTGTGCAAAAACCCATTCCATGGCAATGTATGGGCTGCAACAAGGCACTACGACATCTTGAGTGCTCAGGGAGTAGAATATGCAATTGTCACATGCAAAGTGACATTTTCGGTGATGAGAACAATGTACTTCCAACACAAGCAATTGGTCAGGCAAAAGTGTTTCCCACCAAAGTTCATGATCTAGCAAAAGGCACAAGGGTATAAAATTGGTCAGCAATCTCTTATAACAAGATCCCCAAACATGCTTAATAAGAGATATATGTTCAAATGACAATACCAGAGTGCACTGTCATAATATAGAAAAAGACAAACATATTTACAGGTCCATAGCTCCTAAAGCCTTGGACACGGGGATGGCCCTTGATAAGGTGTCACTGTTTGAGAAATGCTAGCCAAATTAACATTGGTCAATACCTTCACAAAAATGGTTTTGACCTTCCTTAGCATTCCATGAGCCTTGGTGAGAGTAATCAGTATCCTATCAGAGCACATTCAAGTTAGACCAGTGTTGCTAATTCTCAGCATTGCGTGCTTATTTGTGCATTGAAGCCTTACCAACCTCAAAAGGGAATTGTTTAAAAAGATGAGGCAAGGAGTACTTTTAATATATTTCTCACACATCATCTTATACATATGGATGCTATGTGTAGGGTCTGTAAAATTTTCAATTTTCAATACGATTATATATTTTCTTTCTCCACCTTAACTATCAATATAGCCAGAAGGCCACACCCTTCTCCCCTTTTGAAAGGGACATCAACAAAACAATCTTTTGTAATCGATACCTACCTACTGAACTTGGTCTTCTCATATCCAGTATCATGAAGATAGCACCATCTTTCTGGAGACCTAGATTTTATTTTTCTGGAATATTCTTTGCTCACCTGTTCTTCTTCTGCTGGTCCCTTTAAATTGCTTTGTACGATACGTCCACGGTCTTGACGAACCATATCAAGAGCCCAAATAAATGAATCCCAAGTTTCACCTTTTCCTGTAAACAATTTGCCAACACTGGATAAAATGGTGTGATTTACTCAAGATCAATCTGAGTGGTAGTTAAGTGCTTGGATAAGTGTAGAAAAAAAACTTTCGGGCCTAGTCAAAGCGATAAATTCAAAAGTGTATATTTACTCGTGAGTACAATTATAACTACCCAAACAGGACCCACTGCACACTTCTACTGTAAGTAAGAGCAAAATCAGATGTCACATTGGACATTAAAGTTCGTATTAATCAGAGGACATAAAAGTTCGTATTCAGCGTTCAAAAAAGGGACACCAATGTTCCGGCTCCTCTTTTATTCTTCAATAAGTGCCAGCCGACACGTGTTTCGTCGCCGGGAAACACCTTTTCCCGTGACTCATCAGGGCTGGGGAGGATACAAGATTACAGGATGGAGTACATGATGTTCAGAAGACAACAATGATGCGTACTCATTTGTGTTAATCATCTGTGAGGTCGTGCTGTGTGGGTGAGAGATTATGATCATGCAAGTGGCAAAAGTGGTGGTTGCATGTTATACCCACCTACAAGTCACTGTGAACGGATCCGAATACTCGTGTATATGGAAGGTAAATGGACTGTGAATCTATGAGTGTTGAGTGAAAAACCAAAAGGTGGCTACTGGTGCATTCGCCAATGGACATGTGAACAACGGTGAGTGCAAGGTGCAGTGCACAGGCAAAGTTTTATGGGATCAGTGCAATCTAAGTAGAACATACCGACCGGGGGTCAGGGACCCATCTATAATTTCAAAAGGTTAATGGAACGCATCATACCTGTAGATGGTCTGTGTAGGACCAAAGGTCTGTAATGTCACAAAACGAAAAGGAGACAGAGCACCATAAGATTGTATACGTGTGTACTATGACTTATTAAATAACAAATGCACACGCAGTAGTAATACAGGTTATGTACTGGTGAGTTTTGCACCTTTTGGTTTTTCACTCAACACTCATAGATTCACAGTCCATTTACCTTCCATATACACGAGTATTCGGATCCGTTCACAGTGACTTGTAGGTGGGTATAACATGCAACCACCACTTTTGCCACTTGCATGATCATAATCTCTCACCCACACAGCACGACCTCACAGATGATTAACACAAATGAGTACGCATCATTGTTGTCTTCTGAACATCATGTACTCCATCCTGTAATCTTGTATCCTCCCCAGCCCTGATGAGTCACGGGAAAAGGTGTTTCCCGGCGACGAAACACGTGTCGGCTGGCACTTATTGAAGAATAAAAGAGGAGCCGGAACATTGGTGTCCCTTTTTTGAACGCTGAATACGAACTTTTATGTCCTCTGATTAATACGAACTTTAATGTCCAATGTGACATCTGATTTTGCTCTTACTTACAGTAGAAGTGTGCAGTGGGTCCTGTTTGGATTGTTTACGTTGTGCTCTGACACGACTTTGAGAGGTTTAGGGTCTTACCTCTAACCCATTTGCACCTTTGCTTCAACATAGCCACTGCGGTTCACCAATGAGCTGTGCGCCC
Organism: Lissotriton helveticus; assembly: GCF_964261635.1. Lineage (NCBI taxonomy): Eukaryota > Metazoa > Chordata > Amphibia > Caudata > Salamandridae > Lissotriton > Lissotriton helveticus. Next base: position 472,856,142 of record NC_136073.1, on the reverse strand, counting down.
AGTATTTCCCTCAGCATTTAAAATACCCTGTTCTTATTTTTCATACAATTATAACTACACCTATGTGTAACTCTACACTTTTTTGCTATTCACCATTTTCGAGTGTGAGTATATAGCTAGTTGTAGACTTGCATATCTCCACACCCTCAAATCTGGGGAGTTGAGCCTCCTACAACAGGTTTTAAAAGTGTAAAGTAGCTACTTATAACTTTGCACATGTGGGTGGAGATCTCGGTCACCAGTGCTGAGCTCTCCTTATGGGAAATTGTAGGAAAATATATTATAGTTTATCATTATTTAAAATATATATTAACATATTTTAATGTAAAATATAAATGTAGATTCATTGTTTTTACAAATTTTAACCTAGAACTATTCAAAATAAAATGTTACAGCACAATAACTCAACAAATTATTGTGCTAAACTAGGAAGTTCATGAAACCCACATCTTCAGTTTTCCTATCAACTTAGCCAGCATCCCTTACCTCCTTTGCCTCACTTCACTGTAATGATCTCTTCCATGCCTGTATGTGCTTATTGTCCTGAATACTCATCAGCTCATTACCACCAATGAAATAAGTATGTTAATACTCACTAATTCTAGGAGCCTGATTTAGAGTATGGGAGACAGGTACTGTGTCACAAAAATTACAGATATCCGTTTTGCCTTACTACAAGTGCATAAGGATAACATGCACTTATATTAGGGCGGACTGGATAGTCATCCCATTTGTGATGTAGTACCGGTCTGCCAAACTCTAAATCAGGCCCTAGGTTCTCTAAAGATTTTTGTTTTTATTCACACATAATCAGTGAGTAAGTGAGGATTGGTGATCCCTGCTCCATGTGAAATACTGTATAACATGAAAAAAAAATCATTCTGTACTAAAGTATGTTTTTACCTATTTTCACGTGTTTATATACATTAATGAGATTGGATACATTCTGATCAGGTGTGTCATATAAATATAGCAGCTGTCTAAAAATTCCATGTTGTTTGCATCACTAACCAGAGTGGCCTTTCCACTAGCTCTTAGCTTTCAGATAACTTAAAGAACAGTTAATACCAATGTCCAACCACATCCCAAAATGTTTTCTTTACAAGAAATGTTATTGTGTTTTCTATTCTAGACAAAGGAGAGACACCCAAGAAATAATCACTTGCCAAAAGCAAGAGTCAATGGAGGTCTGAAGATGCGTGCCTCAGTCCGAATGACGAGGTACTTGGAGTCTTGGGGTGCTGCCAGGCCGTTTTCCCAACTGAATCAACGAGAAAGTATAAGCAATGAGTCTGCTGCTCCGAATGGCACGACCAGAAAGGTGAGCACATTTTCAGCAGTCATTTCTTTTTGCACCAGTTCGAATGTCCTCAGCACATACACATGCTTCACATAGCTCTGGTTTTGTGATTCTTGGTTCTCCCATTGTAGGGGTCACCTGCACTACCACCATTTCACCCCCCAACTCTATTGCTCTCCGACTAACTCCTCTTAACTTCAGTGTCAACATTCTATTGGTGACTCATGGGAGCTCAGCAATGACTGATGCCAGATTCTCCTGCACAACAACTCTCTCACATAATAAATAGACAGTAAGTAACAGAGAAAATCCTGAGGGATTGTGAGAAATTGGGTTGTTGGTTGACTGGGGAATGAGCCCTAGTCAAACACCACGCACAATTCTTGTCAGGGTGAGCCTGGCACAAGCCAACCCCTTTGCTCAACTTTCTGGTACCTTAGCATAGTGCAGTCACACTTAACTACGAGGCAATAGGTGAAGTGATTCATCACGTTCCTAAACCATGGAAAACTTATGAGTGCTGCTAAAAGCAGAATAAGAACGTTTGCATGATTTGTATAATTTGTCCTGAGGAAGCCGATGTGAACAATTTTGATTTCCATCTAAACGGAGTCGACATAATCGTTTTTGAGTTAATTTTATATTTGTTTTATTGTAATGAAAAGTCTTTTCACAATGAATTTTAGAAAACAAAGATTTTAGTATTAGAAAATGATGGACCGTGGAAAGTGCTTTTTATTCTGTGATTGTTTTCATGTATGTATATGATTATATGTTATGAAGATAAATGTGAAAACATTTTTTTAAAGAAATATTTATAGTGAGAGATTATTTATATTTGCATGTGGCAAGGCTTATAGTACATATCCTTTAGGCCTCTGGAAGCAAAATCTGGATCCTGCACTATGAAGGTGCCCAAAAGGGAATTTCTTTTGTTCTAGGTATAAACCATCCTGTCCCTTTTACAACCAAGTCCTGGGCACGCATAAAAACCATACAGTGATAACGTATCAACACAGTTGAAGTGGATTCAGAGGCAAGGATCAATAATCCTGGTGGGTAGAAAGTTTCTTTGTCTTTATTCCATATGTCATTTGAGCAAAAAAGAAACCAGCCAACACATGTTTTGTCACAATTGTAAATTAATTCTGCGACTTCCTCAAGGCTGGGAAGAATACAACATGTATTGTCAAGAGCAAATGGTGTGGTCAATGTATATCAAAGAAGGAAAATTCATGTAAAGTATTCTCAGATTATTCATGAAAAGAAGCAAACCCAGATATATCTGTTTACAGTGTATAAAGCGGGTGACCGAATGTTATGATCTGATATGCGTACACAAGATAACACGATTCTCACATTATTGCTCTAATCACCTGAAAAATATTGCATTTCATTTTCACAATTTAAACCATGTTCAACCGAATGGAGACGCATGATCCAAGTGGCTTCTGTACGTCTAAGTCTGAGCTCCCTGTTGCCACCCCGCACATTTGGTTGAATTACATCGATGCCAGAAAAGGAAAAGCGTTTCTGTATTCCTTGTGATGGACAGACCAATGTATGTAGTGTCACTGGTTATCCAGTATTTGGGTGTCTTTCATAGATTCACATGCCTGAATCATTCCCCGTCGTCGAGACGGGAGCCTCCGGTATATAAAAAAGTAATGTCCTAGAGACATACATAGAAAAGAATAGGCCCAAAGGTCTCACCTTAGTAGCCTATCCACGTCCTTTTGCAGGAAGGACCAAACAGAGCAGGCCCCAAGGGTCCCACCTTGGTGGCCTATCTGGGTCCTTTTGTAAAAAGGACCAAATAAAGAAAAACAGCCAATCAGCTACTACCTCCTTCTAGAACCTTCCTGCCAGGAGCCCAAGTCTCTCAGATTTTCTACCGCACGTTGTGCTAGGGAGTCTCCACCTGAGTTCTCCTCAGGAATTTCTCTTTTCTTCTCAAAACGAATTTAATTATCTTCTACAGTTATGTCTGATAGTCAGAAGAAGGGTCTTTTCCGAGCTTGTTCCTCCTGCAGCAAGAAAAGACTTCATGTAGAGGATAAACATGAAACATGTTTATACTGCCTCTACCCTCACCATCAGGCAAAGGACTGCAAAATATGTCGGACCTTCTCCAACAAGACCCTCAAGGACCGAGAAGGTCGACTTCTACTTTGGCTCAACAGGCTCAAGACCAAGACTGATGACTTGGTGTCCGAAGGTGAGAGTGTGTCTGGAGCGTCGCATTTTTCCTTGAAGAGGCCAATGGTTTCTTCCCCTAGCCCCACAGACACCCCTCCTATGAAGACTTCTAAAAAGTCCTCAGAGGGCAAGACATCTGTGTCTGTCAAGGACCTTCCTGTCCCCAGGAAGCAGCCGCTGGTCCCGACGACGACGACAGCGTCTATGGTGCATTCAGCGCAGAAAACTATCTCGACGTCGACGACGACAGTGTTGACGACGACAGCATCGTCGGCTTCCTCCTCGACGACGAGGACGACGCCTTCATCGTCGGCAAGTCGACCTACGCCGTCGACCATCCCGGTCACTCCATCGACGACGAAGATTTCGTCGTCGACGACCAGACCATCGTCGAAGACACCGACGACGACACCGTCGACGAAAACAACGCCGTCGACGAAGTCTACCTCGTCGACGAGGATCATCCCGTCGACGGTGGGAAAGCCGTCAACGACGAACACACCGTCGACGGTGGGGACCTTGCCGTCGACGAAAATGACGTCGATGAAGACACCGTCGTCGCAACCACCGTCGACGGCGAGTAAATTACCGTTGTCGAAAATACCTACCACGACACCGTCGACTCCAGCGTCGACGTCTACGGGACCATTGAAGGAGTCTGCACTCTTATCCCACGCCATGGATGCCTTTCCACCGCAAGTGAGCCATGTCACGGTCAAAATTACTAAACGGCCTATTACGCCACTTCAGACATCGCCCGGTAGGTTACAACAACTACCTCCGGCCTGTCTACTGCAAGGTCAGGAGTCGGACGAGGACTCTTTTACGCAGGCTACTAGTCCATCAGACCTGGTACTGAAGTGCCAAACCACAGACGAGGAGCCGGAAGAGGAGGAAGACTTTGTACAACAACCGGTCCAACCTCCACCCCAGACACAGGTTACTCCTATGGTGTGTCTCCCCGCATCCATCGTCTCGGACCTACAATTCCTCATAAAGGATAATAAGGAAAGGTTCCCGGAGAAACCATCTGCGGCCGCGCTTCCAGCTGCACAGGCGCCAGCTCCTTCATCTCGTCATAGGCCAACTCCCCTGGTCATTGAAAGGACACAGGTGCCAATTCAGGACGCTCCCTCATCTGACGAAGAGGAGAGGGAACAGGAGGAAGGGGAAGTCGATGACGACCAGTCTGACCCGGATGCAGACCAGGACTATGTGGCACATTTTCCAGCCTCTCCGGATCCACAGACCTCGGAGTCTCCACCCGCAGACATCGGTGGATTCCACAACATCATTGAGCGGGCTGCCAAGAGGTTCCATATGTCCATGGAAACTCAGGAAACTGAATGCTTCCTTTACGACTACAAGGAACCCACTAAGAAGTCCACAAGGTCAATCCCAATCATTGACTTTATATGGAAGCAGGGCAAACAAATCATGCAAACTCCTGCTTCTATACAGGTGGTGGTGCCCAGGCTTGATAAGAAATACAAGGCCACCTCTTCGGCACCAGTATGCCTGACAGGTCACCCCAAAGCAGATTCCGTGGTGACTCAAGCGGCGCAGAAGAACTCAAGAAATCCAGCCTCGCCTCTGTCGACGCCACCTGACAAGGAGGGCAGGAAACTGGATGCCGTTGGCAAACGCTTCACTACCACGTCGGCCATGACGGTGAAAGTAGCTAATTCAATTGCACTACTGGGCCGTTACAATCGCCAACTCTGGGCGGACATTGCGCCCTATCTTTCGAATCTGCCGGAGGATCTCAGAGAGGAAGCACATTCACTTCTCTTAGAAGACCAGACCTCTGCTTCAGAGCTCATCGACTGTGCCATTGATGCCGCCATGACTGGTTTCCGGCAACTGGCAGGGGCTGCAGTCCTGAGGCGACCGGGTTGGCTCAAGGCCACCACTTTCCGCCAGGAGGTGCAAACCAGGATTTTAGATATGCCTTACGATGGCTAGCACCTATTTGGTGAACAGATCGTCGGGGCCCTCACCACCATTAAAAAGGACACGGACACAGCCAAGGCTCTGGGTACTCTACAATTCCGGACCCAGTCCTTTCGTGGCAACAGGGGAAGAGGCCAACCTGCGTACAAAGGTTCCTATCAAAATCGGTCTTCCTACTCACATTCACAGTCCAAGCCGCAATTTCAACAGCGGCAACCACAACAGGGACAACAGTCTTCCTACGGCAAATCCAATTACTGAGGAAAGGGCCAAAAACGACCTGCTGGCAACAGACAATGACTTGTCTCCCCAGCTAGCCCCTCCACCACTACATTCTTTACGACTTGGAGGAAAGCTGACATACTTCCTAAAAAATTGGAAAACTATAACAACGGATCGGTGGGTACTACAACTCATTCGATTTGGACATTCCCTAGAATTCACTTCTATTCCCCCAACGACACCACCTTGCCAACGTTCACACAGGCACCTACGATTACTTCTTCAGGAAATAGCTTCCATGCTACAGAAGGGAGCCATAGAGAGAGTTCCACGGGCCCGCAAGGGACAAGGTTTCTACTCTCACTTCTTCCTAATCCACCAAAAAGGAAAGAAGTGGCGGCCAATCCTGGACCTCAGGGCACTCAACGTGTTCCCTCAAGAAACAATCGTTCCGTATGGTGACTCTGCAAGAAATTCTTGGTCTTCTGGACAAAGGGGACTACATGACGTCCTTAGACCTTCAGGACGCCTACTACCATATACCTATTCTCAAAGGGCACAGGAAGTTCCTCAGGTTTGCGGTGGCAGGACAACATTACCAATTTCGTGTCCTTCCATTTGGCCTCAAATCGGCCCCGAGGATATTCACCAAATGCCTATCACCCGTGGCAGCATTCCTTTGTCAGCAAGGCCACCAGGTGTTTCCATACCTGGACGACTGGTTGGTAAAGGCACCAACAAAGGCCGCCGCAACCTCATCCTCCAGCGCCTGTCTGGATATTTTCCACCGCCTGGGACTGACCCTCAACACCGCAAAGTCGACTCTGGAACCCACCAAGGTCATCACGTTCCTTGGAGCAACTCTGGACACGGAGCGTGTCAAAGCTTTCCCCTCTCAGGAGAGAAAGGTCAAACTCATCTCCTTGGCCAAGGCAGTGGCTTCGCGGAAGACTCTTACGGTTCGCACGTTCAAGTCCCTCCTCTGCATGATGTCTTCATGCATACTGCTCATTCCCCACTGCCGCCTGAAAATGCGTCCACTTCAGGAGGCACTGACAAAGCAATGGACACAAGCCACAGGTTCTTTCGAGGACCGCATACGAGTCACTCGACCTATTATCAACCACTTGCAATGGTGGACATCACTCAACCATCTGTCAAAGGGTCTGCCGTTCCTGCTCCCAGCAGAACCACACGTAATAACTACGGATGCGTCCCTGGAAGGTTGGGGAGCAGTCCTCCAGGAGCTCCAGATAAACGGCAAATGGACTACACAGGAAACCAAACTCCATATCAATCTGTTGGAGTTAAGAACGGTCTTCCTGGCTCTACAGGCGTTTCTACCACGCATTCGTCACTCCCCAGTGCTCGTCAGGACGGACAACACCACGACGATGCACTACCTGAACAAACAGGGGGGGACGGGTTCGATCTCGTTATCTCGAGAATCGCAAAGAATCTGTAACTGGCTTCTGGAACATGGAATATCGTTGAAAGCGGAGTACGTCCCGGGCAAGGACAACGTCTTGGCGGACGCACTGAGCAGGGAGAGATCTCCTTCCCACGAATGGGAACTGGACATGGAGGTGCTGGATTGTATCTTCGAGGAGTGGGGCACCCCGAACATAGACCTCTTTGCCACCAGAGAGAACGCCAAATGCCCAAGCTTCGCAAGCAGGCATCATCACTCAGGAACCCTCGGGAATGCATGTTCCATCGCATGGCGCAACGTATTTGCGTACGCCTTTCCGCCATTCCCACTGATACCCAGGGTTCTCAGGAAGATGAAATCGGAACCCTGCACTCTGATCCTGATTGCTCCGTCCTGGCCGAGGCAGCACTGGTTCACGGAGCTTCATCGCCTCTCTGCCCGGCCCCCTCTTTGCCTGCAGCAGTTTCCGGCCCTGATCACGATGTCCCAAGGGCAGGTTCTCCACCCGAACCTGAGCTCTCTGAAGTTGTCAGCCTGGCTCCTGAATACCGCGAATTCAGCCACCTGAACATCCCGCAGGAGTGTAGAGATGTCCTTGCGAAAGCTAGAGCTGTCAGCACTAACAAAACCTACTCACTTAAATGGAAGCGATTCTGTTCCTGGTGTGTGGATCATGGCTTACACCCCTTCCATGTCACTCCACAGCAGCTGCTGCCATACTTGTTGCATCTTGCGCAATCAGGCCTTGCACATGCATCCGTCAAAGTGCATCTAGCAGCAATTTCAAGGTTCACAAGGACGGCTAAGGGCCCATCTTTGTGGGCGGACAGACTCATCAAGCAATTCCTAAAAGGCCTATTCAGGTCCTTTCCACGACCACGACCAATCCCTCCATCGTGGCACCTCAATGTGGTTCTTCATCAACTAATGAAGCACCCCTTCGAACCCATCCATAAGGCAGAGATCAAGTTCCTCTCTTGGAAAACGACCCTCCTCCTGGCGCTAACCTCCGCCAGAAGGGTCAGTGAATTGCAGGCTCTATCCATCCAAGATCCTTTTCTACAATTCAGGGAGGACAGAGTCATTCTGCGGACTAACCCTCGCTTCATTCCAAAAGTCCCCTCGGACTTCCACCTTAACGAACCAGTGGTGCTTAGATCGTTCTTTCCGAATCCTACCACGGCAGCTGAAAGAACTCTACATTCTCTAGATCTGAAGAGATGTCTTAAGTTCTACATAGATAAGACACAACACTTCCGGAAGTCATCCCAACTCTTTATTGCCTTTAGTAGACCACGGCTGGGCATGCCCCTGACAAAGCAGAGTATCTCAAGATGGATCTCTTCTGCGATCACCTTTTGTCACGACAAGGCCGGACGGCCTTTAGACTCACGAGTCAAAGTTCATTCGACAAGAGCCATGTCCACGTCTGCGGCGCTGTTCGCTGGAGTGCCGATCTTGGACATCTGCAGAGCGGCGACATGGAAGTCCCCGCATACCTTCACCAGGCACTACTGCCTGGATACTGAGCTGATGAAGGATGCAGCAGTGGGCCGAGCAGTGCTTCGCCATCTATTCCAGTGAGGTGAGCCCTTCTACATCCCTCCATCCTTTACTGGTATGCACATTCTCTTACTGTATTTATATGCCATTGGATTTTGTGCTTTATAGTCATGTGATATGTATTATCTACATACTCATACCTGATGTTCATACAGAATGTGCATAATGTATTGCTCGCTACTCTGATTCAGGCATGTGAATCTATGAAAGACACCCAAATACTGGATAAGAAATGCGTTACTTACCTGTAACTGCAGTTATCCAGTATTAGTGTCTTTCATAGATTCACATGCACTTTCCCGCCTCCCCTGGCAGGGCTCACCTTTCTCTCTAATGAGTTTACGCCTAACTAGCTTGGTGCGTACGAAAATCTGAGAGACTTGGGCTCCTGGCAGGAAGGTTCTAGAAGGAGGTAGTAGCTGATTGGCTGTTTTTCTTTATTTGGTCCTTTTTACAAAAGGACCCAGATAGGCCACCAAGGTGGGACCCTTGGGGCCTGCTCTGTTTGGTCCTTCCTGCAAAAGGATGTGGATAGGCTACTAAGGTGAGACCTTTGGGCCTATTCTTTTCTATGTATGTCTCTAGGACATTACTTTTTTATATACCGGAGGCTCCCGTCTCGACGACGGGGAATGATTCAGGCATGTGAATCTATGAAAGCCACTAATACTGGATAACTGCAGTTACAGGTAAGTAACGCATTTCATATCTGGCATCTTGTTGGTGTAACGCTCTAACATGTTAGCTGATTCTGTCTTTTAGAGGTCTTATAGTGCTGCCAACATATAGTTTTCCACACATGCACTCTATGATGCACACCACAAACTTGGTGTTGCATTTGATGTTGTGTCTAATGTTACATCTTTTTTTGTCATAGTTGGTGAACTCCAAGGTTCCATGTTTTGCCCATCTGCGTACCCCATAACAGCTGCATTTGTAAAAACCCATAGTGTATTGGGTAAGCCAGGTTAGATCCTTGGCTTTGCATGGGACCGTAGGGCTAAGACTGTTCCTTAGGGAGTATACAAAGAGCAGACACATTAAGGGTCAAGAATCCTACACTACAACAACATCAACCAATGAGACTTGTCAATGATTTTAACGGTCTGAATCACATCATTAGGAGAAGCCTCACTAAGCATTGAGAGATCCTACAGGCTGATAAATCTCTCAAAGATCACATTACCAGTTATCCTCAAATCACATTCAGGAGGGGTAAGACCCTGTAGTGTACATCATAGAGTGCACGTGTGGAAAACTATATGTGGGAAGCACTATAAGACCTCTGAAAGACTGAATCAGCAACATTTTCGAGCGTTACACCAACAAGATGCCAGATATCCAGTGGCACTATAGGCATGGGTCTGTCCATCACAAGGAATACAGAAACGCTTTTCCTTTATTAGCATCGCTGTAATTCAACCTAATTGGCGGGGTGGCAACCGGGAGCTCAGACTTAGACATACAGAAGCCACTTAGATCATGCGTCTCCATTCGGTAGAACATGGTTTAAATTGTGACCATGAATTGCAATATTTTTTAGGTGATTAGATTAATAATGTGAGAATCGCGTTATCTTGTGTACGCATATAAGATCAAAACATTTGGTCACCCGCTTTATACACTGTAAACAGATATATCTGGGTTTGCTTCTTTTCATGAATAATCTGGGAATATATTCTGAAAAATATGTAAAAATATGCTTGCATACAAGATCATAACATTTGGTCACTTTGTTTATTAACTGGAAATGGTATATCTGAAGTTGCTGCTCCTCAATAATCTGTAAGTATATTCTAAAATATGTCTGTGTTCACGTTGAACTTATACCATAATTTTGTAAAACTTTACCACTGTACATGCATACATAGATCTGCTGAACACTATCATTTAGCATGTTTTAAATAACAATACTAAAACAAATAACAGTATATAGGACAATGTGTTGTCACCACTGTATGTTGCACTGATATTTGCATGAAAACTCGCCCTTCACAACTGCTTGGCTCAAAAATTGTGTTTACTTAGCAAACCCATTCTCTTCAATAGTGTGCCACAATGTAAAGCATTGAGACCGTCAACCAGAATAATTTGCCTACACTTTCCCGAGATATACTAAATACTGCCTTCCAAAATGACATAGTAATTTTTGAAACATCAATCACCTTGTAAAGAGTAAAGTTTTCCCTTCACATCCACACGTTCTTCTCATACTTTTATGCTTTGCCTTTTAGCTTGCCCTTGCATTTTCTTAACCTCAACATTTCAGATATTTGATTTACATTGTCTTTTTCTTAGTACCATTGATAAGTAACTTTATTTTGCAACCACATTATTACTCACGGGCACGGTTTGAAGTTTGGGACAATAGAGATACTATATCCAGAAAAGCGAGTTTTTGCACTCTAGTCTTTTAACTCCAGCTGGATGTATAAATACCACTTCCGGGTTTCTTTTGCTGTGCCCACACTCGGAACACAGCAGACTGCTGTGAGGACCTACAGCGCACACGCTTTTTGGGTAAGAGATATGCCACTTTTTTTGCAATGCCGGACGTCTCTTTAACTTTTAAAACAATTTGAAATATTCTGATACTGAATGTAAGATCTGCATTTCAGATCTTCAATACAGACAGGCACCAACTATCGAATTCAGAATACTCACGGCGGATCCAAATACTGGATCCCCATACCCATGGTAATATCCCGCTACTTTTAGATTGATTGCTTTCCTATATCAACACATTCTTTCATAGATGATCATTATTCCTGTGTGTCTTCCTTTGATATAGGTGCATCAGTAACTGAATAGCCATTATTTTATGACTTCAGCTTGCCCAGCTGGATTGGAATTATCACCGGCGGAGCATTGAGCGCTCCATTTTTTCACTCCTTTTCCATACAGTTTACTAACTGCTACCCTCTGTGGTCTCCTTTTCCCTTTTACTTTCACAGACTACCGAGACTGTTATATCCATAAAACAGGTAGAAATCCTCTTTCCAATTAATAGCCTTTCCCCATCTCCCTCTGTCCTTCCCTTCATGCCTTATATAAATCGTGTAGATTTTATTTAGAATGCCATAAATACGTGAAATTGTGATGATTAACATGATATTCTTTGCAAATTGTTTAAGAGCACCGCACTATTCAACTTGAGTGTTTTCTGTTATTTTATTATGAGTATTCACTTTGCTCACATTTCACCTGCTTTTTTCTCTTATACTTAGTTTGGTTAATTAGAGTTTCCACTTCTAAGATGTAAAGTCACCAAATACTTTACATGAATTTTTCTTCTTTGATGTGCCTTGACGCGCACCATTTGCTGTTGACAATACCATATGTGTCCTTCCCATCCCTGAGGAAGTCGTGAAATTAATTTTCAATTGCGGCAAAACACGTGTTGGTTGCTTTCTTTTTTGCTCAAATGACATATGGAGCAGAGACAAAGGAACTTTCTACCCACCAGGATTATTGATCCTTGCCTGTGAATCCACTTGAACTGTGTTGATAGGTTATCACTGTATGATTTTTTTTGTGTGTGCCCAGAACTTGGTTGTATATGTAACTGTGTAGGGTTCCCCTACACTAATTCTAGGGGTATAGGGCTTATACCCTCACCTGGTTGCACCTTATACAATAGAGATCACTAACACTTACGTTTATAGAGCAGAGCCCCACATTTCCTGAGTTACTAAAAACCTTCATAATTTCGAAACACCCTGTCCCTTTTGACAGTGAAGGCGCTACTCCTTTTTTGGAGTAAAATTATTTGTGCAACATTTCTGACACTAATAAAGTGAAAAACACCACACAAAAGGATCCTACAGCAAGCTAGAAAATTACACTTATAATTAATACATAAAACAAGACCAAAACAACAACAATCCAATCAGTAGAACCTAAAGATATGCAATTTTAAAGATTTCAGTATAAAAGCACAAAAAGCACAAAGCACCAACTGTGGGCATTTGGTCACGCCGGACTGTGACAAAGTCACAGGTTCAGGCCAATCGCGATAGAGCGTGGGCTGACTACAGGGACCCAGTTAGGGCTGCTAAACACCGAACCTAAATCCTGGTTTATGGAGCATTGTAACAATCTGCGTTGAAGATGCATTATGCAGCGGAAGCGTTGGTTTTGTGATGCAGCGAGGGTGCAATGCGAGGTCCGGCATCGTTGTTGAGTATTGTTATTGTTGTTGTTGTTGTTGTTGTTGTTGGGCAAGAAGGCAGCATGTCAGCACATCAGGGCAGCAGTGATTCAGAGCAGCAGTCTAGCAGAGTGGCAGTCCTTTCAGCAGCACAGCAGTCCTACCTGGCAGAGTAACCATGGGACAATGAGTGTACTGAAGAGTTGGTGTATGTGGTCCAGTATTTATACCCAGTTGTTTTTTGAAGTAGGGAGAAGCTCCTAGAGGTGTTTACTCCCCTGAGGTGGCGGCATCCCCACTTCCTGCCCTGGCCGCCGCTTGTCTGGGATCACAATAACCTGGTGACATGCCCTTTGTGCTCAGGCAGAGCCTTTGTAATGTGAATGTGTGGTAGGTAACAGCTCCTCCCCTTCATTAAATCAGAGTTGGCCATCATGCCAATACCTATCTTCCCTTTGTCTCACTGTCTAGGAGCAATACACATAGACCAACTACCAACTACACCTAGTCATGTGACCCAGGATCAGGCTGGAGGCACCATTATGGGGAGGACAAGGAAATGCCAACTTTCTAAAAGTGTCATTTTCAGAATTGTGATAAGAAATCTGTTAAAACATTAAAGGGGGCGTTTGAATACAATTCTTTAAACCTCAAACTCAATCTGTCTACCTGGTTCCAATTCGAAGTTGCAGTGTATTAGACGTGATAAGGTAACTCCAATGTTATCCTATGGGAGAGGTAGGTCTTGCAGTAGTGAAAACAATTGTATTGTTGTTTTTTATTACCAGGACATGTAAAACTTAAAAGTACATGTCCAGCTTTTTAAATACACTGGAACATGCCCTCTCGGCTGTTTGAGGTCTACCCTAGGGGTGACTTGTGTGTAGTAAAAAGGAAGGTTTGGGCCTGTCAAAAAGGTTTATTTTGCCAGGTTCAAATGTCAGTTTAAAACTGCACACACAGACTGCAATGCCAGGCCTAAGACTCGTTTAAAGGTCTACTCATTCCCCATCCTGTCACGTGTTATGCAGGGCTGTTCACTCTTCCCTCTTCTGTTCATTTGGGTTATAGAGCTCCACGAAATTAGACAGAACAAGAACATCAGGGTAGTGACAGTACTGGGAAGCAGCAGGAAGGGTGAAATGAAGTGCTCCGTCCAAGTGGACGATGTCTCGGTCTTCGGCTTGGGCTTGCCCTCTGTGAAGGAACTGGAAAAGACTTGTATTGAGTTTGGAAAGGCATCTGGAGCCTACTCTTCGGCCACTGGACCCCACCTGAGATCCACTGGCGTTCCACATCAATCAGGATTTCCTGAAGATCCTTGGAGGCTGGTTCAGCAGAGAAGGTGCAGCGGAGAAGACATGGGAAGAAAGACTGGAGAAGATGAAGCAGAAGCTGGGACTCTGGAGTCTCTTGGAGCCTCTGGAAGTTGACAATCGAAGGGAAGTATTTGGTCCCGCAGAATGAGACCCTGCCAGTGGTCCAGTTCTTCGCTCAAGTGTGGCCACTGCCGCCTCAAATGTCCAAGGCTATCACAAGAATGATCTTCTACTTCATCTGGAGCTCCAAGATGGTTAGAGTGAAGAGTGAAGAGACAGGTGATGTTCAAAACCCATGATAAGGGAGGCAAAGGAGTGCCAGACATTGCCACGATCCTAAGGGAAATCTTCGTGTGTCACTGCATGAGGAGCACCCTGGGGACCAAAGTTGAAAGCCATGCCAGCTTTCTGATGGAACGCTTCTTCCACCTGCTAATGTGGAGGCGCCTCAGATGGGCAGAGTGGGTGTGCCCGTTTCCTACAAATGGGATTCTGCATGGTTCTACAAAGAAGTGGAAAAGTCTGTCAAGGAGTTTGGTCTGGAGGTTGCTGCCTCGGCCTAGTGGACTCCGAAGATCATCCAACACCAGGTACGTGCGAGGGATGTCAGCAAACCAATTGGCACCCTCCCCTCTGCCACAGTGGACAAGGTGTGGGAGAACGTTGCTTCCAAGCGCCTGACCAACTACCACAAGGACACCGCCTGGATGGCCATCCAAGGAGGTCTGCCAGTGAGAGCCTTCAATGCACATAAGAGGGCTCAACCGATATAAGTCCTGCCCAAGAGGGTGCACCCTAGACAAGATGACCTACCATCTCTTCTGAGAGTGCGCTTATGTACAGGACCTGGTGACGGCCCTGGGCATGGAGCTTAGGGGCTGCATACCAACATCATGCATCACCGCTGACTCTGTGATGTACTGTCTGTTCCCAGTGACAAACCACTCTGGGACTTCCAGGACCGCTGGAGGCTCCTGTGCTGATTTAAAGATATTGTTCTGTTTTCCATAAATCTGCCTGATAGTAGGGAAGGAGGAGACATTGACCTTGGGCTGCCGGAACATGATCCACAGTCGACAACGCTGCACTGAACAGAAAAGACGAGGACAGCAACAACGAAACCTGAGGACCCAAAGGGGTCCCTTGTACTCTCACACGGGGCATGCAGGGCCGGACTGGGAACCTAAACCGGCCCTGCCAAAGTGATCGCCCCCCCGCCCCCTCCGGAGGGTTGTGGGAGCCCCCGAGCTCTTTACCAGGGCTGGTTTTCGGCCGATTTTGTTACAGGGCCGATTTTGCAGCTATGCTGCAAAAATGGCCCTGTAACAAAAACGGCCCCAAACCGGCCCCCCACCCGTGGGGCGCACCGGGGGATTGCCCGGTGCCCGCTACGGCCAGTCCGGCCCTGGGGGCATGTCCCTAGAAGGCTGAGGCAATGACCAGGACGATAACACCTGAGAATCCAAAGGCGTCCCCCTGCCATTGCCTCGGCGGAAGGCCTGAAGGGTCACTTTTTTTCTCTTTAATGTAGGAACCAGATGACGACAGTAAAACACTCTCACGGCTGAGTTTACATCACACAGAGATGTGATACCAGGTGTCTCTCCAAGTGCACACTGCTGTTGATGGCCCGAGCCTGGTAAGTTTGTGCAAAACTTCTCTGGCTCATGAGAGCTCTCCAAAGCCCGAATGAGCCTTTAATAGCAGTGGGAGCTCCAGGGAGATTTCAGTCGGGTGTATCATGAGATGATGGGCCATGTTGGATGAAATACTGTCCGGGCAAATCTTCAGGCTACTGAATCCGGCCCTGAACCTAAGCAAACACGTGGCACCCAGGGGGATATTCCATGTTCATATTAAATGTTATTTATTTCCCTGCATTTATATTGGTAAAGGCAGCTACAGATTGTGTGTGAAACAAATAGCTGCTGAGAATTCTGAGAAACTTAAAAAACAGCATAACATAGCGTGAGTGTTTTGTAAGTGTCCTTTCTCCCTGTAGGTTATCTTGGCCCTGAAATAGCAGATGTTTATTGTTGCCCAACTCAAAGACACTCGTTTTATCGACCTCTGAAGGATGAAAGACTGAGTGGACCCACAGGATTCAAACCTGTGGACATGAGGTCAAACAATGATCCATGGATGGCACCTGTTAACCCTGTATCCATGTGATTCTGTCTGTGATATTTATGTCTCCTACATGTATTTGTGCAATCTGAGGGGTAGCTCTGTTACTAACAATTTACTCAAAGCCATTGTCACCTGCTGGACTGCAGAGGTATTGTTTTGTTGCCATGCATAGTATCCCACCTAAAGTAGGGCTCTCTCACTTGCATGACGTGCGGGACGCATCATGTGATTTAAGCATACCACTACATTATCTCTTGAACCATGGGACATTCTTTGGCACAATTCTATAGTCCCTCACAAAAAAAGTTTACAGTTTAGAGTCTCATTAAAAAAATTATGCGTTTATTACAATAGCTCACATGAGCGCAAGGTCAACACAGCGCCTCACTAGAAAGTGTTGATAGCACAGACTCTCATAAACGACGCCGGCTTCCTCCAACTGTGGGTCCTTTGCGCGCACGTGTACTGTTTAAAGTGAAAGCACGCCGCCATGCGCGCACGCGTACAGATCTCTAGACCGAGCCAGAGTTGAAGGATGCCGGCGTGATCAAGATGGCGGCGGACTGTCCACTGTCCCATGGATATGCGCATGCTGTCTGCTTTGGACAGATGGCGAGAGCAGCCATCTTTGTCCATGCAGGCGCGTGCATAAGCCCTCGGGGAGAATCGATTCCAAAGGTTCCTCTCTGGCGAGAGCAGCGCATGTGCTGCTTTCGCCAGGCGAGACCTAAAGAATGTGTGCAGTCACCTGCTCCTCTTGGCTTCCCAGCTCATGGAGTGGCATTGTGCATGCAGCGCTGTTAGTTCATGCTAGTAACCACACTTCCTCGGTTCGATACAAGGCCCACCACCCATTACTCTTAGCCACACCACTGACCTTTTGAGCAGGAGTAGTTCTTCCCAGTCCAATCTGCCGTTCAATGTGGAAGAAGGGAGTAAGAGAGGAATGCATTATAATTTCATAACAAATCCATTCTGAATTCTAGCATGCAGGCCCAATGGAGATAACAATCAAAAGAAAAAGAAATAGTCTTTCATTCTTGGGCAATGTGCAAAAAAGCCTTATGTGCTAAAGACAATTATGTAGTAATATGCAAGTTTAATGTTGTAGCAGAATGTTTAATTTGCTTCATTCAGCTAGTAAAAAACAAATTATGTCCAAAGATTTAACACTAAAAATACCATCAATTTCGTGCATCACGGTCCAGATGACTAAACAATATGTAAGAAATAAAGTTATCCTGAAATTCGAAAAAGCTCTACTGGAATGAATAACTTAAAACAAAAGTACCCAGACATTTGTATCCGCTGTTATATTCAATAATTATGCGTACACATTAAGAGAACAATGCCGGCAGGCCCAGAACTCTGCAAGCCACATGATCACATCCGTAGCATTCTCGTCTCGTCCCACCTTCTTACTGGCTGGACGCCCTCCTCTTGCAGCACTGCAGGGTGACAGCAGAGCTCTCTTTATTGTTAGAGGGTCTTGAGGGGAGTCCAATGAAGCTCATGTGCATGACTAAAGCAGTGCAGTGCAGAGACTTCCTCAGGCAGTGAAATGCATTAATCTAATTGTCCATGCATGATACATGGCAGGGTTGCCTTTTGGCAAACAATATCCTACTAAATAAGGCCGTACAGACCTGAATAACTCTTATGCACACTGTGCACCAGAATTGCCCGCTTTTGTGCCAAAACAAATCATTATCCTTATGTGGGCTACACCTGTAGAAAGCAAACTGACACCATGATTGAGATTTTTAAAAAACACAGCAATTAATTAATTCATGCTCATTTATCAGAGACTAAAAGGAGTGGAATTTGATACTTGATCAGGTCTTTTTTTATTAGGGTGATGCCTTATCGCTAGCTAACCGAGTTACTCACACATCCCATACCTTCATGGTGAGCTGATGGACTGCTTGGGTTCCAATTGTGAGTGAAATGATTTTGGATTTTGTTTTTAAATTCCCTTATAGATTCTGCTGCTGAGCTGCTTCTCACATATCAGCTAGTCAAATATTAACCCTTTTACTGCATGTGTCGGCCAATGGCCAACACCAGGACTACCTCACTAGTGAATCTGTCTGCCATTTGCAGACACTGGGAGGTATATAAAGGCCCCTCCGGTGCTCTGCACCAGAGGGAGTCCTTTATTTTATTGTTAGCTTGGACTGCTTGAGAGGAGCTTCCCGAGCAGCCGGAGTGTTGTTTTGTTATTTTTTACTTCAATGACGATTAGCACGCAGGGTGCTCCGACGTCATTGCAGTAAAAGTTAAATTAAAATGACCCAATGGGCTCATTTTACTCAGACTGAATCAGTGCTCGGGGGCATAGCTCAGCCCCCATGAGCACTGATTCTCTTGGAGGAGGTATCGTTGAAGAGGGGAGAATCTCCCCTTTCCAGTGGTGGTACTTCTCAGTAGATCCCTGCTTGGGGATTCCCAAGCAGGGATCCACCAGTAGGCACAAGGGATGGAGGGGGCAGCCCTCTTAGCAGGACTTGTGCTCCCCTGGGGGTAACTATAAAAAAAATCTGTCTTTCTGTCCCCTGATGGGGGTGAATGGTGGTAGTTACCCCCATATGCCCCCCTGGGGGGCAGAAATCCCACTATACACCAGTGTTAATTAATATAGGGTTGGGGGTTGCCCACTATGGCCATGCCCCATCCCCAACAATAGGATCGACAGTCTTTCTGCCCCTTATAACACATAGGAGAGAGGAGGAGGCGAGCCACCGTACATCCCCCTATGAAGATACGAACAGCACAAATAGGTACGGCAGCTGTGGGTAGAATACAAGATATGGTATTACTCTTAAGCAGACCCAATTAAGTTCAACCAAGATATTCACAGAGTTCCTGTACAAGTGCAGAGAGTAGAGAAGGTCATTCTTATGGAAGAGGAAGACTCACACAGAAAATTGTGTCATGCTTCATGATCTGCAGCCTCTCCCCAACCAGGTAGAGCAATACCACCAGGGCAGACTCGTCTTCCTGTTGGACTTGACGAGTTCTTAGATAAAAGACTACTACTATTTGTTTTTAATCTTATATAGTTCCTACCAATAAAGGTGAACTGTCGGGAACCGTAAGGTATTTAAACTCACTGATCTGGTTCCCTTCCTTTGTCCAGTGGTCTTTTATATTTGTGATCTGTAGTTGATGACTAATCTTTTGGCATTTCTGTCCTTAACAGTATAGTACTGCTGTGGCCATCTTGTTGCAGTCAATGTTAAATTGCACTGAATCTATCTTAGTAAAATATCTTACCAACCAGAGAATGTTAAAATATCAGTCTAGTTACTGGGGAACATCCTGATATGGACAGAAACTCTGAAAGAATAGCCATTACCAATTGGATTTCGTTGCATTTGTGCCTTCCAAATGTAAGCCAGTGTGTAAGAAAGAAGACATTTTGAATAATACCCTCTAAATCATATGCTAGTACGGGTACCCACAAATTCAGATATGTACAAATAACCACTGCTCCTGTACTCCACATCTAGTGCCAATTTCAGAAATACATACATTTTCCTTTATACCATTTTTCACTCTACATATTTCACCATATGAATTGGTCTATACTCTGTACACAATGAAAAACTATTGTACAATACAGCTCAGTTGTTGGCTCTGGGTAGCTTGGGTTCTTGGAGAACGTACAAACCCTATATATCCCTGCAAACAGAAGGATCTAGCGGACATAATGGTATTTTGTTTTTTTAACTCTGCCCTTATGACACAAATTTACAGATGAAAATGTCACAAAGGCCGTTTTTTCCTAATCATTTTCAATATCTCTTTATTTCAACAGTTACATTATTTGGGAAAAACTTTAGGGATGTACACAGATTACCTCTTGCGGAATTCTGAGTATTGTCTACTTTTCAGAAATGTATAATTTTCCTGGATCTCGATCATTGGTGCAGCAGTATGGGGACGAGGCTCCACAAGGAAAGAGGGGAGAGAAGAATTTGGCAATGTTTCTGAGAAAATGTGGATGTTTAAAAAGTCATGCCTGAAATTAGGTTAAAGAAGGATTCGATCTATGTTGCTCCAAAGTTAAAAATAGAAAGGCTTTAAAAGGGGAACGGGAGAGAGTGCTCACAGGGTGGGATCATGTAAATATGGAAGCTTGTCAGTGGTTCAGACTAGTGGTGGCTGCAAGAAACCCTTTAACTGATATAATATTGTGCATAGACCTCAGATGTCTTAACAGGTGTGTACTATTAAGTAGGTATCCATTTCTTATTGTAGGTGAAGTGGTCTCACTGTTGGCAAATGCAGATGCCTCTACCACACTGGATCTTACTTTAGCCAAAACCAAGTCAGGCTGCATCCTGTAGTAGGGGTCTGACTGCTTTCATAATACCAGAAGGGTTATTCAGGTTCTGCAGGATTCCCCTTGACCTGTGTAAACTACATCTGTACTTCATAGTGATGCAGCAAGTATTTAGGGATGTACCAGGTGGCCTTACATTTTCAGGGAGACAATCGGGTAGCAGGGAAGCGGATGCAAGAGCATGACAGTAGGTTACGAAGAGTTCTAGAGATTTAAAATGTGGAAGGTTTTATGGCGATGGATGATTTTTTTTTTTTTAAGAATGACATTACACACAAGTTGTCAACTATGTATCAGCCTCAAAATAAGAGGATGACGGAGAAACTGACTAAAACATTAAATTCAGCATTATGATGGGATGAGTGAGGGAAGCGAATAGAAGAATTATTTGCATAAGACACTCATGGGATACCAGGCAACACTTCAAAGGATCACTGGGTTAGGTCCTGTTGAAATGTTGAGAGGAAGGAAGCCAAGCAAAAGATTGCTCCTATAGAAGATGGAAAAAGCAAAAAGAGTGAAGGTGAATGGTGAATGGTGAAAGAAAGAGAAAGGATGAATTCAGAAGAGAATAAAGGAGAGGGCAGATTCCGGGAAAGCCACCAGGAAGATGGAAGGTGGGTATTTGTTCTGCAACCAAGTACCTAGAAAAGTAACAAAAGGTTGAGAGTGTTTTCTTCTCACTTTGTAGAAAAACAGGAGTTTTATAAAACGGGGAGAATTACTGATTGTAGAGCGACAGTTTGCACCGGGTGGTGTTGGCATGTAAACAAAAAGGTGACAGAGTGGTGGGTGATGCGAGAGCTAAGATGAGAGGTGGTGTGGCCCAGTGGGTTTTGTGTAAGGATAAGGTTGTGCCAGTAAAGACTGCACAAAATGACTGGTACTATAAAATATGATTTTATCATATAGCAAGCCATCCATTTTTAGACAGAAATATATTGTTGTCGAGTAAACGTTGCCCTTTGTTTATTTTTTGGAGGTGTGTGGTATCTTACCAGTTCCATTCCAGTCCGTATGGTTTAGGTAAATATACATTTTAGAATGTATGTTACAGCTAACACTCAAAATGCAGACAATCTGTGGCTGAAGGAGGACAGGGTCTCAAGAAGACTCTTGGGATGAAGGCTGCTGTGCCACCTTCAATTTAATGGCCAAGCCCCTTTAAATGATTTTTTTATAAATACGGAGTCATACTTTAGTAAATGAACATCTCATATTTTTCCATATATTGTTTTTTAGGAGATACCCCTGCAAACCGTTGGACAGAACACAGCAAGCGCTGGGTAAGTACTAGAAAAATCCTTTGGTAAAGTTTAATGTCACTCTTCTCCAGATCTCTCAGATTATCTACATTCCCTCAGAAGTTCACTCAAAATTAGAGTTAACGTCTTTGTGTTTAGATTACATGAATTTTGAACACCTCTAATTGCAGTTTGCTTCTTAAAGGGTCCGGTACTGTTCGATTAAGAAAGAGACTGCTGTACTATACTATTAAAGGTTTAGCTGTCTATTGCCTGGAACCTGACTTAGAGGAAGGGGGCAGCTGGGAAGCGGTGTTCCCCATCCCGGTCCTTGATGAGACTGGATTACAACTCAGCAATTTGATTACAAGTTGCCTAACACTAAGAGAAAGTCAGCTCCCCTCTAAGACGTCTAGAAAGTCTGTCAACCTCACACAGGTTGCAGAAGTGGGAAGGGAAGAAAAGATTCAACAATTCTTAGTATGGAAGTCTCAGAATAAGAGGAATTGAAAATTTTCACCCCCAGCTCCCAAGTGAACAAAGACTTATAAATGTTGGAGGAGATGGGTTAGAAAACAGAATATCATTTTATGAAGGTGAGCTAAAAGGCATCAATGGAGCATCAAACAAAAAAAAAAAACTTTACGAAAGAGACTGGAATATACTTTTGGAGGCCATATGCAGAAATAACTGTTAGAATTGGAGGTATTCCAGCAAAAGCAAAAGGATTGGTTTCCCTCTTGTAACTTTTACTGAGCCTATGTTTGTAGAGACATTTAGAGAAAAACTACCACACAAACCCTTAATGACAAAGTGTTCAGAGTAGGAAAAGGCATGGGCAATCGGCTTTCGTCAAGAAAGTTTTATGTACGACTCTATAGAAGTTCAGTAAAACATTACAATGTCCAGTAGTGGTAGCTACTGATCTTTGTGGTAAAGCGTAATACTCGCTTTGAAATTCACTGAAAATGAGCAAAGAAAGCTTTGCATCTCTAGGAGGGTTTGTGGAGGTAGATTTCTTACCCCCAGAAAAGTTTGAAGAAATTGGGTCAAATGGTGAATTTTAATACACAATGTTCACATAAACATGCTTAAATGCCATATGGCACTAATGAGTACCCCAATGAATGGTTCCTAGAAGACTCCAAAAACTATATAACCAATGGCTGTTTTACAACCGCGGTAATTTACTTACATGATTATTAAATTAATCAAAATTAAGGTAATCATAAAATGTTATTTCCTGGTAAATTGTGTAAATGCTACTAAATATAGCTGAATGCCACTAGTTACTCCAATCCGATAGCATCAGCAGTGGTCATAACACAACGGAGGAATGCAACAACATTCTTTGCTTTTGACTCGGACATCTTGTCTGCCTTTGATTCCTGTTATGTTATGACAGAATTTTAAAAATAATTATCATCATCAAACTTGTAAACTTACATGGAAATTCTTAAAGTATTGACTGTCCTCAAAATAAGCTGGTAAGCCTACCAGCAGCTGCTCCCAGATCCTAATTACTATTTTCACCCGAGCTTAGTTTTAGTCCCTTGGGAGGGAAGGAGAGGTGGTGGACGAGGATTCAGCATTGCGATAGTGGTGGTCAGGGGGCTCACGGTCTGAATATTCACTCAGTGGCCCTTCTTTCTCCTAATCCTCCACTTACCCATTGATGACAATAGGAAGGAGGCAAACGGTGGGTGATTGAATCTGGAGGTAGGGGAAATGGGCCCTTTCTAAATATAAATCAGTGTAAAATTCTGCCTGGGCATGTTTTGAAAGCCTCAACAGCATTTTACCCTCATTCTAAAAGTAAGCATACTTTTTAACTCAGTACCAGCACTGTAGGGCCAATGAAAACACTTCACTGATGGGTTAATCTTGAGAGTCAGGGCTGGCAAATGATAACATGTGGATTAAAATTGAGCTTAAACTGTTGGATCTGACCATCAGAACTCTAGATTCATACTGAGTACAAAAAATTAATTTTTTCCTACAATTAATAACCAAGTTATCCATTTGGTCCAAAGCATTTCAATATGAAGTACAAGTAGGTCCACCATTTCTATATCAGAAGGGAAGATCCTATTTAAAACTGCAAAAAGTTATGGGCAATATGATAAGTAATCACACATGGAGAGACAGGAAGGAATGATGGGCATATAGATGTGTAGCATAGGCCTAAGCTGGTGCTGTAGTGTTGGCCTTAGAGCACGTTCTGGATTCGATTGATCATAGAAAGTGGGATTTAGAACAAAACTTTAGTCAAGGGCCGGTATCAAATAGCAAAAACATGGATGGACTGAACAATTAACAAACATTACCCACTATTCCACACCCGGTTTTTAGTACTGCATGAGATGCTACATTTATTTGGTTAGACCTGCAATAATTTCACCTTGTCTTTCTTGGAGCGTTTTGCATTTATGAGCATATCTGAGAATGTATTTTGAAAAATAAAGCCAGGTATATCTGAAACACATTCCTAGATCCCAGACACTTTGGGAATTTGCAGTTCTTGAAAACAGGAGTGAGATGCGGATAAAATTCAACAATTATACTCTCGTTATTTTCCCTTAGAAATGCATCTCAGAAGATTGAAGATGGCCTCCACGACAAGATGAAAATGGCTATTGATGGTCTCAGTTCGGCTAAGTATGTAAACTATTTTTCTTGTAGGTTGAGACTCCATATATCATTTAAAACCATTTTACAAATGTTTCACAGATGCTTCTTAGTGCTAGAATCTTGTGAGAGGTTTTTTTTTTAATTGAAGTTTTGAATAGCGCTAGCTTCGCCCAGGGGTATCAGAGCGCTTAACATTGTAGGTCTGATAGTCACTAGAATAACTGGACAAGTGTATCAAAAAGCAATCGACGAAAATACACAGAGATAACATAATGAACATAAAAGTTATTGGAGAGATCTGTTAAGGGATGATCATCAGGAAGATATAACATTAAGAGGATGTCGTAACATAATATTATACTGTAAGCATTCAACCAGGTTAGTTTAAAAGGCTAAGGTTGGCAGGTACGGTTCATGAATAAGGTGAGATGAGAGTTCAATGGAGTTGCAAAGATAAGGGAAGAGGGCTATGAGGGGGGTAGTTGAAGGTTGAAGAGAGGTTGAGGTGTGGAGAGTGGTTGAGTTTGGAGGGGTTTTCTCATAAATGTATTGAGCCGGGCATATATGGTTTGGGGAGAGGTTTAAGGTAGGAGGTAGAAAGTGGTAGGAGGAGGGGGATGTAGTGAGTGGGGGAGAGAAAGATTGGGGAGAGTGAGGGTGTAGAAAGTGTAGTACATAGCGGCTTAAGAGCCCCAGTATTTGTTGAGCATGTGTGTTTTAAGGTCTTTTTTTAAATTGAGATAGGAGGGGTTTTCTCGTAGATTTTTAGGCAGGGCATTCCAGATGCTGGGGGCCTTTCCAGAGAAAGAGCAGGATTTTGAGGTTTGTTTTTTCAAAAGCGGGGGGATGAGGAGAAGTGAGTTTGTGCTTCTCAGCTGTCAGGCGCAACCTACTTTCTTGAGTTTATTTGAGAGGTAAGGTGTTTTTTTTTGGTAGAGTGCTTTATGTGTAATGCTGGCTATTTTATAGGAGGAACGTCCTTCAATGGGGAGCCATTGAAGGGTCTTGAGGGCAGGTGATATGTGATCGAAGCGTTTGCAGTCTGTTGTGAGCCTAGCCGCTAAGTTGAGGACGGATTTGAGGGGGGTAAGGTGAATTTTGGGCGTTCCGGCGATCAAAGCATTTCCATAGTCAATTTTCGAGAGGACTAAAGATTGGACAATCAATTTGAAATTTTCAGCGGGGATAAACGGTTTGATTTTTTTTAAGATGCCAGAGTGTGAGAAGTGCTCCCTTTGCCGAGTTTTTAATATGGGAATTGAGCGTTAGCTCTCTGTTGATGGTGATGCCAAGAGATTTAACTGGTTCAGCTAGGGAAAGAGAGAAGTTGAGGGTATTAAGGTCAGAGATCCAAGACTGAATGGGGAGAGGATTGTTTTTAGGAGTGAAGAGAATTATTTCAGTCTGGCTGGGGTTGGGTTTAAGGTGATTGGAGTAGAACCAAGCTTGAATCTTGATTAGGGCGGAGTTGAGGTGGAGAATATCGGTGTGTGATTTAATTTTATAGTACAGTTGGGTGTCGTCCGCATGTCGGTGGTAATTTATTCTGGCTTGTTTGAGTATGAGGGTCAGGGGTTCCATAAAGAGGTTGAAAAGTGCGGGAGAGAGAATTGATCCTTGGGGGACACCAAGGGAGACAGGTGTGGGGCAGGAGAGGTGGTTTTGTATTTTAACTTGGGCTCTGTGTTGGAAGTTGGAGGTAAACCAATTAAGGACAGCGCCATTGAAGCCGAAACGGTCTTGAAGTATCTTAAGTAGGGTTGAGTGGTTTACTGTGTCAAATGCAGCGGTAAGATCAAGAAGAATGAGTATGCAGGACTCTCGCTTATCCAGGCCGAGGTGGAGATCATCTACTATATTAATCAATGCTT
Organism: Lissotriton helveticus; assembly: GCF_964261635.1. Classification (NCBI taxonomy): domain Eukaryota; kingdom Metazoa; phylum Chordata; class Amphibia; order Caudata; family Salamandridae; genus Lissotriton; species Lissotriton helveticus. The sequence continues at coordinate 472,829,780 of NC_136073.1, read as the reverse complement.
TTTCTGTGCTGCACCCTTTGCGGAAACCAGATTGAAGAGTGTTGAGTAGGTTGAAGGAGTCAATGTGTATATCTAATTGGAGAAGGGCACATTTTTCTAGAGCTTTGGAGAGAAAGGGAAGGTTAGAGATGGGGCGGAGGTTATTAGGGTCCTTAGGGTCGGCTTTAGGGTTTTTGGAAATGGGTGTGATTTGGCCAAGTTGGAGGGAAACTGGGACGCACCCTGTGGAAAGTGAGGAATTGATGATATTGGTCCAGTAAGGGGAGATGATGTGCTCTTAAGTTCATGGACGAGGGGGGATGGTAGTGGGTCTTTTGTATGGGAAGATGGTTGAAGTTTGGATATGATGTTAAAGACTTCTAGTTCTGATACAGGTTTGAAATTATGCCAAGAGGCATTGTTTTTAAGCCGAGGTTCAGTGGGGCTAGCTTCCGGTAGGGTGGGTGAGGGGAGGGAAAGGAAGGGTATGGGGGTAGGAGGGAAAGTGGTATTAGGGTCGCATCAGGAGGACATTGGGGTGTTGGGGGGGCTGTGTATTCAGGCAGGATTTATCAATTTTAGCAATTTTTTCGCTAAAGAAGTTTGCAATTTCAACACATTTGTTGGTGGAGGCCAGAAGGCTTGAGGGGCGTGGAAGTTTGGTTTCTAACAATGTTGAATAATTCTCTGGGATGGTTCTTAGCCTGGAAGAGTTGTGTTCGGAAATAAGAAGCCTTTTCAGAGAAGATGTGTTTTTTATAGGTGGCTCGTTTCTAAGGAGGGTTAGATGGGCAGGGGAGGGGTGATGTCTCCATGTTCTTTCCGCGAGTCTGAGTGAGCGTCTTTCATTGTTGAGGTCAGAGGTAAACCAGGATTTGGAGGGAATATTTTTCAGTGTTTTTGTTGCGAGAGGGGCAAGTCGGTCTAAGACCTCAGAGGCTGATCTGTTGTTGTGCTCTGTGAGTTCATTTGCATTGAGAGAGTGAGGTGAGACAGAGTTGTGCTTCGAGTTTAGATTCAAGTGTACCTGGAGGGATTTGCTTAAGATTTCTAGTTGTGATCTTGGTTTGTTGTTTCTAGTCGGGGCGGGTGGGGTAGGTGGGGAAATTTTTAACAGAATGAGGTGGTGGTCAGACCAATCAGTGGGGATGATATTGGATAGAGAGGCTAAGTCTTCATTTGCGATGTCCTGGTTGAACCCCATGTATCAATTTCAGCATAAATCTTCTACCCATAAGTCTTTTGTAATCTGTACAATGAAACTTGGTGATCATATGTTGTCTTCCAATAGAACTGATGTGGGATTGGTAGGTGTTCCGAGGTTCCTAATCCTTGATGAGTGCGTGACTACAGGGCGGAGCATCCCCATAAGGTCCATGATGCTGTAATAACCCATAGAGAATGGTCTTCAAAAAACAGTAATTCTGGTTTAATGTTTAGCATTCCTTAGTGTTCATGCATGTTTTGAGAGAACTAGATGCAAGGATACCTACATTAGTTAACGCCCTCACAAAAGCTGTTAACCCATAGAGGCATAGGAAAAGGCTGCAAGTATAAAGTGGACGGATGGTTCATTATATCTCATCTAACACCCACAGTATTGATATTTTAATTATATTTGGGTCCCCAATCAATAAAGTGGAATATCTCATAGGGGCACACCCTATGTTTTCAACAGGAATCTGGATCCCTACAAATATCCAGGTAATTTTATCTGAACTCTGAACCATTTGTCGGGTCTGCCAAGGTGTTATCTACCTACCTTGGTGTGAAAAGGTCATTGATGATGAAGCATGCCACCATACTATGTAGGTGAGGTGACACATCCATTTCTTTTTAAAACATGCTGCTGACTTGGATAAGTAAACACATTGTTCACTTTAGTAACCTAAGCACCTGGTGTGTGCTTTAATATGCTGGAAGGCAATTTTACTAGAAGTATTCCATTTATATATGAATGGCCTCTTGGGACTAGACCAAATCTAAGAGTGTTATGCAGGAAGATGGATGAAGGTATCAGTGATATTCTAAGGGATATGTGGAAGACAAATCGTTTAGTGATGCTCTGAACCTGTAAATGTAGGACATTGACATAAAGTAAGAGAAATTCTTTAATTAACTCTGTGAGAGGGCACTCAACCAATAAAGGTATTGCTAATGGAAGGTCATCTGAGTCTACATGTGTCCTCCTTTTACAATGCTCAGACTTCCATACCATTACACCCAGAAATCAAACAGATGTTGAAATTTCCCGCTTTCTCCATCCTTAATTGTATCTAGTATGAAAATGACATGGAAAATGCTTATGCATTAGATCAATTGCACGTTTATGTTTTTGTATTTTCCCAAACACACACACTCCCAATACACCTACACCAATTTTAGCGATATTCCCTTCCAGTTACTGTACTTGACAAGGGTACATTGTGACTTTTTCCAGGGTACAAATGAGCTGAGAAAAGACTTGTGAATACTCACAAACAACTATGTTTGTAGGAGATTTACTCACAAGGAAGTGTAGGTGAGAGTTTAGTTTTTAGGAATTGGAAATGTACTTTTGTGGTGTTTCTATAGCACAAACCCAAAGGAGAAGTGAAGAAAGGCAAAGATACAGTCAATGAGTGACTGGAGGGGTGGCTGGGTTCTGAGAGTGGGTTTAGGTCATGCTGATAGATCTGGGGATGTCACTCCAGATCCTAGGCACATAGATGGACAAGGCTTGTTTTGTTTTTCTTTCTGCACTTCTTCATTTTCATGTCTAATGATGATCTGGCTGTGGGTGTGCAGAGACCCACCTGTGATGGTGAGCTCCGTAGCCTGATAAATGGGGTGCTGGTCCTGATGGCTTTTTTAAGCTGATGCAACTGGTTAGAAAGATGACTCATAGCTGCAACAGGAGCTGGTAACGTTCCATCAGGGAAGGGAGGATCTGGTCATATTTCATCAGGCAATTGGTGAGGCATGCTACAATGTGTAGGAAGTTGTACTAAAGTCCCTTTCTAGGAGGAATAGTTCTACTTTCTTTAGTACAGAATTCTGATACCAGGATGTCTTGGTTTTCTTTGCAATGTATTCCTTGAGGGTGAGGTCGGTGGCCAGGCTGAATCCATGTGATTTAGCACTTGGTGACATTTTGGGTTTGAATCCTTCCTGATTCACGTAGTTGATCAAGGTTTAGACCAGTTGTTGCTGGTTGTTACTGTTAAACAGCAGAAATGTTGTTTTGGTGGGGTTGAACTCCAGGTAGGTGCTGAACATCCAAGTCTGTAGAAGGTGCAGGAAGTGTTTCTGGTCTTGAGAAGTAGAGTTGTCTTCTTTAATATCAATAAAACATGATAATTTTCACGTGTAAGAAGACCTTCAAAGTAAATAGTTTTGAGGACCAGCTCCATGCTGTGATTCTGGATTTACACTGTACAACGTTAAACTTCAAACTACAATTTTTGCATTCCTGCATGAGACTTAAGAGTGTGACAAAATTAGTGTACCGGACATTACATGTTTCATTCCATTTCTACCCATCAATATCAGTATTTTACAATACTCCCACACGTGTCCAGGTCTCTAGTGACTTGTTAGCTAAACCGATTCAGGGACCTAAAGGACACAAGCGTTGGTTCGACACAGCATGCTCGAAGGCCCACAGAGACCTGATGGCAGCACTAAAAATTGTACCGAGGGCAACAGATAAAATTGCGAGACTAAGGAAAGTTTATAAGTCAGCAATAAAAAACTGTAAAGACTCCATCAAACATGAAACATGGGAAAACCTCCAGTCAGCGGCAGTACTGAAGGATAGTAGGAGGTTCTGGGAGATTATCAAGCAGCCTTTATTCTCAGAAGATAAAAATGAACCCATGGACTGTGTGATTGCTGATGATAAATGGCTGTCTTTCTTTAAAAGTGTATATGAAGCCGATGAGGGGGATGTGGGCAATAAGGGCTTATTGTATAATGGACCCGCTCACCCTATCATCTTTAACCCACAAGAAGTTGAAAATGCACTTAAGGCAACTACAAAATATAAGGCACCCGGTCCGGATGGAGTCCCGGCTGACTTCTTTATGTACTCACCTAAACTATGGTCTACCGTTTTGTGTAATGTGTTTAATGCTGTTACTGATAACCCAGCCCCCGCTTCATGGGCAATATCTACCATCGTCCCTATTTATAAAAACAAAGGTCAGCGGGACGACCCAGCATTTTATAGACCTATTTCACTTTTGGACTCAACTGTAAAAGTTTTGGGAAGAGTCCTTTTGCAAAGATTAAGGGAGAATGTGGAGGGCTGTGGTGGGCTCTCAGAACTGCAATATGGTTTCAGAGAAAAAAAAGGCACAATCGAGCAATGCATCAATTTGCATTTACTCATTTCAAAGTACACAGTGGCCAAGGAGGGGTCCGTGTATTTAGCTTTCATGGACCTCTCCTCGGCTTTTGACCTTGTCAATAGGTCCAAATTATGGTTGATTTTATTGGAACTAGGCATAGACAAAGCATTGGTCGCATTTATGGCCACTTTGCACCAGGAACTTTTTGCAGCTGTCCGAGTGTCTAACAATGGAAGGTGTACCCCTTTATTTAAATCTTTAAAGGGGGTTCGGCAAGGCTGCATTTTGGCCCCCACGCTTTTTACGATTTATATTAACGGCCTGGGGGCATACCTGCGAGGTAGGGGCACGGACGTTCCACGTGCAGGAGATACCCAAATTCCGGCACTCCTGTATGCGGACGATGCCGTGCTGATCGCCCGCACTGGTATTGGTCTTCAGGTTCTCCTAAATGCCTTTGGTTCCTTCATGGAGAATTTGGACCTTAAGATTAACGTGTCTAAATCGCACACGATGGTCATGGGTCGGGATTGTGCAAAAAAGAGCCATAAATCCTTTTATTGCAGTGGGGCTCAAGTCTCCAAGGTCACCACATTTCCCTATCTGGGCGTCTTGTTTGATCATAAAGGGACGTGGGGCCCACAGATAAGCGCAAAGCGCTTGGCGGTTACTAGATCGGCCTCAGCTCTCTTAGGTTTCGCAAGTAAGTTGGGAGCAAGACCTATGGAAGCCTTGTTAAAAATCTACAAGTGCAAACCTGTGGCTATTGCCTTATACGGTTCCCCCTTGTGGGGATATGTAAATCTTGACCCCATCCAGAGAGCCGAGAACAGATTCATTAGATCGCTCTTATCTGTACCTCAGTCAACTCCAACTTATTCTATCCATAAGGAGTTGGGTTTAGCGTACTTATCAGACCTATTGAGTTTAGCGCCCTTGACCATGTGGATGAAAATGTGGTTAAATGAAGATCTTTCACTGAACCACAGTATCTTGAAGGACGTTCTTTCTTTAGACAAATACAGGAAGATCCCATGGCTGGAGTATTTGATTAAATCCTTCACGAACTTGGGTCGCTCAGAACTTTTCTTTTGTCCAGATAAAATCAGGGCCCAAGATATAGGTCTAATTAAAACGCTATTTTATGAAAGGAAGGAAGCTTGCCGTGAGGTAGCTGAACTGAAGAAGCCAGCAGTCAGAGCACACTACCTTTTGGTAAGCGAACCCCATCTCGCACCTTATCTCAGCTACGTCACAATCCCTTACCATAGGTTTTTATTAATTAAATTTAGGTTTAATCTTTTACACTTTCACCTTGGTTCTTTTAACGGTTGGCAGAAGCCGGAACAAGCTGCCCCTTGCAGCTGTGACAATTTTTCGGTGCAGGACACAATGCATTTTGTCATGTTTTGTAGTCTGTTTCACGAGCAGAGAAAAAAATACTTGCTCCCCATCTTGAAAGAAGCAGGGTTCACACAGGTGCGCCCTGCTCTGCTTTTTTTTACAGCTTTTGACAAATCCTTGCACTACTTTTAGTGTTGCAAAATTTTTAGTGGCAGCTGCAAGGGCTAAAGCTAAAACCATTGGCAATTCTTTTTCTTAAAAATGCCCCCATTTAGGGGAAACAAAAATGCATCTTCTTATATAAAATGAATTCTTAAATTTGTATATAGTATTTTAATATGTGTTTGTTTTTTAGGCAGATGCTTTTTAGACACTGTATGTCTAAGTATGTTTCTTATGTAATTATCATATGATTGTTTTGCTTGAATGTGTTTTTTCTTTTGCGTTTCTTTGTATGACTTGGAATAAGTCGAATAAAGATATTCTGACTGAATACTCCCACACGCAGGTACTATTTTGAGCACCAACCCCGGGCATTAGCATTTTTAGTCTTTATAATTGCATTGTATTGTAGCATTTCTATTTCAATTTCCTTCCTCTAGTGAGGTATCAGATCAGATCATTTTCTGGATAGCCAAGTAAGAAACTGCTCAATTTGTTTTGCATTGTAAGCAGAGACTGTGTTTCATGGTGTGATCTACCTGGGAGGCATTTTGGTGTGTCTGTGAAATTCATATGTGTGCCCCTAACATTTTGCAGAAAATGTGTGGGGGGCCTAAGCATGGCATGAAGCTGAAGTAAGTAGGACAGGTAGAATTGTGTTCGCATATGCTTACTTATGTTCCTTAATGTACTTCTCAGCATTATTTCTTATGATGACTGTGTGGAGAGCTACCCCTCTGATAGTGAGCTATCCGTCTGATAGCTACACCTAGGATGGTGTGACGCAATGATATCAACAAATACCATAATTAAATGAATCTATTGGGTCCAGTCTGGAGCAGAGATGCTTTGTGCCACAAAAATCCAGAGACATTTTTGTTTGTGGGTCTTCTACATCGATTTGGGAACCCTTTGAAATTGGCTAACTATGAGGGCCACCCAGGATTAGAGAAGGTAAGTCCCGAAGAATCAACAGACACCATTTTTAAATGTGTTAGGGGCTAACCACACAAGTGGAAGATCTGTGTCCCAGGAAATATGAACAGACACCACCTCTACATGGGTCCATGGTCTCCACCCAGGATTGGGGGTGTTATGCCCTCAGAAATGAACAGTGACTATTCATACATTAGTCTATGGGGGTCCCAGGAATGCAAAATGTTGTCTCAAATGAAACATTAAGAACCACCCCATGTGCATGGGTCTATCAGATCCACAAAGTGGAAGAGGTTCTGCTCCCACAGTAAAGTGAATAGACCGAAAAGGCACATGGGTGTATGTAGTCCATCCAGAATCAGAGATGCTATGTCACAGGGAAAAAAGCAAACATCACATATGTTTTCCTCCCACCAGAAGAAGACACATTGTCCCAAGAATTCAGGAGCCCAGTTAATTCCCTGGAACTTGGGCTCTCATCTATATATGAAAAGTGTGGTTCCCTAAGGGAAAGATCACACTTAACGGCCTTTAACTTAACTCAAGAATGTACCCATAATTTTTGCTTCATTGTATTGACTTTTCTTTACGCCAATTATTTCTCCTACTCTCCCCATGGCAATGACAGAACATATAGTATCACTTTATCGTGTATAATAGGCAAACGTTAGTTACCTTTTGAAATTCAATGCTCATTTATTTTTACATTTTTTCAAAATACAACAGTTAACCTTATTAAAGTGCATGCCGTGTATGTAAACACTATGTGCAAAATGTGACACAGTCCATTGTAAGCATTTACGGGGTTGTATGCACATAAATTGTGTCCATTTATACACCCTTAGGTAGTTTGAAAAATGATACTCCAAAGGCAAAATCCATAGGCCAACGTCTGGTAAGGATGTAATCAATCCTTATATGCCACTTGCAGTGGCAGCTAGTAGGGAACGGTGGTGGGGTGGCAGGGGTGGGTTTAGAAAAAGAAGAAAAAAAAAAGAAGACTTACCTGCTGGTTGCCAGCCTCCATCTCTCCTCCATCCTTTCTGTTTTCCTGGCTCCCGGCAGCACTCAGGCTCCCAGACTACCCTAGCCAATCACGACACTGCTGTCAACCTCATGATAGTTGTGTTGTGATTGGTCTAAGTGGCCTGGTAGGGTGCTCGGACAAGGAATGGGAGCCTGTGCATCTTCTCCACCCAGGCTGTGCAATACAGCCATGTGGAGAACATGCTAAGTGCGCATGATGGTTTGGTCGGCCCAAGACGGAATGCCAACTCGCCATGCGCACTGATTTTTTTTGTTTGAATATTTTTTATTGACATTTCAACTTATAGTCACATTGCAAATCGTTAAGTTGAGGAGGGTAAAAGGAACAATAAATAAAGAAAAAGGGGGCGGGGGGACAACTTTTCGAGTCATGGCAATGATCCTGTACAGCAACAATAATCCTACATTACAGTTGTCTCATTTCCTAGCTGCTGATGTTCGAAAGAAAGAGGAAGTATACAGATCATATAACAGTTCCTCATAATACTTTGTACCGAAGAGTGTTTCCCATCTCTACAGAGTTATGGACACTCAGCTAATAGGAAGATGGTGCCCAGGAATTGAATCAACGTTACATGCCACAGCGTCAGGGCCTTTCGGGTGCTGCTAACATGCGCCCAGCGAGGTGTCAAAAGAGAGTAGGGGGCAAGTCGTTGTCTGGATCAGTCGTGGGTATGGTGTATTTCGCGTATGTGTTCCAACTGGGACCCAGCGTTTGTCATATGAGACAGTTCCCCACTCCACCCGACATGGCCTAAAGACCTCTTATGTGGAGTGGCCCCTCAAATATAGGTGTGAATGTGGCCAACCATGTAATGTACAGGCGTATGACATTCTGTACAGTGGTAATTAATCAGCATAACTATTGTGTCCATTAATGAACTTGGCGGGATACCGCTAACGCGGTCAACTAGGGGGGGAACTAATATACTGGTCAAATGGCAAAAGGGGTCAATAACAATTAAAGGTAGGAAAAAGAATACAAAGAAACAAAGCACTGTTCTGTGGTAAATTCAAAGGGGTGTGTAGGCAGGCATTGTGTTCATGTGTGTCAATACAAGTACAGTATTGCCCCTAGCTGTAAGGGTGGCAGTGTGGGGATGGGTGGACTTAACTTCAGCACGGTTACGGTGGGATGTCGGTGTCCAGTCGTGCGTGCGGGGGCAGGTCTGAGTTACTTGTTGGTGGCATGTGATCAGTATCTTATGTCATGTGCGAAGCATGTTATTGTCTGCTAGAGTCAAGTCACCTCCCCTGGGTGCGCCATCTTCCCTCTTGTCAGTCATTTTTATGACGCTCAGCCCGACAAACGTCTACGTGATTCCCTGCTCAAGACACGCCTGTCGAAAGGATTTAAAAGTGTCATCCCAAGATTGCGCTATTGGGACGGCTCTCAGTCCCGCCGTCTCCTCCCTGTGTAGGGTCGCACTTTCTGCTGCCGCCCAGTTATTGAAGGAGGTGCAGCAATGTTTGATTTGTGGTGAATCCCCGCTCTTCCAATGCTTGGTGATGAGCCTCTTAGCAGTGACAAGCCCCAAGTCCCAAAATCTGGCGTGAACTTTAGTATGTTTCGTTCTTTTAAATAAGCACAGCAAACATGTCTCCCATGTGTGTGGCAGTTCTACGTCAGTCCCCTTCGTCAACAGCGACGTTATGCCGCGCCAGTATGCCAGCAGCCTAGGACAGGTCCAGAGCATATGTAAAATGTCCGCACCTGGTATTGAGCAGCGCGGGCATATGGACGTGCTTATTGTGAAATATTGGTTAATTTTATCTGGTGACAGATACACTCTATGTATTTTATAGAATTGGATAATCTTGAACCGCGAGTTGCATGGGATATTAGCGGGTCCCTCCAGTATTCTCTGCCATTCCTTGCCCGTCCAGTCTTTGCCCCTATCTATCGTTCATTTATCTCTCAGTGGTTGGAGGGTGCCAGCTGTGTGCGATAATAGTGCCTGCGCTAACCAGTGTATCACATGGGATCCATTTCCCATGACGTGCATATATTGTACCAACTGGTGTGTCTGCGGTTCCTCAGTCATGTCACCCCAAGCTTTTGTGTATGTGCGTATCAATGATGTGTGTAGCAGGAACTGCCCTGCCGGTAGGTCTGTGGTCTCCACTAGTCTGTCGAATGGAAGCAGAGCACCATCCGTATATAGGTCAGCCATCGTGTCTATTCCGGCCTGGTCCCATCGGTCCAGAATGGACGTGGTTACAGCCCCTCCTTCTTTGGGAGTGCCCAGCAGAGGGAGTGCGGGGGCATAGGCGTCACCGCCCGCGTGAGTCGCAAGCTTCGCGTGTAGCACTTGTGAGCCACTGCTAAATGTAATTGTGTCGAGCGAGGTAGCTTGGCCAGGGGATGAAATCGCGTGAGGACCTGTGCGTGCGTCAGGGTTAAAGTGTCGGAGGTCGTGTCAGCCAGGCATTTCCCACTCAGCCAGCCAACAACCCACTGCAGCTGTGCTGCCAGGTAAGAGTTCCTGATTGGGAACCGCGAGTCCCCCCGCTGCCACTGGTATGTAGAGTTTCGTCAGCGCTACTCGGGGTCTGCCGGTGTTCCAAATGAGTGCTCTAATCATGGTTTCCAATTCTCGAAAAATGCGATTCAGAACATATACCGGTATGTTGGAATAATAGTATAAGAGCCGTGGTAGGACAATCATTTTCGTTAGAGTTACCCGGCTGGGTACATTGAGGGGGAGCATTTTCCAGAAGGCGATTTGTGCCTGCAGGGAAGAGATGGCTCTGACCAGATTGCCCTCCAGCACGTCTGCGGGGGACCGGTATATATGGATACCCAGATACTTGAATGTGGTAGCGTGCCAGACCAGCCGTGCCCCGCTGAGTCGCACCTCACACTCCTGCATTCTGGGCTGAAGGAGTACACTCCAAACTTACCCCAGTTAACCTTTAGTCCCGAAAGGGCTGCAAAGGTGTTTAGGGTGTCAGTTAACTCCCGCGCACATTTGTGAGATCTTTAATATATGGAAGCAGGTCGTCTGCATATAGTGAGACCGCATGGATACCGTCTACCAAGGGTATGCCCCAGTCCTTGCCCTGCTGTCTCAATAGTTCTGCCAGTGGCTCCATTGCCAGGGAGAAGAGCAGCGGTGACAAAGGGCAGCCCTGTCTCGTGCCCCTCCGGACTCTTATGGCTGCAGACAGTAGGTTTCCAGTGCGAACCCGCACTGTAGGTGTCTGATTTTTTTTAAACACATTTTATTGAGTTTTCAGTTTGAGTGTACAATATGCAAAAATCGGTGACCCGAAGTCACTGTAGGGGTCTGATAGAGCAGGTTGACCATGTCTATAAATGCCTCTCCTAATTTGTATTTCTGCAGTACCTCCTGGAGGTATGGCCATTCCACAGAATGGAACGCTTTTTCAACACGAGTACCAAGCAGCCTGACCTTGGCCATTGCTTCACTGCATACTCTTGCACTCTAAACAATCGACGAATATTGTGTGAGGTGCTTCGCTTGGGCACAAAACCATTTTGGTCGACATGTACTAGTGTAGGTGTGAAGGGGGCTAGTCGCTGTGCCAAGGTAGATGCTAACATTTTATAATCAGTATTGAGAAGAGCAAGAGGTCTGTACGAACCCAACTGCTTCCCATCTCTGCCTGGTTTTAAGAGGGAGTCCAGGGTGGCCTCATTGAGTGTGTGTGGAAAGGAGGAGTCCTCTAATGCCGCCTCATACATCCGAATCAGCTCTGGGATCAGCAGGTCTGAATAGGCCTTGTAGAACTCCGCTGGCAGTCCATCTGGGCCTGGGGACTTGCCATTGGAGAGAGCAGCGATGACTACGCGGAGCTCCTCCGTTGTTATGGGCGCTGCCAGATCTTCACTCTGGGCATCTCGTAGTTCCGGCAGTGGTATGTTTGCGAGATAGTCAGCAATGTCTGGGTGGGGGGCTCGCCATGCGCACTGATGGTGCACCAACCACTCGTCCTCCCTCTGACTTACGCCCAGCCCCACCCCACCTAACCTGGCTCCATACTAAAAATAAAATGATTATAACGTTCTGTTATTATCATTTTTTTTCCTTTGCACTGCTCATAGAGCAGTGGGGCGACGCTCCTCCACCTTAGTGGAGGAGCCACCACTGTACCACTTGTATTTTCAGAGTGAACTCCTCAAGTGTTAAAGGTGTCTAGGTATTTCAGCCAGTGATTTATGGCCTCATCAAGACAAAGTTTACATAGGAGCATGTAAAGCATCCTAATCAGGTGTAAAAATACAATTAAAAGCTACCAAATTCAGTTATGACGATTATACAGTAGAAAAAACAATTGTATCCTCTCCTTATAACAGCTCCTAGAAATCATATAACTCGTGGCACTGTAATATACGAGGCAACAAATGGCTTCCAGGCGTTTGCATGATCACAAACGTTGGAGAAATTGGATAATGGCTCAAGAGTTGACGACAAGACAATGGTGATGTGTGATACCCAGTAGTCCCTCATGGTACGAGCGGGCTACTTGGCTTTCTGCCAGATACTGGCGTCATTTAAGACAGCCCTATTCCAAATAAATGGCCGCCAACTGACTGATTATTATTTAAACCATCCGGGGCAACCCAGTCCTTCCATTTTCATACTGGTTTTGGTTTAGCGTAAAGTGAAATAAAAGACGTCCAGACTGCACAACCCGTAGAACCAAACCAAGAAATCAGCATTAGCTGATAATATATTTGTCTATGGAGTTCATCCTGGAGCAGAAGATTATATCCCATGAAAAGTGAACAACCACCACACAGACAGGTGTCGTGAGGTCTTGAACTGGGTGTGCAGCAATGCTAAGAAATCGACTGGTGCCCCTCATAGAAAGGATTATACAAAATCAAGGACGCCATTTATGCTGCTGCAACCCAAGGAGATAGACAGACGCCACACTTTAAGGGTGATTGGGTCTACCCAAGAGAAGGAGATCCTGCGGATAGCACAGGAATACATTTAGAGACGATGGGGTGCGCTTAGGAGAGTTGCAGGGCGCATTAGCCAGTGTTGCTCAGGCACAGGGTCACGCACTTGGTACCAGGGCCGGCTTCAACGCTGGCGTCAATCATTTATGGCACCCCCACCCCCTATGGCTGCCTCCTCAGATTCCTTCACCATCACAATGCAAAAGGGTCCCTCATCTGTCCAATCATAAGTTATTACTAAACACAGGTCAGCGCCCCGACCACAGATCAGCGCCCAGTGCAACTGTACCGTTCGCACTGCCCTAGATATGTTACTGCTTGGTACTACTTGCCCCTAACAGGCCCACACAGGGAAGACGCTTCCCACACCTTGCAAACACTTATATAATGTGTGTGATTGCCGAGTTCCGAACTGCCCCAATGTGCAAATGTGGATGACTTTTTTTTTTACCTCCCTGATTCGCTAGTGGGATCCACTTTTATTTTGGTGCTGGGTATAGTGTTTGGTCGAGTCCGATCCTGTAGGGAAGCACTGCAGCTTTCTGAATTTTTACAGCTCGGAGGGGGTGACAATTACAGTATTACGTTGTTACCAAGCTGTGCATCCCAAATGGGAAGACGATACCACTCCTGGTAAATGTGGCACCTTGCAGTTTCAGTGCTTACCAACCGTCAAGAGGGGCTAAGCTCTGTAGGGCAGCTGGCACTGCCAGAAACACTGGTCCGACTGATCGGTGTGTAGGCCTTTTTTGGCAGTTTGCAGGCATGTTTATGGTCTGATGGGCCCGTTTTACAGTTGATTTCCCTGATATGACCACAACATTGCCTGTAGCAAGCCCGCATGCATACAGTCTTCCATACCTTGCAAAACACCTACATAGCGTATGTGTACACGTGCAGAACTGACCCAATGTGCAAATGTGAGCTTTTTTTGCTCTCTGATTCGCTAATGGGGTCAACTTTTATTTTGTTGCCTGGGTCTAGTTTCAATCCCAGCCCCACCCTGGGACTCAATAGGTTTTGGGCTAATTTTCAGACACTGGGAATGTGAGATTTTCAGACACTTGATCAAACCTATGTGGTTCTGTCTTTTACCTCTGCCGAGTGAATTAAAGCGCGCTTTCCCATCTCAGCAGCCGATGTATGTACACATTGGATTACGTCAGTGCAACCCCATGATTATTTGTACATTGTTTTCTAAACAGGTCAGATCCACGCTTTACCTATTAAAAACAGCACACCGCGGCGCGCCTGCGTCAGGAGCACAAGATGTGCTTACATGATAACCTGTATTCCTTTTCCCCTAAACAATGATGCGTCATCACACGGCCCTGTCATGTTTTCGTGAAAGGGTGTTTGAATCCTATAAATAACCCCAGCGCTGTAGCACCCCGTCGCCAATGGTGAGGCACATCGCAGCTGATGACGTCGTTTGCCTGCCTGCCTGCCTTGGGTTTGAAAGCCTCTGCAGTAAGCTTATCAGCCATGTTACAGCTTCCTGTTCCTGGCTTGGCGGGAAGTTAATCATTGTCAAGTGCAAAATGTGATTGCGCTGTATTGTGGGGGCACCCAGACTGGAAGCTATTATTTTTTAAAACATGGTTTCTTGAATCATGTATTTAATTAAAATATTAACAGTTCTCTAGTGTAGATTTATTTTCAATATTTGATCATTGGGAATAGCAAACATCGCTAAAACCTTTTTTTCCAGATTACTTCATTTTGAGATATACTTGAGTGCCGACCAGTAGTACAGTCCTGTATGTTGGGGCTCAGATTTGAAAACATTTCGAGCTCATATCAACTGCTAATCTTTAAGACCAAGGGCTTCATTTAGAGTTTGGCAGATGGGATACTCCATTCCCAACATGGCGGACATCCCGTCTACCTCCGGCACTTGTAATGCAGTGCATGGGATGTCCGTCATGTTTTGACAGTGTCCCATATGCCAGAATCTTTCATTTCCTGTTAAGCGCTGCACCCAAAGCCATTTAATCGCCCATGCCGTTCCCATGCTCTACATTCTTCCTTCACTCTCCGTGTACGATCTTGGGGTTCACTTCAGCAGCAAAATGTGTCCCTCATTACCTCTGCCTTCAGCCACTTGTTTAACCACCATTCTAACATCCGCAAATTTCACCTTCCTTTCACATCTCCAGCGTGGTGATTAACACACCGATGGTCAGAAAACTGGGCTGCTGCATGTGCCTTTCCTGGGTCCTCCTGGATTACTCCTTCCATTCGCTTTAAAGTCCTCAGTATTGCAATCTCGTCTTCTTTGATTTGTCAGCTTTCCCGCTCCCTCTGGACGTAAAGGGGGAGCTTAGAGAAGAGAGTAAGCACCTCCACCGTAGGTACATTTTCAAATCCACCCTTCGCCTTGCTTCACCAAGCCTGCACAGACCATCTCCCTGCACTGACCACCCTTCTGCTTGCAAAACCAACACTGCGTTGGAGACTCCTCACAACAGTGTACTAATCAGATCTTTCTCTGTTAACCCCTCTTATTTGGAACATCCTTCTCCAGAACTGAGCTTTCCCCGACTCCGAGAACTATCGAGATGACCTTCCCCTAACCCGGCTTCTTTCATTACCTCTTCTCCTCTGGGTTCACTTCATTTAAAAACAGCAGTTCATGACCACTTCTCAGAAGTACTCTAGAACTGTTGTATTGTTTCGGACTGCGTTGAGCCTCATCTTAAAATCTTGGTATTAGTTACTGTGATGGTTTTCCTTCAGTAGCCAAATAGGATTGTAGGATCAAACCTCAGCCAATCTGTAGCTTTGACATATTTCATAGCCCTAATGCAGGTGTGGGAGGTGATGCTAAGCATAGTAGGAGGACCATGACGGAGAAGAAGAAAGCAGAGCAAGTTGGATCGATAGTCCAGAGAGACAGTTAAGTTAAGGAATATCTCTATCATCATGTGAGTTCCCTGAAAAGTTTATTCTTTAATCTGTATAAATCTAAGATGAGTCTCCTTCCATGGGCAGAGAGCCCCAGAGATGCGAGTCTCCTTCCAAGGGCAGAGAGCTGCACAGATGTGAGTCTACTTTCATGGGCAGAGAGTCCAGAGATGGGAGCCTCCTTCCATGGGCAGAAAGTTGCACAGATGTGAGTCTCCTTTCATGGGCAGAGAGCTGTACAGATGCGAGTCTCTTTCCATGGGCAGAGAGTACCATAGATGCGAGTCTCCTTCCATGGGCAGAGAGTCCAGAGACGCGAGTCTCCTTCCATGGGCAGAGAGTCCAGAGACACGAGTCTCCTTCCATGGGCAGAAAGTCCCAGAGATGTGAAAGGGCGGGATTTTCCTTCTAGAGTCTGCATCTCGTTCTCTAGAATCCCGTCTCAGGCCGACTGGACCTTTTTACCTGTCATAGAATGAATTAGGCAATCTATCTACCAATAGTCAATCAATTTCAATGATTCCCACTGTTTCCCCCACAGAACCATCGACTAAGGACTAAGTTTGAAGATTTATTACAAAGCCAAAAACAACTGAAGGTATAAACACCTCAGCAAAAGGTTTAGAAGATAAACAGGCACTAATACAAACATAATCCTACGGAAGAGTCTCAGGCGGCTCAGGAATAATACAAGAATCATCAGGCTAACAAGAATTGCTATAACCTGAGTTTTAGTATGCATTGATAAAAGGTATAAATTCAGGTTAATCTGTCCCTACACTATACTAAGTGACATCCCTACTCAACAATAGCCCAATCTAATAAAGGTGTCAGCAGTGGCGACTTCCAAAGAAGTTCACTCTCTTTCTTTCGACTTAGTCTAAAGACTCCTCAGCCATAGCTAAACTCTCTGCCTGGTCACCCGCTCCCTCTCGCTCTTCGGCTCATCTACTCTACCTTCTCCCTCGGGGTGCTGTCCCTAATACAAAAACCCCACAATGCGGACGACACGCCTTCCGGTACGCGCCTCTCGAAGGTGTTGGTTTTCAGATTTTTCCATTATGGCACCTTTCCATCCTTGTCTGTTAAAACGTCCTTGGGTCCCAGGCTCTCCTTCGCTTCAAGTTGCTTTCTTAAATTCCTCGGCTACTCCTCCATGTCTGAGCCTAGTATCCTAACATTCATACACAATGGGCCCTTCTACTCCACTATCTACTTGGTCCTGCACCTGCAAAGGAATACATGTGAATCGGCTCACAATTTCTTAATGTTGCAATTGACTTTAGCTAAAGGCAGCTTTCTCCAAAAACATTTCTACGATTTAATGCTAAGCAAGGCATCTTCGATCAGGCCTACACGATTTTCATGAACTGGGCCTCTGCACGTTTATGTGCCCAACATCCTAGCATAAAAAATATCTTTCGTTCTTTAAGCCTCCATCTTTAAAACAAAATACATTTTTCTATCTCAAGCAATTTTATCACGTTTAAAAGGTACAACTATGAATTTTAATAAAGCAGATCTAAAGTCACAATGATGATCTATTAAAACACATCTCTTATTAATGAAAGGCTTCACATCAAACGACATCTCTATGGTAAAACGGCATTATTGATTTTCAAACTCTTAACATTAGCTCTCCATGTAATTCTAATACCAAGTACATTAGTTCTCAGCCCTACATTGCATTTGAACACGATTAGTAAATCCTCTATATATGCGGGTGTTAACTACTTGTGCATATGATACACCCCTACAAATTTTACTTCTGTTTGGTGCTCTCTCAGATGCGAGTCTCCTTTCATGGCCACAGAGTCCCATAGATGAGTAAATGTAAATGTAAATGTGCTGGACTTGTAAAGCGCACAGCTGCCCGTAAGCGTCCCGGCGCTTGCCTAGGGAACCCGTCCTGGTATTCCCCTGTGAGAAACCCCGGCAGGGTGTCCACAAGGTGAAAGCCAGGCATCCCGCCGCGAGGGGCCGTAGTGGAGATTAAGCAAGCTATTGCCCAGAGTCGCAGAGTGTGACCCCGTGAGTTGAGTAGGCACCAGAGCGAGAATTGTCGAGTCCGTGGAATTGTGAGCCCGAGACCCGCCGAGGCGGGGAATTGAACCCTGGTCCACGGTCGATCTCAGCTTCCGGGTCTGCCGCCTCTAACCACTGAGCCACGCTTCTCCACCATGGCAGAGTCTCCTTTCATGGCAGAGAGTCCAGAGATGTGAGCCTCCCTCCATGGGCAGAAAGTTGCACAGATGTGAGTCTCCTTTCATGGGCAGAGAGTCCAGAGATGCGAGTCTCCTTCCATGGGCAGAGAGTCCCAGGGATGCGAGTCTCCTTCCATGGGCAGAGAGTCCCAGGGATGCGAGTCTCCATCCATGGGAAGAGAGTCCGAGAGGTACGAGTCGCCATCCATGGGCAGAGAGTCCAGAGGCGCGAGTCTCCTTCCATGGGCAGAGAGTACGAGAGATGCGAGTCTCCTTCCATGGGCAGAGAGTCCCAGGGATGCGAGTCTCCTTCCATGGGCAGCGAGTCCGAGAGATACGAGTCTCCATCCATGGGAAGAGAGTCCGAGAGATACGAGTCGCCATCCATGGGCAGAGAGTCCAGAGGCGCGAGTCTCCTTCCATGGGCAGAGAGTACGAGAGATGCGAGTCTCCTTCCATGGGCAGAGAGTCTCAGAGATGCGAGTTTCCATCCATGGGCAGAGAGTCCCAGAGATGCGAGTCTTCCTTAAATGGGCACAGAGTCCCAGATATGCGAGTCTCCTTCCATGGGCACAGAGTCCAGAGAGGCAAGTCTCCTTCCATGGGCAGAAAGTCCCAGAGATGCGAGTCTCCTTCCATGGGCAGAAAGTCCCAGAGATGCGAGTCTCCTTCCATGGGCAGAAAGTCCCAGAGATACGAGTCTCCTTCCATGGGCAGAAAGTCCCAGAGATGCGAGTCTCCATCCATTGGCAGAGAGTCCAGAGAGGCAAGTCTCCTTCCATGGGCAGAAAGTCCCAGAGATGCGAGTCTCCTTCCATGGGCAGAAAGTCCCAGAGATGCGAGTCTCCTTCCATGGGCAGAAAGTCCCAGAGATACGAGTCTCCATCCATGGGCAGAGAGTCCAGGAGATGTGAGGTTCCTTCCATGGGCAGAGAGTCCCAGAGTTGCGGGTCTCCATCCATGGGCAGAGAGTCCCAGAGATGCGAGTCTCCATCAATGGGCAGAGAGTCCCAGATATGTGAGTCTCCTTCCATGGGCAGAGAGTCCCATAGATGTGACTCTTCTTCCATGAGCAGAGAGATTTAGAGATGCCAGCCTAATTCCTTGGGCAGAGAGTTTTGGAGATGTGAGTCTCCCTCCATGGGCCGAGAGTCCCATAGATGCGAGTCTCATTCCATGGGTAGAGAGTTGTAGAGATGTGAATCGCCTTTCATGGGCAGAGAGTCCCATAGATGTGAGTTTTCTTCCATGAGCATGGAGTCTTAAGAAATACAAGCATCCTTCCATGGGCAGAGAGTCCCAGAGATGCGAGTGGGCAGAGAGTCCCAGAGATGCGAGTCTCCTTCCATGGGCAGAGAGTCCCAGAGATGCGAGTCTCCTTCCATGGGCAGAGAGCCCCAGAGATGCGAGTCTCCTTCCATGGGCAGAGAGTTGTAGAGATGTGAATCTCCTTTCATGGGCAGAGAGTCCCACAGATGTGAGTCTCCTTCCATGGGCAGAGAGTTTTAGAGATGCGAGTCTCCTTCCATGGGCAGAGAGTCACAGAGATGAGTCTTCTTCCATGGACAGAGAGTCCCAGAGATGGGAGTCTCCTTTCAAGGGCGGAGAGCTGAAGGGATGCGCCATCCTGTGGCCAAAGGTGTGACGACTGATGTTGAATTGATGGATTGTAAGCACTGGTGCTAGTGGAACTTTGATGCTGCCATTGCAGTGATATTAGCACTCAGTATCTGGAAGAATGGCACCGATTTAGTTCTCCTTGTGGGCCGAGCAAACCTCCTCTCTAAGTGGAATTTGCCAAGTGTTTTCAGTATAATAGTGTCAGTGAAATTCCTTCAGGAGTGGAACAGTTTGAAGTAGTATGCCCTGGAAAGCAATGTGACCGGCTTCATTTTCATCACCTTACATATGAAAATATACGCTGCGACTGTTACTCCTGAAGACGTGTGTAACTGCGTATGGAGTGATGCAGGAATGGAACCCATAGGGGATGTGATGGAGTTGGAGGGTTTGCAATGTTTTATTCGGACATTTTCCACCAATTCTTCATCCGTGATGTAGCCCAGAGAAAGCCAATCCTTTAACTCGTGAGCTTCCTTTAACTTGTTGAGATACTATGTTGTGGTCTTTCATATTGAACTTTGCACCAAGGTCAGAAAAGATTCATATTGATGGTCTACCGGTCCTGCTTCATGTTCTTGCTGGTCACATTGGGCTGTTCCAGTGCTCTGGAGAGTTTGGACACGTTATTATCCTACATCCTGTAGATTATTAACATTCACATAGACTTGGAGTAGTTTGGCTCTGATGTGTTTCATGATCTTTTAAATGCAAAGCATTTTAGTAATAGGTCTATAGTTTCAATGATTCAGACCAGCTTTCTGTTTTGTTATAACATTATTAACTAAATTATTTAATGTATTTGATTTTCATAGTGTTTTTTAACCCTGATTGGTATTTAGGCGCTTTATACAGAACTCCGTAACTTGGTGTGTAGATTGGAACCTTGCAAGTAAGGCAGTCGCCAAAAAATGAGATAAGGTTGAGTAAGAAAGTGAGAACGAGGGTGGCAGGGTGGGATTTAGGATTTTGGGGAATCATAGTAAGCTTGGTAAAAAAAAACACGTTAACACTTGCAGAATTACTTGCAAGCTGCAATCAAAGATCGTTAGCTATTTTGGCTAATTTGAGGAGTATTGAACCAGAGCCCTAAGAAAATGTGCCTTGTGAATTAGTTGCCAGATTTCGGTTTGAGTTCCCAGCACAGCTTTTACTTGAGCCAATGGGCATGGGCCAGTCTGTTTGTGCTGTTAACACTTCCCTCAATTATTTTTTTTAAAATTATTTTTATTAACATTTCTATAATACAACATATATGGCATGTTGAGCTACAACTTAGCATCCAGCAGACAAAATTTGATACAATTATCCATTGGCGTACATATTGGAGATAATACACGTTGTTGGCGCTTTTACTGCCCATTCACCAATTTCATAAACTGACTCCATCCTGATGAGGGAAGGGGGCGGGACCCGGGAGGCCTCCCAGCTACTTTCCCATCTCCTATGCATTCTGCAGCTCACATAGATAGAGGAAACCCCTCTCTGGATTGTTTTTGTGCAGGAAGGTACTCCTTCCTGCACAAAAACAATCCTGCCTACATTGGCGCTAGTAGAAAATGAGTGGGAAACCCAATAGACCCTTGAGCAATTAGTACATCAGCGGGTAAGCGTGCCTAGAAGGGATTTTCTTCCTTTTGTTCAATCTAATATCTATAAGCAAACAATTGTCATAAGCTCTATCCAGTAATTTACATCGAGTTATTTCAGAAGTTAAATTGACTTATTTCACCTTGAACAAATCTTCCAAAGATTATTTAACACGGGTGTAAGCTTTTTGAAACATAAATTTATAATGAAAAACTTTAAGAGGGTACAAAGAACTGTTACATATATAAATATACATTAGCACATAGTGACTGAGATTCAAGAATTATTTGCTGTTATAAGCATCTCATTGTCACTAATGTGGCCACCTATTTCAAACAATATGCACAAAAGGAAATTGTGACTGATTAAACAGAAAACAAATCCTCAGGTAAATAATACACAAACAAAATAGGTGTAGTTGTCGACGTTTCGGTCTAGGTAGTGAAGACATCTGTTAGACCACCTTCAGGACGGTAAATTCATATGTTGAATGACCCTTGAAAGACTACATAGGTGACTTGAGAATGTAGTCTAGTTCATAAAACCGTATACTCGACATCAAAGAAATAGCTAGTAAATAGCTTGCGATATTCCAAGGAGGTCCCGAAAATGTGTAACACAGGCGGCCAACTGTTGAGACAGCGGACCATTGTACCCATTCTGTGTCCGTTCTCTAAATTTATAGTAAGTGATCGGCGACGCTGGCACTTGAACTAGTTTGTCCATGTGGACTGCTGGAGAATCGTAAGTACCTCTGTGTTGCACATTTTCGGGACTGCAAGAATTGGGGGCTTTTATGGTTGTCGATAGGTGTCCATGATGAGGAATACCAAGTTCTAGAAAGTTTGGTCAGGAGCGGGTCTCTGCATCAAAAAGTCTGAAAACCTCTGCGCTAGAGACACAGACTGTGATCACAGTGATCCTGGAAGATTCCATAAAGGGACAGAATGATGGCGCTGTGTGCTCCTATTGTTCCACCAATCAGCTGCATGTAGTGCTGTCACTCATACAGTTCTACTAGTGCGCCTGCTAGCTGCTCGAAATAGCCATAATTGGCTCAGTTGTTCCATGGATTTACTCCTTTCAGGCACAGAAAGCGATGTCATTCTTCCACTCTGCTTACAAGCAGTCGTTAACCATTTGTGGCAGCCCCATAGCTCATAGGCTGGCACTGCTGCTGGTCTTGTTCAGTAAGTCAGTGATTACCCTGAGCCATCCTCCTTGATTACTGTTATACCTGCGTCAGGGACACACAGGTGAGCTTTAAACTTTACATGTCCTCTGAGCCACCCATAGCTAACTTTGCTCGCTGTGTCGACAAAAGCGCAAGAAGGATGTGCAAAACCAATTATAAAAAGCAAGCATTGATAAGGCCACAGTTTGCGCATTTTTATAGTCAAAAAGCTTTTCGGTTTCAGGAATACACACAAATCAGTGTGGCAGCAAGAGTTTCCCTCACAAACAGAGCAGATACAACACTGCGACAACAATGCAGGCTCATATTACACATGGGCATGGACACTCCCCCCCCCTCTCACCTCCCACACACACACACACACACACACACACCCTCACACACTCTCACATACATACACTCGCACACCATCTCTCTCTCACACACCCCCCCCCACACACACACACACACAGCTGGCTCAGACTATTTTTATATTCTCTGGAGGGGGAGGAGTCTTTGGACTGGCTGGAAGCATCAATAATGGGTAATAGGGGCAACACCAGGGCAGTTACCCAGAATTTCAGCTGTGCCTTGTCTTACCTAATTGAGCTGAGGTCAAGTTTCCCTCCTCGGAGAGAAGTCTGGACCTCTGCCCTGCTTGCGGGGGCTCCAGTTGAACCTTCTTGAGGCACCTCTGGTGGGAAGGTACCCCCCATCTTGCAACCACCGATAGTATTATCTGATAAGTTTGCAGAATTACTTATAGGGAACCTTAAATCCAGGTGCACCACTAATGACCGTGAGCACATTTTGAGGCTTCAAGCAAACTAGTGTTTTCAAAGAATTATACTAGCGAAGGGTTGGCGAGCAAGTGGTTTGTTAAACCTTCATTCAAATGATAACGTTTTCATCTGCACCCTTAAGTGTAACACCATATTTTTCTTGTGTGCAGGCCCTGGTTTGGTAAATCCGATGACTTCTATGGGATATTCCTTTTCTTCACCGAAAAGGGACTGGAGAGAGAGGTAGGTCAAATGTGTTAGAAGATGGGTCCTTGGGCCTACAAAATGCAATTTGGCAACTTATTCATATTTTAGCATAAACACTACGCAGATTATTATTAGGATGGGTGTTTATATTCTTAAAATACTTTTTTACATAATTGTCATTGTGATGTTTTGAAACCGCACGACCCCATTTCCCGAGGTCTCAGCCAAGCCAGAAGGAAATCAACATATTCTGCATTCCAGTTTCAAGTCCCTTTGTAAATATTATGTATTTGTGGAAGTTAAAACCCGAATGGTTTATGGCCTGCATGCTCTGCTGTTTGGTGGTCCTCTTGCAGAAGCTTCCAACATGCGGTCCTGTCTAGCCCTTGAAACGACATCAAACAAGTGTGCGTTGCAGGACAGTGAGAAACGCAGTGATTCGGGTTTAGGTCGAGCTGCCCGTGGTCAATGACATGGAAGTCAACTGACGTCAGGGTTTCAGATTTTTTTCTCAAGTAGACGTGCAGGCATTCAGGGCTGGTGTCGCTGAAAGCATGGACAGCTGTACATTCAAACAGATGACGCCTATGTTTCAGACAGACATGGCTTTATTTAGCCGTCTCCTGTCTAAAATTGCCTCTGTTCCAATTTTAGTTAATGGGGGAATAAGTGGCCACATTTGATTCATTATCTCCCATCTTTCCTGCTTGGAAATGTTGGCATGTATGCCTTGTTAACCTAAATTATTGCAATGTTTGGTTTTTCTCAGACTCTACAAGAGTTGTTTTTGCAATGGCATAATTTAGGAAGCCCAGTGAAAATGTACTTTTAGAGGGCGTCTAGGATCATACACTCTTTCCTTTTTTTGTGGGAGTTACAAGGGGTGGTAAATTGTGGGCAGAACCCCACAATCGTTTGCCTGCGTCCTTATTTCAGTGTCCAACTTATGGCCATGAATGGCTTTGGGAGCAAGGAAAAAGGCTAGTATTTTGTAACTTTACAAAACAGGGAAGGGGCACTCTGATTGAAGTCAGTCAGGAGACATGCGTTATCCAAAAGTCTTCTCTTTATTAATGTACTTAGGTTAAAACCGGCACACAGCCAACGCGTTTCGTTCTCTAGTGCCACGGGAACTTCGTCGGGGCTTGCTAATAGTGCTACTGGACATATATGGCCTAAAGAAATTCCAATTATCATCAGTGTGCGACGTAACCAATTAGGATCGTCCCATATATCTAGTCCAGTAAGATCTTGAGTGTAATCCACTCCTTCCAACATCAATATCAAAGTTGTATAATATCATAATTTCACATTGCCGTGAATCACCTAGGTTCTGAGAAATAGCATGGATAAGAGATACCAATCAGTAATAAAAGTCAAAAAATACAGCCCAACAGATGGTAGGGATAATTACACTTGGACTCTTCTCACCATAAAATCAATAATTGGATCGTCAATTTATAAAAGACCCCAGAACACACACAGTTGTCCTCTAATATAGGCAAACAACTGCGGAGAAGCACCAGCGGAAAAAAATCCTTTCAAGAGACTCAATGTGAAAAAGGGAATCCGGAATAAAGAGTCCCAGGACGCGCACTAATCTTTAATTTCGAAAAGTCAGCTCTTTGTAATACAAGGGTCCTAAATGGCATGTGAACCAACGAACCCCAGGGCATGCAATGGTCCTTAATTACGGATATTCAACTATATATCATAGCAGGTTCCTAAGTGGCATGCTAACCAAAGAACCCCATCACGCCCTTTTATCCAAAGCAAAACGTCCCAAACGGCGTGATAACCGGCAGCGACACGGTACAGGCAATAAGTGTCATACCCACTAGCACTTCATTATAGGCACAGGTTTAGAAAGGTGGCCAATGGCAACTCTAATAATGTTATGATATCTTTGACAGGCACATTGTTTTCAACCCACTGGTCATTTTCGACCAATGTAAGATAGGCTCTAGGTGTTTGAAGTATTGCAAGCTGAACGGAGATGTAGAGCACCTCTCTGCCTCCATGTGAGGGCCACTGACGTCTCATGCACCCTGATGACTGGGCAGAGGGAAGGGATAAATAAAGTGGTACTGGACCAATGCTTAATTTGTAAACAAATGTGTACCAAACCAGCTACTAACCATCACACTCCTACAAGTGTGACAGTTTAGACTATTCCAGGCCCCTAAAGCTATAAGATTAGCAAGGGCGGCAGGTAATAGTTATTTTTAAGGTATTTTGAATTAGTAAACAACTGTTGTGCTCACTCTAAATCAGGCTCGCAGCCCACCATGTAGCAGACTGTCATAATTGCCTGTGTTGCCAATTATGTACCGGTGCTGAGCACCGGAAACCACCGGCTCAAATTAAGCACTGCACTGGACCACTTGAGGTCCACTTCCAGACAGAGTCCTTTGTGTCTAGTGTGCCTGTGCTCAGTCTGTGTGTCGTGTGGGCCGGCCACATTACACTGGTGATGAGGATCAGAGCGTCTACAGGTACATTAGGCTGATGCCTGAATGTCACTGCAGTCTGCCCACGTTCACCTGCTTAGACGACCACCCGTCGTCCCCCAGCCCGACAGGAATGCAAGCACCGGTACTGCATACATGGTGTTCACGGGCTGAGGGAAAGCTAGCAGCTCAATCTGACACAGTAGAGCCCCTCCCTGATACCAGGAAGCGGAAAAAGGTAACATCCCCATAAGTGTGAAATGCATCCCCATGTGGCTTATGGTTGCCACCGCACCTGCCCGTTGCTGCTTCAGTTCTCAGCAAAAACAACAGTTGAAGGACAGAATGCAGAACAATGTCATACATTCACTCCAGTACACAGATCTGGGCCTAAATCCATCATTTTTTTGCACTCCACACCACCCCAGTTCAGCTTCAGATCTCAGGGCCCTATACAATACAAGATAATGGAATTTTCTGTCTGGCACACCCATAAGAGTGCCCCCACCCGATGGTTTGCTATCACTGCACTTTCCCCCACCACAAATGAAAAAGTTAAACTTAACCCGGTCCAATCCTCCAAGCCCAAAGTTTGGAAAAGAGACCTGAAGAAACTCAACCCAAACTCTTTACCCCCTACCGGCGTTATGGACGTTCAAAACTTAACTGACCACTATCTCAACGCTATGACCTCAATAATCAATGAGGCTGCACCGATGCAACTGAAAAGAGTCTCCACTAAGATCTCCAACCCATGGTACGACGGGAGTCTCAATGAAGATAGACGGGCCATTCGAATGGCAGAGCGCACCTGGAGATCTGCTCCCTCGGCACTGCACCTAAAAACTCTGAAGAAAAAGAGAAACGCCTACTTCAGGAAAATAAAACGCTCAAAATCAGAATTCTTCAGACTCCAGCGCGACCAAGCAAAAAACCGTCCAAGAAAACTGTTTGAGCTAATCAGAACACAATCCAAGGAACAACCCCAATCACTCAGCACTATGGGCGATGCACCTTCCTGTGAAGACTTCTCTGCTTTCTTTAACCAAAAAACTGACAACATAAGGAGCGATCTCCTCATTGACGCAAGCCTTTACTCCAAACCCCACTGCATAACACCCACTGAACCAAAAAACAATGCTACATGGTCATCCTTTGGCACTTACTCTGAACAAGAAATTGACAGACTACTCAGCACCTTGAAACCATCCAATCACCTCACTGACCCCCTTCCTGCTAGCGCTGTAAAAGACTTCACCCCTTTGCTCCTCCCACTCTGGACTAAAATTATCAACAGCTCACTTCAACAAGGAACCATCCCTGACTCCCTCAAAGTTGGACAAGTCACACCTTTACTAAAGAAACCAACAGCCGACCCCACTGATCTAAACAATTACCGTCCTATTACCAACATTCCCACTCTCGCCAAACTGTTGGAAAAATGCGTTCAACTACAATTGACAAAGCACATAGAACAGTTTGATCTCCTCAACCCTCATCAATCAGGCTTCCGAGCAGGGCAAAGTACCGAAACTGCTATGACTCACATAATTGACGACACCCTCCAAATTTTAGATCAAAACGATACCTGCCTTCTCATCCTTCTTGATCTCTCTTCAGCATTCGACACTGTTAAACATGTGAACTTACTCGAACTTTTAAACACAAGAATGGGTCTTTCTGGGACTGTTCTCCAGTGGTTCACTTCCTTTCTACACAACCGGTCTCAGAAATTCAAGAGGAACAACTTGATGTCCTCTCCAGTACCTGTATCGTTAGGTGTCCCCCAAGGATCCTCCCTATTCCCAACTTTGTTCAACCTAGTTATGGAACCTCTCACCACCTTGCTACAAGCATCCAATGTACACTTTCACATGTACGCCGATGACACCCAACTATATCTCAAAATACAATCCCCTAAAGACATTATGCTTCTGAACTCAACAATCAGAAGCACCCAATCCTGGCTTGCCGATAACCACCTCAAACTCAATGCTCTGAAAACTGAGTTCCTTCTGATCTCACCTCCCGCGAAAATCTCTACCACTCAAACTTGGCTTAAGTACCTAACTGCACTCAATGTCCAACCGACCATCGTGGATTCAGCAAAATCTGTAGGCATAACACTTGACGCCAATCTCAACATGCAGCAGCATATCAGCAAGGCAACTAAGGGAGCGAACTTCCAAATAAATACCTTGAGGAAACTTAAACCCTTCCTCCCAGCCAAAGACTGCCAAACTGCAGTACAAGCACTAGTCATCCCTCGCATAGACTACGGCAGCATCGCCCTCTGCGGTCTCCCCCTAACTACAACTGCACCCCTAAGAGCTTCGCTAAACGCGGCAGCGAGACTCATCACTGGATCTAAAAACACTCACATATTTCCCCTGACTTTAAATCCCTGAACTGGCTGCCTTTTGAAGCCAGAATACATCTGAAAATTGCCTGCATGACGCACAAGGCTGTACACCTGAACTCACCCGGCTACCTCACTCAGAAGCTGACAATCTCTGGCGGATCCAGAACCACCAGAAGCACAAACAATCTTCTGCTGAAGCCTCGAAGATTCCGGAAGGAAAAAAACTTACAAACGCTCCTTCTCAGGAATGGCGCCCAGGATCTGGAACTCACTCCCTCCTGAAACCAGGCTCATCTCCTCCACTCCTCTTTTTAAGAAAGAAGTAAAAGCTATCCTCATGGCTAAATACACTTGAACTATTACTTTGGACCTTTTAAGACTCTTCGTCGATCTGTACTACTTGTTTGATCTCTTTTGCCCATTTGTATTACTTGTATTATCGACTTACCTGATTGTCTATGCTCCCTCTTATTTGTACTTTTTGTATTACTGACTTACCTGCCTGACTATGCTCCCTCGTTTACCTACCCTACCACTCACTTATTACCTACAATTACGCTATGTCCAAATGCCTGTTAGGCACTCTCCTATTCTTACCCCTTGCCTTTGTAAAGCGCTCTGATATCTGCAAAGATCTTGTTCGCGCTATATAAAACTTTCAAAATAAAATAAATAAATAAATGCAGCGGAGCATAAACAGCCGGTCTGATTTATCATCCCCTGGTCACTGGCATGTCCGACAAGCCAAGCCACCAGAACTACTGCACATGCTTCCCCTGCCTGACGGGGCTACGACACATCATGTCCACAATAGACTATATCATTGCGGACCTCAAAGGGTCAATGGTTTTCAAAGCTTGACCTGAATTCAAGTTAGCTCCAGCTACTCCTAGACCTGGCCAGCAGATACATAACCTATCCAACACATCTGGCGTTAAGGGGGTACAAGCGTCTCAACCTCGGAATATCCTCAATAACTGAGGCATGGCCAACTGAGCCCCTGAGAGTGCTGACAAAGACCAATGCCTGTTGGGACTGGCGAACCCAGGCAATAGAAGCATTTAACATCATCATGCTCTGTAACACCACATTGGCATAGTTCTACCCCCAAAAGACATGGAACGCATCATAGATGAGTGTTTTGTAAGGCTGGGTGCTGTTCTAGTCCAAGAACATGAATGAGGGTTTCTGACGCCAATCTTTTTTGCAAGAAGAGTGCTGACCCTCACTGAGACCAGGTATTCCCAAATTGAGCTCGAATGCCTGGCTATTAAGTGGACAGATCATCACTTACACCTCTTGTTCTATGGGGGTGAGTTATGAGTTGTAATGGCCCACAAGCCACCTGTCTGCAAGCACATCTCAACACCACCCACTGAGGTGGGTGGTTTGGCTTCAGCAATACAACTTCACTTCACTCTGCAGACTAAGGGCCAGCAACCCCATGGACTACCTATTGAGCGACCTGCAAATAACCAGACAAGAGACAATCTCACCAGGTGATGACACCGAAGACCTCGCCTGATCGCACAGGAAGCATGTCCCAAAGCCATGACTCTGGATGAAATCATCACTGCTTCTTGGGAGACATATGTTTACAGAAAGCTGTGAAAGCAAATCAACAACACAGGTAGAAAGACTGACTGTAGGACTCCCAGTCATGAAACTCAGTCGATAAAACAATGCTCATGGAACTGTCAAGAGAGGAAGGACCTGAGTGCCACCAATGGAGACCTTCTCCTGCAAGCATAATGCATCATGAGACCTCAAACTTTCCACAGAGGATAGTGGAGTTGGCACACCAAGGCAACCTGAGGTTGCCAAAACAAAGTCACAGCTGAGGGAGAAACGGTGGTTCAGTGGTGGATGAGGCAGTAGAGGATATGGTACAAGTATGTCACACCTGCCAGCTGACCAGGGGAGCAAGTTGCCCAGCCCCATCCTGACTGAAGACCCATGAAGGACTCTGTGGACGAATGTCATCATAGACAGATGAACAATTAACCTTGGTGCTAGTGAATGGATGCACTAAGTTTCCAGTGATTGAGCTTATGGTGTCAACATCCTTTCACATGGTGTGCCCTTCACTGGAAAAAGTGTTTGCTACTTTCAGACTGGGAACAGAAATTAGGACAGTATTCTTGCAAGGGCAGAGGTAGTGACCCGCTGCTCTGGACAATACCACAACTCAGTAGCAATGAATACAGGCAAATGATATTGCGAGTCAAAATTGAATGACCAAAGACTCCCCCATAAGCCCTGGAGACCAAGTGCTTATCCGAGACAAGTACACAAGGTGAAAGGTTCAAACATATTTTGGAAGGGGTCCAGGGACTCTAGAGGAGGTCGAAGGCACAATGGTTTTGGCATTCTTGGGAAAAAGTTACCCTCAATGTTTCATGATTTAAAAGATACCTCCTGTGGAAACCACGAAGAACACCGACAGGGAGATGCCAAGTGTCAATGAAAACCCTTCTACTGGGAATAAAAGTGCACAGTGCCCCACCAGAGTATGGAGAAAGATGGCCGACTCCAGTGGACACAACCAAGGAGCAAGGGGATGTCCCGGCGGAATCAGGCCCCTCTGCTGAAGAAGGACAAGTCGCTGATAGCCCTCAGACAACACTCCAGAGCCAAGGTACCACTTGAGACCCAACCAGCCCTCCATCCAAGTGTTACTGGACTGTGTATGCTGCACTTACCAAGAACCCTGGGAATCACAACAGGTGCAAAGGACCTAACCAAAGTAGGAAGGGATGTAGAGAGCCAGCCGAACCCCTATGTGAGGGACACTCATGTTGCTTGCCCCCTGATGACTGAGCTCAGACAAAGGGATACATTAAGGGGAGTGAGGTCCACTTCCAGACATAGGTCATTGTGCCTGGGTTCCCCCTCTGTCGTGTGGTGCTGCCACGTTACAGGTGGGTTGTGTTGAGGTATTTGTGCGGAGCTGTGTACAAGCTCTTCAAAACAGATCTGTCTTGGTGGCTTTCCTGAATTGGTGTTTGTCGTCTTCTTTATGCAGACTGCTAACAAAGCAGTGCTAGGCAGCACAAGGGAACCATCTGCTGGAGGGTAGGGGTCGTGCCAGTTTGCCCTTGAAGCTTTAAGCCAACAAACTGTATTAGACACCAACCCCAGGATGTCACATCACGATACGATGCTAAAGACATACAGTTGCCAAGGCTGGCTTTGATCCAGACACGAGCATGGTAAGAGAGGCTGATCGTATAGATCTGAGGCACCTTGCCAGCTGCTGACTAGGAAAGGGGCCATAGAAGGAGGACTTGGAGATAGAGTGGCCTGCTTCAGTGGGCAGTTAGAATATTCAAAGAGTCGTTGCAGGGTTTTACGTGGGATGAAAAAACTGAGGGGAGGTCTCTCAAAGAGGTGTGGCCTTTGTAATTAAGGCAGTGGCTTAAACATAGCTAAGCTAAAAACCTGTGCTTAGCATAGTGTGCTGCCCGACTGGTATTTTGCAGTTTCTGTCAGTGCACCAGATATATATAATACAAGTAAGTAACATTTCTACAACAAGCCATGACTATTGGCTTTGTCAATGGTTGTTAGTTGCATAAGATAAATAAGCAACGCCTATGGCTTCTTTGTAAATAATATTGAAAATGCTTCAGTTCTGAAATGATGAGACTGTGAAAAAAAATAAAAAGGACTTACCTGAAACGGACAGACGACCGCCTCCCCTCCGTCCTCTTCATCTCTTGATCTCCAGTCCTGGTCGGCAGCAGCAGGAGGTAACCAGGCACACAGGTTCTAATGAGCCAATCTAAGTGCCATAGTCGGCACTCAGACGAGGACATGGAGACTTTCCATGTTCCTCACCAGGCTGTGTAATGTAGCCTGGTGGGGAAAGATGCTAAGTGCACATGACGGCTTGGCCGGCCCAAGAGAGCCGGCCAAGCTGTCATGCGCACTTAGGGAGTGAAAACCACTCCTTCCCCCACGATGCCCAGCGCCACAAGCCACTGACTTCCATAGGAAAAATACAATGATAGTAACAATAGGTTATTATCATAGTTTTTTTTCCTCTTGAGCACTGAGGCGACGCTCCTCCGCCTTAGCAGAGGAGCCGCCACTGAAAAGAGATCGCTAAAAGTTGCTGCTGCAGATCTCCTTGAAAGGCCACTCTTCATTCTTAAATGTTTTTGTGTTAAAGTTTAAGTTGTTCCTCCAGCAGTAAACCTTCTTTGAATGTATATCTTTTCCTTGCAGTATCGCACCATCGCTATTCCGAAGATCCGGAATTATTTTGTCTGCGCCACTTTTGTGTTCCTCTGTATATTTTTTATACAAATTTTAATCATGCCAAGGTACGTAAGCATGTTGTTCTCCTAATACCAAACTTTTATGAATATTTTATGTCTCCTAATAATGTTTTTATGTTCAATTGGCACTGTTCAAAAAGCTATTAGGCGAAGTCGCTTGCATTTCAGTGTGAATCACTTTCAAGTGGATTAAAGGGAAGCAAGATTACACCCACAAGGCACTCTGTTTCAAGATGGCAGAAGTCAGATAAGATGATAAAAAAAAAGCTTTTCGAGATGTTATGTTAGATGGTATAGTGTGAGCAATGCAAATTAAAATAAAAAGTTTTTTTAGTATCAGGAACTATCACAGTGTAAAATATTGTTTGCACTGGACGAAAATGTCATATTTATAGCACCAAGGAGCTTGCATTACGCACTATGGACAATCAAGTTCTTGCCACAAACCGTCACATTTCACTTAGCAACAGTGATCAAAGTGCTTTGATGCTGATCGCACGTGATAACACGTTGTTGATCCTGTAAAAGGATGACCAGTTAGCACGTTGTGGAATTGATCATACATGAACGTGACAAGGAAAGGCATTTTGTAGGGCCTAATGGCAGGAGCTGCCAATTCTGGAACCGGGGCACTCGGTTTTGCTCAACATCGTGACCGAATCACTTAGCCTCCCAGTGCCTTATGTGTAACGTCTGCTGCTCACGTAAAACACCCTGACGCACTTAGACCAAGTTTACACTGTATAAAAAACTGCAAAAATAAATATTCTATAGAGTTCCAGGTAATTGCTAAGGCGTGATGTGAAAGTTTGTGTGCGATCACAATTCAGGATTTTAACAAAAATGCCCAAATTCTCCAAAGGAGTGAGGGTAGTCGAAGTGTATACCAAATAACGTAAATTCAATGCTCCTTGCCAGCGTTTGACCCTCTAAAGCACTTGCTGCCATTCATTGTGTGCCACCGATGATAATACCGCCTGGGCCATTACTTAGCAATAATGCCCCCTTTCTTTCCCTCATAGGACTGCTGCGCTGGGAATTTCCTTTGGCATCGTCGGAGCGATCGTTTTGCTTATTTTATTTCTATGCTCTGCTGATAAATTCCAGGTAGGTAAACGGATGAAAACAGCCACGTCTTTGGGGCACCTGTGTGTTCTTGAAATTGTTGATCCGCAAGTTCAAAGGTCAAGCCGTGCTTTCAGAATGCTTATGAGAGGGCCCTTCAGAACCATATGCGTCACAGTGAAGGGGTACTGCCGCTTGACTCATGGTATTCTAAACCCGAGGCTTGTTTTTCTGGTTCTTCTTTAAGATCCCATCGTTTTTCCAGTATGATTTGCCCCCATGAGAAAATTGCCCTCATTCCATTTATAAAAAAAAAAAGAGGGTGTGATGCTGGTGACCCATACCAAATACCTACCCTGATAGTCTGGGGCTTCACAAGTTGGGAGCAACCACAGCTATTTACACACAGCGTCCTGCTTTTTTTTAGAGCCCCACTATGCTTCGACTAAAATTATTATATATTAGGGGAGGGCGAAAAATTCCACTCCACCGGTTTTGCCCACTCTGTGCTCCATGCGAACTGTAGATTCAAAAAAACGTAGCGAAGCGAAGTTTTTTCTCTTGAACGGCTCACCACGGGTAAGTTGGCAAAGGGCTCGCGAGAAAAAATCGCGCGCTAAACCTCCTCCCAGCGAGATTTCTCATCACGGGCGGTCGTGGCAAGTCGCAACCTCTCCATTGAGATATCTGCCATCCACGTTGAGGAAGCTGCCGCTCGGGTAGAATGTCTAATCGAGCGGCAGAGGGCAGCAGTGCCCTCTGGCATGACACGTAGTGCTGTTCGCGCTGGTTTTACAGCGTGGGCAAACTCCCGGGCACTAAATATCAGTGCGAGCAGCGCGACTTTACAGACTCTGCCGTTGGTGGAACTCCGCAGGAAGCTTCTTTCCGGTCCAGGAAAGGCATGGCTTGGCAGTTCGGGCTGGACTGTTCCCATGAGGCACAGGGTCAGACTGATTTGCATATGGCCATGTCTGAACTGGGGTGGCAGAGTGGGCTAAAGAACGGTGATGGATTAAACCCAGATCTGTTGACTGGGTGTGAGTGTTTGATTGGTTCAGATGCTCCTTCCATCACCACCCCCTTTTGTACCGCTTTGTTCGCCATAAATTGGCAGGGTATGTTCAAACGTGAGTCCCTTGCTCACTTTGCCACTGGATTCTAGCAAGCCTGGCTGAAGACGGCTGTAATGCCAGAAACCGGTCCTAGGAAGCTTGTTTCCGGTCCAGGGAAGGCATGGCTTGGCAGTTCGGGCTGGACTGTTCCCATGAGCCACAGGATCGGACTGATTTGCATATGGCCATGTCTGAACTGGGGTGGCAGAGTGGGCTAAAGAACGGTGATGGATTAAACCCAGATCTGTTGACTGGGTGTGCGTGTTTGATTGGTTCAGATGCTCCGTCCATCACCACCCCCTTTTGTACCGCTTTATTCGCCATAAGTTGGCAGGGTATGCTCAGACGTGAGTCCCTTGCTCACTTTGCCACTGGATTCAAGCAAGCCTGGCTGAAGACAGCTGTAATGCCATAAACCGGTCCTAGGAAGCTTGTTTCCGGTCCAGGGAAGGCATGGCTTGGCAGTTCGGGCTGGACTGTTTCCACGAGGCACAGGGTCAGACTGATTTGCATATGGCCATGTCTGAACTGGGGTGGCAGAGTGGGCTAAAGAACGGTGATGGATTATACCCAGATCTGTTGACTGGGTGTGAGTGTTTGATTGGTTCAGATGCTCCGTCCATCACCACCCCGTTTTGTACCGGTTTGTTTGCCATAACTTGGCAGAGTATGCTCAGACGTGAGTCCCTTGCTCACTTTGCCACTGGATTCAAGCAAACCTGGCTGAAGACGGCTGTAATGCCAGAAACCGGTCCTAGGAAGCTTATTTCCGGTCCAGGGAAGGCATGGCTTGGCAGTTTGGGCTGGACTGTTCCCATGAGGCGCAGGGTCAGACTGATTTGCATATGGACATGTCTGAACTGGGTGGCAAAGTGGGCTAAAGAACGGTGATGGATTAAACCCAGATCTGTTGACTGGGTGTGAGTGTTTGATTGGTTCAGATTCTCCGTCCATCACCAGCCCTTTTTGTACCGCTTTGTTCGCCATAAGTTGGCATGGTATGCCCAGACGTGAGTCCCTTGCTCACTTTGCCCTGGATTCAAGCAAGCCTGGCTGAAGACGGCTGTAATGCTAGAAACCGGTGCTAGGAAGCTTGTTTCCGGTCCTGGGAAGGCATGGCTTGGCAGTTTGGGCTGGACTGTTCCCATGAGGCACACGGTCAGACTGATTTGCATATGGCCATGTCTGAACTGGGGTGGCAGAGTGGGCTAAAGAACGGTGATGGATTAAACCCAGATCTGTTGACTGGGTGTGATTGTTTGATTGGTTCAGATGCTCCGTCCATCACCACCCCTTTTGTATCGCATTGTTCGCCATAAGTTGACAGGGTATGCTCAGACGTGAGTCCCTTGCTCACTTTGCCCCTGGATTTAAGCAAGCCTGGCTGAAGACGGCTGTAATGCCAGAAACCTGTCCTAGGAAGCTTGTTTCCGGTCCAGGGAAGGCATGGCTTGGCAGTTCGGGCTGGACTGTTCCCATGAGGCACAGGGTCAGACTGATTTGCATATGGCCATGTCTAAACTGGTGTGGCAGAGTGGGCTAAAGAACGGTGATGGATTATACCCAGATCTGTTGACTGGGTGTGAGTGTTTGATTGGTTCAGATGCTCCGGCCATCACCACCCCCTTTTGTACCGCTTTGTTTGCCATAAGTTGGCAGGGTATGCTCAGACGTGAGTCCCTTGCTCACTTTGCCACTGGATTCAAGCAAGCCTGGCTGAAGACGGCTGTAATGCCAGAAACCGGTCCTAGGAATCTTGTTTCCGGTCCAGGGAAGGCATGGCTTGGCAGTTCGGGCTGGACTGTTCCCATGAGGCACAGGGTCAGACTGGTTTGCATACGGCCATGTCTGAACTGGGGTAGAAGAGTGGGCTAAAGAACGGTGATGGATTAAACCCAGATCTGGTGACTGGGTGTGCGTGTTTGATTGGTTCAGATGCTCCGTCCATCACCACCCCCTTTTGTACCGCTTTGTTCGCCATAAGTTGGCAGGGTATGCTCAGACGTGAGTCCCTTGCTCACTTTGCCACTGGATTCAAGCAAGCCTGGCTGAAGACGGCTGTAATGCCAGAAACCGGTCCTAGGAAGCGTTTTTCCGGTCCATTGACTGGGTGTGAGTGTTTGATTGGTTCAGATGCTCCGTCCATCACCACCCACCTTTGTACCACACTTTCAGCTAGGCTGACGTCAGCCATTGCAAACTTCACCCCTCTTTGTCCCTTTGTGGTGCCTGCTCCAGGCTGGAGAGTACCGACTGTGGAGAGCATCACTACTCGAAGGCTGTCTGAGAGCCGCATAGAAGGACATTTGAACGAAGAACCACCAAAACCCGTTCTGCAACATTTAGGTTTTTTTTTTAAAGCCACTCCCAGGCTGTGCTTAAAATAAAGCCCACATTTTGAAAATATAATACAATCTCATACCACATCCAATAAAAATATAGAACCAGCGGTAGAAAAAAACACCTTTTCCCTAGACAGTCAGCGCGACCAGGCATCTTTTTAAGCTACTCACAACAATGCAGAGATGACCACTCAAAGAGGCTCAGCTTCACCTGAGTGAGCCTGTCTGTTTACATCCGCTGCAGCCAGTCGCTCCCTGTCCCACCCAGTTCACACGTCACATGTGTGCTTACGCCGAGCCATGCGTGCCGTGTAAGGGACTGATACCAAGCATGTAGGTGAGCTCACAGCTGGCGAGAGCAGCGAATGAGTCAAAACTTCCTCATCTCTTCAGGGGGTTTCTACTTACCTCCCTTTGTAACTTCAGAAAGTGTTTGGAGTCCAAAAACAGGCATTTAAGTTTCACGATAAAATATAAGCAAGCACGATTTAAGCAAAGGTTCTGATAGAGCAAGTATTCAAAAATACATTCTGCACATGATTTAATTTGATTTGATGCAGGGCTCGAGTCGGGGTACCACGCGGGTGGACGGCGTCCCCCCACTTATTTTACTGCCAAACAGCTGGACTTCACTCTTTGGCCTCTCTGGGACGAGGAGCTCGGCACCTTTCGTGATGTCACTTCCTGTCGTAATGTCACTTCCGGTGACAGCGTCCCCCCACTTCTTTTTTTAGAACTTGTGCCCTGATTGGATGACTTGTATCCATCCAAGCCTATCAGGGAACTACCTTTTTAGGGCTCGCCTGCTGATGCGCTTCAGCGCATAGCTGGCGAAGCTCTATAGGGGCTTATCCAGTGTTTATCCACTGGCGATTCCACTGGCGATTCCTTCAAGTGCATGTGCTTTTTAGGTCATTGCGCTTGCGCAAGCCCTAAAAAGCGCGTGCACAATGCCACCAGCCGCCTGCCTGCCTGCCTCGCATTACCACATCAAAGGCAGCCCTCCGAGCGCATTTCTCACCCCCTAATTATTCACGGCCGGCCGGCAGGCACATCAAAGGCTGCTGCTGCCGTGACTCGCATTTCTCCTCCCTCCTCCCCTATCACTGCCCAGGCCGGCCGTACTTTCTCTTTACAAGGGCGCCCATTCCTGAATCACTTGAAATCTCTCCACATTATTTGCATTTTGTTAATTAAAAAAATTAACTTCAACACAGCGTTGCACATTTTTCTCGACTTCGGAAGGATGAGTCCCAATCTCATTTGTACAAAGTGTTGTAATGGGATTATTGGAGAGTTAGAGAAACGTGCTCACAAGTTACATTTTTATGCAAATCATCTGAGTAAATAAACAATAGCATGGTGCCGTTTGCGTCCTTGACTTGATCTGGTTTTTATTTTTATTTTGCTATTATTCTCACAAAGGCTAAGAAGGTCTGCCTACTTTAGTATTAAGTGCTATACGTCGCATAAGCAACAGCTAACCATTCACTCACCCACGCAACGCCACTCACCCATGCAACGCCACTCACCCACGCAACGCCACTCACCCACGCAACGCCACTCACCCACGCAACGCCACTCACCCACGCAACGCCACTCACCCACGCAACACCACTCACACACGCAACGCCACTCACACACGCAACGCCACTCACACACGCAACGCCACTCACACACGCAACGCCACACACGCAACGCCACTCACACACGCAACGCCACACACGCAACGCCACACACACACGCAACGCCACACACACACGCAACGCCACACACACATGCAACGCCACTCACACATGCAACGCCACTCACACATGCAACGCCACTCACACATGCAACGCCACTCAACCACGCAACGCCACTCACACACGCAACGCCACTCAACCACGCAACGCCACTCACCCACGCAACGCCACTCAGCCACGCAACGCCACTCAGCCACGCAACGCCACTCAGCCACGCAACGCCACTCACACACGCAACGCCACTCACACACGCAACGCCACTCACACACGCAACGCCACTCACACACGCAACGCCACACACACACGCAACGCCACACACACACGCAACGCCACACACACACGCAACGCCACACACACATGCAACGCCACTCACACATGCAACGCCACACACACACGCAACGCCACACACACATGCAACGCCACTCACACATGCAACGCCACTCACACATGCAACGCCACTCACACATGCAACGCCACTCACACACGCAACGCCACTCACCCACGCAACGCCACTCACCCACGCAACGCCACTCACCCACGCAACGCCACTCACCCACGCAACGCCACTCACCCACGCAACGCCACTCACCCACGCAACGCCACTCACCCACGCAACGCCACTCAGCCACGCAACGCCACACACACACGCAACGCCACACACACACGCAACGCCACACACACACGCAACGCCACACACACACGCAACGCCACACACACACGCAACGCCACTCACACATGCAACGCCACTCACACACGCAACGCCACTCACACACGCAACGCCACTCACACACGCAACGCCACTCACACACGCAACGCCACTCACCCACGCAACGCCACTCACCCACGCAACGCCACTCACCCACGCAACGCCACTCACCCACGCAACGCCACTCACCCACGCAACGCCACACACACACGCAACGCCACACACACACGCAACGCCACACACACACGCAACGCCACACACCCACGCAACGCCACTCACCCACGCAACGCCACTCACCCACGCAACGCCACTCACCCACGCAACGCCACTCACCCACGCAACGCCACTCAGCCACGCAACGCCGCTCAGCCACGCAACGCCGCTCATCCACGCAACGCCGCTCACCCACGCAACGCCGCTCACCCACGCAACGCCGCTCACCCACGCAACGCCACTCACCCACGCAACGCCACTCACCCACGCAACGCCACTCATCCACGCAACGCCACTCATCCACGCAACGCCACTCATCCATATGCAAAACGAAAAATGTCAAACTCTTCTATTGCGAGACCTATTGCATTTTCAATGCTTGTTCTTTTAGCACTCCCTAGGAGCGCATGCATGTTTTTTGCCCGCCTCCCTGTTTACTGCTTCACTCTCACAAGCATCTTCAGCGCTTTCCATGTATCCCCACCCAGACTCATCCATTGCTTCCACCACTACTCCCTATCCTGCTCAGCTTTTCTTTTCTGTTTTTTAACCCCACGCGGCCCCACCTTTGATCCCAAACATCCCCCTGCTCCAAGTCATTCCTGTGGCCTTTAATTTCTCCCTCTACCCGTTCCACCATTGCTCCCCGTCTTTTCCCCATCACTTTCTTTTGAGAAAAAAGGGAGGTTTTTTATAGACTCAGCAGCTACAATTTCCTGCTGGGCTGCTCCATTCTAAATTATAAGTTTTGTATGCTTTTTATATTTTTTTAATTTATTGCTCCAAAATCGGTGAGAGCTAATCGGATTATGGCAAAAGCTGTGACAAAACTTTTTGGGGTGTGCTGCCACCACATGAAATGCCCTGCTGTACATTCGGAAGAGGAATCTTAAACATAAACCACATTAAATAGTATTATAAGGCGCCCATCTCGCATAAGTGCAGACAATGAAGAATGACGTCCGACTGTCAACAGTAAAAACACATTTGACCGAAACCTTTTTTTGATCAGTGGGTACCTATGGTTATGTACCCGAATAAACTATTGCATGGGACTGTAAGAGTACATTTGCAGGTGTAGGGTATAGCTGGAATCTAAAAGAGTATCACCAAAGTTCCATTTTTTAGAAATCAGTGGCTGGCTTTGTGCTGTCAACGTACAAATAACTTCATACACTGGTTCTTTATATCAGCTGGAGAATTTATATCAGCTGGAGAAAGCAGTGTTTAAAAGAGCACTGGGCTGTCTTATACCATCTAAAAGGCAGTCTCTCCTAATTGAAGCCCTCAAGAGTCTGCAAGTAGGAATGTGGATGCAAACACAGCTACTCCGCGCCTCTAGATACCTGCAAGGAACTAAGGGCCAGATTTACGACTGTTTTAGCGGTTGCAAACAGGAAATCCTGTGCACACTCTTCACATCTGCCTTAAAATAGTTCCTTTATTCTCAGCCCCAAAGCTGGTTCAAAGTGTGCATGTGTAGTACCCTGGATGTCCCCATTATCTGTATTTCTGAGCTGGTGTCTGGAATGCTTAGAGTGAATGATGTTATCATATGTTGGTATGTGGTGTGGAGTGGAGTGGAGTGGAGTGGAGTGGAGTGGAGTGGAGTGGGAGATAGAAACAGTAGAAGGGAGGGTGGAGCTCATACATGACTTTTCTGTAAACTACAGGACTACCATGCAATAATGAACTCACCTCCCACCTAATTGCCCCATGCTCTGTGTGAAGATCCTTCCCTCCAAATACGAAAGCGTTTTATTATATTTATTTTTATAAATTAACATTAAATATAGGCTTTTTTATTTTACCTGCACTACTTCTTAAAGTTTGTTGTGAAGTACTCAAGCAGCATTGTAAGCATTATAGGTGCCTGTAGTTTGAGTGCTTGGTTAGGTGGGGATTTACTGTTGTCTTCTTCACCAATAATAAGAAGAAAATGCATCGCACAGCTGCAAGGCTTCTTTAAAAAAAAACAATCCTAGTAAAGCAGAGCATCAGTGAATGTTTTAAGGGTATATTTTCTCTTTTCCTTTTTTTTAGCTAGCATGAAATAATTAACCATTGCTCCAGCTTGCCAAGGCCAAACCTATTGGTTTTACCAATATGGCTAATCTTCCATTTACCTTTCATGTAAAATATAGTTCAGTAAAAGCATTTTGTTTTATTGACTACTGATTGATTGATTGATTTGTATCTCCCAGAGAGCTAGAAGCATGCTACAGCACTGACATGCCTGCCATTGTGTGCCTCGATGAACTCTAATGTAACAAGCTCTGCACAAGAACCAGGCATCTCACTTAACTATACTTGTTGGCTCACTTGGTTTGTCCCTGTTTCTTTCTCTGTTATTCCGACAGAGCTCCTGTCTTAAGAAGTCAAGCGTAGCTCAATGTTTAGATGGTTTTCCAGAAAAAGTGGAAACGATTCCATGCGTCAGACTGCCCCTCGCCGTCATCACCATCGGTGCCTTGCTGATAATCGCCATTTTTAATCTGGTGAGTGTTGGGATGCAAGTCCTAGAAAAAAGACACCCACTGGTTCATTGTAATGTTTTGTATTTGAAATGCATGCTTCTCTTGGGCCATCTCCTTCAAGAATAGAAAGGTACTGACAATTTATTTTTAATAATATTCCTGTTATGTTTTTATAATTACTGGATGGTTCTTTGTTGGATGTGAAGGTCTCAAAAACAACAAGTTAGTTTCAAAAAGTTATCCAATGGGTATGTCTGACAGGTTTTTTGTACATTTTCTACTCTAATTAGATTTTGTTTGCATCACAGTAGACATGAGGCACCCCAGATTGGTTCTTGTTATTGTTGTCCCGGGGATGTGGGGGAGGGTAGGAGTATGTGCATGAAGGACAGGGTAATCGAAGGGTTACCTGTGCGCCCTGGATGCAGGGTGAAATGTACCAATGTTCCTCTACCCCAGGTCTCAGAGAGTTCCAGGGGCTCACATGTTGCTTGCCATACATGTCACAGGCTGCAGCGGCACATTGGAGCTCCGTGTGGACCAGTGAGAGGGACAGAGTGGGTTAATGCGAGCTCTGACCTAGCTATCATTGCCACCATACCCAATGATGGAGATTGTATTAAACTGGTCTTAAGAGCAGCCACTTTTGTCCAGAAATTCTTACTCATAAGAAAAAGTGTAATGACAAACCGTAGCACAAAAGCCGCGTCACTAAACCTCTATAACACATAGAAATCTAAAGCTGAATACTATTCCTCGCTGATCTGCAACACTACCAACAACTCCAGGAGTATTTTTAACATATTAAACAGCGTCACTAATCCGGAGTGCTCCAAGAATGCGATTGTCCCGTCCCAAGATCTTTGCGACAACCTTGCCGCATTTTTTAAGGAAAAAATCGAACTCATCCTTAAAGATCTGGACATGCCTCCGGAGTTTGTCCCCTCACCTGTCCTGTGCCCTGTTTCTCCGGTAGAACGATCGGCTGGCCTTGCCTCGGCTACGAGTGAATTATTACTCGCGTTCCCTCCACTTACCTATGAGGTTTTCACTGAGTTAGCCAGAGGGATTGTTTCCAGTTCTCCTTTGGATCCGGTGCCTCCCAAAATTTGGAAGGAATTTGAGGATGAACTATTCCCCCCTCTTCACCAAATCTGCAACCAATCCTTGGTGACTGGTACTGTCCCAACTCATTAGAAACGGGCGTTAGTTTCTTCTTTGTTAAAGAAACCCTCCTTAGACCCTGACTGTTCTAAGAACTATCGGCCCATCTCCTTGCTGCCTTTCCCCGCCAAGATAGTTGAGCGTTTGGTCAGCAACACTCTTTCCAACCATCTCGAACGCCATCTATTATTAGATGGGGACCAATTCGGTTTTCGGCCTGCCCATGGGACCGAAACAGCTCTCATCACCGCTATGGACGAGCTTCAAAGGCGTGCAGACAGAAGACAGGCAGCGTTCCTGATCTTGCTTGATATCTCTGCTGCCTTTGACACGGTGAACCATAAGATCCTGATGCGGCGGCTGTGGGAGGCAGGAGTGAGAGATACCGCGCTGCTTTGGTTCCACTCTTTTTTGCAGGATAGGCAGCAGGCAGTTTCCATGCCACCTTTCCAGTCAGCCTTTTCCCTGGTATCACATGGAGTCCCTCAGGGCTATGCAATCAGCCCTATTCTTTTTAATATTTACCTTAGACCTCTGATCTCTCTCATTAAAAGATTCGGCATTAGGATTGTGAACTACGCCGACGACACGCAGATGATCCTCTCCCTGGAAGGCGAGGATTCAACTTCCTTGGAGGTTCTACACAATTGTCTGCGTGAAACGTCTAGGTGGCTGAAGGATAACTCCCTTCAGTTTAATGCAGGAAAGACAGAGGTGCTTTTCAGTGCAGGTACTAGGATTCCCCAACCATTCCCAATTAATTTTTGGCCCCCGGAAACTAGGGCTATTGTAAGGCCGGTGGATTCTGTGTTCGCAACCTTGGGGTCATGCTGAATCAGAGGCTCAGCATGGAGACGCATGTTCAAAAAACGTCTGCCTGTTGCTTTGCCATCCTTTGCTCCCTAAGGAAAGTCCTGCCCCTCTTACCTACTTATGCCCGCGCTCAAGTGGTCAGATGTACCATCCTTAGCAGGTTGGACTATTGTAATGCCCTTCTGCTCGGGTACCCTGAGTTCCTGCTGGACAGGCTCCAGAGGGTCCAATCAGCTGCTGCTAAATTGGCTCTGGGGTT
Organism: Lissotriton helveticus; assembly: GCF_964261635.1. Lineage (NCBI taxonomy): Eukaryota > Metazoa > Chordata > Amphibia > Caudata > Salamandridae > Lissotriton > Lissotriton helveticus. Next base: position 472,785,570 of record NC_136073.1, on the reverse strand, counting down.
ACTGAGAAGTTCTCATGGAGCGTCCGCACTGGCAAAACTGCATTGGCTTCCTATAAGGCAAAGGATTCATTTTAAGGCCCTCTGTATAGTTTTTAGGGCTCTCCATGGAGCTGGCCCAGCTCCTCTGCAATCTAAATTTGCCTGGTATACCCCCACCAGACAGCTTCGATCCTCTGACGCTAAATTGGTAGTTGTTCCCAGATTCAGGAAGGTCAGAGCCGGTGGCAGATCCTTCGATGTGACTGCCGCCAGACTATGGAACACTCTCCCTATCGAGATTAGGCACATCAGTGAACTCCTCCCGTTTAGAAGGAGGATTAAAACTTGGCTATTCCCCTGCTAGCCCGCTCTCTTTCCGGTCTCTTTTATCTCTCAGCGCCAGGATGCCTGCAATGGTGATAGTTGCGCTTTACAAATGCCAAAAATAAATAAATAAATAAAAATAAATAAAGAAGCAAAAACTGTCCTGAAAATCACTGCTAGAAAAAGACTCATTAATACATAGTTGGAGAAAACCAAACCCACTTCATCGTTCTCTTCACCACTTGCTTTTCCTCTCATGCCCTAACCTGGTTTCAATCCAGTAATTAGAACTATGTGACTAACCTGGAATCAGCCACTGTATAAAACAAGAAAGAGCACCCCACAAAACATTAGGGTTACTTCAAGGAGACTACCCAACAATTGTAAATAGAAATCATATAGATGGGGACTAGATGCAAGTTGTGAATAACTACCTACAAATCAACCACAACACAAATGTGAAAGCATTTAAATAACAGTGCAAAATTATAAATGGTAAAATAATCTAACTTTGCTCAATCTATTTGAAAATCTAGAGGCGTTCATTTAAAGTCGAGGTACCTTCTCTAACACTCTCCTCTCACTGGCAGCCTTCCCCCAGCGCTTGTCGTGAAGTTTAAGTGAGAAGGAACCTGCCCATGCCCATTGTCTGCCAGTACACATCCACTTCCCCTGTGTCTGAGGGCCAGGCAATGGGATAACATGAACGTCGGCCATGTCCTTTCTGAAAATGACTCTGAATGGCTACCTTGTAAAGTGCTCACTACTCCCTCGCATCTCTTGGTGCTATTGACCATTGAAGAGAAGTAGGAAAACAGCAAATTCTTTGGGCAGGCTAGATCTGTGGATGGCCTTTTTTAGTTATAATCCAGCAATAAATGAGAACACACAGTCTGAGTCTAATAATTGTTTTACTTTTTTGTATGCAAAGGCACAAGTGGCAGAATGATTATATTTGCTTTTTCGCTTCATGGCAGTTTTTTTAATGTTTTTACTCCGTCTACGTGGAAAAAAACACCTTACCTATGTTTTTTGTCTGAGGTGGGGGAGGGAGTTAAAAGTCTGTAAATTGGTGCTATAATAGTTTCAAAGTGGCATGCCTGAATGCCCTCTTGTAAGGGATTCGGCCGTAATCTATGACACTGGTTATGTTGGCACAGCTTCTAAGGGATTCAAGAACAGTCAATATCTTTGCCTAAATAAATCAAACATGGGCAGGAGAAGCTAGGTCAGGCCTTGCGACTCTTTTCACAAAGTTACTAGAAATAATGTAAGAGTTTCCTTCCAGTGGAGGGAAGAGAATGGATGGAGAGGAGTGAATGCCATGCTAGTGGGCCAAACATTTTCATCTTACTTTTTCAATACAAATTGCCCATGTGTGTTTTTTCTAGTATAAATGTAGATTCGGTAGGCGTACACTGAAATATACGATATGATTCATACCACAGCCTAAGTTATTTTAAAAACAAACCGTAATACAATGTTTAACTAAGTTATTTTCCTAAAGATGCACTGATTGGTTTAGAATAAAAATAACCATATATCTTCCTTATATCCCAGTCCTCAGAGTCTCCTACAAATGGATTTTAAGGAGGAGAGAATACATTATTCAAACCAGTACAACTGATCTAAAATGGCAATTGTTTCATCGGATTAATCTTTCTTTCCCTTAGACGGCTCGGGAAAAAAGATTGTATTGTCTCCATTTTATAGTAAACCTACAGACTATGTGCATTGAGCACAGATGTGAAAACCATTGTTCTAGGCACTTAGCTGGGTGTTGGAGTTTATTCACTGAATTGGCTATGCCGTGTATTTTGTTGTTAGTCAGCACTACTGACTGTTGCTTTAATAGATCTTAATTGTGCATTTATATTGAGTTAACAGTGGAGTGTGACACTGTTGATCGGTGTGTTTTTTGCCCCGTTATTTAACATTTAGAAGCTAATACCTACTAATATTAGTAGATGAAAGATGTTTTATGTATTTTTAAGCTTAGTAAGGTTTAAAAAAATATACACCTCTATATGAATAAGTTAATTAACATATTTGCTTTAAATGTAACAAACAGAACAGATTTACAAACAGATGGCTGTTGCTGGCTCCAGATTGTGCTTATATGGGACCCCCTATGGGACACTTACTTAGGCTGAAGGACAAAGAGTAGGTGCAGACGGGATGATCCTAAAATGGTTCTCCTCCTCCTTACACAACCGCTCCCAAAGGGTAAAAATCAAATCCTTTATGTCCGACCTACACCCTGTCAGCAGAGGTGTCCCCCAAGGCTCAGTGCTCTCCCCTCAACTATTCAACATATACATGGAACCCCTCACCACCCTCCTCAAAAAAGCCAACATTCCCTTCCATCTATACGGAGATGACACCCAGATCTACTTGGAAACCTCCTCCATAAACGACATTCTAAGACTAAACAACACCCTCAGAGAAATTCAACACTGGCTATCAACTAACCACCTTAAACTCAATCAAGACAAAACTGAATTCCTCCTCATCTCCAACAAAGAAGGAAACCCTCAAATTGTAGAGTGGCTAAAAGCAATAGATGCCCTCAACGGTAATCTCACTCTGGCTAAATCGGTAAAATCTCTAGGAATCACCATACACCCGAAACTGAACATGAAGAATCACATTAAGATCTCTGCGAAGAATGCCTTCCTCAATCTGAAGCTCCTCAACAAAATCAAACCCTTTATCCCTCCCAAAGGCCTCAAGCAAGCCATCCAATCACTGGTGCTATCCAGACACGAATACGGTAACGCAATCCTCACCGGTACAGCTCGATCGCACCCAGCCCCCCTCAAAACAACTCTCAATGCAGCTGCCAGAATGGTCACTGGAGTTAAGACATATGACCACCTTTCACCCGCACTCAGAGAACTAAAATGGCTCCCAGTCGAAATTAGGGCCAGCTTTCGGACTGCCTGTCTCACACACAAAGCCTTGCACACAGGGAAACCAGAATACCTGGCCTCCAAACTCAAGAAAGCCGGCCAGACAATAAACCTTAGGAGCTCCAACACCACGCTACTCATCCCCATGAAAAATCGCAGACAAAAAACTGCAACACGATCTTTTGCGGGAAACGCACCAAAAATCTGGAACTCCATCCCTGCCGAAATCAGGACTATCACTTCCTTTATATAATTCAAAAGACTTCTAAAAGTCTTCTACCTCAACCATGCCTTCCGGAACCAAGAGCTGCCGCCGAAGCGCACAAACTTTCACTCCACAGCCCCTGGATAATGCTCCACTACTACCTACCTCTTAATACAATCTGCAGCCAATCAATAATGCTCCACCTCTATCCACCTCCTCAGGCACCTTACAGCCCCTGACAATGCTCAACCTCATCCTACCTCTTCCATCTTCCCCGATCCCCCACTCGCTAACTCCTCCCAAAATGAGGTTAAGCCCAGGTCAATGTGCGCTCATCGAGGCTATCTCAGGACTTCCTCACCTCAATGACGCGCAGCTCACTGGGTTCTCTGAACATTTATGTGGGACTATGCCTTTCTTATGTGATTACAGCTTAATTTATGTTGTAAAGCGCTCCGATACCCTCGGGTCTGGCCAGCGCTATATAAAACTTCTAAATAAATAATAAACTGGATACCTCCTCCTGAGCTACTGATCCCTATCAAGTCCCGGTAGGTTCTCCCACCCCCCTCAGCCACCCCTGCACCCTAGGGGAGTTGACCACCAGGGCATCCTCCCCAGGGGACCCACTGTTAGTTGCTCTGAAGACAGACAGGGCAGAAAGTGCAAATATCTACAAGATAGCACATTAATACCCCTTGACACCTCCCACCCCCACATGAATCTTTTACCACTTGTTAGTAACAGAGACTCCATATTCAGACCCTCTATCTGCCACCACAAACCCCCGCATCGGGATTGTTTTTTCAACTTGTTGCACTATATAATTTTGTTCATCAATGTAAAATAGATATGTTTGAATGGCATTACTCTGGAGACCCCATTGTTCACGCCCACCCCCATGACACAGGGATTAGTATTATTATTAATATCATGAAGTGTGGCGTGTATCCACTCCATATTGCTTATGTTACATTTCTGTGATTGTCTTCTGACTAATGTGTCGACACAAATGTAATCACATACATCTAACCTTGATCACTGTTGTAACAATTTGACAAAATGCCAATAAAGACATAGTTAAAAAACAAAATCACAGATAGCTGTTCAAACTTCCTAAACTTTAGTTCAGTTTTGATTTATTACTTAAAATCAGTGACACCAAACTACCAGAACAAAATCTGCCAGGAAGGTTGTCTTTTGGAGTATTCGATGGTCGGGTTATGGCCCAATCGCATCATCATTAATGTAGTAATCATGGTATTGCTGGAGCAGGATTATACAAATTACTGTTGCCTATTGCTCTGACATTTGTTTGGTTGCTGAATGAATATAATACCCAATAGATATGCCAACTTTTGTGGTGCTGCTGGATTGAGATACCACGCACTAAGTAAGCATATTTCTGTGACATTGCTTAGCTGAGTCAGTTTGCTTTGCATTGCACTTTATCTTCCTAGCCATTTATATAACCGCACAGGCTTAACATTAGGGATAGTATTTATTTTTTTACCAAAATGAAAGATCGCGTAAGAAAATTTTCATGAGCCCTTTGAAGGCACCTTTTCTTCCTTCATACAAGGTGCAACCAGTATTGAATATCGACATGAATGAACTAAGATAAAAAATCCAAGGGCATGCAATGTACCTTGGTTGCCTTTTTTACTCGGTCCCAAATCAGTCACAGTACATCAACATTTCCCCAGTGTTCGCCATCTGCCATGTTTGTACACATGGATGCAATCACCCCCCCCCCCAATCCATATGCATACTTTTGCATTACTCAAACAAAACATTGTCACATTTTGACACAAAGCTTGATCTAATTTTGAGAGATCTAAAATTCAAAACCCTTACCAGTCTTTCTACTTCACAGTGATTGGATTCTCACTGAGGTTATAAATGCAGGCTGGGCCAAAGCTGTCCACATATATGGCAACGAGTGTAACCCACTAATGTCTCGGACCATAGATTACCGCTCTTCCCCACGAAAAGCAAGTACAGAGGCACAGCTTCTGCAAGAGATGCAGCCTCCCCAGTCCTCCCGTGTAAGGTCCTGTACACCTCCATTTGAGCACTCTAGCACAAAAAGGAGGCCAAAGAAAACAGTGCCTCTATCTGCAGACTCCTGCTGTGCCATCCCCTGTGTGATCTGCATTCACATCATTACTAAGCTATAAGCAAAGGTGTATCTTTTTGGAAAAAAATGCCAAATATAAAAGGTAACAAGAAATGTTGAGTACCACTTACTATAATAGGCAGTAAAGTTCACATCTGAAAAATAGCTGGACAAATAAAGCAGCACAAGTTCCTGTTAGCTCCCTTTTCCTGTCATGGAGGTCTCCCCTAGGAGGATCTTACTAAATGAACACAGAGTGCTCCCACTCTTGTCTGTAACTCAGGTGACATTGTCTTTCTGACGAAGGCACCTAACTGCAAACTTAGACTTTATTCCCTTTTGCTCAGACCAGCATCTCCTGACGGACACCATCAGTTGGATACCTGGAACATGTTTTCACATCACCTGTATTTTTCTTGCAACTTCTCCTGCGATTCCTTAGCTTCATGAAGCTGCCGCTATCTTGTCCTTCTCGTTTCCAATGTCAGCTACTGTCATTGTTGTTGGCTACTGCAGACCTCTTGTCTTTATGGGTTCTTTCCTGGTACTTGACATGCGGTCCTAATCGAGACGTTTTCCTCATTGCTGGTGTGATAGTTGAAGTCAGGATGCCTCTGTAGTCAGGCTATAGTTTCATAGCTATATTCATATCATTCTTTAGTTTGCTGGTGCATGCAATGAGACACAACACTCAGGTCATTGATATTTCTTAAGCCTGCCTTCAGATCAACAGACTTCTTCCAGCTGCCAGGGACATGATCTTCACCACACAACACTCATATATCATACATTCCAAAACAGGAGGAGGAATCAAACATTCAAGAACCATGTACTCTACAGCCAAAGCTAGCTAAAACATTACAGAAAAAAAGATGTTTCTTGCTTAAGGTATTTATACTAGTCATCTTGAAGCTTGAAAGAATTAAAAAAAAGTATTAACGTGTTTAAAATATTAAATATTTATTAAACCTTAAATTAAATATTTTAATGTTTTAGTATTTTTAAAAAGTATTAAAAATGTTTCCTGTTAAGGATTTAAAATGTTTCTTTGACCATTTCGTACTGATGCACAGCACGTTTGGGGAGTTGATTCATTTCCTAAAAAAGTTGTAATGGTTGCAACTTGCTCCAATTACCAGAATTCACAAAGAGGTGTACATCGTTCCTCCAGTGAAAGGGTCCAGATTTGGTCAAAATTTAGAACATTTATGCTCAACGAAGCAAGTAATATTTCAACCACACTCACTAGAAAATGTGGTCATCAGGATGCCTCCTTTTGATTTGAAGAACAGAATTTTTTTATCTTTGCTTGACGATGATCCAGCATTTTCTGGTCCTACTTGCTTACCATTGGTCCTCCAATGGACTTTTTTAACCCGACTGACAGCTGATGAAAGTAAGCATTTACCTTCAATCCGATTCAATTAGCAGTGCAACCCATTTGGCTACAAATTGAGGACCAGGAATCAGTAGCCAAGTTTAAGAAGGTTTAGTACAGAATAATAATCACGTTCAAATACACAACTCTTTTTTGAGGCAGACCAGTATTAAACAAACAAGCAGTTCAGTAACATCAATACAAAATAGCAGAATCAATATTTGTTGCTCAGAAAATAGTCTAAGACTCTCTCGCCTATACATTAGTAAACTAAATCTCCCAAATCCAGTCCAGGTCAAGTGGATGGTTCAGTAACCTAAGATCTCAAGGGCAGGGAATTTGCATGAAGGAATTGAAGACAAGACAAAGCAAATCAAGAAGAAAAGTGTTAGCATTTCAGAAGCTCTACGGCGCATCAGGAATAAGTGTGAGTCTGAGCCACACTTAGGACAGAATTAAGGAATAACATTGCGGTCTAAACCTTTCAAACTCCATTCAGGTAGTAGGGACTCAGGGAAGGTGTCTGCAAGGAATCCGCAAGAGAGATCTGCCAAGAGTCTACAGAAGGATTCAGTAAAGTAGTTCTCAAGTCAGATGGGATCTGAAAGGGATCTGTGAACAGGTACTCTCTGAAGTCTGATGGGGTGAATACTATGTTATAACAACTCACAAAGTCTTTGGGTAACACCCCTTATACGTGTCACTCGGGGTCCATTTTTTCTCGCCCACTTCTCAGGTTGCAGACTGCAACATCCAGAGAAAACCACAGGTTGAACATGGGAACAACATCTCCTTCTCACACTGGTGGTAGCAGTTTTGACACATTGCTGAATGGGCATTTCAGTTAACGCTCTGGTTCCCCGTGTACTTTCGTGAAGGTCTTCTTCTCAGGCTCTATCCTTTATCACTAATACAGTAATGTATCTATTCAAAACTAATAATGCATGTGAATACCTGCAAGAAATGTCTCATTAACAGGAAAGGGAAAACAATATTTTATGAAATAAAACATGGTGAAATACAGGCCTAAATTGTCAAGACAAATCGAAGTATTAACTCAATGGTGCATATTTAAGATACATGTGCACATTTAAACACAAGTTCAAGTTCAAGTTCGGGCATTTATATAGCGCACTACTCACCCAGAGGGTCTCAAGGCGCTAGTGGGAGGGGTTCACTGTTTGTCGAATAGCCAGGTTTTCAGTTCTTTTCTGAAGGAAATGTGGTTCTGAGTAAGGCGGAGGTGGGTGGGGAGTGAGTTCCAGGTCTTGGCAGCCAGGAAGGAGAAGGATCTGCCGCCCATGGTGGTTTTTCGGATGCGCGGGACTGCGGCGAGGGCTTGATTGGATGATCTTAGTTTGCGGGTGGGAATGTAGAAGGACAGTCGGGTGTTGAGGCATTCGGGTCCTAGATTATAAAGGGCCTTGTGTGCGTGGGTAAGAAGGCGGAAAGTAATTCTTTTGTTGACGGGAAGCCAGTGGAGGTTTTTTAGGTGTCCGGTGATGTGCTCTTGGCGCGGGATGTCTAATATGAGTCTCGCTGATGCGTTTTGGATGCGCTGGAGCTTTTTCTGTAATTTTTTTGTAATTCTGGCGTAAAGTGTGTTGCCATAGTCGACTCGTGACCAGTGCATGGGTGACAGTCTTTCTTGTCTCGAGGGGGATCCAGCGGAAGATCTTTTTGAGAATGCGAAGGACGTTGAAGCAGGAGGACGATACGGCGTTGACTTGTCTGGACATTGAGAGAGAGGAGTCAAGAATGAAGCCAAGGTTACGAGCATGGTCTGTGGGTGTGGGTGCTGATCCCAAAGCGGAAGGCCACCAAGAGTCGTCCCAAGCTGAGGGGGAGGATCCTAGGATGAGCACCTCCGTTTTGTCTGAGTTGAGTTTTAGGCGGCTCTGTTTCATCCATTCGGCTACTTCTTGCATACCTTCGTGGAGATTGGTTTTGGCGGTGTTGGGGTCTTTGGTGAGGGAGAGGATTAGCTGGGTGTCGTCGGCGTAGGAGATGATGTTGAGGTTGTGTTGGCGTGCGATGGAGGCGAGAGGACTCATGTAGATGTTGAAGAGGGTGGGACTGAGTGAGGAACCTTGAGGTACGCCGCAGATGACTTCGGTGGGCTCTGAGTAGAATGGGGGGAGTCGGACTCTCTGGGTTCTCCCAGCTAGGAACGAGATGATCCAGTCCAAGGCTTTTCCTTGTATGCCGATGTTGTTGAGGCGTTGTATGAGGGTGCTGTGACACACAGTGTCGAAGGCGGCGGAGAGGTCGAGTAGAATGAGGGCCACTGTTTCTCCGTTGTCCAGGAGTGCTCGGATGTCGTCGGTCGCTGCGATGAGGGCGGTTTCGGTGCTGTGTTTGGCTCGAAAGCCGTTCTGTGAGGGATCCAGGGAGTTGTTGGATTCAAGGAAGGCTGCGAGTTGGTTGTTGACGGCTTTCTCGATGACTTTGGCCGGGAAAGGGAGGAGGGATATGGGTCGGTAGTTTTTCAGTTCTGAGGGGTCTGCTGTGGGTTTTTTCAGAAGGGCGCTGAGTTCGGCGTGTTTCCAGATTTCTGGAAAGGTGGCAGAGTTGAAAGAGCAGTTGATGACATCGCGGAGTTGGGGAGCGATGATGGAGTCAGCTTTGTTGAAGATGTAGTGGGGGCAGGGGTCAGAAGGCGAGCCAGAGTGGATTGAGTTCATGAGGCGAATGGTGTCTTCAGTGGTGATTGGGTTCCAGGAGCTGAGGATGTTAGTTGGAGGGGTGGGATCTGAAGGGGGTGGGGCGGGTTGATCATTGGGAGTATTCTTGAAGCTGTTGTGGATGTCGACAATTTTGTTGTAGAAGAAGGAGGATAGCGCATTGCAGAGGTCTTGGGAGTTGGTGATGTCGTTGGAGGCTGCGGAAGGGTTGGTGAATTCTTTGACGATATTGAAGAGTTCCTTGCTGTTATGAGAATTGTTGTCGAGACGGTCCTTGAGTGCTGATTTCTTGGCGGATCGAATCAGTTGGTGGTGTTTGCGGGTGGCTGTCTTGAGGGAGGTCATGTTGTCTGAGGTAGGTTCTTTTCTCCAATTCTTCTCCAGGGTGCGGCATGTCTTCTTGGATTTTTTAAGGTCATCATTGAACCAGGGAGCCTTTTTGCTGGATGATTTCAACTGGTGTTTTTTCAGGGGTGCTAGTTCGTCTGCACTGTGGGTAATCCATTGCCTGAGGTTGGTGGCCGCTTGGTCTGGGTCCATTGCTAGGGTGGGAGGGTTTTGGTTGAGTGATGTGAGGAGTTGGTCGGTGCTGATTTTGTTCCATTTTCTCCGGGGAATGGGTTGTGGACGGTTGTGGGTCAGGGTGGTTTTGTAGCTGAAGTGAACACAGCTGTGATCCGTCCAGTGGAGATCAGTAGTGCGATTGAAGGAGATGTGCTTGCTGGAGGTGAAGATAGGGTCGAGCGTGTGTCCGGCTACATGAGTGGGGGTGTCAACAAGTTGTTTGAGTCCGAGATTGGACAAGTTGTCCAGAAGGGTGGTGGTGTTGTTGTCGAGTATGTTATCAAGGTGGTAGTTGAGGTCTCCTAGAAGAATGTAGTTCTCGGAGGCGAGGGCGTGCGGGCTGACGAAGTCTGTGACGTCGTCGCTGAATTGAGATCGGGTGCCTGGGGGCCTGTAAATGAGGGTGCCTCTAAGGGTGGTCCTGGGGTCGGTGTGGATCTGAAAGTGGAGATGTTCGGCGGTTGCAAGATTTTCGTCAGAGCTGGTTGTGATTTTGATGGTGTTTCGATGGACGATGGCGATGCCTCCTCCAGTGTGGTTGGTGCGGTCTTTTCGAATGATCTTGTAGGTGTCCGGTATGGCTATGGCGATGTCGGGGGCAGAAGATGCATTCATCCATGTTTCAGTAAGGAAGGCGATGTCCGGTGACGCAGTGTCGAGTAGGTCCCAGAGTTCAGTGGCGTGTCTGTGGACTGAGCGGGTGTTCAGTAGGATGCATTTCAGGCGGTTGGGTTCGGAGTTGTGTGTGGAGGGAGTGTGTTTGGTGAGGGTCCTGAAGCAGTTGAACTTGCAGGAGAGGCAGGAGAATGGGCCGTGGGTACGTCCTGGGGTGGCTTCGCAGCATAGCGGGGTGTGTCCGGTGTTGAGGGCGAGGAGAGTAGCGGCATCGTATGTGACTCTGGAGGGTCGGGAGCGGCAAGGAGCAGGGGGACGGGCGCTGGGCGCGGACGGGCGTAGACGGGCTTACCTTTGGCGCACCTTCGGCGCGGCCGCAGCGTGTGGACGCTGCGCGTTGGAACATCTGTCATATGTGGATAGTGGAAGGGGAGGGGCGAGGGAGGAGCAGCTGGGAGGCGGGTGCGTGGAGGAGAGGGCGGGCTCCGGGTCCAACAACAACAACAATGGCGGCAGAGAGGGAAGCGCAAACCGGGTTGGGGGAGAATAATGATTTAATGACGCTGTGGTCAGCGAGGCGCTTGAGGAGTGGTGCGCAGAGGTAAAGGACCACAAAAATGAATAAGCGATCAGGTGATGCAGGCAAAACAATACGGGCACAATTAATTATATAAATAAAATAATGCAGTCACAGTTAGGCGCAGGCACAGTCACGCGTTATTGTAAGCAAACAGAGCAGTTCAAACGATACCCAGGTGCAGTAGGCAGAGGAGAGCAGGGGCAGCAGGGAGCGACCGCTTCTAACGAAGTTAGGACGGTCACAGCGCTTGGATCTGCAGGGAGAAGCCTTGCCTCTAAGTGGGAGGGAGGAGCAGCTGGGAGGCGGGTGCGTGGAGGAGAGGGCGGGCTCCGGGTCCAACAACAACAACAATGGCGGCAGAGAGGGAAGCGCAAACCGGGTTGGGGGAGAATAATGATTTAATGACGCTGTGGTCAGCGAGGCGCTTGAGGAGTGGTGCGCAGAGGTAAAGGACCACAAAAATGAATAAGCGATTAGGTGATGCAGGCAAAACAATACGGGCACAATTAATTATATAAATAAAATAATGCAGTCACAGTTAGGCGCAGGCACAGTCACGCGTTATTGTAGGCAAACAGAGCAGTTCAAACGATACCCAGGTGCAGTAGGCAGAGGAGAGCAGGGGCAGCAGGGAGCGACCGCTCCTAACGAAGTTAGGACGGTCACAGCGCTTGGATCTGCAGGGAGAAGCCTTGCCTCTAAGTGGGAGGGAGGAGCAGCTGGGAGGCGGGTGCGTGGAGGAGAGGGCGGGCTCCGGGTCCAACAACAACAACAATGGCGGCAGAGAGGGAAGCGCAAAGCGGGTTGGGGAGAATAATGATTTAATGACGCTGTGGTCAGCGAGGCGCTTGAGGAGTGGTGCGCAGAGGTAAAGGACCACAAAAATGAATAAGCGATCAGGTGATGCAGGCAAAACAATACGGGCACAATTAATTATATAAATAAAATAATGCAGTCACAGTTAGGCGCAGGCACAGTCACGCGTTATTGTAGGCAAACAGGTCAGTTCAAACGATACCCAGGTGCAGTAGGCAGAGGAGAGCAGGGGCAGCAGGGAGCGACCGCTTCTAACGAAGTGAATATAAGTTTCTAGTACATTGTATTCAATTTGTATTACATGTGGCATAAAGTAAATCTTAATTTTAATCTAGTGTAAGTATGGCTAAGAACTACATTTAAATGCATATATGTATAAAACTAGTGCACACATTACATAAACGTTATCGTTTTAGGTAAAATTACATTCTACATCTCAGGATGGTTTCCATCTAGTTTTCAAGCTGTTAAATGCTGTTCATGTAGTATACCTCACATCTTTAAAAGTCGATTTCTTCTTCACAGAAAGTACATTATCTACTAAGTGAGAACGGGTTTCAATTCATTAAGACGTCAATTAATAGGTATTAATATACCTGTTAATTGACGTCTTAATGAATTATGATTAAAACACACACATAAGTATATTTCCCGGATTCTACAGTAAATGCACTCTTTAATGGTAATATCGAATGCAACATTTTCATTAATCATTGAACCACGTAAGAAACATGTGCTTAATGCACGTTCATCTCATGTACCTGTTAACATCTTTTGTGACGTATAAAGAGTGGGCAACTTTGCACTGCACCAACATCTAACAGAGCAGAGCCTGTCAGAGTCTGAATATTTCTGTGCATGATTTCTAAATTCATTGATGAATCTACTGTAGTTGAGGTTCACGAGTACATGGTCAGTTCTTGGCTACTAGGTGTCTCTCCCTTTGTCCCAAGGAATTCATACTCCAGTCATGTGTCCAGGAAATGGATAAATATCTGGATAATCTCTCACATGATCTAGTCTTTCTAAACCAATTACTGCATTGAAGCTGTGGAAATTATAAACACGTAACTGGATCCATCTTTCTTTTTACCTGTCATTTGTACCTGTTGCAGATCTTTTTCACATTATGGTTTGTCATTATCAAACTTTCATCTGAGTATTTCCTGTTCGCTTTGGCATCACTGGTAGAGCTGAAGTCCGAAAAGTTTGATTAATGTACATAGTGCCACAACTCTCTCAAAAAGTCTTTATCCTGTGCTGGTTGGTAGTGACAGATCTACTTCTGTCTGTGGCCGTATTACAAAAAGTGCCCGTGGATACAGCAGGCATGTGCACCTGCTTCTTGCACCCTAGGGAACTTTGGTATTATTAAAGGGCCTCATATGCTTGTGCTGCTCCATCTATATTGTGAAATGAGCTGGCATTTCATTACGGAGTCAGTGTGCCCCCACAAATGGGGAAAAGGGGGGGAACCCATGAGTGCTACAGGCGATCACTCGCTGCACTCACCTCCAGCAGGGTCTTTGCCCCCCTTTGGAATGCAGGCCAGTTTGCCGTCTGCCGCTTAAAGTCGCTAGTCTGTCTTTCACTAATGCGCTGTCCCCAGAGTAGGTGCAAGTTTGTGGCCATGTTGTGCACAGCACATTGACTGTAATACAGTGCGATGTCCCAGTCTGCACCTACTGCACCGATTTAAAGGTGTGCTGCAGTGCAAACTGCAACACTGCACCCTATGTGTACACTTAGGACCTAAGGTAGAGTTTGGTAGTAACTGAGAATCCCAGCGAAAACATTAGATGTAGAGTAGAAACCACAGCTCTGTTTTCCTTCATGGTATAGTGGATGAAATGAACTAGTGAATTCTAGTAGGTATTTAGAGTCTGTTTTTGAAATTGATTTAAAGAATAGTGCTAATTGACATTTCTCCAGACACTTAATCCTATTCAGTTTGTTGGTAAGATATCAGCGTAACTACAAGAATTGTCAGACAGCTCTGCACCTTTGTTGACAGTCTTAACAAGCATTGACGTAGTCAGTGGATCTGGATTAAATGTGCTCACAAGTGCATCGTCAACCTATAAGAGCAAGACACAGGATAGGAAGCCAGCAAGAGCCAACAGAGAGGACTATAGATGTAGTAGTCCCTCACGCAGTTCAGGGAGAGCCAATCGAGTGGAGGCGGAAGAACACAGACAAAAGCATTACAAGAGAGATGAATACTCTACTGGGCTGAGCTATGGCATGATTGACCAGGTCTCAAGCCATTGGCTGAAAAAGGGTGTTCAAAGAAAGACAATGGTTGATAGGGGCAAGCCCAAAGCCCACTCCACGTATATTGTAAGCAATATGTTTTTGACAGGTCTGCTGTAAACCCCAGACCTAAAAATGGTTGTGGTCTGCTCAGTTGAGCAGCGTGGATGACAGTTCTCCAATGACGTCTGTGCTGAGACTGGCTTTCTGATTAAAAGAGCATGTCATTCCCAAGGCACTCTGCCAAGAACATTTCATACACACTTCTTTTCCCAAAAACCAACAATAGTTACAAAAGGACCTTAATAACAACCTGTAATTTATGTCTTCATTGTGTATGTTAATTGCACCTTCTATCCAGTGCCAATGACAGATCTCTTTTTTACTTTCTAGCCACTGAACACAAAACTTCAAAACTGCAACGGATCAAGCATTGAAACCCACAGTGACTGCCAAAGCGTTCCTGTGAGTGGAAAAAAAACCTCTGAGTTCTGAAACTGAAGACAATAAAATCATCAATAATAGCATACAAATGCCTGCAACAAGAATGTATAGTTGTTACATTCTGTAACCTGTTTTTAAGTGTGAATTGATGAGTGAATTATGCAGTTCATTAACTATTCTAAACTCTCTTTTACAGTATTATATTTATAGTTGCATATTGGGGTTCATCGCTTGTTCAGTGTTTCTTCGATTGAGCTTCGAACTCAAACTACTTCTTCTATCCACTGCTTTCATCATCTACAACGTTGTCATCTTTCGCACCCATCAAAACTTGTTTAAAACTGATGATCCTCTAGGAAACATCAGGTGAGAGACTCTTTATGAATGCACATGTCTATTTTATAGAAAGTGTAGTGTGCAAACTTGCAAAAGGCAGGATTCATGTAGGAGTATATTATCATTTGACCTCTTGACTGCATGTGTAATATCTACCCCAGAATAAAACCTGCCAGTCTATCATCAAGGTAAATATGTATATAGGTCACTGTAGATTTACTTTTCTCAACTCCACATCTACTTAGCTTAACAATATAGTTTAGTTCAACACTGTTGCATGTCATTATTTTGTACCATAGGTCAGGTTCCCAGTGTGACGTTATTATGTATGTCTATTTATATACACACACATCATAATACCACAATAGGAACCCATTGTGTGTGTGTATCTATGTATATATATATATATATATATATATCATTTTTTTATCTGTTTATTAAAGTTTTGTCAAATCCAAAAATACATATTGAACAGGAAATCGGACCATTACATTTCCGCATTCATTATCCATCTGTAATCTATACATTTTCAAAATAGAAAAAGCAAATGTAAAGGGCAGTCTGTGCTTACAGTTCGTTGTACCTAAGGAGTGAGACATATTATCGGTTACACCTTTGAGACCATGGTAGTATCACGTACATAATCTGTAAGAAAGAACCAATAATCTTTCGGACGGGACCTTGCCGGCAATTCTTCTTCGTAGGTTAATAAAGTATCTCTACAATAAGCCATGTCACGTATCCATTGTGGAACACTTGGTATACCCGTCAAACCAGTTTTGTGATATTTGACGTTTGGCCAGTAGCAACGCTATCACACAAAATGTTTGCTTCACCGCTCTCACATTTGTCAGAATACCCAATGAACAGGTCTTTATATTGCAACCAATCATTGTTCCCACCATTACTGTAAGAGTAGAGGTGACCTCCTTCCAATACTCCCGTATCCTCAAACAGTTCCAGGCTAGGTGTATAAAATCAGCCACTTCAATACCGACCCTTTTACAACTTGCCTCTGCTCGTAACCCATATCGATGGAGTTTTGCTGGTGTATAATATGTTTGATGCAGATATTTGAAGTGCAGAAGCCTTAGATTACCATTAGGTGTGAGCATTTGAACTAATGCACAGGCACTGTGCCATTCCTCCTCAGTTAGTGGTTCAGGTAGTACCGCATTCCATCTCTCCATCGCCCTGTTAGTTGTGTACAGTATTTCATTCTGTGCTACTGAGTATAAGCGAGAGACCAGATGTGTTGTATTCTTCGATGTCAGAAGTAGTTGGAAGGTATCTAAACTGGCTGGTTCAGCAGGGTAGTCAGGATATAACTGTTTAATTGCTCTTTGCAGCCTATAATATGTGAATTGCAACAATGATGTTTGATTGTGAATGTAAGTAAGGTCCTGCAATGGGCGAAATCTGCCCTCCTTATAAAGGTCGCCAAATTTGTCAATCTCCACCTGGTGTAGTAAGTCCATACCTACTTTCTCCCCTATGACTGATAGCTCTGGGTGATAGTGTAGTGGTAGTGTTGGTGCATATAACGGTACCTTGTGCGCCAGCTGTCCCAGTCTTCGCCACGCATCAGTGGTAGCGTCTATAGTATTAATATCTTCAGCAAGCAGTGGCGGCCGCCTATGCGTTATTATGGCTGTCAAGGGAATTGGTGATGCGTCCCCCTCTTTGACTGCCGTGTGTGTTAAGAATGGTATCGTATGGTACCAGTAGGTAGCATATTGAGCTTGCGCACGCAGGTAATATAAGAGGAAATCCGGAACACAGAAGCCTCCCCTGGCATATGGGAGTGTTAATGTTTGAAGTTCTATCCGCGCCTGTTTACCTGCCCAAATTAATCTGAGCACTAACGATGTAATCCGTTTAAACACTTCTCTCGGAGGGGGGATGGGAATATTATTAAATAAAGGAGTTTAGGTAAGATGTTAATTTTCACAATCGCAATACGGTCAGCTATGGAAAGCAGTAGCTGTATCCATCTGCTAATTTTATCCTCTAGTACGGAGATCACCCTCCCATAGTTCGTGCGTATGACCACTTCAGGATTTTGATGGTACCATATCCCTAAATACCTAATGGGATCTGTTTGCCAATCCAATGGGAATTCAGTTGTATGCGGTTGTGTGGTGTCCGTCAGGGGAATTATTGATGATTTGGCCCAATTTATTTGAAGGCCAGAATGTCTGCCAAATTTTATGTATTCTCTCAAAAGTGGTGCCAGATGTTGTTCAGGATCGCAAACATACAGGAGCATATCGTCCGCATATAATGCTATGTGGAGAGGCCTAGAGGGGAATTGCAGAGCAGAGCATTTGTGCTTTTGGCCCACTAGGCAAGCTAAAGGGTCTAATGCCAACGCAAATAATTAAGGTGATAAGGGGCATCCTTGCCGTGTCCCTCTCGCAATAGTGAATTGGTCCGATATATACCCATTCACCCGCACTCTAGCTACTGGGTCTGTGTACAGTAACTTCACCCATGTCGTGAATATCGGGGGGGAAACCCATCCGCTCCAGTATCGTCAGGAGGTACGACCATTCTATTGAATCAAAGGCCTTAGCGGCATCTAACATAACCGCCACTGCCTTGGTGTTGGGTACCAAATAGTAGGATAGTGCAAAGAGGGTTCTGGTGTTATGTGAGGTGGCCCTGGTTGGAATAAAACCTGATTGGTCCGGGAGGACCAAATTTGTCATAAGCGGCTGCAACCGTACTGCCAGAATTTTAGCCAATATCTTAGAGTCGACGTTGATCAATGATAGAGGTCTGTATGACTCACACGTCTCGGGGTCTTTAGTGGGCTTCAGGAGGGCTATTATTACTGCTTCCCGTAATGTCGGAGGGAGTACTGCCTGATCGAAAGCATTACCATACATAGCTACTAAATGGGGAGCTAACATGTCTACGTGTGCTTTGTAGAATTCGCAGGTAAACCCATCCGGGCCGGGGGCTTTGCCATTCGGCAATGATTGTATGATTTCTGTAACTTCCTCCACCATTATTGGCAGTGATAAATACGTCCTCTGATTGTCTGATAGCCATGCAATAGCCACATCTTCTAGATATTTGAACACTTCCTCAGGCTGTGCAGTGAACTGCGACTTGTACAACTCCCTATAAGTTTGTACAAAGACTTGTAATATATCCTCCGTATCCGTAATCACAGCTCCATCCTCTCCCCGTATTTGCAAGACTGATTGCGGGCCTTTCCCCTCACAAATCTTAGCCGCCAGTACTCTACCTGGTCTCCCTCCCTCGCCAAATTTCCTAGCATTAGATCGTTTGGAAATGTATTTGCGCTCATCCTCTGTGAACGACTGATGCTCTGTGTTTATTTGTCTTAACTCCCCCAGCAATTTGGGATCCTTCGAATGCTCATATTTTGTCTCAAGCTCTTTCATCTGGGTTTCACATCGTGCAAGTTGCTGTCGAATATCCCTTAATATCCCTACTGTCATGTTTATGCATACACCTCTCAGAGTGGCTTTAAAGTTCTCCCAGAGAATGCCTGGATCGTCAACCGTGGCTTCATTTTGGTTAAAAAAATCTTTGATTGCTTTGGCTATTGTGTCCGCATATACAGTATCTGTAAGTGCTTTAGCATTAAACCGCCAGCTAAATGGAGGAGGGGAATAATGCTTAATCTGAAGGGATATAAAGATTGGATTATGATCCGATAGGGTTTTAGATAGTGTTCTCACTTCCTTAGTCCAGAACGATATGTTGTCTGACCCCAACCAATAGTCAATCTGTGACCAACTTCCATGTGCTGCCTTTATATGTGTCGCTCCTGTAGTGTCTGGGTGTCTTTCCCTCCAGATATCCCTAATTTTTAGGTCCACCTTTATATCTAGCACTTTCGCCCCTGCTTTCCTATGCGGTTCTGTAGAATTCCCTGACCTATCAACTTGCTCATTCAAAGCTACATTAAGGTCTCCACCCCATAGAATCGTTGTATCCCGTAGTTCCTGCATATGGTTCCATAGTTCCTGATAAAACTCAGGTGCATCCACGTTTGGCCCATATATATTTGCTAGTGTTATCCTCTGTCCCCTCAATATCCCTGTTATTAGTACATATCTCCCATTCGGATCTATTATTGTGCGGTTCACTTTAAAATTTGTACCCTTCCTCACCAATGTCATTACTCCTCTGGAATAGGAGGAATATGTTGCAGCGTGTGTTGTTTCTGCCCATCTCTGGCCTATAGTAGTGTGCGTGTGTGGGGCTATGTGGGTCTCTTGCAGCAAGACTATGTCTATTCCCCACCTATCTAAACAAGCGAATATCTGCCTTATTTTCTTTGGATTTGTAAATCCGCAGACATTCCAAGTGAGGAGGTTTAAACGCAGTTGACTTAAAGGCACGTCCCTATTACTCATCCTATGTGATTGCATACTTCCACAGTAAATTCATAGCAACATTGTCTTATTTATTTATTTTATTTTATTTCCAAGGTTTTATGTAGCGCTACTGGACCCGGGGGTATGAGAGCGCTTTACAAGATAGGTAAAACAATTACAATAAAGTACAACAATGTGCATTGAAACATGAGTTACGTAAAATAGGGTAATAGAATGTGCTGGGTGTTTAGGGGTGATGGAGATCGATAGGGGGAGGGGGTGTTGAAGTTCAGAGGGAGAAGGGAGTGAAGAAAAGGGGAGAGGCAGAATGAGAGGCGGGGAAGGGGTTGAGGAGGAGGCGAGAATCGGGAAGCAAGCAGTTTAGAGAGTCAGACATCAGTGAGGTTAGGTTCCCCAATATTTGTTGTGAAGGAGTATTTTCAGTCTTTTTTTGAAGAGAGGGTAGGAGGGGTTGCATCGAAGATCTTTGGGGAGAGAGTTCCAGATCATGGGGGCGTTCGCAGAAAAACCACGAGATTGGTTTTTTTTGTGCTTGAGTCTGGGAGGGATTAGGACAAGGGAGTTTGTGCTCCTCAGGGACCTGAACCATCCAGCTTTTTGCAGTTTCTCAGCCAGGTGGGAGGGGGTGTTTAGGTGAAGGGCTTTGTGCGTGATACATGCAATCTTGTAGGTGGATCTACGTTCTATTGGGAGCCAATTGAGGTTTTTTAGGACCGGAGAGATGTGGTCGAATATTTTACAATCGGAGATAAGTCTGGCGGCAAGGTTGAGGACAGATTGGAGCGGTGCTAGGTGGAGCGGTGCCAGCATTTAAGAAAACCTTCATTGGTACAGCACCCGTAACGCAGATCTGCAGTACAACATGAATCTCAGCAATGCATCTCAAATGCTTTGGTCCTCTAACTGGAACAAATACCCAACTCCACCCACCCCCACCCACTTCAGCAACCCAATTCTGCCAAAGCCATATCTCCCCAGTAACACCCCAACACATCAAAATTTGGTAAGGGGATCACCCATGTGGAGGTCCACCGAGGATGCACTACACCATCCAACTTAATGGATGGGGCAGACCTTGGTTTTTTTTAGCGTGTTTTTTGTTATACCGACACTTGCTTCAGGAAATAGTCAGGCGTACAATTTAACATCATCCCCTTAATAAGCTAATTAGTATGACGATACCTTACCGCATCAAATGTGCATGACCCACCCATCCTTTCCTGACAAACGCATTGCTGGTGTTTACGAGATCATAATCGTTAGTAAAAACAGTTACACAGATCATAGTATCTATCCCATTTAACCTCCCTTAACCCAGTCAGGCTTCCGTGATCATACTGTGTCCATTCTGCGTACTTCGCCTAACTGATCTCCCAGCTGGCTTCCACGTTGCTTGTCTTTATTGACCAGCCCAAATCACCCTGCTTCTCTGTCAGTATATCCTAGTCCCAATATGTATCTGCATCACTCAGATTACTTTCGGCTAGTCTTTAGGTTGGCGCACTTCACCTCCAGGTGCCATTGTCTGCTGCACTCGTGCGTAGGACTCCGCACTTCCAACTGTGTAGCGTCTTGTCCATTACATTCATTCACCCTCCTAATCTACAACAATTGGCAACCATACAGTCTTACCAGGAATCAGTACGCCATGTCAGCTGACAAGAACACTGTGGGTCTTTGCATCCGCTGCACGTAGGACCTCCTCTTTAGTCAGTCCATTAGTCGGATTCCTGCTGCTGCTCCCTTCTTTCTGCGGTTTTGCACGAGTTTGCTATGCATTTGATAAATTCC
This sequence comes from Lissotriton helveticus, assembly GCF_964261635.1. Classification (NCBI taxonomy): domain Eukaryota; kingdom Metazoa; phylum Chordata; class Amphibia; order Caudata; family Salamandridae; genus Lissotriton; species Lissotriton helveticus. Next base: position 472,764,191 of record NC_136073.1, on the reverse strand, counting down.
TGTGCCGCCCTAGGAGTGGCCAGTATTGTTGTTTTCCCTTCCCATGTCACCCTGAGGCGTGCAGGATAGAGCATGGCATAGTTTATCTGTAAGGACCTCAACTTGGCTTTAGCCGTAGCGAACTCTCGGCGTGCCTGCTGTACTGCGATAGTGTAATCCGGATAGAATTCAAGCTTGTTTCCTTGATAGTTGATCTGGCCTTTCTCTCGGGTGAGTCGAAGTATATTGTCGCGGTCCCGGTAGTTCAGTACATGAGCCACAATAGGTCTTGGTGGAGCACCTGGCGGTGGCTTCGGTGCTAAGGAACTATGCGCTCTTTCAATTATAAAGATTGGGGAGAATGCTTCCTCACCAAACAGTTCTTTGCACAATGACTCGATAAAGGGCTCCATGCGGCCTGTATTTGTTGATTCCGGGAGCCCCCTATCCTTACATTATTTCGGCGGGACCTGGCTTCCAACTCTTCAGCTTTCCTTATGATCACCTCAAGTACTTTTTCCATACCATTGCATTTGCCCGCTGTCTCATGCGCCTCGTCTTCAACTGCCGAAATGCGGTTTTCAGCTGTCTCCAACCTCTCACCCTGTTTGTCCATTTTTGCAGCCATGGTATCCATCCTACACGTGAGATGATCAAGCTTCCCGTTGATGTCTTGCAAGTTGGATTGTTTGGACTTTAAGATGATCTCCATATTACTTTCTGCAGGTGCATCCGCCTCGTGCTCTTCCTCCGCTTGTCCATTAGGGCCTCTTGTTGTTCTGCGGGATTCAAAAGTTAGCTTTGGTTGTTGTTTGTAAGGTTTCCCCATGATGTACTCGTATGGGGTCCTCACAGGATGACCGCCCAGTTGCGATCCTCCAACACTGCCTGCCTTGCAGTAGGAGGTCACCCTCAGTCACCACTGTGTAGATCTCAGGTCTCAAGTAACAAGGGGAGGTCTGTGTGTTCTCAAGGATTTGCTATGGTTTGCACGCTCAGCCAAGGGGGCTACGACCTCTGTAAATCCAGCAGTTGCGCTCAATTTCGCTTGGCTGCGGGCTATATGCGGTAAAGCGTGCTGTAGTTTCCTGCTCGGGATTCCATCCCGGTAAATCCTTCGCAATAGTTGGAAAGTTAGATATGGCGCCCGCTATATACCTCTCCACGTGATCAGCGACTCCACCAGGCACTATGCTGTCTTCTGATTCAATTATGTAAGGGAAGGCTCTCACACTGACTCATTGCCGCAATCAGCTACATACATACAGTTTTCTCAATTCTCCGGCAACACAGCTCTAGTGCTATAAATCCAGCGCTCATGTGGTCGTTTGGGAACCTCAGCTAATCTCCGCATATGACACGTGCATCGGACACACTGCAGGATCGCTCAGGGGGCAGGTTGCGCACAGGTTCACCATACCGTTGGTATGCGCCCGCTAGTGTCTCTCCTAGAAGGCCTCATATAAACCGGAACGTCAGTGTGGCGCCAGTAATCTCCATACTTATCCGCCTCCGTTTCACTGGAAATGTCAGGTCCCGCCACCGCGCGATCAGTTCGCAGCTCCTCCTCGTTCTCCACAGAGGTATATCTTGCAGGCGTTTTGTACTTCGCCGTCGCTTTACCACCACTCCTTTCCCACCCCTAGCTGCCGTCGCGCATCTCCCGCTCGCAGTTCCAGTGAGATCTTGTAAACTGTTAGCGGGTACTGTGATCCCTCATCCCGATAACTGGTAACCGGTCGGGCGAGGATATGTGCGCCACCATTTTGTCTTAGTCGGCCCGGCAGTGTCAGCGCTACTTCCCACGCGCTATTTCTTTTCTCTCTACTTACAGGACACCGCCAAGTTTCCTGCCCAGTCTCTGGTCACGTCTCCTCTCGTGTTAGGGTGATCCGTGGTAGCACATAGCACGATCCTTACCGGGTCCGTCTATGGTCAGTCATTTCTGCCAGCGTCTGCCGCCATTTTGCCTGCCGTCCGCCCTGGGTCAAGGTGACGCGGATCTCCGGAACTTACTCCACCATTCACAATTCAGATGCTTCTTCTAACGCCTGACATCTTCCCATCCACAACGCTATATTTGTATCATCATTTGTTGTCCGTTTTGCCGATTTATTCCAGCTAGACTGGTGTCTGCCCGGCGGAGCTGTCTCTTCAGGCAGCCATTCCGCTGTGCGCCCCCAGCGCCTCCCAAATATCATTTATTTTTCACTGAAAAAAACCAAAGTTACAGGGATGTTATAGTTAGGCTCAGATTTCACCTGTACAAAAACCATAGAAATTCAGCAGTTATAATTACCTGAGCTAACTATAATTTACACCTCCACAGTGCACTGCTTTTGACCTCACATATTACATCACTCATAAAATGGTCAGTGACATCACTGATGACATCATCAAGTGAGTGTGTTTTTAAGAGTTTATGGAGTTTAAACATATATGCTAACCTATTACAAAAGTTAGATTAGTATTCTAGTTGCACTTCTAATGAGTGATTCTATCTCTAATTTGTGATCTTAGTGGGTGTGTGACTGTATAAGTGAGTGGGTTTGTGAGTGGCTGTATGGTTGTGTGATGGCATGCATGAGTGATTGTATGGGTGAATGATTGGATTTCTGACTACGTCTGTCAGTGGTTGTTTGGATGTGTGAGTGGATATCGGAGTGCTGTATAATTCTATTTGCTAACTAGAACGTCCCTGTGACCTTTGGTTTTTTTAAGGGAATTTCTAGGGTTATTAGAATTCTATTTCCTAACTATAACTTCCCTGTACCCTTTGTTTTTTCAGTGAATTCTACTCTTTTTTTTAATGTTATTTCCTAACTGTAACCTTTCAAAGTGAATGTGTGACTGAGTGTCCTAGTGGGTGTCTCAGTGGGTGTGTGAGTGAGTGCGTGCGTGAGTGTCTCAATGGGTGTGAGAGTGGGGGCTCAAGTGTCTGAGTAGGTTTGTGAGTGGATGCGTGAGAGTCTGAGTGGGTCTGTGAGTGGATGCGTGAGAGACTGAATAGGTCAGTGAGTGTATTAGTGCATAAGTGAGTATGTGAATCTTTGTCTCCAACGTCTTAGCAATCCAGCTGTGGGGGACTTACTTGTCGCAACAGTAGGGGTTCTTGGTCCCAACGACTCTGAGTAGTAAGGTGACGTCATCCACCAACCGGTAGTATGCTTGGAAGCCCCTGTGCAGTGTTGGGAAAGGGGGCGGGCCCTCTCATGATGTCTCAGCAATCTGGCTGTGGAGGACTTAGTTATATAGCAACAATAGGGGTTCTAGGCCATCAACGACCCTCAGCGGCGATGGGGACTTCCTCCCCCAACCAGTATTGCACCAGGAGGCCCCTGTGCAGAATGGTTCAGAAAGAGGGTGGGGCCTCCGTTGCTGTTTCAGCAATCCGACTGTGAAAGACTTACTTATCGCAACAATAGGGTACCTGGTCCCCAATGACCCTCAGTAGCCAAGGGGAGTTCATCCCCAAACAGTACTAGCCCAGGTGACCCTTGTGCAGAGTAGTTGACAAAAGGGGACAGGCCTCCAATGATCTCAGCTAGCTCATTTCTGCCCTTTATTTGACCTCTTTCTGTTTGTTTCTGACCTTTATACTGCATCTTTCTGCTTGTTTCTAACCTTCATTCTGCCACTTGCTGCTAGTTTCTCAGCTCTATTGTGTCTCTTTCTGCTCATTGCTGACATTTATTCTGCCTCTTTCTTCTTGTTACTGGCCTTTATTTTGCTTCTTTCTTTTAGTTTCTGATCTCTATTTTGCATCTTTCTCCACATTTCTCATCTTTATTTTGCATCATTCTGCTCGTTTCTGGCCTCTATTCTGCCTCTTTCTGCTTGTTGCTGACCTTTATGTTGTCTCTTTCAGCTCACTGCTGGCCTTTATTCTGCCTGTTGCTGCTAGTTTCTGACATCTAATTCGCCTCTTTCTGCTCACTGCTCACCTTAATTCTGCCTCTTTCTGCGCATTGCTGACCTTTATTCTGCCTCTTTCTGCTCGTTTCTCTCGTTTATTTTACCTTTTCTGCTTATTGTTGACCTTTATTCTGTCTCTTTATGCTCTTTTCTGACCTTTATTCTGCCTCTTGCTTCTAGTTTCTCACCTTTATATTGCCTCTTTACGCTCATTGCTGACCTTTATGCTGCCTCTTTCTGCTCCTTTCTGACCTTTATTTTCCCTTTCTGCTCTTACCCAGGACTGCTTTGCTTTCAGACATAGATAGCTGCTAGACATGCAGCTCCCTGTGTCTGAAAGTAGTTCCGCTTCCAGAAAGCGAGAGCACTTCTGAGCTTTCACTTGCTGGAAGTGGATCATTTGCTGTGGCTTTACGGGAACGGTAAAGCTCCCGCTAAGCCACAGAAATCAGCTGTGTCCTGGGGTGGGCACCCCAGGACATAGAAGGAGCTGGCCCTGGAAGGGTGGCGATCCCCAGGATCACCTATGACTCCAGGAGCGGTGCCCTTCGCCCCCCCTCCATTCACTGCTAAGCCCTGGGAAGGTAGTGGCCCCTGGGCTGCAGGGGGACCCTGCATTAATGTTATATTTAGCTCCAGGGAGCTGGTAGTCCCTGGGGCGTGGCCCCCCAAACATATTTTTTAATGCCCCAGGGAGGTGGCTGTCCCCGGACCTGCTGAGGTCTGGGCGGGTCCCCCGCATTAATTGTAGATTTGTCCTGGGAAGGTGGGGGTCCCGAGGGAACGGGGTTTGCCGCAAGAGCAACCACAGCATAAATTTAAAACCGGGCCCCGGGGAGGTGGCGGTCCCTGGGGCTTTTATAAGCCGGAGGAGGGGGCCCCATGTACCCCCTCCTTTTTATACCTCCTCATTCCCAGGAACCTGACTCACCCGGTAGCTCAAGATTACAGAAGCCCATGCTTCTGTGTTAAAAAAAAAAATTCTGCGGAAGACGCAGATCCAGTGCGACTACCACAGAAAATTATTTTTTGCCCCAGTCGAACCCCCTCTAAGAGGCTTATGGGGGTAAGGGTAGTTCTACCCTGCCCCTTTTTCTTTTTTTTAAATGTTTTTTCTGGGACTCGTCTCAAGCCGAGTCCCAAGATTGCTGCCAACACTTCCTGGTTCTGTGTCCCTATAATTACAAATTTGGATTTTGGTTAATAACTCTGCAACTACTGAACGGATTTACACCAAATTGCAAACAGGTACTTCCCCTGACTAACATCTACCATCCTACCACATTTAGTGTAATTCCGTTTACCAGTTCGGGCTGTAGCCATGTCTAAAGGTCCTATGAAAATAAACATAGGTAGTGCACTTTTTGTTTACCCCCCTCTTTTTCTCTGCCCTCGCTTGACGGATCATTCTGAAACTTTCAATGCGCCAGGGCACTTTTTTTGGTAAATTTCATGAAGATGCATTAAAAACGAATCCAATGGTCTAGGCAAATCAAAAATGCTTTTCCTATGGAAACTAGGTCCTAACTATAACTACCTACTTGGGACTGCTAGCAGGTGAGATATACCTACAAAGTTATAGTTAGGTGATGATTGCAGTGACAGCGTAATGTTTTAAATGTACAAAACCACAGAAATTTACCAATAACAGTAAGCACTGGTAACCAAAACTCGTGTTCTAAGGTAACTATAACTCACATCTCTGCCTTGCATAGCGTTCTCCTAAATAATTTCATTGCAAATGTTGCAGTGAAATTATTAATGTCATAGAAGATGTCATAAGTTATGTAATATGTGGGGTAATTAGCTGTGCATAGCAAGGGCACGAGTTATAGTTACCTTAGGGCACGAGTTATAGTTACTAACCCTGGGCGAAGCACTACGCTACGCTCGCGGAGTTTGCGAAGTTTTCGCAACTTCGCACTACGCGAGCTGCACATAGCACAATGCGAACATGCGTAGTGCAGCGTAGCGTAGTGCAGCGGTCATTTTTTGCTTGTTCGAGGTCCTGAACGTCATGTTCGCGACCGCGAGCAAGCAAAATGACATCCCGGCGAGATTCTCAACGCGAGGAGGTCAGGTTTCTCATTGTGAGTGGTTGCGCATGTTCGCGACCGCTCTCAATGAGAAACTACCTGTTCGCGTTGAGAAAGCTGCCGCTCGAGTAATAATCTACTCGAGCAGCAGAAAGCTACAGCTCGCACTGTGCAAGATGCTGTTTTCAATGCTTGCACAGTGCCGGATGCTTGTCCGCACTGTGCAATCATTGAAAACGCATCTTGCACAGTGCGAACATGCTACTACGCAGCTCGCGTAGTGCTACGTGAAGTTCGCGTAGTGCGAAGTGCACTTTGCGTAGCTTCACGTAGCACTACTTCGCGAACTACGCCCACCCTTAATAGTTACCAGAGCTAAATATACTTGGGAATTCCAGTGGTTTTGTACATTTAAAAAGTTACATTGTCACTGAAATTCTCACCCAACTATAAAGTTACTTTAACCTTTGTTTTTTTAGTTAATTTTTTTAATGTAAAGTAATATTTGTTACCGTACATAAAGCCAACCCCCAGCCATGCAGGGCTGTGGCCAACCCCATGCTGCACATGGCCTTTGGTTGTGCGCCGCTGTCGGTTAGTTACAAGGCCTAGCCTGTGGCCAGGGCTTAGCATCCAACACCTGCACAGGCAGCCAATCACACACTTCGCACAGCCTTTGGGCGTGCGCAGCAGGGGGTTCGTCACAGAGATTGGCTTGCAGCCAGGCCCAGTGTACAACTCCCCCACCCCCAGCAAGCAGCCAACTCCATGCTGAGCATAGCCTTTGGTCACAGGGCTGCACGTGGCCTTCGGCTGTGTGCAGCAGGGGGTTGGCCTCTGGGACTGGCCTGTGGCCACGCCCTGCACCCAACCCCTCACAGACTGCCAACCCCATGCCATGCACAGCCTTTGGCATGCGCAGCATAGAGTTGACCTTCAGGCAAAAAATATTAAGTGTAATTAAAGCATTAAAGGATAATGTGGCACATCATTTGCTAGATGACAACAGCATGAGAAAAATGCAAGCAGATTGAGCATTAGACCTACAAGAGAATATAACAAAGAAAGAATATTTAATAAATGCAACATGATATTCCGAGGTCCAGAACACATGTACCCCTTCGGACGATAAATAAAAAATTGTTTAGTGTACTTAACACTAATAAAAATGTTTGCATTCAGTGCCTTAAGGTGTTTTATCCTGAAGTTTCTGGAATTAAAAAGGGTCATATTCCGAGTTCCTCGTATGAAAATAAATAGTAGAATATATTTTATATAATATTAAATGTAAAAATATACTAAAACATACTAAGACAATTAACTGGTGAAATGACTTTTCCAAATTATTCATCGTGTCGCTGGTTATCTGCTCCCACATACATAGAGAGATGTCCACTTCAATGCTCCTATCATCTATCAGTTTACTCTCTATAATGAACGAAAAACAGTAATGATAACAGAATTTTTATTTTGCTATAATTGAAGACTTTTGGAAGATTGGACCACAGAAACCTCTACATAGCCACATTTGGGAGAATTACTTAAATGATCATATAAAAAGACTTCAGGAAAATATTGTTTTATTTCCAGTATCTTTGCAACTAATAATACATAACATGTATTTAAAGAGGAGGTTTGTATAATGCTGCCAGGAATATCTTTTTTTTATTCTGTCACTCGTTCATCTATAATTCCTGTTTATTATTTTGCTATAGATAAATTGATTTGAGGAGCAGATGATGTCTAACGTTTTGACGTGATTATACAGAGAAATTCAAGAGTGTTCTGTGCCTCTGATGGCTTTCTCTTTAGCCATGCCATTTTTCTCCTGTTCTGCAATTATTAAAACAGTAGTAGTATTTTTATGTGGAAACAGAAGTGGGTGGGTTTCATAGTGCATTCATCTTTTTGTTTATTTGTTATACAGTTAATTTGAAATAAATATGTAACATTATATTTCAAGTTATAAGTCAACATACTGAATCGGAAATTATTTAATCTCACACGTGTTTCAAAATGAGATCTCCATCTTTATTCATATTTATTTTGTATTTCAGTGCTGGAGTAATGAAAAACCCACAGATGATGGCCTGTTTTTACCTTTCACTGTTTTATGTAACCCTGGTTTTCTTATCAAGACAGGTAAGCATGAAATATATGTGTCTCTAAAAGGGAATTGTAGAAAATCGGGATTGGAAGCTAAGCCTATGTGTGGTGTGGATTAATTGAAGATTCGTGTTTCAATCAATACACCTCAATGAGAGAGAATATTTGAATTAGATTTACAAAAATCTTGAAATGTGGTCTAGGAGGATGCAACTAATGTACAATGTAGATTAATGTAAAGTCTTGCAACTGATGATGAAAAAAACCTCTGACATGAGGCATGGTTAGAGGGGAGAGTTGGAAGGCAACCGAAAAAAAGAGCGTTTACGTCTAAAGTCCTCATGTCTCAAAATGGTTAATTTTTCTTTTTTGGTCATACGCAAAGATTTTGAAAAACAGACATTTTTAAAATACATTGAGGAACCAAAACATTGAGAATGATATTTTTTTACTTAAAAACGAAAAGGAGTATGTAACATTAAAAATAAATAGTTAAAAACAAGGTCTCATTATTGGGCAGGTGTTTGGGCATGGTGCCATTTATTTTCGTTAAAAAGAAAATCTCAATTTATGTTTTTCACTGCAATTACCCACTTGTTAGTAGAAAAATGTTGGAATTATGAATTGTTTTTTTTGAATTTTCGTTAGTAAATGTTCTTGTTTGTGACATTTGTTATTTGCACATCAGCCTGCAACACGCAGGCAGCCCTTCCATTTCTGCATTATCTCTGCATCTGCTCTACCAATCACCAGTCACCTCCGTTTATATTGGTGGGAAGCCTGCCTCCCATTGTATCCTTTGAGACATTGGCTTGCACGAGCCCTATACTGGCAAAGCAAGAAGATGCAGAGCACTTTTTGAGACTCCAAGGAAACTCAGCTAGAAAGAAGACTTTTGCTCTGGAGGACTTCCAGTAGCACTGCTCCTCCTTTTTGCTCTGTCTGAGCACAGTGGGGTGCTCTGCCACACCCCTCAATCCAGCCCCCTGCCCGTCATGTCTCCCCACGCCCCAGTTGTTGTGGTTGTGCCCTGCATTTGAATGCAGATTGCACTGATTATTCAGGTAAATATAATGGTTGTATGTCTAAACAACTACTGCCTAAACCACGACTTCCTTAACCACGAAAGCCTAACCACGAGATATTCTTAACCACTACCTTTTTTTATACGACTTCCTAAACCACGAAATGAAACATTTCGTATTTGGCCAGTAGATGGCACTATTGTAATTACAATACTATACTTCTTGCGTGAACCACTCGTAAAAAAATAAACGGATCTAAATCTACTATATTATTTTTCTTTGACAACGCATACCATTAGCTCTTTTTTTTTATATTTACTTTTTTTGGGGGGGAGACCCCCCACACCCCCCTAATGTTCCCTTAATTCTGAGGAGTGACGTTATACAGGAGCGGAGGGTAGTGGAGAGACTCGTGGTTTAGGGAAGTCGTGCTTAAGGAAAGTCGTGGTTTTTGAAAGTCGTGGTTCCGGCTTCGTTGTTCAGGTAAGTCGTTATAAAATAATCGTTGTTAAGGATGTTTCCCAAATATAATCAGAGGCATCAAAGCTACCATTGAGGCCTCCTGTAAAGAAAGATGCTGGCATGACTTCACATTAGCTTTTCCTCTTGCTGACATCTCTCTGGACAAATGGGGCCCTGCAGGGCCCTGAATATGGAAGGAAGGAGTAGCTTTTCTGGCTCTACTTTACATGTGCGTTCTGAATCCTCACACTTGAGCTAAATAAAATAACACCTGTCCCAGCCTTTTTCTTTGGCTCTTCACTAAGGATGGATGTTGAGTAAAAGTGGGTAGTTATCAGTCCTCTTCAGGACATGCTCTAATTCCTAGTTTGCCTTTAAATATTTGCTGTCCTTATCCATACATAAAATCTCCATCTCCGCTGTTCATTTCTGTCCTTTATCTCACTTCCTTCAACTGAGAAAATCAACATATATTTCTTTCCCATACTTGCATTCTACAACTCAAATGTTTTCCTTCCAGTCTCATTGCCCCCCTAATTGTATTAGGTCTCTGTCACTCAATTACTTTGTTGAAATCATACATTTACGTAATGCAGTATTCACTAATTGTAAGTAAGACAATTTTACTGTACAGTTAATTAAAACCATTACAAACGTCCATCTAATTACACATTTTCATAATAAAAGTACATATCGTGACACATTACCATTAAGGCAGTTCAAGAGTAAAAAAAAACCACTATTAAATAAGAAAGGTAAAAGCTTTTAATATGCGCTAATGATATATGGGCGTAAAATTAGCCTGAGCACTGACCTGGTTCACTTCTTAAAGTGCAAAATTCGCAGCGGGGGTCTTAAACCTGCGGAAAGAAGATACAGGAGTGTGCCGAGAAAAGTGCCATGTGCGCGGGTGACTTGAGGCCAAAGGCGGGGCAGCAATGAAAGCATTAGGTGGACTGTTTTGTTAATCAAAGCCTGTATACTCGGATGAGGCACATATATTATTGTGCTATCCTTAAGAGCAAGTACTAGGGCCTGTGTGCGCAAAGTTGCGGTGAAATCTATAATCAAGAGACCAGATACTGGTTAAAATGTGTACTTAGTTAATACAGTAAAGTGCATGATATGCTTAGCGTGCAAATATTTGTCAGTGCCAAGGTTCACGGAGATTAAGCGTAAATTAAATTAAAGCTAGTGGCTGGCAGCTATTGCAGGCCTGTGATTAGCAGCATGGCCTGGCCATTCAACTCCTTAATCAAGTGCTTAGCAGCAGTCTGGTTCGAGCAGCCGGCAACAATGTACGGGTGTACCGGGAAAAGTGCCTACTGCAAGAGCCGCTTAATGAATGGGTCCAGGGCATCTGGGGTTGGCCCGCCACGGGGCCTTGAACTACCTTCTTCATCATTTCAAATCAGCAAATAGTTTAAAACCTCTTCACCCTTGATCTGCTCCATCGTCTAAATGGATTATTGGGCAGCCTTTAATGCGTGTGCATCTTTCTTCTCCTGTTTTTCATCTATAATTTGGCCATTTTGCAAAGACAGTGATTCAATCATTTTCTTCCATCTTTCCTGCTTGTCTCAACTCAACGCTACTCCCTCTGTCATCTCTAGAACATAGTAACTCTTTCTTGCTTCCCTGTACTTTTTGTGTTCCCGTTCTTCAGTAGCTGCTTGACAAGAGTTCTCAGCACCTACCTCCCCCTCCCACATCTTGATTCCCTTCAGACTTTAATCTGAACATATTTCTGCTCCACTCCATTACCCTCCTGGGTCTTTATTCAGGGTTCAAACCTAGGCCAACGATATCCACCATCCGGATCCTCTCTTAATCTTGACTTCTGTTCCGTTTCAGTTCCCTCATTTGTCTCTGCTTTTCGTCCCCCCTATCAAGTGAAAACCTCTTATTTTTCTTGTATTCCCTGTCCACATTTCTATATTCCTCCACGTTTCCCATTGTCCATCATTGTGACTTTGTAATCTCATAACCATAATCTTGGCCTCCTCTCTTTCAATCTCTGTAGATTAATAGTTTTCCTTCTGTAGACTTGTAGTGCAGGTGGCAGAATCACTTAGTGATTTTTCGAATGCAACCTGAAGTATGGCTGATTTGCAAGTCAGTATTGGAACTATGGAGGGCCAACACAACCTTCTGTGCTAGATACACTGTGTATCATTATATTTGGTAACAGTATCTTGAGCACCATCAAATTGGGTAATTGGCATCTACCATGCTTGGAAATGAAGGAAGTTCATAATGAAGCAATAAATAAAAACAAGGTATTTCGTTTATATATCTACTGTTTGGCAGTGGCAGCTGGTATGACTCTCAGGGGGCAGAGGCTGGCGCGGGGGTAAGCGGGGGTGCGCTGGGTTGTGCACTGGGAAGAAAAATTAAAACAGATATTTTACACTTACCTTGCCACCGGATCCCGCATCTCTGCTCCTTGCTCCTGCTCTCCTCGTGGGACTGGAAGCCAGGAAGAACAGCCAGGTTCCCTTGACCAATCACAACGCTGTAATGCAGCCTGCATGGAGAACGGGGAAAGTGCGCTTGACTGGTTTGGGCGTCCCGAGAAGGCTGACCAAACAGTCATTGCTTACTTAGGAGTGGGCAAACCATTCCTCCCCTGCCCTTCTTCAAGACCAGAGCAGCGGTGCAGGAAACCTAAAATGATAATAACTCCAAGTTATTATCATTTTATATTTCTTTTACTTTACATTGCTCAAAAGCAGTGAGGCGACGGTCCTCCACCATAAGGGAGGAGCCGAAAGTGCTGTTTGGCATGTATTATGTCAGTGATATTATAGTCACTAACGGTGATGTATGTTACTTGGAACGCCAATATGGGTTCTTTGTAGATCCGTTTATTTTGGGACTTTCCCTAAAAGGAAAGAAGTCCGTCATTTATCCTCAGCATGAAGAGAAACGTTGAAATTATTAAATATATGTTTTGAGTGTGCCTTTGTCTAGAGTTGCTGTTTTAGGAAATTAAAGCTTTGAGGCCTCCCACTTCAAAGACAGGACGTGATTAAGATTTATACTAGAACGGTTTTGCTTCTTACAACTCAATTTCAAACTGGAGGCCTTGTTCTTCTTCACTTTCTTACAAGTTGTTGGAGGCGCTACAGGAGCAGGAGTAATGGAGTCAGAGGCTTGAATCAATGATTTAAGAGATGGTTTTATTTTTATGTATGCTTTCCGTCTCCGACTTGTTATTCTTTTGCGGGCAAAGGCTGCCGGGTCCGTCTTGATATGGGTCCGGGACGCCAGTCTGGTAACCGGAATACAGGAGAGTGGCTCCGTCTGCACCGGAAAGCAAAAGAAAAAGAGATATGGACAAAAATTAGGTGGGAGTCCGGGACTAAGAACAACGAGGGACCAGGAGTGAGGGAAACCAAGTGCACTGGTGCTCTACACAGGCTAAACTACTGTGCTCAAGTGCTCGTGGCGGGGAAAAGGTTCTCAGGAGACTGTACACTATGTACATGCAGGCTAGTTCCGCAGTCCCACCCAACCCGCAACCTTGCCCCGTACCTGTTCGAGCCACGCTCCTCCCGCGGGAGCGTGGCGGGGCGGCTCGTGATGTCGGTGGCCTCCTGGCTTGCTGGTAACGCCTCGGTAGACCTGCGCCTGGTTCGTCTTGCCTTCTTCCTCCTTTAAGCTAGGTTTCTCTCCTCTCTTCGTTCGCACTAGTCTTCTTCCTTCTCCAGGGAAACGCCATCCGTTGATTTCCTGGTTCCTCCCCCTTTTGACGAACAGGACGCGATGACGTTCGACTGGGGTGGAGTCTCGCCGGTAGAGAAGTCCCAATTAAAGGAGCCATGTCCTCCTTATTCCCGGTGGCTCCATAGGGGCTCTGCTTCGGATTGCCAATCGGAGTCCAAATAGGGATTATCCTGCTGATGAGATGAAACAGAGTCAGGTGAGAGGGGCATATTGGACCACTAACCTTCTGCAGTAGGCTGTCCCTCCACGGAACGTTCCTCCCTGTTACACACCTCCTCCCCTGGATTCTCCCGATCGGGGAGAGGGAAGACTCTGGATAGAATGTCGGCGTTTCCATTGTCCAATCCTTTCTTATGGTGTACAGAAAAGGAGTAGGGCTGCAGGGACAGGAACCACCTTAGCACCCTAGAATTGTGGCTTTGGTTATTGTACATCCACGTTAAGGGAGCATGGTCAGTATGGAGGATGAATGGCTTTCCCTCCAAATAATATCGTAGTTTATCTATGGCCCATTTTATGGCTAGGCATTCCCGCTCTATAGTGGCATATTTACATTCCCTGGGGAATAACTTACGACTGGCATACAGTATGGGATGTTCTAATCCATTCTCCCGCATTTGTGAGAAGACGGCCCCTATCCCTACACTCGAGGCGTCTGTGGCCAGTATGAAGGTCTTGGAAAAATCGGGTGATACCAATACCGGGGTGGTGATTATGGTTTGCTTTAGGCTCTCAAATGCAGTTAATGCTTCTACAGAAGGATTTTGTAATTCCCTGGGTCTGACGTCTCTTTTTAGGAGCTCAGTAAGGGGGGTGGCTACCTCAGCGAACCTCGGAATAAAACGGCGGTAATACCCAATTAGTCCTAGGAAAGCTCTCAGGTCTCTTTTATTGGTGGGAAAGGGTGTCTTTTCAATGGCTCTCACTTTCTCACTTTGAGGGGCAATGGACCCATCTCCGATAACATACCCAAGATAGTTCACTGTATTCAACACTGCTCTGGATTTTTTTGCATTTATGTGTAGTCCTGCCGTCTTCAGTGCTGTTAAGATGATGCGTAGATGTTGAAGGTGTTCCTCCCAGGTGCTACTGTAAACCACGATGTCATCAAGGTATGCTGAACTGAACGAGGGATATGGTTGTAGAATGGTATTCATGAAATGCTGGAAGGTGGCAGGAGCCCCGTGGAGGCCGAAAGGGAGAACCGTGAATTCGTATAACCCCTCATCTGTTATAAAGGCGGTCTTCCTCACGGAGAGGCACCTGCCAATACCCCTTCGTGAGATCCAGGGTGGTAATGAACACCGCATCCCCAAGTTTTTCAATCAGTTCATCAACCCGTGGTATGGGGTACGCGTCGAAGGTGGTGATGGTGTTAAGGGCCCTGAAATCCATACAGAAGCGTTTGGACCCGTCGGGCTTCGGGACCATAACGATCGGCGAGGCCCAGTTGCTTTTTGAGGGCCTTATCACCCCAAGGTTTAGCATTTCTCTGACTTCATTCCTTACTGCCTCACGTCTAGCTGCTGGAATCCGATATGGCTGTTGTTTCACCAATTTACCGGGAGGCGTCTCGATGTGGTGTTCGACCAACGTTGTTTTACCGGGTAGGTCAGAGAAGATATCTGAAAAGGGTAGTAGGACATTCTGCAGGTCTTCTTTCATTTGGACCGACAAGTCGTCGTTTACCACAAGCCGGTCTATCGTGGTCTGTTTTTCTGTGACTGTAGGTACAACCAGGTTATTACCTTTAGGGACAGGACCAATCCACTTCTTCAAAAAGTTAATGTGATAACATTGAGACTTGGTAGGGGAAAGCCATAGTCTATATGTTGTGTCTCCTATGGTACCAGTCACTTGATATGGTCCCATCCACTCTGCTTTACCTTTGCTGGATATAACAGGTAAAAGGACCAATGCCCATTCGCCGACTTGGAGTCTCCTTAGTTTCTTTCCCTTATCATAGTTTTCTTCTGTCTCCAGGTTGTGTGTTCCAAATTGGTTTCTGCGAGGTTTCTTAATTTGCCGAGTCTGGAACTCAATTGCAGGGTGTAGTCGAGGAGTGATTTCTGCTCTTGTTCCTCTTCTGTTTCCCAGGAGTCTCTCGTCATTTCCAACAATGACCTGGGGTGACGTCTGTACAGTAATTCAAAGGCTGAGCAGCCTAAACTGTTTTGTTTCTGAGCCCGGAGGACGTAAAGGGCCAATGGTAAGAGACGGTCCCAGGCAGGTCCTTCTGAAGTCAGCATCTTTTTGAGTGTAGTCTTTAAGGTCTGATTGTAGCGCTCAACAAGCCCATCCGTTTGAGGTTGATAGACCGATGTTCGTATGTGACGGACATCCAGGGTCTTACAGACTTCCTTCATGAGATGTGACGTAAAAGGAGTGCCTTGGTCTGTAAGGACCTCCTTTGGGAATCCGACCCTAGAAAACAGCTCCACGAATCGTTCCGCAATGTTAGATGTGGTGGGGGCCCTCAATGGGAAGGCCTCTATGAACCTGGTTGCGTAGTCCACGATTACGAGGGCATAGGAGTGTCCCCTTGGCGTCTTGGGTAGGGGCCCTATCAAGTCCATACCCACCCTCTCAAAAGGGGTGCCAATTATGGGCATGGGTTGTAGTGGGGCTGCCGGGGGCCGGTGCGTGTTCTTTCTTTGACAGATCTCACATTTCATGCAGTAGTTCTGCACATCTTTGTAAATTCCAGGCCAAAAGAAATAGCGGATGATGTTCTCGGTGGTCTTTTCCTTCCCTGAGTGACCAGCTGTGAGGTGCGCATGAGCAAAGAACAGCACCTGTTCATGGAAGGATAGGGGCACCTGTAGTTGGGCTATTCCTCCTTCTTCAGTCTCTCTATATAGTAAGTCCTTTTGTATTACAAATCAGGGGTATCTGGGAGGGTTTTGATCTTGAGACACGTGAGCGCTTTCCCATGCATTGTATAGAGTTCTGTCGTCTACCTGGGCAAACCTAAAACTACGGTCTATGACCGATGGTTCTGGCGTAAGGAGCGTTGGTATGGGACCGTCTGTTTTTGGGGTTGGTCTGTTCATGCTATTCTTAAAGAGGGAGAGGAACTCTGGGTTATCTACCCCCAGGCTTAGGTCTTCGGGAAGGGAGGCTACCACCCCTACCTTTACTGTACATGGCCCTTTCTCTGTTGGTCGTATGGTTACCTGTGCCAGGGCGTAGGGTTTAACATCCCCATGTACACAACCGATGTGGACCACCGTCCCAGGGTCGTACTGGTTAGGGAGGATAAAGCGTTCCTGGACCACTGATTGTCTGCCCCCAGAATCTAGAAGGGCTTTTACTAAGTGGCCATTCATCCCCATACTTACATAAAAGGATGCTTCCATCTCCGCGGAGTATAGAACCGTTTTAGGAAGATACCCCACTTCCATGTGTTCTTCTGTTGCTCGTTTCCGGGGGCACAAACGGGCTATGTGGCCCCACTCGCCACAATCAAAACATTGTGGTCCACGTAGGAGAGTAGAGTCCATTCTAGAATGTCGGGGTCTCACGGGATCCACTTGAGGTTTTGGTTTCTTTTCCACTCTGACTGGAGTCGGATATTTGTTGCCTTTCTCCTGATCCCAGCCCATAGGTCGGGGTTGGGCCCTAGCGTAGTTGGCGGCCATCTCAATCGCCTGTTCTATGGAGAGCCCCGAGTGTTGTCTCAACCATCTTTGGGAGGCATATGGTAGTGCCTCCGTGAATTGTTCCAAGTAGATTTTGGCCATCACTTCTTCCTTAGTGCTGGATTCTGGCTTTAACCACTTATCTGCAGCCATTTTGAGGCGGAAAAATAATGTTTTAGTGTTCTCTACTGGGGTTCCTCGTTCTTTTCGGAAGCGGACCCTGTAGGCTTCAGAATCAAGGCCCAGGTGGTCGAGTATCACTTCTTTAATTAAGTGGTAAGGAGCATTCCCTAAAGGGTTAGCCACCTGATAGGCGAACTGCGCCTCTCCCGTCAATAATGGGGCTAGAAAGAAGAGCCATTTCTCTTCTGGCCATCCGAGCGCTCTGGCCGCCCGCACGAAATTCAACAAAAACGCGTCCGGATCTTCCCCGTGTACGTACTTCTGTAGTGAAATCCCAGAGGGGTTTGGGACATGTACTCTACCCTCTGCCGGCCCTGAGGCTGTTGGTGGCAGTGACACCGAAGGAGGGGATGCACTTTTCTGGAGGCTTTCGAATTGGGCTGAGATGGTGTGTTGGAATAATTCCCACTCTCTTGCCTGCGCCGAGGAAAGTTGTCTCTCTACTGCCCACTTGCCCCTTTATGAGATGCTGATTTAGGGCGTCCATCTCGGTACTACAGATGGGCTGTGGTGGAGATCCCACTTCTGACACCAGTGTTGGAGGCGCTATAGGAGCAGGAGTAACGGAGTCAGAGGCTTGAATCAATGATTTAAGAGATGGTTTTATTTTTATGTATGCTTTCCGTCTCCGGCTTGTTATTCTTTCGCGGGCAAAGGCTGCCGGGTCCGTCTTGATATGGGTCCTGGACGCCAGTCTGGTAACCGGAATACAGGAGAGTGGCTCTGTCCGCACCGGAAAGCAAAAGAAAAAGAGATATGGACAAAAATTACGGGGGAGTCCGGGACTAAGAACGACGAGGGACCGGGAGTGGGGGAAACCAAGTGCACTGGTGCTCTACACAGGCTAAACTACTGTGCTCAAGTGCTCGTGGCGGGGAAAAGGTTCTCAGGAGACTGTACACTATGTACATGCAAGAGTTTAAGCGGCAGGCTGGTTCCGCAGTCCCACCCAACCCGCAACCTTGCCCCGTACCTGTTCGAGCCACGCTCCTCCCGCGGGAGCGTGGCGGGGCGGCTCGTGATGTCGGTGACCTCCTGGCTTGCTGGTAACGCCTCGGTAGACCTGCGCCTGGTTCGTCTCGCCTTCTTCCTCCTTTAAGCTAGGTTTCTCTCCTCCTCTTCGTTCGCACTTGTCTTCTTCCTTCTCCAGGGAAACGCCGTCCGTTGATTTCCTGGTTCCTCCCCATTTTGACGAACAGGACGCGATGACGTTCGACAGGGGTGGAGTCTCGCCGGTAGAGAAGTCCCAATTAAAGGAGCCATGTCCTCCTTCTTCCCGGTGGCTCCATAGGGGCTCTGCTTCGGATTGCCAATCGGAGTCCATATAGGGATTATCCTGCTGATGAGATGAAACAGAGTCGGGTGAGAGGGGCATATTGGACCACCAACCTTCTGCAGTAGGCTGTCCCTCCACGAAACGTTCCTCCCTGTTACACAAGTTCTCTTTAATTCCTTTGAATCTAGCAGGGAAAAGGGTCTTACCATATTACATGCAGCTAATAGAACCAGGTTTCTGGGAGGCGAGCATCTTCTTTGATTACTCCAGGTGTCTTAGTATTCCTGAGGTCACCCTTTTGTACATGCAGTCATGTGACTCCCTTGTCACTCCTATATCACCACCAATGCGGGCCATCAAATCATCGATTTAACTCTTACTCTACCAGAGTTCTGGGATTATAATCAAACACTTAATTGTTTAAAACTCAGGCAACACACAGACTACACCCTAAGTCAATTAGACATTTAATCACTTCAGGGCTTCTAAAATCCCACTCCCTTGTGCAGGAGTCACCTAACCATTCATGTGAACATTAGATAACTTACTCTTATTGTTGCTGGATATGCACATGTCACTGAGGTCCCCTGGGTTCTGTCTAAGACCCTCATTGCAAAACATAGATCTAAAATCAGTTATAAACAACTCGGCAGTAGATGAAGCAAATTCCTTTAATCATAATAAATAATTGGCCACATGAACCCACCATACGCCCTGGTGATTCTAAGCTATTCACAAGTGAAAACACAAATTTAGCACTTCATAAACTCTGAAACTAAGCATCTCACAGTGCTGTAATCCAGGGTGACATTTCTACTCGGATTTCTACTGGCTTAGTAAAATATTGTATCTGCCGATCATGTTATTCGCACCATTTGCCCCACTTCCATGGTTGTACCTTGTTTATTCAAATCTTTTTGCCGAGAAATAGAAACAGTTATATTTTAACCCCTCTAATTGCATCACTTTGAAACTGTTGTGTGTTGCATAAGCCCGGGTGGGTAACTATGCTCTGCCAGTGGAGTTTACGCAGTTTTGCATACTCCGCGTTCCATTGAGAACGCGGAGTTTAGGCAAAACTACAACTCCGTGGCAGAGCGTAGTTAGCCGGCCCCTCCCCCCTCCCAAAGTAATTATAAAGTAAGAAAAAAGGCACTTACCTGCCGTGGCTGCCTCCTCCTCGTCATGGCTGCTCTCCTTCCTCGTCCTCACCGTCCTTCTTTGATTACCCCTACGTAGTACGTCTTGCACGTGCGCATGTGCACCCGCACGACGTACAACGTAGGGGTTATTAAAGAAGAAGGATGGCGAGGACGAGGAAGGAGAGCAGCCATGGCGAGGAGGAGGCAGCCACGGCAAGTAAGTGCCTTTTTTCTTACTTTATAATTATTTTGGGAGGGAGGTGGGAGCGGAGCGGAGTTCCACAGAGTTTTTTTCCAACTCCTTGAAACTCCACGTGGATGCACTACGCCTGCTCCGCCCGGGGTGAGTGTTGCATTGAAATGTATTAAGTGCAATATTACAACAGTTCAGTTGTTTTATGTTTGAACAGACAGGCTAAAATGATTGTAACAATCACCAACACCTTAGAACACATTTCCAATTGTAGCACTAAACAAATTTAATTATAGTGGTTAGCCCTTTAATTCAACGTCTTAATCTTGCACAGCAAAAAACTTAACCTTTGTCTCTTAACCTTTAACCATAACCTGATAACTGAACCACTATTCCATTCACTTTATACCTTTAAACTTGATTTGTACCCTCAACCATATATATCAAACAGCTAACCATATACCCCAAACCTTAGCCATATACCTTAATCTCAATATCCAATGTCCTAAACCTGAAACCCTAACACCCTGACCTAATCACTATATCCTATACCCCTGACCCATTACTCTTAACAACTATCCCCCAAAGCACTAATTCTCTCCTATACCTTTAATCCTATAGTCTCCAACCCATAACCCCATTCCTTTGACGCTATTCCCCAAACCCATTGGCGTAACCCTATAACATTAACCCCCTTCCTTAGCCCATACCCCATCCTTTAACTCTTAAGCCTGTGCCCGTAACCCCTAACCTTAAATCCTAACAAAGTAACCCTGTACACTAAACCCCTATACACAAAACCCTTACCCCTACACCCAAGCTCATAGCCTTGTACCTTTAACCCTATATCCCTAACCCGTTTACCCTCTACCTTAGACCCTAAACCTTTAAACCCTAGCCCTCAAACCTTTTACCCACAACTTTCAGTCTGTCCTTACGTTAACATATTTTGGCAAAAAGCACTTTGGTATGTGTTTTTTCCCCCAAAGTATTTATTTTCATGGAGGTATAGGTAAGGCTTTCTTTTTGTAAGCGCAACAAGTAGCAAATAAAGTCCTGCACTTGGGCCTGTAAGGGCTGTTTTTGAAGGCTCTTACAACAAGGGACAAATGTTTTCCAATTAGCCACATAGCCGGCCCATGTAGGGGCTTTCGTGCTGCCTTAAAAAATTGTACTTCCTGGTCGTTGGCTCGGAAGAGCCTCAGCGATTCATCCTGTAATACAACCAGTCGGTCCCATTGGTGACTGATGGTCTTTCTGCGCTAAAAGGCTTTACAGGCAAAACTGGCCAGGGTCCCTTTGGAGGCAAAGCTTACCGACCAAATGCTGGTACGACTAAGACATCTTGTTAGTTACATCTGAGGTAGAAATGAAAAGGCTTGTTCTCTATACCACCCCCCTACTAAAGTAATTTTTAAACACCCTCATCCTGTAATTCTCAGCACGAGTCAAATCTGAAGCAATCCGGCAACCCGAAGTCGAAGTCTTTAGCACGAGATTACTGGAGTACTTGAAGACTTGTCCAAACCTGGTGGTGTTAAAAACAATATGTAGTTTGGAGGGTTTATCCAGATGCATTATGGATTTCAGCAGAGGTATCACAAGTTACCTCAAAACCGAAACCTCTTTGAAGAAAAACAAGTTTCTACGTCCACACTCCGCACTAGAAGGCTGGAGTCAGTAGCAAATGCCGCAAACTGTACAGACATGCTAGACCATTACCCAAACCACTCCTAATTTACCTTTTTATTTATTTGTTGGTCCACACTCCTAGTCTCCCCATAGAACATTCACGTCCTTCCAGTCCCTTACTTTGACCCACATCATCTGTTTTACACTATCATCACTCTTCCCTCTCCTAGCTGTCTTTCTACTTGCAATTTTACAAATTATTTTACCTTTAGAGTTAGTTGATTCCACTACCTTTTATTTATTTTCCTCTCTCTCTCCTCCATCTTCTGTTCCTGTCAATAAATCCGTCCTCCTTCATTTTCAACAGTTTTTGACTTTGAATAGTCCTAAGTATCTACCATGATAATTCTACTCACCATCTGAGCCCCTTCTTGTGCTATTGCCCCAGTTATTAGATCCGACTATTTCTACAAATCCTGTAATTTATCAAACCAGCCCAGGGATTCTAGTTTAGAAATCCCTCCATAACTACTGGAAATGAAATGACACTTGAACAAGCCAAGTGAATTCTGGACGATCTTAAGGTGTGTTTGGGCCAGATTTCAAAAATGAGAAAAATAGTAGTGTTTAAGGTGTAGCAACAGAATATTTGTAGAAATATTATATAAAATCAATACAGTGTCCTAAATATGATCTGCAAAAATATGCCCCATTGGAGTTAACAATAGAAAATCTATATGCAAAGTTACAACATTTTTGTAAAGGATATTTAGGAATGATACTTATATCAGATGGTATTTATCTCTATGCTAGTCTGACATGCAACCATTGTGTATGTGACACCCTAATGCATTCTTAAGCCTTATAGCCCGCCTTAGCGGGCTATACCGGCCATTAAAGGCCTGCTCCAGGTTTAACAAGGGCCCATGACTTTAATGCCGGTATAGCCCAGTTACGGAGTGCTATAAATCTATTAGAACATTCCGCCACTAGATGGCAGAATGTTCTAACAAATAAAACACAGTTCAAGTCCCTTCGGGCTCCATGAGGCCTTTGTTCACCATAACAGTTGTCATGACAACATTGGAATGTTGGAGCTCTGGGCTTCTACCGGCCATTAGAATCTGGAGCACTCCATTGTCTTCAATGACGCTCTGAACATTCCAGTATGCTAATAAGGCTAAAGGCATAAGGGAGTAAGGTCAGTGCCTTCTAGGCTAAGGCCAGAAGGTGCAAAGTAAGCTGAATACTTAAAAAAGAAATACAATGATATCCTGTAGGCTTTGAGTATTTGCAGAACTCACTGTAATTCAGTGACGGCGCAATTTTTCTTTTCTAGGGGGATATAAATCTTACTATACAACATTAAGAGCTATAGAAGTGATTTCTGAAATAGCATAAATTTTCTTTGTAAGTTGTTCTATCTCTAAAATAAAAGTGGTTCCTATAAAATGTTCCTGCAAATATCCCTAATATGCTAATGCGCGTCTTATTGTGACTAAGCAGATTGTGCTGTCAACAGCTGAAAGAACTGAATGAGTGCTAATTCTGTGTTTATAATTATCCTCTCAATGTGACACACTGATTTAGATGCTACTAGATGGTGCTATAGTTGAAAATGCACACGATAGGTGGAATATTTTCTTTCTTTCTTTCTTGGGATGTTAAAGTGCAATACATAATTTTCTAGTTAGCTCAGAGCACTTCAGGTGAGAGGAAAGTAGCCAGGAATTGGCAGGTAGCAGCAGTTTGACCAAATGTCATACGTGGCTCACTACTCCTTGCTCACTGTCTTAAAGTCTAGACGTTTGTCAGAGACTAGACTTAAGAGCTCCATTTTCAAGAGATCTTTAACAAGCATTTACAATGCAACGGTCTCGCCTTTGCAAAAGTTAGAGCTATTGGCATTGTAAATGACAAACTTTTTATTTATGTGCTGGTTTTGAAAACAGATCAATAAATGGCATTGTCATTTACAATGCCAATAGCTTAATCTCTCGCAAATGCGAGACCTATTGCATTTGCACACACACACACACACACACACAGCCACACACACAGCCATACACAGAAAGCCACACACACACACACCCAGAGCCACACACCCAGAGCCACACACACACAGAGCATATCCTGTTCCTCAATTTTTATGACCGCTACAATTTATACCATAATCTTCAAAGTGTTTGACTATTTGAAATGTACCAACGTTCTTGATTAATGTGGGCCTTTTGTAATGTTCTAAGTTCTTGATTAATGTGGGTCTTCTGTAATGTTCTATTTCCATTGTACAGTGCTCTAGCACTTTTCGGTAAAGACCACATGTTGTATTGTAATGCAATATATACAGTATAGCAATGCAATCACGTGTAGTGATAATGTTTCCCACTGTTCCCATGCTCAAGCAATCAGATTGGTTCCTCCTAGAGCGTAAGGTTCGGGAGGATTCTAGGCTGAGCGCCTGTTTATTATGAGTGATACCGAACAGCAAATAAATTGTCCTCTTCAACAGAAGCTAGATTTTTCCTCAATTTGTGATCAATTACATGTGGGTCGATATACAATCTCAAACGTGACTTTCATTCCGAGGTCATCTCCAGCACCTTATCATAGTAAGTCAATCATTATTTCAGCCATAACTTGCAAACATACCTATCACTGCCCAAGCACCCCCAACCCGTCCTTAGATTCTCCAATCCACATTCTTGATGCACTACCGTACTCCCGATCTCACCTCCTTGCCCCCTTCCTCCAGGCTCTGGAAGCGTGACATCAACGGAGCGGTGGAGTTCCCCAGTTGGGGGTCTTTCAAAACAATGGAGTTCCCCCTAAGACTTCAAATACGTTTGGGTATATTATTGCGCGCTAACTATCCATGCAATCCGCAGAGGCTGAACATCTGAATCTGAGTAAGCCCTTCTCAAGATGGCCGCCATCGCGGCTCCGAGGTTTAAGCGCCGACGGCAATCTTCCAGGTGTTAGGAGTAATCTCTTGTAATGCTGAAGAGATACTTTGCTGACATTTTTAAATATGAGCTAACTACATTATATGTTCTAAAACAATTTTTAATATTTAAACTGTAAAAACTTCCTATAATATCGCTGGTGAGTTTCAGAATAGTTAAGAAACTATTGCTGGCAACTTTGGAAATACAAAATGCATGGTTTTCAGTTTCTCTCGGCTTCTCAGAGACACGGACAGCGCGGGGGATGGGGGGGGGCGAAACAAGGACACGGACAGCGGGAGGGGGGACGGACAGCGTGATACAACCATGCGGGACCAGGACGATCTGAGCAATGAGGAAAAAAAAAAGTACACGCCCACCGCCGCAATGACGTTGTTAAAGGGGCGGGATGAGTAAAAATCGCCGGAACGCCCACGAATCTGCTCCGGCAATGACTGACAGATCTCTCTTCCAAAGGCTAGCCTCCATTTATGCCCAAGCTCGGGAGAGGAGTTGGCCTAACGGCTAGGGCGCTCGACCTCGGACCTGGGGATCTGGGTTCGAGTCTTGGTAACGACGCCAAACATCCTGCGATTCTGGGAAAATCACTTAATCTCCCCATGCCTGACAAAAATGAGTGTGTGTCCTCATGTAATGTAACTGGTGCTATGTAAAGCACTCTGATACCTGATTCAGTTCGGGTCAAGTTCGCGCTATATAAAACTCTGCAAAAAAAATGTAAAAAAAAAAATGTATGGAGCTAGCCAATGGAAGAGAGAGGCGGGACAAAGCCCCGTACTGCTAAAACATAAGATTTCGCCTGAGCGAACACTGCTGCGCAGTGCTACACCAGGCGAAACCTAAAAAGCACGGTATCACAATGCAGTAACAATCCACTCGACCAGCTCCCTTTCCTACCACTCATTGACTTTAGGCTTGCCTTTAGCCCTGTAGAGCACTCAGCTGCCTTTCAGCTAGGTTCACGTTGTACACATACCACATAAAATACATTCAGGAGTTTTCTGATCAGTTTTACTCTCAAATGTCAGGTTCAGGGTGTTCCACAGCTTTGGGCCTCGAACTCTTAGGGAACTGCCTCTGTGTTCTTTAATGAAATGTAATGAGAACTGAATTTATTATAATGTCATTGAATCTATTCGAGAAATATGCTAATCTTTAAAACAAATCTGTTTCATCCAATCATCATAATCAATCTGTATTTTCTGATGTGTGCACTTTTTGTTCGCACTCAATAATAACATTTACATTAAACCTGAAACTCTACATTTCTCCCTTGATCAGTAATTACAAACTGCACCAATTCATCTAATTTTTCTTTCTGTAGAAAAATATGATTTTTTTTCATCCTAGTTATAGCACACTACTTGAAAATCTCTTTACAGATTGACTATTATTGCAGACTCGACTGCCTGTGGAAGAACAAGTCTAAGAAAGAAGATGAGAACACAGAAACCATGGAAAATATGACTCGACTCTTGCTGGAGAATGTTCTCCCGGCTCATGTCGCAGCACATTTTCTCAACGACAATAATTTTAACGAGGTAAAAACGTGTACAGCTGTAGTTCTTTGATACTTCCAGTTCCCTAGTTGTATTGCCTATACGTTCTCTCTTTCAAGGAAGACATGTTGAATTTGTGTCTTCTCAACAGTCCCATATTCTACCCAAATTCTAGTGTGTGTCATCTGGTCAAGCATACAATTACAATACATATTCAAAACAAAAGAGGGGCATACAGTAAAATGAAGAATATGTATGTTAACATAGGTGGTGACAATATGATTTTTGTAAGAAGAGAGGGGTGTTCGACGGTATTCCCTAAACAGGTGATCTACATGGGTTGGAGTGTTAGGAAAGGGGATGTCATATGTGCAGTGGTTGGTACTCCTACTGGGCTGGGGGTGTACTATTCAGATGGAAATCAATTAAATAAACGGCATATGACAAGCACTAGTATTGCTGTCAACGTTCTCACATATTAATACATATACCTAAAAAATACAGCCCTTATCTAATAAACCATATTTCATAAAAAAGTCATCTGTGACCAGTATGGAGGTATATGAAAAAACATTGAAAAGGAATGGTTGAATATATTTGTGTACGTAAGCCTGTACGTACTTATTCCAAAGTATGCAACGTTTTGGATTAAAATGGATCTCGTTTTTTATATAAACATTCCAACATAAACTTGGGCAGTAAGAACAAGTCACAGTGTATCAAAAAGTACAAATGTAACAATTGTTTAACCATGTTAGGCATTTCTAAACACCGTAATGAATTAAACTATAAACTTTTACCTTCACAAATTAATTCACATGAGAACAGAACATATGGCAGTGCTAGGTCATGAATAAGATAAGAAAGAAAAAAACAGTGACTAAGAAAGAGGAAAAGTTAGTGTTATGCTGGATCTAAACTGGCAGTTACTAGGAGGATTTAGATTACCTTGTGACCTAATATAAAATACGGCATATGTGTGTTTCAGCCACAGGCGGATCAGTCACCTAGGCCTTCATCAGGACAAAACACATACTATCAGGAGAGGGTAGTAGGCCATAATCGAAATTCTAGGAGCAGTAAATAGTTACATATCCAGTTGCAGAAGCAGTAAGACAGAGCAGTGGGCACCGTGACAATGGACTGATTTAACTTTATGTAAAATATATGATTCATGCCACAAACAAAAGATCCCACATTGTCTGCATTCACATGCACTTCTCTGAACTGAATGGCATCAAAATTGTGTTTGAGAAAATTAGTAGGGAGGGATAGAAATAGTATGCTACTGGTACGTGCATTCAACGAAAAAAAACACCTGACACTGTCAAAAGTTCGTATGTGTGAATTCAGCTTGCACACACGTTTTAAAAAGTGCTTAATATGCAAGTGGTAAACTTGAAGAATAGAACACTTTGCTTTTACATGATTAGAGGGATTGCACAGCTAACGCAGGGTTCTCCCTTTTGCTGTTACATGAATCAGTGACTGAAAATATGCAGCAAATCTGCTAAACTGACAGCATTGAGTAATACAGTGGGTGCCAGCACAATTCCCAAGGACATCGCTGTGGTGACATTGCCAGCGGTGCCACATGCATAGTTCAATGCATAATGTGTAGAGAGGATCGCATAACAAAGTTTTCTCTGTGTGCATGAGAGCCATGGTTGGTTTTCCCTACCCTAGTAACCATTATTTACATGGAGGACTCGAGCAGGACAAAACAGCAGGACAATACAGTAAAGAGGGCAGGGATATTGCCCTGTAACCGGGTAGAGTGTCAAATGGGTTGCCAGGCCAATAATTTCAGACAGAGCAGCCAGCAGAGGCTCTGCCATCGGAAACCCAGCAGTTTCCCGAACTCAAATTGAGAGAGCAGAATCCTGTGTTTGATGAGAGGGGAGCACCACCAATTTCCGGTGGAGTTCTCACCCCGCCAAACTCTAGATGAGCACCTTAGCCTGCAATGGTGTTGAAATCCTCTGCGACAGAGTGCACTTCTGACACCTAATGCAGTTTCACTGCTCCAGAAATACATAGGATGCCCTTCAGTAAGGATGGGCATGATTATTTACTTTTGATTGATCCTCTTAACATTTCATCTACATATGCGAAGCTGGGATCCCACCCTGCAACTCCTCATTAGCAATGTGTCCTGTTGGCCCAGCCTGTCCCCTCCACTTCCCCTGCTTACACTTCCCAGGAAGTGGTGGCCAGAGCACCTCTCTCAGCCATTCTCTCATTCCCAAGCACATTCTTCGACCTTGTCATCTCGGTGTCATCGACATGACATGGGTACTATCAGTTGTCTATATATGCAATACATTCTCTCACAGAGCAATTCCAGAAGTGAAGGCTGTATCGTAGTTTTCCCATGCAGTTCTGAATCTGACCTGATCACATAGACAGTTCTGCAGGGGCAGCTCCTCTTCAGGAGTGTCGCCTTGCCTGTTGCGAGCGCAGCAGGCAAACGTAAATAAAAACCATGGCTTTTTAATGCCATTTTATTTATTTGCCACCGCACCGGCTTGTGCTGTGTACAGTGCAAGGATGGGGGCGGGGCTGAATACTGCAAATGCATGATTACAGCACTGGTCTACAGTGTGCATGACAGATTGGCCGGCTGTCTACAGCTGTCCTATCCGACATGTGCAGTGTAGACCCAGCAACCCAAAGGCTGTGAAACAGCCTAGGGTTTGCTGGCACAGGCCCCCAGCCTCGGAATGAGCGCTGGGTGAGCCTGCTCCCACCAATCCTGGAGCTCCTTTCACAGCATCAAGCAGCTCCGGGATTGGTTGGAGTTTCGTTCCACGAGCAGGAAGGAAGTCCTTCATTTTCCTTCTCGTGGAAGGGAGAAGTGCTGCAGCAGTTGTGCTCCATTTCCGAGTAAATGGTGAGTAGCTCTTTCGCGCCTGAAGGCAGCCGCCACTACAGTTCTGTTCAATAAATGCTTGCTTATGTTATTTTATTTACAGTTGTAGCCAGCAACATTTAGCTAGTAGGGAAGCTAGGTGTTGCCTTGTCCATAAAACAGCTGAAGATAAGGCACATATTACTGAGAACCGATGCTGAATTAAACCTCGGAAACTCCCACCTATTGCAGCCCTCAAACCCTGTGCCTCTGTGTAGTGCTTAGACGATGGTCACAGAAATTACCATGAAAGTGGCTTCTGCCACTGCTGGCTCAATAAGGATGGGAAAGGGAAAAAAATAAGGATTTGGAAAAAAAGAAAAAATAACATCAATAAATGAAACTTTATATAACAACAAGGGCAGGTTAACAGATTTTTGCAAAGCATGTTACATGCATTTCTACAACGTATAAACCACAAGAGAATGATCTGCTTAAAACTATCCAACATTCCTGTGAGATTTTAATTTCTCCCTTTCATCCCGGCAGGATTGGTACCACCAGTCGTATGACTGTGTCTGTATCATGTTTGCCTCCGTTCCAGACTTCAAGGTGTTCTACACAGAATGTGACGTCAACAAGGAAGGTCTGGAGTGCATCCGGTTGCTAAATGAAATAATTGCTGACTTCGACGAGGTAACACCATTTTCACTCGGCTAACTAGAATTCAGAATGCTCTCTGCGTTGGCAGTTGTATGTTACTCTGAGTGGGGTAACCAATCACAGTAGAGTTTTGGCATGAACAACTGTTGGTTACCTTTCGCTTTCAGTGAAAGCGTGAAGGGAAGGCAAAAAGCAGACACGCAGAGAGGATGTAGGTCTATGCACATTGAGATTATGAGGAATCGGCTAATAGGTCTAGATGGGATAATTGTCTGTTCCAGTCCTTATGCACCCATAATTGAAGATCAGCCAATTAACAATGATAGACCCTGAGGAGTGCTCAATAATGCTCATTGATTATGGTTGTCTGCGTGAAAATGCTTTGCACATCAATAACTACT
Source organism: Lissotriton helveticus (assembly GCF_964261635.1). NCBI lineage: Eukaryota > Metazoa > Chordata > Amphibia > Caudata > Salamandridae > Lissotriton > Lissotriton helveticus. Next base: position 472,734,492 of record NC_136073.1, on the reverse strand, counting down.
TGAAAGGATGGCCTGCTTGTGCAACAAAATCAGTGGGAAACCACACACCAGGCTTGCCCTACAAAGTCACACGAATGAATGAGAGATTTGGTGTGCCATGGAAGAGGTTCCCTGCCGCCTCCTTTCATGGCTGCCTTTGTCTCGCCTGCATTGCTTCTTCAGTGCTCCTACACTAGCCTGATTTGCATCTACTTGCCTGTGGACTCTCCTTCCCGCCTTTACTTTCCATTGTGTCTGCCTGCCATTTGAGATACATTCATCTATTTATTTATTCCCTTTTGTATGGAATTTTATGCATCGCCACATGTTGCCATTGACACTTCGGAGGCTTAGTAGGGAAGCTTAAAATGGTTGATGAAGAAAATGTTCACAGGGAGTTCAAATTATTGTGAACATAGGGACTGACACTCGCAAGTAACAAGGACCCCCTGAATATGGATCAAATTCCAGGGTCAGGGTAAAACATATAATGAAAGTAACATTCCCAGGCAATATGTGATTTGACGAGGCAATGTAAATCAGTAAAATATGAATAAAACTTAACAGAAAGGATTTAAAAAAATAACAAATTTTTATAATTTCCATAAGATAATGGATAATGATAAATAGATAATGAGGAAGAAACCATCACCATTTAATCCTCATTATCTATTAAGATATATGTTTCATGTGTATTTTTGACATATTGTAAAGTGTTATTGATTTAAAACTCACTTGATTTTCTTATGGAAATTATTGCAATTTGTTAATTTTTGTAATCCTTTCTGTTAAGTTTTATTCATATTTTACTGATTTACATTGCCTCGTCAAATCACATATTGCCTGGGAATGTTACTTTCATTATATGAACATAGGGACTGATCCAGGCTCGGACCTTCCTCAGTCGGTCGCTGATAGTGTAATATCCGGTGTTCAGTGGAAAGCCTTTCTTAGCAGCTCAATCTTCAGGAGTATCTTAAACGGCAGATAGTGGAGTTCATTCCACAGACGTGGGTTCAGATTGTTTAGGGTCTGGGTCCTGGATTCCCAAGTGAACTGACACAGTGGTTTTATTTTGGGATGGGATGGTCTGTGAGCTGGTAGGTGAGAGGATGCCGTTTGAAAGTCCCTGATTGCCTTTTTTTTTTGGGGGGGGGGGGGGCTGGTGTAGCTGGCATTGCATTAGCTCTAGCAGACTATTACAAGTGCCCGTGCGAGTTATAAGCTATGGTTGGTTACTAGGACCAGGAATCGTTTTCTGAGTTGTGCTAGCTAAAAGTTCACAATTGTCATTGCTGCGCTCAGTCGGTGTACAAATATGTGGTCTACATTAACTATGGTCACCAGGATGTTATTTATGTGAATTAAGTTTGCACTGCTGTTGCCTTTCTGTGTGTGTTTATGCATGTCATAGGGGGGCAATCTAGCACGCTGCTGCTTTCCCTACTTTACCAGTTTGAATGTCTGAATGAGCCTTCTCTTGCTTTGTAGTACCAGTTTTATTCAAGTAGAAATCTTGCACAGCCGATGCCATCCTGCACCCATTCTACCCGTGCAAACAGAGCTTGTACTGCTTGCTCTGTAAGGGCAGACTTTGCTCTGTGTGTTTATGTGTAAAGAAGCTTGTACTGATAGCGCCAATACTTTCCCTGTTCTGTGTGAACAAAGGAAACCTTCCACTTCTGTTACACATTTTCTTGTGCTGGGTGGGATTTGTTTAATTTCTACTGCCCAGGATCAGTGGCGAACCGTAATGTGACTCCGCAGTAGGGCGGACCACATGCGTGCAAACGCACCCATCCACACACACCCATCTATTTACAAACATATACACATGCTCACACCCATTCACAAATACACCTACATCCATATATGCACACACACACAAACTTTAATTAAATACGGGTATCTACCAGGCCGGTCCAGCGGGAAGAAAAGAAGATGACACAGAAGGTGTTGGACACTTCAGGCTGGGAAAACAAGAAGATCCCTCTGTCTCCACTCACTCGCTGACTCTGTCATGGGTCGGCCAATGAGAGGAAGACATTATCTCAATCGTCACAGAGTTGGATGTAGTCAGTGAGAGTCACTGACCTCACCTCACTCTGTGATTTACTGTCACTGATTGACAGTCCGCGCAGGGCACTTTAGGGCTTAACCCTGAAGCACCCAGGTCCGAGTCTATCAGTGAAGTACCTCCTTGTCTCTGAATGCAGCCCAGGTCTATTCAGCCCAGCCCTGACGCATTCAGGAAAGGCAGGACACACATCAACCCTCCCGGTGGCTGTCTAGGAGAATGTACCTCCCCAGTGCCTGTCACTCCAAAACCAGACAGTCAATACACAAACAGGCAGAGGCACACAGAATGGTTAAACAAGAAAATGCCTACTTGACTCTCCAATCCCATTCCCAATCCCTTCCCCATATCTGTTATTCATGTGTGTCTAAAGTTTCGTGTCAATTTATGTTGTCCATCACAATGCGTTATGTCTTTGTGACATTGTTCCCTTAGAGACAAGAATCTAAGTTACCCTCCTCCACTGTTTCATATCCCTTAAATGTTCACTGAGCACAATGTGGATCAAAAACAAAATTATAATCTAAAATGCAAAATAAGCTATGAATTTTTGAAATAAAAAAAGAAAAAAAAAAAAATTATAAATCTAATAAATTGATATATTTTCACAAGACGATTGACTGAAAGAGTGGTCTGTTTGGATGAGCGATTGCTAGCTCATTTATGTGAGATAGGTTAATTTGTTGCACAGTACTGGCATCCAGTCTTGTTCACTCTACTTTCTAAAAGTGGCATTTTCAAACACCCAATTAAAAAAACATCTTTAGTAAAAGATATGTTATTAAATTCTGTGTTCAGAGAGCCTAAACTTTATTTTTCTGTCTTATCCCTATGGGAAGATATGCTTGTCAAATTTTACAAAGCATTCCCCATTCTGTCATATGGGGCATGACAGTCTTTCAATAGTGAAAAACGAAGTTAGCAGTATTTCACTATCAGGACATGTTACACACATCAGTACATGTCCTACCTTTCGCATACTGCCAAGTCGACATGGCAGTTAAACTGCGCACACACACACTGCAGTGGCAGGTCTGAGACATCTTATCAGGGCTACTCATGTGGATGGCACAATCGGTGCTGCAGGCCCACTAGTAGCATTTGGTTTACTAGCCCTGGCACACTTAGTGCCCTTTACTAGGGACCTACTAGTAAATCAAATATGCCAATCAGGGAGAACCAATTGTAATAACAATTTACACAGATAGCATACACACTTTAGCACTGTTTAGCAGTGGTAAAGTGCCCAGTGTCCTAAAGCCAACAACAGCAGGTCGGGAAAAAACAGGAGGAAGAAGCAAAAAGTTTGGAGATAGCCCCGCAAAAAGGGCAAGCCCAACGTGCACATATGCTTCCTTGCACATGAGCCATAACTGACCTGTATGAGTGCAAATTTCTGTGATGTTCACTGTATTCTGAGCTTTACTATGCCATATGTATGCTGTGCCTGCAGTCAAACTATCTATGAATACTTTGCAGAAAAGACTATAACACACCAAAAGAACTGAAACTTGCTTTGCTTTGAAATATATATTTGAACGATTTCCTTCCTTCCAGCTCCTGTTGAAACCTAAGTTCAGTGGTGTTGAAAAAATTAAAACTATTGGAAGCACTTACATGGCAGCAGCAGGACTCAGTATTACACCCGGGCAGGAGAATAACCAGGTATGGCACTGTTAAGTGTTTCAAAGCTCTTATGTATTGTGAAGGGTTTAACAGCAGTTGGGGGTGAGAGAGACACTGATTGCATATATTCTTCATTAAAGTAAAACAATTAAAAGTTCTTAGAAACCATGCACTCAAATAAAAAGGATATTAATATTTAGGTGTGACCGAGTCAGAACGTTCAGTAACAAGTTCCTGTGATGTGCATTACAGACACTGCCAAAGTCGCAGATATGGCTTGGTGTGCAAACAGAGTACTGGTATTTTTTCCTGTGAGAAGGTGCTTCTGACCATCTGAGCCACCAGATGTTTGCTTCTTGAACACCTGATCTTTGAGCTTTTACAGTGGGAGAGCCTCGTAAGCTGGGACTCACCCAGAGTGAACTCCTGATAAAATGGACTGCACGTGGATTTCACAGGTGTCTTTCTTGTGAGATAAGGCTGCTGAATTGCCACCAGGGTACGGGGCACCGGACTGGTTACATGTGCACATATGTGGACGGGCTGCACAGGGGAGATTCCTGTTGTGTGCAGCCCAGGAGCTGGTACAAATAGAATGGTGTGGCAGGGATTATGCAGAGTTAGGCGGTGAGATGGAATAGGCTTTATAATGTGGGATGACACATATAAGGGAAAGTCAGTGTGCTTTACTGTTTCACTGTAGGAACACTCCATTAATCTCCCATGGAGACAGAGACGACATGGGGGAGTTTCAGATCCCTAGGGACTACAAATTCCAGATATGTACCAAAGTACACTGTAAATTGTGTAAAAATAAGTATTCTGCGGAGTCCAGAGCCATATCTGTACTGCTAATGGGTCATCCAGAAATGTCATATTCCTCTGACTCAGCTCATAACCAGAGCCCGGCCGGGTAAGACCCTACCAGGCTGGATTGATTATCTTCCTACCCAAGCTGTAGCATCAGAGGCCTAGCCCTTCACTGCAAGCATTCCCAAGGGGGAAGGTCTTCTCTCTAGGAGGGAGAGATGGGGTGAAGCTGCAGGTTATCAGTCAGAAGCTGTCACCTGGTGCCAGGCACCAGGCCTGCTCTGAGCCCGGGCCATAAAGTCAGCAAGGGGGCTTTTCAGAGACCATGTGGCATGAGACCCCTGGATGATGCCATCTTGAAGTATCCCAGAGGCCTGTGCAGGAAGGCAGGAGCAAAGAGGTGATGTGTTGCTGCAGGACAGGGCAGAAGTGCCTTCCTACCAGCCCCCTTCAATTCCTCTTAAAAAGTCTTGCACAGGAAGAGGAGCTCTCACTGGGGTGTGGTCTTGCTGAAGAAGACTGGTGAAGGAACCTGACATCACGGGTAGTAGGAAGGAGCAACCCCCTGACTGTCCCAGGACTCTGGACTGTGCCTTTGAAGAAGTACAGGGCCAGTGAGAAGAAGCCTGGACCTCTGCGCAAGGAGAAGAGAGGGCCAGAAGGAGAGCCAGGTGAAAGGCTGGCGCAGGGAGCCAGTGAAGGCAGCTCCTTGCCGAGTCATCCTCTTGGAGGCCAGGAGGGTGGTGAAGAGTGATCCATATGGCTAGGGCTGGTCACCAGGAGCGGGAAGAGGCCAAGATTGTCAAACTAACAGCACGTGGGTCGAGATATGCCCCCCCAAAAGGTAGGCAACCTTTCACCTCCGAACTGACCGACGACGAAGCGCGTGGGGCTCTACCACTGGTCTTTGATGTGCCCACGGGGTGGGTCAGGTCCTGGGGGCTGCCCACAGATGAAGGAGATGGTGGGGAGTGCCATCATCCCCCGTGAAGGTGCATATAGGGCCCAGGCTCTCCATCCTGGGCCCCCGAAAAGTAAAGTCGGGGAGCGCCGATGCACTTCCTGTGTAATGGCCCCGGGGGTGCCAAGATCATACCAGGCCCCGACGAAAACTGAAGTCGGGAACTGCTGTCTCGCCCTTGTGAACCGATGCCAAGGGCCCGGGACCCCCAACTCCAGGCCCCCGCCGAAAAGGAAGCCGGGGAGCACCGTCGCGCTCCCTCCCTGTCAAGAAATTCCTAGGGCCCGGGACCCCCAGCTCTGGGCCCCACCGAAGAGAAAGTCGGGGAGCACCGTTGCGCTCACTGTGAAGGTGGGTGGGTCCCAGGATCTTCCCTGGGCCCCGGATGCCGGAGGAAGGAGGGTGGAGTGCCGTTGCCCTCCCCCGCAGCTGGAGGAAGAAGTGGGAGTGCCTTTGAACTCCCCCGAGGCCCCGCCCGACCTGTGGCATCATCCGTGTCTCCCCACTGGAGCGGGCAGACCAGAATGAAGAGCCTGCTACCATGGCAGTACGCAAGGGTGCTGGCCAGTCGAGGAGCCAGCGAGAGCAGCTGTGGGTGGGCTCCCCGAGATGCTCTCCAACCTACCTGGATGCAGGGTGTCTGGGTGGTACCAGTACCCTAGAGAGATGTGAATGCGGTGTGAGGCCGCCAGAGAGGGCAGCAGAACAGTTGCTATTCAAGTATTCATGCGGTGGTGTGGAAAGCACCCCATAAATGCCTTGCCTTGCCTGGGATGGCCTTAAGTGAAAACCTACCCGTTTTCAGCACGTGGTGGCCCCAGGAGGCTGGGGTCACCGCCATTTGTTTGCAAGGGTGCAGGGAGAGCTGCAGGAGCAACGCAGACTCCTGCTGCACAAAAGTAGAACTTCTCACCCTCACCCTCAGCCTCTCGGGCTTGAAAGAAAGAACCCTTCAAAGGTTATTCATGTTTTCTTGCGCCTACCTAATGCTGGAACTTTTAATGATAAGTAATTGGGGAAGATGTTGCTAGGCATTCCTGCCAGGGTGTCTGGTTAGTACAGTCTGGGCAATCAATTATTGAGTGTTATTTTCTGCATACCTGTAAAACCTGTAAATGGCGATAACTAGCCCACACCACCTCCCTTGAGTAAACCTTAAACTGCTCTGCAACGCTACCCTCTGAGATTCAGGTGCTACAATAGGGTGTTTTGGTTCCCAGTGAAGGACAAATGTAGACCCATTATTTGCGCAGGCCTTACAACTAATGCCTAGTTTTCCAAAATCCTCCTACTCAGCTCTAATCTCTAGAGCAGGGGTCTCCAACCTTTTCTGTAGTAAGAGCTAAACAACGTGCCCATTGTTACCAGACACCCCCACACCCAGCTTCATTGACTTTATGCCTAGTGTCTACAGAGCCAGATATTTTGCTTTGAACAAAATACTTTGACTAGGGGTACCATGACAGGGCTGCCATGTGTGTCAGTGCGAGTGTGGTCCTTGGGGATGTATGAACATGTGTGCATTTGAATGGGCTATATGTACATGCCGCCTTTGGTGTATGTTCTAGAAGCTTCTTCCAGATGAAGGAGACCAAGTATCTAAAATAGGGCACTCAGATCCACTCTTCAGTTCACTTTCTGAACCTTTGGAAGGGCTCTCAGAGGACCGACTGCTTCTGTGACCTCCTTTACCTGAAAGAATTGCTTTGCTACTGGAGCTTGGCTTGAACCCTCAGAGACCAGCCCTGTATCTTCACCTGCACCCAGAACTACCAGAGTGACTCCAAGAGCTACTTTTCTGGCCACCTGTTCAGAGCTACAGGGACACAAAAGACTCCCACCATCTTGAGCCCGAACCTGCACCTTGTTCAAATGAGTCCTGAACCCCAAGTGGTGTCCCACAAGTCCTGGACCCTTGGTTATGGTACTAAAGGTGGCCAGATAGCTAAAATAAAAAACTGAGAACTTTGAACATTTTTGGCTACAAACTGCTCTGAGAACTGAGGGGAGACTTGTACCAACCTGCTTGTCTATCCACCCAAGGTGCATCTTCAGTCAGCCCCACTTTTGGCTGCTCCCACTGCATTCTTCTCCGCAGCAAGAAATCCTATTCAGGGGTCTTCCATCAAAGGGGAATTCAAGCACCTGGAACTGTGTTTGGCTACAGCCACCTGCCTTGTTCTGTTGGAAATTTTCAACTTCCATTAAAGCAACTAAGTCTGAACGTAAAAATCTTCACCAAGGCTTCGTGACAAGGACGCTCCCTCCTCAGACACTGCCTGCAGCATTGGTCCGCTGAATTTTACCTTCTCAGAACTTTTTTCTCAAAATGTCTTAAAAGTTTGAAGGCAAGTGCTTACAAGGCCCAATCCACTTCTTGATACTGAGCAGCGCTCCATCACGGACTGCCATATTTTTTTAATTTGATCCGGTCTTGCGCGATTAGATGTGCGCAGTTGGTGCTTTGATCTTTTAAGTGCTAGTTTTCACTAAACACTTTAAAAATTCATAACTTCTTCAGATTGGATTTTTGGTGTCAAAAAATGTATTAAAATGTACCCTATTTCTCTAAATTGGTATTTTTCTTGTCTTGCATGTTCACGTTATTGCTGTTTGTGTGTTGCATAAATACTTAGCACATTGCCTCTAAGTTAAGCCGCTTGACTGCTTTTTATGCCAAGCTACCCAAGGTAAAGCACAGGTAAATTTAGTGACTTTTTTTGGTTCACCCTGCAAGGAATTGTGGCTGTTGCTTGACCAGGACACCCCAGTCCAGTCAACCAACAACCCGATTTCTCATACACATTCACTTACAAAAAGTTAAAATACAGTTAATAATAGAACAGCTATGGTTACAAAATAAAATTGAGAACTAATTAAATTCATGGTTAGCTGAGCAATAAGGAACTTGCACAACAGCCATCCAAACCATAGCTTGCGTATAAAATGTTATTCTTACGACCTTGCAATATTTATACCAATATATAAACAACATCAAAAAGCATAAGGTCATTAAATAACAAGGCATACTCAAACAAATAGGTAATACTATTTTCACACACTCTCAGTGATAGTGTTATTGGTAATGTAATCTGAGCTATACATATTTTGCTGAACATTCATCATAATAGCACCTTCACCTTTGATATTGTTTAATTAGCAAACCTCTTTATAAAAGCTAAAGCAAAATCTGAAAATCTGAAGGTTGCTTAGATCTGCAGAAGCTTTCCTCCTTGTCCAGCCACGTTGCAGACTGGCTACTGTGGGAGGTCGTGCTTTCTCACATACTCTCCCAGCTCTGTGGAATAAATTGCCATTGGAACTGCGGAAAGACACTAAGCTAATGTCTTTTCGAAAGAAATTAAAAACGGTGCTCTCCAGCAAGCGTGGGACTGTCTTTAATTTGTAACCAGCTGTATCCTTCGGAATCGCCTATCGGACCCTGTCAAAGCGCTTAGAGACCTCTGGGCTATAGTGCGCTATATAAATCAAATAAATAAATAAATAAATAAACATTCAAATTACAGCTAAGTTCCATTGATAGCTGAGAATTGAAGAAGTTTCAAACATCTCAGAGCTTCCTCATGGTTTGCTTCGCCATGGCTTAACGTTTTTTTAAAAATGTTGGACTTTTAAATTGCAATTTACATACACTGGAAGATGTAATACACTGATTTAACCCAATCTAAATGGATTTCACTGAAGTATCATTGTCAGTTCAACATTTGCAGTAGAAATAGTTCAGGACATGTTTCCCTATTTCCACTGCCCCATCCATTTTTCTTACCACAATGCATTTCCAGCCTTGGTGGTACTTATTTTAGCTTCCTTTTCGCAATACCAAGTATAACTGTTTGCTTTTCTCCTTGCATGGTGGCCTAGAGTCTGGTGGATTAGTCGGTTTCATCAATATTCCGCCTGGTGCACAAGCCTAAGTGGCCAAGAAGCTCACAACCACCCTCACCTGGATCAAGGAGCGAGCCTGCAATATCGGGATCATAGCACAAATGTCCTGGTGTGTGTGAGGGGGGGGGGGGAGATCCCTGAATTCCAACGTATCCAGGATTACCCCAAAGAATGGAAGCCTCCGAAAGGGGATCAGGAGCAACTTCGACTCACTCATGGTGAAAATCAATGATGTTAGGAATTCCGCTAATGTTCAGAGGTGGTCCTTCACTAATGCACCAAGCCTACCTTCAGCAGCCATTCATTAAAGTACCGGAGTACAGCAATTCCCAACCACCTAAGAGAGACAGAGACTCCTGTCATCTCTTTTGTGAACACCCAAGAATGCTATTGAGGCTGAAGTGGATAACAGTAAACTTAAAATTCTCTTGGCCTGCCCTGACCTCCCCACAGATAATGACTGCGAGACTGCATGATGGGGAAATTGAAAATACTGCAAGCTCAGGGTTACTATCCAGTCGCCCGGGTGTAACTCAGATAGGATCTGGGATCACGTATTGAATCTGTCCTTTTGAAGGAGTGCTTTAATAGGACAGAGTTCCAAGATAGACCTGAGGCTCCCAACCCTTTTCAGAATGAGGAAAAAGCAAGAGTAACAAACCCCGCATTCGTACAAGTTTGGTACCTTCTCCTTAGTATCTTTGGAGAACTGGTGCACCTCCTATAGAAGGATGGAAAGATATTTGGAGGGAAGGAAAGAAAGGGTAAGGCACAGCCACTGTGAAACATTTGTAAGATCCACCGGTCAGATGTGATGGATCGCAGGAAATGTTGGATCCTGCCTCCCACTGGGTGGGCATGTGCTTCTGAGTACAAACTTAAACAGTTTGTTGGCAGGTGTAGCAGGGGAGGAGGAGTTAGAAGACTAGCACCCTTACTGTTCTGCTTATTGTTTCCTTGTTCCACAGCCCAGAAAGGCCTGCGTTTCCTGCTCCATCATTGCTTGTGAAGGCTGTTTTTGTCTACATAGCTTTACTGTCTTTAAAGCGTTACAGACAAGAGTCTGCGTCTGACCGTAGAGCTGGTCTATCAAAAGGCTTGTCCTTTAGTGAAGCCTGCACATTGCCAGAGAAAACAGTGGACCTCATCAAGGCATGTTGATGATGAACCACATTTGTACCAACTGCCTTGCCAATGCAATCCATGGTATTGAAACCTGCATGGATAACATATTTGGCATTCTTTGTCCATCATGTATCATTTGGGCTGGTATGCCCCAAAGGTCCTCCGGGAGTCCTGGCAAGATCTTCTTGGCCATGTGCCAAAGTGCAATGGTGTACTGGCCCATCAGACAAACTGCGTTGACAGAAAACACTACCAACCTGGCTGAAGAAAACATGTTTGCTAAAGGAGTTAATCCTTTTAAAGCCCCTTTCTGGAGGACAGATGGGGGAATGAATTAGGATTGACCTTAATGATTGAGACCTGCTCAATAAGGCTCTCTAGAGTTGCATACTTGGTGAGAAAATCTGAGTCATGAGTTGCTGGTCTGTGACGTCTGGCCATCTGCCTTTTTACTGGCGAGACAGAACATGGTTTTGACTAGTAGGCATCATTAAATGGAAATAAACGCTCAGATATTGCGGGCCCAGCTGCAAAATTTCTGTGAAAACATTTGTCTCAGTGGATGTCCAGGGTTAGAGTCAAGTTGCATGACAACTGGTTGCCATTTTGTAATGTAGTGCAACATCAGTTGAGCTCAGGTAGATGTTGTTTTGGGATCGAATATAGGTGTGGCAACAGCATCGAAGTGGAAGTCTTTTATTGGTATCAGCACCGACCTGTTTGTGGGTCACAAGAGCACAGACAGTGCCATGGAAAGGACCCCTGAAAGTACCACGAAAGGAGGCCCGCAGGTCCTTGGGCTCCAAATGTGCACCAAAGGCAGCAGGAAGCTCACTAAATATCTGTAGCATGACCTCTTTGAAGGCCTCATACTGCTGCAGGGTCAAAAAGAGCCTGGAAAACTCTGGGCACATCAGGATCAGCTGAGAAATCGACTTTGTAACCTATGACCCTGACAGAGTTTGACTTGCATCTTTACACCCCTCGCCTTACCCTTGGAGTTGGAGCAGCAGGATGGGGTCGAGTCCCACTTTTCTTTTTTATGCTTACTTTTAGACTTAAACTTACCAAAATACTTTGAGTAGGAAGTTTAGTGGTCGTAGGAACGTCCCCATGATCGGGACAGAGTACTGATGGATTAGTTACCTGTAATCCTAGTTCTCTTCCAGGGGTATCCTCATCAAAGTCATAAGCATTAGAATATTCCCGCCCATGCGCGGGACCCCGGAAACACTATATTATATGTGCCCCACATATATATACATATACATATATTACCTACTGGCGATAGCCAGTAGGTATATATAGTTAGGATTGTTTTCCATAGGGAATTCGCAACATTCTATTGGGAATAACTTTGGCGCCGGTTGAGGAATCTTCCTGAAATTTTCCTTAACTTTTTCTCGCGGCGCTCCGCTCCTTCCCTGAAAGTTTGGGGGGAATTCGTCAAGCGGGGGCCGAGATAAAAGGGGGGTCCCAAAACATGTTTTCCCCATGTTAATTTCCATAGGGCGGTTGGACTCACTTTTCACCCGAACGGCTGAATGGTTTTCCACCAAACTTGGCAAAATTGTAGGGACTGGTAGCCCGATGTGCCTTTGCTATGTCTCAAGATATGTGCTCCAGTGGTTTTTACGAAAATTTACTTTGAAAAAATATATATTGGGCTATATATATGTTAGAGCCCAAATGTAGCCCAATGTAGCCCAATGTAGCCCAAAGATGGCCACCAGAGACAAAAAAAAAACAAATGCAGCTCAAATATCAGCCAGATGTAGCCCAACTATAGCCCAATGACGGAATGTTTCCAGAGTGTTCTAAAGAACAACTAGAACGCTAACAGTCTTACTTATGACAAAAGTATGGCACACCTGAAGTCATCTTGATTGGAATAAAGTGGTAACACTTAATACATTTAATTTGAAAAGGAACAAAATGAGGGGTTTAATTTTGCCATAGAAATTTTATATATATATATATATATTCACTGAAAAAACCAGAGGTTACACACCAGTTATAGTTAGGAATTAGCATTTAAAAAACCTTTGAAATTCACTGAAAAAACCATAGGTTTCAAACCAGTTATAGTTAGCTGGAAATTTTACTCGCATAAAACCACTGAAATTCCCACGTTATATTTAGTTGGACTCACTATAACTTGCACGTCTGCAATGCACTGCTGATGACGTCACATATTACATCACTCATGCATATATTTAAATATTTAAACATTACTCGCTAATATATGTATTCACTAAGATACACTTAATAAGCCAGTAAACCAATCAATTTTTTTTTTTAAAACACTGAAAAAACCATAGGTTTCAGGCCTTATATAGTTAGGAATTAGCATTTAAAAAACCTTTGAAATTCACTGAAAAAACCATAGGTTTCAGGCCTTATATAGTTAGGAATTAGCATTTAAAAAACCTTTGAAATTCACTGAAAAAACCATAGGTTTCAGGCCTTATATAGTTAGGAATCAGCATTTAAAAAACCTTTGAAATTCACTGAAAAAACTATAGGTTTCAGGCCTTATATAGTTAGGAATTAGCATTTAAAAAAACCTTTGAAACACTGAAAAAAACATAGGTTTCAGGAGTTATATAGTTAGGAATTCGTTTTTAAAAAACCTTTGAAATTCACTCAAAAAACTATAAGTTTTAGTGGTGTTATAGTTAGCTGAACATTTTACTCATACAAAACCAATGAAATTGCTCCTATATAGTTAGTTGTACTAACTATATTTCGCGCACCCGCAATCCACTGCTGATGATGTCACATATTAGATCATTCATGACATGGTCAGTGACATCACTGATGACATCTCAAATGACATCACTGATGACATCACTGATGACATCATCCACGTGACAATCACATACATCTTTTCATACACTATTACAATTTTTCATCACTGTTTGTAAAATAAAGTATCATATTTAAATCCATTGTCACAGCAATACAAGTATCTAAAAATCCACTCAGTGATTCATAGAAGTATACGCACATCTAATCACTTACCTATGGATTCACTCATACATGCTGTCAATGAACAATAGAACACTATCAAAAATACTTATACATCTATATCGACATTAAACAACAGCACGCATCCTATTCACATATGAAGTCATCCTACTCACTTATGCAAACAATGGATCATACTTACATATTTACTTAGCAAAACACTTATACAAACACCACTTCTTCTATTCATTTAGATAGTAAGTCATACTTAGTGATTTATAAAATCATTATTACAAGTATACAGTTATCCATACAGTCACTCACACAATCATTGTGTCTTATGTATACTTATTTATATACAACAACTGACACATACACTGCCTTTTATTTTTCTAGTTTGTTGGACCTGTACCTTTGAGAAATATATTTGCTCATCACCACACCCATAAAGAGATTCCCTCACCCAAACTGTTAGAACATGTAGTTTTAACTTCATATATCTACTGAATCAACTATTCACACATCTTTGGACAGTCACACACCCCCCACCGAACCACACACACTTTCACACTCCCATACAAATACTCAGTTAACTAATCAATAACTAATATAGACTTTCACATAGCTAGTAACCAACTGTAGAATCAGTTTACACAACAACTGACAAAGTGATACAGATATTCACACAGTTTAGTCACTATCCACTATATTTAGTGAGACATTATAAATTGGTCAAGTAAACAGTCAATTACACTGCTACTAAATCCTCCATCCAAATATTTATTTATATATATCCACTCATTCTTCAATGTAAATTGCTATATATATATGTAATGCATATTTAAATAACGAAGTAAACCACATTCACTGGATGATATCATCAGTGATGTCATTTGAGATGTCATCAGTGATGTCACTGACCATGTCATGAATGATCTAATATGTGACATCATCAGCAGTGGATTGCGGGTGCGCGAAATATAGTTAGTACAACTAACTATATAGGAGCAATTTCATTGGTTTTGTATGAGTAAAATGTCCAGCTAACTATAACACCACTAAAACTTATAGTTTTTTGAGTGAATTTCAAAGGTTTTTTAAAAACGAATTCCTAACTATATAACTCCTGAAACCTATGTTTTTTTCAGTGAATATATATATATATATGCACCTGGACGCTCTCCCTGCTTGACCCGCCCCCTGAGCACCGAGTGAAAAGGTGCCTGTTCGCTGCTGCCTCGTTGGGAGACGCCTTACGCCTACCTGCTGGAGGAGGGAGAGCTCTTGGTTCCGTTTTTGCTCCTGAGTGTTTGCTGCTGGACCTCGCGGCACCCGCTTCGCGGGTCCCGCATCACCCGTCTGCCTGGGCGCTTGACTTTGTTTGTTGCCGACCAGTGACCAGTGGGATCTGCAGGGCTGCGAGCGCCAGGTGAGAGACAGGGACTCCATTGCCCAGGAGTCCCTGCGTTGTCATCACCTGCACCTGGACGGTCTCCCTGCTTGACCCGCCCCCTGAACACCTCTCTCCTATAATAGGGACTGTTACTTCCGCTGCGCGGGAGCGTCCCGGGAGAAGCCCGGGACAAGGGCGGGACCGTCTGTGGCCATCAGGGGCCGAGGGAGGCCGGGCTGGGCCCCCTCTCTGTTATCTTACATCAGTGACTTTTCGCCTTCCTTCTATGACTTGGTGTTTAAAACGAACCTAGGTACTGTTTTTTTTCTGTAAATATATCACCTTGTTCAGGTTACCAAATATGTCTTCACCAACAATTCCCTCCACTGGTATCCCTCTTCAGGGAGAGGTGGGACCAGCAATCTCGGGCCCATTGGATAAATATTTTTTACGGGTAAATAATGATATCGATAAAGAGATTGCATTGGCGGAGAGACGCGCTGAGCGTAGGTTGTCAATTGAACTTCTCAAAATACCTTTGGAAAAGAGACAACCGCAGGTTTTTCCGGCACTGATTCCGCCACGGTCTTCTTTAATCTTGCCAGTGGTAGCTGAAACCTCTTATACTTTTCCCCCTACGATTGAGTTGTTGACCGACCCCTATGTGGATCCGGGCATTTGTTCCACCCTTGTTAGTACACCTCCCCCACCCACTGATCCATCACTATGTCAGCCGATTTCGGCCCAACAGAGTGTGCTAAATCAAGTAGGTAGAAGAAAGTCCTGCCCTAAAAGGAAGAGATGTCCTGCCCAAAAAAAGAGCTACCTGTCTAAACCCCCTAAGAAATTAAGGAAAGTTGTAGTAAGTTCTCGCCCTCCAAAGGAATTTATAGAGGTTGGCCCCAATGGGGAAAACGAATATGAGGCGGGGGCCGCTCCTGAGGTAGTTATTTTTGACCCAAATAGTACCAATATACTATCCACAGGGTTGTCGCAGTCCCTACCGCTGGTCCTTTCTACGTCTTATGAGGGGGGTAATGTGCTAGTCAGTTCCAATTCCAATTCCAACACCAACGACTCCCCAGAAATTGGTGCGAGTGAGTCCTTTCATGTCAACCCTACTCTGCTACTCGAGCTGGAGAAATTAATGATGTTTCTTTTAACCCCGCTCGAGGAAAAAGTTAAAAAATTAGTGGATAGGTTAGACCATTTTGAACAGGGAACTTTGGATAATTTTTTTACTACAAAATCCCTAATAAAGTCCCACATACGATTAGGAGAGTGTAATAATTCTCACCAACCTAGTGGACCGAGGACGGATGTGTCGGCTGATGCATCCTTCCCACTTGTGGATGGCACATTAAGTGGCCTTCAGGGTAAAGGGAAATCTAAAAAGACAAATTTAGAGCCAAAGATCAACCCAAGTAGTAAGATCACCAAAGTAGTTAAGCAATCTGCCACAATTGCTACGGGTACAAATGAATCTTGCAGTACTGTTGCCCCCTCAATCATTACTCATCAGGACTCATTGGCTAATCCAACACCCTGTAGCGGTTCTGCAGTTTGTAGCAGCACAAATGTCTCTGTGAATAAAAATGTTTCTTCAAACAGTTCCCAAGTTCCAATTATTATCTCTTCTGTGGCACCTGTTAATAGCTTACCTAAACCACCACCGATGAGGGCACCGCGCAGGATTCCCTACATGAATGTACCCAGATTTCTTTCCCTATGTGGCTGTCCTTATAAATGTGCCACCATTACTGGTTGGGCAAAAGGAATCCTTCCAAATGCTCAAAAATAAAGTTATGCACTGGTTGAGGGTAAACAGACCACTCCCCGGGGAAGTAGATGGATTGATTGTTGGTGTAAGAAGGACGGAGTGGATTGGTTGTACTATCAAGAAAGTGGGGGGTGATTGTATAGTTGTTAACTTTCAAGATCCTAGGGTGGCAAGCTTGATAACGAAGCATGTTCGGGGCTCAATTTGTGGGGGAATTGGTGTCGTGGATCTTACTTTCTTTTATCCAAGACCAGCGGATGTAGAATCACTTATGACAAATCAACCGAGATCCCTATTTAGTACCCCACTCCTAGGATCTGCCCCCCTCACCGTACCATTCCAACAGAATAGCTACTACGGTGGCATAAACACAAACTGTTTTGGAGTACCGAGGGTTCCGGGGTGGGGGTACTGACAGTTGCCTGATAACTGTAAAAACAAAGTAAAGGACACGACTATCCGGAACTCATGTGGGATTTTTGTAAAATTTGTTAAGAACCTTAATGTGGAACGGAACGAAATGCATACTGGTTTGGGAATAGTAACCATGGAGAAACCATGTGGGGAATGCAACCAATTATCTGGGGATGATGACCCAACTATCCTAGGTAACCTGAGTAACCAGGGGGTTGAGTATAATGATGTAGCCGAAACAAGATCTAGGGTCGGGGAAGATGCAATTCTGAAAAATCCCCCAATGAGGTCTTCTGTAGTACCAGTCCCTGTTGACGGCCCAAATTTAGGGAAGTTCCTTTCGTGGAATATCGCTGGGCTGGCAGGTAAACTGATGTCCCAGGATTGGATAGATTTCGTTAATGGTTTGGAAGTCTGTCTATTCCAGGAGACATGGGCATGTGACCCTATCTTTTTTTCTGGCTATTTAAATTTTTCAATCCCGGCAAGTAAAGGTCCCAGGGGTCGACCAATGGGTGGCCTCACAATTTGGGTGAAACAAACTCTACAAATTAAAGTAAATGTGGTAGACCTGGCCTGTAGGGATATCCAACTACTGAGACTGACTCCACAAAAGGGGGGAGTAATAGACATTTATAACATCTATGCTAGGGGTACCAACTCAGCTAGCTCCCCCACTTTAGAGGCTTTGTTTACCTCGTTAGAGTCGCAGTCTTTGGGAAACAGAATATTAGTAGCGGGCGATCTAAATAGGACCTACGAGCCGTTAGATAGTATTGATGATCCCCTGGGGCAGGGCGAGGATACTCATTGGGGAGTCCCGATCCTAACTCTGGCTCCTGTCAAACGATGGACCAAAGACATCCTGTTAATAAACGCAATTTGCCTGGAATATGGGTTGAGAGCTCTCAATGGGAGAACGAAAGGTGATAGGGAAGGGGCTAGTACTTTTGACAATGGTCTTAATCATAGCAGAATTGACTATGTCATTTGCAGCCTGAATCTGTGGCAGTGGGTATGGGACATGAAAGTAGAGGGTAGATTGGAAAGTGACCACAATCCCCTCTGCGTGACCTATAACTGGTGGTCAACCATGTTAGGTAGCCGCCAAAAAAAAATAAAAAAAATAAAAAAAAAATATATATATATATATATATATAAAAACAAGCAATTGCAGCCAAATACACAATGGAGCTGGATTATGCTGTAAAGAATTTCCACCATACATGAAACATATGCATTAGAAACATGAAAAAACAAAACCAAAGATTGTTTTGAAACTGTTTTAATGCTGAAAAAGCAGTAGAAATTCCTATTATATCCTGAAAGCATAGAAAGCTCCCAGGCTGCATTGCAAACACACAGTCTAAAAAGACTGAAAAGCTAACCTGTAGCTGCATGCTACAAAAAACTGACACCGTGCCTTTAAGGCACTCATGACCCCCAGTATCCCATCATGCCTCAGGGGTGACAGTTGGGTCAGTTGTTCTTTTCGGAGACTGAAAAACCATGGAAACAAATAGGTTAACAATATCTCCAAATTCATAAAGATCCTTTGCCCGGTGAGGTGGGAGGGTTGCTTATGACTTTGATGAGGATACCCCTGGAAGAGACCTAGGATTACAGGTAAATAACTAATCCTTCTCTTCCAGGGGATCCTCATCAATAGTCATAAGCATTAGAATATAATAGCGAGCCTCACCTCATCTCCCTGCGGGCAAAGGAGTAACAATACAGTAATAACATTACTAAGCCTAGAAAAAACTAAGCTTGTACGGGCCGCAGGCTACCCAAATAAATTCCTCAAAGAGGCTTGTCCTACTTGAGTATCAGCCCTGGAATCAGATTCTAGACTGTAATGCCTTGTAAAGGTATGAACTGATCTCCAGGTTGCAGCCTTGCAAATCTCTGGCATAGGGACATTATGCAGGAAAGCTACTGTGGCCGCTTTCCCCCTAGCAGAGTGTGCTTTAGGTGACAAAAGTAAGGGCTTGCCTGCAAGCTGATAAGCCAACTTAATACAGGAGACGATCCATCTGGAGATGGATCTCTTGGCAGCTGGAAAGCCCGTTCTCAGTGGACCATAGTTGATAAACAATTGGTCCGTCTTCCTACTCTCTTTGGTCTTTTCCAAATAAAATGTAAGGACTCTTTTGAGATCTAAAGAGTGCAGCGACCGCTCAGCCGGGGTTGTAGGGTTTGGAAAAAAAGAAGGAAGAGAAATAGACTGATTTATATGAAAATCAGAGACAAACTTAGGTAAAAATTATGGATGTGCCCTTAAGACTACTCTGTTGTGATGGAAAACAGTGTAGGGTTCTCTTGTACAGAGCGCTTGTATCTCACTTACTCTGCGCGCTGATGTAATTGCAACTAGAAAAGCGCCCTTCCACGGGAGGTGTTGCAAGGAAGCTCTGTGGATGGGTTCAAAGGGGGGGGGGGGCATCAACTTAGACAACACTAGGTTTAATTCCCACGGAGGAGAAGGGTTTCTAACAGGGGGATACACTTTCTTCAACCCCTGTAAGAAGTCCTTGACCACCTCCATCTGGAAGAGGGAGGGCTGAGTAGGAGACTTCCTATAAGCCATAATGGCCGAGAGGTGCACCCTGATCGAAGCATATTTAAGACCAGATCTTGCTAGGTACAGCAGGTAAGGCAGAATTACATCCTCCTGTGCCAAGGGATCAAAGTGACGTTCTCTGCACCAAAGAAAAAACCTCTTCCACTTAAACGCATAAGACGTTCTTGTGGAGGGTCGCTTCGCTTCCTTTAAAATGTGCATACAATCAGGTGGCAAATTTAAATGTCCGTATTGCAGGACCTCAGGAGCCATGCTGTTAAGTGCAGTGAGGGAAGGTTGGGATGAAGAATCACCCCCCCCATCTTGGTCAACAGGTCCGGCCTGCAGGTCAGTCTCCTGGGTGGAAGCACCGACAGCTGTAGAAGGTCCGGGTACCACCACTGCCGAGGCCAGTCCGGGGCTACCAGGATCATGGTCATGCTGGATCTGATGAGTTTGGACACCACCTTCGGAATCAGGGGCAGAGAAGGAAATGCGTAAGCAAATGTCCCTGACCAGTCCATCAAAAGGGCATTCCCCCTTGTCACTGGACGGTGGAATCTGGACGCGAAGGCGTGGCATTTTGAGTTTTCGTCGTCCGCGAACAGATCTATTTCTGGACGACCCCAGCGATGGAAGAGGTCTGCCACCACCTCGTCATGCAGCACCCAGTCTAGCTGATCTTCGAAGTGCCTGCTGAGTGCGTCGGCCTTGATATTTAGCTCTCCTGGGAGATGCACCGCTACTACTGTGAGGTTCCGGGCGAGCAGCCAGTGCCATATGGCTTGTGCCTCCAGAGAGAGAGGACGCGACCGAGTTCCGCCCTGCTTGTTCAGGTAGAACATGGTCATCGTGTTGTCCGTTTGGATCAGAACTGAGTGTGATTCGAGTGCAGGAAGGAAGGACTTCAGAGCCAGATGGACTGCTCGAAGCTCCAGCATGTTGATATGGTAGGTCTGTTCTTTTGCTGACCACCTTCCTTGAATCTGCAGACACCCCATGTGTGCTCCCCAGCCTTGGAGAGACGCGCCTGTGACTATAGACTGTCGGGAGAGGTTGGTGAAAAGGCCCTCCCACCAGAAGGTTGCAAAGGTGAGCCCACCATTTGATGGAGGTCTTCGTCACCTGGGAAAGATAGATCCGGTCTTCCCAGAGCCCTGTCGTCTGATCCCATTGATCCTCCAGAGCCTGCTGTAAAGGTCGCATCCTCAACCTTGCGTGAGGAATCGGGAAGATGCAGGACACCATGGAACCCAGCAGAGACGCTACTTGACGCGCTGTTGGATTCTGGGACTGTAGTAGAACTCTGCACTTCTGCTGCATAGAAAATAGTCTCTCCTCCGAAGGATACGCTTTTCCCAATTTTGTATCCAGAACGGAGCCCAGGTAGTGAATGGATTGGGTTGGTAGTTGTACTGACTTCTCCATGTTGACGTGGAGGCCGAGCCTGTGCAATTGTAGCAGGCAAAGGTGGAAGTCGTTCTCTTCCTGTTGAGGAGATGGGCCTTTTAGGAGCCAGTCGTCTAGGTAGGGATAGACGAAAAGTCCTTTTTTGTGCAGGAAGGCTGCCACCACTGCCATGAATTTGGTGAAGACTCTCAGCGCTGACTTTAGCCCGAAAGGCAGGACCCTGTACTGGTAGTGTTTGCTGCCCACCAGAAGCCTTAAGAACTTCCGATGTCGCATGGCAATTGGAAAGTGGAAGTAGGCATCTTGCAAGTCCATCGAACACATCCAATCTCCTACTTGCAGATGTGGACATATTTGGTGAAGAGCAGGCATGCGAACTTCTCTTTGACTATGTTCTTGTTCGGAACACGAAGATCCAGGATAGGCCGGAACTTGTTTTCCTGATCCTTTTTGGGGACAAGAAAGTATCTGGAGTAGACTCCTTTTCCCCTTTGTGAGGGAGGCACCTCTTCTATAGCTCGTTTTTGTGGAAGAGCCTTCACCTCTTTTCGGAGCAGATCGAGTTGGTGCGGACGGGATTTCTTTGGGGGAATGACCTGTTGAGGCGCACGGAAACAAAGAGCATATCCATTGCGCAGTGTATTCAGCACCCACCGATCGTTCGTGATGCTGTCCCACTCTGCCAGATGTTTTGAAACACTTCCTCCCACTGGAGTGGACAACGGCGCTAGAGGAAGCCAGTGCTCATTGTTTTCCTCCTCTCGTCGAGGTAGAGGACTGCTGGTGACCTCCTCTACCTCGGCTGGCTTTACCACCCCGAAACTGGGTCTTGCCCTGGGTCTTGTTTTGGGACCACTGAGGGGTTTGAACCCTCTGTTGAGCCCCTCTGCCTTGGTCTTGAAACGGTGTTTAAACTCTTTCTTTCTAAGCCGACTGCCTTGATGGTGTTGAGCTCGGCTTTCATCCGACTCATCTCGTCGTCCGTGTGCTGGCCAAAGAGAGATGTTCCGGTAAACGGAAGGTTCAGAATGCGCTGTTGCGCATCGGGCTTGAGGCCTGTCAGGCGCAGCCACGATGAACGTCTGGCACATAACCCATGGGCATATGTATGTCCCGCCAGCATTGCTCCATCTGCAGCAGTGCTAATTATCTGGTTAGCCACCAGACCTCCTTCCGTCAGGGTCTCCTCGAAGTCTTGTCCTCCTTAGGCAATTTTGATTTAAAACGCTCCATTGAGTCCCATAAGGCTCTATCGTACCTGACTAAAAGCGCAGCCGCGCTAGAAACCTTCAGCGTCGAAGCGGCAGAACTGCAGACCTTGCGGCCCCACGAGTCTTGCAACTTGCTGTCCTTATCAGGAGGAGTTGAGGAGGAGGGAGAGACTGAGTGGGTTTTTCGTGCCGCCGCCACGACTACTGAGTCGGCAGGCGGGTCCGCTTTCACAAAGATCGGGTCAGAGGGTGCGGCCTTATACTTCTTTTGGATGCGAGCCGGCACCGCTTTTACCAATGCTGGAGCCAGGAACACATCATTGACAGGATCCATGATCCCTGGGACCAACGGTAGCACTGGACGAGACCCCGACTTTTGGTGAAGAGTCTCAAAGATCACTGTTGTGGAGACCTGTGGCACAGACAGCTCGATGTTTAATTTCAGTGCACCCCTCTGTAGGACATCATGATAGGTGTTTATATCGTCCACCGGGGAAACCCTAGAGACAGGGCTATCAACCAAAGTGGGGGAGTAATCCCGTTTGGATTCTAGTGCAGGGCAACGAGATGCAATTGCAGACGAAGATCTCCTCCTCGACGCCGATCGATGCCTGGTTGTCGACGGCGGAGGACTTGGGGCTCTCGACGTCGGTCGCTTAGCCTGCGGCGATGGAGGTGAGCCAGCTCTCGACGCCGAACGTTGTGATGACGACGAAGGCGGAGGCTCCTTACCCCTCGACGCTGAACGTCGCCCGGTCGACGGCAGCGGAGGAGACACACTTCTCGACGCCGGTCGTCGCCTGGTTGACGACGGCGGAGGTGTAACGCCCCTCGACGGCGGAGGGGTCTTATCGCTCGACGCCGATCGTCGCAGAGTTGACAATGGCGGAGGGTCTGGACATCTCGACGACGACATACCTGATCTTCTTGACGGCGAGCCCGCCGTCGACGGTGATAAACGTCGTTTTTTCGTAAAATGACCCACCGGTTGCTCCTTTCTCAACACCGAGCCCGATGCTGAAGCTGCAGGACGAGAAGACTCGCCCTTTGAAGGTTCTCTGGACCTCTTGGAGCTCTTCTTGGCTGGGGACCTCCCTCTAGAAGACCTATGGGCTAGGCCATAGACTCGAATTCTCTCCCTGTCTTTCAAAGTTCTTGATGACAGGGACTCACAGTGAGGGCAGGTCCTTGGGTCATGGTCTTCAGGTAGGCAAAGGATGCAAACCTCATGGCTGTCCGTCTTTGCCTTCTTCTTGCCACGAGAAGGGCATTTGTCAAAAAGGGAAGGCATATCAAAATGAAAATGCCAACCAACAAGAGAAAACCTACTTGACTAGATGAAAAACGTCGAAGTAAGGTCAAAAATTTAGAAAACTGAGAGAATTTTCTGTCAGAAACAGAAAAAGAGTGGAGCTGTGAAACCAGGATCCTTCCTGAAGGAGCCGGAAAGAACAACTGACCCAACTGTCACCCCTGAGGCATGATGGGATACTGGGGGTCATGAGTGCCTTAAAGGCACGGTGTCAGTTTGTTGTAGCATGCAGCTACAGGTTCGCTTTTCAGTCTTTTTAGACTGTGTGTTTGCAATGCAGCCTGGGAGCTTTCCATGCTTTCAGGATATCATAAGAATTTCTACTGCTTTTTCAGCATTAAAACAGTTTCAAAACAATCTTTGGTTTTGTTTTTTCATGTTTCTAATGCATATTTTTCATGTATGGTGTAAATTCTTTACAGCATAATCCAGCTCTATTGTGTATTTGGCTGCAATTGCTTGTTTATATATGTATATATATATATATATATATATATATATATATATAGGTGTATATATATGAGTATATATATATATATGTGGGGCACATATAATATAGTGTTTCCGGGGTCCCGCGCATGGCCGGGAATATTCTAATGCTTATGACTATTGATGAGGATCCCCTGGAAGAGAACCACAACATGGAGTAGGACCTACGCAAAGGCTGAGACTGCTTCTTGTGCTTGGCAATGTACAGTTTCACCACCTGCTCTCAAATTGCCTTCATGTACAGAAGGACACACTTATCACATGACCTACTCATGTCCTGAGACCAGACACTAAAGACCCACCTTTTGCAGATCTGTGTCAGCCATTTACTTCCTGCTGTCACTGCACAACTTGAATCCTGACGTTTTCGGTGGGGGGATTGTTCACTAGCACAATTTTGTTTTAGAAATCCCTGGGAAAAACCAAAAATTCAGGAGCGGCTCTGCATTGAAAGGTGCTAAAAGGAAGGAACTGATCTCAATGGCAAGGGTGGCAATTATGTGGGGCTCAGCTCTGTTACTTCTGTGGCAATATGGACACGTACAGTGCCACCTAGCAGCACACAGGAGTATTACTATGAAAAATCTCCAGATCTAGTTTGATGCCTGGGGAATATTCGAAGGTGAAGAAAATGCAATAAGAAGAATCCATCAGAAAGTAATGCCTCTCAGAATTCTGGTGAGTTAGGTTCCCTTCTTGAGATTTTTCTCCCGGTTGGGCTCTTCATCAAACAAAGTCACCACCTGTTGTAATTTCACTGCTGTGTGATATAGGGGTAAGTTGGGCAGTCATTGCCCCCTTTTGCCGATGGGAGCTTCTGAGCTGCCAGTTTAATTTGGCTACACGCGTACACCAAAACCATTAAGCATAAAAGATATCCAAGTGTTTAATTTGCTTACTTGGCTTTGAGAACATAGAGCAACATGGTAGAAAGACCATTTTAGCCTCTCTGATCCTTCCCATAATAGATTATGGCAGTGATTTCCAAAATTCGACTGAATGCCTCAGTCCCTCTAGAAAACTTCCCATGTTCAGTAAGCACTGCTCCTGTCTAACATTAACTTGTATGCCAAAGTGTGTTCCTATGTCAGAAGAACATGCTTTTCCAGTCCTTGAAGACCCCCAGGTGTGAATAAGTGTCATTTTCCCCAATTGGTGAGTAAGCTTGAGACCTGTCCTGGAGAATAGAAACCGGCTGGTCCATATCACTTAAATACACTAATGTATTGGCAGTGTACAATATCACGTGGGTTCTTTCACCCAGCTGTGTCTGCCCACCCCCTAGCTAGATTTTAGTGAAATGTACACACTAGCAGCTCCATAGCCTGTTAAAAAAAATTGCAGACAGGGGGTATCCCTGTCTGGTACCTCTTCCTAGCTTCCAACTTTTTTGAGATCCATCTGTTTACTTGGATTCTCAGTGTTGATTCTGTATTTAACAATTTGAACCAGCTTAAAAAGTTTGGGGCGAGTTTCATCTTTTCCATGACTAACCATATGTATTCTCAACCCACTGTGTCAAATGTATACTCGACGTCCTGCATCATTAGAGTGTAGATGTGTGACTCATCTAATATCATGCTTCTATTCAGGACGAAGCAGGATTGATTGTTAATTGTTTTGTCTAAAAACCAAACACAACCAAAATATTCTGAATACAATCCGTTCTCATTATTATGATTGTCTTGCTGGCAGTAGCTGCAGCAATCTCGGAGCATAACCACTGCCTACTGTTCAATTAACCATTAACTCAGGGATGCTGAGTGGACTATTTGCTGTCAGGGTCTAATACAAACAATGTCTGACTGGCATTTACTTCAACAATCTCTGATTTTTATAACCAGAATGAGCTTTTTAAGAAAGCAAAACCTGATGTCTCTGAACCTCTTTATTAACTACATAATTAAATACACTTCTCTTCTTTTCACTGCACACACTCCAGTACTTCACTTAGGCCCTCATTATGAGTGTCCCTTTTATTCCTATAATGACAGATACCAGTCCCTTCGCAATTTTATTGAAGATCTTGTTAAGTGAATATTTGTAATATATTTTGCAATGGCTCAACAAGTGAACTGAGGCTTTGTGTTAATCATATGTTCCCACAGGATCTAGAAAAACTACATGCTCAAATTGGAATCATGGTAGAGTATGCCATTGCTTTGATGAGTAAATTGGATGGAATTAACAGACATTCCTTCAACAATTTCCGACTGCGTGTTGGTAAGTTTTGAGTAATGAGAAACTTGAATATATGTTTTTGCTTATGCATGCTAAAATCATTCAGATGTAGCACCCAAATGACCAGCTAGTGTTTCAGCTTCTTTGTGTAACTATTACAAATTCTGAAAACAACTTGATCCTCATTTATAAAAAGAGCATGAATTTGTTGGGTTTCATAGAAACATGCCATTTTGTAGCTTATAAAGGCTTCCAATTCTATACAGTTTATCTATTTCCTTTTCTACTTTTAAAATATAAAACTTAACACCTTTACTGCTGTGCAGTTTACACTGTGTGCTGACGATTGCAAAAACCCACTGTTCATGACGAGCTCAGCTCGTCATGAGCACACAAGCAGTGTACTGCACGACGAGCTGAGCTCGTCATGAGCATGGAAGGGGTTAAAGGTTCATCCGTTTCTCGCCTATTAAGCTCTTTCAGCAAGGCTTTGGAATAGCCTTGTTCAGACATTTAAAGATTAACAGATTTTCAGAAAAAATCTTGAACACACTTTGTGTGGGAATTTTCAGTAATACAAGAAACTCTGAAATAATAAAATATAACAAAATTGTCCTATTGTAATCCCTTTTTCTTTTCTGGCTTTTCAGTCGTGGGGTGAGGCCACATATACTGAGAGGCTGTGTATTACATTTTCACTGCAAATCCTAGGTTTTACCCGTACCCCTGGCCAGCCTTGCTCACCCAGGCTCATGACATGACGTTTAGTTCTATATATTCACAAAAAAATGCCTGCCATTGGTACTGTCTTGATCACTCTTTTCTAAAGTTATAGTAATACCTTCAATTTATACATTATGCATCACCTTTAAACTTTATGTATTCGTTACCTACAAACCAAACAAAATACACAAAATAAAAAATTGCAAACTTCTACTTATACCTTTGATTTATAATTTAAGTAACACATTCAAATTATTATAACTGACACATCGCCATACACAGTGTATTCAACTATGTAGGCAGACTACATTAACTATAACTTACCACTGTACCATGCATTGTGTTCACTCAAACGATATAATTTGCAATGTCATAATTATTATTATAAATACTATTATTTTAAATGGTGTAAGTGAAATAATATAAAACTGAATAAGCAGTGCATGGAGAAGGCGCAAGTTGTAGTTAATGTAGTCTGGCTACAGAGTTGAATACATTGTTTATGGAGGTGCACAAGTTCTAATAATTTGAAAGTGTATCATAAATATTAAACTAAAAGGTATAAGTAGAAGTTTACAATGTTTTTTTTGTAGTTTAAGTTTTGTTTGTAGTTAAAGAATAAATAAAGTTATATTAATTTAAAGGTGTTGCCCAGTGTATAAACTGAAGGTTTAACTAGAACTTTAGAATTTGTAATGTTTGTGTATTTTAAGTTAGTTTTATGTAGAAAGAAAAAGTAGAGTGATGTTCACTGGAGTGGCATAGAGTAGAATAACAGAGTGTAGTGTCTTAGAGTGGAGTTGCCTGCAGTGGAATAGTGTACAGTGGAGTGGCATACAATGGAATATCGTAGATTGTAACAGCGTACAGTGGAGTGACGTAGATTAGTGGTGTGGACTGTTGTAATTGAAACAGATGTAGCATGAAAGTGTGTGAACGGATGTAGATATAATGTGGCAGGAATATACATTGTGGTGTCAATGGTAAAATGTGCTAGTATGTGTTAATAGTGTAAGTAGTGTTAAAGTTATGAATTTAAAAAAAGTAGTTATATATTGTGCCGCGGTGCAGGTGGATGAGAAGTTATTATGTGGTTGGCTAATGGCTGTGTTTACCAATGGTAAAAAACAGCCATGTAGTTTTTGCGACAGTTTGGCTGCGTTCTGCGTTTCGCTGTATTCTGGGTTAGGGTCTTAGTTATATGTAAGAGTAGGTTTTATTGTGGCTCACTACCTATTACCACTTTATTAAAGTTTAGGCAGAACTCCCCATTTTTTAACCTTTTCTTTTACGTGTTGTGGTAATTTGTTATATAATATAACTGTATAACTATAATTGGTGAATTTCAGTGGTTTTGTAGGTCTAAAACTTTGTTACTGACATTCTCACCTAACTATAACATTACTTTAACCTTTGATTTTCTCAGTGAATTTCTAGGATTTTTGAAAAAATCTTTTAGCATAAAGTAATATTTTGTTACCCTACATAAAAGGCCACCACCCCCAACCATGCCACAGCCTTTGGCTCGTGCCCCCACCTCCCCAAGCCACATTGGGCCAGGGACTGCATCCCCTGGAACCCTACGATATTCACAAAGTGGAAGGGGAGAAGTGGCCTCTCTACCCTAGCCAGAAGGGACGGGGATCCCATCCACTGGGGCCAAACAATGCATGTGAGGGGGAGGGGTAGTTCATGGCCCCCTCTTCGCAGAGCCAATAGTGTCCCCAAGGACCCCATCCCCGGGGCCAAAGCATATATTTAAGGGAAGGTGGCACACAGCTCCCCCTTGAGCCTTAAAAGGCCCCGGGGACCCCATCCCCCAGGGTCAAATTATGACAAAAAGGGAAGGGGGGACTTTGAACACCCCCCCAAGCCCATTGTTGCCCCCGTAATCCCACCCCCCTGACTATTTTAAATTAAAGTTGGGTTCCCCGGTGCCTAAGCACCATGTTGGGGGCTGCGAAGGGGCACCATGGCCTCTGCAGGCTCCCCGTATACTGCTGTAGCCAGCACTGTTCCCATCTGCAGAAGCAGTTTTTTTGCATGCTCCCTTGGGTTGGAAAATATCTATTTCCCTGCCTGCAACAGTGCGGGCTAGGAAAAGAAGTCTGCTCCCACCTGGCAGGAGCATTTTTAAATCTCCTGCCAGCTGGGAGCAGGCTTGACTTCCATGCCTGCACTGTTTCAGGCAAGAAAGACATGTTTGCTCCCGCCTGGCAGAAGATTTAAAAATGCTCCTGCCAGGTGGGAGCAGACTTCTTTTCCTAGCCCGGCAGGCAGGAGCAAACACATGTTTCTGTGCCTTCATCAGTTTAGGCAGGGAAGCTACACTGTCGCAGTGGTGGATCCTGGGGGATGGGGTCTCTGAAGCCTTGTAAAGCTCAGGAAGGGGTGGGGGAGTCGTGCATTACCCATCCCTTTTTTGGCTAAATATAGCCACAAGGAATGGGGTCCTCTGGGTCTTTTTAGCCTAGATGAGTAGGGACGTGAAGAAAGTGAAGGGATGGGAGTGCGTGACTCCTCTCCCCCTTTTTCTTTTTTTTGTGCACCGTTTGGCCCCAGAGATGGGGTCTTCAGGGCCTAATGAGGCTCCGGGAGAGGGGCTGCGTATTCCCCTCCCTTCACTTCTACATCAGCCCCTGGAGGATGGAGTCCCGGGCCTCACACTCTCCTCTAAAAAAAAATTATATATATGATTTGCACCACTGCCGGGCCCAGGCCCTTTCTGTGGGGGTTTCAGGAGAAAAAACCCTTTAAAAACCTTTGCCGCAAATACTCTGTAAAATTAAAAGAAAAAACAACAACTAGCGTTTTAATTGCTCAACAACTACTTAAACAGATTTACAACACATTATAAATGCACTGTTTCTGGGTCAAGATCTAGCTTTCTGCCTAATTTGGTGTAAATTTGCTCAATAGTTTGGACTGTAGCTGTGTCTAAAGTTCCTATGGAAAAATGAATGGAGAAAACACGTTTTAGGACCCTCCATTTTTCTTGGTCCCTGAAATTTTCCATTCGCAAACTAAAAGTAGCACTTTTTTGGAAAGTTTTGTTAAGATTTGTCTAATGGCACCACAGTTTTTAGCAACAAAAAAAGGTATTTCCTATGAAAACACGATCCTAACTAGAACGATCCAGTTGCAGTGAGTTATAGAGAGACAGAGACAAACACATTACATTTAGAATTATGCCTCTTGATTGTCTGAAATTCATTTTGTTTAGAGCTGAGGCATGCAGAACTTAGACACTAACCTGTACACCAAAAAGATAGTCTCTCTTTTCTTATGGTTGATCCCTTCTCAGTACTTTCCAAGATTTCTCTTGCTCTCTTCACATCCTATCCACATTTCCCAGCCATCTTGGGATAATGATCCCGCTTCCATCTGTTGGCTTTTTGGAACTCTCTCCTATAATATATAGAGTTTATCTGGATTTTTGCATTCTAAATACATGGCAAAGCATTGAGCATTGCATCCTTCCTTGTGTATTGTCTTTTTTTTTATACATTATGTATTTTCATTAAATTAGGGATTTCCAAATACAATTGCAATAAAAATGAATGCTTGTCAATTGTTTTTATTCAGGCATAAATCATGGACCAGTGATAGCTGGTGTGATTGGTGCTCGCAAACCTCAGTATGATATTTGGGGAAACGCTGTTAATGTGGCCAGCAGGATGGAGAGCACAGGTGAACTCGGAAAAATTCAGGTAATGGACTGACATGAGCCTATTCCATTAATTCCAAAAGTTGATAGCTTCTGTAAGCTACATAAAGACTTTCCCTTCTGTTGCAGGTTACCGAAGAGACCAGCAATGTTTTACAGGGTCTTGGGTATTCTTGTGAATGCAGAGGATTGATCAATGTCAAAGGGAAAGGAGAGTTAAAGACCTACTTTGTGTGCACGGACACAGCAAAATCCCAGAGCATTGGATTCAACTGTTGATGCCAAAAAGATCATGCATTGCTCGAATCAACATTCCTGTTCGACTGGGTACCTTATGAAGCTGCCAAATCAGCAGGGCAAAGAAAGACTAGATAGTGATGGCCAAGAATACTAAGGGTTTCGCTAACAAGAGAGACATGGAGGCATATGGACCTATGGACTATTTGGGTGGAGCTACTTTCGAAGTGGTGGAATGTGCATCTTCTGTTGAACTTGTGGCGAGTGGGAGGAAACACAGCCTCTATTCCCTGGATCACCTGGATTCACCACTTATTGCCTTGAAGAAGATAACTTATTTTTTCTCGCCTTAAAGAACCGTGACTTAAAGTGTATTTTTGGGGGATTTGTGACTCGAAAGGCTATAGAAAGTCAGAAATAATTTTAATATCCAGTATTGGACCATACAGTGTTTTACAGACTACTGGCCTACTTTAAAAGCTTGCTGCCTTTTTATGTCGAGTTTTCTGAAATAATTTTGCTCTTTCTTAAAATGCGCAAGTCTGCAGATTAATATTCAGATAATCTCCAGCTTCCAAGTCATAGATGATATAATAACGATCTGTTGTCTATTCCTACAAAAGTGATGTTTTGCATTCATCTCACAGAGAGACATTGGTCTGCTACATACATACTGCATACTCATTGTTAATTGAAAAAACTGTCAGTTGCTTTAGTTATTTGGGATGCCTGTTTTTTACGTGACACTTATTTTTCCAGATGCTATATTATGTGTGGAGATTGTGCAAGATGGTTATTTATTTTCCTACAGTTTTAATACTATATGTAGCATTCATTATTCATGCAGACGTATAGCATTGTATCACTCGTCGAGAACCTGGAACGCATGATTTTTAACTTATTTTACCTGTAAAATATGTGAAAGGTCTCGGGCCTATTTAGTTTAGCCAACAGGGATACTCAGTCAAAATATTACGGCTATACTGTCTGCTGTATCTAGAGGTGCCATAGGCTATACAGCTTAAAGCACTTTTAAAACCGCCGCCACTTTTATAACTGAGTATCCCATTCACCAGCCTCTAAATGGGACCCTTGACTTGCCAGCAGAGCTTGGTCTTATTAAATAGGGATCGTCTCCAGATTCTGGTGATACTCAAATAGCGAAATTAGAAATGCCAAGAAAGATTGCAATGTAGAATTTTTCCTATATTTCGCTGGCAATTTGACCTTACAGCCTCACTCCTTTCAGTGTGACTTGTAATTTGTTCTGTCCCTCTTTGTTGCTGTTTTGTTTGCATTACAACAGCCTTTGAAAGTTGGTTAGCCACAAATGTTACAACATAACACATAGGATGTATATTCTTTTCATTTACTATATGATGAACGTTTTGACTGAATAAATGTATACCTGATCAGAAATGTCCCATTCTGAATGGTTCCTTTGGTCCAAAGGATGACATCTAGGAGCAGGTGCCAAGGGTAGTGAGTTGAGGTGAAACAATGGTGTAGTAAAACCTTTCCTTGTTTTCATTTCATATCACATTTATGGTGGTTTGTGATAGTTACGAAAGGAGGAGGCTCTGATGTGGAGTGGGAGGTTATTCCACGCTTTAGGAGCTCTATAAAAGAACGTCCAGCCTTCTGATCTCATTATGTGTATGCGTGGAGTGAGAATGAGTAGGAGTCTTGCGGAGTGGAGGTGTCTTGATAGTTGGTGGAAGGAGATGTGACTGTTCAGGTAGGTGGGGCTGATTTGTGTAGTGCCTCAATTGTGTGTGTGAGGAGTTTCAATGGAGCACATTTGTGTAAGAGGGTCCACTGTAGTTCCCTGTGGTGTGATGCGAGTTCTGTGTGGGAGGTTGAAGATGAGTTTGGCTCCCAAGTTCTGAATGGATTGTAGTCTTATAGCGAGTTGCTTGGTGATCCTGGCGTAGAGGGTGTACCCGTAGTCCAACTTGCTGGTGACCAGAGCGTGAGTGACAATTTTTCTAATGTTGTTTGGGAGCCCTTTGAAGATCTTCCTCAGCATCTTTACGGTGTGAAACAAGATGTGTGGACTTCTGTGATCATGTTTAGTTTGCTGTGGATGATTATTCCAAGGTTGCTGATAATGTTCTGGGTATGAGTCTGATTTCAGCTGGCCACCAGTTGGAGTCCCATGGTGAGATTGTTACTATTTATTTCACGTTTATTCGGACCGTAGGTCCACAAACAATACATGTCAATAAAAATTAATCTAAAACACATTTCATTAGCACACGTAAATACATCCTAAAAACATGTTCCATCTAAAAACCCACTATTGCCTATTTGGTGAGATGTTTTTGCCAAAGATCACAATGTCTGTCTTATCAGTGCTGAGCTTGAGAACAGTTGGCTTTCTTCCAGTTAGCATGATCATGCAGGTAGGGAATTTGTTTCTTGATTTGCTGGTCTTATCCGAGAGGGAAAGTATGAGTTGAGTATGATCTGCATAGGAGAAAATGTTGGCCAGCGGGTTCATGTATGTGTTGAAGAGGGTGGGGCTGAGCAATGAACCTTGAAGCACTCCTCAGATATGTTTGTGAGTTTCAGGGGAATAAGGTGCCAGGCTGACAGCTTGTGTTCTGTCTGTTAATACGGCACAGATAGCAGGCCCTTGGATGCCATATTTGTTGAGGTGCCTGATGAGCATGGGGTGGTGATGTGTGCTGTTTCTGTACTGTGGTTGGGCCTCAACCCAGACTGCGTGGCATTGAAGTGGTCAGTGAGGCATCAGTTGATTAGTTTTCCAAGATCTGTGCCAGATATGGTAGGAGGGTGATGGGTCTATAGTTAGAAGTGTGGCTGGGTCAGGAGAGTGTTTTCTGAGCAGGGGCATGATGGTTGCATGTTTGTAGGTGTCCAGGAATGTCTTTGGAGGAATTGAGGATGGGTGTTAGTGTTTCGCTGATTGGTAGGAGTTGTGTAGTGACGGCTTGGTGGGGGCAAGGGTCAGATGGTGCCCCCCTCCCCGAGTGGATGGTCTTCGTAGTAGCAGCCATTTTGTCTGTGGTTAGTGCAGGCCATGAAGTCAGGGTTCGGTCATCAGATGTGATCGGAAGTAAAGTTGAAATGGTGAAGGGGTCCATTTGAGACTCGAAATTGCTATATATGGAGGAGATTTTGTTACAGAAGACTTCGGAAAGCTTGTTGCAAAGGTCTTGTGATGGGGATGTTGCAATAGGCGGCAAGAGACACAGTGAAATCTTTAATGATGGTGAAGATTTTCTCGCTGCTGTTAGTGATGGTGTCAATGCAATCTACTGGGTGTTCTGTATCTAAGGACTGATTTGAAGATGTCTTGTTCTTCATTTGCGCTCCAATTGTTTGCAGTAAAGTTTCATCAGCCTTAGTTTCTCTGTATACCAGCTGGCCTGTGGTCGGGCCATCGAGTTTGGCTTGAGGGGAGCCAGGGTGTCGGTGCTTGCGGTGATCCAGCTGTTGATGTATTGGATGGCTTTCAACCAGTCTATGGTGTGCTTGGGCTGGAGCTCGGAGAGAATGGAAGTCCACTCCTCTTCTGAAGTGCTTTTCTAGCAGCAGCGGTTGGTTCCAGTGGTGGTGGGTCTATGATGGTGTGGGATAGGTATGCTGAAACTGATGATGCTGTGGTCTGTCCAAAGTCATAGTTGCTGGCTTCTCAACTGTGATGTTGGTGATTGAGGCAACTTTACAACTTCCTCTTGGGAACTTGTTTCTTCGGGTCAGTCTAATTATAAAGTACGTAAAGAGCTTCTGTGCTTTAATGTGACAGCTTAGTAGAATCTACTGTATACTATGTCATGCTGTTGAACTGCATCTCAATTTGAATTTTACCCTGATGTGGAAGGTAGCATGGGATGGTTCATTCTGAAAATAAAGAAAGACCATAATGATGAAATACATAAACGATGAGCACAGAATGAAGACTTCATTATGATCATTTTCCTTTTAACATGTGTCTATTCTTACCCTTTTTGAATACCATATTGCTTTTAAATAACAAATACTTTTTATGACCTCGTTTTCTTCATTTTTAATTAATAAAATGGTAATATTCATTTGTAATCACTTTAATTGTTTCATCAGTGCATTGTCATTTTAGTTTCTTAAGTTTCACTTAATCTTGACATTTTTTGAGTGTAGGCTCACTGTGCTCTTTAAAAAGTTCCCTTGGACAGTTGTGTCTAACAAGTAAATTGCGAAACTTGTGCTAGTGGGAGCAGAATATGTATCTGGACTCTTATCCTTGCTATTACTATGAGGAGGAAATTACGTATAATAGAACAAACGGGTGTATTATTATGCTTTGGACATTGAAAGGTATTAGCTTTGGACACAAAGCAGAAATGTCTGCATTTCAAGTGGGTGAAGGGTAAAATCCTGCAGCAAGCAATAGTAAAGCCTACTGCTCAACAATTTCATGTTAGGAAAGGTTGCATTGTGGTTGGCGAAGAGAGTAGGTTTTATCATTACATTAAAATGCCAGAGCGATCTAATATTATATTTTAAGGAAATAAGGGTTTCGGTGACATTTCTCATCAGAATATGATTAAGCAAAGTGAGGGGAAATTATATTGTACACTGTTTGCTACTTGTAAAATATTTGAAATATTTTGAATCTGATTTTGAACCCAACTCTGCATTCAGTTTGCCAGGTCACAATTTCTTTCTGCCCAGTGTGTTTTAAGAGACATTTCAAACAAACTAGCAGACTTGGGGATAAAAGGGAGTTGGATTCAGAGAAAACTACCCGGCAACCGTCAAAGATTCTAATCTGATGGTTACTCAAAAGATAAGTGGTGACAAAGAAAATGAAAGGCTAGAAGAGCAGCATATTTGGACTCTCTAGTATCCTTTCTTCCATATTTGATATTAGACGTGTGGGCTCCTTAAGTACGCCCTGTTGCATATGACAGGCCCCTTTATAATTTTAACCTGGAATATTAATCCACCCCTTATTGTTTCCAATGAGTTACTACATACGGTGTATTTTCCCCTTGACAATTCTATTTTAATATGTCATACTACAAAAAGTACTGACTTCAAAACTTCTCTTTGGCTGTAAACTTTTCAAAAGGCCCAAAGCTTAGAGTATGCTTGAAAACAAAGTCTATAGGAAATATATTCTGGAGCTTCTCTCAAATCTATAATTTCCATGATGTATATCACATTTGAGTACAAATAAAAAGAGTATGGGCAACCATGTTGTATCATTTTCGAGCTAGTATGATTTGATATTAATCATCACAGTAAAAAAGTTTGAAAGTGTATTTAATCTTTAAAACTATTGACACATAAACTAACATATGTTAGAAAGGAAGAAAAAAGCAAACAACAATCCACTGCACACAACTGCATTCTGCACTGTCAGACGGTTACTCGCGGTGCTGAGAAAGCATAAGAATTTAAATCACACATTAACATGCATTATGACACCAGAATATTATTGGAAACCTTTTAGTTGAAAAATGATTACTTACCTCGCACGTTTTGCAGCATTTGTTTCTTTAGATAAGTATCAGATTGGGTTCTCATGAATGAAAGAATTCTTGCGTATTTGGCGTAGTGAATGATGGAATATTTTCACTTAACAGTTTGTAGGCAGAATATATGGTGTTCAGAAAACACCTACTTCAGCTATGTTTTGCAGCATGCTAAACTCAGAAAATTAAAATGAGCTTTTTAACACCACAGCTAAGAGTTTGCCACTAGAGAGTGTTGAGCACTTGATCCTGCTTGACCCTTGCTCGTGATACAGCATGTTGGCTTAAATTGCAATCAAGTGCCTTTAATATACGATGTTTAGCATTTTTCCAATAATGTGTGTAATTATTTGTATATACATATATCATGGTAATATATTCTAAATAGGCTGTGTCCACCCAGAATTCCTGAATTCAGCTTTTCTTGTCATTACTCCTTTCAAGGCAAGCCCTTCTGGAACACGTTCACACGATCTTATATAAGAAGCCTGGCCCCTACCCTCAATAAAGTAATAAAGAGATCCTGCTACCTCTTCTCCATGAAAATATGGCAAGAAGGCAGACAAACACAAAATAAATGTACATCTCAATAGGCATGTGAAAGCCAAACACAGGTATAGCTTGAATCAGGAACGCAATGAGTATGCTGCATAGAATAGGGCCATCTCTTGAAGAATGGAAGTTCAGTCTACAAGGAATGAACAACATTTTGTTTTGGATTGTAACATTTGGTTAGCACGGCATACCACTGGCATTCTAATGTAGCTGTTCTGGAAATGTTGAATAGTGAGCACTTTGTCTACTTCACCATGAGGATGCCATTTCTCTAGCTAGCGTTGTGGGGACTATGACCTCACTGGGGTCCTCGGTGCACTAAGTAAGCTGTGGGGACAGCAAGATAAATTGTTGTGCTTAATAATGGTATACAAGTATGCTTCACATGCACAGCAAGATCACAGCACACATAGAAAGAGGGAAATGCCTCAGGGGATTGTTTCTGTGCAGTAAGGTGCCCCTTCCTGCTCAAACACAATTCTGCTTACAACGTTGGCACCCATGCACCTTGGTGCAAGAGTGCTTGCTTTGGCATTTTAGGCAGCACATTGTGTGCCAGTGCATGAAAAAAAAAAGGCAGGAAT
This sequence comes from Lissotriton helveticus, assembly GCF_964261635.1. Lineage (NCBI taxonomy): Eukaryota > Metazoa > Chordata > Amphibia > Caudata > Salamandridae > Lissotriton > Lissotriton helveticus. The sequence goes on along the minus strand of NC_136073.1, from coordinate 472,697,033 downwards.
GGGCCATATAATGTTAAATATAGCACATGCCAGCCCTTTCCCTGTCTCGCAGCAAGGTAGCTTGCTGTGCTGCGTGAAATATTAATAAATATGTCCCTCAGCCTCTTGTATGGTTGGTAATTGAATGGCTTAAAACTGAGTCGCATGAAATTTGAAAAAAGTCCATTGTGTATCAATGCAATATCATTTCCAGACTCAGCTGTTCTTAGCAATTGATTACTAGGCTTTAAAACACATGAATGGACTTTTCCAATGGGAGATAGGCTTCCTATGAAGCATCACAATTGTTTGTAACTTATGACTGCTATGAAGACATTGTTGAAACATGCTACTGAAGGGAATCCGTCTCTAAACCTTAAGAACATGCAGGCTGATGCTGGACCTGGGAATGTGTACGAAAGGGACAGATGACCTGTATTTTTCAAGTTGTTGCAGTTTGGTGTCCAGCTTGGCACTAAGCCACTGTGAATAATACTTTGATTAGGGAAGTCTAGCTTGCCATTATCCACCTCACAATCTATTCAACATTAACAACTTAGGCATCCATCCATAAACATAAATATTTCCGCATTGAACCATTCAAAATCTACACATTTTAAAATTGTAATGATGAGGCGTTTCCTTTCTGTCCCTTTTACATTCTCTTTCTAAGCAATCTACGTATCTATCGTATTTACATAAGATAGAGGACCTAGCCACAAGAGCAGTGGAGTGTTATATATGTTATATCATAATACATCAAACAAGGAAACAGCAAAACATGAAAAAATTGGCTCTGTATTAACTTTCTTGTTTTAGGTGGACAGATTCAGATCTTTCCAGACAGTGAGTACATGCGCTGCAGAGATTCCAATCTTGGAGAAGCCATCCAATGTAATGGGTACTGTATTTCAACAAAGAAGTAGATTGTCTGTTCTGATTCTGAGAAAATACACATAGATTGGGCCCAAAAAATCAAGGGAATATTATTTTACCAATGTCACAGTTTCTTCTGATTAACTTGTGGTTTCTCTCAAAAGTGCCTAATACATTGTTATAGAACTATGTCAGATTATAAACATCAACTTCTTCATTGTTACGGCATGACTCGTCCATGGTTAAGGTTGCTTTCTTACTTGGCCTTAAAATGTAATAACTTGCTTGCATTTCCAAAATGATCTAGTGTGGATTTTTGAAAAGTCATCTGATGTACAGTAAGTTTATGTTTACATATAAAATAAGACCTTTGGGTGCTATCTGCACCTAGAATTGGTTATGTTAAATGTATATTTGCTATAGGCTTTGTTACATTAAAAAAAGCTTCTACCACACATTGTGAGATAGACGTGTTTTTAAATGTTTATTTAGTTTGACAATAGACCTTATTTTTTTTTAACGTAGTTTATTGATTTTTCGTACAAAACAGACATAAACACAGGTGACTCAATGGCCTCAATATTACCTTCCCTGTGGTAGGATAACCCCGTCTAAATCTCGTTGAGTGTCATATCTCTGTGTCAACTGTGAGCAATCAGTCCCCCCAATATAACCCAATAAACCCTGTTGTTTATACCCTCAACTCCCCTTTTCTAACAACATTTGCTCCCTACGTCCTCCCAGTTCTCGTTCCTGATGCATAGAGCTGTAATAATCCCTTATATCATTAGTGTTCAGGAAAAACCCTATATCCTAATCCTATCGATGTTCCTGTCATGCTACGGGGCTTCCCCTGTATGGTGTAACACTCCAGCTTGTGGTTGTGTTTCTTGTCAGTATAAAGCCAGCTTGATCTACATGGATCAATGTGGTCATGTGTTTTAAAAGCCGGTTTGCCAATATTCTGCTAAGTATTTTGTAGTCGGTGGTTAACATTGACAACGGGCGATATGAGGCCGTTCCCCCCCCCCGTCCCGATCCGGTTTCAGCAGCGGGATCACCAGCGCCTCCCGCATAGACTGGAGCAACTGTCCGAGTTAGTTTGCCTCTTTATAGACCTCTTGGAGTTTTGGCGCTAGTACATCTATATATTTCGCGTAGAATTCTATAGGTAAGTCATTTATACCCGGGTTTTGTTGCGAGCCATGTGCTTAATAGCACCTCTGATTTCCCCCAGTTCTATGTCTTTACCCAAGCTTTCTGCCTGTTCCCGTTTTAGCTCCGGCAGTTGTAGTACCTCCAGGAAGGCCTCAACAGCAGGGTCCCCGGCTACTACTGTGCTTTGGTACAGTTTCTCATAGTAACGCAAGAAGCATTGCAGGACCTCGTTCTGAGTGTTGGCTACATTCCCATCTTCTGCCTCTAGCGGCAGTATAGATGAACCTCGTTTAGTGAGGTTTGCCAACCAGGCCAGCAACGTCCCTGCTTTGTCACCCTCCGCATGTGCCCTCATCTCGTAAGCTTTGTAGTCGTAGCTACGCAATCGTTCCATTTCTGCCGCTACTGCTTCCTTCGCTGTGCTAACCTCTTCCTGAAATTCGGGGTGACCGGGCCTCGCTAATTCTAACTCGCGTAACTTGGTTTCAGCCGTGGCCAGATCTGTTAGTAGTACCTTTCGCACCCCTGCGTGCCTCCCTATGCCAATTCCCCTGATAACCACCTTGAAAGCATCCCATTCCGTTGCTCTCGTGGCCGTTGATCGTGCATTCTCTGCAAAATAGTGGGTAATCCCCTCTCCCAGCGCCTCCTGAAAAAGTGGGTCGTCCATCGTCTCGGGGCGCAATCTCCAAGTGGGGATGCAAGATACTCTGGTCCTCCAGTGCATCGTGATGAGCAGAGGATTATGATCTGATATCGTCCTAGCTAGATACTCAGATTGTATTACTGCGGGTTGCACCATCGTAGAGCATAGTACTGCGTCTAGCCTGACGTGTAATTCATGCATCCCGGAGAAGTAGGAGTAGTCCCGTTCCAGCGGGTGTTGTGCACGCCAGATGTCCACTAAGCCCCATCTCGTTTGCCAGTCTAGCCTTCCCTTAGTCAACCTACGGACTGGGGACTCGGCCAGTGGGGGATGCGATCTATCAAGAGAAACGTCCGCAACGGAGTTGAAGTCTCAACCCATTACTAACGGGCTAGCAAGATAATGTGCCAAAGATCCAGATAGCTTCGCCAGGAATTCCAGTTGATCAACATTAGGTGCATATCTACTACAGAATGCTATGTCCTTACCTCTAAGTTTCCCTTGTATTGCTTCAAACCTGCCGTCAGGATCTATCATCTGGCTATTAACCTGAAAAGGGACTCCCGCTCTAACCCAGATCAGTGCACCCCTAGCGAACGCCGAGTATGTGGTGTTATATACTTGGCCCCTCCACCTACGCTTCAGCGCTATACCCTCGGCTTTAGTCAAATGCATTTCCTGGAGCAGTGCTATGTGTACCCCCCTGCGAACCAAATATGCATGGATTTTATGCGGTCTTGTCATGGTATGAAGCCCCCTCACATTCCAGGTTATACATCTTAAATCCGCCGTATCACCCATTTTCCATTAGTGTCCTGTACATCATAGATCTCGATTCCGCATCTGCATCAGTGACTATCCCTCCCAAACTCCCCTCCGAACAACCCCTGTCATCCCTCCCCCAGAACAGGACCTAGCAACAACCACCTAGTTCCCATCCAAACTAATACAACTTCTAACACATTTCGAAGCCCGCCAGCAGACACTGTGGACATGCCTTAAGGACAATGAGTGAGGACCGTGTGCCAACCGGTGGCCACCTACTCCGATAGTCCTCCTTGTCCCATTAAGCCCAGATAACTAGTGCCCTCCGAAACTCCCCCCCCCCCCCGCATCACTCATTTGACCAACCTCCCTTGTTAGGTCACATTAGGAAGTTCATTGCAGCTCAGAGTTCTCAATCCAATCGGCCTTACAGGACCAGCTACCCTTCGTGGAGCATTCCCTCAGCCGTCTCCGGAGTGACCTTCGGTAAGCGTACGCTGTCCGTTTCCGAGTGTTCAGTGTCAGATCACCGATGTAGGTTGTTGTGTAGTCGATAACGTGGACACCGCTGCCAACACATCCCGCCGTTCTGCTCCCGTCTGGGACACGGAGGGCCTCCTTAGTCCCCGCTGCCTATTTCGAATATGTCACGATTTCCGCGGAGGCAAGCTCCCTGTGGCAGTCTGCATTCTTTGTTCCCCGTTATCCTTTCCAGCTTTGTAGAGTTCCAGCCAAGCACAGGCGTCGTCCGGGGTTTCAAAAAACATGTTTTGCCATCCACAATGACCCTGTCTGACCGGAAATAGGAGAGAATATTGGAGTCCTTCGGTGCGCAACTCCCTCTTGACGGCCAAGAATGAGGTTCGACGGCGTTGGGTTTCGTATGTGTAGTCAGGGAAGATATTGACCCAACTATTCTCCACCTGGAAGGGGCCATCCACCCGCGCCTTCTGGAGGATCAAGTCCCGGTCCCGAAAGTGCAGCAGCCGGGCCACTACTGGTCGTGGAGGTCGGCCCTGTTGAGGTGGTTTAGACGGCAACCGGTGCGCTCGCTCCAATGTGTAGAAGGTAGATAAACCCTCTGGTGCCACCACTGTTTTGAGCCAGGTTTCCAGAAATTGTACCATGTCCGATCCTTCAATTTTCTCCGGCAATCCTACTACGCGGATTTTGTTCCGGCGATTGCGACCCTCGGCATCCTCGGCTCTTCTTTCCAAGGCATCCACTCGTTCCAACACATTGGTCAGAGTAGCTTTGAGGTCCTTTTGTAGTGGTTCAATGCTTTGGAGCGCGCCCTCAACTGCTGTGACTCTGTCGGCTAACTTCCCATGATCGGCTCGTAACAAGCTCAGTCCCGTGGCTACCTGTGCTATGTCCTGCTGGAGCGCCTGTAGGGGAGGGTCCCGCACTTGCTCAGGTTCCGCTTGCTCTTCCCGTATAGGTGCTTCTTCTCCCACGGCTGGTTGGGTACCGCTCTTACTCCCCTTCAGTTTCCCAATCATCAGGTATTGCCGAAGCGGACTGGACTAGTCCGTCCTTTGCAGTTAGTTCTTCGTAGGTGGGCCCCTGGGACTGACACCCATGAGCGCTGGTCTCCTCCCCGCTTCACCAGCGAGCCAGTAGTGCCCAGTTCCAGTCACCAGATGTTATGCGGAGGTGGTGCGTCGCCTCTAGCAGTGTCCACCTTGAGTACTAGCAATGGGCCCCCAATTCTATCAGCCACTAGGGAGTCCGTTACTTGGCGCTTTTTATGCTCCGTTCGAGTTCTCAGGGGCCTACCGGGCGTAGATCACAGCGTTCACCACCTCGTGGCGCATTCCATGCTGAGGGGTCTGTTCCAGGCCTAGGGAGTCATTTCCACTGCCGGTTACAATTGGCAGCGCTTGCCTGTTATGGTGTCCAGCCTACTCCTGCACTCTCTCTATGTGTCTGGTTGGTCTTGCGCCGGGCTGTTCCCCAGGTGTCTCAGCAGTCGCGTTTTCACCCCGCTCTGCTCTTCAGCGCAGTTCGCAGCTCCGCTAGAGAGTGGCTCCGTCTAAGCGCTCCAGCGGTCATACCCTGCTTCAGCTACTGCAACCCCTAGCTCTCTGCAGGCCGGGCGGCGCTCGCGGTCCGGCTCCTCCGCCTCCCCTTCAACCGTCCCGGTCACCTGTCTTCCTGGGTCCGATTGCAGTACCAGTTTGGGGCAGAGCTACTCTGTAAAATCTTCCACCATCCGTGGTGCATTGCAAAGCCAGGGCAGATCTCGCCACATTTTTCCTCGCCCTGCGGATCCACAGCAGAGATCCCGGCTAGGTACCCCTCATGCTCCAATTGCTTCATTGCTCACTACAGACTCAGCCTCGCCTCAGTCCCCCTGAGATAGTCTGGTGTGAAGCCCCCCGGGTGTGACTGCCAGACGCTGCTCCGAAGGCAGAGGGCCTGCACCTTTATAACAGCTTTCTCCGCAGCGGTCTTCAGGGTCCCGAAGGAGCCGCCACAGGCGCCATGTTAGCTCCCGTCTCGCCACCCATCAGCCAGCCCGGGCGCGAACCTCAGTAGGATCGCAGGTCTCTTATTCTGCTGATCGGCGCAGTCTCGCTTCACTCCCGCTGCCGCTTCTGAGGTTATGGACATCCCCAGGCTCGTCCTCCGGTCGCAGCCTCATAAGTCGGAGTCCCGCCTTTCAGCGGTTATTCCCTCCGCCGCAGTGTCAGAAAGGTCTGATTCTCCGCCGCAGCCGACATTTTAGTTCATCCTCCGCGGCTCACCGGCCAGTCGGCAATCGAGCCCCAGCAGGTTTTCTTGTCCGCTGCCACTTCCGGTTTGTAGGTAGTTCAAGTTCAAGTTCGGGCATTTATATAGCGCACTACTCACCCAGAGGGTCTCAAGGCGCTTGGGGGAGGGGTTCATTATTTGTCGAATAGCCAGGTTTTAAGTTCTTTTCTGAAGGAGATGTGGTTTTGAGTAAGGCGGAGGTGAGTGGGGAGTGAGTTCCAGGTCTTGGCAGCCAGGAAGGAGAAGGATCTGCCACCCATGTTGGATTTTCGGATGCGCGGGACTGCGGCGAGGGCTTGATTGGACGATCTTAGTTGGCGGGTGGGTTTGTAGAAGGACAGTCGAGTGTTGAGGCATTCGGGTCCTAGATTGTAGAGGGCCTTGTGTGCGTGGGTGAGAAGACGGAACGTAATTCTTTTGTTGACGGGAAGCCAGTGGAGGTCTTTTAGGTGTCCGGTGATGTGATCTTGGCGAGGGATGTCCAATATGAGTCTCGCTGATGCGCTTTGGATGCATTGGAGTTTTTTCTGTAATTTTGATGTGATTCCGGTGTATAGTGTGTTACCATAATCCAGTCGACTCGTGACCAGTGCGTGGGTGACAGTCTTTTTTGTCTCGAGGGGGATCCAGCGGAAGATCTTTTTGAGAATGCGAAGTACGTTGAAGCAGGAGGATGAGACTGCGTTGTCTGGACATCGAGAGAGAGGAGTCTAGGATGAAGCCAAGGTTACGTGCGTGATCTGTGGGTGTGGGTGCTGTGCCCAGAGCGGAAGGCCACCAAGAGTCGTCCCAGGCAGAGGGGGAAGATCCTAGGATGAGCACCTCCGTTTTGTCTGAGTTGAGTTTTAGGCGGCTATGTTTCATCCATTCGGCTACTTCTTTCATGCCTTCGTGAAGGTTGGTTTTGGCGGTGTTAGGGTCTTTGGTGAGGGAAAGGATTAATTGGGTGTCGTCGGCATAGGAGATGATGTTGAGGTTGTGTTGGCGCGCGATGGATGCGAGTGGGCTCATGTAAACGTTGAAGAGGGTGGGACTGAGTGATGATCCTTGTGGTACTTCACAGATGATTTCAGTGGCCTCTGAGTTGAATGGGGGAAGTCGGACTCTTTGAGTTCTCCCGGCGAGGAACGAGGTGATCCAGCCCAGGGCTTTTCCTTGTATGCCGATGTTGTTGAGGCGTTGTATAAGGGTGCTGTGGCAGACCGTGTCGAAAGCGGCGGAGAGGTCGAGTAGAATGAGGGCCACTGTTTCTCCGTTATCCAGTAGTGTTCGGATGTCGTCTGTCGCTGCAATGAGGGCGGTTTCGGTGCTGTGTTTGGCTCGAAACCCGGATTGAGATGGATCGAGGGAGTTGTTGGATTCAAGGAAGGCGGCGAGCTGGCTGTTGACGGCTTTCTCAGTGACTTTGGCGGGGAAAGGGAGGAGGGATATGGGTCGGTAGTTTTTAAGTTCAGAGGGGTCTGCTGTGGGTTTTTTCAGGAGGGCGCTGAGTTCGGCGTGTTTCCAGCTTTCTGGGAAGGTGGCAGAGTTGAACGAGCAGTTGATGACATCACGGAGATGGGGTGCGATGATGGAGTCAGCTTTGTTGAAGATGTAGTGGGGGCAGGGGTCGGTTGGCGAGCCAGAGTGGATTGAGTTCATTAGGCGGATGGTGTCTTCAGTGGTGATTGGGTTCCAGGTGCTAAGGTTGTTAGTTGGCGGAGTAGGATCTGAGGGGGGTGGGGAGGGTTGATCGCTGGGAGTGTTCTCGAAGCTGTTGTGGATGTCGGCAATTTTGTTGTAGAAGAAGGAGGATAACGCATCGCAGAGGTCTTGGGAAGGAGTGATGTCTTTAGATGCTGCAGTGGGGTTGGTGAATTCTTTGACGATGTTGAAAAGTTCCTTGCTGTTGTGGGTGTTGTTGTCGAGACGATCCTTGAATGCTGATTTCTTGGCGGATCGAATCAGTTGGTGGTGTTTGCGGGGGGCTGCCTTGAGGGTGGCCATATTGTCGGTGGTTGGGTTTTTTCTCCATGTTTTCTCCAGGGAGCGGCATAGCTTCTTGGATTTTTTAAGGTCATCATTGAACCAGGGAGCCTTTTTGCTGGCTGATTTGATCTGGTGCTTTTTCAGGGGTGCTAATTTGTCAGCGCTGTGGGTGATCCATTGCTTAAGATTGGTGGCCGCTTGGTTTGGGTCCAATGAGAGGGTTCGAGGGTTTTGGTTGAGTGATGTGAGGAGTTGGTCGGAGGTGATTTTGTTCCAGTTTCTCCGAGGAATAGGTTGTGGGCGGTTGTGGGTCAGGGTGGTTTTGTAGATGAAGTGAACACAGCTGTGGTCCGTCCACTGGAGAGCTGTGGTGCGATCGAAGGAAATGTGCTTGCTGGAGGTGAAGATAGGGTCAAGCGTGTGTCCGGCTACATGGGTGGGGGTGTCAACAAGTTGTTTGAGTCCGAGATTGGCCAGGTTGTGGATGCTGATGTATATTATCTCTTGATGCTGATCTTAAGAGCACGCCCTACTGCCTTTTAAAATTGAATTGAAGCTATCTTTACCTGCACTTTCTTCCCTCGTGGCCCCGTTCCGCCCCGGCTTGTGCCGTTTGTTGCGGAGGGTCAGACCGAGGAGCGTCACTTCCTGTTCAGTGGCACCACTTCCGCCCTGCACTGAATCTTAGCAGGTTAGCGGTCTAGTGCTCCCTCCCCTCACACTATTTATGGCGGTATGGAGGAAGCGCAGCGGACGAGCGCAGCGGGAGCGTCGACTTCGCGCCGAAGTCGTGCACAAGTCAAGCTCGTCTGCGCCCGTCCGCGGCCGACCAGGCCCAGGGCCCCGTTGTAACGCCCAAATCTTGACATACTCTGCTGAGGATCTCACTACCCTGCAGGGCCATTGGGCGTTACCAGAGTCAGTCCGCTGTTATATCACCTCACTTGGCCTTACCCCCTCACCCTCGACCCTTTTGTCCACCCTCACTACATGTTTGTTACCACCCCCCTCCCTGCCCGTCTCCTCCCCTATTACCCCTCCTCTATCCATCATCTTGCTAAACACCAGGTCAGCGGTCAAACACCATCTGGAGCTATTTGTCCTGCTTGAGGCTGAAAAGCCCGACTTATTGCTCCTGACCGAAACCTGGTTTTGTGACTCTTCCTTACCTGCTCTTTTAGCTGCCCTCCCCCCCTCCTATGTCGCCTTCCGCGCCGACCGTTCAGCGGGTAGGACCAGCGGTGGCGTAGCTTTAATTGCTCGCTCAGATTATAATTTTCAAATCTTGCCATCCCCCCCATTTCTCCCGCTGAATACCTTGTGGCTCGTTCTTCCTTTTTTTCCCCCTCCGATTACCTGTCTCTTAATGTATCGCCCACCCCAGCCTTCTCCCTTGTTCCTGCCAGCCTTTCAAGACCTACTGGCCAACTTGGTGGTCAACCACGCCTCCGTCCTGGTGTTAGGCGATTTTAATTACTGGCCCTTGGACCCTTTAGAGTGTACCCCCTCTAAACAATTCACCGAATCCCTCCAGTCCTTGAACTTTGTCCCTCACATATTCGTCCCTACCCACTCCCATGGCCACACCTTGGACCAGGTTTGGTCTCTCAACCTTTCGGTTTCCTCCGTGGTTGTATCCCCCTGCCTCTGGTCTGATCACAACCTTATTTCCTTTTCTCTCCTTCTCAACCCCGCCACCAAGGCTCCGCTCGCCAAAAACACCTGGGCGCGGAATTGGAATCGGGTTGATCTCCCCTCACTGACCTCCCGGCTCATGAATTCCTCTCCCGATCTCTCAGGCCTCTCTTCCAATTTACAAGCCACTGCTATCAACATCTGGCTTGCTGGAAGCTGCGACTCGGTTGCCCCACTACGCCGTGTTTCAACTCGACGACTCAAGGACTCCAATAGGTGGTTCTCTGATGACTTAAAGGAACAAAAGTTGGCAGTACGACAAGCCAAGAGGCGGTGAAGAAAAATCTACTGTCCCTTACGGAAAAACCAATATTCTTCACTGTTAACAAAGTATAAAAAATCCATTTTAGCTGCTAAAACCAGGTACTTTTCTACAAAAGTTCAGTTAGCTGAAAATAAACCCAGGGAGATTTTTACTATAGTTAACGACTTAGCCTACTCGGATAGGGCCTCTCCCCAAATTTCTCCCACTCAGGCCCTGTGTGACCAACTAAATTCCTATTTTTTGGATAAGATCGCAACTATTAAAGCAAACATCCCCCCTCCTTCTCCTCTCTATGTTGATCCTTGCCCCCCGACTGTTCAGTCCTGTCTCACCTCAATCCCCCCCCTCACCAAAGAAGCATTTCTAGAGTTGTTGCCCAAAGTCAAATCTGGCTCTCCGGCAGACATCTGTCCGGCTCGAATCTTACAACAGATCTATTCCTCCTGTCTTCAGCCCCCACTCACTTTTCTTAATAGTTCTCTTGCACAGGGAGTCGTGATTCCCGCACTGAAATCAGCTACAATAGTGCCCATCCTAAAGAAGTCCGGCGCTGACTCGTCTATCCCATCCAACTATCGCCCCATTTCCCTACTGCCCTATCTGGGGAAGGTGCTTGAGCGCCATGTCACCTCGGTACTCAGCACCCATGTAGAGGTAAATGGAGGCTTGGCGTCCCGTCAGGCCGGCTTCCGCCCTAGGCACTCCACCGAGTCCGTCGTGGTTTCGGTCCTGGACAACCTCAGGGAAGGGCTGGACCAGAATTTACATCAGGCGCTGGTGCTTCTCGATCTCTCCGCCGCTTTTGACACGGTGGACCACACCATCTTGCTTTCACGTGTCAGAGCGGCGGGAATCGAGGGCTCAGCCCTGGTCTGGCTATCGTCCTTCCTGAGGGACCGCACCCAGGTGGTTCGGTTAGGAGATTTCACGGCTACCCCACTTCACATCACTTGTGGTGTCCCCCAGGGCTCTTCACTTTCTCCTCTACTTTTTAATCTATATATTTCTCCTTTAATCTTTGCCCTTCAGCAGCTGGAGGTCACCGTATATAACTATGCGGATGATCTCCAGCTCATTTTCAATCTCTCCTCTTCTCCCCACTCTATTTCTAACTTCCAATCTATTATGATTTTCATCAGGGACTGGATGAACCACAACCATCTCAAATTGAACCCGGACAAAACCGAGTTGGTTCTCACAGGTGGTTCCTCCAGTCCCTGGAATTCTTCCTTTTGGCCCCCCTCGTTGGGTCCTCCCCCCACTCCTTCTTCCACAGTTAAAACTCTAGGTGTTAGGGTGAATAACCAACTCACCTTACATTCACAAATCAGTTCAGTCGTCTCCTCTTGTTTTTTCACTCTCCGTACCATTCGCACTGTCTCCCGTTTCTTTTCTCCTCTGGCACTCAAGTTGATCATGTCCGCTCTGGTGATTTCGCGGCTGGACTACGCCAATGCCCTCTACAACGGCATCCCTGCGTACAGCCTGCGGAAGCTCCAGCTGGTCCAGAACCAAGCGGCACGATTGGTGTATGGTCTTTCGCGCTTTCATCACTCCACACCCCTCCTTAAAGAGCTTCATTGGCTCCCTGTCAAGGAGCGTTCCCTCTTTAAAACTGGCTGCATGATCTTCCAGGCTCACCAGGGGGCTGCTCCTGCCTTTATCTCCTCTCTGATCAATGAATACGCTCCTGCCAGGGAACTCCGCTCTTCGACCAAATCTCTCCTCCAAATACCGCGCTTCAAACGAAAGAAGTGGGGAGGTGCCAATTTTTCAACTCTAGCTCCCACCTTTTGGAACTCCCTCCCTGATCATTTACGTTTCGCCTCCCATTATCTTTCTTTCCGCAAAGATCTTAAAACTTTTTTCTTTAAACAAGCATTTCCCCTGTAGATCTTGCCCATGTCACCTCAGGGCCAGTCTGCCACAAATTCCATTTTCTGCCGAGACTTTGTCTATACAGCGCCAAGAAACCGCAGGGTATATGATGCGCTTTACAAATGTTTTAAAATCAAAATCAAATCAGAAGGGTGGAGGTGTTGCTGTCGTGTTTGTTTTCAAGGTGGTAGTAGAGGTCTCCTAAAAGAATGTAGTTCTCGGAGGCGAGGGCATATGGGCTAACGAAGTCAGTGATGTCATCGCTGAATTGAGTGCGGGTTCCTGGGGGCCTGTAGATGAGGGTGCCTCTAAGTGTGGTCCTAGGGTCGGTGTGGATCTGGAAGTGGAGGTGTTCGGCGGTTGCAAGATTATCGTCGGAGCTAGTCGTGATTTTGATGGTGTTCCTATGGATGATGGCGATGCCTCCTCCTGTTTGGTTGGTGCGGTCTTTTCGGATAATCTTGTAGGCGTCCGGTTTGGCTATGGCGATGTCGGGTGCTGATGATGTGTTCATCCATGTTTCTGTAAGGAAGGCGATGTCCGGTGACGCAGTGTCGAGTAGGTCCCAGAGTTCAGTTGCGTGTCTGTGGACCGAGCGGGTGTTCAGTAGGATGCACTTCAGGCGGTTAGAGTCGGAGCTGTGTATGGAGGGTGTGGATTTGGTGAGGGTCCTGAAGCAGTTGAACTTGCAGGAGAGGCAGCCGAATGGGCCGTGGGTACGTCCTGGGGTGGCTTCGCAGCATTGTGGTGTGCGACCGGGGTTGAGGGCGAGGAGAGTTCGGCATCATAAGTGAATCTAGTGGATTGGGTGCGGCGGGGACCAGGGGGTCTGGCGCTGGGCGCGGTCCGGGCGCGGACGGGCGTAGACGGGCTTACCTTTGGCGCACCTTCGGCGCGCATGGGGCGCGGTCGCTGCGCGTGAACGCTGCGCGCAAATGCATCTGTCATAAGTGGAGAAGTGGAGGGGCGGAGCGAGGGAGGAGCAGCTGGGAGGCGGGGGGTGCTGGAGATGTTTGTTACAGGGCACAACAATCAAAATGGCGGTGAAAGCAAAACATAAACTGGGGCACACAGATTGGGACACGAGATTGGGGCAAGCAGAGTAAAGACGCTATGGGCAGTTATGTAATTTCAAGCTGGCTAACAGAACGATAGAGCGCTTAGTCAGAGTAAAGACGCTATGGGCAGTTATGCGTTTTAAAGCAGACTAACAGAGCAATAGAGCGCTTAGTGGTGAATGAAGTAGTAAAGCGCTAAGATACCCAGAGATCGAGATAATTGCAGGCAAGCAGTGCGAGGCGCCATCACCAGCAAGCAGGGAGCGTGGGGAGCGACCGCTTCTCACGAAGAAGGAGAGGTCACAAGGGGGGGGGGGCAATCCCTCCCCTATCGCCGTGCAGGAGGTGAGGGCCTCGGGCGCTGTTTGGTCAGCATTAATAGGGCTCAAGTGCGGAGCTCCTCGTTCAAGCAGCCACCATCGTCTGCTGCAAGCCATGCCCCCCTTGACAATAGACCTCTCTAGGGCAGAATGTGTTTGTGACTTTAAAACTTAAAGAGCATTACTTTCTCTGTATAGTTAGAGTTAACATATTTCAATGCCCATGTTGCTAACACTGTAAATGTGTGTGTGTGTGTGTGTGTGTGTGTGTGTGTGTGTGTGTGTATATATATATATATATATATATCCACCTCACATTCTCCGATCTTGAGCCCCGACCTCTCACAGGGTGGCCTCGGCGCGCGGGGACCGGAGTGCCTCGCTTAACATCCAAAAAATCCTCCCTTTGAAAATCAAAAGAAGAGCGCCGGTCACCAAATTAAGAAAACAGGAGCTTTATTTCGAATACACCAGCATGGCAGCAGATAGGTTCCTTACGCGTTTCAGCTAATGAAGCCTTGATCACAGGTGAGCCTCTGGATAATTTTGCGGGCGTGGCCTTGATGCTGCGCCCTTTAACAAAGACTGCAACGTCACTCTGCAGTCCTCGCATACTTCAACATCCAAGATGCACTGGGTAAGTCTTTTTCATGTTGCGAGAAAGTCAGCAATTGCATTTTCCAAATTGTTAAAGTATTTCAGGGAAATTGCAGACTATACACTCGTAGTATTTTAGTTTCCACGTGCACCTTTGCTGGCCCAAATTGTCATACTGCCAAATTCATGCCATGTTTCAGCGCCTGCATTCGAAAATCTGTAACGAACAGACCTGTGTCTGCTCGTATCCCCTTGCTCTGCTGCACCTTTCCTGATATCGGCTGAAACTCTTCATACCTTCCATGTGGTGACTCACGCAGGCGGGTCAGGCTCTTCACTATTCAATCCACCTCACATTCTCCGATCTTGAGCCCCGACCTCTCACAGGGTGGCCTCGGCGCGCGGGGACCGGAGTGCCTCGCTTAACATCCAAAAAATCCTCCCTTTGAAAATCAAAAGAAGAGCGCCGGTCACCAAATTAAGAAAACAGGAGCTTTATTTCGAATACACCAGCATGGCAGCAGATAGGTTCCTTACGCGTTTCAGCTAATGAAGCCTTGATCACAGGTGAGCCTCTGGATAATTTTGCGGGCGTGGCCTTGATGCTGCGCCCTTTAACAAAGACTGCCCAGTGCATCTTGGATGTTGAAGTATGCGAGGACTGCAGAGTGACGTTGCAGTCTTTGTTAAAGGGCGCAGCATCAAGGCCACGCCCGCAAAATTATCCAGAGGCTCACCTGTGATCAAGGCTTCATTAGCTGAAACGCGTAAGGAACCTATCTGCTGCCATGCTGGTGTATTCGAAATAAAGCTCCTGTTTTCTTAATTTGGTGACCGGCGCTCTTCTTTTGATTTTCAAAGGGAGGATTTTTTGGATGTTAAGCGAGGCACTCCGGTCCCCGCGCGCCGAGGCCACCCTGTGAGAGGTCGGGGCTCAAGATCGGAGAATGTGAGGTGGATTGAATAGTGAAGAGCCTGACCCGCCTGCGTGAGTCACCACATGGAAGGTATGAAGAGTTTCAGCCGATATCAGGAAAGGTGCAGCAGAGCAAGGGGATACGAGCAGACACAGGTCTGTTCGTTACAGATTTTCGAATGCAGGCGCTGAAACATGGCATGAATTTGGCAGTATGACAATTTGGGCCAGCAAAGGTGCACGTGGAAACTAAAATACTACGAGTGTATAGTCTGCAATTTCCCTGAAATACTTTAACAATTTGGAAAATGCAATTGCTGACTTTCTCGCAACATGAAAAAGACTTACCCAGTGCATCTTGGATGTTGAAGTATGCGAGGACTGCAGAGTGACGTTGCAGTCTTTGTTAAAGGGCGCAGCATCAAGGCCACGCCCGCAAAATTATCCAGAGGCTCACCTGTGATCAAGGCTTCATTAGCTGAAACGCGTAAAGAACCTATCTGCTGCCATGCTGGTGTATTCGAAATAAAGCTCCTGTTTTCTTAATTTGGTGACCGGCGCTCTTCTTTTGATTTTCAAAGGGAGGATTTTTTGGATATATATATATATATATATATATATATATATATATATATATATATATATATATATATATATATATATATATATATATATATATATATATTACCTACTGGCAGTCGCCAGTAGGTAGTTATAGTTAGGATTGTTTTCCATAGGAAATCCGCAACATTCTATTGGGAATAACTTTGGCGCAGATTGAGGGATCTGCCTGTAATTTTCCTCAAATTTGCCTCGCTGCGTTCCGCTCCTTTCCTGAAAGTTTAGGGGGGATTCGTCAAGCGGGGGCCGAGATAAAAGGGGGGTCCCAAAACGTGTTTTCCCCATGTTAATTTCCATAGGGCGGTTGGACTCACTTTTAGCCCGAACGGCTGAATGGATTCCCACGAAACTTGGCAAAATTGTAGGGACTGGTAGCCCGATGTGCCTTTGCTATGTCTCAAGATATGTGCTCCAGAGGATTTTGAGTAATTTAAGTTAAAAAAAATATATATATCTATAAGCGCGCACCGGGGAGCGCACCTGGCGCGTAACGCGAGTTCGCGCGCGGAAAGCTGATTGGCTCTCGGGTGTCTGTCAACATTCCAAACAGTCCGGAGCGGCCGCCATCTTGTGTCTCGGTAGGATCGAGACACAAGAGGTGGCAAAAACAAAGGGGGAAATGACCATAAGGGGGCAGGGTAGACCCCTCCTGACCCCCTAGGTTTGATGTGGGGGCCATAAAAGGTCGCCGCGGGGCAAAAATATATATATTTTTTTTCGATTTTCGCAGGGGGAGCGCCCGGTACGCGCACCGGGGAGCGTACCAGGGAGCGTACCAAGGGGAAAACCCAGTGAAACAGTAAAATAATAATTGAAAGTGCTTAGAGGTAGGGTAGCTGTGAATAGAGTTGTTGTTTTCTCTGGGTGATTTAAGTACGAACATGTAGGTACCAATGCAGAGTTTTAAATTCAATGTAGACCGTCTCCTTTGTAGATAATTTGCATGTTGTTACAGAAGTTATTGTGGTATATGGAATCCATAGCATAGTCTGTCAGGAAAGTAGAAACAGATCCTTTAAGCACACCCTGAGAAGGTCTAGGGATCATGGGTAGTCTCTCCTGCTACCTTATGATGTTTTCCAGTATTACATTTAATCTCTTCTAAATCTACTCAAAATGTGCATTAGAGACAGACAGTGAGAGAAAGGAGGCAGGAGATGAAAAACAGATGTCAAATACACTTTGGAGATAATATAGTGGGAGAAAGGAAGTAACTATGAGCAAACTTACTATGTAACTCCAAAAAATTGCACAGTATAGTATAAGTCTCACTTTATAATATATTCTTTTTGGTACGACTTCTAGAATTACATACGAATTACATATAAAAATGAATAATGTCTCAAACAATTTTTAATTATTAAATAAAAATGTATTGTTGAGATTTGTCATACTCTATTAAAACTTCTAACACCAGATTATCTGGAATCTCCTCCACAATTTCATTGCATGATTCCATTGCTTCAAGACAGTTTATTAGTTCTTGATCACCAGACTCATCCATGAAATCAAAGTCTTCGTTAAGAATGTTGTTATGCATAATTTCAAAAGAAATTGTATTGGTCTCCTCTTTACCTTCGATTTTTTAGCTGTAAATTGCATAAAAAATAACTATATTAGTAGAGTTAGGGCACTGTTGGGTTTAAGTTCAGACAGGTACTTCTGAGTTTTTACCAGTGAAGTTATCTTTGGGCAGTGTATGTTATCAGGCAGGAAGTAGAAATATAAAAAAGTGCATGTGAAGAAGTCTAAGTAAATTCATAATTATACTAGAGAAGCCTAAATTAATCCATAACTACAACAGAGAAGCCTATCTGAATCTATAACTATAACAGAGGGACAGTAAAAAACTATCAGAAAACGTTTTTCCAATTTAACTTAAAGTGCAGAACATAGTTCCCCTTACAAATTAACAAATTACCTTTCAGACAGGAGTTGATGTTTTCAGAGGAAATCCTTTATAAATGTACCTCAGGTAGTAGTACTCAAGATGGCCGTGTTTCCCTCTCATTTTTTATATATATTCATGTACATAACCAATCAAATGTCAGGAAATAATAGTAGAAAATGAAAGTAACATTTTCATTGGTTGCAAATTCTAACACTTCATATGTGTTTTTGTCATGTAATTTACCTCAGGATATTTAGACAGGGCTACAGGGCAAATGGCTCAATGGAATTCCACCAAATTTGGGAAAATGGTAGGGACTGGTATGTAGTATGGCCTATTCTATATTTGGTGAACATCTCTACAGAGGTTTTTATATAAATTAAATGTTAAACATTTTTGGGTGCGCTTACCGGTGCGCGCCCCGGTACGCGTACCGGCAGCGCTACGGGAGTCCTCCATCTTGTGTTTCGGTAGATTTGAGACACAAGATGGAGGACAAACAACGTTGGGAATGGGTAAAAGGGGGCACGGTAGACACTCCCTGACCCCCTAGGTTTTCTGAGGGGGGCTTAGGAGGCCCATATAGGCCCAAAAAACCCAATTTTTTTAAAAAAATTCGCGGGGGGAGCGCCCGGTACGCGCACCGGGGAGCGTACCGGGAAGCGTATTTTAGTGAAAAACAGTGAAAAAAGTTAGAGAAAAATAATCATTTTGAGTGATCAGAGGTAGGGTAGCCCTGAAAAGAGCTTTTGGGTTCTGTGGCTGATTTAGGTACCTACAAGTAGGTTCCAATGCACAGTCTTATATTCAGGAGGAATATTCTATTCCCCTCATCTGAGAAGTGCACACCATCCCCTCTGTAGATATCTTGCATGTTGTAACGCAAGTTATTGTTGTATATTGAACCCATTCCATAGTCTCTCATGTAAGCAGAAACAGATTTATTCACATGTTTCCGTGCTTTCTCAAATTGTGGACAAAATTGGTTGGACCACTTCCATTTCTGTCTTTGGCATATATTGGAAAATACCAAGGCAGTTTGAGGAAAAAGTGCCATAAATTGCTCAAAGGTGTCCTTTAAAAGCATTTCCAGACCTACCCCAGTCAAAGTGCCTAAGTCATTTCCACCACAGTGCAGAATTATGAGGTGAGGGTGTGGCAGATGCAAAAAGGTTTTCACCAATGGTATCAATTGATGACATCTCAATCCTCTCTGGCCAATCCATTTGATGTTCATATTTGGTAAATCAAGGTTGTGAAAATTTCTGGTAGCTGCATACCTTTGAGCCCAGTGGATGTAGCTCTGTCCAATAATCCCGACAGAATACATGGTAAGAGGAGGTTCTGGTGCAGTCAGATGAAGTGTGGGAATGAAATGGCAGTTGGAACAGTAGGAGTTTGCAAAAAAACGGACGGTGGACTTTCAGTGCTCTTGAATCACAAGCAATGATTGGTGGATTCAGATAGTTGAAAACTGAAAGTTAGGGTGCATGGTTCTGTTTTGTGAAAGAAGCAATTTGAATGGTTAAGAAAAAGTCATTTAAAGAAACATTGCACTGGATAAGCTGGGGTATTGAGAGGTCAAACATCCTTGCTAAGTTCAATTGCAACATTGTAGAATAAACTTTTAAACCTGAGAGCTCAGTGAGGAGGGAGTTGCTATGGTAACAGGTAGAAAGGGCTGAGGGGGGGAAGGGTGTTGATTTGAAAATATAGAGGGAAGAGTTTTGATTGGTTACCATGAGGAATATGTGTGTAGAATTAGAGGTTCTCTGTGCCATTCATGGTTGCAGTGCCTGGAGTACATACCTTTTGCTCTGCTAAAGAAATATTGGTGTGTGTGTCTGACACTGTTCTCAATCTCCTAAAGCATTTGTAAAGGTGAGTAATGATTCATGTAATATAGATAGAGACTTGTATACTCTATGGAGAAGATTTGGAAGCAAATTGCGGTTTTTTAATGTTGCTTTGTGTCATGCTTTTTGATAATGCTTGGTAAAAAGTTTTTACTGCATATAGGAATTGTATTTTGTAAAATTGTGAAGTTTCAGTAGTGACATGGAATCCTTGTACATAGGACCTGTGCTGTGTTTCTTAAATGTGATGTCAAAAACGATTTTGGGGAAAATGAATGGCTTTTACATTTTTTAGAAGGAATACATAATGTCTGCATGCTTAAAGAAATAAATTTGACCCTTTCACAATG
Organism: Lissotriton helveticus; assembly: GCF_964261635.1. Classification (NCBI taxonomy): domain Eukaryota; kingdom Metazoa; phylum Chordata; class Amphibia; order Caudata; family Salamandridae; genus Lissotriton; species Lissotriton helveticus. Next base: position 472,677,437 of record NC_136073.1, on the reverse strand, counting down.
ATTTTACCCGTGTTAACTCAGTGTAGGAAGCACATTGAGTTTCTTTGCATAGAGGAATTGTATTTTGTAAAATTGTGAAGTTTCAGTAGTGACATTGAATGCTTGTACATAGGACCTGTGCTGTGTTTCTTAAATGTGATGTCAAAAACGATTTTGGGGAAAATGAATGGCTTTTACATTTTTGAGAAGGAATAAATAGTGTCTGCATGCTTAAAGAAATACATTTGACCCTTTCACAATGATGTTACCTGTGTTAACTCAGAGTAGGAAGCACATTGAGTTTCTTTGCTGTTGGTTTGTGTCATGTTTTTTGATAATGGTTGAATTTCAGTAGTGAAATTGAATGCTTGTACATAGGACCTGTGCTGTGTTTCTTAAATGTGATGTGAAAAACGATTTTGGGGAAAATGAATGGCTTTTACATTTTTGAGAAGGAATAAATAGTGTGTGCATGATTAAAGAAATACATTTGAACCTTTTACAATGATGTCACCTGTGTTACCTCATACTAGGAAGCACATTGAGCTTCTTTGCTATTGGTTTGTGTCATGTTTTTTTGATAATGCTTGGTATCAACATTTGCAAGATAGAGGATTTGTATTTTGTGAAATAGTGAGGTTTCAGTAGTTGAATTGAATGCTTGTACATAGGACCTGTGTTGTGTCTCTTAAATGTGATTTGAAAAACGATTTTGAGGAAAATCAATGGCTTTTAGATTTTTGAGAAGGAATAAATAGTGTCTGCATGATTAAATAAATATATTTCAATCTTTCACAATAATGTCACCTGTGTTACCTCAGATTAGGAAGTAGATTGTGCAGATGAGGTGAGGCATGTCCAGAGGGACAGAGGAGGTGAGGCCTGTGTTCAAGACTGTAGTGGGAGAGAGGCCTTTCCTGGGGAGCATAGGTGGTGAGGCCTGTGTCTAAGAGTGCAGTGGACTAGACTTCATGAAGCCTATCCCCCACTGCACTCTTAGACACAGGCCTCACCTTCTTTGTACCCCTGGACAGACCTCTCTTCCACTACACTCTTCAATACAGGCCTCAGCTCCTCTGCACCCCTGGACAATCCTCACCTCATCTGCAACCCTGAATAGACTTCAACTAATCTGCATCCTTAGACAGGCCTCAGCTTATTTACACCCCTGGACATGCGTCACCTCATCTGCACCCAGTTACCATCAATTATACTCAATACATTGAGGCCTGTCCAGAGGACACAGATGAGGTAAGGCTAGTCCAAGGGTCAGAGGAGGTCAGTCCTCTCCACTGTACTCATGGACACTGAATGCTTGTACATAGGACCTGCGCTCTGTGTCTAAAATGTTATTTAAAAAACGATTTTGGGGCAAATCAATGACTTTTAGATTTTTGAGAAGGAATAAATAGTGTCTGCATGATTAAATAAATATATTTCAACCTTTCACAATGATGTCACCTGTGTTATGTCAGATTAGGAAGTAGATTGTGCAGATGAGGTGAGGCATGTCCAGAGGTACAGAGGAGGTGAGGCCTGTGTTCAAGACTGTAGTGGGAGAGAGGCCTTTCCTGGGGAGCATAGGTGGTGAAGCCTGTGTCTAAGAGTGCAGTGGACTAGACTTCATGAAGCCTATCCCCCACTGCACTCTTAGACACAGCCCTCACCTTCTTTGTACCCTTGGACAGACCTCTCTTCCACTACACTCTTCAATACAGGCCTCACCTCCTCTGCACCCCTGGACAATCCTCACCTCATCTGTAACCCTGAATAGACCGTTTGCTTATTGTCATTGCTTTGTTGTTTGGTAATAGTGGTCTATAATGTGTTATTTTTTTCTTTACCACGGATTGAAATCAAGATTTCAATAGTAAGGAAATATGCCCTCAAGGCAGAGGAGAAGGAAAGATGCCAAGCGGAAAAAATCAAAAACAGCAACGGAATTACAGCACTCCTCTACAACAAATACTTCAAAAAACAGGAAAAAAGCTCCTGGTAAGACAACTAAGTCTTTCTCACGGAACATATGTAGATCAAAAAAAATTTTTGGTGAAAATGTGGATAAAGAGAAGGAGAGAGTAAATTTGAAAAGGAAGGAGAGGCCCCCCAAAAATGTTACTACTGGAGCAGGAGAGAATAATATGTATAGGAATAGAAGGCAGAATCAGTTTAGAGACATTCGTAAACGAATGTTTGGCAATAGGGTGGTTTTAAATTTGTTAAAAAACATTAGGAAAGGTAAAGAGAGAGCTGCTTTTTATAAGAAAAAGAAAAGTGTAGAGAAGATTGTTGATCAGGCTTTTGAAGTTAAGAAAAAATTATTTATTTTAATAATCAATAGAATTAGGACACTTAACAAGACAATTGATGTTTTCAAATCAAACAGTAGATGGAAAAGAGTAATTAATCGGACTAATTTTTGTAAAGTTTTTTCAGGAGAATGGATGCACAGTTCAAGTTGTGAGCCATTTTTTTAATGAGCAGAGTTACTTCCAGGAGAATGATTTAGTGCATGCAGTTGACACCAGTGGTCGAGCATATGAAAGACGGTTGTCGGATTGAAAAAGAGAAACTTGTGCCTAGAGAACCAGAAGAGGTGTTAACTGATGAAGTTTTAGGGAGACGTACTAAGGGTCCAGTGTACACTTGGAAGTGTAGTAGTATTTGTAGTGTGCGACAGGAATCAATCGATTTGTTTTGTAATTTCTTACGTACATATAGTAAGAAAAGTCTAAAACAGAAAATGAAGATGTTGCAAGACTTAGATCCTTGCAGAGTGAGAGAAAACACAGGTTTGCAAGGGCATTCACTGGCTTGTCTTTCTAGAAAAGTCTGTCAGAGTGTTTTTCATCATTTTAGGATGTTAGCAGTGCATCATAACAAAATGAGGAAATTAGTGAGAAGGTTTTATTATGCAAAAAGTCCAGCACTTAAGCTTAAACAATTAAACAGTGCTCTTTTGCATGGAACTGAATTAGATGTGAAGAAGATTTGTGAAGAAATTGAGATTTGTTACTTTGGTGAAAAAGAGGACAGTGTAGAAATTGACACAGAAATTCAAGGTAATGTGGAAGGCAATGTACAGATTTCAAGTACAGAAAAGTTTGACCAGGAAATTACCAGGTTAAAGTTGAAATCAAGTGAAAGGCCGAATTTTACTTGTGTGTGTTGTCGACGAACTCATTATAAGCATCAAACTAGATTAGTTGATTTATACGTAAAAAGTGAAAGGATTTTGCAACTTATTTGTGGGTGGAGAATTCTTTTGATTTGAGTTCTGATCAGCGTATTTGTAAATATTGTTATGATAAATTAAATCAAAACAGAATGCCTGCTAGAGCTGTTCATAATAATCTGGAGTTGGTAGACATTCCTCCTGAATTGATGGATTTAAATACATATGAGTCTATTTTGATTCAATGTGTCCATCCTTTTCAGGCAATTGTTCGCATGGAGCCTAAGATAGGGAAATTGCCTCCTTCAGATTTACAGAGAGGATTAAAGGAAAGAGTTGTTTATTTGCCTCTAGATTTCAAGAAAAATATTGATACAATTGGTGTAGAGAAAGTGGAAGAGGAACCTCTGGTTATTCTAGTTAATGGGGTTCCGACAAAGAGTAAGAAAATCTGGCAAGATTTAGTGGATGTTAGGAAATTCAAAAAGGCAACGTTGTATTTGGTCAAAAACAATGAGTGCTACAAACATGTATGTGTTGGAGCAGAGGAAACAGCTGCAGATGAAGACAGTGATTGTTCAGCTGGCCAAATTGAAAAAGTTGATGTGTCTAGAAGTGAAGAATTATATGAACATTATACTGTTCATCCTTTGCATTCCAAAGAAGTGATGGGGAATGCAATTGACTTGTTTCAAATGAAAGCAGCAAAAGGAAGTCCCATTAGTGTATGGGAAGAAAGTTTGGAAGCTCGTTGTTTTCCACATTTATTTCCAACAGGTCGAGGTGGACGATATGACGATCGACCACTTCAAATTCCTGCATCTGAATATCGAACTTTAAGATTATATGCTGAAGATCCAAGGTTTCGTCAATGCATTCCATATTTGTTTCATCTACTGTATGAAAGTGACTTGTCTGGGCTTTCTTATGCAGTAAACCATATACTGAAAAGTGGAGCACATCTGCAAAATGTTTCGGTGAGGGACTTTATGGAGAAAGTCAATCTGCAAGATAATATTTTGGAATCTCATCTAATCAATCTCATGGCATGTCAGTGTGGTACAAATGAGTATTGGTACCGTCCTCATGGGGAATTGAAATGTATGCTAAGAAACTTAGGAACTCCTACATGGTTCCTCACTCTTAGCTGTGCTGAGTATGCATGGGACGACTTATTTCAATTTCTACGAGAGGCAAATGCAAATATACAAAATATAGAATTCAAAACTGCTGGAGAACTGTGTTCTTTGGATCCAGTGAATGTATGCAGATATTTCAATCATAGATTTGAAGCTATGATGTCTTTTATTACCAACAAAAAAAATCCTCCCCTTGGAGAGGTTTTGGATTTCTTTTGGAGAAAGGAGTATCAAGCGAGAGGTGCTCCTCATATACATATGTTGTTGTGGATTAAAGATGCACCCAAATTTGGAACAGATTCGGATGAGACAGTGATGAGCTTCATTGAAGAGTATTCAACATGTGCTGTTCCGAAAACTACCGAAGAAAACAGTTTAAGGCAACAGATTTTAAGCTTTCAATCCCATCGTTGTGGAAAGTGCTGTCGTCGAAAATTCAGAAACAAGGACAAGTTCTACACAAAATGTTGTTTCGGGTTTCCACGACCAGTGATTTCTAAAGGAAGAGTAAATAATTTGATGTCTTCTCTGCGACATACTGTGACGAGGAAATCACCAAAAAATACATACAATTTAAAAAGAAACGAAAAATCCAAGTACATCAACGACTACAACCCAGTGATTTTGTCCATGTGGAATGCTAACATGGATATTCAGTTTGTTGCTGACAACTCTATTACTGTGGCTCGATATGTGACGTCTTACATCACAAAAAAAGAAAAGGCAGAACTGAAGGAAATGTGGGAGGATATTTCACATGAAAAGAGTCTAAGCAAGAAATTATACAGTTACAGTCTAAAGATGTTGTCACATCGAGAAATTGGAGCATATGAATGTTCTGATCGACTGTCATCAGCAAGTCTATATGCCAAATCTAGAACCATCATTTGGGTGAGTCTAGGTCTTACTGCAACACAAAACCGAGTTTTTGAAATCTGTACAAGAAATAGAATATTTGGCGGAGAAAGAACCAGAAAGTACAGATATTTTGAAGACAAACATGTTGGATACATACTATCCAAATAGAAGTCCTTACCTTGAGAACGCTTGTCTCTATGAAGTTCTGCAAAGATATATTTATAAGAGGAACATCAGAGAAGATATCAATAATGGAATATATGCTGTCATTGGGTGTGAAGGATGTCTAGTGAAGCAGAGAAAAGGCCATTTGTTTAATCATCGAAAATTGAGTTGCGAAAATCCAGAGAAAAGGGAATCTTACTATTTAGCTCTTATGCAACTCTTTAAGCCATGGCGTACAGAAGAGGAACTACTTGGAGATTTTCTCCGTTACGAAGATTCTTTTAATGCAACCAAGGATACCATAGAATGTCCTGTTTTTCCAAATTATCTGCAAATGTTGAACGAAGAGAAGCCACAATTGCTGTAGAGATTGCTAGAGACAGTTCTCAAGACAGTCAGAGTTCTACTTCATTGAGTCAGGATCCACTAGGAGGACCAATTATCCAAAATGAAGCTGCCACAGCCATGGATGAGGTGGAAAGAGCTATGGAACAAGCTCAAGATGATGTAGTTAACTTAGAAGATTTGGTGAAACAACTAAACCTTGAGCAGAAGCAGATATATGACGAAGTCACAGAACAGATTGAACATGGATTCAGTCATGAGAAAAAAGAGTGCTCATGTACATCATTTAAGCCTGTCCAACTGTACGTGAGTGGAGAAGCGGGAACTGGAAAAAGTTTTCTGATTAAAGCAATTGCAACTTATCTGCAGAAAAGGACTGAATCACCGCTATCTTGTGTTGTTACCGCTCCAACTGGGCTGGCAGCACATAATATTAAAGGGATTACTTTACATCGTTTACTGATGCTGCCAGTGGAGCATGATAACAAATTGCAATACCACAAGCTATCTAGAGATGCGTGTTCCGAAGTTTCGAGAGTCCTGAAGAAAATGAAACTTCTTATCATTGATGAAGTAAGCATGGTCTCAAATCTAATGCTTGCTTTTGTGCATTTGAGAATGCAAGAAATTCTTAGAACAGAGTATGATGTGTTATTCGGAGGGAAACACATTATTGTTTTTGGAGATCTACTGCAGTTGACTCCAGTGAAAGGACAACCAGTGTTTAAAATGGTCACGCATGAAGATACCAGGAAGTGCCTAGGAAGCATTGGAAACGTTAATATATGGTTACATTTTAAATATGCAGAACTACTCCAAAATATGCGGCAGGCAAAGGATGAAGATTATAAAAATATTCTACAAGATGTAAGAATCGGAAAAGTAAGTCAGCATGGGAAAGAAGCTTTACATGGACGATTAATTTCAAATTTGTACCCATATGAAAACATTCTTCCAGAGAATATTTTTAAGAAAATTAACGAGAAGAAATCTGGGATATGTTTGATGCCAACTCTGAAAGAATGTTCCATGTTCAACAACAAAATGTTAAAGTTAGAAAATGAAGAGATAGTGAAACTGGAAGCTATAGATAAAATAGAGCATATGGGAGCAACAATTATTTTGTCTGAAAATTTGAAATCAAAATTGGATTCATTAGAGAAGACTATATCTAAAACTGCTGGTTTTGAAAAGACTCTGAATGTGTGTTTAAATTGTCGTATCATTTTGAGAAGGAATTTAAATGTTGAAAGAGGTCTGGTAAATGGAGGAATGGGTCATGTTGTTGATTTTGTGAATTACAAAAATAGAGATGGAATTGAAATTTTAAAAATTCAATTTGATGGCATTGACGAAATAGAACAAATTTGTCGTTGTTCTGCTAGATTTTTGCTTGTGAAAGACTTATATGTTCGCAGAAAACAGTTTCCTGTTTGTTTGGCATATGCGGTGACAATCCATAAATCTCAAGGTTTAAGTGTAGATAGTGCTTTGGTGAACATTGGAAGTTCTGTGTTTAAAGAGGGTATGGCATATGTGGTATTATCACGAGTCAGAACTTTATCAGGATTGTACTTGATTGAGTGTGATGAAACAAAAATTTGTGCAGATCTAGATTGTGTTAAAGAATACAATAGGTTAAGAAGAGAGTATGCTCCACATTTGCCTCAATATCCTCTGTTTGAAAAACATGTGGTAGGCCGAAAAAGAAGAAATGAGAATAATTGCAGTGAGGTAGTAGCAAAAAGACAAAAAGTAGATGAAACTGTAATTTTAAGCAGAAGGAAAAAGGATTCTGTTGAAGATGTTGTTGGATTTCAGTTTGAAAACAGTTCTGGTGTCAACTGCTATGCTAATGTAGTGCTTAATGTTGTTTTTTTTCTTCAAAATTTACAAGAACAGATTGTTGAAAATCGGGATCAAACATTCTGCTGTTTATTGAATTCTGTGTTTGAGAAATGTAGCAGTGATAGAGCAAAAATAGAAAGTGTTTCAGAAATTCGAAATCTTCTAGACATATGTTCTGGTCAAAATCAATTTTCACAGAATATTCAGCAGGATTGTCAGGAATTTTTAATGTATATGTTTGATGTATTGGAAGATGAAGGTGTAGATATAAAAAATCTGTTTAGCCTTTCTTATCAATGGCAGCATGACTGCGACAACTGTAGTTTATCAAGTAGTACTACAATAGACACTGAAAGATTTATATATTTGACCTTACCAGACTGCAAATCAGTGTCTTTTAATAATCTTGTTAAAGCAGCTGATCACAATATGGTGTGTACCCAATGTAAGTCTGCAATGCTATCCACATTATTTATACAAAATTATGGTCAGTGTGTCATTTTAATGTTCCAACGATGTAGACCTGATGGAAATAAATTGACAACTTCTATTAAAAATTTCGTGGCTTCTCAGTTATCAATATCAGGAAGAACTTTTGCAACTGTAGCTATTATTTATCATGACGGTCCCTCAACAACATCAGGGCATTACACATGCTACTTAAAATGTCGAAAAGGTTGGAGTAACTCCAATGACACTCATTTGACTTTCAAACAACGTTTGCCTTTTGACTTAAAAAATTCAAACCTAGTGTTTTTAGAACCACAATTTAAGTAAAGGTAATTGCCCTATGAAGACGGGAGCAGTTAATAAAAGTTAGTTTGCTGTTTAAAATTATATTGTGAGTAAAAGCGATGAAGATAATATAAAAATTATAGTTCTCATAAAGGTACGGTAAGTGGATCGCATATTAAGTGATATCAGTATTATAGGAAATGTTCAACATGAGAGAGCCAGAGCTGGCATTATGAATATTTAAATATTGTGAAAATGTTGTTTGAGCCTTTCTTTCAGAACGTCGGGAAAACGGTAATTTTAGAATTTGTTTTAAGTAATTTGAAAATATACTGATACATCTGACACTATTTGGTCTTAAGGAAAGGTGAAGGAATGAGCAAAGAGTCATGACTGAAAAAAATGAGTATATAAAAACATTGAAACATATTTCAGATGTTCTTCGAGCTTTTCTTCTAGAAAGTCGATGAAATGGAATTTTTAGAGAACAGCAGAGTACTTTCCAACGAAAAGGACCTTCATGATGTACTATTTGGCCTAAAGGAAAAGTAAGTGAATGAAAGATTAGTGTACATTTGTGATTTTTAAGTTTATATGGATTTTTTTAAAACACAATCTTTTTGATTGTGTTTTTTTTCCAGCTGTCATATGATGAGTAGTTTGAACTCACTGTTTTAAGTGAAATTCAATATATTCTGAGAACAGCAAAAATAAAATATGTAACATGTTGTATAAATTATTCTACAGTTTGTATTGTGTAATTTATATTGTATTCCCATTGTCTCACACTCACTTTCCTTTTTCCTCTCTCTTTCAGCTCTCTTTACTCACTCACACTGCCTTTCTCTCACTCTGTTTCACACCCATTCGTTTACTGCACTTCTTTCACAACCCCTCATTTTCATTTCAACTGTCTGCATCCCCTCTCTCCCTTGCACCACTTTCCAGTCTCTCTGTTTTACTTCCCTTTTCCTCCTTTGCTCTTTTAGTAATTCCTCTTTACTCACTCACCAGTATTGTTGCACTTTATCACTATAACTCACCCACTCTCCCTCGCTTATCTTTGTTTGCTCCTTTTTTTGACCTCTTCTCTCTATTTTCTGTTCACTACCTCTATGTCCTCAGTCCCTCACTCTCCTTGTGTTATGTTCACTTGTGTTTATCTACCTTCTATCATTTCTCTTACAACAACCTCACTGCTACTCTCTCATCGTTCTTCATCCCATTTCTTTTACTTTGGTTCCATTACTACCCCTCATTTCCTATCTTTCAGTGTCCTTCTCTTTACTTTCATCACCGAATCACTTTCTCTCAGTACCACTATTTTAGTCCTCTTCTCCTCTCTTTCCTTTTTTTGCTCCCTTACTCATTTCCTTTCCTCACTCATTGTACTCCACTTCACTCAGTCCTTCTCTTAGTCTCTCTGTCTACTAACTTCCTCACTCCTTTTCCCTCAATCCTTCTATATTATCCTCTCTCCCTTCAACCCTTCACTCTGACTCTCCTTCACGTACTCTCAGTTATCTTCCATTCCCCATTCTTCTAAATGCATCCTCAATTAGACTCCTTTACCTCTCAGTCATTATCTTTTTACTTACTCCTGTTTCCTGATTTAGTTTTGCTAACTCGCATTCTTTTAGTATCTTTTTTACCTTCAGTTCATTTCTCTCTTCTTCTCTTCCTCTCTGTTAGTGAATCTATATGCCTTACTCTTAGTAATTTGCTCTCCTTCTATTTCTTTTTCCCTCTTTTTGTCCTTCTACCTTACGCGTACCCTGGAGAAAAAAGAAAGACAGAGTTTTTAAAAAATATAGCATTTTTATATAAATTGGAGGTAGTTCTGAAAAGAACTGTTTTTTTATTCTTTTTGTTGTTTTATATTTTTTTTATTGTTTTTTTGAACATTTTTTACTTTTTTGGCTTTTCTGAACAATTTTATATTTTTTTGTAGTTTTTCTGGGGTCTAACAAAACACAGGGAATTGCAAACAGCTCAACTGGAGCAAAAAAAATTGAAAAAAATTAAAGTTGCTTGCTGCAGTGATGGTTGTCTGCAGCTCGATTGAGTAAAGTGATGCTTTGCTCACCATATGAAATTGTTTTGTTGCAATATATGCAAACAAATTTAAATTTTGCAAACCTGGTTTGTACATAAGAGACCATCTCCCTAGCCTCTGCACCCGATGGAGTGGGTTGATTGGAGGCGCTTGAAGAAGAAGGATGGGGAGGGTTCCTGGCCAGTTCCGTGACCTCTGCTACCGAATAATTGTTCGGGTGCTTCCTCTGCATATGTCGAATCATAGTGTGGTTCCCAAAAGAGTACTTCTTCTTTGGGTTCCCTCTTGACAGTTGTTGGCCACAGATGAGGCAAGTCACCTTAGCTGCATTCACTTTTTTTGCACCCCTTGGCATCTTGTAAAAGTCCCAAATAAAATGTTCCTTGGGTCTGTATGGGGGATTGTCCTCAGGCAGAAAGTGCCTCTCCTCCTCCTCCTCTTCGTCCTCCTCTTCTTCTTGACCACCAATGTGGTCTTGTGGTGGTCCTTGTGGTGGTGGTGGAGGTGGTGGTGGTGCAGATGCACCTGCAGCTGCTACTAGTGAAGCCATTTCTCACAGAATGAATGCAGGTCTTCTTCACTCAAACAACTAAGTGAGAATGAGGAAAAAAGGTGGGGTCTTTCATCATTTGGAAAACAAAACTCTTGTGAACCAATCAAAAGTGTTATTTTCAGGTCTCATGACCTGGGCTTTCTCATCATTTGGAAACCAAAAGTGTTCTGAACCAATCAAAAGTGTTATTTTCAGGTCACATGACCCGACGCGCTTACGCTACGCGCCCCGGTGCGTGCCCGGCGGTGCTTACGTTGCGCAATCAGATGCGCTCGGGTGCTTCCGGGTGCGCTTACGCAGTGCGTCATATGACGCATCACGCGGCTACGCGATACGTCACGATGTGGTTTTCGTTCGCGGGAATAGCGCTAACGGGATGCTCACCGGTACGCGCCCCGGGGCGCGCCGTAGCACTGCGCTTACCGGTGAGCGCATCCGTACGGCCCCGGGAGCGCTCCGAGGCCAAAAAAATATAAAAAATAAAAAAATAAAGATAAAGGAAATACTATTACATAATTATACAATATAAAATCCGTTATTAAAAATATTACTTTTCATACCTGTAGAGATTTGCTATTAAAAAATCTTTGAAATTCACTGAAAAAACCATAGGTTTCACACCAGTTATAGTTAGGAATTAGCATTTAAAAAACCTATTAAATTCACTGAAAAAAACATAGGTTTCACACCAGTTATAGTTAGCTGGAAATTGTACTCGCATAAAACCATTGAAATTCCCACGTTATGGTTAGTTGGACTCACTATAACTTGCACGTGCAATGCACTGCTGATGACGTCACATATTACATCACTCATGACATGGTCAGTGACATCACTCATGACATCACTCATGACACCATCCTTGTGACAGAGTGACAGACCTCCTTTCACTGTAATGTAACCCTTGAAACACATATTCAAAAATAGAAACTAAAATTTTCAAAAAAATGGAGATACCCATACCAGTTACAACAACCAATTCAGTAATTCCACCATCTATATACACATCCACTCATTCACCAACAGTTCTATATAGTCACTCATACATATACTCACTCATCATATGTAGTGATACACCTATACATCCTGTTACACACCGACAGTCATCCAAAAGTTACTCACACACATACTCACACATGCAAATAAACTATTGAACATCCATTTATTTGCATATACAGCTATACACACACAACCACCTTACTTCTAAGGAAACTTACACATACTTACTCTCTTAAACAATCACTTATAGAAACACATACTTATTTAAACAGGAACTCTTACAATCTCTCACACTCTCACATATACTCACTTATATACATCAATATTCACATATACTAGATTAAAACATATGTAGTTACTGATAAAGACACTAGTGAGACAGTCATTCACTCACTAACACACACATATACACACTCATCCAACCATACAGTCCTGCACATATGCTGTCTTCCAAACACATACAAACAGAGAGTCAGTCATTCATGCATCTATGTGCTAAGTAATACCCCCACCAAACCATATAGACACTCATACTGATATTAAAACAAACATCTAATAACCCATATACATACACATGTAGCTACTCACCAACCCATGCAGCCACTTATACACAAAGTGAAACACTAATCCTTATATTTAAATATTTACACATTACTCACTAATATATGTATTGCCTAAGATACACTTAATAAGCCAGTTAACCAATCAATTTTTTTTTTAAAACATCCATGTAAACACTTATTTAAACATTTATTCTTCCATCAACTTTTACATATACAACACATATTTATTTTTCAGAAAGACACACATTCACTGGAGGGTGTCATCAGTGATGTCATGAGTGATGTCACTGACCATGTCATGAGTGATGTAATATGTGACGTCATCAGCAGTGCATTGCACGCGCAAGTTATAGTGAGTCCAACTAACTATAACGTGGGAATTTCAATGGTTTTATGCGAGTAAAATTTCCAGCTAACTATAACTGGTGTGAAACCTATGGTTTTTTCAGTGAATATATATATATATATATATATTACCAAGAGGCTTTGCAGCCACGCCCACTGAAGCAGGTGATTTAAGAATGGTGCACGAGCAGCAGCGCTGTTACAGACTAAGGCCACTGAAGAAAGGTTATTCCTGAAACGCGTCTGGCAGAAGATTTTATGGATGTTTGTGCCTCCAGAAAGGGCTTGCTGGCAAACTTTCATTTAAGATTTGTGAGCTGATTTATTCTTTGTGTGGCCTCACCTAAATGGGATCCTGTCATCGATTTATGTGCAACGGCCGTGTACATTAATTCTTATAACATGAGGAACTGTGTGCCAGTCTAAGAGTTCAACACAAAGAGTTTCTTACTCGAAGTGTTTTGAATCTCAGAATCGAAATTTGCCTAGCGGATGTAACGGTAAGTTTCAATTCTATTAAGGACACGGAGGCGAGGATTATGGTTTCTATTCTTCGCTGTTTTATTATACACAAAACTCACAGCAGCCCAGAAAGCACTTAGTCAAAAAATGAACTTAAACACCAGCTCATGAGACATCAGATAAACTACAATTTCCATGAGTCCATCAAACAATCCATAATGTAGTCCTTCCACTCTTTCCATGGAGGCTAGATATGCAGTCCCTCTTTACTGTTCTCCCTCTTTCTTCGCGCAGGTTACGCTCACTCATCACTGGTCTTGTTTGGAACCATCATTGCCTGACGAAAAAACACGATAGCATAAGTGTTGTAAAGGAAAAACACACCGGCAGCAAAGCTATCAACATCATCAAGCATGAGAAAACTACAGTGATCAAGAATCAGATCAAAACCCAATTACTTACTACCATACGGGTGGGTTCTTCTCCAAGAAGAAGTCCAGGGAGGGATAATCCTCGCCTCCGTGTCCTTAATAGAATTGAAACTTACCGTTACATCCGCTAGGCAAATTTCGATTCTATGGCAGGACCGGAGGCTCAGATTATGCTAGTTCAAAGCTTACTCACCACCAACTGGGCTATATCCAACACCGGTTTAAAGTAGAACCTCTTAAAGGTGGAATCCGAGGACCAATCCGCGGCGCGCAGTAAATCCTCTAGACGAGCTCCTGCAGAGAACGCCTTCGAAGCCATAGCTCCTCTGGCTGAATGAGCTCCAAAACGCTTAGTATCAATGCCTGCTTCCTGCATGACCCAACGCACCCACCTCGCAATAGTGGGGGAGGAGACTGCTTTGTGTGGTTTTCGCAAGGCAATCAACAATTGTCTCTCGCCCGGCGGGCGAAGTTCTAGAGTCATCTCTTCATAGGCTTTCAGACATTGCACTACGCACAGTTTGGGGACATCCACAAAAGCTGGGTACGAGATCGTACGTGACGCAGATTTCGTACGACGCCCCACCATAAAGGTAACCCCGTCCGGGGAGAACACCCTCGCCGAGACATCCAGGGCACGGACATCCGATACTCTACGGCAAGATACCAAACACAAAAGCATGGCCAGTTTAGCTGAAAGCTCTTTCAAAGACAAATATTTATTAGGTTGCCAGGACAAAAAGAGATTAAGGACCACATTAACATCCCAGAGGACTGAGTACCGAGGCTCTGGAGGCAGTGAAAGACGAATGCCCCTCAAGAGTCTACAAACAAAAGGGTGCTCACCCACCGGTGCCCCGTCCACCGGATGATGGCCCGCCGAAATCGCTGAACGCAGCGCATTGATAGTCCGGTATGCTAGGCCTTTGGTCGCCAAATCAGCTAGAAAATTCAGAATAGGAACGACTCCTGCGACCAAGGGATCCAAGTCCCTTCGAAGACACCAACGCATCCACCTAGTCCAAGCGGATCTGTAGCGCTTCGCCGTACTGTTTGCCCAGGCCTTGGACAAAAGTCCCTCAGCCGACCTCGAAAGGCCCGGGAGCGACCAGCGTCGCCGGAAAGCCTCCATGCCATGAGGCGGAGAGACCCGTGAGTGATGAGATGATGTGGCTCCCGATCCGGATTGAGCAGCAGGTGAGGAAACCGGGGGAGTAGGATTGGAGAATCCCAGGAAAGTTCCAGAAGAACTGGAAACCAGACTTGGGACCTCCAGAGCGGGGTCACCATCACCAACTCTACAGCCTGCCGGCGAACCTGAGTCGCCGTCCGCATCACCATCGAGAAAGGGGGGAACGCAAACGGCCTCTCCTGACTCCAATCTTGGAGAAAAGCATCTGTCGCCTCCGCCAGAGGATCCGGTCTCCAACTGAAAAACCGTGGGAGCTGATGATCCAAGCGGGACGCGAACAGGTCCACTGAGAAAGGACCCCACAGACCGCTCAGCCAATGGAAGACCTGAACATCCA
This sequence comes from Lissotriton helveticus, assembly GCF_964261635.1. Classification (NCBI taxonomy): domain Eukaryota; kingdom Metazoa; phylum Chordata; class Amphibia; order Caudata; family Salamandridae; genus Lissotriton; species Lissotriton helveticus. The sequence continues at coordinate 472,662,255 of NC_136073.1, read as the reverse complement.
ACATCCATTGGCTGGAGTCCCGCAGATGCCTGGAATGCCAATCCGCTACCTGATTGGCTTGCTCCGGTAAATACTCTGCCGTTACGGATACCTGATGAGCAAGGCAATAGTCCCAGAACTCTTTCGCCAAAGCTGCCAGAGCCTGGGACCGAGGACCACCCAGGTGGTTGACGTACCGCACTGCTGAGACATTGTCCATCTTCAACAGTACACATGATTTCACTGAATCTCTGGTCCAGCAGCGTACTGCGAAGGACCCCGCCAGAAGTTCCAAACAATTGATGTGCAACTTCTGTTCGTCTGACGACCAGGTGCCCCCTGTGGAAAAATCTCCGCAGCGAGCACCCCAACCCGACCTGCTGGCGTCGGATTCTATGACCAGGTCCGGAACTGTCCCGAAGATCGCCCGACCGTTCCAGGCCTCCATGTGGGATAGCCACCACTCCATTTCCTCTTTTACCTCGTCCGATAAGGGAACCACCTGATCGTATGACATGCCCCTCCGGAGGTGTTGAGCTTTGAGGCGCTGAAGCGCCCTGTAGTGAAGGGGGCCCGGGAAAATCGCCTGGATGGAAGAGGAGAGAAGCCCCACCACCCTGGAAATCTGCGGCAAGGAAGTCCGCTCCTTCACAATGGTCTGCCGCAAGAGATGCCGAATCTTGGCAATCTTTCGGGACGGCAAGCTGAGAGTGGCTCCCAGGGAGTCTATGACAAACCCCAAGAAGGTCATCGTCTGACTCGGTATCAAGACCGACTTGTCGCCGTTGATGATAAAGCCCAGTCCCTGCAAAAGACAGACTGTCTGCTGGAGTTGAGAACGTAACTGCACTGGGCACTGCGCCATCAACAGGATGTCGTCCAAATAGACAATCATCCGGATACCCTGACTTCGCAGGTACTCCACCGCCGGGTGCAACACCTTCGTGAAGCACCAGGGGGCCGAGGAAAGCCCGAATGGAAGGGCGGTGAACTCGAACACGCAATCCCTCCATAAAAACTGAAGAAAACGGCGGTGAGGAGGATGAATGGGAACCACCAGGTAAGCATCCTTGAGGTCCAAGCGTACCATCCAGTCTTGTGGACGGAGGACATCCCGGAGGAGGTGAATTCCCTCCATTTTGAAGTGCCGATAAACCAACCACCCGTTGAACTCCTTGAGGTTCATTACCGGTCGCCGCCCCCCGTCGGTCTTGTCCACCAGAAAAACATTGCTTAGGAAACCCGAGGGGTGCCGAGTTGATCGACGAATGGCTCCCTTGCGAAGCAACACCGAGACCTCTTCGTCGATCAACTGCGCATCGGCGTCCGAAAACGCCATAGGCCGCGGTGCACTTACCTGAGCGGGCCGGTCGTAAAACTCTATGTGGAAACCTTGCACCGTCTGCAAGACCCAAGCGTCCGCAGTAAGCGCTACCCACTCCTCGTAAAAAGCCGCTAACCGACCCCCAATGCGCACCTGTTCTGCAGGGATTACAGACAAGACACTCACCGTTTGAGTTGTTGGAGCCGGAGTTCTTTCGGAATCCTCGACCACCAAATCGCTGTCCTCTCGTGGGATAAAAATTGGTGAAGTTGGCTGAGGTTTGGTACTGACCTCGCCCGGAGCCTTGCCCTCTATTGCCGGCATTCTGTCCGCCACGGCCGGTCGACCGGCCCCTACCACGACCGGCCCCTTGGGAAAAACGTTAATGGAAGACCCGTTTTATGCTGGATTGGGCTTTGTCCAGCGAGGTAAAGGTGGACACAAATTTCCCCAGCTCTTTTATGAAGGGTTCCCCGAAAAGCCCGCCTTGGGCCACAGCGCCCGCCTCCGAAGAGGCTAAGTCCCCCAATTTCGGGTCTAACTTGATTAAAAGGGACCTTCGGCGCTCCGTCGACAGGGCGCAGTTGGCGTTACCCAGGAAGATAACTACGCGCTGCGCCCAGTTGGAGAGGACGTCTGGGGAAATTGCAGCCCCCGTAACTTTCGCCTCCTCTGCCATATCGAGGATCTTGGTAATAGGGCCTACCGCGTCCAATAGTTTATCCTGGCATGACCGCCAGGAGCGGTCGATGCCTTTGCGAGGATCCTTCATAAATTTTGTGAGGAAGGTGACCATTTTTGCATCTAACTCCGGTGTAAGGGCCACCTTGCCCTCCAGTGTGGGCCTCGGACATTCACCCCGTAGGCACCCTCTGGCCTCCTTCTCCAACGGTTTACGCAGTCGGCTTGCCACAAACTTCGCCACCTTGTCACCCGGCGCCCAGGCTGCGGATCGAGGATGAATAATCTCATCTGGGTCCAGCATGCCCGAACTGTCCTTGGGAAATTCAGTGGCGGAGCTCGAAGGCCGCTAAGAGCGGACTGACTCCTCATCGTCGTCAGTATCAGGGGAGTCCCCACCCGGAGATGGAGGCGCTGTACCCGAAGCCACCGAGAGATCGGGGGTCGGGGTAGGGGAGGCAGCGGTCGCCTTAGCCAAGAACGCATCCCGTAGGCGTTCAAAGGCGCCCCTGTCCACCCCCTGACCCCCCTCCGGCAACCCCTCCCTGCAAGGTTTCTTCGGGGCAGGGGGGCCTTCGCCTGAGGGGCCCGGGAGGTTTGTGGGCACTCCCGCGTGAGCTTGCGCCAATTTGGCGCACTCCTCAACAATGCGCGCGGAGAGGCGCTCCTCCATGGGAGCCACCACCTCCATGACGCAGCGATAAATAGAGCTATCCACAGCATTGTAAAATTCGTCATCATTCAAATAGGAGTGGGGCTCCTCATCATAAAACCCGTCCTGCTCCATTCACAAAGACAATAGGGAACCCAAAGCCCCTTTTTTCAAATACTACCCAACAGGGTGGGCGTCAGAATACAATATGGACAGACCTGAGGACTGTAAATCTTTGGGGCCACACGTGTGGCAATAAAGGCTGCACTTAAGCCTACAAGCGCGCTGACCTTCAAAAGCTGACCAGGTCTACCGCCCCACTGCGCACTACCACACACTCGTTATCGGGCCTGAACACAGCACCCAGAACTGCCCGAAGGCAAAAGCCGATAAATGTACCGTAAGTGCAATGACCTGCCCGAAGGCGATTGACGCGGTAAAACCGCAATACAGACCCAATGGGCGTAAGGCAACTGGGGGGAAAATACAGACCCGGTGAACCGGGCGTTCGTGGGGCGGCAAGGGCAAGACTCCGGCTCGGTGCAATCCTCAGCGCGGCTCCTCTCTATGAGGCGAACCGCGCTGCGGACCAACGAGACGTCGGAGAGCCCTCTAGCGGCCTTGTACAGCAACCGCAACTCGCGTAGGGGACAAACGTCGCGTCAGGAACGAGAACGTTCCCGCGACTCAGGGGGCTCTGAAAGAAAAGCAAGAAGCACAGTCAGAGCCCCTCCCGACCCCCACACATCAGTAATAAATACAAGAAATACAAGAAATCCCCCCAACAGTAAGGAGAATCAAAAAGAACACTTAACTGGCTGCGTGAGCAGCGAAGAAAGAGGGAGAACAGTAAAGAGGGACTGCATATCTAGCCTCCATGGAAAGAGTGGAAGGACTACATTATGGATTGTGTGATGGACTCATGGAAATTGTAGTTTATCTGATGTCTCATGAGCTGGTGTTTAAGTTCATTTTTTGACTAAGTGCTTTCTGGGCTGCTGTGAGTTTTGTGTATAATAAAACAGCGAAGAATAGAAAGCATAATCTGAGCCTCCGGTCCTGCCATAGAATTCACATGGCACAGATATTGGTTGGTTTACAATATGGGGTCTATTATATTTGTGATCTTGAAGGAGTAAATTGCTACAAACGTAAACCTTTTATACTAAATTTCGCTCTTAAAGCATCTTATCTCTCATACTGAGAACTTCTCAGTAAAGGCTAAGTCAGAAAATTAATATTAGTACTAGGTCACTGCCAACTTTACATGAATTTAATTTTATGATGAAATAACTAAAACGTGCCAATTTTGCTATAAAAATGTTGTGTTGTAAATTGATCATAGTTGACCCTAGTTAGCCATATTCATTATGCACATATGTATAGCTATGTCAGGTTTGTCAGAACTATTTTCTTTAAAAAAAAAACTGCTATTGTGACACTGCTGTAATAAATATGACCATTGCCTTTTTCTATCACTTTCTGGAATCTAATTAATAAACTAATACATGATGTAATATTCATTACATTACCCCACTCAAGGCAAAGGCTTGCACTCATGGGTAAAATACTTGGGTGCTGATGTATTGTCAAAGAAAGAAGTACAGTTTCTTACCTGTAACTCCTTTTCTCTCGTAGGGGTAATTCCTTGATAGTCATAAGCGTTGAATAGTCCTGCCTGCCTGTGGGGGCCCTGGAGCACTTTTTTCAATATATCTTCTTAAGTTCTTAAGTTCGTCTTTCTTCAGAAAGGCCTTCAATAGTCACTTAACCGCATGCGTGCGGGCGGAATTCCGCCCGTACGCTGAGAATCCGTAAAGTGCACTTTACATGACGAGCTGGGCTCGTCATGAGCGTGCGAGGAGGCTACCTCATGACGAGCCCAGCTCGTCATGAGCGTTGAAGGGGTTAAAGTAATTATGCAGCCTATAGAATTATGCTACAGTGGTCATAATTCTTCATCTTGTTGTAACAAAAGGGGAATATCGAAGGAAACATGCAACTAATGGATGACAAACTTTGTATGGTAAAAGAAAACCTCTTTCATAAACCCTTTTGTTGTGGGAGAGAAGGATGAAGAAGTGCATGGCAGGTCAGTCCATAGGCTGCTTTATCGGGGAATAAAAAGGAGACTGTGCCTTTAAGAACTGTGTGACCTCCAATATCTAATCATGCTCAGCCAGAGGCATTTACCTCAGTTCTTTTTATGGGCTGTACTAGCTGAATAATAGTGGAGCATAAAAGTGTCTGTCTAATCCAGTGGGGAGGAGGAAGGGTTGCTTATGACAACCATGGAAATACCCCTACTAGAGAACAGGAGTTACAGGTAAGAAACAATACCTTCTCTGGTAGGGGGTTTCCATGTATAGTCATAAGCTTTGAATAAAGTAGCAAGACCATCCCCCTTGGAGCGGTGGAGTAGACAGAAACAGGAGCGAGATGGATAGTTAAGCAAATATATTTCTGAGGGACGTCTGTTCTACTTAAGCATCTGTTCTAGCATCAGAGTCAAGACAGTAGTGCCTAGTAAATGTGTGGACTGACCTCCATAAAGCAGCTTTGCAAGTACCTGCCATGGGAATATTTCTCATCAAGACAGTAATGGCTGCCCAGCCCCTAGTGGAGTGTGCTTTGGGTTTGCCAGCAAGAGTCTTATTAGCTAGCTGATAGCAGAACAGGATGCAAGAGACAAGAAAATCCACCTGGAAACTGACTGTTTTGGAGGTAGCCAGACCTGTATGAACTGGGCCATAATTGATGAACAATTGTTGTGATTTGGGAATAGATTTGGTTTTATCAAGATAAAACTTGAAAACTCTCTATACAGCCAGAGAGTAAAGGGCTCTTTCTGCTCAAGTAGATGGATTTTGAAAGAAAGTGGTTAAAACTATAGTCTGGTTTATGTGAAAATCAGAGATAACTTTAGGGAGGGACTTGGGATGGGTCTTAAGCACTACTTTGGAAGAGTGGAAGGCTGTGTATGGCTCATGAGCACAAAGGGCCTGTATCTCACTAACTCTACGTGTAGATGTTATTGCCACAGGAAAGCAGTTTTCTGAGCAAGATGTTGGTGAGATGCTTTATGTGTGGTATCAAAAGGTAGTAGCATCAGGAATGAAAAAACTATGTTGAGTTCCCATGGAGGAGAGGGGCACCTAAAGACATTCTTTAAACCCTCCAGCAAATCTTTGATGACCGGTATCTTAAAGAAAGAGGTTTATGAAGGACCTTTCCTGTATGCTGTGAAAGCAGCCTGGTGGACTTTGATGGAAGAGATTTGAACACCAGATGTAGCAAGGTGCAAAAGATATGGGAGAATAACATCCTCCTGGCAAGATGTAGGGTCCATCTGTCTGAATGAACACCAGATGCAAAATCTCCATTTGAATGCATTTGCAGACCGTGTCGATAGCGGTTTGCCTCCTTTACATTCTCCATACAGTCTTTAGGTAGGTTCAGGTCTCTCAGGAGCCATGATGCCAAATTTAAGGAGGAGAGATTGGGGTGTAACATTTGTCCTCCGAATTTAGTCAAGAGGTCTGGCCTGCATGGTAACCTAAGATGTGGACGGAGGACCACTGAAGAAGGTCCGAGAACCACGATGGTCTTAGCCACGCTGGTGCGATAAGGATCATCTTTACTGTCTTGGTTGAAAACTTGAGCAGGACTGCTGGGATCAGGGGATTTGGTGAAAAAGCATAGAGAAATTCGTTGGACCAGTCTATCCATAGGGCATTCCCCATTAATTCTTGATGGAAAAATCTGGCGGCGCAGTCGCAGCATTTTTTGTTATCCGCTGTAGCAAAAAAGTTGGCCGAAGGTGTGCCCCACAAGTGGAATATATCTTGCTGGACATCTTCATTCAACACCCTCTCGTAGTTTTCATGCAGAGCCCTGCTGAGCGCATCTGCTTGGAAAGATGAGTGGCTGTTACCTTCAGATTCCTGGCGAGGAGCGAGTGCCAGATCATCTAAGCCTCTTGTGATAGGACTCTAGACCTACTTTACCCCTAATTTTTTAGGTAGTACATGGTAGTTGTATTGTCCGTCTGAACAAGCAGTTTGCTGGTCATGAACGACGGGTGAAACGACTTGAGTGCAAGATGAACTGCGTGGAGTTTGAGAAGATTGATGTGGTATGTCCTCTCCTTCGGAGATCATGAGCCTTGCATTTGCAGGTGACCCATGTGTGCTCCCCATCCGAGCAGCGAGGCATCCGTCACAATGGTCTGCTTTGGATTCTGTTGGTGAACTGGCATCCCCTGCAGGATGCTCAGAGAATACCACCACTTGAGTGACGGTATGGCAAGAAGGGATAGAGTGCATTTGGAGGCGAGCATTGGGAGTTAAAAAGATGCAGGAGGCTATCGAACCGAGAAGGAAAGAGGTTTTGCGGACTGTTGGACAACACATTTGTTGTGTCAATGGTAGCGCCTAAGTAGTGCAACTTCTGGATTGGTGTTAACATGGACTTGAGAAAGTTGACCTGAAGACCCAACCGATGGAGGAAATATCCAATTTGCTGCTTGACAGATGTCCAGGACTGGGACACCCCAAGCCGAGGCTGTGGTTGCAGCCTTTTCCCTGGTAAAATGGACCCTTAATCCCTCAGGGGGCTGCTTATTAGCCATGGCATAGCAGATCTTGATGCACGGAATGACCCAGCGAGAGATGGTCCTTTTCTGCACTGCCTGCCCCTTCTTAGCTCCCACTTACCCCACATAGAGTTTGTTGTCCACCCGGAACTCTTTTGTGCAGTCAAGGTAGGACTACAACTCTCTTTTTGGGTCCAGGCAGTGGATAAGCTCCTCTTCCTTTGAAGGCTGCAGGGGAGCAAAGAATGGGTTCACCACCTTCGGCAAGAATGAAGCACGGATGCAAAGCACCACCTTGTCTGGAATAGACAATATGTAGGTTGGCGTACAGGATAGCACCTGCAACTCACAGGCAGATGTTATCGCCACTAGAAAGGCGGTCTTGATGGTAAGCAGTTGGAGGGGACAGTTGTGTAAAGGCTCGAAGGAAGCACACATAAGATAAGTGAGGACCAAATCAAGGTCCCACTGCGGCATGAGTGGGAACAAGTGAGCCAGCCCCTTCAAAAACCTATTTACAATTGGAGACCTAAAGTGAGAGGGTTGGTCTGGCAGTCGCAAAAAAACGAAGAGAGCAGAAAGATAACACTTGAGAATTCCCAAAGCATACCCCTGTTGGGCAAGGGTTAGAATAAACAGAAGAACAGTCGAGAGAGAAGCAGAAAGAGGGTCAATAGACCTTTCTGTACAGTATAATAAAAATTTCTGCCAACGGCAGGCGTATACCGTCTTAGTGGGGTGCCGCCTGGCCGCCAAGATAACGTTACATACTTTGGGAGGAAGGTTAAAAGCCATCAACTGCCGCAGCTGAATCTTCACGCATGGAGGCGCAGAGTTGACAGGTTTGGGTGGAGGACCCTCCCCTGCTGCTGCGACAGAAGATCCTCCCAAAGTGGCAGCCTGATCTGCTGAAGATGGTGGCTCATTTTCAGAAGCTCTGGATACCAGACTCTCCTCGCCCAGTCCAGAGCCACAAGAGTGACTTGGACCCGATCGTTCCTGATCTTCTTCATAACCCTTGCCAGCAGTGGTATGGGTGGAAATGCGTACAGCAGGCCTGAGCTTCACTCGCGACAAAAGGCATCGCCGAGCGATAGCCGCCTTGGAAACTCCAGCGAGCAGTATTGCTGACACTGCGCGTTCTCTTCGGAGGAAAACCGATCTAACCAAGGTTCTCCCTAGTGCTGAAAGAGACCTTGCACCACCTCCGACTGGAGACACCATTTGTGATTCACTAGGCATCGATGGCTACGTTTTTCCGCCCTGGGGTTCATAGAACCTGCCAGGTGTTAAACCACCAGGGTTATGCCCTGCTTTTCTAGCCATGTCCAGAGACGCAGGGCCTCTCAACAAAGGGTCCATGACCCCACTCTGCCTTGCTTGTTGCAATACCACGTGGCGGTGGTGTTGTCCGTGAACACCTGCACTAACTTCCCCTTGACAGAGGGAAGATGTACCTTCAATGCCAATCGAATCGCTCGAAGCTCCAACAAACTGATGTGGAGCCCTGACTCCACTGAAGATCAGTGTCCCTCATCTCCACCTCTCCCAGATGACCAACCCATTCCAAAAGTGATGCATCTGTCACGTCTTTGAGCTCTGGTTGGGGAAGGGTGAGGGGTCTGCCATTGACCCAATTGCGGTTCGTCAGCTACCACTGCAGATCTCTTGCAGTTCCTTCTGAGATCTGGACCATCTCTGTGAGATTTCCTCAATGTTGTGCCCACTGGAACTTCAGGTCCCACTGCAGAGCTCGGATATGCCACCTGGCATGCTTTACCTACAGGATGCATGAGGTCATGAGGCCCAACAGCCTCAGAGTCAGTCTCATCAAAATCCAGGACAGAGGCTGAAACATCGGATTCATAACCTGAATATCCTGGACTCGCTGCTTGGGAGATAAGCCCAAAACTGCATCATGTCCAGAACAACCCCAATGAAAGGGAGTGTCTGAGGAGGAGTCAGGTGTGACTATGGCACATTTATAGAGAACCCCAGTGAATGCAGCCTGGGCAAGGACGCATTCAACAACCAGTTGTTGAGGTAGGGGAAGACTGACCCCCTAACCTGTGCAGACGAGCTGCGACCACTGCCATCCCCATGGTGAACACCCAAGGGGCACTGGTAAGCTCAAGGCGAGCACAGTAAACTGAAAGTGCTTGCAGCCTACCTTGATCTGCAGGTAACACCTGTGTCCCGACAGGATGGGGATGTGAAAGTACGCATCCTGCAGGTCCAACACTACCATCCATTGTTCTTAGTCTAGGGCAGACAAGACCTGAGCTAGAGTGAGCATCTTGAATTTCTCCTTCTTGAAGAAGAGATTGATGGTCCGAAGGTCTAAAATGGACCACAACCCTTTGTTCTTCTTCGGAATCATAAAGTAGCAGGAATAACAGCCACTGCTTACTTCTGAATATGGGACCTTCCATATAGATTCCTTGGACAAAAGAGCTGTAACTTACTCTTAGAGCAATTTTAAATCATAATCCGCCAGCCGCTCTAGATTTGGCAGAATAGGAGGAGGAAAAGAAAGGCAAGTCAGAGAATAGCCCTCCTGAATGATCTGCAAGACCCCTTGTCTGATTTTATGTACCTCCAGATGGATAGATGATGATGGATCCCCCCACCAACTGGAGTGGTGTGGCCATGCAGAGTCAGGCTAGGAGTGCTTGGAGGCTGCGGCTGCCGAAGGCAGGGTGGCCAACGACTTCTGGCTTCCATTCCTTGGTGGGAATGGTCGACGTCCTCGCACAACTAGGGAAGTCTTCACAGGACGTTGGCTGGGTTAGGGCTGGCGAAGCAAACTTCTTCCGTTGCCTCAAAAGGGGCAAAAGCTAGACTGGCCATGAGGTGTAGAAGAGAGGACCAAGGATCTGGCCGTAGCTCGAGAGTCCCTGAACCTCACTAGGGCTGAGTCTGCCTTCTCCCCAAAAAGACAGGATCCATCAAAGGGCATGTCCATCAAATTTGCCTGGACATCCTGAAGTCGATTCTGGCTTCAGCTCTGCCGAACCACGCCTAGGGCGTTGGTTCTTCTTACCTCGTTCGTTGACGAATGACAGCTAAGGCGAAGATGAAGTCTGCTTGCACTTTTCCTTCTTGTGCCTCATCTCCGAGTGTCCCGAAGAGCTCGAGTGGGACGAAGAGGACTTGGGGCTCCTGCAACTGTCCTGCAACCTTCTCTTCTTAGATCGGGATCAGGACCTCCTCTCATCACTGCTCGGTTTAAACCCAGTCTTCCTCTAAGACATCTTCCCACACAAAGTTGGAAAAAAATCCAAAGTTGAAAAAAAGGCCTGTCCAAAAGCGAGAGGGGTAGGTCTTCCCAGATAGGCGCTTAAGTGACATAGAAAGAAAAGAACTGACGTCCCCATGCCTGTGTGGGGCCTATATAGGTGACACGACATCATAACCGATGCTACCTATGCCATCTATTTCACGCCAAGCTGGATGGAGCTATCAGATTGTTCATGCAAGGGGTATTGCTCGAGCAAAGGTTTCCGGATCCAGGCTGACGGCTGGGAAATTCAAAGGTAAGGAATCTGCAGCTAGAAGTCTCTATCAGATGAGATAGCATGTCCAGTTGTTAGCAGCTTTAATCCTGCACTCAATTTGCTTCCTCCCTTGAGTCTGCCTGAACTGCATACCCTCTTTAGACAAGTAAATTCTGGCTCACCTGCAGGGCCGCTCAAATCTGACTGAACTGCTTCTCAAATTCCATGACCTTCTCCTCCAACCTTGCATGGAAGTAATTAGTCTCTTCTTTTCATCAGCTTGTGTGCCCAGCCCTTGGAAACATGCCAAGGTTATCCCCCTTCTGAAGAAACCTTCCTTGGACGTCTCCAAATCAGAAACCTTTCGTCCTATTTCCCCCGCTCTCATTTCTCAATGCATTAAGTGCCTGGTTGAACAAAATATCATGGATATTTCCTAAAATGGCTTCAGGCACAGTACCGAATCTGCGCTTCTTGCAGCCACTGAACAATTCCACAGTGCCCTTTATGAAGGCCGGTCCTTAGCCCTAAACTTCCTGGATTTGATACAGTGTCTCATAAAATCTTACTACAGAGCTTAGAACTCATTGGTATAGGCGGGGTGGCACTGTCCTGGTTTGTGTATTTAATATCTAAATGCTCCTTACAGGTAATTTCACCCACCCACAGCTCTAAATCACACACTTTGCCCCATGGTGTTCCCCATGGTGCCCCCCCTTGTTCAATATTAATATCCAACCACTGGCACAGGTCATCAAATCCACAGGGATTGCTCTAATATCATATGCCGACGACACTAAGCTGTTGCTCTCCTGTACAGATAATCCTACAATTGACAGGTCTCATTTTCAAAGAGGACTATTAGCGATCGCAGAATGGATTAATGCCAGTTGCCGCCACCTGTATGAAAATAAAACTGAAGTCCTCCTATTGGGAAAAGACACCCATTCTTGGGGTGGCCATTCGTGGCCCCTTTCTCTTGGGCCTCCTCCTATTCCCAAGTCCTCGATAAAAAATCTAGGAGTTGTCATGGACAGCACCTGGGCCTTTGAGGCTCAAGCTAAATCGGTACAGGCATTTGTTTTGGGTTTCTGAGAAGCCTCAAGCCCATTCTTGGCCTCTTTGACTCTAGCACGCAACAAACTATCATCTAGGCAGTAATTCTGTCAAGGCTAGACTATTGTAACATCCTGTGCCTAGGCACCAACATTTCAGTCGTCAGAAGACTCCAGCTTGCCCCAAATGCGGTAGCGAGGCTGCTCTTTCTCTCCTGAAGTTTTGCCCTGTCTCTGGTCTTCTCTACAAAGTGCATTGGCTGCCAGTGGAAAAGCACATCCACTTTAAAACCCTGTGTGTTGTTCATAAGATTCTGTACTCCGAGAGGCCCCCATTTTGTCCAATCTTGCAACGCGGTACAAACCATCCCGCACTCAGCCGATCTTAATCTGGCCACTGTCCCGTGTTTCAGGAAAGCCAGATCTGGAGGCCGCTCCTTTCGTGCCAAGGCACCTGCTCTGTGGAATTCGCTACCTCTGCCTATCAAACACTGAGAACCATCAGCACTTCAGGAAATCCCTGAAGACATGGTTCTGCTCCATCTAATGCCGGTCCTTCTCTGTTACGCTGTTGGTTACAGCATTTCCGTCTTTGAGGTCTAGTGCTGGAAAGCCCCATTTTAGGGGCAGCTATGAGCTTTATAAATGCCCTTAACATAACTTTAGCACTTGTTAGCAATGGTAAAGGGTGCAGAGTCCTAAAGCCAGTAAAAACGAAGTTAGCTAAAACAGTACGATGGAAGGCAAAAAGGTTAGGGGTGGGTGTTCACCAGGGATGTCTGCTCCAACCGTCCTAACTGGCTAAACCTATACATTTTTACTTTTTTTTCCCCCCAGTATTTTTCTGTGGGATACTATTTTCCTCTGCAGATTCATCATCATCTCAGACTTAGCAGTGCAGCCACGGGGAATTGAAGTGGCAATGGTGACTTCAACATGGTAATGAAAATGATGTCTTCACTAGAGAGAAGAGCCAGCGTTGACCCTGTACCCAGCGTGCAACCTGAATTTCCTTCCCCATGGAGCCCAGGAAACAGTGAACAAAAGAGTATGTATGAAAAACATTTTGCATGGACCTTCGCTGCAGCCCTTACAAAATAGAGAAGGAAGGTCGTTCATGATCTTTTCTAAAGGCTACATTCCTCCTGCTCATTCTTCATTTTATGAGGGATTATCATAGGTGTGTCTTTAACCACATCCATGCTGGTGACGGAACCACTCGGTCACCAGCCACGGACGCGCTGTGCTGGTGACGGAGTGGTTCCGTCACGGCCCGGCCGCCGCGCCTGTGCTGCAGTGATTTCGCACCTGCCCGACGCTTTCTATTGAGCGGTCAGGTCGTGATGGAACCACTCGGTCACAAGCACAGCGCGCCCGTGTCTCATGACGGAGTGGTTCCGTCACGAGCCTGGTGGCGCTGCACACCGGAATTACCGCCGCGGCTAAGGGGTTAATACAGGAGATGCGCCCACGGACAGGAGAAAATATTTCCATTTCTAGAACAAAAAATGCTACAGTACTGAATGCCAAAATCAGGGTTAATTTACCACAAAAGCGTTATACACAGATGACCAAGTAGCAGCTTAATAGATTTGCATCTGCAGGTAGTCCTAGTTGCTTGGCTTATCAAGCATCTTTATGCACTTTACATTTCCTTGAAAGAGTGAGTTACAAAAGCGCTTTCCTTTCCGTGGGCATCTGAAATCCACAAACAGCAGAGAAATCGATAAACAGCTGCCTATCTTCATGTTAGAGTACATGTGACAAAGAAAAATCCTCTTTAGCTCCACCGATAAAACTATCTTCTCTGCCTAATTACCGGTGCTATGTGCCCTAGGCTAAATAAAGTATACCTAACAAAACAGCACGTTAACTAAGTGTTTTCATGGTGCACAATACTTTTGTGTCTATCACCAAATAAAGTGTTTTACTGATAATGCTGTCAAGCGATGTTAACCCTGCGTGTCTTCTTAACCCACTTACAAATGTTCTACTTTGCAAGGACAGTTCAGCTGATTAGCCCTTTGGAAGATTAGATGCAAAGCTTTATTAAGTACACATTAAGGTCTATAGATCAGAAAGCAACATTACTTACGTCATGCATCCCAATGGTAACTAAGGGAGAAAACCACTGCATGATCTTGTTAGGAAATTGACACATTCACTCTACAAAATATACTCATGCACGTTTTCAATAGCTCCGGAAAGTTTAATTTGAGTGCCACCTCACAGAGTGCAAGAAGAGCAAGTTACTTACCTTCTTCACAGATTCCTTAACTTAGATTATTTCCCAGGTGTCAGACTGAATTCCGATGTTTTTGAGCAATACCCCTTATGAGCCTCTTGACAAAGGGTCCACGGCCCAATCCTGCCCTGTGTGCTGGTGGTCCATTAAAATCTGCACCAGCCTTCCTTTGATCTAATAAAGAAAGGCTTCCAATGCCAAGCGGATCGTCCAAAGCTTCAACAGGTTTATGTGGAGTCCAGACTCTGCCGGAGACATCCCAGCTTTGACGTATCTGTTACTACAGTTATCGGTGGTTGTGGAAGGGAGAGGGTTCTGCCACTGACCCAATCACAGTCCATCAGCCACAACAGTGGATCTTTCGCAGCCCCCTCCAAGATCTGGACTATGACAGAGAGATATCCCTAATGCTGTGCCCCCTGGGACTTAAGGCCCCACTGCAGAACATGCATATGCCAACGGGCATGTGTTACAAGCAGAATGCAGGAGGCATTACACACAACAACCTCAGAGTGATTCTCACCGAAATCCAGCATAGAGGCTAAAACATCGGGGTCATAGCCTGAAGATCCTGGACTCGCAGCTCAGGGGGATATGCCCAAAATTGCACTGTGTCCAGAACAGCTCCAGTAAAAGGGAGCATCTAAGAAGGTGCCAGATATGACTTCAGTACCTTGATATGGAACCCTAGCAAATGCAGCCGGTTTGCCATAGTCGGGAGGTGGGAGACGACTGCCTGTGGCATGCCCAGCTTCAAAGGCCAATCTATGAGGTAGGGAAAGACTGCAACCCCTGACCTCCGCAGGTAAGCCTTGGTGAACACCCAAGGGGCGCTGGTAAGGCCTAAGTGGAGCACAACATACTGAAAGTGCTCTTGGCCCACCGTGAACTGCAGGCACGACAGGGATGTGGCAAAATGTATCCTGCAAGTCCAAAGCTACCATCCAGTCTCCTTGGTCCAGGGCAGACAAAGAATGGGCAGGCATGAGCATTTTGAATTTCTCCTTTTTCAGAAAGCAATTGAGAAGGCGCAGGTCTAGGAAGAAGGCCTCCTTCCTTTTTGGGCAGCAAAAAGTAATGGGAATAACAACCACAACTTTTGATGTCTGCACCCTCTCAATGACTCCCTTGGACATGAGAGCTAACTGACGGAGCAAGGAGAGGTAGTCCTCCGTCAGCCAGTTGTATGTGGGTGGCATGGGTGGTCACAAAGGGGATGGAGTAACCCCTTTGGACGATTTGCAACACCCAATGGTCTGATAGTAATTAACTCCAGTGGTACAGGAGACGGTGTATTCTTCCCCTACTTGATGCCCATGATGGTCCTAGGTCACACTAAAGGGGTTTGGAAGCTGTGGCTGCCAGGGAGGGTGGACTGGCCTGACCTTTGGCCACCTGTCCCACGCATTCAATATGACCCACGTCTTCAGCCATGAAAAGACTGTTTGCCATGCGGTTGGGAGGGTATGGACGTGGCGGGAAACCCCTTTCATGGCCGCGGACTGGGGTTGACAAGGAGCCATGGAGTAACCCATGGACTTGGCAGTAGCTCTGCTGTCCTTAAAGTACTCCAGCATAGAATCTGCCTTCTCTCCAAAAAGACGAGAGCACTCAAAGGGAATGTCCATACGCAAAGCTTGGACATCTCCTGAAAAGCCAGTAGTTTTAAGCCAGGTGTGGCACAGAAGGGCCACTGACAAATAAATAGCTCTGCCCAGCGAGTCAGTCATGTCCAGTCCATATCATATGGTGAACTATGCTACGTCTCTCCCATCAGCAATAGCTTGGGGGAGTATGGCTCGGGTCTCCCCTCAGAACATAGGCAGCACTTGCGCAACCGAATTCAAGACTATGGTTTGGGTCTCCTCCAAGACCATAGGCAGCACTTGCTCAACCAAATCCCAGATCGTATGGGAATATCAGCCCACATCGCACGCAGTGTTCACCAACTGCAGTGCAAGGCTGGAAGAAAAGAACATCCTCTTGCCAAAGATATCCAGCCTCTTGGATTCCCTATCCGGTAGAGTAGTAGAGAACACCCCAGGGTTGGCTCTAGAGGTAAAGGCTTGTACCACCAACCTCTCTGGGATGAGGTGCTGGGCAAGGAAACTGGGCTCCCCAGGAGCAAAGCAATGGTGGCAGACAAATTTCATATGCACAGGAGCTCCTGTGCGGGGCTTTGCCTAGGCCTAAGTAGGATGTTGGTAAAGGCTTCAATAAAAAAGAGTAAGGTTTAGGAATGGGCGACTCTCGGATAAAGCACCTCTGTCAAGACATTTGTCATGACTGCCACTAAAGGTAGCTGAAAGTCCAGGACCTCAGCCGCACCACCATAGAGAATGAGACTCCCTCCTCCACTCCATAGCCACAGTAGGAGGAGAGACCAAGCAAATGTCCGGTGAGGTGTCTAATTCACTGGCCTCTGCCAATTCCGCATCCCAGTTGTCCTCAATATCATCTAGGGGAAGCTGCTATCAATAAGGGTCCTCAACCCCTCTCATTCGTCTCCCACTCCAGGCACTTCTCCGATCCGGATGCCAATCTGTAGAGCATGATGCTGGTCAGCTCTGTGTCGAAGTTGGGAAAGACGATGGGGATGGTGCTGCTGTTGGGGCGTTGGTGGCACTGGAGCAGGCACTGAGGAAGGTCTCTGTCTCACAAGCAGCTCTGCTCTGGATCCATGGGGCCCGACTGGCAGCGTGGGCGAACCTGCTGGCGGGGCCCTTGTGGTGGTCCCTCCCATACTTGCAGGACCTGAAGCCCACCCAAATATGAGGTGCATGGCCTCATAAAATTCTTTCTGCTGGTTGGGTGTCACTCCGGCTCTGGGAAAGTCAATGAAGCGCAGAGTGAACCCTTACTCAGGCTTTGAAGAAGCAGAGGCCTGGAGTGCTGACTCTCCCGTACCTCGTCCGAAGACTTTGACAGGTGTGGATAATTCGAAGATCTCTCCAACTTATTAGATTTCTTCTTGTGGTGGGACTTACCGATGACAACTGCTGGGAGCAGCTCTGTAAAGGGTCTTGGGACCTTATGCGCAACCGGATTTTGAGTGTCATGATGTCATGCAACATCAGAAGACTAGGAGCTTGAGAGAGGGCTCTTGCAGCACCTTTGGGTGCATGGTGCAGCAGTCCTCACTGGTTTTGGACTCATGGTCCCTCTCAAAGCACCACAGACAAACCAAGTGTGGGTCTGTCACAGACATTTCCCTATGACAGGCTGATAGAGCAAGATTTCGCATCGCGACTTGCTCGAGTCAAGAACCTCGAATCTGTTATAATCCTATAATACCATTTGTATGTTTACTAATTCCCTTTATTTTGATATGCGTGTATATTAGTGACACTTGCCTATGTGTTTTATTAATACGAATAACCCTTGTATAATAATATGGCCGCTGTTTAGAAATTTGCTTCTGCGCATGCGTTAGTCATACTCACGTGATGTGACGTAATTGAAATTCTGGAGGGAAAGGGTGCGCATGCGTAATAGCCATAAGATGGCTGCTTATGTATTAACGAGGTGAAGCTCGTGCTGTTGCTCTCGTGTCGTTGTGTTGCTCTAATCTATAACTGCATAGTATATTTTTAAATTGATAAACCTGAAGTACAAAATCTTGATGTGTAGTACACTCATTTATTTCTATGTTTTAATTTGTTTTCGCTTACTTTTTATGTATCCTCGGCATGGAGGGTTGATGGGGTGCTTGGGAGTCCATTTTGGAGTGCAGTACTGCGCAGGACCAGAAGTGGCGAGGTGGCATTGACACAGCGCCAAGAGAAAGTCACTGCCAAGACGTGCCTGGGAAGATGCACCTTCACCCAGCCAGTGAAACTGAAATGTGTTACATTATTAACAATGTATTTCTTTCTATTGTATTCAGTGCGACTTCTCATGGGAACCCCAATCTTGCTAGGCGGTACCCTAGAATGTAAATTAGGCCTTAGAAAAGTCTGTTCTGATTGGTGTGTTAACCCATCCTACCTTAGGACCAATTGAAATTGGGGATTCTGACACTTTGCAACATTGGGGGGTGGTACACTGACCCGAAAACAGTATAACTAGCCTAGGTTCACCTAGGGAATTTGTCCGACTTGTCCGACTTGTCTGAATAGCTGACCTGTCACTGACCCAACGCACTCAATAGGTGACTGAATTTACAGAGCGCTGCGGAGCACTCTGTCCGAATTTGACCATAGACTCAAAGGTTTTACTAAACCTTAAGTGCTGGCGGAGCACTTTGCTGGGGAGTTCGCTAACCCAATCGGGGTTATGACTTATAGCTGCAGAGAGGGTGGAGCGCAGGCGTTGCTTCCAAACTGCGGATGCTGGTCGTGCCTTGGTGATCCTGTCCTGATCCTAATCTGGTTTTCCTGTCCTGTCCTGGGGTGTCCATTCTGCACCTGCTGTCCCATTGCTGACTGTCCTTCCGTGGGGTATTTCCTGTCCTTAACTGACCCGTGGCCAGGGTTGGTTTTCACACCAGTCTAGGTAAATATCTTGCTGAAACTCTAAACCGCATCTTTCTATTTTTCTGTCTTTGCTTCAATAAAGACATACCTTTGCATACGTTAATTTTCCATGCTTTCCGCAATCTACTATATGAAAAGTCATTGCAATTTTATTTTTCATAGCATGTTCCTATGTTACCCTTCCTTTTAGTACAAACTCTCCGTACTACCTTGAATTATAGATATGGTTTATAATTTTCTCCTGCAAACTGACCTGAAGTAAATGTTGCTATAATTTGGCATACTCCATTCTTTCCCCTGTCTATAGGTGTATAGAATTTATCTAAGTTCTCTCCCTACCCCCTGAAGTGATTCCCGGTAATCAATTTCTAGTACGTGCATAAGTTTGCCCATTTATAAATGTCCATTCTCGAATTCCATTCCTGAAATCTGCTTAGCATATTTTCATGTTCTTACCCTCTAATAACTCATAAATGTTTGCCCTTATATTTTTCCTGTACGGTTATGTGCTTTTCGTTATTCTGGTTATAGACTGCCTTCTTGTCATAAATTGTATGATCTCTGAAAATGAAATCTAGATAAAGCTTTTAAACTTTTCAGTTGTCCGTGGTCATTTCATAAATATTAAAGCTATATGAAGTTGGGTTTGTATTTTGCCTGCCTTTCCTTCACAGCTAGCTCCCTGATCCATGGTGGTCATAGGTACCCGTAACGGTGGATTGGTAAGTCGGGTACACTAGAACTAAATAGGAAGGAATCAGGGTTACTGGTAGTAGAGTTGTAAGGTCACCGGATTAATGTATATGGTGAATTGAAGTTTATGGGCCCGATACATATATGGTAAAATTATTGGTCGGGTGACCTGCGATCTCTATCAGTAATTTACTGGTAGCACAGAGGATGGTTAGGGAATAGTTAAAGGTTAGGTAGGACTAGTTAAACTAGCTAAGTTGGATGCTGCTAAATAACGAACCTTAGTGCTGCTACGAGGGCAGGCAGTTCAGGTGATTTGATCACTCACTTGGAATGTTTGCTTTGAAATATTATGAAATGTTTTAAATTTGTTATTCTTGTCATTATATTGATATATGTACCTATCCATTCTTTGGTAAAACGTCTTCTGTGTTGTTGGAAATCCCCGGGGAATTGAATAGCCAGTGGTGAAGAGAATCCACTTGCTTTGAGGTCACTGGTTCCAGGAAAGTTGGTGCAGGTTAGGCAGAACTGGAAGCACTAACTAGGGTTTTTTTTCCTGAATATATGTTTGAGTAAATGTTAGCAACGAGGCTCATTGGCAAAATTCCTATTGTGGCATAACCTAGTAAGGGTCACACCGGAAAAGTAGCAGGTTCATCGGAGCTTGGGTGAAAGCAAAGGGGCTCGCTGGTGAAACTTTAGACTTGGATATATCCCGGAAAGGTGGATGAGTCTAGGGAAGTAGCAGGTTCTCCAATGCTTGTGTGAAGGATAGGCAGAAGAGATCTATCCGTAGTGTGTGAAAAGTAAATGGAAGTAGTTTACTTGCAGTGAAACAAAATTCTTTCCTATCTAGACACTTGAGCACAGTGGCGAATGTGCATTTGTTGTTAAATAACCAAGCACTAGCACTTTAGAAAGAAAGAAAGTTTCCGTTACCTTGTGAAGGAGGGAGTCAGTCGCGAAGCTGCTCTGACGTCACTCTGTGCCGCGCTGGGATTGGTAGACGCAGCGGGTGGGTAGCGGAGCTGGAATTGTAAAGGAGGGGTGAGTGCCGAAGCGTGAGAACTGTCTCGCGAAAGGGCCGCGCACCCATTGGTTGAGAATATTTGAATCCGTGCACTTCATTGGTCGCACGAAAATAAAAGACGCACTTGGATTGGAAGTGATTTTGTAAACAAAGTCACTCGTAAAAATCGTATGTGGCATTTGTATAGACTGCATATCAGACCTGATCCTCGGTATATGGGATTTGAGAACGATCAGTGGAAAGGTGTTAAGTAAACGACATTATGTACGGAAACAAAAGAAAATTGTCTCTTGTAAATAAGGTAAAGAATTACTTCAAAAAGGACAAGCCGATTAAAACTAGAGAAGGTGTTGTCATACCGCCGCCCAACACTCCCGCATCTTTCATGATGTTTGATAAAGGGTACAACACATGTGTATGGTTGGAAAATTGGGCGGAATACACGAAAAATGACGGAGTATTGGCTTTTCCGTTAGAAGGAACATTTAACAGCAGGATTCTATTCAATTTGAGAACCCGAATGAATGATTTACATCCCAGACCTAGATTAACGCAGTACAAAGCACTAGAGGAATGGGAGATTGAGGCTTTTGAAAGGGATAAGCCCGGAATGGATAAAGGGTTAACTAAATTTTATCCAAAGTTGAAGCAGGAAACCCGAGCTAAAAAGATGAAACAGTGGAGACAGAATATGATTGTAGAAGGACTGTTTCCAATGATGCCAGTGGGTGATCCTCCTGGGGGGGAAAAGAAGACAGAGAA
This sequence comes from Lissotriton helveticus, assembly GCF_964261635.1. Lineage (NCBI taxonomy): Eukaryota > Metazoa > Chordata > Amphibia > Caudata > Salamandridae > Lissotriton > Lissotriton helveticus. The sequence goes on along the minus strand of NC_136073.1, from coordinate 472,641,265 downwards.
AAGTAAACATTGGGTGCCTATTGGAGAGTCGGATGATGAATTGTTAGACGATATGTTTATGAGAAGTCCGCCTCCTTACAATGAAAGAAATAGACCTTGCAGTGAAGGGGATAATTCTCGAAGACTTCATCTCCAGGATGAGGCCAGATCTGCCAGTATAGGAGGGGGTTGCCTCATACCTCCCTATACCGAGAGTTTAGGACCCGTAGATACAAGAGATCTTTATCCAAGAATACCAGCTAGTGGGGATGCAAGATACTCCCGTGAAAGCGACTTTTTCTCAAGACCTCCCTACGAAGGTGAGGCAAGACCATCAGGTTCAGGAATGCCGTTCTTACAACCTCTATACGAAAAGGAACCAAGATCCCTAGGTGCAGGAAGTTTGTTCCCAAAACCTAATTATGGTGAAGGACCAAGTGAGACACATCCCACTGCCCCGAGTTATGCTCCCACTCTAACCCCGCAGGTGTTACATGACAAATCATTAGAGAGATTATTGGAAGAAAAAGAGCGAGAAGCTCTAGCAAGACAAAGAGCAGAGATAGTTCAGAAAATCTCCCAGTTAAATACAAGCCCTGAAGCCTTGACAATCCCAGTAACTATTGGACCAGTGGTTCCGTTGTATGGGGACCGACAAGGAAGTCCAAAGACTCCAGTCATTACCCCAGTCATAGCACAACCCAGACCAGAACCCTTAATCGTAGATGATCAAACGAGCGAGTGCGAGTCTGAGGTCTCACTATTAGATCTGCCCATTAGGAACACAGGGAAAAGGATACAGAAAAGACATAATCCTTTTAATACGAGGGAAATTCAAATGGAATCGACTTCGGGTACTAAGAGTGTCACGCCGATGACTCCGGAAGAAATCGAAACATGGAGTCAAGAATTAGAAAAACAAACTCCGCAGACGAAACCTTTAGATCTCTACAAATTGAGAGTAGAAATAGAAGAATTAATGGCAGGAAATGTAGGATTAGACAGATTAAATACCTACTCTGAGGAAGAACTGTTGTTTATTTGCAAAAGTCTTACCCGCAATGCCCGAGTACTCCATGAGAAATTGACAGACACTGCTGCTAGCATGGGAATAGATATTTCAAAATCGAAACCTTTGCAGAAACCGTACAGAGCAGATTTTTCAGACAAAGATTTGGAAAACCTGAATGTGTCAGGAAAGAAGGCGCAGGTCAAAGAATTATTGACAGTGTTGCAGAAATGGGGAGATGTAGAAAGATGGAAAGCCAGGTGGGCCAAAAAGAAAGATGAGGCTAGATCCAAACAAGCGACCCCAGAATTCGTTCTAAAAGAAGCTGACAAGCCAGAGCAGTTATACCCTATGCGTGAAGTGCCAGGTGGAAAATACGTGCACGTTCCGTGGTCCAGACAGGATATTGTGTCCTTTACAAATGATTTCCCAAAGTTGCGAGAAAAACCCGTGGACTGGTACAGGCAGGTGGAAAGATTTGTAAAGGTGCAAAAATGCCTATGGAAAGACCTGGATGGGTTCTTTGACATTGTGGTCCCTGTAGATTTGTGGACCGAGTGTAAAATAGCCATGGCTTGGCCTAGTGAGGAATACCCGAGGGACTCTAAAACAGGGGAACCCTCTAAAGAAGTGATGAAAAAATATGAACTAGTAATTCAACATCTGAAGCTAAAAGTGCCCGCAAAGGAAACTGATTGGACCAAGATAGATAGAACCACGCAGGAAAGGGATGAGACTGTACACTCCTTTTATGAAAGACTGTTGCAGGTGTTCAAAACATACAGTGGTATAGATAACATCGAGATGAAGGACATGACCCATTTTATTTACAGGTTTGTAAATGGTTTAAGACCCGAAATTTGTCAGTGGATAAAAGATAACAAAATTTGTTGGCAGTCCAAGAAAATGGATGAGGTCCTACGGTACGCAAAGTACTGTGAGGACGAGATGGCAGAGAAGCGAAAGGCGCTGAAGGAAAAGGTGATGTGGGCACAAGTAAAACTCGCAGAACAGCAGGAAAAGCAATTAAGTAAGATGAGTAAGAATACCCAAAATAAAAGCCCTGGGGGTGGGGGAAAGCCCAAAGTAAAAATGAGCAGAGAGGAAGCTAAAAAGAAATTTCCCTGCCACCAGTGCGGAGAAATTGGACATTGGCGAGACGAGTGTCCGTATTTACAGCATGATAATACCCAAAACCTTGATTTAATTCCACAGACGCAGAATGAAAAACCAAGAAAGACCCAGCAGCAGGTAAAATTGCCCCGAGCGTCAAAACCTAATTTTAAGGGAAAATCACCGCAGGGTGACGACGTAGAGATCTGGGGAGGCAATGAGAACAGAAATGCAGCAACTTTGCAGTATTTGTTAAATGACACCTTTTTCTGTGACGACCAGTACTGACGGGGCCTGAGAGGGGAGGACAAGGAGTGTGTACTTGGCGCCTCCTTGCCGGTAGACCAGTCAGGGCCATACATTGAAGGAAAGGTTGATGGAAATGATGTCACCTTTCTGTTGGACACTGGTGCTACCCGTTCTACTGTGAGAACAGCAGACGTTCCAAACCTACCCCTCTCGGGAGAAGCAATCCAGGTAGTAGGTGTGTCTAATCAATTGATTAGTACCCCAGTTACTGAGCCCATGGAGATTTCAATAGGGAACTTTAAAGAAATGCACAGATTTGTCGTCTGTGACACCAGCCCCGTGAACTTACTGGGACGTGATTTGCTGTGCAAAATGAACTGTACCATCTTTTGCACACCAAAAGGCGTCGAAATTCAGACACCAGATGAAGATGGCATCTACAAATTAATGTTAATCAGACCGAACTCAGAAATTAAACGAATGACTATACAAGACTTACCTGAAGAACTTCAACAGACAGTGAAGCCAGAAGTATGGGACTTTACTGGAAAGGATGTAGGATTAATGGCAAATGTAGATCCCATAGAAATAGCCATGAAAGAAAATGCAGTTTACCCCAATACAAAGCCCTACAGGATGAGTGCCGAAGTAAGAGCAGGAGTTGCCATTGAAATACAGAAATTGCTAGAAGCAAACATCATACAAGAAGTGATGAGCAGCCCGTGTAATTCCCCCATAATTGGAATCAAGAAACCTAGTGGCAAGTACAGAGTAGTGCAGGACCTGAGAAAGGTAAACAAGATTGTGGTTCCTTGCTGTCCTATTGTCCCGAATCCCGCAGTGATCCTGTATCAGATTCCCTGGGATGCTGAGTGGTTCACTGTGATAGACCTATGTCACGCATTCTTTTCGATCCCATTGCATCCAGACAGCAAATTTCTTTTCTCGTTTGCTTTCAACAGTCACGTGTATGTTTGGAATCGTGTCCCCCAGGGGTACACAGAAAGCCCCTCTATCTTTAATCGGATCTTGAAAAAATGCCTTGAATCTTTAGTCTTACCTGGAAAGTCTGTGCTGGTACAATATATTGACGACCTCTTGGTGGCGTCCAAAAGTCATAGGGATTGCCTGATTGACACCATTGCCCTACTGAATCACCTAGGTGAAAAGGGACATAAAGTGGCCCCCGAAAAATTGCAGTTCTGTTCAAAATCGGTGAAATATCTGGGGCACCAGATAGAAAAGGGAATCAGAAAAGTCACCTCAGAGAGAGTCAGAATAATTCAAAAGATGCAGTTACCCCGTACTCAGAAGTCAGAATGTTCCTTGGAGTTGTAGGTTACTGCAGGCAATGGATTGTGGGATTCGCAGTCCTAGCCAAGCCTTTGATAAAGATGACAAAAAAAGGCGCAGAGGACCCAGTGGAATGGGATGATGAAAGCTTAACAGCATTCACTAAATTACGAGATTGTCTGTGTACAGCCCCTGCTTTAGGGATGCCTGACTATTCTAAAGAGTTTGCCCTATTCTGTGACACACGAGACAATTGTGCATTGTCGGTCTTAACTCAGGAGCATGGGTTGACTAGACGTCCAGTGGCATATTTCTCAGCCACTTTGGATCCAGTAGCTGCTGGATTACCTGGGTGTTTGAAAGCAGTAGCTGCAACCTGCACAAGTTTAGAACAGAGTGAATCCGTTGTTATGGGACATCCTGTAACTGTGTATGTTCCACATGCAGTTGTGATCTTACTGACCCGAACTAAGACTCAGTATCTCACCCCTAGTCGGCTGACTAAATACGAGAGGATTCTCGTGGGTGCTGCAAATGTAGCCATTACTCGGTGTAATATCTTGAACCCAGCCACCCTACTCCCTGACTCAATGATTATGGAAGATGGGGGAGAAAACGAGCATGACTGCATTAACCTGACAGAATTCAGTACTAAACCCCGCCCAGACATTAAAGAAACACCCTTGCCTGAACATGATAAGGAATGGTTTGTGGATGGTTCATGCATGAGACACGAACTTGTAGGCCTAAGTGCTGCATACGCTGTGGTCGCTTTAGACAAAATTGAAGAAGCATCCTGTTTATTTGGAATAAAGTCTGCACAAGTAGCCGAATTGATTGCCCTGATAAGAGCTTGCAAATTGGGAAAAGACAAAAGAATCACAGTGTATACTGACAGCCAGTACTGTTATGGGGTTGTGCATGACTTTGGCCAATTATGGCTACAAAGAGAATTCCTGACTTCATCAGGTACCCCCATTCGAAATGGAAAGGTTGTACAAGACCTTTTAGAGGCAATCCAATTACCAAAAGAATTGGCAGTGGTCAAATGTGTTGCTCATAAAAAGGGCCTTGACCCTGTATCTTTGGGAAATGATTTTGCTGATCAAGTGGCAAAACAGTGTGCTAGGGATCGCATGTCAATAAATATCAAACTGGGAGGGACTGGAAACAGCTGCCAACTTATGGTGTTTGAAGAAGTGCCTACCTGGGATGAAGTGAGAGAGTGGCAGCATGCTGTACCATCAGAAGAGAAAGAGAAGTGGAGGAAACTTGGTTGTCGACCAAGACGTGAGGATGGTGTCATTGTGGGCCCAAATGGTATGCCTGTGTTACCTAGACACCTGCTTGCCTCTATGGCCAGATTGATACATGGAAATTCACACACTGGTAGGGATGCCATGGTTTTGGTGTTTCAACAAACCTGGTATAATCCGAAATTCAGGAAGGTAGCGGAATCACTCTGCCAAAGGTGCTTGACATGCCAACAGTTCAACGCTGGGAAAAGAACAGTAGTTGAACAGGGGAAAATTGGAAAATCAGGAGGTCCCTTTGTAAGAATACAGATTGACTTCATCACCATGCCTCGTGTGAGGGAAAAAGATATGTCCTTGTCATTGTCTGCCTGTTTTCAAAATGGGTGCAGGCTTACCCTGCCAAACAGAGTGACGCCATAACCGTAGCCAAATTGTTACTACGAGAATTGATACCTAGGTTCGGGGTTCCAGTCACTATTGAATCAGATAGAGGCGGACATTTTCAGAATGAGGTAATCGATCAGCTCTGTAAAGCATTTGGAATCACACAAAAGCTGCACTGTGCACATCGTCCAGAGGCTTCTGGAGTAGTAGAGCAAATAAATGGCACTATTAAATCGAGGTTGGCAAAAATGTGTGACTCTACTGGCATGAATTGGATAACTGCCTTGCCTCTTGTTCTGATGGGACTCAGAAGTATTCCAGACCGGAAAACAGGCCTGAGCCCCCATGAAATCTTGATGGGAAGAGTGATGAGACAAGCATGGGTACCAGGATACAAACTGTTAAGCATTACTGATGATTTGGTACTTGAGTACTGCAAGCAACTGGGTGACCAAGTGCGTTCTATCTCTCGCCAGATTGGGGAAGACTCCGTCGCCAACCCGACAACTCCAGTTCACAAGTTGGTTCCTGGTGACTGGGTTAGAATCAAGAAGCATACTCGTTCGAGTTGCCTTGCACCGAGGTGGGGAGAAAAGCGCCAGATAATACTGGTAACCACGACAGCAGTGAAGTGTGCAGGCGTTCCCAAGTGGATCCATGCCAGCCATACACAGAAGGTGATACCTGACAAGGAACCTGGAGCTGAAGGTTGTCCAGCTGAGGGGTCTGCAGACGCCGGTCCTGAAGTAGCTGATGATGAACAGCCGAGCACCAGCCAAGATGATTGGATACCTATAATCAATCTCACTGAAGACCCAATCAGAACCAGAGAGCGAAACTACGAAGATAGAGAGTGGAATAGAGAGGACGAGATAGGCACAGGCGAAGACCCTCAGATTATTGAGATTCACGTCAAGTCTGAGGACGAAGAAGAAGGTCAGACAGGGACAGAACGAGTGATCGACACACCTCCGCTAACTCCTGAAATTGAAAAGGGACAGTCTAGAACTAGTATAAAAGTTCGAGCAGAAGAAAATCAAGGGATCGAAGTGCTTGAACAGGATCAGATAGAACTAGAAGAACGTGTTCAGGACATAGAAACAGAGACATTCGAAAGCCAAAACCAAAATTCACCTGAACCAGGCCAGCTTAGTAACCAGGCAGAAGAAATAGATACAAGACCTGGGACTAGTCAGACAGGAAGGGAGGAAACAGAAGCCGAAGTGCCACAAACAAACGAAAATAAAAGAGCATTAGAAGAAAGCCAAATCACAGTGCCAGCCAAAAGACTAAAGAAAAGGAAAAATATCGAGCCGAGATATATTAAGAGACTAAGACTGAGAATAAAAACAGTAGAAGAGAAACTTGCAGACAGAAGGAAAAGTCCACGAATTACAGAGAAAACTGGAGAAAGCTCCAAAAGAAGGAGTGATCGAATAAACAGACTAAACGAAAAATACCAGGATCCTGAATGGACATACTTAGTTTTGGAAGAATTTGAGGATCTTGATATCTCTGACGAAAGTGACGGAGAACAGATTGCCGATCTATCTGCTGAAGAAGACGAACTAACCTGAGAAGTTGCTCAGAGTAAGCTACCTGTGCAAAGTTACAAAGAGGGGTTGAAAACTTCTTCTGAGCAAAATGTCTGATTCAAGAGTGAATGGTAGACCTAGTCGCAGTTGTTGCAAAACATGCTGCAAAGTATGTGTATGTAGTATAGCTATAGTGATAATAGTTTGGATAGGACTAACAGTTTTCATTCCTTTTATGGTAAGCAAAAAAATTTATATTGACCCTACACAGACTACCGACACTGAAGAACTGACAACACAAAGTGTAGAAAGACATGAAAAAGCACTCAGACAAACAAAACGAGACTTAGAAGCATCAGATGAGGAAGGACTACATTATCATGGAGTTAAGAACCAGACTCATTTAAATGTTTTCGCAAACCTGTTAGTACATTATGTAGAAACTATGGAGATAGAAGATTGCTATGTCTGCATGAAGCTACCTACTTCTGTAGCTGAAGGCATGACTTATCACCACCTACCTTTGACTTACGGAATTTCCTGTAGTATTTTAGCAAGCTTATTTTACAAAAGAGGACCGTTACAGTACTACTACTCAAACTCAGACGTGATATTTTCTGAACTTCCTATACGTGGAAATCTGAATCCTGTACATACTAAAAGTGACGTTACACGTTATATGGGAGAATACTTTCTGACTATAGGTACCATAGACCTAAATGACGCACACAGGGACAACTTGACCTGTTCATTACATGAACAAGAGAAAATGTTTCTAAACATGGCAGAGAAAAGAAGGGAGAGTTTCCAAAGAAAGGCAAATGATAAGGGACAGAAAACTCCTAAATGGGCTGAGAACATGGAAAGCACCTCAGATGGTGGGAGTGGTCCTGCTTTGTTGCTGGATTTCGAAAGGAAAGGGAAACTTTGTCTTCATCGCGAGAAGACTAGTTATTATAATAACATCTTCATTGGTTCCAGTCAATGTGAACACAATTACAAGGTAATTGGAGGTTGGGGATTCAAAAATGGGTCAGAACCTGTGTTTCCCGGAATTTATTATATATGTGGAAACAAGGCTTATTTCAAATTGCCGGATCACTGGTATGGAAGCTGCTACTTGGGCATTGTTTTCCCGAAAATATACCATGTGAATGAAATTGCTGGAAGCAATGAAAACACTAATGGCTTAGTGCGTGGTAAAAGAGAAAGCGTAGGTGAAATAATGGGTAGTATTTTTAGTGCACTGATACCTGGAGTGGGAGTGGTTCTGAACACTCATAGAATTTGCAAATTATCCACAATAGTGGATGTGTTGTCTACTGACACAGCTCATGGATTTCTGTTGGTCAATACCGAAATGGTTGCGATCAGATCAATGGTTTTGCAGAACAGACTTGCGCTTGATACCTTATTAGCAAAAGAGGGCGGAGTCTGCCGGATGTTGAAGGCGCAACATTGTTGCACTTACATTCCGGACAAAAGTGTACAACTCAAAAGATATGTGAAAAACATTACTAATTTGGAAAAGGAACTCAAACCACTGGAGGTTGACAGTGCCTGTAAGAGACTGGTCGATGGTCTCTCCGATGTAGGTCATTGGTTTGCTAGCTTAGGTAAAAGCTTATTGTTTAAGGTACTGATGCCAATTGGAGTGATAGGTTTTATCCTATTTCTCATATTCGTCTGTTGCAAATGTCGCAAACACACAAAGAAGTACCAAGTGACTGCGAGAGGAGTGAAAAGAAGTGTGGATGAACTTGAATTGGAAGAAATGAATAATCAGATTTACAAAAGGGTGAAAAATTCTCACCTTACCAAAGATGCGAAAGAAAAATTGAATCGCCTGTTGGAAGAGATAGAGTTGTACAAAGTGTGAAAAAAAAGTTGGCATCAGGTTCCGTTATTTGTGATGATAGTAAATATCATCAAAGAGGGGATTGATAGAGCAAGATTTCGCATCGCGACTTGCTCGAGTCAAGAACCTCGAATCTGTTATAATCCTATAATACCATTTGTATGTTTACTAATTCCCTTTATTTTGATATGCGTGTATATTAGTGACGCTTGCCTATGTGTTTTATTAATACGAATAACCCTTGTATAATAATATGGCTGCTGTTTAGAAATTTGCTTCTGCGCATGCGTTAGTCATACTCACGTGATGTGACGTAATTGAAATTCTGGAGGGAAAGGGTGCGCATGCGTAATAGCCATAAGATGGCTGCTTATGTATTAACGAGGTGAAGCTCGTGATGTTGCTCTCGTGTCGTTATGTGTTGCTCTAATCTATAACTGCATAGTATATTTTTAAATTGATAAACCTGAAGTACAAAATCTTGATGTGTAGTACACTCATTTATTTCTATGTTTTAATTTGTTTTCGCTTACTTTTTATGTATCCTCGGCATGGAGGGGTGATGGGGTGCTTGGGAGTCCATTTTGGAGTGCAGTAATGCACAGGACCAGAAGTGGCGAGGTGGCATTGATACAGCGCCAAGAGAAAGTCACTGCCAAGACGTGCCTGGGAAGATGCACCTTCACCCAGCCAGTGAAACTGAAATGTGTTACATTATTAACAATGTATTTCTTTCTATTGTATTCAGTGCGACTTCTCATGGGAACCCCAATCTTGCTAGGCGGTACCCTAGAATGTAAATTAGGCCTTAGAAAAGTCTGTTCTGATTGGTGTGTTAACCCATCCTACCTTAGGACCAATTGAAATTGGGGATTCTGACACTTTGCAACATTGGGGGGTGGTACACTGACCCGAAAACAGTATAACTAGCCTAGGTTCACCTAGGGAATTTGTCCGACTTGTCTGAATAGCTGACCTGTCACTGACCCAACGCACTCAATAGGTGACTGAATTTACAGAGCGCTGCGGAGCACTCTGTCCGAATTTGACCATAGACTCAAAGGTTTTACTAAACCTTAAGTGCTGGCGGAGCACTTTGCTGGGGAGTTCGCTAACCCAATCGGGGTTCTGACTTATAGCTGCAGAGAGGATGGAGCGCAGGCGTTGCTTCCAAACTGCGGATGTTGGTCGTGCCTTGGTGATCCTGTCCTGATCCTAATCTGGTTTTCCTGTCCTGTCCTGGGGTGTCCATTCTGCACCTGCTGTCCCATTGCTGACTGTCCTTCCATGGGGTATTTCCTGTCCTTAACTGACCCGTGGCCAGGGTTGGTTTTCACACCAGTCTAGGTAAATATCTTGCTGAAACTCTAAACCGCATCTTTCTATTTTTCTGTCTTTGCTTCAATAAAGACATACCTTTGCATACGTTAATTTTCCATGCTTTCCGCAATCTACTATATGAAAAGTCATTGCAATTTTATTTTTCATAGCATGTTCCTATGTTACCCTTCCTTTTAGTACAAACTCTCCGTACTACCTTGAATTATAGATATGGTTTATAATTTTCTCCTGCAAACTGACCTGAAGTAAATGTTGCTATAATTTGGCATGCTCCATTCTTTCCCCTGTCTATAGGTGTATAGAATTTATCTAAGTTCTCTCCCTACCCCCTGAAGTGATTCCCGGTAATCAATTTCTAGTACGTGCATAAGTTTGCCCATTTATAAATGTCCATTCTCGAATTCCATTCCTGAAATCTGCTTAGCATATTTTCATGTTCTTACCCTCTAATAACTCATAAATGTTTGCCCTTATATTTTTCCTGTACGTTATGTGCTTTTCGTTATTCTGGTTATAGACTGCCTTCTTGTCATAAATTGTATGATCTCTGAAAATGAAATCTAGATAAAGCTTTTAAACTTTTCAGTTGTCCGTGGTCATTTCATAAATATTAAAGCTATATGAAGGTGGGTTTGTATTTTGCCTGCCTTTCCTTCACAGCTAGCTCCCTGATGCATGGTGGTCATAGGTACCCGTAACGGTGGATTGGTAAGTCGGGTACACTAGAACTAAATAGGAAGGAATCAGGGTTACTGGTAGTAGAGGTGTAAGGTCACCGGATTAATGTATATGGTGAATTGAAGTTTATGGGCCTGATACATATATGGTAAAATTATTGGTCGGGTGACCTGCGATCTCTATCAGCAACCACATGGTTTGAAACCAGTCGGTTTCTTTAGGGGCATCCTGTCGCACCAGGAGAGAAAATCTCTCAAAAAAGGGTTTGATAAAAGTCAGGAAAAAAGCCACTCAAAAACAACTGAGGGTAGCTCTTCACAGATCAGCGCTATCTAGTGCAGAAAGGAAAGAACTGACATCATCATGGGCAGGTGCCGTCTATATAGGTGCATGGAGAACGCAGATGCAGAGCCGAACTATTCCATCTCCAATGAGCTGGGCAACTGCTAAAAAACTTAGTGAGCCGGTCTGATGCCTAGTGAATATTCTAAGGTAACAAATCTGTGACTAGAAGTCTCTATCAGACATACAAATTTAATCAGCAGTATTGCACAAGTTACTTACCTTTGGTAATGCTCTTTCTGATATATACTCTCTTTAACTAGAAATTCCTGACCTTGTCAATAAATATCTCCAGGTACCAGACTGGATCGAGAAACTCAAAAAGCTGTGCTATTGCACGTAGGCGTTGTGGGGCTCCACGTCAACTTCATTCCACTCCAGAAGTGACAAATTGAGCTGCATTTAAGCGCCACCCATGCACCCTAGATGTTGTTTTTTTTTGTAGGCTTGTCTGTGCCCCTAGACCAGCTGTGGCCTGTGCAAGTAAGAGCAGTGGGGCAGTGCGGCTGGGTGGGGGTATTTTGACGGACGATGACAAGTGAAAATTAATTATTTATTTAACTTCCTCTCATCATCATCTATCGAAATCCCCTCTCACCCGGCCCAACCGCACCACCACTCTTACCTGCATGGGCCATGGCTCCCCCAGATGCGGAGCCCATCAGCAAATTGGAAGGACTAGTATGCAAATTCTTTAACTGGGACCTTTTTAGATAGAAAAAGAGAACATTCCACAGAATGGGAAGGTGGGGCGGCGGTGAGGAATCTGAGATTAGATACCGTATCCACCAGAAAGAGTGTTACGTAAGGTAAGACAAGCCTGGCTGTGAAGACAAAAGTGCAATAATGTTTAGTGAACGTATGCAGTGATGCCCCCGTAGCAGATTAACAGATATCTGGGAAAGGCATCCAAGGGCCAACACAGTGATAACAGCCTCGGCTATGGTGGAATGAGCCCACTGACGTTCTGGAGGCTGCCTACTAGTCAATGCATTGCAGACCTTAATGCAGTAGACGGTCCATCATAATAAGGTTTGATTCGGAATCACCTTGCCTTTCTGTGCTCTAAAGAACCCCATTAAGAGTTAATTGTCTTCTCTGCTGTTTGTTATTATAAATTTAAAAGCTCAGCAATCTTTTGGGGTCCAAGTGATGGAGTCTCTCTTCTTGTTTTGAGGGAAGAGGCAGAACTAAAAATGTCAGAAGAGTGATACCTTGTCTGACACGAAAAGGCGTCTCTACCTTTGGCAGAAAAGCAGCTCGGGTTCACAACCCCAATTTGTTCGGAAAAAAGATTGTTAATGATATTGCAACAAGTATGACTGTTTTCAAGGTCAGAAAGCATAATGGATAACTGTGCACCAGCTCAAAAAGGGTACACATTTGGAAAGTGAGAACCACATTTTTGTTTTACTGTTGCATCACTAATGGTTATGGTCAAAAAATATGTTGCAAACCTTTAAAAAATCTCATCACAAAAGGTGATTTGAACAAGGATGGCTTGTTCGGGGAAACATAAAAGGATGAAAGGGCTGACAAGTAATCCTTAAAATGTCCACTGAAAGTTCCTGCTGGACCAAAGATAAAACAAACATCCAACAGTTTATGCTGCAATGGATCTCCCTGGCAGGTGCCGCATCAAGCCACACATGTATCCCTGCACTCAGCTTACACTAGTTTTGTGAAAGGGCACATTGCTGGCCATATCACATAAACAACTCTAGTCTACTGCTGCTTTTCAATCTCCATGCATGGAAGTGCAGAATGCCCAGACCTGGGTACAAGACCTTGCTCTGCTGCTGCGACAAGAAGGTCCTCTCAAAGTGGCAGACTGATTTGAGGCCGCTAAGATAACTTGTGCCTGGTCGTTCCTGATCTTCTTCAGAACTCTGGTCAGGAGAGGTAGCCATAGGAAGACATTCAGGAGTCATCCACATAACTCTAAGTAGAATGTGTCTCTGAGAGAAAGCTTTCTTGGGAAATCTAGCTCACAAACATATTTATACTATATGTTCTCCTTGGTGGCAAGGAGATCAAGTTAAGGTTCTCCTCACTGCTGGAAGACACCCTCCGTCCCCTCTGTGTGTAGCTGCCACAGGTAATCTGCTTGGCATAGTCAGCTGAGTTCACCTGCCCTGGCATTCAAGATCCTGCCAGGTGGTGCACAACCAGGGAGATCCCTGAGGCACAGCCAGTTCCAGAGGCGCAGGGCCTCCTGGCACAGGACCCAGGACCGCACCCCACCCTGCTTGTTGCAGTACCAAATCTAACCTAACAGAAACGACACATCTCTCACCTCCATCAGCTCTGGGTGAAGTAGGGAGAGGGTCTGCTGGTGGTCAAATTGTGGTCAAGCAGGCACCACTGCAGATCTTTTGCAGTCTACTCCGAAACCCAGATGGAATCTGACAGGTTCCACCAGTGCTGGGCCCATTATAGAGCTCACATGTGCCATCTGGCATTGTCAACGAGCAGAATGAGAGGTCACTAGACAAAGAAGTCTCTGTGCCATCCTCACTGAAACCCAGGATAGTGGTTGAAATGCAGGGTCATAGCCCTAATGTCCTGGACTCCTTGATCTGGAAGGAAGGCTGAAGCGCACCCTATCCAGGATGGCTCTGATTAAAGAACAGCTCTGCAAAGGAGTTTGGTGCTAGTTCAAAAGGTTGATTGTGAACCCTGATGAATTAAGGAGGAATACAGTCACTGAGTTAGGGGAAAACTGATACTCCCCACCTCCCAAGATAGATAGCATACAGCACCATCATATTCATGAACACCTGAAGGGCACTGGTGAGGCCGAAAGGGAGGCCAGCAACCTGAAAATATTTGTGACCCAGCTTGAACCGCAGGTAGAGTCTGTGGGCACATGGAACAAGGATAGGGAAACCGGCATTCTGCTGGTCCAATGAGCCATCTAATCTCCTGGATCCAGGGCAGATAGAACCTAGGCCATTATGAGAATCTTGAATTTGTCTTTTTGCAAGAAGGTGTTTAAAGGGTGAAGATTCTATTTCTAAGGCCAGTACCCTCTATATGGCTCCTTTGGCCAACACAGCATGTTCCTCCTCACACAAATTGGACAGGTGAACCTCCAAAAACTGCTCTGATGTAGATGGGCCTGAGGAGAGTAATTACTCAGAAAGGCCATGAGTGATCCAGGCTGCACAGTTAGAGTTAGTCAGCTGAAACTGGTCTGAGGCTGAAGCTAGTGAGAAAGGAAACGAAACCTGGAATGATCTTTGACCTGAAACTAAGAAAGTGCCCTCTGAGAGGGCCAGTGGCTGGGCAAAAGGAAGCCCCCCCCCCCATGTGATGCACTGATGAGTAGGTCAGAAAGATATTAAAAATATTGTTGCTAATCTTTTGGACAACGCATTGGTTAGTAACGACTTTGGGTGAATAAATATTCTCATGTTTTTAATTGACTGATTACCAGTTAGTGTCTATCCACATCTAGCAAGATTGCTCAATGAGACAAGTACTTGCTGCTGTGAACAGGAAGCTATAAACTGCAACAGCAGCAAGTCCTTTGAGCATGCCAATGTTGGTAAACTGAGCACCATTCAGGTGAGTAATTGTTAACGCGTTATTTGGAGGATGTATAAAATGCAACGCTACATTATGAGGTGAAACATTAAAAATATTGTACTGTTATTAGCACACTGGAAAGCCAAACGGTCTTTCCCAGAACACCATTTTTTCATGAAAGTATCCAGACATTATAAATGGGTTTTACTTAAAGGTCTGCTCCCACTCAGTTTCCATCAAAAAAAGTAAATAACAGGCCATGGAAAATGTGACCAATTGAGGGAGCTGTTTGGGTTGTCCCATGGCAGTCCAAGGTTAATGGTCTCCAACTGTGACAACTGTAGTCAATTTTTATTGGTATCCTGGACCCACTGCACGATCAAATCCCAAACTGGACTAACTAGCATCCTCCTCAAGCACTGGGCTCTCGCGGTAGCGAGGCAGAGCACGTTAAGGCATACTCAATAAGATGGTGGGGGCTCAGTTCTTCACTAGATGCCGGTCAGTGCTCACACGTTGTGATTTCTAGATTTCAGTGGGAAATGTAGCTGCATGTCTCACTTGACTAGGGGAGCATGTACCTCTTCATCTATGCTTTACACTGCAATGAATTGGACCCAAACTGATGCTCTCCACCTGAAATGGCCAGAAGAGACAACCCTAAACTTAGTGATGGCAATCAGACACAAAAGAAGGCAAAGGGGGGGGGGGGGTTAAGAGAGCAACGCCCTGTGCCTCAGGACAGGCACATCTCAGGAGAGTCCACTCTGGTAGGGAGCGAAAGGGGGGCAGTATTAGAGGCTCATAGGAGGCCTAGAGTTGATTCCAGAGACCACGCACCACAGATATAGTTATCTCAAGTAACTATAACTCATGCCCTAAGGTAATTATAACTCGCACCCTCGCCATACACCGGTTTCTCATTAATAATTTAATTGCAAATGTTGGCGTGATATTATCATTGATATCACAGAAGATGTCATGAGTGATGTAATATTTGGGGTAATTAGCAGTGCATGACGAACACAGAAATTATAGTAATTATAACTGGTGAGACCAATAGCTGGTGAATATCAGTGTTTTTTATAGTTCAAAACATTACGTTGTAACTGACATTTTCACCTAACTATAACCTTTGTTTGTTCCAGTGGATTTCTAAGGTTTATTTTTTTTAACGCAGAATAATATTATATTACCATACATAAAGCCACCGCCTGCCACACACAGCATCTGGCCGTGCACTGAGGAGGGTTGACCACAGGGCCCGCAGCTAATCTCTTCCAAGCAAGAAAGCCCATGCCACAGCCTGCGATGTGTGGCTGGCTGCAGTTTCTCGCCTACGGTCATGCCCTGTCAACGACCCCCACAGGAGGCCAACTGAGCCACGCACATTCTTTTGGTCATGCAGCGAAGGGGTTGGCCACAGGGCCTGGGGCCGGGCCCTGTGTCCAAGCCCCTCCCCCACAGACAGCCATCTCCCTGCTGGGGGAGGAGGAGCACCGCACCCTTCCCAAGTCACTATTGGCCATCCCCCAGGGCCATAAATCAACTATAGGGAATGTGGCATGTGCCCCCCCATAACATTAAAAGGCCCCAGGGAACCCATCGCCTGGAGCCAAAACCAGGTTTTTTGGGGGGGGAAGGGAGGTGTTAGAAAGGGAGTGTAGGAAGGTAGGATCCTTCTGAGTATGTACCCCAATGTTTTGCTTGGTGCCAAGCTGGTTTTTGACTAGTCTGACTGGGATCCTGCTAATCAGGACCCCAGTCTATCTGCTTTCTCCCTAAAATGTTGTCATGTTCTTAGGTACACTCCAGATTGGATACTGGGGTACCCCTGTCAGTCCCAAGTATATGGTACCCATGTACCCAGGGCACAGGTACCCCAGAGGCCTCCCATGGACTGAAGCATGTATTATTCCACCCATGAGAGGCCATGCAAAATGGATCTACAGGCCTTCCATTGCAGCCTGTGTAAGTTGGTGCATGCACCACTTACTTAAGATATTGGTTTCCTATATCTAAGGATCACCACACTTAAAACCTATAAGTCAACCCTATAACAGGCCTCATCAATCCTGAAGGCAGAGTGTTTGGTTCTAAGTGTGAGGGGGCCCCTGCATGAGCAGGACAGCCCTGCAGCCTACGGAGTCCATTCTCCTGGGTTGTCAGTGTATCAGCCATTTACGACATATAGAGTGGCATTACGCAACCGCGTAATGACCAACTCTAAAACGGCTGAAAGTAACTCAATCATGTTTGGTATCGGACATTGTGGAATCATACCCCCACACTGGTAACCAGTGTGGGAGGTATGATTCCACCCTTCAAAAACAAGCTTTGTGAGGTACCTGGTGTTCCCAGTACAAGCCTTCTAGTCCCGGGCAGCCCAAAAGGGTTGCTGCCGACCAGAGACACATTTCTGCCCTGATCTAGGATTTAGTGTATTAGGCCTGGTACTGCGGTATCCACAGGTGGGGTGGCTCTCCAACCTTCCATGATCCAAAGGGTTTCTTCGTAATCCACTTGGAAAGGTCCTTAAACTTTAAAACTGCAACCGTGACTCTCCCATAGAATTGTATGGCGCCCGCAGTCGTGTTTCTACACTGCACCCGTCTGCCGTGGGGTCCCTACTTACTCACCTTGGGGTCCCAGCAATTCTACATACTTTAGACATTGTCTTGACTCGAGCCGTGGTTCGTATACCACTATTTTAGTACATGGTTGGGTCTCCCCCTGGAGCCCACTGTGTATCAGTGCTACTTACGATTGTTTCTGTGCTACAGTATGGTGCTTTTTGTTTATCTGCGTGTAGCGGATACTCTTAAGTATTTAGAGTGCATTATATTAATAAATACATATTTTTATAACTACAGTGTGGTTCTCCTTTCATTTAACCAATATAAGGTTGCATTCTGGTAATACAAGCTGCTTAACATTCCTTCAATACTAAGCCTGAAGGCTGCTCTCCACAGCTACCACTTGGATAACTTTTTAAGGTTATCTTTGACCTCTTAAATCACCATAAGGGTTGTTTGGACTGGTACAAGGCGCCCTCTTTAATTAGTGGACAGCATATACCAGGCCAACTTCTTACATGGATTCTCTAGCTGGCAGAGGTATGCAACTGTCCAAGCAGGGACCACCACGTTAGTCAGGGTAAGTCAGATCCACACCCTAAATTAACCTGTGCTCACCCTCTTGTAGCTTGGCACAGAGTAATCAGGCTTAATTTAAGAGGCAATGTGTAAAGTATTTGTACACACTTTATTTTCAGTACATAAATGCAAACACCAAAAGACTCCACACCGGTTAAAAAAAAAATTAGAGGATATTTATCTGTTTAAAACAAGACGAAAACAGAAATCCAATAAGAAGAAGTAGAGATATGAATTTTTAAATATTAAACCCCAAAACAGTGCTTTGAAGTCAACAGCTCTAAAGGGTTACTTGAGGTCGCACTAGACCGAGCCAAATCTGAAAAGTCAATCCAACTGAGACAGAGCGCGTGGCGGATACAATTCCAAACAGGTCCTGCTGAAGCTTTACCTTCTCAAATTGAGCCAAGAATCCAGTTCGCAGGGAAGGATTTATCTGGGAGCACTGGGAGTGTCACTGGCGGTGGTCTGTGGGGCCTGAAGAGCCATCGGGCGTTTTTGGACAGACAAGATGGGTTCCAGTAGATGTCTAAATTGGGGGTATCAGGGTCCTGTAATAATACCTAAATGTGCTTTTGAAGTGGGGGAGACATCACTGGGGCCTTTGAAGATCACAAGTTCCCTGCCTTTCCTGCCCTGTCTCCAGACACACTACAGTGTGTATGCAGCTCTTTGTGTGGGGACAGGTACAGCACTATTTAGGCTCAAGTGTCAGCTCTTCCCTACCACTCTCCTGCAAGAAGGCCCTTCAGAATGATAATAGGCCATCAGGATGCAAATGTCACACCACAGCTTCCTTTGGATGATTATCTAGAGGAAATGCACAAAGCCCCGCTGTTACCCCACCCAGACATGTATCTAGAGACAGGCAGAGGCACTGAATAGTTAAAGTAAGAAAATGCCAACTTTCTAAAAGCGGCATTTTCAGACTTACAACTTAAAATCCAACGTCACAATTAGATGTGATTTTACATTGTGAGTTCAGAGGCACCAAGCTCCAAATCTCTATCTTTTCCCAACTGGAAATTACACTTAAAATATGTTTTAGGGTAATCCGATGTTAATCTATGGGAGACCTAGGCCTTGCAGTAGTGAAAAACAAATGTATCCATTTTTCACTACCAGGACATGAAAACTCAAAAGTACATGTCCTACCTTTTAAATACAATGCACCCAGCCCATAGGGCTGCCTAGGGCCTTAGGAGTGAATCATATGGAGTTAAAAACTGCACACACAGGCTCTGCAGTGCCGGCCTGAGCCATGTTTATGGGCTATTGAAGTGGGCAGCACAATCAGTGCTGCAGGCCCACTAGTAGTATTTAATTTACAGACCCTGGGCACCTATAGCGCACTTTAATAGGATCGCACAAGTAAATTAAATATGCCAATTGTGGATAAGCCAATGTTAGCATGTTTAGAGAGAGAGCACATGTACCTTAGCACTGGTTAGTAGGGGTAACAAGCCCAGTGTTCTAAAGGCAACACAATCAAATTCAGCAAAAAGGGGAGGAGGAAGGTAAAATGTTTGGGGGTCACCCTGCAGAAAGGGCCATTTCCAACAGGAGGCATATGGTGCCCTTCACGAGCCCAAATGCGCACTGGGAACCCCATCCCCCAGGGCCAACCACTAAAATAGGAGACGGGGGCGCATGACCACCCTCCCCAACTCTTAAGAGATGCCGCATGCCCAGGACCCTTTCCAGTTTGGGTGGGTTGTCTGGTGCCCAACAGAGTCACACACAAAACATATAATTGAGGTCAGCAGGGGGAGCCTCAGGGCCCCCGTGGCCCCAGTCTGCTCCCTGCATGCTGCGGGGGCTGTCATCACTCCCACCCAGAGGGAGCAGCTCCTTTTACATGCTCCCTCCGGCCAGGAGCAATATCTGTTTCCCTTCCCACAGGAGTGCGGGCAGGAAAACAAAAGTCTCCTCCTACCCGGCGGGACCATTTCTAAAGCTACTGCTGGGTATGAGTAGATATGCCTTCCCAGCCCGCATTCCTGGAGGCAGGGAAGGCATGTTTGTTCCTACCTGGCAGGAGATTTAAAAATGCTCCTGACAGGCGAGACCAAACATATGCTTCCCTGCTTGTGCTTCTGCAGGCAGAGAAACTACTATGTGTACTATGTGAAACTACTATGTGTTATGGGGGAGGACTCCCTGGGACACACAGCCTTTGATCAAGCCCCAAGTAATGGGGCCCCCGCAGCCTTCTAAGGCTCGAGGGCATGTCCCCCTCCCTTATTCTGTGGTCCCATGGGATGGGGTCCAATGGGCCCATTTGGACTCGGGGAAAACACCCACGCAACACTTCCCTGGTGCAGATTAAGGCAATGCAGAGTTGTGCGCTACGTTGCTTTACTCGAGATTCATGAAGCCACTCAGGGCCATGCAAGGTGGCCTTGCGTGGTTTATTAAATGTTGCATTGTTCTTGCACCTCATTGCGTGGCGTAACAGCGATGCTATGGGGCTCGTAAATATGCCCCTTCATTTTAAAGCTTGAAGGCAGAACTAACGTTACTTTTTGTGCTAGCATGTATGATCCTGGGAGATAAATTAAGTAACCCCTATCTTGAAGTCCTTCTATAAGCCCCAAATACCACAGCTGATGTCTTCAATATAGTTAAGTACCAACAATGAACATTTGGGAGAGTCAAAGCCCCATCAAGACATACACAGGAGGGGCAGAACCAAAAGAAAACAGCAATGGCAAAGCCAATAGGTCGAGCCTTGGGAAGCCCACAATGTTTTTATATTTTTTTTATATGCACTAGGTGCTAAAAGGTTTAAACGTAAAAATGACCTATTAGACAAAAAAAATATGAAATAAAAGCAGAGATTTGTCAACCAACCGTAGCACTGAAGTGGAATACATTTTTGGTGGATGTACACAGGCAAAATGTGAAAGGAGCCAGTGGAGTGGGCTGACCCATTGCTATAGTGGGCAAAAGCAAAATATGAATGAACCTAGAGGAGTCAGATGGATGAAGAGAGCTAATTGAAAACCCCTTTATTTATGTATTTTTATTATGATTTTTTTTGTAAAACATAAAACTGGAGAAACACTAAAGCAAAATGTGGGCCAGACGCAAAAAAACACAACGGAACTATAAAAGTCATGTACTCACCACAGACCAGGCTTTACTGGAAACACCACTTCCAAACCACACCTCCTGAAGCCCAAGGAATGGCGTTCCCAACATGGCGCAGGTTTTGAATTACAAGGGGAGACTCAAAGACAATCTCCGTCTGTACAGTGAAATAAATATTTGCAGTTTCTGGACTTTAATAGTTGATATCATATTTATGTTTAGTTGGTTTACCTAAAAAGTATAACATATAAAACATTATTTATCTATAGCAATTATAATGTTCCCAAAAATGTAATCACATGATCAAAGTAGTGTAAACAAACAACCCCGCCCAATCTAAATATCAGGGTTTAAGTTTTCCGTAAAATTAAAATCCGGTCCAAATTGACTCAATCCATACTCCACAGAAAATGGTTTACATCTTAATGCGAAAGTTCTTTACATTTCAGTAAAAAATATCTTCTAGTAATCCGAGATTCTCACTGCATAATCTGCACACTCGTTTGGAGTGGTTGGCAACTATTTCAAGCGAATTCTTATTAATGTATCCGTTTTAAAGTGACACATTAAAGTTCATATTATTGTCAATTGGATCAACTGCCGAAATACCGAACATGGTCATAAAATAAAATTACTATATGTAATTTTAGCTTGTGTTGCTAAGGGATGTATATTCGACTGAAGTGCTCTCTTAAAGGCTGGCTTCCCGACCGTATCAACTAGAACAAGCATTGGCAAATTCAATAGGTCTGGCATTGGCTGCCAGCCTTCTGGCAGTGTTTGTTTTGTCATGTTTTTGCAAAACTTTATTGTTTGGGAATACGCCCAACCCTCATGAGTCTGGGAAAAAAATAATTTGCTACATGCTAAAAAGTTTTTGGGGCCAAAATCCCACATTTTACCAAACTACTCTCTGACACTGTAGGGGACTATTTCAAAAGTCAATCAGTCTGGAATTGGCTGCAATAAGAAAGAAGGCAAAAAAGAAAGAAAAAAGGCAAGAAAGAAGGTAAGAAAGAAAAAATACCAGGGCAAGTAAGTTCTTAGAGGTAGAGGCTCCCTTACTGAGAGTACTTCTGCCTTTGCAACTGGACCCTGTAAAGAAGCCCAAGGAGAAGCCTGTCACCCTATTGGTGCTAACCCTGCAACTGGTAGGACTGGGTTGGTTCTGGAGAAGTGGTCTTGGCTTAGTTTGTTACTTCCAATAGGAGTCCCTGCGTGAAGGGAGCTGGAGGGCAACCATAGCTTCAGAAGTCTGCGTGTTTCCTTGATATTCTCAAGCTTGGCGTCCATCTGAGGCTCAAACAGGTGCGCCCCAGTGCTTTTGTACCTCTGGGTTGAACCCAGACACACGTAGCCAGGAGTGGCGCCGGAGGATGATGGAGGTGTTCACTCCCCCGGCTGCTTTATCAACTGAGTCTAGGGAACACCTAACGGTAGAGATGGCATAGGCTTTCCTCCCCCTTTTATGATATGGTCAGGGAAGTGCTGGAGGAGCCCTCCTATCTCCTCTCAGTGAGCCCTATCATAACGAGATGCACCGCTGCACCCACCACTACCTATGAAAATTGTACACAAGATCAACCCTTATGCCAATTACCAGAACCAGGGTAAACTATAGAAACAATACAACAGTTCTGTGGGTCTCTCTTCTCATACAACGATGAAGTTATCCTATATTAAACTCTCTCTCGCAACATTATAACTATACATCACATACAATTTTCAAGTTCTGCAGATGGCACCGTATTCATAGTTGCAGAGCTGTTAAATATTAAAAATGATACACATATACAATCGAGATGCCACAAAAATTTTACAGATCCACAGTTCAATCTAAATTCTGATTATTGTCTTCAAATCATTGAATATTGGACAATCCCTATTTACAGTATCAACGTTCGACCCAACACCAAGTATAAGTATGCGTCTTCAGGACAAAAACATGCCATCTAGAGAAGCTATTTACTCCATGGGTCAGAGATAATGTCCTTATAGACCACTCCTTCAGATTTAAAACCTACCTCCAATCTGTGTACATTCTTCACATGCTGGGGTGATGTCTCAATAGCTGGCCTCTGGATCCCAACTAAAGAAAATGGATATCAGTATATCAATGCAGATGAACCGTAAACAATACTGCTTCTACACTACAAGACAACACTTTTAATAGTAAGAATGTCATACATTTGATTACCTGCACATGTAAAGGAGAATCATTGGTTAAGCCCTATAGGGATGAACATCACAGGGAGGACATACTACAGTGGTATGCCCTGCAAGCAGTGAAACCTGACTGAAGAGGTAGAAATCTAAATGAAATATTGGCAAATCAAGAATGTAGATGGATGGATCGGCTGAAAAGTACAGAGAGAGGTCTAAATGATGTGTGTGAACTGAGGGGCATAGCTGCTACCTGTCCCTAGGAACATGCCCTTTCTGAGTGGTTGGTTTGAAACGTTGACACTATAAACAGGGACTGCCAATATTCAATGATTTGAAGACAGTAATCAGAATTTAGATCTTTAAAATATTTTGGGACATCCCGCCTGTATATATGTATTGTTTTAAATATTTCACAATGTTGCACCTATGAGCACTGTGCTGTCTGCACCACTTGGAATTGTATGTGATATATAATACATGTGTGATGAATAAACACACAAAATGAGCTATACTGTTGAGAGTTTAATATGGGATAACTGCATGGTTGTATGAGAAAAGAGACCTATGGAATCGTTGTATTGTTTATATACTTTCTTCCCTGCAGCATCAATCCACTTTCTCTCCTGTTCAGGTGGCTGAGCATCACCTGGGCTGCTGCCTATTTCTTGGCAGTGGTGACAAGTAGGGAGCCTCTGGGATATGACATCTGACGCAGAGTGGGCAGACTTGAAAGCTTTTCTAAATGAGGTGTAAATACCCAGGACTTAACAGGTTCCTTATTATCTCAGGGCATATTTTAGCATTGCAAGGTATTGAACAGGACTGCTCTCCTTTTGAGAGCATCTCCACCCACCAAAAAATCATCATCCTCAGGGGTGATGTAGAGGTCCACCTTATGGAACGCAGCCACGCATAGAATAGCGATGTGGCACGCCATGATGTCATTCAGCAGGGGGCCCTGACTGAGATGTGTTGTAGATCTGGGCCAGTCTGGGCGTCCATGCCATAATCCCCCCACGGATCTTCCGAGGGGCCAGGGCAGACTAGGACAAAGTCATCAAGCCAGGATTAGGGGCTATGACTGCCTGTGTTGGAGTATGACTCCAGTGACCCCTGAGGGTGAAGTCATAGGATATGAGGGCCTAGGTGATGGTGGTGCAGGAGAAAGAGAAGAAGCTTTCTCCTTAGGCCTCTTGGGTGGCCAGAGAGAGACAGAAGTGTCAGATGGCTGGACTTTTCCAAAAGTAAGCCTGTGATTTTTGGAAGGGTCTTCTATGAAGCAGAGATTTTGCCAGTGTGCAGCTGAATGATGATCCTCCTCTGTCTTTCATCCAGCTCCTGCCTCTGGAGGATTGGGCTTTCCCCAATGCAATAAGCGGGGCCAGGGGGACTTCAGAGCCGACTGCGGTTTCGCCATTGATGACAGCTGCTTAGATGCTGATGCTGCCTTCGGTCTTGAGAGTTCGGACCCGACGTGCATCTTCGACCTTGAGGCTGGATAAAGGTCAAGGTCCCTGGAAAAAGTATTTTCTCATGTCTGAAGCCTTGCTTCCATGTCGACCAGAGACTGGAGGCTGCTCCGCACCAAAAGGTGGCAGCGGCTTAGGAACAGGGCTTGACACTGTCCCCAAGAAGAAGCAGTGCTCAGTTCTAACGTGCAGCCATTTCTGGCCTTTGAGAAGGGCTTGAGTTTTGACAGTACTCACATGTGGTGTGGTCTTCAAAAGAGGACTGGCGCCAACCAAGGTGGTTGAGGTTCCTTGGGTGTCACTTCTTTTTCCAGACGTTCCTTCTCCTCTGATTCTGTAGTAGGGGATCTCTGTGTATAGTCATAATCTAGTGAATAGTCCCGCCCATGTGCGTGGACCCCGGAGCAATCAAAAATAATCTCTTACAGTGTCAAAAAATGCAGAAAATGCATAGACACTTAAGAGAGAATTTAAAGACAGATAATGCAGCCAAAAGGCTACACTGTCCAGTACTTCAACTAGAAATTTCCACCATAAAATCCACAAAACAGCAAAGCCTGTACAGATTTCCCTTGCTTAACAGCAAAATCCCTCAGGAATGATAGAGAGAAGAACCTGGACAGACAAGCCCCATAGGCTGCCATTATGTGGCTTAATTAGGATACTGTGCCTTTAAGAGAACCTTCCAGAACCTTCTCTCAGTATCCCAGAATGCATAGCAGGTCCAACTTAGCCTCAGTTCTTTTTTCCGGCTCCTGCAAGCAGGACCCTGGAGCATTGAGCTCTCCCTTTCAAGGGTTTTTGTTAGTGTTTTACACTGATTTCGATTTTTGGTACTTTTAAAGTACTCTAGTGACTTTCTTTCTGTGTTTCTGCACTCTTTTTTGTCCAATAATGCCTGCATTATTCGACAAATGCCCTGAGTGCTCAAGAAAGAAGGCCAAGACAGACTCCCATGAGGTCTGTATTCTCTGCCTTCCCTCTTCCCACATCCCTGAGGAGTGTAGGATCTGCAGAAGCTTCTCTGGAAGGACCCTGAAGGAGAGGAAGAAGATCAGGCTTCAGGGCCTTGAGGAGAGAAAGCTGAAGGCACGAGGTGGGTCAGGAGGGGCTCCTTCTACCCATGCTGAGGCCTCTGGGGGGCTCCCCAGGGGCAGGAAGACCAGCCCGCGCCCAAGGTCTCCGTCTGGGTCAGTTGCGCTGACCACGACGTCGAGGGGACGGTCAACGGCCAGTTCCAGGTCTCCCCAGGGCTCTGGGTCGAGAAAACGTCGCCCGTCGACGTCGAGGAACGTGTTCCGGCCGCCGTCGAAGCCGGTGTCGATATCCTCGTCGTCGCTGTCGGCGTCGAGTGATCGACATCGGAGGGCCCGGCGTCGGCGCTCGCCGTCGAGGCGACACCGCCGTTCGCCGTCG
This sequence comes from Lissotriton helveticus, assembly GCF_964261635.1. Classification (NCBI taxonomy): domain Eukaryota; kingdom Metazoa; phylum Chordata; class Amphibia; order Caudata; family Salamandridae; genus Lissotriton; species Lissotriton helveticus. The sequence continues at coordinate 472,615,398 of NC_136073.1, read as the reverse complement.
AGGACATCGTCGTCGAGGGGATCCTCGTCGTCAAGGTCGCCGTCGAGACGTAAGGCATCTCCGGCGCCGAAGAGGTCGACGTCGAAGCATTCCAAAAGGCCGACGTCGAGACGGTCGAGGAGATCGACGTCGAGAAGGTCGGAGAGGTCGACGTCAAGAAGGTCCAAAGGGTCGCCGTCGAAGCGATCCAGGAAGTCGACGTCGAGACCGGCGAAGAGGTCGAGGTCGCCGTCGAGGCACCATCGCCCGTCGTCGAGGTTTCGTGGCTCGTCGATCTGGTCAGGGTCGACGTCGAGACGGAGACACGGTTCGACGTCGAGGAGTGTGATTCGGTCGACGCCGAAGGACCGTTCGACGTCGAGGGGACATCGGTCGTCGTCTGGACGCCGGTCTTCAGCGTCTGGAGGTCCTAAGGACAGGCCCAGGACTGTGGGGGGCTCCCCACTCTCTGGTAGAGGTGATGGCTCGCCGGGACCGGCGCATTCCGGGGTGGATACTCCAATGAAGCCGTCTACGCCTCCTCCGCGGCCGGCTGTGCCGAAGGGTCCTCCTCCGAAGGCCCCTACCCCGCCTCCGAAGCCGGCTCCGCGGGACCCGCGTCCGGTTGCTCCTCCACCCCCGATCCCACCGAGGGAGGTGTCGATGCCTAAGTTCCCGACGCCTCCGAAGAAGACTCCTAAGAAGCCTGGAGCTCCTGACCCTGGGAGGCCGAAGGAGCGTCCGAGGCCCAAGAGGTCGAGGTCTCGCTCGGGGAGACGGGACAAATCGAGGAGTGGCCGCGGATCTTCATCACGATCCAGGCATCATCACAAGAGACGTCGGTCCAGGTCACGTTCTCCTTCTGGGACCCGTTCCTACTCGCCCACGCTGTCCGATTCGCCGGAGACTAGGGTGTCTCCGATAGACGATATTAGCACATTTCAGGAGGTTCTCCTGCGTGGTGCGGCGAAGTTGGGCATTGAGGTTGAAGCGCCTACGGCTTCTACCTCGGTAATCTTTGAGACTTTACACAAGAGGCACTTGTCTCGCCCCCTGTTACCTCTGGTGCCGGGGCTCCTTGAGCCCGCCGAACAGCTATTCCTGACGCCGGCAACGGTGAAATCTGTCCCTTCCAGGATACTGAAAAAGTACAGGGCTCCGGACTCAGACCCAGCCTTCTTGAGGAAGGACCCGGTACCGGATTCAGTCATCGTGACTGCTGCTCGGAAGCTTCATGCCACCTCCCCTGCGTCCACGGTGCCTCCGGACAAGGAGAGCCGGTGGATCGATTCTGCTGGTCGCAAGGCGTGTGGGACATCCGCCTCGTCCATGAAGGCAGCCAGTGACTCGGCTTTGCTGGGACGTTACGACCGGTCCCTTTGGGACTCGATGGAGCAGTTCGCAGATCTCGTCCCTCGAGACCGCAAGGAGGACTTTGTGGAGATCGTCAAGGAGGGGATGTTGGTCTCTAATCAGGCCATCGGCGCCGCAGCAGACATATCGTTGCTGTCCGCGCACGGATATTGCCACGGGATTCACCAGAGACGCCATGCTTGGCTCAGGTTGACATCGTTGAAACCGGAGGCACAGCAACGCGTGGCGAATCTCCCGTTTTCCGGAGATACCCTCTTCGGGAAGCACGCGGATGATGAGATGGCCAGGATGAAGGCCGAAGCGGAGACCCTGACGGCAGTGGGCCTGGAAAAGCCCAAGGAAAAGAAACCCTTCCGACAGTACCAGCGTCGGTTTGGGGCGCAGGGTCGTGGAAGGGGGCAGTCTGCTGGTCAACATCAACAGCGGCAGCAGCAGCAGCAGTACAGGCAGCCCTTCCAGAAGCGGCAGGGTGGTAGAGGTCGTCAACAGTCCTCTACCGCGACCAAGGGCCCGGCGGGGTCCCGTCCCTGAGCTGTTACTTCCCCCTCGTCCGTTACCCGCTCCGGTGGGGGGAAGCGTTCAATTTTTTCTGGCAGAGTGGAGAAAAATTACTCAGGACAAGTGGGTGCTGAATATTGTTTGCAATGGATACAGTCTACGTTTCACCAGCCCTCCTCCATCGATTCCTCCCGTCAGCTCGCAGTATCAACTGCGCGAGCTTCAGACGGAGGCGGACGTTCTGCTAAGGAAAAGGGCGATCGAAGACGTACCTCTGTCTCAAAGAGGAAGAGGTCTGTACTCTCGGTTCTTTCTTGTCCGCAAGAAGGACAAAAACGAGTTCAGGCCCATTCTGGATTTGCGGCAGGCAAACAAGTGGATTCGCAGAGAAAAGTTTCGCATGCTGTCGTTGCATCAGATCTACCCTCAGCTGCAACGGGGAGACTGGATGTGTGCCATAGATCTACAGGACGCATACTTCCACGTGCCCATTGCATGCAAACACAGAAAATTTCTGCGCTTTCAAGTCGGCACCAATCACTATCAGTACACGGTGCTACCCTTCGGACTGAAGTCTGCACCCAGGACATTCTCAAAATGTATGGCAGTGGTAGCGGCACACCTGAGGAAGAACAAGGTGTTTGTCTACCCGTACCTGGACGATTGGTTGATCAAAGCCTCCTCCTTCTCGGAAGCCCGAGCACACTTCCAGAAGACGTGCGTTCTCTTGAACAAGCTGGGGTTGCACATCAACATGTCCAAGTCGGTCCCGATTCCGGTGCAGTGCATCCAGTACTTGGGGGCCTACATCAATACGCTGTCAGCAAGCGTGTCTCCTTCGGAAGAGCGACGTTTATCACTCGTTCGGAAGGCTCAGGCTCTCATGAAAACTCCGTCTACGACTGTGAGGACCGTGTCTTCTCTACTGGGATCGATGGCCTCTTGCATCTTTCTCACTCCTCACGCACGGCTACAGATGCGTCCTCTGCAGGAGTGCTTGGAGGATCAGTGGGACCAGAGGAGAGGTTCTTGGGACGACAGGATACGACTGTCTCTACATGCTCTTCAGTCTCTGAAGTGGTGGTGCTCGAAGGAGAATCTCCTCAGAGGCGTTCCCTTCCACAAGGACATTCCCACACAGACCATCGTGACGGATGCGTCTCTCCAAGGTTGGGGGGCGCATTCCGGAGATCTGCAAATTCAAGGGACGTGGTCCCCGACGGAGTCCACGTACCACATCAATTTCCTGGAACTGAGAGCGGTTCACTTGGCACTGAAGGCCTTTCATCCGTCCTTTCAGACCAACTCTCTGCTTGTTCAGACGGACAACACGACTACGATGTATTACCTCAACAAGCAGGGGGGCTCGAGATCGCGCACTCTGTCGCAGGAGGCGCAGGCGATCTGGCACTGGCTTCTGGCTCGAGGACTGTCGATAACGGCCACCCATCTGCCAGGTGTGCAGAATGTTCAGGCAGACGAACTGAGCAGAATCGTGCAGGAAAACCACGAATGGGTCATAAACGACGAAGTACTAGGAGAAGTCTTCGCAAGGTGGGGAACTCCAGACGTAGATCTGTTTGCCACCGCCGAAAACAGCAAATGCCGAGGCTTCGCCTCCAGGTACTACCAGCCAGGGACGCTGGGGAACGCGTTATGGATCAACTGGTCGAACAGCTTTCTGTACGCTTTTCCACCAATTCCCCTGATTCCGGCGGTTCTCATCAAGCTGTCTCAATCCAGGGCGAGAATGATTCTGATTGCCCCGGAATGGCCCAGACAGTGGTGGTTCACGGACCTGCTTCACCGATCTCTCCTTCCTCACATGAAGCTGCCGTGCAGGCCGGACCTTCTCACGAAGTTCGGGGGGCGGATGGTGCACCCCAACCTCTCGTCTTTGAGTTTGGCGGCATGGCTCCTGAAATAGTGCAATATGGCCATCTGAATCTCCCAGAGGATTGTATGGGCATACTGAAGGAGGCTAAGCGACCTTCCACTAGGACTTCCTATGCTTACAAGTGGAAGAGGTTTTGCATCTGGTGCAAGTCTAAGAACTATGACCCTACGTCATGCAAGGAAGATGTCATCCTTCCATATCTGCTTCATCTGGCGCAGTCGGGCCTTAATGTCCATTCCATTAAGGTTCATCTGGCTGCTTTGACTGCCTACAGGAAAGGCCCTTCACAGACTTCCTTTTTCCAGATCCCTGTGATCAAAGATTTTTTGGAAGGCTTGAAGAAAGTGTTCCCTCCTGTCAGGCTTCCTTCGCCTTCATGGGACTTGAATGTGGTGCTGTCCAGATTGATGAAGGAGCCTTTTGAACCCATTCATAAGGCTTCGTTGCAGCACCTGTCCTGGAAGGCGGCGTTCCTCGTGGCCATTACATCGGCCCGCAGGGTGAGTGAGATTCAGGCATTGTGTTGCCAAGAACCTTATACTGTATTTCATAATGCTAAAGTTGTTATGCGTACTCACCCTAAGTTTCTTCCCAAGGTTGTTTCTGATTTTCATATCAATCAGACTATCACTTTGCCTACGTTCTTTCAGAATCCTTCATCTCCGGCGGAAAGGTCTTTACATTCCCTGGATGTGCGGAGGGTGCTGAAGTTTTATCTTGATAAGACTAAAGATATTCGTAGGTCAGACCAATTGTTCGTCAATTATGGCTCAGTCAGGACAGGTCTTGCTACCTCTAAACAGTCCATCTCGAGGTGGATTGTGTCCTGCATACAGTTGTGTTACTACAAAGCTAATAAGACCTTAGGAGGTAAGCCTAAGGCTCATTCCACCAGGGGCAAAGCTGCTACGACAGCTATGCTCCGTAATGTTCCCATTGCAGAGATCTGCAAGGCGGCCACTTGGAAGTCGGTCCATACCTTTGCTAAGCATTACTGCCTGGACACTGATGCCAGGGCAGACGCTCAGGTTGGGCAGGCTTCGCTGCGGAATCTGTTCGCACAGTAGTGGCGTTATTTTATTCTCCACCGCCGCTTGGTGTGGGGATGGGCTTGCCATTCTATTCACTAGATTATGACTATACACAGAGATCCCCTACTACAGAAGGAGTAGTTTCTGTCCTGTAACTCCAGTTCTGTAGTAGGGGTATCTCTGTTATAGTCATAAGCGCCCTCCCGCCTCCCCGGTGGAGTGTTGTTCATGATCATAATGCTACAGGTCTGGCGTTTCCTACGCCCTCGAAAAGAACTGAGGCTAAGTTGGACCTGCTATGCATTCTGGGATACTGAGAGAAGGTTCTGGAAGGTTCTCTTAAAGGCACAGTATCCTAATTAAGCCACATAATGGCAGCCTATGGGGCTTGTCTGTCCAGGTTCTTCTCTCTATCATTCCTGAGGGATTTTGCTGTTAAGCAAGGGAAATCTGTACAGGCTTTGCTGTTTTGTGGATTTTATGGTGGAAATTTCTAGTTGAAGTACTGGACAGTGTAGCCTTTTGGCTGCATTATCTGTCTTTAAATTCTCTCTTAAGTGTCTATGCATTTTCTGCATTTTTTGACACTGTAAGAGATTATTTTTGATTGCTCCGGGGTCCACGCACATGGGCGGGACTATTCACTAGATTATGACTATAACAGAGATACCCCTACTACAGAACTGGAGTTACAGGACAGAAACTACTCCTTCCAAGTCATCAAAGTTGCTGATCACAGAACTAGACTTGTGTGTTGGGAGGACTGGTGACTCACTCGATTTCTCGCCTTTGCCACAGAGAGGGTCAACCTCACTAAAGATATCAGCGTTTCCGTGGAGGATTTCGACAGTCTGCTCTGGGCCCACAGTCTGTCTAGTCGTAGCGCAAAGTTTGCTTGCTGCGGAACGCCGAACAGGAGTCACACTGGCTTTCGCCGTGTTCCAGTGAGAGGCAAATATTGCAGCCAGCGTTAAGATCGGCATCTGTTCAATCAACTCGAGAGTGTCTTCATTTTTTGAAGGTAGAGTGAAGTATGCGGTGGCCAGGACGGCCGAGTGGCTCAGTTGCTCAATGCCAATGGGCCTGAGGAGCAGAACAGCTGCCATACGAAGTACATCAAACAGTCTTCTGGCAACAGAATGGAAGGTAAGAAACTCCAAGGCTACAACTGGAACTTACAAACTCAGCGAGAGTAGGAGCAATGATGTTTCACGTTCAAACCTACCTGATGGCAGAGAAAAATAATCTAATAATGGAGTCGGTGCCATGCACATCCATGACCAGAGTAGGAGTCACCAAGACCTTGCGACAAAAAATAATTCTTCAAAGGAAAACAACTTGTAAATGTCCAAGCCTTACACTAGATGGCAAGAGTACAGCAAGAGATGAAGGTGTATCTAAAACCACACATGCTATTGAGACTCATTTATTTACATCTGTTATACCATTGAGGTATGTGTTTACATCCTTAATTTTACATGAGTATGAGTTTTAAAGATGGCTACAAAAGTGAGTGGTGGCATATCGGATTTCACTTTCGTCTCCACATTGAGGATAAAACTAGGGCTGAGCAAAATATTCTGCTCCTCGGGCAGAGTTCGCTGAGTTTTGCCCACTCTGCACTCCACTTGGAGCACGGAATTTTGGCAAAACGCCGCCAACCACCTCATGGTGGATTTTTTCTTGTGTACGGCTTGCCAATATTAAGTACGTGAGTAAGAATCTGCATCCCTAGCATGATTTTCAAGCGCTAGAATGCCTTCCAGCGAGATTTCTCAAAGCGGGCGGTAGCAGCAGGTCGCTATCGTTTGCTTTGAGAAAACTGCAGCTTGAGTAGAAAATCTACTCGAGTGGGAGAAAGAAGCAGCACCCTCTGGCATGCCGCGTGGTGAAAATAGGCCAAACGCATATTTCTGTACAGGGAAACAGTGCAATAATTTGCACTGCGATTTTAGTGACATTCCACTGTGAAATGTCTCATGTACACAAGTCTGTAACCAGGGTCCCGAAGCGTTGTACTCAGGAACACTAGCCAAGGGGAACCACTGCTGTAGGCTGAAGCTAGTGATACTGAGAGACCAGAGGCTGCAGGGCTGCTTAAGTCCCAAAGATTAAGAGGTCAGGAGGTTTGTTCAAGAAGACAAAGGCATAGCTGGCAAGTTTTCATTATGCTTATGTGTGACATTTTCATGTTTCCAGTATGTTTATGTGAGACATTTCACATTTTATGTGTGACACATTGTGAATGCATCAAAATAAGTACATCCATGTACTGAGTAGATTTCACAAATAAACCTGCTTTACACAATATAAGTGCCCAGAGATAACCTTAAAACAGTTGCTTTGGTCCTGAAGTGTGTATAAAAGATTCGTAACCTGCTTCCCATTTGTACGACCCTCCTACAAACAACAGTGGCATCATAATAAATAATGTTGGCCTTTTTGAGTTATAAAAATGTTATGCTTGTTTTTTACCCTTAGAATGGGAACGGTCAGGCGAAGTGGAGTGGAATGTCTCCAAAGGCTGGGGCAGTGTGTTTTATGTGTGCTGTGGTGTAACACAACATGATGTAGCCGCCTTGCAAAGGTGGCGACGGGCCATGAGGCTCCCATGATATCTGAAAGAAATTCAAAGTTCTTCGAATTAATGCCCCCTGAAGTCCTACCCCTCCCCCAGAGGTGTCCGAGATCATGCACTAAGCCCCTGCTTGTGCAATCTACACACCATGAACATGCTGACTGGGAGGTAAGATATATTGTACTAAAGGGCCACTAACCATTTTGCTTTCTCAAACTTGTGTCCGACGTGTATGTTCATTATGCACATATTGCAATGGAAAACACGCATATGCAAACGAAATATGCATGAACATGCGTGAGTGACGCAACGGGGAAACGTACACGGGCCTGGTTAAATCTCGAGCTGGAATTATAGAGATAAAAAACAGAATTGTCTTGGGACAGACTCAAACTCTCTAGCAAAGACAGATTATGAGAGCAAGTACACTTGACCTAGGCAAGACAAGGTAGAAGAGAGGAGAAAAGCAGTAAAAGGCCTGGAAAGAAAGATAAACTCTGCAAAGAAGCTGTACTGGTCTGGGAAGGACCAATAAATCTCTGTAGATGAGGAAAGCGAGAAGCAGGGCTAAACTGGGCAGGTCTGCTAAACTCTCTGGACCAGTAGCATGACTCAGGACTGACCTATGCACAACTGCTTAAATGAGTATTGTTTGGAAATAAAAATGCCACCACAGTAGTACACCCAATCTCGAACCAGCTTAGCTCCGGCATGACAAAGTCCATACCACCCATGTCAAGCAAATAAATCCAGAGTAGTGTGGGGCCCCCCCTGTGAGTGCTGGCGCAGCGCGGTGACGCTGCGCTGGACAGAGGGACTCCGGACACCTTGCTGCTTCTCCGCGTGGTCCGGACTAACCCCGAGACCACGCCTCCTTTATTTTATAGTACGCGCGGACGCCACGTACCACGTCCGCGCTGGCGCACGACTACGTGCGTGAACACTAGACTGCGCAAGGCAGTCTTGGACATTACACTCCTTTCCACCTTTATTGAAAAAAAACAATATGCAAACTGAGAGTCAATGGTGAACATGTGGAAAAACAAACAAAGTGGCCGGCAGGCCTGTTACCAGTCTGACGCTCATGGTGCACAGTCTCAGTCCACAGCAAAGTCCGCCAGCTGTGATGAGGGGGCTGGATTTCTTCTTAGCCCATAGCCAGCGGCCTCACCTCGAAACAGTGTTCTCCTCGGGGTGACCTGCCGGGCTGGGGTTGGAGACAGCTCATCCCCGGAGGAACACCGACTGGCTATGCCGGGCCTCTCAGACTCTGGCGAGCTCGCCTCTGGCTGGTCTGCTGCGTCGTTGTACCCGCTCACCGGGGATCTGGTGCTTGGAGTCGTTGGGCTTGGTGTTGCTCTGTCCGGGTCTCTGCTGGGCATGCCGTTGGGCGGGACTGCAGCCCGCTTGAAGAAGGACACGTTGCGGGTGACGGTTTCTCCGTCGCGTTGAGCCGTTACCATCGTGCCTGTCCTGCGGGTGACAGTCCAGGGCCTGGGTTCGAACGGGAGCCTGAATTTGCTTCCGGGATATCGGTCTCGCACGTATACTCGATCTCTTTCTCCAATGTATGATTCCTTGGCTCGGCGTCGGAAGCTCGCGTACTCATTTGATCGCTTTCTGTTGAGCAAAGTCTGCTGAGGGTTTGCTTCCGTCGGGGTCCAGGTGTGGTGGTGGGGGATCGTGTCTCGGACAATTCGCCCCATGGCGGCTGGCCCTGGGGCCGCTGTAGTGGTACGGTGGGGTGTCAGCCTGTACTCCCTCAGGAACGTGTAGATGGCTTTCTCCAGGGGTGTCTCCTCTGCATGAGCAATCCGAATCACTTTATTGAGGGTCCTCATGAAGCGTTCTACCTCCCCGTTGGCTTGTGGCCACCTGGGGGTGACCTTCCTGTGCTGGATGCCCCACTCCTGGAGATAGTCCGCAAATTCTTGGCTTTGGAATGGCGGCCCGTTGTCGGTCTTGACCAGGTCGAATATGCCATGGGTGGCGATGAGTTTCTCGAACTTCGTCGTTACTTCCTTGGCTGTGAGTGTGGGTATTATCTCCACCTCGGGGTATTTGGTCAGGTCATCAATGACAACGAGCATGTACCGCCCGTCCGGGAGGTGTCCAAAATCGGCGCTCACTCGTTCCCAGGGTCTCTCGGGGTTCTCCTCGGTGATTACCGGCGGTGGCGGTTCGGGTGGACCTGCGGCCTGGCACCAGTGGCACTCCTTGACCATTTGTTCGACCTTCATGTCCAGGTCCGGGAACCACACTTTGGCTCTGAGTCTACTTTTTGTCTTCACCACTCCCTGGTGGCCGCGGTGTGCCAATTCGATTATTTGTTGAGTCAGGCTCGCCGGCATCACAATCCGTGGTCCTCTAAGTACGCACCCTTGACTGTCTACTGACAGTTCGTCCTTTACCCTGCAGAGGGTCTCTAGGGCTCGCTTGGCTTCCGGTGTCCTCTGACTCAGCGAGGCCTGGAGTGTTCTCCAGTCGTTGTCTCTCAGGGCAGTGTTCACTAGCTGCAAGACTTCATCCTTGCGGGTTGCGTCCACAATCATGTCAAGGTTCATGGGCAGCGGGCGTGATCTTTCGAGGATAACTTGTACATACTCTTCTGTCTCTTCGGCATCTTCTCTCTCTCGGGTGGTTGCCGCTCGGGGGTGCCGTGAGAGGTAGTCGGCCGGATTGGACGCACCGGGCTTAAATTCCAGTTTGTAGTCATACTCTTGGAGTTGTAGAATCCACTTCTCGATTCTCGGGGGAGGCTTCGAGACTGACCCTCGGAACAGGGGGAGTAGGGGCTTGTGATCCGTGGAAACAGTGAACGGATGTCCATAGACGTAAACGTGGAAGTGCCTGCAGGCCCAGTGGATCGCAATGGCCTCCCTCTCAATCTGAGAGTAGCGTTGTTCCGTTTCTGTCAGGGACCTGCTGGCGTAGGCTATGGGTGCCCAGTCTTCACCGTTTTGGCTTTGTGTCAGCACTGCTCCGAGTCCATAGGGACTGGCGTCCACTGCTACGTTCGTCGCCTTGGAAGGGTCAAAGTACGACAGGGTCGTGTTGGCTGACAGGGCTGCCTTGGTGTTCTGAAACGCCTGCTCCTGTTCTTCCCCCCACTGCCATGGGGTGGTGGACTTGGTGAGCTCCCTTAGTGGCCTGGTGAGATTGGATAGGTCGGGGATGAATCGCCCGCAGAAGTTTACCATCCCGAGGAAACTTCGAACTTCTGATGTGTTGTTCGGCGCTGGGGCTGTTTGCACGTCCTTCACTTTTTCAGGGTCAGGGGCTACTCCCTTGTCGGAGAACGTGTACCCAAAGAAGCTGATGGTGTTCTGCAGGAACTGACACTTCTCTCTGTGTAGGGTAAGGCCTGAGTCTTTGATCCTTTGTAGCACGCTTCTGAGCCTTCTGTGGTGCTCTTCTACTGTATCGGCGTATAGCAGCAAGTCGTCGCTGACATTTAGGACGCCTGTGATCCCACTCAATACTTCTCGAATCGTGTTTTGGAAGACCTCTGCAGCGCTTGATATTCCAAAATTGAGTCGCCGATAGCGCCGGAGGCCAACGTGAGTGGAGAAAGTGGTGATGTACCTGGAGTCCGGGTGCAGAGGTAGCTGGTGGTATCCTGATCTCAGGTCCATCTTGGAGAACCACTTCGCTCCGTTTAACTCTCCTAGAATGTCGTCTATGGTAGGCGTCAGGTGTCTTTCTCTCTTCACCGCTGCGTTGGGGAGGCGCATGTCGACGCAGATGCGGACCTGTCCTGGTTGTTTGGGCTTCCGCGCTACCACAATCGGCGACACCCAGGGGGTGGGCCCACTGACCTTCTCGATTATCCCCTGTTTTTCAAGGGTCTCCAACTCCTGTTCCACTTTCTTTCTTAGGTGAAATGCTATCCGTCGATGACGGAGGGCTACTGGCTGTATGGATTTGTCAATGTGTAGAGAGACTTCTTTGCCTCGGAGGCATCCAATACCTTTGAATGTGTCTTCGAATTCTTCCAGGATTGTGTCTAGCTCTTCTTCCCAGACGGCCATGGCAAACGAGATGAGGTGTAGGTCTTCAGCTGCTTGGCCACTCAGGAGCATTCCGCTACCTTCTTTGGTCACGTAGATGGTGGCTGGCGTCCTCAGTTCTTGGTGCTGTATGTCTGTCTGGAAGCACCCTATTAACGGTATTGGTGTCTTTTGTCCATAGGCGAAAACTCTGATCTTGGCTGGTTTCAGGAGTGGTTTGTCTCGCAGTTGGTTGTAGACGTTTGCCGCCATCAGCTCTATTGAGGCCCCTGTGTCAATGGTCGCTCTCACTTCTTGGTTTAGTACCTTTATCCTGCACTTTGGGAGTCGCCGTTTTTTCCTCAAAGGCTGATCTATGGCGAACACATAGTGCACCGGATAGTTGTGAGCGTCATCGTCCATATCTTCGCTCTCAGGGTCTTCCCTTATGGCATGGGCGGCTTCAGGTTTGGGTTTAGATGATCTGCACACCGATGCGAAATGGTTCATGCGCCCGCATGACCCGCACTTCCTCCCCCGTGCCGGGCAGTCTTGTGCTCTATGTGGTGCGCCCCCGCAATATCCGCACTCTTTCCGGCGTTCTGGCGTTCTTCCTCTCCCCGCCGGGCGTTGCTTCGGTCTCACCACGTTGACGTGCTCTGCCACGTGAACTTGCTCTGCCTTTGCTGGTCTGTGAAGCGCTGCCTCCATGTGCGACGCCCTTGCGTGGGATAATTCCTTTGAACGGCCTAGCTTTAGAATGTCGGCCAGGGGCTTGCCGTCCTCCTGGAGGATCTTTACCCTCAGGTCAGAGGAGTAGCAGTTCTGGATAATCTGGCCGCGGATTTCTTCTTGTTCATCCTGGAATCCGCACGTGCTCGCGAGTTCCTTCAGGCGACCATGGAAGGCATCGAGGGATTCATCCGCTTCCTGACGCGCTTGCCTGAAGATGAAGCGCTCGTAGTCCTTACTCTGCATCGGCTCAAAATGGGCATTGAGCGCGTTGAGGAGCGTGGCATATGTTCGAGGGGTGGCCTCTACCAGGGTTTTGTATATCCTGTAGATATCTTTTCCTCCCAGGTGCAAGAGGAGCGCCCTGCGTCGGTCGCGCCCCGTTCCTGCTCCTTCAAAGTAGAACTGGAGCCTCTCAACCCAGTCTTTCCAGCGAGGGGCCAGGGATGCCGGGGCCCCGTCAACAACAAAAGGCTCGATTGGGGGGATGGACGCCATGATGACGCAGTGCGACTAGCCTCCGCTTCACTGGCACGTGGGGCGAGGGTCGTGTGACTCCTCTGCCTCCGAGGCGCGGATCTCGAGCCAGGTGAGTAATGCCAGGTGAGAAGTCAATTCAGTGGCCAGAAGAGGGCAGTATGCTGGAGCCCTGGCTGCACTGCTTGGGATTGCGCGGGGGAGGGGCTCATAGGAGTAGCTGTGGCCCTGAGCAGATGCACGGCGCTGGTACCTCGGGTTGATCAAGTCCTGCTCCCATCACGTGCCAGAGCTGAAAGCACTCGAATTGTCCCCTGGGAGGCAGAAAGCACTGAGGCCAGCCTGCGCCGTCGAGGAGATGCAGGGCCGGCCGCTCCGCACTCGGCAGACACACGTGTTGTCCCAGGAGGTCGGGGACGCCTGGGCGCACCGGCGGTGCAGGCGAGATAGCCTTTTCTCACGCAGCGTGGGCACTCTTCGCCCTCGTCGCCATTGTGGGGCCCCCCCTGTGAGTGCTGGCGCAGCGCGGTGACGCTGCGCTGGACAGAGGGACTCCGGACACCTTGCTGCTTCTCCGCGTGGTCCGGACTAACCCCGAGACCACGCCTCCTTTATTTTATAGTACGCGCGGACGCCACGTACCACGTCCGCGCTGGCGCACGACTACGTGCGTGAACACTAGACTGCGCAAGGCAGTCTTGGACATTACAAGTAGTAAGCCCAGTGTCACCCAATCAGGAACACAAATCCTGCCTGCCCTTTCCACCCCCAGCCAGCACCCCAGCCTCCTCTATGCACACGCTCTCATCCATCCAGCTCTATTTAAAACCTTCGGTGTTGCTCAGCATCACTGACCTTCAGGGTGTTCCAAGTCAGCAGGCAGCATCCCTGGAGGAGTGTAACTCGGCAAGGAGTTCACTTGCTGCATGGCCAATGACTTGCATGCACCATATCGTTATTATTTTACAACAGGTTCACATATGCCAGACCCTTAATGGGTGAATGGGAAGCTGACCCCAAAGGACCATGGAATAGTGTGACAACCAGGTGTCAATGGGGTAACGCAGGGTCAACGACTAGTTTGCGTTAGTCTCACTCCCTATGCGCGATACTTGACAGAGCCACAAAGGTAAGTGAATAAACCAAATGAAAACAGAACTCATAACCAACAGTGAAAACTGGCTTGAAATCCACCATCTGCCCTGTTTCTAGGGGCCAGATGTAGGTGTCCAAATACCGGTCGGAAACGGCCGAAAATACCGATTTTCGGCCGTTTCCGACCGGTATTTGGACATTGGTATGTAGGGGCATGTAAAATTACAGAATCGGTAATTTTACCGAATCTGTAATTTTACCGATTCGGTAAAATACCGAATTGGTAAAATTACCGAATCTGTAATTTCAGATGTAGGTAGCACTGTTTTCAGTGCTACAAGGGTTTAGGAATTCTTAATTTACCACCAACTAGTAGTTGGTGGTAAATTAAGAAAACCATTTAAAAAGCATTTTTTTTGCTTTTCTTTTTAAACAGTGCCATGTGGCACACATACATGCCCTAAGGGCATGTATGTGTGTCGCATTGCACACAAGGCAAAAACTGGGGTGCTACAGGGTGTCAAAGTGACACCCTGTCCCCCTTGGCAATTCGGTATTTTTACCGATTCTGTAATTACAGAATCGGTATTTGCCAGTGATTCCTATGGGCTTCAAGGCCCATAGGAATCAATGGCAAATACCGATTCTGTAATTTTTTACCGAATGAATACCTACATCAGATTTACCGATTCATGAATACCGAATCGGTAAAATTCGGTATTTATGAAGCGGTAAATCTGATTTACCTACATCTAGCCCCTAGATCCTTCACCCTACCCATGACTTAGAAGCCTCCAGATGTCCAACATTCTCCTTCTTTGTCACACTTGTTCCACCCAAAAACACCACTAACACTTCCCTTCTGAACCCCTTTCCTTTTCTCTGTGTATTCAGTCCTTCCCTTCCTTCAGCCTTCCTTTCTCTCATGCATATACTTTTTGCATTCTATTCACTTATTTCCTTTATTTACCTTCCTTATTGTCTCCTTCTCTTACCTCACTTCCCTCCCAGTTCCTCCTGTCTCCTCTTACGTCTTCCCATCTCCTTCTCATTTCCCTTTACTTCTCTTACCTTCCCATCGCTGCTGCTTCTTACCTTATTACACTTCCATTTACGTCCGCTTCTTGACTTCCCTATTCATTTCGGTCACCTTCCCATTGCAACTCTCCACACCCTAACTCTATCAGCCACTATTTTCTGACCTTGTTTCCCATTCCAGTGCTGCCTGACACCACACTACTGTGTTCCAGTCCCTACCCTATGCTTTCCCATCCTTCCCTTTCTCCTATCTTTCCATTCTCTTTCTCCCTTCTCCTATGATTTACCCTACTCCTCTTAAGCATCTCTTTGCGAAACCTTCTTGTATCATCCCCCTCCATACCCTTTACCCTACCCTTACATTCACCAACATCTGCTCTTCTTCGAGTGACTCATGTCCCCTTCCCTTAGTTTCTCTTTTTCTCCGTTGAGGTGAAAGGTTTTCCATATCTATTCTTATTTTGCCTAAACACGCTGTCCATCTCAGTTTTGTAGCATGGTTCAATACTGCAACCCAGCTACAAAAAAGGCTCAGGCACAAACAGCAATCGGCAGAAAGCCCTGCTTGGCCTGGGGTCTACATTTTTCACCAACCTCTACTGAAGGGCCTACAGATCTGAGCACAAAGCCTAATTCGTATACCGTGCAATCAAATGGGCTTCCAAGCCGAGGCAAGTACCACCAACAACATGGCCGTCATGTCTATGATGATCGAACAGTCTATTCAAAAGGAAAAGCTCCTGTATGCTCATAGACTTCGGTAGGGCCTTTCATCAAGTAAGAAGAAATTTGCTGTTGAATAAATGGACAGCTAGTACATTCCGGCATATCTTCTATGAGCTATCCAGCGATTACATACAGACAACTGGGTGCAGGTGAAGCTGGGCACAAACCAGACTATCTCTTCAAAAATCCACACAAACAGAGGTCTCAAGCAAGCAGCATGCTTGCTCAGCTACTCTTGAATCTATACATTGGTAACCTGAGCACACAACTCACTGTCGTCAATTCTCACCTCCCTGGAGTTGGCAAACTGCACAATACATCAATTCAATTCAATACATTGACGATGTTGTTCTATTAAATCTTACACGGATTGGTCTCCAGAAAGGATCATTCCAGGCATGCATGCGAGAGGTTGGGATCTGGATGGATGGGAATTGCCTCAAACTGAATTCCACAAAAATTATTTTTGGTAACAACACTTCTGTTACATCCTGCACTGCATATCTTTCATTTCATTACTTCCCCTTTAATGGCATGAGCCTTTCTTCATGGTGTTCTGGTTCTCAGAACTTTCCTAGTGATGCATTCTGCATCTTAATGTCAGTTGTACTTGGACTTGTAGCTGCCTACATGATGCTGTGCTGCTGAATAAACCTACTTGAACTTTTACCTGTTTCCTGGATTATTACAAATTTTGGCGACGAGGACTCCAGCCATCTACAGCACAGGAGCGGAGTGAACCCTACTTTGTTTCATTTTGGACTTTTTCATGGTCTTTTATGGACATTTTGCCTTTTCTGAAGAAAAATTCCTTTAATATTTTTTTACATTGGATTTATGTCTTTCCTTGGATTCATTTCTTCATTTTTCTCACCTTCTGGGAGAATCTACGCCTTATTTTATATGATCTACACCTAATTGAACTTGTGCATCTTTCAAGTCTGTTCAACGCACAAGCCTCGCTGAAGATTCCAGCTTGCTGCCTGCTGTCCAGCTGTAGAACTCGCTGTCACGCGAAAGTTCCAGCTTGTTGCTCGGATACCTATTGCCAAGCGAACGGAGCTTCGTGACGTCTGCGCTTTGTTTTGGCATTTATTCATTGCCTAGCTACCAAAGCGTCATCGCCGTGTTGCTTTCCTTCCGAAGCTTGGATCACCGTCACACGCAGCGCATGCAACGTCCTACGCACGGACGCTGTGTACAACGTGCCGCCATTTTGCTTATGCTTCGTTACCTGGCAACGTCAAATTCACACGGAAGCCAATTTCTCCGATTTCTTCACCGCGGAGAAGCTGTTTCCTTCAGCGTTTTCTTCGTTTATACTCAGCGCTTTATAAGTATTATGCTCAGCGCTTTATAAACATTCAGTCTTCTGACTTGTGGGACTATTTTGCTCACTCTATTCCACAAAGGTACATTTTCTTGACATCGCATCCAGAAATTTCATCTTCCAGTAATATAGTGACGCTTGTTAATATGTTATTATATTTGGTTCATTTCACAAGTTGTTGCCCATGATATAGTACAATGTATTCATGATACTGCTTTACATATAATATTTTAGTACATTTCATAATTTTAACTTTAGCATACTTTACTGTCATTGAGTTATTTAATATGCAATTTGATCCTCCTGCTAAGTTTTTGCAAGTTAAGGGTGATCCTCCCTTGCCTTGGGCAAGATGGAAAGAAGAGTTCTGCAATTATATGAAGGCTATTGATGGAGAACGAATGGGGGCAGAGAGAAAAAAAAGTATTTTGTTACACTGTTTGGGCTCAGAAGGGCAAGACATTTTTAGAACTTTACCTCTTATTGTGCTACCTTCTGGAAGTGGTGATAGTCTTAATGTTTACTCTGAAGCACTTGCCAGATTGGAGAAAAGGTTCAAACCTACTGCTAATATTGCCCTTAATCGTTTCAAATTTTATACCAGAGCACAGGAACAGAATGAATCGTTTGATGATTTTCTCACTGCCTTGAGAGCGTTAACTTTACGCTGTAATTTTGGTACAATGGCCGATGAAATGATACGTGACCAAATTATTGTTCATGTCAAAAACAAAAAAGTCCAAGATAAATTATGGTGTTTAGGTGACCCTACCCTGGAGGAGAGTATTGCCATTGCTAAGTCCACAGAGATGTCTGAAAAATGGATGAACATTGTAGAGAAACAGAGTACCAATACTAGCAAAACTAGTGTTGAGGAAGAAGTATGCCTTGTTAAGCCCAAAAATGAAGGAAGAAATTTTTCTGCTACACATGTGGGTACTAAGAATGCGTCAAGTAGTAATTTCAGAAAACCTGATTTTAATAGCAATTCAGTTTCTTGTTTCAGATGTGGAAACAGATCTCATATTGCCTCTTTCCAAGGTTGTCCTGCCCTTAATAGAACCTGTAGTATATGTGGAAAAATGGGACACTTTGCGAATGTCTGTAGAGAAAAACGTTTCAATACACAGGGGCGAGCGGGGTTTCCACGTCCTTTTTCTAACTTTCCTACTTCTGCCAAGGTTTCTTCTGTTAATACTCCTGAAACCACAACACAAGAACTGGATAGAGGATATGTTGTCTCTATCATTCAAAGTGGTACTGTTGTTTCAATTAGTAAGAAATCACCTAAGTGTATGTTTAACATTTGGGGAATTGAAGTTGAATTGATGGTGGATTCTGGATCCCCATGGACCATCATTACTAAGCAATATTTTGATGAAATGTTACAGAATGTATGTGATTTTTCCAAGTTACAACCTTCTGATATTCTAGCAGAAAGTTTTAATGGAGGCAATATTTCTATTGAAGGATTTTTGTGTGTCCCTCTAACCTTCAGGGGTAGGTTGGCTCACATCAAGCTATACATTGCTATCAAGGGTGTAAATGTTTTAGGGTGGCAAGATCAATGGGAGCTTGGCATCAAGTTGAATCCACGAGCTAAAGATCCTATTGAGCTTTGTAGCGACCAAGAGATGGTTAACACCATTAGTGATGGGGGAGAGGATGTCACTTCAGTGTGGAGCAGTAAATTTAATAAAGTGTTTTGTGATCAACTGGGGAAGTTGAAAGGATTTGCACACAAGATAGTGCTAAAAGATGGAGCTATTCCGGTTAAGCAGAAATTAAGAGGCGTACCTCTAAATGTCAGGTCTGAGTTAAAAGATATGTTGGATGACCTATTAAAAGATAACATCATCGAACCCATAGAGTCTTCAGAATGGGTTTCACCCATAGTTCTCGTACGCAAACCGGATCAAAAGTTGAGGGTCTGTATTGATTTGAGAGCTCTCAATTCTAATATTGTTATAGACTGCCATCCGCTCCCAAATATTAATGAACTTGTTTCTCTATTTGATGGTGCGCAGATTTTCTCTACTTTAGATCTTAGGTCAGCGTACCATCAAATAGAGTTGACGGAAGAATCCAAGAAATTTACTGCCTTTATTACACCCATGGGTCTATTCCAATACAGAAGAATGCCATTCGGATTGGCTTTGGCTGCTTCTGTTTTCCAGCGTGTAATGTTTCAGATATTCAGGGATCTTGATTCTTTCGTTAAGTGCTTTCAAGATGACATTTTGATTTTTTCTAAAAATGCTGTTGAACATTCTGCACATCTTGACGAAGTTTGTTCCAGATTGCAAAGCCATGGTCTTACCCTTAAAGCACATAAATGCAATCTGTTTAAAAAATCAGTAGAGTATCTGGGGCATACTCTTTCAGGCGAAGGTTTGATTCCAAAGAAAACTAATGTTGAGGCCATTCTCAATGCCCCGGCTCCTGGTACTAAGGAACAACTTCTATCTTTTTCGGGAATGTGCGAGTACTACAGCAAGTTTGTCGCTAACTTTGCTACTAAAATGGAGCCTTTAAGGAAGTTGTTGAGGCAGAAGAATGAATTTGTTTGGACCACAGAGCAAGAAAAGGCTTTTACTGAGATAAAAAAAGATATTGTAAATTCACCAACTTTAGGACCTTTTAGGATGGGCAAAGAGTGTATTATCACTACGGATGCGAGTTTATATGGTTTGGGGTGTGTTGTCTCAGACAGATGGTGTGTCAGAGTGGAATGTTGCTTTCTCATCTAGGACCTTGAGTGAAACAGAACGCAGGTATGCGGTTATCGAGCGAGAGCTACTGTCATGTGTGTGGGCAATTGAACACTATAGGATCTACATTTGGGGAAGCAAGTTCATATTAAGAACTGATCACAAGCCCCTTGTTCATATTCTATCAGTAGGAGGAGGATGGAACTCTACAGCGAGAATTGCACGGTTAACATCAAGGCTACAGGAATATAGTTTCACAGTAGAATATATACCAGGAAAGAAAAATGTCACAGCTGATTGTCTATCACGCCTTCCATGTCTTAGTGTAGTTGATGGTATCTCTGGGTGTAAGGATGTTGATTTTGTTTCTGGTTTGCAGGATTTTGTTGGTACTCAGTATCAAGATATTACTCAACAATTTTGGCTCAAATGTCAGAAGAAGGATGATAGGCTGAATACTTTAAGGAAATATTTGTTGGAAGGTTGGCCCAACAAAGCCAATGTCAGAGAAGATATTGTGCCATTTTTTAATGTTGCTGATGAGTTGTTTTGTGAAGGGAACTTAGTTTTTAAAGGTGACAAGTGTGTCCCACCTGTTGGAGTTCAGGACCTGATACTCAAGTTAGCACACAAGACCCATCCGGGAATTTCTGCTATGAAGCGGCTTATTAGATTGAACTTTTGGTGGCCGGGTTTGGACAGGTTTGTGGATTGTGTGGTTAGAGAATGCAGTGAGTGTTGTGACAAAGATAAAATGTTGAAAGTCTTTGTTCCTCCTCTTAAATCTGTAGTGTGGCCTGAATTTCCGTGGAAAAAAATTGCCTTTGACATTTCTGGTCCCTTCAACATTTTACCTGAGTCTTCTCGTTTTGCTCTGGTAATTATAGATTACCATTCCAAATGGCCAGAGGTAAAGTTTGTATCCAAGGTTACTTCTGAGGTCATTATTATGTTTTTTCAGGAAGTGTTTTCTAGAGAGGGTTGTCCTTCTGTGTTGGTGTCAGACAACAGAGTTCAACTTGTCTCGTCAGAGATGCAGTCATTTCTACAGTCCTGTAATATCAAACATGTCAGAACTTCTCTTTATGAACCGCACGAGAATGGTCAGGTTGAGTGGTTCAATCGGGTGTTAAAAAACTTTGTTGTTGATTCCACTAAAGAAAAAGGTAACTGGTTGAATGCTCTCAGAGAGAAACTTTGGAACTACCGTATAACTCCCCACACCACTACTGAAGTTAGTCCATTCAAATTACTCAAGGGAAGAGATCCAGCATCTGTCATCTGTCCTTGGTGGTTCAAGGAGAAGTGTAAGGGTTTTGGTGAAGATACTGTGGATGTTAAGAGTCTTGCGGACAGAGTTTTTTGTAAGCAAAAGAAATCGGCTGAATGGTATAACAAGAGGTGGAAAGTAAGAGAGCATGGTTTGGCTGTTGGTGATTGGGTCAAGATTATGAAACCTTCTTTTGTTAGCAAGGGCATGAGCAAGTATGGCAGACCTATCCAGATCAAAAATGTTTTTAATAACTCTGTTATCACACAAGATGGAAAGGTCTGGAATGTAAGCAAAGTCGCAAAGTGCCCTGTCCAATATGATGTAAATACCCATGATGTGAATAATCATCTTGGTTCTCATAATCGTTATGATTCCACACCAGGTCTGTGTTCTAGGCTTCCTCCTGACACTATTGCCTCTAGGATCAAGGAGGATTCCCGCATTCGTAAGAAACCCATGTCTTTACAGGACTATGTATAATATTGCCTTGGTTGTTTTCATGATTTTGTACATATGTTTTATTCTTTACAATTTTGTACATATGTTTTATTCCTTGTTTTTTTTTTAGGGGGAAAATGTGTTACATCCTGCACTGCATATCTTTCATTTCATTACTTCCCCTTTAATGGCATGAGCCTTTCTTCATGGTGTTCTGGTTCTCAGAACTTTCCTAGTGATGCATTCTGCATCTTAATGTCAGTTGTACTTGGACTTGTAGCTGCCTACATGATGCTGTGCTGCTGAATAAACCTACTTGAACTTTTACCTGTTTCCTGGATTATTACAACTTCCTTTTGGAATCCCTCGTGGTGGCCGGACGAATTGGGGGCATATTATCAAGTAAGGGCGTTACATTATCGCCGCTTTTAAGCGGCGATAATGTGCTTGATAATATGCTCTATGAATTCCAATCGAAGCCCATGTTAGATGTGAAGACATCTAACATGGGCTTCGATTGGAATTCATAGAGCATATTATCAAGCCCATTATCGCCGCTTTATCAGCAGTTTCCTGCCGATAAAAGCGGCGATAATGTAACGCCCTTACTTGATAATATGCCCCTGGGTTCTCTCCCGGTACCTGTGAACAGGGTGAACAATTTGGGTATTCTGGTTGATGGTAAACTTACGTTAGAGGAACAGGTTAACAAGGTTATCTCTACCTCTTCCTTCATGCTGGGCATAATCAGGAAGATAGCACAGTTTCTACTATCCAATGTATTGTCTACCATGATCCTCTGCCTTGTAATCTCTAGGATTGACTATTGCAACAGCCTTTATGTTAACCTTCTTCCTATGGTTCAGCTGAAAAAATGACAAATTCTACAAAACACAGTAGCTACACTGCTGAGGAAAATTCCAAGATTTCAGTCGGCTTCACATGCTCTGGTTAGACTGCATTGGCTACCTGTTTAGCAAATAATTCTCTTTAAAGCGCTTTGTATAACTTATAAAGCACTCCTGGGTCGAGGGCCAGCCTTCCTGAGGGGAAAATTCAGCCGGTATGTGCCCAACAGCACCTTTATATCTAATTCAGTGATGAAATTGGTGGTGCCTCCCTATAGGCTTTCCTCCTGGGGTGGCAGGAGTTTTCTGATTTGCACAACCCAAAATTGGAACAAACTACCTTTGGCAATTAAATCAGCCACCTCTCTCGGGAGTTTCCGCCAGATACTAAAGATTTGGCTTTTTACTAAAAAGTAATCTCATTCCCTCTGTCCTTCCTCCTTTAGCGCCGAGACTCTTCCAGGTAATGGTCTGCACTTTATAAACTTAAATCAAATCAAAATCAAAATGAAATCAAATGGACTGAAGTCCTCCTGGCAAGCAAACCAAATGACAGTAAATCTTGATAAAATGAAAACTGTCATCTTTGGGAGGAAAGTACAAAAGTCTGGCTCTTGCTGATAGACAACTTGGAAAACATCTCAAAATCACAAAAATTGGGAGCTGGTTTGAAGATCACGAGGGCACCAAAAACATCTGAATTCCCGTAAACCAGAGGGATTGCCACCATGCTTCATTTTTTGTGCCTTTAAACAAAAAAAACAGAATCTATCACTAATCCCCGGACCCAAAGTGACAATATAAAGTCTCACTTCTGCTTTCATATGTGGCGCACCAGTATTTCCTCACAAATCTTTTCTAAGTATATATCTCAATGCAAATTATACAAACTGTTGATCAAATTATCGTAAAATTCAATTGAAGCCCAGACTAGGCTAGAACTAGGACTGATAGACCAGCATGTGGCTTTAAAAATAGCATTTTTAAAAATACGCACACAAACTAAGAAGAAATTAAGTCGGGATCTTCTAACACGAATAACTCCTGGTCGATCTTTAACGAATACTGCCTTAACCTTTCTGCGAGTTGATGGTATGTGGGAATTGGACCTCCCATATGCTTTATTCTAGAAGTTTATTTTTTTTAAAAACTGGCAAAACAAACAACTCTCGTGGCACACAAACTATCGCGGAAAAAGAAGCCACCCTTGGTCAGTAATGTTATGTTATGTTATGTTATGTTACATACATTTGTACTGCGCACAGCTGCCCCAGCTAAGGGGCGTCCTGGCGCATGGCAGGTAATATGCAACACCTACAGGGAACACAACAGAAGGAGAGACAAAGAGCTAAATTATTAAAACAAAAAAGTTTTTAAAGCTTTACGAAAAGCTAAAAGATCATCTAGCAGCCGCATCTCTATTGGAAGAGAATTCCAAAGCTCGGCCGCTCTGACCCGGAAGGATCGGCCACCGACCCGACACAACCTGTATCGGGGGATCACAGTAAGTGCTTGGCCCAAAGATCTCAGGGACCGGGTAGGCACATACCAGGACAGAAGGTCCGCAAGAATTTGAGGACCCCCACCCCTCAAAATCCTGAACGCCAGACACAGCACTTTAAACTGGATTCTTGCCCTGATAGGCAACCAATGCAGTGATCTCAATGTGCCGGAGACTGAACAGGTTCGGGGTAGGCCAACAATGGCTCTCGCCGCGGCATTCTGAACGCGTTGGAGGCGGGTAACCTCAGCCAGATTGGACCCTACCAGGAGAGAGCTTGCATAGTACAGGCGAGATAACACTGTAGCCTGGACTATCAGCTGCCTGGTGCGATGGTCAAAGAACTTCAGGATGGGCCGCAGCGACCGTAGGATGCCAAAGCAACAGGCCGCGGTTTTCTTCGAATGGCCCACAAAGCTAAGAAAGGGGTCCATCCATACTCCTAAGTTCTTTAATTCAGTGACCGGAAGGGGGGCCGGCCCCAGCTCAGCAGGCCACCACCTGTCCCCCCATAGTTCCGCCCTCCTACCGACGATCATGATCTCCGTTTTCTTTGCGTTGAGCTGGAGACAGTTGTTCTTCATCCAGCTCGCCACCGCCCTAAGTCCACTCTGAAACCTGGGGGCATCCTGGTCCGCATCCCCGCTGATCGTAACCGCTAGCTGAGTGTCGTCAGCATATGAGACCATGGTCATGTCCCATTGCTTGACGACCTCAGCCAGCGGTCTCACGTATAGATTAAACAACGTGGGACTCAGCGAGGAGCCTTGCGGTACCCCCTGTTTCAAAGGATGGAATTGGGACTGGAACGGTGGCACGGCAACGCTAAAGAAACGATCGTCTAGGAAGGACCGGAACCACTGGAGGGCAGGGCCGCCCAGCCCAATCTCCTCCAGGCTATGCAACAGGATGGGATGCGAGACAGTATCAAACGCGGCGCTCAGATCTAATAAAACGAGCGCCGCTGTGTGCCCCGCATCCATCACCGTGCGAAGATGTTCAGCCATGGAGAGAAGGGCGGTCTCCGTGCTGTGCCCAGCACGGAACCCGTTCTGGGTGGGATCCAAGATATTAGCATGGATAAGGTGGGCCGAAAGAACTTTGTTGACATGGGCCTCCAACACTTTGGTCGGCCATGGGAGCAAGGAGATAGGCCGATAGTTTTCAGGTTTATCTGGGTCCAGAGAAGGTTTCTTTAAAATAGGGGAAACCACCGCCCGCTTCCAGCTAGCGGGTACCGTGCCGGACTCCAACGAGATGTTAATCAAGGAGTGTACCACGGCCCGTCCCACGAACGACTGATCTCTAAAAAGAGTCGATCTGAGCGGATCAGTGGGGGACCCTGATTTAACCTGCTGAGCCAGGAGGTCAAACCCTTCAGATGTCAACGGGGGCAGCACGTGCAAAATGGTATCTCCATAGATGTTAATCGGAGACTCAACTGGAGGCCCTGTAAAGGGGAACGTCTTATAGATGTTTTGGACCTTTTCCAGAAAAAACAGAGCAAGGGCCTCACAGTGAGTGGTGGAGCCAGTCGTCGGGGCACAGGCTCGCTTTGCTCCATCTACTCTACCTATTTGCTCTATCTACTCTTACAAAGCCCTTAGTCCACAGAATTATTTTTCGGATGCCTTCCCTGTACCTAAAGCAAGGCTAATGCAGGTAAGCTTTAGTCTCCTCCCCTGTTTGGGCTTTTTGCTCAAATGGGTGGTACACTCTCTCTTGCAGGTATGTCGGCTCTGTAAAATGCTGCAAGGAACTTTGGCTCATATGTTATGTACTTGCCCTGTTTTACTCAATGAGCGTCTAATGTAGTTATGCCCTCCCATTGATCAGCATGGCATCCATACTTGCTGCATTGGCATTTTCTTTTGCCTGCAAGGAGAACACCCTCAAGTGGTAACCAGGTGACATATTAGCAAGAACCTCGTTAAAATTATTGCCGGTTTCCTGCCGCTAAAACGGCGATAATGGGCTTGCTAATAGGTGTTATAGAATTCCAATAGAAGCCCAGGTTAGATGTGCAGGACATCTAACCTGGGCTTCTATTGGAATTCTATAACGTATATTAGCAAGCCCATTATTGCCGTTTTAGCGGCAGTTTCCTGCCGCTAAAACGGCGATAATTTTAAGGAGGTTTTTGCTAATATGCTCCCAGATTTCTTAAATATATTAACTCAGCAGACAGGCTGTAGCAACTGTAATCTCCATTACTCCGATAATTGTCTTCCTCGCCACATGAGTTATGAAGTGAGCATCAGCTCCACACCAGAACCCTCCAAAGCGCTTCACATTCTATGCCTCCCATCCCTCCCAACATGGCAGACCACTTTTGGAGGCAACAAGAGGACAGTGGCAGGGCAAAGGGCATCTCATCACATGATGCTGCAGGTAGCAGTCCCTCCCCTTAAGTCCCAGGCAGTGGAGATCCTGGTAAATGCTTTCTCTTGCACAGCCCTCTACGGTCCTCAAGGCACTCTGCCACACAGCCCAGCATGAATACCAGACAGTATCTTGTCCTAGGGTAAATCCCTATGAACACATGGTCAGCAAGGAATCTTGAGACTACGTACTGGTCAGGTTGGCCAGTATTTATTCCCAGGGCTGACCACTCAGCTCCTGTAGACTATCTGAATTACATGGCTGCTGTTTGATCAACACATCATGTTAATGTCATGGGCAACGGGACTTGCACCAGCTGGTTCCAATCAATTCAACTGTGTATGTGCATTTGGACCCAAGCAGGACAGCAAGGCCTTTTTGTAAGGAACATCAGGGAGGAAAATGTGAAATGTGGCAGACCTGAATGTGGTCTGGCAGAGGAACCACTGGTCCCACCCACAGTACACTGTAACCCTCTGCAGGAGGGAACAAGATAGGCAGGCGAAAGGAGAAGCGAAAAGAAGGCAAGAAGGGGAAGTAGAAACTAAGGAAACAATAGAAAGGAATAAAAGGGAAAGGAGCAAAAAACTGAAAGAAAGGCAAAGGAGTGACAGATAAAGGGTAGAAAAAGGAAGATGAAATTACTAAAAGGCTGGGAATGAAGAGATAGGAAAGGGAGGTAAGGGGAAAGGAGGAAATGGATGAGGATAGAGTAGAAAAAGGGGTATAGAATTAGGATGTCATATGTCATGGCTTGTCACTTATGCTCGCACCTGCTGGTACCCACCTTAGGTTCTGTGGATTACCAGCAACACCTTCTACCCCTTGTTGAGTGTATTGCCACCTTAGATTTCATTTATGCTACGTGACTGGACATGCTGCGTTGAATTGGGGCTGCTATATTTGACCAGTTGTTACACCTATCAGCACCACACTCAATTCTCTCTCCATACAGGCACCCAAAAAACTGTGACTGTATGCCACATCTGAGTGACAGACTATAGTGGAATTTGAGGATCTAACACAGAATTTGAGGATACAGAGATTTGAGGATCCCGCATTCTATAAAAGCCACACCAAGACGTGAAATGCGTGAAAATAAAAGAAACTGATGCAAGAGCAGAGAATAACAGTAGTATAGTGTTATGTTTAGTATAAAAAAAATCTAGCTCTCACCTGTAAGAGACTGCAGAAAATTAAAGAGAATCTCCGTCCGTGCAGACGATCTGTGTAACCTTGAGTGCCTTGTCTTATATCCTTTCACCTCCTTCGTCGTCAGCATCACGTGCAGTCTTGGATGTGTTCCACAGGTCAACAGGGAGTGAGGCTGGTGGGTTCCATGTAGTTCCTGCAGCAACATTCAGATCAATAGCAATGTGAGTTTGATATTGGATGGGTAGAGGGAAAGGTTAGGGGAGGCTAATATTGGAGCTGAAGGAACTAGGTAGGGAAGGGAAATGAAGGGCAGAAGGGATTAAAGCAGTGAAAAGAATATGTAGGCGAGAGGGGATTGAAGTGAACAGGTGGGATAGGAAGGGAAAGTCGAAGGGAGGGGATGGACGCTGGAGGACGGGGAAGCGACAGAGGAAATTGATAGTCTAAAGGAAAGGCAATTTGAAAGTTGAAAACCTAGAGGACCAAAAGGGGGGAAGGTGGGGGAAATCTTCAAGAAGAAGCCCAAGGCACTGAGTGCCCACAATGATCAGGGCCCCCTTATAGCCCCTTTCCAACCCAGGGAACAAACTACTCTTCCTGATGTGCAAAACAGCTCACTAGAACGCGATACCGAACAAGTAATCCCTTATTTCGAATGCCTCAACAGGTACGATGTCCTTCAAGTAGATTATCCATCGGATAGTCGGTCTCAGAATCCTGCTCGGCCACCACCTATCCCTACACCTGGTTATAGCCCCCGACCCTAGAAGAAGCGGTCAGCATCGTCAAAGGGATGAGGTTAATGGCTTAAAACAAGCGCTCTTTGATGTGAAAAATTCTCCCGCCATTGGAGATTCCAAAGACTTAACATGGGTACCCAATGGGCTGACAAGAAACTATAGAAACATTGATCGCCCATGCCCTCCTTACATCTGCAGTAATGGCCCTCCTCTAACTCCCGTGAGGCAGTTTCCACCCATGCATCCATCAAATGATCTAACTTTTTGCAAGGAAAGATCCACTTGCCACTCAGCCTCCTCGTCTTTTACAAAGACCCGGCATCTCCTCAGTGAACTCTGTGCCCTCTCAAGGGGATACATCTGAAAGTAGCTCGAGTATTCTGCACCTCCAAGTGGGCAATATTGTTTTTATGTCAAAGGTTCCCAAATTACACCACAGTGCTCTTGAAGATAAAGTTTCCTTGAAGAACAAGTTCCTACATTGGATTAAAAATGTTAGACATTGCTATTCAATTGTTTACTTCTATATCGTCTATGCCAAGCGCTTTTCTTCCCAGGACGTTGGGAAGGATTGTATCGGGATGAAACTTGGTAGAGGGTTTGATCTCCCTAGACCCACGCACCCTTCCTCCCATAGGGTCTGAAATCTGCTTCAAATTGAGTCCTCCAGGTGATGGCATTGATGGGGGGAGTGAAAGGTTTGCTGAAACTAGCTCAAGGTGCAGCGTGGCCTACATAAGTGTAGCGCTCTAGTGTTCCGAGGTTCTCGGCTGAGCCCCGGAACCACATACACACAATGTATCACCTTCTGGCCGGGCGTGGCCAGAAGGCTATAAATAAATGGACGGGAGTCTCTCGGGACTTCCGGTCCAACTAACTACAGTACTGTGTGGGTGTCCAATCATTTATTGTTGCTCAGGGCCCCAGTTGTAACCCCCATCTGCCAGCAGGCACGTACAGACAGACAGCTGCCGACGAGGGTGGGATGCTGGTAAAAGAGACACCCGGAGAAAAAAAGGAAAGCGTAACGGAGCGGCGAGCAGCGTGGTCGCCGAACAGCGAGTGACCCCTGTCTACCCCGGAGGTCCCCTGAGGTCTCGAAGTCCAGCGCCGGTAAGCAGCGTGCGTAGAAGCTGCGGGAGAAGCTGGCAAGTGCAGCGCCAAAAGACGCGAGATAAGCAGCAGGCCCAGCGCTGAAGAGGCCCGACTGGAATACAGAGAGGCGCGCGCATGCGCGGAAACCACGAGGCCTGCCCCAGCGTCAGACGCGTGTAAAGGCCCTCACAGTTACGCGAGGCAGAAGTCACCGGCAGAGGGGGAAAAGAGGCCTTGAATCCTAAGCGCGAGAACCGCGCGTGAGGAAGAATCAACAGGCACTGCCTAGGAACCCCCGAGAGAAGGAAAAAAACAAGCATTGGCCCAACCAAGTTATCAAGCAAACACACTGCAACAATAACGCGTGCATGTGCAGGATAAAAGACTGAAAACTGTAGAGAGCCACCCGGCCTCTTAACAACAATGTATCCAAAACACTCACGCACGCATTCACCCTCGGGACGGGCACGCCCCGAGGTATATAATAAAAGCGCGGAAGACCGCTCGGGGTCTTTCCGGCATACCCTCAGATACTGTGTGTGTGTCCCTCTTTGTTATAGATCTGCTGCGTGCGAGGCCCCGACCTCGCACACCACACTGGCGACGAGGCCGGTACCGCCCCCGCGCGTGCCCTGCCGACCGCCGGAGCTGTTCGCTCCCTACCTGCTGCCCTCCGCAGGCTGTGGCTGCCTGTGCCGTCCCTGGCCGCGGAGGTCGTCCGCCGGCCTGCTGCCTTGGCTCACTGACGGCTCCCGCCCACGCGCCTCCTATCGCGGAGCGTGTTCAGCCGGCAGGAGCTGTGCCTGGCCTTCCTCCTGGTGCCGGGTGAGTGCGCTGTCCCTGCGGCCCTGCTGTGGCCCCCCCGCGCTGCGCGTGTCGCTGTCTGGGGGCTCGCCCTCTACCCTGGCGTGTGGCGCGTGTACGCGCGCGCTCTTCGTGTGGTGCGCTGCCCCGGTGGGGGAGGGGTGAAGAGGGGAGACGCTGCACGTCAAACCCCGAGGCCCTGACACGTGGAGCCTCCAACGCCTGCCCTGCCCTGCGCCCTCACACGCTATCTATCACTCGGTTTTGGACCACGTGGGGGGGGAAGGTCGAATACCTCCACATCCACCGCTTCTGCCGCATCCTGAAAAAAAAAAAAACATTGAGAAGAAGACAAGCACTGGTAAAACCAACGCTGCATGATATCACTATAGGAAGCCTACTGCCACCACAGTGCACCAGCAGCCTGCCAAGGCATTACCCTGCCCCAAACCAAGCACTACAATCAGGGCCAGGGAGGAGTGAGTTCAGAGAAGGGACTTAAGCATGACTGACAACGCCACTGGAGGCGCGACCGCAGTGCCGGTCACCAATGCTGCTCAACCAGGGCCCGCTGGCCCACCTCAACGCCTCGACGCCGACACGCATATTATTAGTCATGCGCATACAGGCGTAGCCCCCATTCCGCCCTTCAGTGAAACAGCAGACCCCGCAACTGCGGCACCGCGGTGGAAGGCGTGGCTTGGGCGCCTGAATCTATACTTCAAAGGGACCCGAGAAACGGACGACACCGTAAAGAGATCGCTCTTGATCCTATATGGGGGCCCAGAAATATATGACCTCTTCGAGTCCCTTCCGAACACGGGAGAGGAAGACGACTATGACGCGGCGGTAGCCGCGCTGAACACACACTTTGACCCCCAAGTGAACACGGACTATGAAAAATTCAAATTTAAGCGGGCGTGGCAAACTGAGGCTGAATCGGTAGACATGTACTACGCTAGGCTGCGCCGGCTGGCCAGCAGCTGCCCATTCGCCGACCCGCGGGAGGAGATAAGGGACCAAATCATTGTAGGGTGCCGGTCGAAACTACTTAGAAAGCTCATCCTCAGACAGCCCGGCATCACGTTGGACGCCATCCTTGTCCTTGCTCGCTCCCATGAACTATCAGACTCAAGAGCGGATGAGATGGAGCTGGCGCTCCGATCCCCCATGGCCCCACCAGCCACACCCAAAATGGCGCTCATCAAAGAAGAAACAGTTGACGCAATACACAGAAGACCAGCGGGTGGAAGAACACGACAGTGGCAACCCCGAGAGGCTCAATGCGCATACTGCGGTGGAGACCACGCAGCGACAGCTGTGTGCAACGCAAAAGGGAAGATCTGCTCGAAGTGTGGGAGACTCAACCACTTTGCCGCCGTGTGCCAAGGAGGGAGATACAGGCCCAATGCCCCGCGGTCACGGGGCGGGTACGGGCCTCGATCGACGACCTCAAGAGTGAGACAACTATCGCTGGAGCCTGAACACCCACCTCCCGACACGCATGCCCAAGACAGGAGGCCACACTATGAAGATGAGGACGACGACGAAGTGTATGTGATATCGTATGTCAGCCGGATCTCTACCAGGAAGAGACCACCCCCCATGTGCACGATATCCGTGGAAGGCTCGGAAATCAGAGCTCTCATTGACACTGGAGCTTCAGTAAATGTCATGGACTCTGAACAGTATGAACAAATGTCGCCCAAACCTCCACTCGCCACGTCAGCCGCCCGGATATATACCTATGGGGGCACGGAACCCCTGCCGCTGCGCGGAGTCATTAGCACCACCATTAGCAATGGAGACTACACCACAGAGGCACGGTTCCACATTACTGAAGGGAAGAAAGGCACACTGCTCAGCTGTAACACAGCCGAAGATCTGGGACTGGTTTTCTTCGCCAACCAAGTCCATCAATCACACGCTGACAACATGTTACAAGAATTCCCCGCACTGTTCAGTGGCCTTGGAAAGCTCAAAGGCAAGAAAGTCAAACTGCACATAGACACTTTCATTTGTCCTGTCGCGCTAAGACCCAGAAGAGTGCCATTTAATCTCCGCCCTCAGGTGGAAGAAGAGCTGAAGAGGCTTGAGGACCTAGACGTCATCGAGAAGGTGTCGGGACCGACCCCCTGGGTATCCCCGCTGGTAGTGGCCCCAAAACCAAAGCAGCCTGGCGCCATCAGGCTATGCGTCGACATGAGGCTGCCGAACGCTGCCGTGAAGAGGGAGCGTCATATCACGCCCACAATGGATGACATCGTCGCCGACCTCAACGGGGCGAAATGGTTTTCAAAACTTGACCTCAACGCGGGATACCACCAATTGGAACTGGAACCAAGCAGCCGATACATCACAACATTCTCTACTCATGTCGGACTCCGACGGTACAAGAGGCTGAGCTTCGGAGTGTCATCAGCAGCCGAGGTGTTTCAGAACGCAATTAAGGAAGTTTTATCCGGACTGACTGGAGTCATCAATCTAAGTGATGACATTCTCATCTACTCAAACACGCTGGAGGAACACCACGCCCACCTAAGAGCCACCCTGCAGAGACTCCAAGAACACGGGTTGACTCTCCACCGAGCGAAATGCTCGTTCTATCAGGAAGCCGTTGATTTCTTTGGTTATAGGTTCACACGCGAAGGGCTCCGGATTGACCCGAAAGCAGAAGCCATCCAGAACGCAAGCACGCCCAGGAACCCATCTGAAGTGAGAAGTTTCCTCGGGATGGCCACGTACTGTGGCCGATTCATACCCAATTTAGCAGATCTAACCGAACCCCTCCGAACACTCACAAAACAGGATCAGGAGTGGGAATGGACATGCGCAGCGAACCAGGCCTTCCAGGAGATCAAGGCAAGCCTTCTGGATAAGGCCACAATGGCCTACTTCCAACCGTGCAGAAAGACCGAGCTAATCGTAGACGCCAGCCCGGTAGGCCTCGGTGCAGTCCTGCTGCAAGAATACGGCCGGGACGAGTGGAGACCCGTGGCGTATGCGAGCAAAGCCCTCACAGACACTGAGACTCGATACGCTCAGATTGAGCGAGAGGCGCTAGCCATCAAGTGGGCCTGCCACCACTTTCACTTATATCTCTGCGGACAGAACTTCACTGTTGTAACCGATCACAAGCCACTCCTACCACTGTTCACAGGATCCTCCAGACTCGCTCCCCCGCGAATTGAGCGATGGGCAGTCCAGCTACAAGGCTACAACTTTACCCTGATCTTTCGGCCAGGCGCCCACAATCCGGCAGACTACCTATCCAGACACCCAGACGTGACCCGGAAGGCACTCCCGTTGGCAGATGGGCAGGTCGTAGAAGAGTTCGTACACATGGTGTCCATGGCTGCATGCCCGGACACACTCACCTTGCCGGAAATAGGGGAAGCCACGGCTGCCGATGAGACTCTAGCCAGAGTCAAGAAAGCCCTAGAACATGGAAGCTGGACTCGATTCCTCGATGGAATACAAGGACTACGACCGGAAGTGAGTCACGCCCAACAACAGCTATGGCAGATCCGTCATGAGCTGAGCATAGGAGACGAAGGAATCGTACTGCGAGGACACCTCATCGTTGTGCCCGCAAGCCTTCAGCAACACATGCTCACGATTGCACACGTGGGCCACCAAGGGATGGCCAAAACAAAAGCCCGGTTGCGCAACAAAGTGTGGTTTCCCGCCATGGATCGCATGGTGGACGATATGGTGCGATCCTGTCATGCATGCACCATCACAGGCTCGGATCCGGCTCCGGCCCCTGTCATCACGGAAGAGGCAGCAACAACACCTTGGACTCAGCTAAGCATCGACTTTGGAAGCTTCCCAGATGGCCGGCACACATTGGTGGTGGTGGACTCATTTTCAAAGTTCCCTGTCGTAGAATTGCTCACATCCACAGCGTTCGGGCAAGTCAAAAAGGCGCTGGACCACATTTTCGCCACGATGGGGCTCCCAGACGAAGTGAAATCGGACAATGGGCCGCCTTTTCAGGGGAGAGAGTTCCAAGCTTATCTGGAAGGTTTACGGATTAAACACCGGAGAATCACTCCTTTGTGGCCGCAAGCGAACGGCGAAGTGGAAAGACTCATGCGAACCCTCAATAGGGCCCTCCGCATCGCTGTCAATGATGGTAAAGACCCAGAGGCCGCTTTGGACCAATTTCTTAGTGCATACCGACAGACTCCACATAGTACCACACAATGTGCACCTGCACACGTCCTGTTCAAAAGAGCCCCAAGGGGAAACATCCCCACGTCCCCCACCTGGACACCAGAAGCAAGGGACAGTGAGGCGATCCAGTCAAGGAGAACCATCACAAATCAAAAGGCAAGCGAGGGACGACATGCCAGACAGCCAGGGCTACAAGTAGGGGACACTGTGGTGGTGCAAGATCGCCACCCAGGGTGGAAATTCAGGACCCCATTTGAGCCAGAAAGATGGATCATTGAAAAGTTCAGAGGAACGATGGTGACCGCCCGCCTCGGCCAACAGACTGTCACTCGTAACGTGTCGTGTTTCAAAAGAGTAGAGAGACAGGATGGTAATCCCAGAGACACGGAAGAAACAACCGAGGCAGAGTCAGACCATCAGGGCGACGCAAGACCCAGGGACCAAGGATTGGTGCCCCACTCGAACCCTGACAGGTCTGGCGAAGACAGACGTCAAGCCAGCAGTCCCCGAAGTGAAACATTGGAGCAGACACCCTCCGATAGTGATGGTGAGGCAACCCCGGCCGGGGCTGCTAGATCTCCTGTTCGCCACCATCACCGATATCACCTACGGCCCAATCCTGGCCCCAGTGAGAGGCTACGAGACTTTGTGTGGACTTCCCCATAATTCAAGTGAAAGAGCAATCCAGTATATGAACTAAATTGAAGGAGGGATGTAGAGAGCCATCCGGCCTCTTAACAACAATGTATCCAAAACACTCACGCACGCATTCACCCTCAGGACGGGCACGCCCCGAGGTATATAATAAAAGCGCGGAAGACCGCTCGGGGTCTTTCCGGCATACCCTCAGATACTGTGTGTGTGTCCCTCATTGTTATAGATCTGCTGCGTGCGAGGCCCCGACCTCGCACACCACAAAAACAAGCATTGGCACAAGACTCCAAGAGAGAGAGAAAACAAGCACTGGCACAAACATGTACAGTAAACAAATGTTGACAACGTCAAGAAAGGCCACACACCACTATATCAAACCCACCACAGCAGGAGCACAACAGCAAGCACCAATCCCAGTACAACAAGCAGGACCCCCTATCCAACAACCGGCCCACTCACAGATACAAGCCCTGCCCCCCTACAGTGAACTCATTGATCTGGCGACAGCGGCTCCGAGGTGGGCAGTCTGGATAGGACAGTTAAATAACTATTTCGTAGCCACGAGACAGAAAGACAACGAAGTCCAAAGGTCGCTGCTATTACATTTTGGTGGTGTTGAAATCTACAAGCTCTTTGCTCACCTACCGAACACAGGTGAAGCCGATGATTATGATGCCGCGGTACGAGCATTGAATGCGCACTTTGACCCATAGCTCAATCCACATTATGAGCGTTTCAAATTCAGGCAGTCGAGGCAGAGGGAAGGAGAGATGATAGATGCATTCCACGCGCGGTTAAGAGCATTGATCAGTACGTGCACGGAAGACGATCAAACAAAGGAAGTCACGGCGCAGCTGATACAGGGATGCCGCAACAAATCACTGAGGACGTTAATACTGCGTCAACCCCGCATCACATTAGAAGAAATACTACTTCTTGCACGGTCGCATGAGTTATCAGATGTCAGATCCTCAGCGATGGAAGCTGCCCTAAACCCCAACGCAGACACAGGTGTAGCAGTAAAAACCGAGAGAGTGGATGCCGTCCGGAACACTGGCCGGAGTGGACGTGGGCGATGGCCAACGAGGACCCCACGACGATCATCATGCGGATATTGCGGGCGTGAAGAGCAGGGCCCGGAGAGTTGTCCCGCTTGAGGAAGGCATGCTCGAAATGTGGAGTGCAGAATCATTTTGCCAGCGCCTGCAGAGGGGGATACCGTGGAAGAAACCAGTCCGGGAAGAGGACACTGTCTGGGGCAGTGAGGCAATTGGCCTTAGACGACACCCCATCATCACGATCTGCGAAGCCTCAGCATCGACGTTATGAGCGCCTAGATGACTCGTCCACGGAAGAAGATGAGTGTTATTTTGTATCCTTCACAAGCGACCTGAAGATGCGGCGGAGGCCGCAACCCAAATGCCAAATCCAAATCGATGGGTCGTCAGTGACAGGAGTGATAGACACAGGCGCCACCGTCAACGTGATGGGGATACAGCACTATAAAGCACTTAACCCGAAGCCACAACTAACACCATCGAAGGTCCGGATATTGACGTATGGGAGTCAGGAACCACTTCCTCTGCGAGGGAAGATGGTGGTACAGGTCAAATCGGAAGAACGAGAAGTAATGACGACGTTCCACGTTGTTGACAAAGAAGCTAATCTCCTGGTCGGGAGCCACACAGCGGAAGACTTGAATCTCATCGCATTCGCCAACGCCATGAAGAGTTTACAGACTGAAGACATCCTACAACTATTCCCATCTCTCTTTGAAGGCCTAGGGACAATCAAGAGGCCACCAGTAAAGCTCCATATTGACAAAGCCATACAACCAATTGCACTGCGACACAGAAGAATCCCGTTCCACCTGCGAACGGCCGTTGAACAAGAGCTGGCCCAATTGGAAAAACAAGGAGTCATTGAGACGGTGACAGGCCCGACACCATGGGTGTCCCAGATGGTGATAGCGGAAAAGCCTCGACAACCTGGGAAAATAAGGATCTGCAATGACATGCGAATGCCTAACAAGGCGATCAAAAGAGAAAGACACATCACGCCGACAGTAGATGACATCCTAGCTGACCTCAACGGTGCCCAATGGTTTTCGTATCTAGACCTGAACGCCGGCTACCACAAACTAAGGCTGGCGGAAGAGAGCAGGTACATCACCACGTTCTCGGCCCACCTAGGTCTCAGACGATACAAGAGGTTAAATTTCGGGATATCTTCAGCCGCAGAGATATTCCAGAACACCATAAAAGAGATCCTGTCAGGCCTACAAGGAGTGCTAAACGTCAGCGATGACATCCTAATACACTCTAAAACAAGTGAAGAACACCATCACAGGCTGAGAGCAACTCTCAAAAGATTAGCAGAACACGGGGTGACCTTACACAAAGATAAGTGCAAGTTCTTCCAGAAGTCCATAGAGTTCTTTGGGTACATGTTCGACGCCGAGGGAGTCAAGGTGGACCCCCGAATATCTCAGGCCATCAAGAATGCACCTGCTCCGGTGACAGCGTCCGAGGTGAGAAGCTTCCTAGGCATGGCCCAGTACTGCGCAAGGTACATTCCCAACCTAGCTACCATTGCAGAACCACTCTGTAACCTGACAAAGAAGAAGAGCCCGTGGAGGTGGGCCAGAGAAGAAGAAGATGCTTTCAACAAAATTAAAGAGGCACTACTGGACGGAACAACAATGGCGTACTTTGACACGTCAAAACGGACAGAGATATTAGTAGATGCCAGCCCGGTCGGTCTGGAGGCACTGCTTACACAGGAGACAGAACCTGGAGTAGGGGCCCCTTTAGCATTTGCCAGCAAAGCTCTCACAGCGACTGAAGCAAATACTCCCAAATAGAAAGAGAAGCTCTAGCAGTCAAATGGGCTTGGAACCACTTTCACCTATCACAGGATACCCATTCCAGATGGTCACAGACCACCAACCGTTGATACCTCTATTCAAAGGCACTGCACCTCACCCCCCGCCTCGAATTGAACGTTGGGCAATTCAGATACAGCAGTATCAGATGGATCTCGTGTACAGACCCAGATTGCCAATTTTCTGTCTCGCCACCCGGATACAAGAGCAGTAACAGAAGGCGAGCAAGAGTCAACGTCTATCTGGCCCCCTTGGCGGACGTGGTGGAATCTTACGGAGTCAGGGTGGTCTCTTACGCTGACGACACACAGCTGGTGTTTTCCTTTCGGGACCACTCTGACTCCGCATTTCTCAACTTCCGCCAATGCCTTCTTAACATCAGTGGCTGGATGACTACGAACCACCTTAGATTGAACGCAGACAAAACAGAGGTTCTGTTCTTTAATCAGAAAACCTCTATCCCCTCTTTTTGGTGGTGGCCTACGGCTCTTGATCCTGCCCCATCCCCGGCTCACTCGGCTCGGAACCTTGGCTTCCAATTTGATGACTCTTTGTCTTGTAAAATTCAGATCAACAAAGTTACGTCCGCATGCTTCATGAAACTTCGCATGATAAAGAAGATCCTTCCGTACCTCCCCATGGATTCCCGCCGCACAGTTACCCAGGCCCTTATTACGTCCCACCTGGACTATGCCAATAGCCTTTATGCAGGGGCCCCCCAGTACCTGATTGGTCGGCTGCAGATCGTCCAGAATGCTGCAGCCAGACTGATCGGTAATATCCCGTACCGTCAATCTGTCTCTGCATACCGGAGGAAACTCCACTGGCTCCCTGTGGCTAGCCGCATCCAGTTTAAGGTCCTCACTCTTACCTATCGAGCCGTCAACAACCTCGGTCCTACTTACCTGCAAAATCGGGTCTCGATATCCCGCTCCACCAGATCCCTGAGATCCAATGACCTCCGCCTCCTAATCTCGCCCCGTTTCAGACTGTCCAGAACCGGTGGCAGAGGTTTTGGTGTCATTGCTGCCAGACTCTGGAATTCCCTTCCGCTTGAACTGAGGTTTTGTCCCTCTGAAACCATCTTCCGAGCCAAACTTAAAACCTGGCTTTTCTCCGGACTCTAGTTTCCCCTTCATCTCTTTCTTTTTCTCTTCCCTTTTTTCACTTGGGTACCCCTGGATTTTAGCGCCGGGACACCCCCTCGGGGGTAGCTGCGCGCTCTACAAACTCCATAAAATAAAATAAAAATAAAGAGGCCCAAATAGAAGAATTTGTGAACATGATAGCCCAAGGATCATGCCCCCAGGCATTGTCAGCACCCATTTTTTTTTTGTTTGAATATATTTTATTGGTTTGTTGGCTCACATAATCAATACACAAATATGCAATGCCTAAGAGGAAATAACCCACATATGTTGCATGGTAACAGTGCGGCAATACAGTACAATGACAACGCATAGCAATACAATCATTATGTATTCCAGGTCGTGTAGTAGAATTGCCAGGACAATATGGATAGTTGGGGCCACAATGGGTGTGATGTCACTCTGCATCCAGAGCGATGCAGCTTTGGAGTGTTGTGAGGTTAGATTCAGTGGGAGGCGGCATGTCCCAGTGATTCCGCATCTTCACTGTGTCCTTCCCAACAGGCAGTACGTGATGTGTCACCAGATGTGGTGTGTAAACAGGAGTACGGAGTGTCAGATGTACACCATCAACCAATGCAATATACACAGTTTTACAACAAGCGTGTCGGTGGAGACAACCACCGTATCATCTTAACGAAACCGTTAGGGGAGAAAACTAAACAGGACAAAACAGTGAGAGTGGATAGGGTCCCCAACACCATGAGGCGATGATTGAGGAGAATGAAAATAAAAAATGGGGATGGTATGAGGAAAAAACAGGATGTGTTAAGAGATCTGCAGTCTCGTGAGGAGTGTCAATGTGCGGTCGTGAAGGCAAGCGCTTGGGTCCGAGAGCAAGATAATGGGAGTCAGGTGCTCCGCGGGATGTAAGCCCCGCCCAAGGTGGAGGTAGGGGAGATCGGTCCAGCGGCATCCGGCAGGCACCAGGGTGTTAACGCTAGGGGCAGGCATTGTCAGCACCCATGATAGTAAACCAATACCCAAATGACAATCATTCAAAGAGTCATCGCAGCAATCCAAACAGGATCCTGGGAAGGATTCCTACGAGACACTCAGGACTGGAGTGAGCCAGACCGTTCACGTCTGGGGAAATTTTGGAAAATACATTATGAGCTCGGCATGGCGGAGAATGGGCTGGTACTGAGAGGGCGTAGAGTCGTGATACCTTTGACATTACAAGAGCAAGCAACGGTGCTGGCACATTCAGGGCACCAAGGCACCTGGCGGATGAAAGCCAGGATGCGTGAGCAGGTGTGCTTTCCTGACTTTGAGAGTGACGTCGACAAGTTGGTGCAAAACTGCCGAGCATGCCAGCTGACAAGTGCCCCTGAGGTGCCAGCACCTGTCATCACAGAAGAACCAGCGCCGGCCCCATGGTCGTGGGTCAGCCTAGACTTTGGCAGTTTCCCCGACGGGAGAATCACAGTTTTACTCAGACACATACACGAAGTATCCCATTGTAGAAGTAGCCGCGTCCACCAGTTT
Organism: Lissotriton helveticus; assembly: GCF_964261635.1. Classification (NCBI taxonomy): domain Eukaryota; kingdom Metazoa; phylum Chordata; class Amphibia; order Caudata; family Salamandridae; genus Lissotriton; species Lissotriton helveticus. The sequence goes on along the minus strand of NC_136073.1, from coordinate 472,575,354 downwards.
TGTGAATGTTCAACCAATCCTAGACAAAGCCTTTGCTATGTTTGGACTTCCACAAGTACGCAAGACCGACAACGGTCCCCCATTCCAAGGGAGTGAATTTAAGGAGTTCCTGCGGGTACTGGGAGTGAAGCATCACCGCATTACACCACAATGGCCACAGGCCAACGGCGAAGTTGAAAGGTTCATGTGGACAATTAACAAAACATTGAGGATAGCCACAGTGGAAGGTGTGGATCCTGAAAGTGCGCTCCAGCGTTTTCTTGGAGAATATCGTAGTACCCCCCACAGCACGACCCAAAGGTCGTCCTGGTCACTCATGCTGGCGGGACCACGGAAGGATCTCCTTCCAATGGCAGAAAATTGGAAACCGGAACCATACTCCCCGGAGAACATCCAAGCGAGAAGGAGGCGAAATAATGACAAAGCAAGCAAGAAACGAAGAGCTCATGAACGGGCATTAGCGCCAGGAGATGCCGTGCTAATCCGAGCCAGGAGGCCAGGCGGAAAATTCCGCACTCCCTATGAAGCTGAACCCTGGACGATTAAAAATACAAGAGGAACAGCCATAACAGTGCAGAGAAACGGGGAAGAGGTGACACGGAATGTGTCCTGGTTCAAACGAATACCATCTGACTCTGGGTGTGAAGAGCGAGTTAGTGAACCACTGGCTGAAAAGTCCACGGAAGGTGGAGAAGAACATGCCTGTACGGAATCGCTCACTAACATGCCTGGGCCACCACCACAATCTCCTCCCAAGACGAATGCTGCACGTAAACCGGCAAGAGGAAGACAACGATATGATCTCAGACCTAATCCAAGACCCAACCAAAAGTTTGCAGACTTTACGTGTTAATGGTTATCAATCTGGTTGTGGTTAAAAGACTAACTTGGGAAGGGATGTAGCGCTCTAGTGTTCCGAGGGTCTCGGCTGAGCCCCGGAACCACATACACACAATGTATTACCTTCTGGCCAGGCGTGGCCAGAAGGCTATAAATAAATGGACGGGAGTCGCTCTGGACTTCTGGTCCAACTAACTGCAGTACTGTGTGGGTGTCCAATCATTTATTGTTGCTCAGGGCCCCAGTTGTAACCCCCATCTGCCAGCAGACACATACAGACAGACAGCCCTCCCCCCACAATAAGGAGCTCTCCCTTCACAACCTGCTGATAGCGGTTGGACTGCGGTCGACCGAATGCGCAATCCCCTTGCTTCCACAGAATATGGCGCATGCAAATACATCGCGTTCCCTAACAACGCGATGCCATTACTATGCAAGTCATTACATGGACTTCCAGTAGATGGCGCTGTAATATTAGGACTGCATCATTTACTATTCCAACTCCAGCCTACACAACAGCAGGGAAGGTGTTGGAAAATTAAATGATGCTATTTCTTATGTTAGAGCTCCATCTACTGAAAGTCGATGTAATGACTTGGGTAGTAACAGCATTACGTTGTAAAGTCATTGCGGTCTAATGACTGTGATGTAAAGGTTGTTTCCCGTTTAAAATGATATTTATCAATGGGTGTATTGCCTACCTCTTGGACTGCCAGAACGACTCCCCAATAATTGCAGGGTTGAAGGGCCTGAGTCTGCTTTATGCAGATGACACTCTTCTCCCCTCTAAAACCCTGCAGGGTCTAAATACCCTCTTGGGGAAGTTTAGTTTATTCTGCAAGGACCATGGCCTTGAAATAAACAAAAACAAAACCTGCATGGTATTTAGCCCTCCAAAGAAAATTAGAGGGAAGGTAGTCCTACAGGGTGATAGACTAGAAAGGGTCCATAAATTTGACTAACTTGTTGTGAGACTCAAAGATTCCCATAATTGGACGTTAGAGCTATTGGCATTGTAAATAACAACATTTTTATTTATGTGTTGGTTTTGAAAACAGATAAATAAATGGCATTGTCATTTACAATGTCAATAGCTTAATCTCTCGCAAATGCGAGACCTATTGCATTTCCACCCACACACACACACAGAGAGCCACACACAGAGAGCCCCCCCCCACACACAGAGCCCCCCCACACACACAAAGCCCCCCCATACACGCTCACACAGAGCCCCCACAAACACAGAGCCCCACACACACAGAGCCCCCCACACACAGCCCCCCCCACACACAGAGCCCCCCCCACACACACAGAGCCCCTTCACACACACACAGAGCCCACCCACACAAAGCCCCCCCATACACGCACACACAGAGCCCCCACAAACACAGAGCCCCCCACACACAGCCCCCCATACACACAGAGCCCCCCCACACAGAGCCCCCCACACACACAGAGCCCCCCGCCACACACACACACCCCCACCCACACACACACAGCTCCCCACACACACTGCCCCTGCCAGTGACAGCATCTATACAACTGACCATCGCACTCCTACAAGTGTGACAATACAGACTATTCCAGGTCCCCAAAGCTATAAGAATAGCTTGGGTGGCGGGCATTAGTCCTAAATATCTGTTGCTGTGCTCATCTCTACACTGGGGGGATGGATGGATGGAGTGGGGGATGGATGGATGGAGTGGGGGGGATGAATGGATGGATGGAGTGGGGGATGGATGGATGGATGGAGTGGGGGATGGATGGATGGAGTGGGGGATGGAGTGGGGGGATGGATGGAATGGGGGGATGGATGGAGTGGGGGGTGGATGAATGGAGTGGGGGGATGGATGGATGGAGTGGGGGGATGGATGGATGGAGTGGGGGATGGATGGATGGAGTGGGGGATGGATGGATGGAGTGGGGGGGATGGATGGATGGAGTGGGGGGGATGGATGGATGGAGTGGGGGGGATGGATGGAGTAGGGGGATGGATGGATGGAGTGGGGGGGGATGGATGGAGTGGGGGGATGGATGGAGTGGGGGAGCCGAATGGATGGATGGAGTGGGGGAGCCGAAGGCAAGAAAAAAAGTACAATCAGGGGAGCAGAAGGCAAGACAAATCAGCTGACGACAAACAACACAACAAGTGAAGAAGCACAATCGTAACACAAAGTGAAATGTATCTTAATTCGATCGAAATCTGGGCGCTCTGTGGTTGTGGTGGGGGAGGGGCAGTTGTGAGAGGCGCCATGACGAAAGACAGGAAAACAATGACAATAGCACTCTGCAAATATAATGAATCGACGGCTAATAGAAACACGCAAGTAAAAAACATTGTCATTTTCAACGTCAATAGCTCTTAGTTTAACAAATGTGAGACCTCTTGCACTGCAAATGTTTGATTCTAACTGGTATTTCTTCAGTTTTTAGAGTTCAGGGTTCGGGCAGGAATGCTATTTCTTTATTTTGCACTCAGTGGTGCGCCTTCCTTGTTAGTACAATGAGCAACGTGTCCGGCAGCTCAAGTATTAAGGAAAATGTTCCCGCAGGTGGCTCCACTTATAGGACAGGGGTTACCTTAAGGAAAAGATGCATTGGGTGAAAATGTGAACTATGTTTTAAAGTATCGATGTTTAGTACTGCCAGGGTGAAACCCGTATTCAGAAGAGAAAAGTTAAAACCCAAAGCATGTCACCACCAAAAATCACCAGGCAACTGTCTTTCAGATGCAAATTTGTCACCCTGAGAATTCCTCTAAACATTCCGCATATGCAACCGATTTTAGGCACGAAGGGGCCGGGTGCTGCTGCTGCTGTGAGGTGCAGCTGGCGGAAGCAATACCCTGCTCTTAACACCATCTACAAACACACGCGGGCCCCAGATTAGAATCCAAGAAGTGGCCAAAGCCCTGGAAGGGATGCGCAATGAGTCCATTTAAATCCAGTTCCACGTCTTCCAGCTGCACAGGATAAAAGCTGCTATCGGGTGGCAGTATGGTGTCTCTGCGGGATCCAGCGCCGAGCTCGGCTGCGCCTACATTAATCCCTGGCTCGTCCTGATAAGCCTTATGTCTACTACAAACTTCTGCTGAGGCAGCGTCAGCTCTTGCATACGAGTATTTTGCTAATGCACTCAAGAATGCTTCTCTGACGGGGTATTTGTAAATTGTGTACAGCACAATGGTCTACTACAAGGCTTCCCCAACTTGGAGGGAAGCTCCCCGGTGCACAGCACTGAAGTGACAAAAAGTCTTAAATTGTATACAAAGTTCATCATATAGTGAAGTCAACGAACTTTCAAAGTTTCCACGGTTTTAATCAAACTCATTGATTTCATGAGTACTTCATAATTATTTGATGTATGATTTCACAATGATGTATCAAAATGCGTCATCCAAAATAAACGATCCCAATGCATTTCGGGCTGGCAAACAGCCCTTCTTCAGGGGAATGCTCTACGAAAAAAAGAAAGCAATCTGTCACTAGACAGTTTGTAAGGGAACCATAAAGCGCTGTTAGAAATGGCGCTGTCGGTGAAAACATGCCATCATGCTCATCAGGTGCACCATGTGCCTCAACCTGGAGGTGTGCGGTTTATTCACAAACTGAAGCCGTGTAAGTGGGTTAGCAACGCAAAGATAAATGACAAAAAAACTATTAAACGCTGCCACAATGCATAAAACTAAAGTCGCCCAGACCCATGTGCTCAAAGATCAATATAGCAATGTGCAACGAAACAAAACAAATGCTGAACCCAGGTCAGCCTCACTCACGTGGATGATCACATAACAAATGCGGGTTGATGGCAAAAACCTACAACAACATGAGCGCGCGTTAGTAATCAGTGAAACTTAAACGTGACTGAACGCTGGAGTGTGGACTCAGTCCTCGGGAGAGGTATTTACGCTAGTCCAACTGCATGGAAACCCTCATTCCGCGACCGGTAGGGAGAAAACAGCCGCCGGAGTGTCGATGTGATTAGTAAGCGTGCAACGTGCCGGATAAACAAACGATGGACTAAAAACAGTGTAAAAAAGCGCGCCATCTTGGAGAGGGAATATCTCTATGTGCTAGTTCAAAATAACAAAATGTAAAGAGCATAAAACTAAACAATACTCAACAGTGACATTCTGACTGAAACAATAACACACTATAAAAGAACATGATGTAAGCAAAGACATAAGTCGGTAAATCTAAGGCAATGGTATCACAAATATCAAACAAACATGTACAGTTAACACAAAGTTTATAGGTAACACAGGAATTCCATCCTGTCATTTTGTCCGTGCGAATACATCGTCGCCATGAAGCGGATCCAGAAATTCTCTCTTTTCAACAAAGTGTTTTTGTTGTTGTGAGTTGGTTTCACTTGCTCTAGTATCAAATATTTCAATTGTGCGACTGTATGATTGTATTCAAGAAAATGAGCTGCTACTGTCGATTTGATGTTCTTCGTTCGTATGTTGCTTTTGTGTTTCAGCAACCGCACACGTATTTTTCTCTCAGTATGTCCCACGTAACATTTACCACAAGGACACTTCAGCATGTAAATTACGTTGGTGGAATTGCAAGTGGCATTAACTCGTAGTTTGATTGGATGACCCTTCATGGAGTGATTGGTGACGTTCCCTAGGATACAGTTGTTACAATTGCTGCAGTTGTAGCAAGGTCTGAGGCCTTTGAACTCTTCAGGTTCGGATTGCTCTCTGGGTTTAGTCAAAATTTCTTTACGGTTGCGCCCCCTAGTATAGGCAAACATGGGTGACTGTGAGAAGGCTCCCTGGAAATCCGGTTCCAAACTAAGTAGAGACCAGTGTTTGGTAATGATGTCCCTGAATTGATTGCTGGTCACTGAATACTTAGAGACTACTACCATCCGTGAATTCTCAGTTTTGGATTTTACTCGCAAAAGATCATCTCTCTTGATATTCACACAACGGGCAGCGGCCTTATCAAGTGTTTGCTGGGGGCAACCCCTTGCTTTGAATTTCTCCAACATTTTGGACATTTCTTGTTTACTTTCATTATCAGATGATACAATTCGTTTGACACGTAACAACTGTGAAAAAGGTACGTTTTGTTTCAACCCAGGTCGATGAAAACTACGATAATGTAGAATTGAATTTCTGTCAGTGGGTTTTTGAAAAATGGTCGTGGCCACATGGACCAATTGTCTCAAGATTTCAACATCCAAGAAGTGTATATGATTCCTGTCAAGAAGTGTCCAAGTGAACTGAACGCGGTCATTGACCTCATTCCAAGATTGCAAAAAACTTGTGAGGGCATTCTCAGTTCCTGCCCACAAAATGAATATATCGTCAATGAATCTCAAATACAGCTTCCCATGGGCTAGCCATTGGGAAGCTGTATTTGAGATTCATTGACGATATATTCATTTTGTGGGCAGGAACTGAGAACACTTGACAGGAATCATATACAAGAGATGATCGTTTGCGAGTAAAATCCAAAACTGAGAATTCACGGATGGTAATAGTCTCTAAGTATTCAGTGACCAGCAATCAATTCAGGGACATCATTACCAAACACTGGTCTCTACTTAGTTTGGAACCGGATTTCCAGGGAGCCTTCTCACAGTCACCCATGTTTGCCTATACTAGGGGGCGCAACCGTAAAGAAATTTTGACTAAACCTAGAGAGCCATCCGAACCTGAAGAGTTCAAAGGCCTCAGACCTTGCTACAACTGCAGCAATTGTAACAACTGTATCCTAGGGAACGTCACCAATCACCCCATGAAGGGTCATCCAATCAAACTACGAGTTAATGCCACTTGCAATTCCACCAACGTAATTTACATGCTGAAGTGTCCTTGTGGTAAATGTTACGTGGGACATACTGAGAGAAAAATACGTGTGCGGTTGCTGGAACACAAAAGCAATATGCGAACGAAGAACATCAAATCGACAGTAGCAGCTCATTTTCTTGAATACAATCATACAGTCGCACAATTGAAATATTTGATACTAGAGCAAGTGAAACCAACTCACAACAACAAAAACACTTTGTTGAAAAGAGAGAATTTCTGGATCCGCTTCATGGCGACGATGTATCCGCATGGACTAAATGACAGGATGGAATTCCTGTGTTACCTATCAACTTTGTGTTAACTGTACATGTTTGTTTGATATTTGTGATACCATTGCCTTAGATTTACCGACTTATGTCTTTGCTTACATCATGTTCTTTTATAGTTTGTTATTGTTTCAGTCAGAATGTCACTTTTGAGTATTGTTTAGTTTTATGCTCTTTACATTTTGTTATTTTGAACTAGCACATAGAGATATTCCCTCTCCAAGATGGCGCTCTTTCTTACACAGTTTTTAGTCCATCGTTTATGTTTATCCCGCGCGTTGCATGCTTACTAATCACACCGACACTCCGGCGGCTGTTTTCTCCCTACCGGTCGCGGAATGAGGGTTTCCATGCAGTTGGACTAGCGTAAGTACCTCTCCCGAGGACTGAGTCCACACTCCAGCGTTCAGTCACGTTTAAGTTTCACTGATTACTAACGCGCGCTCATGTTGTTGTAGGTTTTTGCCATCAAGCCGCATTTGTTATGTGATCATCCACGTGAGTGAGGCTGACCTGGGTTCAGCATTTGTTTCGTTTAGTTGCACATTGCTATATTGATCTTTGAGCACATGGGTCTGGGCGACTTTAGTTTTATGCATTGTGGCAGCGTTTAATTGTTTTTTGGTCATTTATCTTTGCGTTACTAACCCACTTACACGGCTTCAGTTTGTGAATAATCCGCATACCTCCAGGTTGAGGCACATGGTGCACCTGATGAGCATGATGGCATGTTTTCACCGACAGCGGCATTTCTAACAGCGCTTTATGGTTCCCTTACGAACTGTCCAGTGACAGATTGCTTTCTTTTTTTCGTAGAGCATTCCCCTGAAGAAGGGCTGTTTGGATGACGCATGTTTGATACATCATTGTGAAATCATACATCAAATAATTATGAAGTACTCATGAAATCAATGAGTTTGATTAAAAACGTGGAAACTTTGAAAGTTCGTTGACTTCACTATATGATGAACTTTGTATAAAATGTAAGACTTTTTGTCACTTCAGTGCTGTGCACCGGGGAGCTTCCCTCCAAGTTGGGAAGCCTTGTAGTAGTCTTCTGTTATTTACGTTGGATGGTACAGACAGCGTTCATTCTGGGAGCACGCCACAGACCATAACAATTGCTATCATTTGAATTTATCAAGCTGTGCAAGTCCCGCCAAATCCTTTGTACAGCACAATGGTCTCATAGCGCACTTCTTGAGTAAAATTCACCCTCCCTGCCTCCCGCTAAGAGATGCGCTGGCACCAAGCAGCCTCGTGGGGGTCAGAGCATACATCAAACACAGACCACTGCCCTGCTGCGCACTCCCTGCTACTAGGATTCAGCAAATACAAGAAGGCTATCAAACCCATCTTTTAAACGTGCGCAGAGGCCAACGACTACCAATGCTTGCCAAACAGGAGGAAGGCCTTCTCGGTTTATGGCTCTATTTTTATTGTCAGAATAATAAAAAGCAACTACATCAAATCAAGGTCCAATGCAAAGAAAATACACGCACATCGATTATATATGCCCCCAACTATAAGGCTAAAAGGGGAAACAAGAGGGATAGAAGTTGAAAAAATAATTTGTTTATTACAAACTAATAAATGGTTAGGCAAAACAAAAGATAACCACGATTATAAGTTCAGATATCTAGGAAGTAGGGGCAGGAAAAATAATTATCTAGTTATAAATGAAAAACGTGTGCCATCATTTCTTGGCATAGCAATTCATGACTGCATTGAATCTACCAGAGGAGAGGAAATAGGGAGAGGCAGAGCGGTAGGATCTGTAAGCGACATTGGATAGCATCGAACACGGACAGTGGGCGGGAGGGAGGAGGCACAGACAGTGGGCGGGAGGGAGGAGGCACGGACAGTGGGCGGGCGGGAGGGAGAAGGCACGGACAACGGGACGGCGAGAGAGAGGGTGTGGGGGGCGGGACTTAAAAAAAGACACAGAAACGCCCCCGAATCGCGTCGTGACGGGGAAAGAGTAATTGACAACCATCTCTTCCAATGGCTAGCCTCCATTTATGGAGCTAGCCAATGGAAGAGAGAGGCGGGACAAAGCCCCTTACTGTACATCAAAAGATTTCGCCTGCGCGAGCACTGCTGCGCAGTGCTATCGCCAGGCAAAACCTAAAAATCATGTGTCCTACTGTAACGAAACTTCTGCTGATGTAAAGCGCTCTGATACCCGACGTCCCGGGTCTAGTTCATGGCGCTATAAATACTGTGGAAAATGAAGAACATGTTTTATTTTTTTGTTGTGCATATGCAAAACAGCATGCTCGCTGGATAGTGCCTGTTTGTCGGCTCCTTGGGATTGATAATCGACATACAGCCCTGGGAATCTGATTCAGAAAATAGGTGTTTTGTCCCACTTTTTTATGCTCTATCTAGCACATTAGAGCTACGGCTGGGTCAACGATCTCACCTCAAGGGCGATTTCCAATGACTTAATGTTTTAAAGATTTCAGAGACTTTTTATAATACTTTGCGCTTTATGCTTCCCGGCATCAGATAGCGATTGAGCACCCCTGAACTAATGTGCACCACTAGATACCATTGTTGGCATAGCGGACCCCCCTAGAGCTCATTTGTAGGTTCTTTCTGAGGATTTTTGCCTCTTTTGATATTGTTATAGCATGGAGGTATTTTAAAAAGCTCTATAGCAAATAGATGCATCAATATGTTAACTTATCTTAAATTATTTGTTTGAAATGATTTGTATATTTAGCTCGGGCAAATGTCCCAGAGTAGAGCTACTTTACTGTGCTCTACTGCACATAGATGTAATATGATCTTAATCTATTTTAATTTACCTTAACCGTGATGAACTGTGCGGGTATTATTTTGTTTATTTTTTACTCATCACGTAATATATAAATTTCTGAGATGTTTGTTACTGTGCACTTTTATGGTTCTTTGAACCGATATAAGGTTTTGATTATTAAAGTAGGAACATGAAAGGAGTGGAACCAGAGGGCAGGGAAAAAACAAAGTTAAAAGAATGGTAAATAGCAAGAAGAGAAAGGTACAGGAAGTGAATGGGAGTACAGGGAAGGCAAGGGTTAGGTAGGGAATGAGAGGAAGATACAGGAAGATTTTAAAGAAGAGAAGGGGGTTTGGAGAAAGTACAGGTCAAAAAGATACAGTAGCTAAGCATTGTGAAGGGAACGGAATATACTGGGAGCGAAGAGTACAATGTAGGGAAGGAAAAAGGTATGAAGGGTAAATCAGTGGGAAAGGTAAATGATGACAGTAGGAGGAGGGAAGTGGAGGGAATATGGTATGATAGAAAAGGAAAGAAAGGTATGCCAGAAGTATGTGAAAAGAAGGGAAAAGGAAAGGAAATGAAAGGAAAGGGGTAAAGTAGGTTGTGAGGGAAAAGAATGGTGAAAAGTCCCAGAGAAGATTGAGGAGATGCAAGGGAAGGAGAAAAGTAAGAAAAAGCAGGCAAATGGAGAACTGAACGAGGGATAGGTTTTCGTGGAATCGGCAGTGAAAGGTAGGAGAGGGAAGCAAAAGATTGGGAACCAATAGGGAGAAAATGGAATGGAATGGAAAGGTTGCAGAAATAAATTGAAGGCAGGGATAGAGGCGCTGAAGAATGAGTAGGGTAAGAAAGTGGAATTGACAGTGAAGCGGCAGTAGGAAGAGGAGGTCAAGGGAAGTTGGGCAGGTGGGTGAAGGTGAGAGGAGGGCAAGGCAGGGGTTCTAAAGGGACAGGGTAGGGTTGTGAAAGCCAGGAGATGGGAGAACAGTGGAGGAAAGGATGGGTAAGAGACGGGATGGAGAAGACGGTGGGAAGGGATGGGGAGAGACAAAGAAAAGGCAAGGGCTGGATGGAAGGGGAAAAAAGGGAAGGTTGTGAAAGGAGAATGAAGTAGAGGGGCGTGGTAGCCAATGAGTGAAGGGTAGACACGATAAAAGCAGGCATGGGACAGGAAAAGAAGCGTAAGAAATCAAAAGGGAAGAGAAAGGAAAATGGTAAGGAAGGACATAGATTGAGGGCAGCAGTGGTGTAAGGGAAAGAGATACAAACAGGAAGGCAAGTGAAGTGTCACGTGGAAAAGAAGAAGGTAGGATAAGGTGTTATGGTAGGGAAGACAATGGGAGAACATGGAAGTAAGAAGAAGTGAATAGGTTACATTAGGTTTGGGATAGTAAATGATGGGAAGCTAAAGGATGAAAGAAAGGGGGAGAGATAGTCAAAGGTAGGGCAAAGAAAAGACTGCATCAGGGCAAATCAGGTAAGGGAAGTAGGAAACGTAATATAAAGTGAAAAAGAGAGACATGTAGGGAAAGGCAGCTGTGGGAAAAGCAAGGAAACAAAGGGGCACAGGCTGCTGAGGTGAGAGAAGGAAAGTTTTGGCATGGAGAGGGGAGCAGTAGGGAGGTAATGGAATGAGGGACAGTAAAAGATAAATGGAAAGAAAATGATGGGAGAAGGAAGGAAGTGAGAGGGAAGGACGAAGGGAAGAGAAGGAAAGTGCAGAAAAATGGGAAGTCGAGGGAAAGAAATGGACGGAGGTAGAAGAGAGTAGCAAATGGGTAGGGAGATAAAGGAATGGGAGGGAAGTGAACAGGAAGAACGAAGAAGGAAGTGAAAGAAGGAAGGGTAGTGAAAGAAGGAAAAGTAACAAAAGAAAGGGAAGGGGTTTGTATACTGAATATAAGAGAGGAGGAGAGGAGACAGTCAGGAAGGAATGGGAAATAGAAATGGAAAGGAATGAGAGAGAAGGAGGGTAGATGGGAAGGGAATGGAATAGGGTATGGCGGAGGGGTGAAGGTACAGGGAAGGACATGGGCAGAAGGGATGGGGAAATTGCAGGGAAGAGAAATCAAAAGCAAGGGTGATGGAAGGTGAAGATAAAGGAATGGATATCGATCCCGGGGAATAGAATGGATGGGTTTGTTGTATGGTCAATAAGGGAAGGGGAAAGGGAATAAGAAGGCAGAAAAAAAGTTAAGGGAAGAGACGGGGCTTGGGCAGGGATAGAGAGGAGAGACAACCTGAAGCCAAAGGAATAAGAGTATACTGTCAAGGGGTGGGGAGTGAAGTGGGGAGGGGAAAGAACAGGAGGGAAGGAGAATCAAAAGTTGGGAATGTAATGGAAGTCGAAAGGGTAGCTATGGTGAATAGGAATGGAAGAAAATGGAAGAGAGGGGACAAATTGGTGGGCTGGTATGGGTAAGGGAAAGGGTGAGGTGGATGGGAACTAAAGAATAAGGAACAGGGCTTCTGATAAGGAAGAGAAGGGAAGTAAGAGATAGGTACGTTAGAAGGGGAAGGAGAGGGGGAATGAAGCAGAGGAAAGGGATGGGATCCAAGGGGACAGAGTTGAGATGGGAAAGGCAGGGAGGAATTGTAGGGAAAGAAAGTGGTATGGTGGAAGGAAAGAGTAAGGACTATGAGAGCAGGCATAGGAGGGGACAAGAGGGGACGGTAGGGCACAGAAAAGAAGTTCTGGAGTGGGTAATGGAAGAAGAACAGAGATGGCAATCAGTTGCATAGGAAAGAAACACCACAACCAAAGAAGTAGGGGAAGAAGAGAAGAGGATGTGGTAATGAGGTATGGTAAAATGAGGTAGATAAGTGCGGGGCGGTAAGTGATGAGGAAGGTATGAGAATCAAAGGGAACTGGTTTCAATGGGTGGGAAGGTGGTACAGGTGAGATGGGGATGAAATATATGCAAACGGAATGGTTGTATGACAGAGGCAAGCATGGCTAAACCATGCGTGCCTCTACAACATAGAATTCCTTTACCAAGCATACCTTTACCACGCAATTTTGTGGTAGAGGCATGACTGGTAAAGGGATGTGTAGTAAAGATCGCACCCCAGTCCTGAACCCTAAATACTACCCTGACCCCCCACCCCCAACCCTCCTCCTGGGCCCTAAACACTAACCCGACCCCCTGAGCCCTAAACACAAGCCTGACCCCCCTGAACCCTAAAAACTACCCAGACCCCCTGAGCCCTAAAGTCTAAACCTACCCCCAGCCCAAAACCCTACCATGACCCCCCCGGAGCCCTAACCACTACACGACCCCACCCCTCGAGCTTTAAACACTACCACGATCCCCCGAGCGCTAAAAATTAACCCACTCCCTCCCTGAGGCCTACAAACCACCTTAACCCTTAAAAACTACCCCCACCCCCAAACCCGGGCCCCTGTCCCACTTACCAGGCCGCGTCCTCTCCCGATCCTCCCTCTTCCTGTGCCCGCCCATCTCACATTTAGACCGCGCACTGCCTTAACCACACATATGCGTGGTTAGGGCATATGTGTGGTTAAGGCATATGCGTGGTTAAGGCAAGCGTGGGTCCGCTCGCAGGGAAACGGCATGCATGGCTCTTCCGGCGTCATAAAGGCTGTTTCCCGAAAGGAAAGGGTGAGTAGGAAACAGATGTGGTTTGAATGGAATTGGGTATGCTAATAGACCGAGGGAAGGGAGAGGAAAGTGGGCAGAAGGAAAAGGAATGGACAATTGTTTAAGGAACAGGAGCGAAAGTGTACGCATAATGGATGGAAAGGGAAGTGGCAAGGGGACTGGTGTGGAAGGAGGTGTTATGGTGGAGACCTCTTTCAGGACCTGTACAGTACCAGGCTGCTGGAAGGAAGCTGTGGTCCTACCGCTCCCTAAGAAACCTCATATTGGCCCAGACAAACTGGATAATATGCGCCCCATCTCACTTTTGACGTACTTTGCTATGGTGCGGCAAAAGTGGTAAATAAACAGCTGACGGCACATATTGGGAAATTCAATCTCCTACATCCCACTCAGTCCGGATTCCGAGCGCGATATTCTACAGAATCAGCCTTGCTCTTCGCCATGGAAACCATCAGGCAACATGTGGTCGCAGGTCAAACGGCGGCCTTGATCCAGTTGAATTTAAGTGCTGCCTTTGACACTGTGGCCCACCACACGTTGGTGCAATGTCTGAGGATTGGAGGGGTTTCGGGCAGTGCCCTGAGCTGGTTGAAATCTTTTTTGTCTGGACGCAGCTTTCAGGTGAGACAGGGTGACCATTATTCAAAAGTTATCAAGCTTAGACAGGGGGTACCACAGGGATCGACCCTGAGCCCGACCCTGTTCAATCTCTACGTGGCTCCCGTAGCGGATATTGCTGATGGGTTTGGGATCAGGGTCGTGTCCTATGTCGATGATACACAGTTGGTGGTTTCCCTAACACAGGCACCGGAGACGGCTGCCTCCAACTTCACAGGATGCCTGCAAGAACTGGCTGCATGGATGGCGACGAACTGCCTGAAGTTGAATGGCGACAAGACGGAGGTGCTTGTGGTGGGGAGGACCCCAGCGGTATGGTCCTCTGCTTGGTGGCCTCAGAATCTGGGGACTACACCCACTCCCTGCGCTCAGGCAAAGAATCTGGGAGTGTGGTTAGACACAAACCTTTCCTTTGATTACCAAACCAGGCGGGTGACAGGCGCCTGTTTTGGAGTCTTGAAGGTCCTTCGGAAAAAACACTGGATATGCTGCCTACGGCAGCCAGGAAGACTATGGCCCATGCCCTGGTGACGTCGCGCCTGTATTATGGCAACATTCTTTATCTGGGTGCGACGACTAAGTGTATGCTCAGACTCCAGGGAGTGCAGAACGCGGCAGCACGCTTGATTCTAATGCGCCCGAAAAGGACTTCTGCGAAGGCAGCATGGGCTGCGCTACATTGGCTGCCAATAAGGGACAGAGTCCTATTTAAGGCACTGTCTGTGTGTCATCGGATCTTGCAGGGGACTGCTCCATCGTACCTGTCTGATCTATTGGCCCCCTATGTCCCATCACGCCAGCTGAGATCAGGTGGGGTGGGCCTGGTGTGTGTACCCCCGGTCAAGAGAGCTAGGATGGGCGGACGGTCTTTTCGCCTGCTGGCTGCCCAGCACTGGAACGTTCTCCCGGTGGGTCTCCGGATGAAGGTCCTGGAGAGCTGTTTTAGGAAAATTTTTAAAACCAATCTCTTCCCCCGGGATAGTTAGGGTGGGAGGTGACGGTAGTGGATTTCTGGCCAGCGGTACCGCAGCGTGGGGACACACTGGCTGAGTGTAACCATGCGCTTTACAAATGTGCCTATTATTTATTATTATTATGGAGGGACGCAAAAGGATAAGAAGGTATAGGTATAATGTAGATAAGGGGAGAGAGGGAAGGGAAGGAAAGGAAAGAAAGAAGAGGGAAGAGAAATGACGGAAAGGAGAAAGGAAGTGAAGAGGGTTCAGTGGACCATGAAGGGATAGGCGAGGTGTCCAATGTAAGAAGAGAACAGGAAAGGAAAATTAATAGGATGGCAACGTAAGGAGGGCAGTAAATTGATGGGGGTATGGAAAGAAAAAAGGGCAATAGGAAAGAGGAAGGGAAGGAAAGGGGGTTGTTTAGTGACAGGAAGAGATGGGAGGGAAAGGGAAATGAAGTGAAGCAAATGGGGGTGCAGTGTTACGGGAGGGGAGTAAAGGAGAATTAATAGTTGGGAATGGAAAGGAAGTAAGAATGGTATAAGGAACGGAAGTGATGGGTGAAAGAATGGGTGGAGCAGGGTAAGGAAGGGTACAGAAGGGAAAGGAAGGAGAGGGAATGGAAAGAGAAGGGGTAGGACTTTGGTATGGAGGAGATTGGGAAAGGACGGTGTAGGGCAGAATAGGGAAGGGAAGGAAAGGAAGTAGAGGAAAAGTGAGCTTGGCATGGAAGAAAGGAGTGGTATGGGAAGGTAGTGTAGGAAGAAGGGAAAAGGAAATGAAAATGACTACTTGAGGAGGGATTGAACAGTGTGGCAGAAAAGGTAGAAGATAGAAGGGAATGGATGGGGTAGGGCAAGGAAGAGAAATAAGTGGTAATGTTAGTAGGAAGAGAAGATAGAAGGAAATAGAGCTGCGTAAGAAAAGGGAGTACTAGGGAAAGATGAAGCAAACTAGAAGAGTAGGGAATAAGGAGGGAGGCTGGGAGGATGAAAGAGGTAAGCCGAAAGTAGGCAAGAGAAAGGAAAGCAAAGGAAGTGGGCGGGGTAGGGACGGGGATGTTGTATACAGGCAAGGGAGTGAAAGGGAAGGGAAGTTAACGGAAGAGTAGGGGATGGATGGAGAGAAAATGAAGCGGGGAGGAAGGAATGGAAAGGTATGGGTGGGTAGGAGGATGGAGTAAGATAGAAGAGAAGTAAATGGAGGAGGCAGGAAAGCGGAAAGGGAGAAAGAGACTGAAATGGGCAAAAAAGCTATGGAAACTGAAGAGACGTGGATATGAGAGAGAAAATGGTGGAGAGAATGGGGAGGGAGAGGAGTATAGTGAAATGAGTGGATGGACTAGGCAACGATAGGGAAAGGAAGGGTACTGACAAGGAAGGGAATGAGCTAGGGTAGGGAAAGGAAAGACAGCGCAAGAGTTCAGAGGGGAAAGGGAACAAGGAAATGAGTTAGAGAGTCCGGAGGTGTGTGTGTGTCTGGTAAGGAAATAAAATAGGAAGGAAAGAGAAGGGGTGAGTAGGAAAGGGGTTGGATATGGAACAAAGGGAAGGTAAGAAGGGGGATGGAAGGGAGGAGTTGGAATGGTGAAGGGGAATGCAAGGGAAGTGGAGGGCTTGGGAGGCGAGGATGGGTAGGACATGTAAGGGAAGAGAATGGCATCTGAGGACAAGTAAAGGGGGGGAAGGCACAGGGCTGGGTGTGAAAAGATGGGTAGGCAAAGGGAGTTATGATACAGGAAAGGGAGGGAATAAAGGAGGGGAGGTGGGGGAAAAGAGATGTTATGAGATAGAGAGAAAGAGCAGGAAAAAGGATGGGATGGGGAGGGGTAGTGGGAAGCAAGGCAGGAAAATAAATTACACCGGTGTCAGAATATCAGAGGAAGGAAGGATAAATAAGATAAGGGAACAGGACTGAGTCTGAAATAGGAGTAATAGGCAAGGAAAGGGGTAAGGAAATATCAATGGATAGTTGTTGGTAATAATGCAAGGGACGAGGAGGGAGGGGGAAAATGGGAGGGTAAAGGATGACAAGGGGTAGGTTAGGGACTGGAAGAGATAGAATGGTAGAGGTGAGAGTGTAAGGAAAAGAAAAGGATTTGGACAATAAAGGTAGCTACTGGGATGCAGGGCAAGGGGTCATTGAAAAACAGGATGAGAAAACTGGATTAGCAAGGGACAGGTGGGTATGGATGGAGTGTGGTGAGTTAAGAATGGGAAGGGGATGGGATGGAAGAAGGGAGTGAGTGGAAGAGAACGAATGGGAAGTGATAAACAGGCATTTGCAATGCAATAGGTCTCGCATTTACACAGGTTTGAGCTATTGACATTGTAAATGACAATAACATAAATAAAAGGCATTGTCATTTACAATTTCAATAGCTCAAATTCGCATAAATGCGAGACCGATTGCATTACAAATGCTTTTCTTTTTGTAGTCTTATATAGCGTGCACTCGACCAGAAGGTATTGGAGCGCTTTACATGAGCACCATTTACATTACACGAACACACATTCATTTTTTGGTACAAGGCGATTAAATGAATTGCCCAGAACCATAGGATGTTGAGCCAACGCCGAGATTTGAACCAGGTTCCCAGTTCCAAAGTCAGCAGCTCTGGCCGTTGGGCTATCGTGCAGGTCACAAGTTTAAACATTGTTAAGGTAACTCAGTGGGTTGTGCACAGTGGGTTGTGATGAAAGAGAACTAGAATTCCAGTAAGATAACTCGATAATGTAGGTGCCTTCTGCAGTCACCGTTTGACAGTATCTAGGTGGGCTCTATGGTAACATTAAAAATCCATTTAGGCTACTTTGTAATACTTGTCATTTTACAGATCATAACTAATGATACATTCATAATCAAGCGTCAATAGAATTTGCTAGTTTTAGAACCTAGTTGTTGAGGTCTAGGGCAAGTGACTGTTTATTAAAGTGGTAAAGCCTACAATGTTCAATTTAGATTGTTTAAGAATTAAGGGCCACGTTTACTTATGTAGCGCTTGGCTACTCCAGGAGTGCCTTGGCACTTTGGCAGTCAGGGACGGAAATAGGGGTCTGGTTCATGGAAGTTCTAATATCCCTGCAGTTTGAAAAAATAGGTTTTCTGCTCTTTGTTGAATTTAGTCTCCTCCATGAAAGATCTTAGATGTGCAGGCATCTGATTCCAGATGTTAGCTGCTCTGAATGAAAGAGGACCTCCCCCCCCCACCTTCGCTGTTTTATAAATCGGGGAACTGTGAGAAATGAATGACCCCTAGGCAGGTTGTTTACAACCCTCTCCAAGTGGGCATAGGTTGCATCTCAAAACGACCAGCAGGTAGCAAAGATCTTGTGTGCAATTTGCACCCGCTATTTATGGCCTAAATATGCACACATCAGGCCCTAAATATACAATGGTCTGTCATTCCTGTCAAAGAAATGCACTTACTGGGAAGTAAGCCAAAGACATGTGATGTCAATTCCACTACCACCATCATTTTTATGAAATTACCTTCATGCACGCTTGTAATGAAATGCAAACTGGCAGAGGCATGCGCCACTTAATAAGGGGTGGCCCAGCCAATGGGAAAGCACGTGTTAAGGAATGCAGAGGGTGAATCAGAGTCATTATATGTTAACCAAAGGTCTATATACGTCGATAGCCAAAGTGTACTCCTTCCAGAACCAGGCCCTGGGGTAGGCGGGACTGGCGTACTAACTAGCCCCTCCTCTGCAGCCAGGAGAGCTTTATTTGTGGTCCAGTGGGATGGAAAATTGCAGCGTTTATAAACTCCTGGTTACACAGAGCTCGCAAGGCAGACGCCCTCTCCAGACAGCGCGGATAATTGGGAAAATTGCATGTTTTCCTGTCAGGGTGCAGGAGCGCGTGCCTGAGAGTTTAAGGAGATGTTATCTTTAGAACCAGCTACAGCTTCATTTATTTGTCAGCACGTGATAGAGAAATAGCGAAGCCCGTTCTGCGTCTGTCACCCCCGAGGCCCCCAGCCTGTCACTGGCGCAAGGCATGCCGGGAATGTTAATGGTACCCGCTGAGAAGGGATCGCGGGGCCAGGCTACAGAACACTGCACGTGTGCAGCTCAGGCATGCAATAACATCTGCAGCGACGGTCCAGTGAATGAATAAACATTTACACAGCTACTGCAAAAGTGCAGTTTTAACTCTGGTCACTTTCATTCTTGCACTAATGGATAGGTGCACATGTTTTTTAGCACTGGTTGGTAGGCTCAATTGTCTATGCCAAATTACACAAAAGTGATGCAACATTTAGGTAATGCCTATAGATAACACAGGATGTGGCCTAACGGCCAGAGCTGCATACTCCAGAGCTGAGAATCCGGGTTTGAGTGTCAGTGTCGGCTTAACGTCCTGTGATTCTCGGCAAATCACTTAATCCCCGCGTTTCATTCATTCAAATCTCTCAAAGTACCCTAGCTTGCAGCATTACCACTTTTAATATGACATTGATTTAAAGCCAGACATGCAGCATAGTTCATAAAAATATGCCGACTATGACTTTAACTTGCTGTGGGGCCCATTTTAGCGTGTCAATATCAAGGTTGGATCAGGATTGGAAATCGGCCCGGGCACACTATAAACAAGACGTGAGCGAAACTGAAACCTGTTGTGGGGCGGGACTTCCGTCTTCTGAAGCCCACGCCCACGGAGTGGCTGGCCCAGAGAGGAGCAGTGGTGACGCGGGGCTCCCATATCCGAGTGAGAGCCCCGCGGAGGCTGCAGAGTCCAGAATGGCGCCGATGCGGTGAGTGGGGTTAGTTGTGGGGGGGGGTTAGTTGTTGGGGTTCTCTGTATGTGTGCGTGTGTGTGGGGGCGGCGGCGGTGGCGGCGGGGGGAGTGTGGTGTGTCTAAATCGCAAAAGACCGGGATGGAGGGGTGGTGGCCTCACTGACTGGGGTAGGGCAGTGTACGTGCATAACTGTGTGTATGCCTGTGAGCCTCTGGGTGAGGTGGGGGAGTAGTAGCTGCTTGTATGCAAGTGAACTCGTGTTTTTTTTTTGGGGGGGGTGTTTGTGCACTTGTTGCAGCACCAGTGTCAAGCATGACCCCCACAACTTATAACGTGTTCCACCGGAAATAATAAAAAGCTGAGATAACCGCCAGAGCCGGCCACAGCACCCGCACCCTGTAATGCAATGTACCTGTAATGAAAACATGAAGTCTGCCCAATGTATGTATTTTTGCGATCAGTAGGGGGAGGGGCTGCCGTCAGAAGTATCGAGAGAGAAGGGGAAGGGGCTTGAGGGCTTGAGCCAGATTGCCGAAAGGGCGCACACACGCTGAAATCAGAAACAACCCTGCGCGACCGCCCAGCAGCATGTGAGACAGGAGATGTGCTCGTGGGCGTGCGCGCCCACGAGATGAAATCGCCGAGGGCTTGCGCGTGCACATCCCCTGTCTCACATTCCCGGCAAGCTGACAACAATAGGTCTTACGCTGGCAGGGCTCGAGTCGGGGTACCACGCGGGTGGACGGCGTCCTCCCACTTATTTTACCGGGAGCTCGATAAGTGGAACAAATGGAGCCACACATTCACTCTTTGGCCTCTCTGGGGCGAGATCTGAGCTCATTCAGAACGCTGCTTATGCGCTGGCTTCTCTGATGCAATCGCATCTAAGGGGTGAGCGAGGGGAGGCAATGAGTCTGATGGTGCAAGCCACCTTTCGTTACGTCACTTCCTGTCGTGACGTCAGCGTCCACCCACTTCTTTTTTTAGGACTTGTGCCCTGTACGCTGGACAGCGAGACCTAAAAAAGGCGTACAGATTGCAAAGTGGAAGGGAAGTGGAAAGGACAGAGGAAGGAATTGGAGGAAAGAGAAGGGAGAACAGGGTAAGTAATGAAGGGGCATATGATACACAATGGTATGGAAAGGAAGAGAAAGGAAAGAGAAAGCAACTTAAATCGAAGGGGGTTGGGTAGAGGCAGAACGGGCTGAGCTAGCCAATGTAGCAAAACGAATGAGTAAGGAGTGGGAAAAGAATAGGGGTGTGTGATGACGGGGAAGGGATGGGAATTGATAGGGTTCAGCTAGGACAGTGAAAATGGAAGGGAAAATATGAAAGGAGAATTGAAAGGGAAGAGAAGAGAAATAAACTGGCTTGTTTACGGCAGGGAATGGAAGTGGGGAGCTAGGAAGGGGCCAGGATTAGATTGAGTGATGTGAATGGGTGGGAAGGGAAGCTAAGGAGATAGATTGGAGGGAAGTGCAGAGAATGAGCAGAAAAGGAGGGGGTGTAAAGCATAGGGCTGGTGAAGGAGAAAGAAAATTAAACGAGTGAAAAGAATGGCTAGTTTGGACAGGTAGAGAAACGGCAGGGAAGGGGAAAGGAAAGATATCAAGGGGTGGGAATGGGAAAAGCAGGCCGGGGAAAGGGAAGGCAAAGCAAGTGATTAGGGCATGTGAGGGAGGGAACAGAAAGAAGGAAGTGCTGAGGTGAGGGATGGCTGGATTGAGATGATGGTGGGGAAGAGAAGAAGTTAAGGGAAGGCAAGAGGAGGGCTAAGGCTAGGAAGGAAAGTGACGGGAAAGAACAACAAGCATTTACAATGCAAAGGTTTCGCCTTTGGAAAAGTTTGAGCTATTGGCATTGTAAATGACAAAATTTGTATTTATGTGTTGGTTTTGAAAACAGATAAATAAATGGCATTGTCTTTTACATTGCTAATAGCTCTAACTTTTCCAAAGGCGAAACCGTTGCATTGTAAATGCTTGTTTTATTTGTGTATCCCCCTAAACCCTGACCCACCACTTCGCAATACGAGTGGCAGCTACTGCCTATAAGGAAGGGGTTAAGGACAATAATATAGGGCCCGATGCCCGTTTTTAATTACCACAGGGTATGTGACGGACTCGGCCCACTTAAAGCCCTGGGCCCAGCGTACCCTTATTATTGCTGCATTTTATAATTGAAAAGCAGCCAAGGGGCTCATGACTCACTGGCCAAGAGCAGAACTAGGCTGCTGTTTTCCGACTCAGCACGAACATTAAAAAGAAGTTAAATAAATGAGCAAGCATTTGTTTAAAGGTTAATTAAAGTTTTAAAAAAGCAAATAACTTGAGTGCCCGGCACTGTTTAACTTTAGGAACACCTTTATTTTTGAAGACATCTTGCAGTATAAGTGTTAAACTATAATAAAGTCTACTTAAAATTCAAAAGGTGTCTTCATTAATAGGTTATATCAGTGTATTGAGATATATTTTTTTAAGTGATAGTTTTCAAACATAAATTTAGAAACATTCATGCTTCCACCCCCCACCCTGACAAGAATGGCAATAGTAAATTAAGAGGCAAGCCGGAGATGCACTGCACATGAGGGTTTGGCCGGCTAGACACGGCCGGCCAAACCCTCATGTGCAGTAAAGGGAGTGCTCTACCACTAAATCTCCAGCAGTGTCATCCCCTGGACCCGCCCCAAGACTTGTCAAATATGTTTTATTTATTTGAGGGTGGTAGCATGGGGGTTGCTCTCCTCCTCTCTAATGAAGGGGCTGCCCCCGCAAGTCACCCTGTGTGTTCCCTGGGTTGTTATTATAGGTAAACAACATTATAGTTTATTAAATCAAATACTCAAGAAGTCATGTATTTCGAGGTCCACTTATAAGTGATAATGAAGAAAAATGAGTGAAAGTCAAATAGAACAATTGCCTAGGATCACATAATTTGCTCAACTGGGGAAGCCAGGATTGATCCTAAGTTTTCTGTTTTCACTCTGAGCAATTTAGCCACTAGATGTACATGCTTCGCTTTCCCTACACCCAACTCACTCACTCCTCAACACTCCTCCAAACAGCCACCATGCTGGCAACAATGCTGCCCTCAATCACACCACAGACCAAACTTTTTGTCCCTTAGGGAAAAGTATGCGAGTCCCCATGGTCTAAGTGAACACAATGGATGCTTCCCATTCCAAATATTCTATTGGTTTAAGTTATTTCATGATTTATTTCTAAAAGGCACAGCTCTGCATCTCCAGGACAGCCGCCGGGTAAGCGACGCATCAGCAGCCCAATGAAATGAAATACCAAACGCAACTTACTGGGCAGTGGTCTAGTTTCAGAGACGCCCCTGAGAGAAGACAATTTAGACTGGTGGTATATTCTACCGCTACACTGTGTATTTTTAAGGTCTGCTGTAGTGCAAAAATAAATTCTGTTAATAAAATGTAGAGGAATCAACCCCCACCTATTTAACTCACAGGAATTGGCAAAGCCAGTCAGTCTGGCGTGGGCAAGCAGGTGTAATCCTTAAATTTGTTTTAATTTGTATTGCAAGCTTATGCCACGAAAAAAAAAATCAACAATTGCTTATAATTTTGATAGAAGACTGGTGGTTCTTCCGAGAAGGCCGGTGTATTTGGAATAGTTATAGAAATGTTTTTCACTTTTGATGCATATCACAGGAAAATTAGATTCCTATTGGCACAAAAATACAACTGGCTTTAAATTACTGTAATATGAATACAATCTTTAAGCACACTAGAGTGACTTACGTAATATAAAAAAGGATAACCAGGTAAAGAAAAGAGCACTGGTAAATTATTAGCCATCAACTCTGGTAATGAAGTGCACTTGTCTTTAGGCATGTGATCCGGAAATTGCAATCGCTCACTGCAAGAGAGCCAATAACTGAAGTGCTATCTGCTGTATGTTGCGGTGGGTGGAAGCAAAATGTAAGTGGCAGTTCAACAGCCCAATCAATGAAGATGACTGATTCAAAGCTAGTTTATGAATTATACGTGCATGATTTTTTTTATTTAGGATTTTTTTTATTACCTAAAGCTGGTAAGACAACTTTAACCACACCTCAAAACTGATAGGAACGAACTATGGAGTATAAAGCACTTCTGACTCCTTGAATTGGTCACATTATATTTTAAATATAACTGCAACGACCACTGATAAAGCCAATAGATTGTGCTTAGTATACTACGTCCACAAGGAACACAACATACAGGTTGACTGTTACATGTGTTAACACAGAACAGGCACACAGAGAAACATATCTATAGACACCAACGTACACACATTTCAATAACCCATGAATACAGACCAATAAACCTACTGGTGTCAAAGTACACGGAGAAATCATAAATAACAGAGTGCATCAGGCACACAGGTTTAAGTGCATCCAAGAATCACAGTATGAAGAACACCTCGGGAAACCGTGGGGCACCGTAATGCACCTTCAGGACTGTGGGCAGCACTCCTCCGGCGGTTGCTTTGGGGCCGCGGGCGGGGTTCCTCTCCTCCTGGGCTCTCTAGATGCAGCAGGGCTCCCTCGCATCACGGGAGCCCTGCAAACCGGCCGCCATGCTTCTTCTTTCTTCCCCCCGGGCTGCGGGGGCGGGCACTTCCGGCCGGCCGCGCTGGGATTGGCCGGCCGGCCAACCACTTCCGGGTCGCTGCGGGCAGCGCAGCGGCCCTTCTCCTTAGGTAGGCAGGCGGGGGCTGATTTTTACGGGCAAATGCCGGGTGGGCACCGGCTCTAGATAAACATCAATCGGGGCGGGAGTGGACACGGACGGCGGGAGGGGGCGGGAGTGGACACGGACGGCGGGAGGGGGCGGGAGTGGACACGGACGGCGGGAGGGGGCGGGAGAGGACACGGATGGTGGGAGGGGGCGGGAGAGGACACGGACGGCGGGAAACGTGCACAGGACAGCGAGGGGGGGGCGGAAATGGCCAGCGCATCAGTGAAAGGGGAGGGAACGGGAAAAAACGTAACTCCGCCCTGGGAAAAAATCTCGGGAACGCCCCCGAATCTGGTCCGGCCTTGACGGACAGATCTCTGTTCCAATGGCTAGCCTCCATTTATGGAGCTAGCCAATGGGACAGGGGGGCGTATTCCATTCTCCTTACTGGAAATCAAGAGATTTCTCTGGAGGCGGAGCTAAGAGCTCCGCCCTCCAGCCGAAACCTAAAAAGGCATAGGAGGAGAAGGGTATGCTAGTGAGCAGAAGGGTTGGCTAAGGCTTGGAGTCTTTGTAGGTGGAAAATGAGTGAGGGGGCATGTGGACGATTCTTGACTGGGCTGTGAATGGGGCAAAGGATTTAACGGGAACGGTAAATGTAGATTTTCATGACATTTTTCCTGTTACGATTTCCGTTTTCAGTTCAGTTTCATGTGGTTATTCATTCACCTTTGACCTCTTGCCACACCCTTCTCACCTCTTCTTTTTTGTGGACTTTCGTGTGCCCCAGACCCTACGGCTTCTGGCTTCAGTGTCCCCAGCTCTAGGCACGAGCAATGACCTTCCCAGAGTGGCGTCCTGGTGTGAATGCTGCAGCTCCCTGGATACCAGACTTTATAATACTAACGACATGTCACAATGGAGACCTAACCCAACACTCCATTACGACTCAGTGGGTGATACCATTAGTCATGGGCGTAGGAACTGTGGGGGACGCGGGGGATATATCCCCCCCAGATTTTAAAGTGGGGGGGACACGGGGGACAAGCATGGGGAGGGGCGAGGGGACAAAAGAATTTCCCCTCGCCCTTCTGTTATTCACAGGGCCATTAGCGCGCGAAAGCGCTACCTAATGGCCCTGTACTTGACCTGCCTGGAGTCAGAGAGGCCACCCGCCCTCTGCCCTTTGTTATGCTGCAGGAAGGCTCGGCATCCTCAGGGCAGAGAAGGAAAAAAACTCTGATTCTTTTCCTTCATACCCAGAGAAGGCAAGCAGAGTGTCAACTTCTCCTGATCTTCCTCTGGCAGCGTCGCGACCCTCCCCCCCTTCTCTCTTTCTTTTCCCTCTATCTCGTTCCGTCTCTGTCTCCCTCCTAGTTACGTTCTGATTTCAAGAGACAGCTCTTACGTTCTCTCTCTTGCCTCTCCTAGTCTTTATTAGTTTCCTTGTGAAATGGATCCAAAATAGGAAGAACACTTTGGCTGGAAATGTCCTCATTTGCTGAATTCCAAAGAAAAACCTCGGAACGGAGAGAAACAATTATGAAATACCTAAATAAAGCGATACAGAGTGGTCAGCAGACAGGCCAGATTGTTATTTACACACATTAGCACCACTTTACAGAGTTTGCCAGTGAAAGCGCTACTTTCTTTTTTTTCTTCTTTCTTTGAACAACATTGTTTTTCCAGGGCGGGGAAGTGCTCCATTCCTAAAGGGACTGCAATACCTGGTTGAGTGGAGTAGAAACGTTTCATATGATCGTTTTCAACTGTTTTAATTATTTTAGCTTATAAAATGTATACTGCGGCTCTCTGTTCGTGGATGTGGTGTTTTTTAAACCAAACTGCTTACATTTTGAAAGGATATAAGCAATGGACATTGAAACAGGTCCCTTCCTGCCTGGTCCTGTAGCCATGTCCTGAATTTTACAGGAAAAATCACTTACTGATTTCTGAATAATGAGTTTAAAACTGTTAAGGTAACCATGTTGTTCCTGAAAATATTTCACATGCTTTGCTTACTCTTGCATTCCTAATGAGTGTTTGCTTTTTCCAGGGTGTTATTCGTTTTTTTCAGGCAGCATTTTACTCTTGTCCAATGCATAATTTGAATTTAGTCGCAGCACAATTGAGTTGTAGCTTAAGGCAGTGCAAGTTTCTCTCAGTGGGGCACTATGGTGTTCAGTGTGGGAAAGGATGTGGCACTCTGGCCAGAGCTGCTGAATTTGGAACGTGAGCACCATTTTCAGCCTTCATGACCAGTCCACCAGACCACACTCCTGACAGAACTCATTCTGATGCTACACCTTAGAAGGCTTCGCAAGACCTTAGAAGCCCTGGTGTCTTAGCACCCGCAGGTGGACCCTAACGGCGGCAAGTGTGTGTTAACCTTGAAGGCCTGTCCACCACAGTTCACCTCCAGTCTTGCGAGCAGGCATATAAAGAAGCACACCCTAGACAAACCATCGACAGTGACTGTCACTGAGGTCACAAGATCCTTGAGGCCAGTCCACCGCACCCATTGGTACCTCCATTGGCCTCTTTCAGCAGTAGTTGTGCAACTCACCAGGGATCAGCAATGAAGGATTTGCATGCACACCAAACTTAGGGGGTGACTATAATGGAGGTGGGACTGCCACGTCACCCCGTCAGTGGCAGTTCCACCACCATCGGTGACTGCATTACCGCCAGCCATATTACAATGGCGGGTGGTTCCCTGGCGGTCGGAAAGACCCCCGCCACACATCCAACTGGTGCCTTGAGCCCGCCAGTGCGGCGGAAGGGCTCGTGGTTCCTACAATACTGGTGGTGCCTTCCAGCCACCACAGTAGGGATTATGATACCCTTTACCCGCCAGTCTATCCATGGCTGTTCACCCCCCATGGAAAAGTTGGTGGAAAGGGACATTGGGGGCCCGTAGCAGGCCCCTGTCCCTCCAACCCCCAGACATGGAACTCGGTGGGGGGGGGGGTTCTAAGATGCCCCCCTACATATCACTGCACCATGTGGCAGGCACCTCATTCTGCCTGCCACGTAGTGCAGTGTTATATGGAACATGTCCTTTTTAGGTCTCGGCCTGCGTAGGCTGCGCTTGCGCAGTCCCACTGGTGAGAAATTTTGTTTACAGTATGGGGGCTTGAACCTGCCCCCCCTCTCCATTGGCTGGCTTCCTAAACAAAGGCCAGCCATTGGGCGAGAGGGGCGTCTGTCCTTTTAAGCCCCGTCTTTTTGGGATTGAGGGGTGTTTTTTTTTTATTTCTTTCTATTTTCTTTCTCTCCTCTTCCCATTGGCTGGAATTTTACATTCCAGCCAATGGGAAGAGGAGAGAAAGAAAACACGCCCCTCAATCCCAAAAATGACGCTGGGTTCTCCGAGGCATTTCTGCCTCGCCTCGGAGAAATGTGGTGGTGTTTGACTCTTGTGCTCACGGCATCGTGTGAATCTGACGGCTTTTTTTTTTTTTTTTTAGCTCCCACAGGCTAGAGGTAGCTTTGCTCTACGATCTCTCTCCCTCTCTCTTAGAGCGGCAGCCACATGAGTTCCACTTATCCAGACAGCGCCGCTCAGCCGCGCAGGCCCATTCCCATACCCCCAGGGCAATGTAGGCATCTCTCCGCTGGCCTCGTCGCGCCAGGTGGGTCGACTCGGCAGGCGATATACAGCCCAGTCCTTCCCTCTCGGGTCACTAGTCAAGTGAGGCCTCAGGCGCCCGTGTGAGCCCGCAAGACCCCGCTGTCCTCATGGTGGCAGGGGCCCTCGCTCACCTCCTCACAGCAGCTCTGCCCCCTACACAAGTCCCAGGCGTATGCAGCGCAGCCCCCCTGTACATAAGCTCTGCTTGCATCAGCTCAAAGCAGCTGCACGTTACCCCTGTTGGGCCCGATCTCTCCGGTGCCCAAGCCAGCGCAGGGGCCCCCACCCGGTGGCCGCCCCTGCAGCAGGATCTCGCCGCGCAGATGGGTTGCTTAGAATTCACGGGTCACCTTCCCTTCCGCCTCGGGGTCACAGTCGGCCCCGGCAGCCTCACTTCACTGCCGCGGCAGGGTGGGTCGGTCCCTGATCTTGTTTCAGGCCCGCTTTCAGTCCCCACTGCACTCTGACTCCCTCTGCCAGACTCTGTTAGGTCTTCCAGGCTCCGCCATCTTGGGACGCGAAGCTACGGGTGGATCAATTTGGTGGGGCGGATTCCAGGCCACGGAGCACCTTCTAATTGGTTGTGCTGCACTCAGCAACGTTCTGCCCCCGCAGTTCTATGGGGCGAGGGAGGGGGTTCTGGATGTCGCTGGATCAGGCTTGTCGCGAGGAGCTCCGAGGTGAGCTACTCACTCCATCAGCGTCAGGCCACCCTTTCCCCTCCAGACCCCCCCAACACCACCACTTGTCTTGCCTCTATTCTCTGCTTGTCATCGTTTTTTCTTGCCTCTGTTCTCAGCCTGTCATCGTTTTTTCTTGCTTCTGTTCCTTGCTGGTCATTGTTTTTTCTTGCCTCCTTGTTCTTTGTGCTTGCTCTCCCGCCCCCTCGTTGGTTGTGCTTGCTCTCCTGCCCCCTCGTTGGTTGTGCTTGCTCTCCTGCCCCCTCGTTCATTGGGCTTGCTCTCCTGCCCCGTGGCTGTGCTTTCTTTCCTGCCCCCTGGTTGTGCTTTCTCTCCTGCCCCCTGGTTGTGCTTGCTCTCCTGCCCCCTGTTCCCTCGTTGTGAGCGTTTTTTCTGGCCTCTGTCCCCTGTGTGTATGGCTCTGTGTGTGTGGCTCTGTGTGTGTGTGTGTGGCTCTGTGTGGCTCTGTGTGTGTGTTGCTCTGTGTGTGTGTGGTTCTGTGTGTGTGTGGCTGTGTATGTGTGGCACTGTCTGTCTGTGCCTCTGTCTGTCTGTGTGTGTGGCTCTGTCTGTCTGTGTGTGTGGCTCTGTCTGTCTGTGTGTGTGTGGCTCTGTGTGGGTAGCTTTTTTTGTAGGTGGCTCTATTTGTGGGTGGCTCTGTGTGTGTGTGGGTGGCTCTGTGTGGGTGGCTCTGTGTGTGGGTGGCTCTGTGTGTGGGTGGCTCTGTGTGTGTGTGGGTGGCTCTGTGTGGGTGTGGGTGGCTCTGTGTGGGTGGATCTATGTGAATGACTCGGTGTAGATGGCTCTGTATGTGTGTGGGTGGCTTTGTGTGTGGTTCTGTGTGGGTGCAAATGCAATAGGTCTCGCATTTGCGAGCGATTAAGCTCTTGGCATTGTAAATGACAATGCCATTTATTTATGTTTTAAAAACAAAAACATAAATAAAAATAATGTCATGAGCAATGCCAATAGCTCTAACTTTAAGAATGCAGAGACCATTGCATTGTAAATGCTTGTTTACATTGCGGCAGATGATGCAGCCAGCAGTACCTGCTACAATGTAAAAGATAGGCACTTGCGAATGCCATAGTGGCGGTCGCATTGTAATGCCTATCGTGAGGCCGCCACCTTGAAGGCCAGCTGTCCCATTTCCCGATTTGATGGCGGACGGACTGAAGTCCGCCTGCCATCATAGTCAGCCCCTAAGTTTGCAAACTTCATGGTCTCTGCTTCATGCACAAACACTTTTAACATGTGCAGCCTGCTTTCGGGCCACTGGAGTTAAGCAGCAATGGAGGCCAAAAAGATGTTGCAGTGTTGACTAAATTATGCAACAATAAAAAGGCTGCAGCGTAATGCAGTGCATTTTATGATACTTTATTATTTTGACATATTTATACATACTAACAGCCTCTGCAAAGCTTTTGCCTCATTAATAACTGTATAACATACAAATGCAGCAGTGGGAAAGGTGACCAATCAACCTTTGCAATGGGCCCTACACTTCACAGCAACATAAGTCACATTTCTCTTAGTAATTTTTGATCCGTTTGAGCAACAAAACTGTTTTGGGTGAAATTGTTAGATTATGCAGCAGATGATGTATTATGTGGCAAATATGATACAGCCATAGTTAAGTGGAAAATATTTTTCCACTTAACTTAATTTTGCCCCAGCATTGTAGTTGATCAATTTGCAAGTTCCCCAAACCCAAAAGTCAGGTTTGGGCACAATTAGCATTTTAAAAGCAGTCCTACAACACAGGGCTACTTGTAAACTGACCTCAGGCTTCAGCAGTGTGTAGTAACTGACTCCACGCAGATAGATGAGTTTCATGAGGATTTATTGAAGTTAAGAGAGAGATCAGAAGTACACTAGTATTCAGCCCCACCAGGAGCAGCCAGCAAGGCGCTCAGCCCTTCTCCAACTGTGTGATTCATACACCAACATTCTAAGTGACATTATCTTAAGAGTGTTCCACTGGTGAAGCAGTGGAAGACATGTAAAGCATAATAACCTAGATACTACATATCCTCCTTTCTTCCAAAGAAAACAAAAGAGAAGAAAGTATACTCGGATGTATAAGCTAGTAGGAAGAACTAGAGAGGAGAGTGACATCATCTTAAGAGTGTTCCACTGGTGAAGCAGTGGAAGACATGTAAAACATAATAACCAAGATGCTACATATCCTCCTTTCTTCCAAAGAATACTACACAGTGCACACATGGCAAACACAGAAAGGGCTGCTGGCCTCAAAACTGCCATGCCCTATTATATTCTAGGGACTTAAAGGTAGTTCTAATCCCCCTGCCCTATTATGTACTAGGGCCTTATAGGAGAGGTCATGCCAATCATAGGGGTACCCTAACCCATAGTGCACGCTAGTGTATGTTTTTTTTTTTACAGTATCTTTAGGTGTCTCTTTAGGAATAGCACTGGCCCTGTAGAGGCCAGGGTCAGGTACCACCAGTACCAGTCAGCAAAACGTTGGGGAGTGCCCAGGGCAGAGGATGGCTTTGCACCACTAAAGAAGCACAAACTCAGAATTTAAAACATAACACCATGGTTGTGGGGTTCTCTTTAATAATCAGAATTGATTTCTATCCTAATGAACCCATTTTCCAACATTAGGATAAGGAAAGACTGGGGAAAAATCATAACGTTCTAATCTATACCTTGAAGTTTTCATGCAGCTCTTTGATGATGGTTAATAGCTCACTGTTCTATGTTAGGATTTTAACTTATGAACTGCAAATACCAAAAGAATCTTTCAGACAAAAGCAGTAACTCACTAACCTATTTACATGATATGCATGTTGTGATCTGCGTGGTACACGTTCTTTGCTTCAGGCATATTACACCACTTTGGCTACCTTACCAAGAGTCAAAACTTCCACTAGACAAACCTCCGATCTCTCTCAATAAAGGTTATTAATCACCAAAGTTATCTTCACATTTTTATTGTTGCCTGAAAATTTCTGGATACCAGGAATGCAGCAGCAGGTATTTTTCAAACCATAATGCACTTGCAAACACGATGTCCACACCCTAAGTCCGCGACCTTTGTTTGCTTGGTGCATGAAGATGCAAGATTCATATACATGTTTTTTTTAACATTTGGTCTGATTACTATATGAAATAACAAAGAAGCATACATGCAAACTGTGACAACATGCCTGCTTTTCTCAAAATTTCACTTCGAAAGTATGCGATTGTATTTGTTTAACGGGTGGTGATTTGTATAAGGTCACTGGGAAGTCCACAAGGTTGTCCCTGTCCCCCCCAGAATTTTAGTGTCTCCTACGCCCCTGTGGAAGGACTACATTATGGATTGTTTGATGGACTCATGGAAATTGTAGTTTATCTGATGTCTCATGAGCTGGTGTTTAAGTTCATTTTTTGACTAAGTGCTTTCTGGGCTGCTGTGAGTTTTGTGTATAATAAAACAGCGAAGAATAGAAAGCATAATCTGAGCCTCCGGTCCTGCCATAGAATTCACATGGCACAGATATTGGTTGGTTTACAATATGGGGTCTATTATATTTGTGATCTTGAAGGAGTAAATTGCTACAAACGTAAACCTTTTATACTAAATTTCGCTCTTAAAGCATCTTATCTCTCATACCGAGAACTTCTCAGTAAAGGCTAAGTCAGAAAATTAATATTAGTACTAGGTCACTGCCAACTTTACATGAATTTAATTTTATGATGAAATAACTAAAACGTGCCAATTGTGCTATAAAAATGTTGTGTTGTAAATTGATCATAGTTGACCCTAGTTAGCCATATTCATTATGCACATATGTATAGCTATGTCAGGTTTGTCAGAACTATTTTCTTTAAAAAAAAAAACTGCTATTGTGACACTGCTGTAATAAATATGACCATTGCCTTTTTCTATCACTTTGTGGAATCTAATTAATAAACTAATACATGATGTAATATTCATTACATTACCCCACTCAAGGCAAAGGCTTGCACTCATGGGTAAAATACTTGGGTGCTGATGTATTGTCAAAGAAAGAAGTACAGTTTCTTACCTGTAACTCCTTTTCTCTCGTAGGGGTAATTCCTTGATAGTCATAAGCGTTGAATAGTCCTGCCTGCCTGTGGGGGCCCTGGAGCACTTTTTTCAATATATCTTCTTAAGTTCTTAAGTTCGTCTTTCTTCAGAAAGGCCTTCAATAGTCACTTAAAGTAATTATGCAGCCTATAGAATTACGCTACAGTGGTCATAATTCTTCATCTTGTTGTAACAAAAGGGGAATATCGAAGGAAACATGCAACCAATGGATGACAAACTTTGTACGGTAAAAGAAAACCTCTTTCATAAACCCTTTTGTTGTGGGAGAGAAGGATGAAGAAGTGCATGGCAGGTCAGTCCATAGGCTGCTTTATCGGGGAATAAAAAGGAGACTGTGCCTTTAAGAACTGTGTGACCTCCAATATCCAATCATGCTCAGCCAGAGGCATTTACCTCAGTTCTTTTTATGGGCTGTACTAGCTGAATAATAGTGGAGCATAAAAGTGTCTGTCTAATCCAGTGGGGAGGAGGAAGGGTTGCTTATGACTACCATGGAAATACCCCTACTAGAGAACAGGAGTTACAGGTAAGAAACTATACCTTCTCTGGTAGGGGGTTTCCATGTATAGTCATAAGCTTTGAATAAAGTAGCAAGACCATCCCCCTTGAAGCGGTGGAGTAGACAGAAACAGGAGCGAGATGGATAGTTAGCAAATATATTTCTGAGGGACGTCTGTTCTACTTAAGCATCTGTTCTAGCATCAGAGTCAAGACAGTAGTGCCTAGTAAATGTGTGGACTGACCTCCATAAAGCAGCTTTGCAAGTACCTGCCATGGGAATATTTCTCATCAAGACAGTAATGGCTGCCCAGCCCCTAGTGGAGTGTGCTTTGGGTTTGCCAGCAAGAGTCTTATTAGCTAGCTGATAGCAGAACAGGATGCAAGAGACAAGAAAATCCACCTGGAAACTGACTGTTTTGGAGGTAGCCAGACCTGTGTGAACTGGGCCATAATTGATGAACAATTGTTGTGATTTGGGAATAGATTTGGTTTTATCTAGATAAAACTTGAAAACTCTCTATACATCCAGAGAGTAAAGGGCTCTTTCTGCTCAAGTAGATGGATTTTGAAAGAAAGTGGTTAAAACTATAGTCTGGTTTATGTGAAAATCAGAGATAACTTTAGGGAGGGACTTGGGATGGGTCTTAAGCACTACTTTGGAAGAGTGGAAGGCTGTGTATGGCTCATGAGCACAAAGGGCCTGTATCTCACTAACTCTACGTGTAGATGTTATTGCCACAAGGAAAGCAGTTTTCTGAGCAAGATGTTGGTGAGATGCTTTATGTGTGGTATCAAAAGGTAGTAGCATCAGGAATGAAAAAACTATGTTGAGTTCCCATGGAGGAGAGGGGCACCTAAAGACATTCTTTAAACCCTCCAGCAAATCTTTGATGACCGGTATCTTAAAGAAAGAGGTTTATGAAGGACCTTTCCTGTATGCTGTGAAAGCAGCCTGGTGGACTTTGATGGAAGAGATTTGCACACCAGATGTAGCAAGGTGCAAAAGATATGGGAGAATAACATCCTCCTGGCAAGATGTAGGGTCCATCTGTCTGAATGAACACCAGATGCAAAATCTCCATTTGAATGCATTTGCAGACCGTGTCGATAGCGGTTTGCCTCCTTTACATTCTCCATACAGTCTTTAGGTAGGTTCAGGTCTCTCAGGAGCCATGATGCCAAATTTAAGGAGGAGAGATTGGGGTGTAACATTTGTCCTCCGAATTTAGTCAAGAGGTCTGGCCTGCATGGTAACCTAAGATGTGGACGGAGGACCACTGAAGAAGGTCCGAGAACCACGATGGTCTTAGCCACGCTGGTGCGATAAGGATCATCTTTACTGTCTTGGTTGAAAACTTGAGCAGGACTGCTGGGATCAGGGGATTTGGTGAAAAAGCATAGAGAAATTCGTCGGACCAGTCTATCCATAGGGCATTCCCCATTAATTCTTGATGGAAAAATCTGGCGGCGCAGTCTCAGCATTTTTTGTTATCCGCTGTAGCAAAAAAGTTGGCCGAAGGTGTGCCCCACAAGTGGAATATATCTTGCTGGACATCTTCATTCAACACCCTCTCGTAGTTTTCATGCAGAGCCCTGCTGAGCGCATCTGCTTGGAAAGATGAGTGGCTGTTACCTTCAGATTCCTGGCGAGGAGCGAGTGCCAGATCATCTAAGCCTCTTGTGATAGGACTCTAGACCTACTTTACCCCTAATTTTTTAGGTAGTACATGGTAGTTGTATTGTCCGTCTGAACAAGCAGTTTGCTGGTCATGAACGACGGGTGAAACGACTTGAGTGCAAGATGAACTGCGTGGAGTTTGAGAAGATTGATGTGGTATGTCCTCTCCTTCGGAGACCATGAGCCTTGCATTTGCAGGTGACCCATGTGTGCTCCCCATCCGAGCAGCGAGGCATCCGTCACAATGGTCTGCTTTGGATTCTGTTGGTGAACTGGCATCCCCTGCAGGATGCTCAGAGAATACCACCACTTGAGTGACGGTATGGCAAGAAGGGATAGAGTGCATTTGGAGGCGAGCATTGGGAGTTAAAAAGATGCAGGAGGCTATCGAACCGAGAAGGAAAGAGGTTTTGCGGACTGTTGGACGACACATTTGTTGTGTCAATGGTAGCGCCTAAGTAGTGCAACTTCTGGATTGGTGTTAACATGGACTTGAGAAAGTTGACCTGAAGACCCAACCGATGGAGGAAATATCCAATTTGCTGCTTGACAGGTGTCCAGGACTGGGACACCCCAAGCCGAGGCTGTGGTTGCAGCCTTTTCCCTGGTAAAATGGACC
The DNA here is from genome assembly GCF_964261635.1 of Lissotriton helveticus. NCBI lineage: Eukaryota > Metazoa > Chordata > Amphibia > Caudata > Salamandridae > Lissotriton > Lissotriton helveticus. The sequence goes on along the minus strand of NC_136073.1, from coordinate 472,539,827 downwards.
CTTAATCCCTCAGGGGGCTGCTTATTAGCCATGGCATAGCAGATCTTGATGCACGGAATGACCCAGCGAGAGATGGTCCTTTTCTGCACTGCCTGCCCCTTCTTAGCTCCCACTTACCCCACATAGAGTTTGTTGTCCACCCGGAACTCTTTTGTGCAGTCAAGGTAGGACTACAACTCTCTTTTTGGGTCCAGGCAGTGGATAAGCTCCTCTTCCTTTGAAGGCTGCAGGGGAGCAAAGAATGGGGTCACCACCTTCGGCAAGAATGAAGCATGGATGCAAAGCACCACCTTGTCTGGAATAGACAATATGTAGGTTGGCGTACAGGATAGCACCTGCAACTCACAGGCAGATGTTATCGCCACTAGAAAGGCGGTCTTGATGGTAAGCAGTTGGAGGGGACAGTTGTGTAAAGGCTCGAAGGAAGCACACATAAGATAAGTGAGGACCAAATCAAGGTCCCACTGCGGCATGAGTGGGAACAAGTGAGCCAGCCCCTTCAAAAACCTATTTACAATTGGAGACCTAAAGAGAGAGGGTTGGTCTGGCAGTCGCAAAAAAACGAAGAGAGCAGAAAGATAACACTTGAGAATTCCCAAAGCATACCCCTGTTGGGCAAGGGTTAGAATAAACAGAAGAACAGTCGAGAGAGAAGCAGAAAGAGGGTCAATAGACCTTTCTGTACAGTATAATAAAAATTTCTGCCAACGGCAGGCGTATACCGTCTTTGTGGGGTGCCGCTTGGCCGCCAAGATAACGTTACATACTTTGGGAGGAAGGTTAAAAGCCATCAACTGCCGCAGCTGAATCTTCACGCATGGAGGCGCAGAGTTGACAGGTTTGGGTGGAGGACCCTCCCCTGCTGCTGCGACAGAAGATCCTCCCAAAGTGGCAGCCTGATCAGAAGATGGTGGCTCATTTTCAGAAGCTCTGGATACCAGACTCTCCTCGCCCAGTCCAGAGCCACAAGAGTGACTTGGACCCGATCGTTCCTGATCTTCTTCATAACCTTTGCAGCAGTGGTATGGGCGGAAATGCGTACAGCAGGCCTGAGCTTCACTCGCGACAAAAGGCATCGCCGAGCGATAGCCGCCTTGGAAACTCCAGCGAGCAGTATTGCTGACACTGCGCGTTCTCTTCGGAGGAAAACCGATCTAACCAAGGTTCTCCCTAGTGCTGAAAGAGACCTTGCACCACCTCCGACTGGAGACACCATTTGTGATTCACTAGGCATCGATGGCTACGTTTTTCCGCCCTGGGGTTCATAGAACCTGCCAGGTGTTAAACCACCAGGGTTATGCCCTGCTTTTCTAGCCATGTCCAGAGACGCAGGGCCTCTCAACAAAGGGTCCATGACCCCACTCTGCCTTGCTTGTTGCAATACCACGTGGCGGTGGTGTTGTCCGTGAACACCTGCACTAACTTCCCCTTGACAGAGGGAAGATGTACCTTCAATGCCAATCGAATCGCTCGAAGCTCCAACAAACTGATGTGGAGCCCTGACTCCACCGAAGATCAGTGTCCCTCATCTCCACCTCTCCCAGATGGCCAACCCATTCCAAAAGTGATGCATCTGTCACGTCTTTGAGCTCTGGTTGGGGAAGGGTGAGGGGTCTGCCATTGACCCAATTGCGGTTCGTCAACTACCACTGCAGATCTCTTGCAGTTCCTTCTGAGATCTGGACCATCTCTGTGAGATTTCCTCAATGTTGTGCCCACTGGAACTTCAGGTCCCACTGCAGAGCTCGGATATGCCACCTGGCATGCTTTACCTACAGGATGCATGAGGTCATGAGGCCCAACAGCCTCAGAGTCAGTCTCACCAAAATCCAGGACAGAGGCTGAAACATCGGATTCATAACCTGAATATCCTGGACTCGCTGCTTGGGAGATAAGCCCAAAACTGCATCATGTCCAGAACAAGCCCAATGAAAGGAAGTGTCTGAGGAGGAGTCAGGTGTGACTATGGCACATTTATAGAGAACCCCAGTGAATGCAGCCTGGGCAAGGACGCATTCAACAACCAGTTGTTGAGGTAGGGGAAGACTGACCCCCTAACCTGTGCAGACGAGCTGCGACCACTGCCATCCCCATGGTGAACACCCAAGGGGCACTGGTAAGCTCAAAGGCGAGCACAGTAAACTGAAAGTGCTTGCAGCCTACCTTGATCTGCAGGTAACACCTGTGTCCCGACAGGATGGGGATGTGAAAGTACGCATCCTGCAGGTCCAACACTACCATCCATTGTTCTTAGTCTAGGGCAGACAAGACCTGAGCTAGAGTGAGCATCTTGAATTTCTCCTTCTTGAAGAAGAGATTGATGGTCCGAAGGTCTAAAATGGACCACAACCCTTTGTTCTTCTTCGGAATCATAAAGTAGCAGGAATAACAGCCACTGCTTACTTCTGAATATGGGACCTTCCATATAGATTCCTTGGACAAAAGAGCTGTAACTTACTCTTAGAGCAATTTTAAATCATAATCCGCCAGCCGCTCTAGATTTTGCAGAATAGGAGGAGGAAAAGAAAGGCAAGTCAGAGAATAGCCCTCCTGAATGATCTGCAAGACCCCTTGTCTGATTTTATGTACCTCCAGATGGATAGATGATGATGGATCCCCCCACCAACTGGAGTGGGTTAGGGCTGGCGAAGCAAACCTCTTCCGTTGCCTCAAAAGGGGCAAAAGCTAGACTGGCCATGAGGTGTAGAAGAGAGGACCAAGGATCTGGCCGTAGCTCGAGAGTCCCTGAACCTCACTAGGGCTGAGTCTGCCTTCTCCCCAAAAAGACAGGATCCATCAAAGGGCATGTCCATCAAATTTGCCTGGACATCCTGAAGTCGATTCTGGCTTCAGCTCTGCCGAACCACGCCTAGGGCGTTGGTTCTTCTTACCTCGTTCGTTGACGAATGACAGCTAAGGTGAAGATGAAGTCTGCTTGCACTTTTCCTTCTTGTGCCTCATATCCGAGTGTCCCGAAGAGCTCGAGTGGGACGAAGAGGACTTGGGGCTCCTGCAGCTGTCCTGCAACCTTCTCTTCTTAGATCGGGATCAGGACCTCCTCTCATCACTGCTCGGTTTAAACCCAGTCTTCCTCTAAGACATCTTCCCACACAAAGTTGGAAAAAAATCCAAAGTTGAAAAAAAGGCCTGTCCAAAAGCGAGAGGGGTAGGTCTTCCCAGATAGGCGCTTAAGTGACATAGAAAGAAAAGAACTGACGTCCCCATGCCTGTGTGGGGCCTATATAGGTGACACGACATCATAACCGATGCTACCTATGCCATCTATTTCACGCCAAGCTGGATGGAGCTATCAGATTGCTCATGCAAGGGGTATTGCTCGAGCAAAGGTTTCCGGATCCAGGCTGACGGCTGGGAAATTCAAAGGTAAGGAATCTGCAGCTAGAAGTCTCTATCAGATGAGATAGCATGTCCAGTTGTTAGCAGCTTTAATCCTGCACTCAATTTGCTTCCTCCCTTGAGTCTGCCTGAACTGCATACCCTCTTTAGACAAGTAAATTCTGGCTCACCTGCAGGGCCGCTCAAATCTGACTGAACTGCTTCTCAAATTCCATGACCTTCTCCTCCAACCTTGCATGGAAGTAATTAGTCTCTTCTTTTCATCAGCTTGTGTGCCCAGCCCTTGGAAACATGCCAAGGTTATCCCCCTTCTGAAGAAACCTTCCTTGGACGTCTCCAAATCAGAAACCTTTCGTCCTATTTCCCCCGCTCTCATTTCTCAATGCATTAAGTGCCTGGTTGAACAAAATATCATGGATATTTCCTAAAATGGCTTCAGGCACAGTACCGAATCTGCGCTTCTTGCAGCCACTGAACAATTCCACAGTGCCCTTTATGAAGGCCGGTCCTTAGCCCTAAACTTCCTGGATTTGATACAGTGTCTCATAAAATCTTACTACAGAGCTTAGAACTCATTGGTATAGGCGGGGTGGCACTGTCCTGGTTTGTGTATTTAATATCTAAATGCTCCTTACAGGTAATTTCACCCACCCACAGCTCTAAATCACACACTTTGCCCCATGGTGTTCCCCATGGTGCCCCCCCTTGTTCAATATTAATATCCAACCACTGGCACAGGTCATCAAATCCACAGGGATTGCTCTAATATCATATGCCGACGACACTAAGCTGTTGCTCTCCTGTACAGATAATCCTACACTTGACAGGTCTCATTTTCAAAGAGGACTGTTAGCGATCGCAGAATGGATTAATGCCAGTTGCCGCCACCTGTATGAAAATAAAACTGAAGTCCTCCTATTGGGAAAAGACACCCATTCTTGGGGTGGCCATTCGTGGCCCCTTTCTCTTGGGCCTCCTCCTATTCCCAAGTCCTCGATAAAAAATCTAGGAGTTGTCATGGACAGCACCTGGGCCTTTGAGGCTCAAGCTAAATCGGTACAGGCATTTGTTTTGGGTTTCTGAGAAGCCTCAAGCCCATTCTTGGCCTCTTTGACTCTAGCACGCAACAAACTATCATCTAGGCAGTAATTCTGTCAAGGCTAGACTATTGTAACATCCTGTGCCTAGGCACCAACATTTCAGTCTTCAGAAGACTCCAGCTTGCCCCAAATGCGGTAGCGAGGCTGCTCTTTCTCTCCTGAAGTTTTGCCCTGTCTCTGGTCTTCTCTACAAAGTGCATTGGCTGCCAGTGGAAAAGCACATCCACTTTAAAACCCTGTGTGTTGTTCATAAGATTCTGTACTCCGAGAGGCCCCCATTTTGTCCAATCTTGCAACGCGGTACAAACCATCCCGCACTCAGCCGATCTTAATCTGGCCACTGTCCCGTGTTTCAGGAAAGCCAGATCTGGAGGCCGCTCCATTCGTGCCAAGGCACCTGCTCTGTGGAATTCGCTACCTCTGCCTATCAAACACTGAGAACCATCAGCACTTCAGGAAATCCCTGAAGACATGGTTCTGCTCCATCTAATGCCGGTCCTTCTCTGTTACGCTGTTGGTTACAGCATTTCCGTATTTGAGGTCTAGTGCTGGAAAGCCCCATTTTAGGGGCAGCTATGAGCTTTATAAATGCCCTTAACATAACTTTAGCACTTGTTAGCAATGGTAAAGGGTGCAGAGTCCTAAAGCCAGTAAAAACGAAGTTAGCTAAAACAGTACGATGGAAGGCAAAAAGGTTAGGGGTGGGTGTTCACCAGGGATGTCTGCTCCAACCGTCCTAACTGGCTAAACCTATACATTTTTACTTTTTTTCCCCCCAGTATTTTTCTGTGGGATACTATTTTCCTCTGCAGATTCATCATCATCTCAGACTTAGCAGTGCAGCCACGGGGAATTGAAGTGGCAATGGTGACTTCAACATGGTAATGAAAGTGATGTCTTCAGAAGAGAGAAGAGCCAGCGTTGACCCTGTACCCAGCGTGCAACCTGAATTTCCTTCCCCAGGAAACAGTGAACAAAAGAGTATGTATGAAAAACATTTTGCATGGACCTTCGCTGCAGCCCTTACAAAATAGAGAAGGAAGGTCGTTCATGATCTTTTCTAAAGGCTACATTCCTCCTGCTCATTCTTCATTTTATGAGGGATTATCATAGGTGTGTCTTTAACCACATCCATGCTGGTGACGGAACCACTCGGTCACCAGCCACGGACGCGCTGTGCTGGTGACGGAGTGGTTCCGTCACGGCCCGGCCGCCGCGCCTGTGCTGCAGTGATTTCGCACCTGCCCGACGCTTTCTATTGAGCGGTCGGGCCGTGATGGAACCACTCCGTCACAAGCACAGCGCGCCCGTGTCTCATGACGGAGTGGTTCCGTCACGAGCCTGGTGGCGCTGCACACCGGAATTACCGCCGCGGCTAAGGGGTTAATACAGGAGATGCGCCCACGGACAGGAGAAAATATTTCCATTTCTAGAACAAAAAATGCTACAGTACTGAATGCCAAAATCAGGGTTAATTTACCACAAAAGCGTTATACACAGATGACCAAGTAGCAGCTTAATAGATTTGCATCTGCAGGTAGTCCTAGTTGCTTGGCTTATCAAGCATCTTTATGCACTTTACATTTCCTTGAAAGAGTGAGTTACAAAAGCGTTTTCCTTTCCGTGGGCATCTGAAATCCACAAACAGCAGAGAAATCGATAAACAGCTGCCTATCTTCATGTTAGAGTACATGTGACAAAGAAAAATCCTCTTTAGCTCCACCGATAAAACTATCTTCTCTGCCTAATTACCGGTGCTATCTGCCCTAGGCTAAATAAAGTATACCTAACAAAACAGCACGTTAACTAAGTGTTTTCATGGTGCACAATACTTTTGTGTCTATCACCAAATAAAGTGTTTTACTGATAATGCTGTCAAGCGATGTTAACCCTGCGTGTCTTCTTAACCCACTTACAAATTTTCTACTTTGCAAGGACAGTTCAGCTGATTAGCCCTTTGGAAGATTAGATGCAAAGCTTTATTAAGTACACATTAAGGTCTATAGATCAGAAAGCAACATTACTTTCGTCATGCATCCCAATGGCAACTAAGGGAGAAAACCACTGCATGATCTTGTTAGGAAATTGACACATTCACTCTACAAAATATACTCATGCACGTTTTCAATAGCTCCGGAAAGTTTAATTTGAGTGCCACCTCACAGAGTGCAAGAAGAGCAAGTTACTTACCTTCTTCACAGATTCCTTAACTTAGATTATTTCCCAGGTGTCAGACTGAATTCCGATGTTTTTGAGCAATACCCCTTATGAGCCTCTTGACAAAGGGTCCACGACCCAATCCTGCCCTGTGTGCTGGTGGTCCATTAAAATCTGCACCAGCCTTCCTTTGCTCTAATAAAGAAAGGCTTCCAATGCCAAGCGGATCGTCCAAAGCTTCAACAGGTTTATGTGGAGTCCAGACTCTGCCGGAGACATCCCAGCTGTGACGTATCTGTTACTACAGTTATCGGTGGTTGTGGAAGGGAGAGGGTTCTGCCACTGACCCAATCACAGTCCATCAGCCACAACAGTGGATCTTTCGCAGCCCCCTCCAAGATCTGGACTATGACAGAGAGATACCCCTAATGCTGTGCCCCCTGGGACTTAAGGCCCCACTGCAGAACATGCATATGCCAACGGGCATGTGTTACAAGCAGAATGCAGGAGGCATTACACACAACAACCTCAGAGTGATTCTCACCGAAATCCAGCATAGAGGCTAAAACATCGGGATCATAGCCTGAAGATCCTGGACTCGCAGCTCAGGGGGATATGCCCAAAATTGCACTGTGTCCAGAACAGCTCCAGTAAAAGGGAGCATCTAAGAAGGTGCCAGATATGACTTCAGCGCCTTGATATGGAACCCTAGCAAATGCAGCCGGTTTGCCATAGTCGGGAGGTGGGAGACGACTGCCTGTGGCATGCCCAGCTTCAAAGGCCAATCTATGAGGTAGGGAAAGACTGCAACCCCTGACCTCCGCAGGTGAGCCTTGGTGAACACCCAAGGGGCGCTGGTAAGGCCTAAGTGGAGCACAACATACTGAAAGTGCTCTTGGCCCACCGTGAACTGCAGGCACGACAGGGATGTGGCAAAATGTATCCTGCAAGTCCAAAGCTACCATCCAGTCTCCTTGGTCCAGGGCAGACAAAGAATGGGCAGGCATGAGCATTTTGAATTTCTCCTTTTTCAGAAAGCAATTGAGAAGGCGCAGGTCTAGGAAGAAGGCCTCCTTCCTTTTTGGGCAGCAAAAAGTAATGGGAATAACAACCACAACTTTTGATGTCTGCACCCTCTCAATGACTCCCTTGGACATGAGAGCTAACTGACGGAGCAAGGAGAGGTAGTCCTCCGTCAGCCAGTTGTATGTGGGTGGCATGGGTGGTCACAAAGGGGATGGAGTAACCCCTTTGGACGATTTGCAACACCCAATGGTCTGATAGTAATTAACTCCAGTGGTACAGGAGACGGTGTATTCTTCCCCTACTTGATGCCCATGATGGTCCTAGGTCACACTAAAGGGGTTTGGAAGCTGTGGCTGCCAGGGAGGGTGGACTGGCCTGACCTTTGGCCACCTGTCCCACGCATTCAATATGACCCACGTCTTCAGCCATGAAAAGACTGTTTGCCATGCGGTTGGGAGGGTATGGACGTGGCGGGAAACCCCTTTCATGGCCGCGGACTGGGGTTGACAAGGAGCCATGGAGTAACCCATGGACTTGGCAGTAGCTCTGCTGTCCTTAAAGTACTCCAGCATAGAATCTGCCTTCTCTCCAAAAAGACGAGAGCACTCAAAGGGAATGTCCATACGCAAAGCTTGGACATCTCCTGAAAAGCCAGTAGTTTTAAGCCAGGTGTGGCACAGAAGGGCCACTGACAAATAAATAGCTCTGCCCAGCGAGTCAGTCATGTCCAGTCCATATCATATGGTGAACTATGCTACGTCTCTCCCATCAGCAATAGCTTGGGGGAGTATGGCTCGGGTCTCCCCTCAGAACATAGGCAGCACTTGCGCAACCGAATTCAAGACTATGGTTTGGGTCTCCTCCAAGACCATAGGCAGCACTTGCTCAACCAAATCCCAGATCGTATGGGAATATCAGCCCACATCGCACGCAGTGTTCACCAACTGCAGTGCAAGGCTGGAAGAAAAGAACATCCTCTTGCCAAAGATATCCAGCCTCTTGGATTCCCTATCCGGTAGAGTAGTAGAGAACACCCCAGGGTTGGCTCTAGAGGTAAAGGCTTGTACCACCAACCTCTCTGGGATGAGGTGCTGGGCAAGGAAACTGGGCTCCCCAGGAGCAAAGCAATGGTGGCAGACAAATTTCATATGCACAGGAGCTCCTGTGCGGGGCTTTGCCTAGGCCTAAGTAGGATGTTGGTAAAGGCTTCAATAAAAAAGAGTAAGGTTTAGGAATGGGCGACTCTCGGATAAAGCACCTCTGTCAAGACATTTGTCATGACTGCCACTAAAGGTAGCTGAAAGTCCAGGACCTCAGCCGCACCACCATAGAGAATGAGACTCCCTCCTCCACTCCATAGCCACAGTAGGAGGAGAGACCAAGCAAATGTCCGGTGAGGTGTCTAATTCACTGGCCTCTGCCAATTCCGCATCCCAGTTGTCCTCAATATCATCTAGGGGAAGCTGCTATCAATAAGGGTCCTCAACCCCTCTCATTCGTCTCCCACTCCAGGCACTTCTCCGATCCGGATGCCAATCTGTAGAGCATGATGCTGGTCAGCTCTGTGTCGAAGTTGGGAAAGACGATGGGGATGGTGCTGCTGTTGGGGCGTTGGTGGCACTGGAGCAGGCACTGAGGAAGGTCTCTGTCTCACAAGCAGCTCTGCTCTGGATCCATGGGGTCCGACTGGCAGCGTGGGCGAACCTGCTGGCGGGGCCCTTGTGGTGGTCCCTCCCATACTTGTAGGACCTGAAGCCCACCCAAATATGAGGTGCATGGCCTCATAAAATTCTTTCTGCTGGTTGGGTGTCACTCCGGCTCTGGGAAAGTCAATGAAGCGCAGAGTGAACCCTTACTCAGGCTTTGAAGAAGCAGAGGCCTGGAGTGCTGACTCTCCCGTACCTCGTCCGAAGACTTTGACAGGTGTGGATAATTCGAAGATCTCTCCAACTTATTAGATTTCTTCTTGTGGTGGGACTTACCGATGACAACTGCTGGGAGCAGCTCTGTAAAGGGTCTTGGGACCTTATGCGCAACCGGATTTTGAGTGTCATGATGTCATGCAACATCAGAAGACTAGGAGCTTGAGAGAGGGCTCTTGCAGCACCTTTGGGTGCATGGTGCAGCAGTCCTCACTGGTTTTGGACTCATGGTCCCTCTCAAAGCACCACAGACAAACCAAGTGTGGGTCTGTCACAGACATTTCCTTATGACAGGCTGATAGAGCAAGATTTCGCATCGCGACTTGCTCGAGTCAAGAACCTCGAATCTGTTATAATCCTATAATACCATTTGTATGTTTACTAATTCCCTTTATTTTGATATGCGTGTATATTAGTGACACTTGCCTATGTGTTTTATTAATACGAATAACCCTTGTATAATAATATGGCCGCTGTTTAGAAATTTGCTTCTGCGCATGCGTTAGTCATACTCACGTGATGTGACGTAATTGAAATTCTGGAGGGAAAGGGTGCGCATGCGTAATAGCCATAAGATGGCTGCTTATGTATTAACGAGGTGAAGCTCGTGCTGTTGCTCTCGTGTCGTTGTGTTGCTCTAATCTATAACTGCATAGTATATTTTTAAATTGATAAACCTGAAGTACAAAATCTTGATGTGTAGTACACTCATTTATTTCTATGTTTTAATTTGTTTTCGCTTACTTTTTATGTATCCTCGGCATGGAGGGTTGATGGGGTGCTTGGGAGTCCATTTTGGAGTGCAGTACTGCGCAGGACCAGAAGTGGCGAGGTGGCATTGACACAGCGCCAAGAGAAAGTCACTGCCAAGACGTGCCTGGGAAGATGCACCTTCACCCAGCCAGTGAAACTGAAATGTGTTACATTATTAACAATGTATTTCTTTCTATTGTATTCAGTGCGACTTCTCATGGGAACCCCAATCTTGCTAGGCGGTACCCTAGAATGTAAATTAGGCCTTAGAAAAGTCTGTTCTGATTGGTGTGTTAACCCATCCTACCTTAGGACCAATTGAAATTGGGGATTCTGACACTTTGCAACATTGGGGGGTGGTACACTGACCCGAAAACAGTATAACTAGCCTAGGTTCACCTAGGGAATTTGTCCGACTTGTCTGAATAGCTGACCTGTCACTGACCCAACGCACTCAATAGGTGACTGAATTTACAGAGCGCTGCGGAGCACTCTGTCCGAATTTGACCATAGACTCAAAGGTTTTACTAAACCTTAAGTGCTGGCGGAGCACTTTGCTGGGGAGTTCGCTAACCCAATCGGGGTTCTGACTTATAGCTGCAGAGAGGGTGGAGCGCAGGCGTTGCTTCCAAACTGCGGATGCTGGTCGTGCCTTGGTGATCCTGTCCTGATCCTAATCTGGTTTTCCTGTCCTGTCCTGGGGTGTCCATTCTGCACCTGCTGTCCCATTGCTGACTGTCCTTCCGTGGGGTATTTCCTGTCCTTAACTGACCCGTGGCCAGGGTTGGTTTTCACACCAGTCTAGGTAAATATCTTGCTGAAACTCTAAACCGCATCTTTCTATTTTTCTGTCTTTGCTTCAATAAAGACATACCTTTGCATACGTTAATTTTCCATGCTTTCCGCAATCTACTATATGAAAAGTCATTGCAATTTTATTTTTCATAGCATGTTCCTATGTTACCCTTCCTTTTAGTACAAACTCTCCGTACTACCTTGAATTATAGATATGGTTTATAATTTTCTCCTGCAAACTGACCTGAAGTAAATGTTGCTATAATTTGGCATACTCCATTCTTTCCCCTGTCTATAGGTGTATAGAATTTATCTAAGTTCTCTCCCTACCCCCTGAAGTGATTCCCGGTAATCAATTTCTAGTACGTGCATAAGTTTGCCCATTTATAAATGTCCATTCTCGAATTCCATTCCTGAAATCTGCTTAGCATATTTTCATGTTCTTACCCTCTAATAACTCATAAATGTTTGCCCTTATATTTTTCCTGTACGGTTATGTGCTTTTCGTTATTCTGGTTATAGACTGCCTTCTTGTCATAAATTGTATGATCTCTGAAAATGAAATCTAGATAAAGCTTTTAAACTTTTCAGTTGTCCGTGGTCATTTCATAAATATTAAAGCTATATGAAGTTGGGTTTGTATTTTGCCTGCCTTTCCTTCACAGCTAGCTCCCTGATCCATGGTGGTCATAGGTACCCGTAACGGTGGATTGGTAAGTCGGGTACACTAGAACTAAATAGGAAGGAATCAGGGTTACTGGTAGTAGAGTTGTAAGGTCACCGGATTAATGTATATGGTGAATTGAAGTTTATGGGCCCGATACATATATGGTAAAATTATTGGTCGGGTGACCTGCGATCTCTATCAGTAATTTACTGGTAGCACAGAGGATGGTTAGGGAATAGTTAAAGGTTAGGTAGGACTAGTTAAACTAGCTAAGTTGGATGCTGCTAAATAACGAACCTTAGTGCTGCTACGAGGGCAGGCAGTTCAGGTGATTTGATCACTCACTTGGAATGTTTGCTTTGAAATATTATGAAATGTTTTAAATTTGATATTCTTGTCATTATATTGATATATGTACCTATCCATTCGTTCGTAAAACGTCTTCTGTGTTGTTGGAAATCCCCGGGGAATTGAATAGCCAGTGGTGAAGAGAATCCACTTGCTTTGAGGTCACTGGTTCCAGGAAAGTTGGTGCAGGTTAGGCAGAACTGGAAGCACTAACTAGGGTTTTTTTTTCCTGAATATATGTTTGAGTAAATGTTAGCAACGAGGCTCATTGGCAAAATTCCTATTGTGGCATAACCTAGTAAGGGTCACACCGGAAAAGTAGCAGGTTCATCGGAGCTTGGGTGAAAGCAAAGGGGCTCGCTGGTGAAACTTTAGACTTGGATATATCCCGGAAAGGTGGATGAGTCTAGGGAAGTAGCAGGTTCTCCAATGCTTGTGTGAAGGATAGGCAGAAGAGATCTATCCGTAGTGTGTGAAAAGTAAATGGAAGTAGTTTACTTGCAGTGAAACAAAATTCTTTCCTATCTAGACACTTGAGCACAGTGGCGAATGTGCATTTGTTGTTAAATAACCAAGCACTAGCACTTTAGAAAGAAAGAAAGTTTCCGTTACCTTGTGAAGGAGGGAGTCAGTCGCGAAGCTGCTCTGACGTCACTCTGTGCCGCGCTGGGATTGGTAGACGCAGCGGGTGGGTAGCGGAGCTGGAATTGTAAAGGAGGGGTGAGTGCCGAAGCGTGAGAACTGTCTCGCGAAAGGGCCGCGCACCCATTGGTTGAGAATATTTGAATCCGTGCACTTCATTGGTCGCACGAAAATAAAAGACGCACTTGGATTGGAAGTGATTTTGTAAACAAAGTCACTCGTAAAAATCGTATGTGGCATTCGTATAGACTGCATATCAGACCTGATCCTCGGTATATGGGATTTGAGAACGATCAGTGGAAAGGTGTTAAGTAAACGACATTATGTACGGAAACAAAAGAAAATTGTCTCTTGTAAATAAGGTAAAGAATTACTTCAAAAAGGACAAGCCGATTAAAACTAGAGAAGGTGTTGTCATACCGCCGCCCAACACTCCCGCATCTTTCATGATGTTTGATAAAGGGTACAACACATGTGTATGGTTGGAAAATTGGGCGGAATACACGAAAAATGACGGAGTATTGGCTTTTCCGTTAGAAGGAACATTTAACAGCAGGATTCTATTCAATTTGAGAACCCGAATGAATGATTTACATCCCAGACCTAGATTAACGCAGTACAAAGCACTAGAGGAATGGGAGATTGAGGCTTTTGAAAGGGATAAGCCCGGAATGGATAAAGGGTTAACTAAATTTTATCCAAAGTTGAAGCAGGAAACCCGAGCTAAAAAGATGAAACAGTGGAGACAGAATATGATTGTAGAAGGACTGTTTCCAATGATGCCAGTGGGTGATCCTCCTGGGGGGGAAAAGAAGACAGAGAAAAGTAAACATTGGGTGCCTATTGGAGAGTCGGATGATGAATTGTTAGACGATATGTTTATGAGAAGTCCGCCTCCTTACAATGAAAGAAATAGACCTTGCAGTGAAGGGGATAATTCTCGAAGACTTCATCTCCAGGATGAGGCCAGATCTGCAAGTATAGGAGGGGGTTGCCTCATACCTCCCTATACCGAGAGTTTAGGACCCGTAGATACAAGAGATCTTTATCCAAGAATACCAGCTAGTGGGGATGCAAGATACTCCCGTGAAAGCGACTTTTTCTCAAGACCTACCTACGAAGGTGAGGCAAGACCATCAGGTTCAGGAATGCCGTTCTTACAACCTCTATACGAAAAGGAACCAAGATCCCTAGGTGCAGGAAGTTTGTTCCCAAAACCTAATTATGGTGAAGGACCAAGTGAGACACATCCCACTGCCCCGAGTTATGCTCCCACTCTAACTCCGCAGGTGTTACATGACAAATCATTAGAGAGATTATTGGAAGAAAAAGAGCGAGAAGCTCTAGCAAGACAAAGAGCAGAGATAGTTCAGAAAATCTCCCAGTTAAATACAAGCCCTGAAGCCTTGACAATCCCAGTAACTATTGGACCAGTGGTTCCATTGTATGGGGACCGACAAGGAAGTCCAAAGACTCCAGTCATTACCCCAGTCATAGCACAACCCAGACCAGAACCCTTAATCGTAGATGATCAAACGAGCGAGTGCGAGTCTGAGGTCTCACTATTAGATCTGCCCATTAGGAACACAGGGAAAAGGATACAGAAAAGACATAATCCTTTTAATACGAGGGAAATTCAAATGGAATCGACTTCGGGTACTAAGAGTGTCACGCCGATGACTCCGGAAGAAATCGAAACATGGAGTCAAGAATTAGAAAAATAAACTCCGCAGACGAAACCTTTAGATCTCTACAAATTGAGAGTAGAAATAGAAGAATTAATGGCAGGAAATGTAGGATTAGACAGATTAAATACCTACTCTGAGGAAGAACTGTTGTTTATTTGCAAAAGTCTTACCCGCAATGCCCGAGTACTCCATGAGAAATTGACAGACACTGCTGCTAGCATGGGAATAGATATTTCAAAATCGAAACCTTTGCAGAAACCGTACAGAGTAGATTTTTCAGACAAAGATTTGGAAAACCTGAATGTGTCAGGAAAGAAGGCGCAGGTCAAAGAATTATTGACAGTGTTGCAGAAATGGGGAGATGTAGAAAGATGGAAAGCCAGGTGGGCCAAAAAGAAAGATGAGGCTAGATCCAAACAAGCGACCCCAGAATTCGTTCTAAAAGAAGCTGACAAGCCAGAGCAGTTATACCCTATGCGTGAAGTGCCAGGTGGAAAATACGTGCACGTTCCGTGGTCCAGACAGGATATTGTGTCCTTTACAAATGATTTCCAAAAGTTGCGAGAAAAACCCGTGGACTGGTACAGGCAGGTGGAAAGATTTGTAAAGGTGCAAAAATGCCTATGGAAAGACCTGGATGGGTTCTTTGACATTGTGGTCCCTGTAGATTTGTGGACCGAGTGTAAAATAGCCATAGCTTGGCCTAGTGAGGAATACCCGAGGGACTCTAAAACAGGGGAACCCTCTAAAGAAGTGATGAAAAAATATGAACTAGTAATTCAACATCTGAAGCTAAAAGTGCCCGCAAAGGAAACTGATTGGACCAAGATAGATAGAACCACGCAGGAAAGGGATGAGACTGTACTCTCCTTTTATGAAAGACTGTTGCAGGTGTTCAAAACATACAGTGGTATAGATAACATCGAGATGAAGGACATGACCCATTTTATTTACAGGTTTGTAAATGGTTTAAGACCCGAAATTTGTCAGTGGATAAAAGATAACAAAAGCTGTTGGCAGTCCAAGAAAATGGATGAGGTCCTACGGTACGCAAAGTACTGTGAGGACGAGATGGCAGAGAAGCGAAAGGCGCTGAAGGAAAAGGTGATGTGGGCACAAGTAAAACTCGCAGAACAGCAGGAAAAGCAATTAAGTAAGATGAGTAAGAATACCCAAAATCAAAGCCCTGGGGGTGGGGGAAAGCCCAAAGTAAAAATGAGCAGAGAGGAAGCTAAAAAGAAATTTCCCTGCCACCAGTGCGGAGAAATTGGACATTGGCGAGACGAGTGTCCGTATTTACAGCATGATAATACCCAAAACCTTGATTTAATTCCACAGACGCAGAATGAAAAACCAAGAAAGACCCAGCAGCAGGTAAAATTGCCCAGAGCGTCAAAACCTAATTTTAAGGGAAAATCACCGCAGGGTGACGACGTAGAGATCTGGGGAGGCAATGAGAACAGAAATGCAGCAACTTTGCAGTATTTGTTAAATGACACCTTTTTCTGTGACAACCAGTACTGACGGGGCCTGAGAGGGGAGGACAAGGAGTGTGTACTTGGCGCCTCCTTGCCGGTAGACCAGTCAGGGCCATACATTGAAGGAAAGGTTGATGGAAATGATGTCACCTTTCTGTTGGACACTGGTGCTACCCGTTCTACTGTGAGAACAGCAGACGTTCCAAACCTACCCCTCTCGGGAGAAGCAATCCAGGTAGTAGGTGTGTCTAATCAATTGATTAGTACCCCAGTTACTGAGCCCATGGAGATTTCAATAGGGAACTTTAAAGAAATGCACAGATTTGTCGTCTGTGACACCAGCCCCATGAACTTACTGGGACGTGATTTGCTGTGCAAAATGAACTGTACCATCTTTTGCACACCAAAAGGCGTCGAAATTCAGACACCAGATGAAGATGGCATCTACAAATTAATGTTAATCAGACCGAACTCAGAAATTAAACGAATGACTATACAAGACTTACCTGAAGAACTTCAACAGACAGTGAAGCCAGAAGTATGGGACTTTACTGGAAAGGATGTAGGATTAATGGCAAATGTAGATCCCATAGAAATAGCCATGAAAGAAAATGCAGTTTACCCCAATACAAAGCCCTACAGGATGAGTGCTGAAGTAAGAGCAGGAGTTGCCATTGAAATACAGAAATTGCTAGAAGCAAACATCATACAAGAAGTGATGAGCAGCCCATGTAATTCCCTCATAATTGGAATCAAGAAACCTAGTGGCAAGTACAGAGTAGTGCAGGACCTGAGAAAGGTAAACAAGATTGTGGTTCCTTGCTGTCCTATTGTCCCGAATCCCGCAGTGATCCTGTATCAGATTCCCTGGGATGCTGAGTGGTTCACTGTGATAGACCTATGTCACGCATTCTTTTCGATCCCATTGCATCCAGACAGCAAATTTCTTTTCTCGTTTGCTTTCAACAGTCACGTGTATGTTTGGAATCGTGTCCCCCAGGGGTACACAGAAAGCCCCTCTATCTTTAATCAGATCTTGAAAAAATGCCTTGAATCTTTAGTCTTACCTGGAAAGTCTGTGCTGGTACAATATATTGACGACCTCTTGGTGGCGTCCAAAAGTCATAGGGATTGCCTGATTGACACCATTGCCCTACTGAATCACCTAGGTGAAAAGGGACATAAAGTGGCCCCCGAAAAATTGCAGTTCTGTTCAAAATCGGTGAAATATCTGGGGCACCAGATAGAAAAGGGAATCAGAAAAGTCACCTCAGAGAGAGTCAGAATAATTCAAAAGATGCAGTTACCCCGTACTCAGAAAGAAGTCAGAATGTTCCTTGGAGTTGTAGGTTACTGCAGGCAATGGATTGTGGGATTCGCAGTCCTAGCCAAGCCTTTGATAAAGATGACAAAAAAAGGCGCAGAGGACCCAGTGGAATGGGATGATGAAAGCTTAACAGCATTCACTAAATTACGAGATTGTCTGTGTACAGCCCCTGCTTTAGGGATGCCTGACTATTCTAAAGAGTTTGCCCTATTCTGTGACACACGAGACAATTGTGCATTGTCGGTCTTAACTCAGGAGCATGGGTTGACTAGACGTCCAGTGGCATATTTCTCAGCCACTTTGGATCCAGTAGCTGCTGGATTACCTGGGTGTTTGAAAGCAGTAGCTGCAACCTGCACAAGTTTAGAACAGAGTGAATCCGTTGTTATGGGACATCCTGTAACTGTGTATGTTCCACATGCAGTTGTGATCTTACTGACCCGAACTAAGACTCAGTATCTCACCCCTAGTCGGCTGACTAAATACGAGAGGATTCTCGTGGGTGCTGCAAATGTAGCCATTACTCGGTGTAATATCTTGAACCCAGCCACCCTACTCCCTGACTCAATGATTATGGAAGATGGGGGAGAAAACGAGCATGACTGCATTAACCTGACAGAATTCAGTACTAAACCCCGCCCAGACATTAAAGAAACACCCTTGCCTGAACATGATAAGGAATGGTTTGTGGATGGTTCATGCATGAGACACGAACTTGTAGGCCTAAGTGCTGCATACGCTGTGGTCGCTTTAGACAAAATTGAAGAAGCATCCTGTTTATTTGGAATAAAGTCTGCACAAGTAGCCGAATTGATTGCCCTGATAAGAGCTTGCAAATTGGGAAAAGACAAAAGAATCACAGTGTATACTGACAGCCAGTACTGTTATGGGGTTGTGCATGACTTTGGCCAATTATGGCTACAAAGAGAATTCCTGACTTCATCAGGTACCCCCATTCGAAATGGAAAGGTTGTACAAGACCTTTTAGAGGCAATCCAATTACCAAAAGAATTGGCAGTGGTCAAATGTGTTGCTCATAAAAAGGGCCTTGACCCTGTATCTTTGGGAAATGATTTTGCTGATCAAGTGGCAAAACAGTGTGCTAGGGATCGCATGTCAATAAATATCAAACTGGGAGGGACTGGAAACAGCTGCCAACTTATGGTGTTTGAAGAAGTGCCTACCTGGGATGAAGTGAGAGAGTGGCAGCATGCTGTACCATCAGAAGAGAAAGAGAAGTGGAGGAAACTTGGTTGTCGACCAAGACGTGAGGATGGTGTCATTGTGGGCCCAAATGGTATGCCTGTGTTACCTAGACACCTGCTTGCCTCTATGGCCAGATTGATACATGGAAATTCACACACTGGTAGGGATGCCATGGTTTTGGTGTTTCAACAAACCTGGTATAATCCGAAATTCAGGAAGGTAGCGGAATCACTCTGCCAAAGGTGCTTGACATGCCAACAGTTCAACGCTGGGAAAAGAACAGTAGTTGAACAGGGGAAAATTGGAAAATCAGGAGGTCCCTTTGTAAGAATACAGATTGACTTCATCACCATGCCTCGTGTGAGGGAAAAAGATATGTCCTTGTCATTGTCTGCCTGTTTTCAAAATGGGTGCAGGCTTACCCTGCCAAACAGAGTGACGCCATAACCGTAGCCAAATTGTTACTACGAGAATTGATACCTAGGTTCGGGGTTCCAGTCACTATTGAATCAGATAGAGGCGGACATTTTCAGAATGAGGTAATCGATCAGCTCTGTAAAGCATTTGGAATCACACAAAAGCTGCACTGTGCACATCGTCCAGAGGCTTCTGGAGTAGTAGAGCAAATAAATGGCACTATTAAATCAAGGTTGGCAAAAATGTGTGACTCTACTGGCATGAATTGGATAACTGCCTTGCCTCTTGTTCTGATGGGACTCAGAAGTATTCCAGACCGGAAAACAGGCCTGAGCCCCCATGAAATCTTGATGGGAAGAGTGATGAGACAAGCATGGGTACCAGGATACAAACTGTTAAGCATTACTGATGATTTGGTACTTGAGTACTGCAAGCAACTGGGTGACCAAGTGCGTTCTATCTCTCGCCAGATTGGGGAAGACGCCGTCGCCAACCCGACAACTCCAGTTCACAAGTTGGTTCCTGGTGACTGGGTTAGAATCAAGAAGCATACTCGTTCGAGTTGCCTTGCACCGAGATGGGGAGAAAAGCGCCAGATAATACTGGTAACCACGACAGCAGTGAAGTGTGCAGGCGTTCCCAAGTGGATCCATGCCAGCCATACACAGAAGGTGATACCTGACAAGGAACCTGGAGCTGAAGGTTGTCCAGCTGAGGGGTCTGCAGACGCCGGTCCTGAAGTAGCTGATGATGAACAGCCGAGCACCAGCCAAGATGATTGGATACCTATAATCAATCTCACTGAAGACCCAATCAGAACCAGAGAGCGAAACTACGAAGATAGAGAGTGGAATAGAGAGGACGAGATAGGCACAGGCGAAGACCCTCAGATTATTGAGATTCACGTCAAGTCTGAGGACGAAGAAGAAGGTCAGACAGGGACCGAACGAGTGATCGACACACCTCCGCTAACTCCTGAAATTGAAAAGGGACAGTCTAGAACTAGTATAAAAGTTCGAGCAGAACAAAATCAAGGGATCGAAGTGCTTGAACAGGATCAGATAGAACTAGAAGAACGTGTTCAGGACATAGAAACAGAGACATTCGAAAGCCAAAACCAAAATTCACCTGAACCAGGCCAGCTTAGTAACCAGGCAGAAGAAATAGATACAAGACCTGGGACTAGTCAGACAGGAAGGGAGGAAACAGAAGCCGAAGTGCCACAAACAAACGAAAATAAAAGAGCATTAGAAGAAAGCCAAATCACAGTGCCAGCCAAAAGACTAAAGAAAAGGAAAAATATCGAGCCGAGATATATTAAGAGACTAAGACTGAGAATAAAAACAGTAGAAGAGAAACTTGCAGACAGAAGGAAAAGTCCACGAATTACAGAGAAAACTGGAGAAAGCTCCAAAAGAAGGAGTGATCGAATAAAAAGACTAAACGAAAAATACCAGGATCCTGAATGGACATACTTAGTTTTGGAAGAATTTGAGGATCTTGATATCTCTGACGAAAGTGACGGAGAACAGATTGCCGATCTATCTGCTGAAGAAGACGAACTAACCTGAGAAGTTGCTCAGAGTAAGCTACCTGTGCAAAGTTACAAAGAGGGGTTGAAAACTTCTTCTGAGCAAAATGTCTGATTCAAGAGTGAATGGTAGACCTAGTCGCAGTTGTTGCAAAACATGCTGCAAAGTATGTATATGTAGTATAGCTATAGTGATAATAGTTTGGATAGGACTAACAGTTTTCATTCATTTTATGGTAAGCAAAAAAATTAATATTGACCCTACACAGACTACCGACACTGAAGAACTGACAACACAAAGTGTAGAAAGACATGAAAAAGCACTCAGACAAACAAAACGAGACTTAGAAGCATCAGATGAGGAAGGACTACATTATCATGGAGTTAAGAACCAGACTCATTTAAATGTTTTCGCAAACCTGTTAGTACATTATGTAGAAACTATGGAGATAGAAGATTGCTATGTCTGCATGAAGCTACCTACTTCTGTAGCTGAAGGCATGACTTATCACCACCTACCTTTGACTTACGGAATTTCCTGTAGTATTTTAGCAAGCTTATTTTACAAAAGAGGACCGTTACAGTACTACTACTCAAACTCAGACGTGATATTTTCTGAACTTCCTATACGTGGAAATCTGAATCCTGTACATACTAAAAGTGACGTTACACGTTATATGGGAGAATACTTTCTGACTATAGGTACCATAGACCTAAATGACGCACACAGGGACAACTTGACCTGTTCATTACATGAACAAGAGAAAATGTTTCTAAACATGGCAGAGAAAAGAAGGGAGAGTTTCCAAAGAAAGGCAAATGATAAGGGACAGAAAACTCCTAAATGGGCTGAGAACATGGAAAGCACCTCAGATGGTGGGAGTGGTCCTGCTTTGTTGCTGGATTTCGAAAGGAAAGGGAAACTTTGTCTTCATCGCGAGAAGACTAGTTATTATAATAACATTTTCATTGGTTCCAGTCAATGTGAACACAATTACAAGGTAATTGGAGGTTGGGGATTCAAAAATGGGTCAGAACCTGTGTTTCCCGGAATTTATTATATATGTGGAAACAAGGCTTATTTCAAATTGCCGGATCACTGGTATGGAAGCTGCTACTTGGGCATTGTTTTCCCGAAAATATACCATGTGAATGAAATTGCTGGAAGCAATGAAAACACTAATGGCTTAGTGCGTGGTAAAAGAGAAAGCGTAGGTGAAATAATGGGTAGTATTTTTAGTGCACTGATACCTGGAGTGGGAGTGGTTCTGAACACTCATAGAATTTGCAAATTATCCACAATAGTGGATGTGTTGTCTACTGACACAGCTCATGGATTTCTGTTGGTCAATACCGAAATGGTTGCGATCAGATCAATGGTTTTGCAGAACAGACTTGCGCTTGATACCTTATTAGCAAAAGAGGGCGGAGTCTGCCGGATGTTGAAGGCGCAACATTGTTGCACTTACATTCCGGACAAAAGTGTACAACTCAAAAGATATGTGAAAAACATTACTAATTTGGAAAAGGAACTCAAACCACTGGAGGTTGACAGTGCCTGGAAGAGACTGGTCGATGGTCTCTCCAATGTAGGTCATTGGTTTGCTAGCTTAGGTAAAAGCTTATTGTTTAAGGTACTGATGCCAATTGGAGTGATAGGTTTTATCCTATTTCTCATATTCGTCTGTTGCAAATGTCGCAAACACACAAAGAAGTACCAAGTGACTGCGAGAGGAGTGAAAAGAAGTGTGGATGAACTTGAATTGGAAGAAATGAATAATCAGATTTACAAAAGGGTGAAAAATTCTCACCTTACCAAAGATGCGAAAGAAAAATTGAATCGCCTGTTGGAAGAGATAGAGTTGTACAAAGTGTGAAAAAAATGTTGGCATCAGGTTCCGTTATTTGTGATGATAGTAAATATCATCAAAGAGGGGATTGATAGAGCAAGATTTCGCATCGCGACTTGCTCGAGTCAAGAACCTCGAATCTGTTATAATCCTATAATACCATTTGTATGTTTACTAATTCCCTTTATTTTGATATGCGTGTATATTAGTGACGCTTGCCTATGTGTTTTATTAATACGAATAACCCTTGTATAATAATATGGCTGCTGTTTAGAAATTTGCTTCTGCGCATGCGTTAGTCATACTCACGTGATGTGACGTAATTGAAATTCTGGAGGGAAAGGGTGCGCATGCGTAATAGCCATAAGATGGCTGCTTATGTATTAACGAGGTGAAGCTCGTGATGTTGCTCTCGTGTCGTTATGTGTTGCTCTAATCTATAACTGCATAGTATATTTTTAAATTGATAAACCTGAAGTACAAAATCTTGATGTGTAGTACACTCATTTATTTCTATGTTTTAATTTGTTTTCGCTTACTTTTTATGTATCCTCGGCATGGAGGGGTGATGGGGTGCTTGGGAGTCCATTTTGGAGTGCAGTAATGCACAGGACCAGAAGTGGCGAGGTGGCATTGATACAGCGCCAAGAGAAAGTCACTGCCAAGACGTGCCTGGGAAGATGCACCTTCACCCAGCCAGTGAAACTGAAATGTGTTACATTATTAACAATGTATTTCTTTCTATTGTATTCAGTGCGACTTCTCATGGGAACCCCAATCTTGCTAGGCGGTACCCTAGAATGTAAATTAGGCCTTAGAAAAGTCTGTTCTGATTGGTGTGTTAACCCATCCTACCTTAGGACCAATTGAAATTGGGGATTCTGACACTTTGCAACATTGGGGGGTGGTACACTGACCCGAAAACAGTATAACTAGCCTAGGTTCACCTAGGGAATTTGTCCGACTTGTCTGAATAGCTGACCTGTCACTGACCCAACGCACTCAATAGGTGACTGAATTTACAGAGCGCTGCGGAGCACTCTGTCCGAATTTGACCATAGACTCAAAGGTTTTACTAAACCTTAAGTGCTGGCGGAGCACTTTGCTGGGGAGTTCGCTAACCCAATCGGGGTTCTGACTTATAGCTGCAGAGAGGGTGGAGCGCAGGCGTTGCTTCCAAACTGCGGATGCTGGTCGTGCCTTGGTGATCCTGTCCTGATCCTAATCTGGTTTTCCTGTCCTGTCCTGGGGTGTCCATTCTGCACCTGCTGTCCCATTGCTGACTGTCCTTCCATGGGGTATTTCCTGTCCTTAACTGACCCGTGGCCAGGGTTGGTTTTCACACCAGTCTAGGTAAATATCTTGCTGAAACTCTAAACCGCATCTTTCTATTTTTCTGTCTTTGCTTCAATAAAGACATACCTTTGCATACGTTAATTTTCCATGCTTTCCGCAATCTACTATGTGAAAAGTCATTGCAATTTTATTTTTCATAGCATGTTCCTATGTTACCCTTCCTTTTAGTACAAACTCTCCGTACTACCTTGAATTATAGATATGGTTTATAATTTTCTCCTGCAAACTGACCTGAAGTAAATGTTGCTATAATTTGGCATGCTCCATTCTTTCCCCTGTCTATAGGTGTATAGAATTTATCTAAGTTCTCTCCCTACCCCCTGAAGTGATTCCCGGTAATCAATTTCTAGTACGTGCATAAGTTTGCCCATTTATAAATGTCCATTCTCGAATTCCATTCCTGAAATCTGCTTAGCATATTTTCATGTTCTTACCCTCTAATAACTCATAAATGTTTGCCCTTATATTTTTCCTGTACGGTTATGTGCTTTTCGTTATTCTGGTTATAGACTGCCTTCTTGTCATAAATTGTATGATCTCTGAAAATGAAATCTAGATAAAGCTTTTAAACTTTTCAGTTGTCCGTGGTCATTTCATAAATATTAAAGCTATATGAAGTTGGGTTTGTATTTTGCCTGCCTTTCCTTCACAGCTAGCTCCCTGATCCATGGTGGTCATAGGTACCCGTAACGGTGGATTGGTAAGTCGGGTACACTAGAACTAAATAGGAAGGAATCAGGGTTACTGGTAGTAGAGGTGTAAGGTCACCGGATTATTGTATATGGTGAATTGAAGTTTATGGGCCTGATACATATATGGTAAAATTATTGGTCGGGTGACCTGCGATCTCTATCAGCAACCACATGGTTTGAAACCAGTCGGTTTCTTTAGGGGCATCCTGTCGCACCAGGAGAGAAAATCTCTCAAAAAAGGGTTTGATAAAAGTCAGGAAAAAAGCCACTCAAAAACAACTGAGGGTAGCTCTTCACAGATCAGCGCTATCTAGTGCAGAAAGGAAAGAACTGACATCATCATGGGCAGGTGCCGTCTATATAGGTGCATGGAGAACGCAGATGCAGAGCCGAACTATTCCACCTCCAATGAGCTGGGCAACTGCTAAAAAACTTAGTGAGCCGGTCTGATGCCTAGTGAATATTCTAAGGTAAGAAATCTGTGACTAGAAGTCTCTATCAGACATACAAATTTAATCAGCAGTATTGCACAAGTTACTTACCTTTGGTAATGCTCTTTCTGATATATACTCTCTTTAACTAGAAATTCCTGACCTTGTCAATAAATATCTCCAGGTACCAGACTGGATCGAGAAACTCAAAAAGCTGTGCTATTGCACGTAGGCGTTGTGCGGCTCCACGTCAACTTCATTCCACTCCAGAAGTGACAAATTGAGCTGCATTTAAGCGCCACCCATGCACCCTAGATGTTGTTTTTTTTTGTAGGCTTGTCTGTGCCCCTAGACCAGCTGTGGCCTGTGCAAGTAAGAGCAGTGGGGCAGTGCGGCTGGGTGGGGGTATTTTGACGGACGATGACAAGTGAAAATTAATTATTTATTTAACTTCCTCTCATCATCATCTATCGAAATCCCCTCTCACCCGGCCCAACCGCACCACCACTCTTACCTGCATGGGCCATGGCTGCCCCAGATGCGGAGCCCATCAGCAAATTGGAAGGACTAGTATGCAAATTCTTTAACTGGGACCTTTTTAGATAGAAAAAGAGAACATTCCACAGAATGGGAAGGTGGGGCGGCGGTGAGGAATCTGAGATTAGATACCGTATCCACCAGAAAGAGTGTTACGTAAGGTAAGACAAGCCTGGCTGTGAAGACAAAAGTGCAATAATGTTTAGTGAACGTATGCAGTGATGCCCCCGTAGCAGATTAACAGATATCTGGGAAAGGCATCCAAGGGCCAACACAGTGATAACAGCCTCGGCTATGGTGGAATGAGCCCACTGACGTTCTGGAGGCTGCCTACTAGTCAATGCATTGCAGACCTTAATGCAGTAGACGGTCCATCATAATAAGGTTTGATTCGGAATCACCTTGCCTTTCTGTGCTCTAAAGAACCCCATTAAGAGTTAATTGTCTGCTCTGCTGTTTGTTATTATAAATTTAAAAGCTCAACAATCTTTTGGGGTCCAAGTGATGGAGTCTCTCTTCTTGTTTTGAGGGAAGAGGCAGAACTAAAAATGTCAGAAGAGTGATACCTTGTCTGACACGAAAAGGCGTCTCTACCTTTGGCAGAAAAGCAGCTTGGGTTCACAACCCCAATTTGTTCGGAAAAAAGATTGTTAATGATATTGCAACAAGTATGACTGTTTTCAAGGTCAGAAAGCATAATGGATAAATGTGCACCAGCTCAAAAAGGGTACACATTTGGAAAGTGAGAACCACATTTTTGTTTTACTGTTGCATCACTAATGGTTATGGTCAAAAAATATGTTGCAAACCTTTAAAAAATCTCATCACAAAAGGTGATTTGAACAAGGATGGCTTGTTCGGGGAAACATAAAAGGATGAAAGGGCTGACAAGTAATCCTTAAAATGTCCACTGAAAGTTCCTGCTGGACCAAAGATAAAACAAACATCCAACAGTTTATGCTGCAATGGATCTCCCTGGCAGGTGCCGCATCAAGCCACACATGTATCCCTGCACTCAGCTTACACTAGTTTTGTGAAAGGGCACATTGCTGGCCATATCACATAAACAACTCTAGTCTACTGCTGCTTTTCAATCTCCATGCATGGAAGTGCAGAATGCCCAGACCTGGGTACAAGACCTTGCTCTGCTGCTGCGACAAGAAGGTCCTCTCAAAGTGACAGACTGATTTGAGGCCGCTAAGATAACTTGTGCCTGGTCGTTCCTGATCTTCTTCAGAACTCTGGTCAGGAGAGGTAGCCATAGGAAGACATTCAGGAGTCATCCACATAACTCTAAGTAGAATGTGTCTCTGAGAGAAAGCTTTCTTGGGAAATCTAGCTCACAAACATATTTATACTATATGTTCTCCTTGGTGGCAAGGAGATCAAGTTAAGGTTCTCCTCACTGCTGGAAGACACCCTCCGTCCCCTCTGTGTGTAGCTGCCACAGGTAATCTGCTTGGCATAGTCAGCTGAGTTCACCTGCCCTGGCATTCAAGATCCTGCCAGGTGGTGCACAACCAGGGAGATCCCTGAGGCACAGCCAGTTCCAGAGGCGCAGGGCCTCCTGGCACAGGACCGAGGACCGCACCCCACCCTGCTTGTTGCAGTACCAAATCTAACCTAACAGAAACGACACATCTCTCACCTCCATCAGCTCTGGGTGAAGTAGGGAGAGGGTCTGCTGGTGGTCAAATTGTGGTCAAGCAGGCACCACTGCAGATCTTTTGCAGTCTACTCCGAAACCCAGATGGAATCTGACAGGTTCCACCAGTGCTGGGCCCATTATAGAGCTCACATGTGCCATCTGGCATTGTCGACGAGCAGAATGAGAGGTCACTAGACAAAGAAGTCTCTGTGCCATCCTCACTGAAACCCAGGATAGTGGTTGAAATGCAGGGTCATATCCCTAATGTCCTGGACTCCTTGATCTGGAAGGAAGGCTGAAGCGCACCCTATCCAGGATGGCTCTGATTAAAGAACAGCTCTGCAAAGGAGTTTGGTGCTAGTTCAAAAGGTTGATTGTGAACCCTGATGAATTAAGGAGGAATACAGTCACTGAGTTAGGGGAAAACTGATACTCCCCACCTCCCAAGATAGATAGCATACAGCACCATCATATTCATGAACACCTGAAGGGCACTGGTGAGGCCGAAAGGGAGGCCAGCAACCTGAAAATATTTGTGACCCAGCTTGAACCGCAGGTAGCGTCTGTGGGCACATGGAACAAGGATAGGGAAACCGGCATTCTGCTGGTCCAATGAGCCATCTAATCTCCTGGATCCAGGGCAGATAGAACCTAGGCCATTATGAGAATCTTGAATTTGTC
The DNA here is from genome assembly GCF_964261635.1 of Lissotriton helveticus. Lineage (NCBI taxonomy): Eukaryota > Metazoa > Chordata > Amphibia > Caudata > Salamandridae > Lissotriton > Lissotriton helveticus. The sequence continues at coordinate 472,512,218 of NC_136073.1, read as the reverse complement.
TTTTTGCAAGAAGGTGTTTAAAGGGTGAAGATTCTATTTCTAAGGCCAGTACCCTCTATATGGCTCCTTTGGCCAACACAGCATGTTCCTCCTCACACAAATTGGACAGGTGAACCTCCAAAAACTGCTCTGATGTAGATGGGCCTGAGGAGAGTAATTACTCAGAAAGGCCATGAGTGATCCAGGCTGCACAGTTAGAGTTAGTCAGCTGAAACTGGTCTGAGGCTGAAGCTAGTGAGAAAGGAAACGAAACCTGGAATGATCTTTGACCTGAAACTAAGAAAGTGCCCTCTGAGAGGGCCAGTGGCTGGGCAAAAGGAAGCCCCCCCCCCATGTGATGTACTGATGAGTAGGTCAGAAAGATATTAAAAATATTGTTGCTAATCTTTTGGACAACGCATTGGTTAGTAACGACTTTGGGTGAATAAATATTCTCTTGTTTTTAATTGACTGATTACCAGTTAGTGTCTATCCACATCTAGCAAGATTGCTCAATGAGACAAGTACTTGCTGCTGTGAACAGGAAGCTATAAACTGCAACACCAGCAAGTCCTTTGAGCATGCCAATGTTGGTAAACTGAGCACCATTCAGGTGAGTAATTGTTAACGCGTTATTTGGAGGATGTATAAAACGCAACGCTACATTATGAGGTGAAACATTAAAAATATTGTACTGTTATTAGCACACTGGAAAGCCAAACGGTCTTTCCCAGAACACCATTTTTTCATGAAAGTATCCAGACATTATAAATGGGTTTTACTTAAAGGTCTGCTCCCACTCAGTTTCCATCAAAAAAAGTAAATAACAGGCCATGGAAAATGTGACCAATTGAGGGAGCTGTTTGGGTTGTCCCATGGCAGTCCAAGGTTAATGGTCTCCAACTGTGACAACTGTAGTCAATTTTTATTGGTATCCTGGACCCACTGCACTATCAAATCCCAAACTGGACTAACTAGCATCCTCCTCAAGCACTGGGCTCTCGCGGTAGCGAGGCAGAGCACGTTAAGGCATACTCAATAAGATGGTGGGGGCTCAGTTCTTCACTAGATGCCGGTCAGTGCTCACACGTTGTGATTTCTAGATTTCAGTGGGAAATGTAGCTGCATGTCTCACTTGACTAGGGGAGCATGTACCTCTTCATCTATGCTTTACACTGCAATGAATTGGACCCAAACTGATGCTCTCCACCTGAAATGGCCAGAAGAGACAACCCTAAACTTAGTGATGGCAATCAGACACAAAAGAAGGCAAAGGGGGGGGGTTAAGAGAGCAACGCCCTGTGCCTCAGGACAGGCACATCTCAGGAGAGTCCACTCTGGTAGGGAGCGAAAGGGGGGCAGTATTAGAGGCTCATAGGAGGCCTAGAGTTGATTCCAGAGACCACGCACCACAGTTATAGTTATCTCAAGTAACTATAACTCATGCCCTAAGGTAATTATAACTCGCACCCTCGCCATACACCGTTTTCTCATTAATAATTTAATTGCAAATGTTGGCGTGATATTATCATTGATATCACAGAAGATGTCATGAGTGATGTAATATTTGGGGTAATTAGCAGTGCATGACGAACACAGAAATTATAGTAATTATAACTGGTGAGACCAATAGCTGGTGAATATCAGTGTTTTTTATAGTTCAAAACATTACGTTGTAACTGACATTTTCACCTAACTATAACGTTACTTTAACCTTTGTTTGTTCCAGTGGATTTCTAAGGTTTATTTTTTTTAACGCAGACTAATATTATATTACCATACATAAAGCCACCGCCTGCCACACACAGCATCTGGCCGTGCACTGAGGAGGGTTGACCACAGGGCCCGCAGCTAATCTCTTCCAAGCAAGAAAGCCCATGCCACAGCCTGCGATGTGTGGGTGGCTGCAGTGTCTCGCCTACGGTCATGCCCTGTCAACGACCCCCACAGGAGGCCAACTGAGCCACGCACATTCTTTTGGTCATGCAGCGAAGGGGTTGGCCACAGGGCCTGGGGCCGGGCCCTGTGTCCAAGCCCCTCCCCCACAGACAGCCATCTCCCTGCTGGGGGAGGAGGAGCACTGCACCCTTCCCAAGTCACTATTGGCCATCCCCCAGGGCCATAAATCAACTATAGGGAATGTGGCATGTGCCCCCCCATAACATTAAAAGGCCCCAGGGAACCCATCGCCTGGAGCCAAAACCAGGTTTTTTGGGGGGGGAAGGGAGGTGTTAGAAAGGGAGTGTAGGAAGGTAGGATCCTTCTGAGTATGTACCCCAATGTTTTGCTTGGTGCCAAGCTGGTTTTTGACTAGTCTGACTGGGAACCTGCTAATCAGGACCCCAGTCTATCTGCTTTCTCCCTAAAATGTTGTCATGTTCTTAGGTACACTCCAGATTGGATACTGGGGTACCCCTGTCAGTCCCAAGTATATGGTACTCATGTACCCAGGGCACAGGTACCCCAGAGGCCTCCCATGGACTGAAGCATGTATTATTCCACCCATGAGAGGCCATGCAAAATGGATCTACAGGCCTTCCATTGCAGCCTGTGTAAGTTGGTGCATGCACCACTTACTTAAGATATTGGTTTCCTATATCTAAGGATCACCACACTTAAAACCTATAAGTCAACCCTATAACAGGCCTCATCAATCCTGAAGGCAGAGTGTTTGGTTCTAAGTGTGAGGGGGCCCCTGCATGAGCAGGACAGCCCTGCAGCATACGGAGTCCATTCTCCTGGGTTGTCAGTGTATCAGCCATTTACGACATATAGAGTGGCATTACGCAACCGCGTAATGACCAACTCTAAAACGGCTGAAAGTAACTCAATCATGTTTGGTATCGGACATTGTGGAATCATACCCCCACACTGGTAACCAGTGTGGGAGGTATGATTCCACCCTTCAAAAACAAGCTTTGTGAGGTACCTGGTGTTCCCAGTACAAGCCTTCTAGTCCCGGGCAGCCCAAAAGGGTTGCTGCCGACCAGAGACACATTTCTGCCCTGATCTAGGATTTAGTGTATTAGGCCTGGTACTGCGGTATCCACAGGTGGGGTGGCTCTCCAACCTTCCATGATCCAAAGGGTTTCTTCGTAATCCACTTGGAAAGGTCCTTAAACTTTAAAACTGCAACCGCGACTCTCCCATAGAATTGTATGGCGCCCGCAGTCGTGTTTCTACACTGCACCCGTCTGCCGTGGGGTCCCTACTTACTCACCTTGGGGTCCCAGCAATTCTACATACTTTAGACATTGTCTTGACTCGAGCCGTGGTTCGTATACCACTATTTTAGTACATGGTTGGGTCTCCCCCTGGAGCCCACTGTGTATCAGTGCTACTTACGATTGTTTCTGTGCTACAGTATGGTGCTTTTTGTTTATCTGCGTGTAGCGGATACTGTGAAGTATTTAGAGTGCATTATATTAATAAATACATATTTTTATAACTACAGTGTGGTTCTCATTTCATTTAACCAATATAAGGTTGCATTCTGGTAATACAAGCTGCTTAACATTCCTTCAATACTAAGCCTGAAGGCTGCTCTCCACAGCTACCACTTGGATAACTTTTTAAGGTTATCTTTGACCTCTTAAATCACCATAAGGGTTGTTTGGACTGGTACAAGGCGCCCTCTTTAATTAGTGGACAGCATATACCAGGCCAACTTCTTACATGGATTCTCTAGGTGGCAGAGGTATGCAACTGTCCAAGCAGGGACCACCACGTTAGTCAGGGTAAGTCAGATCCACACCCTAAATTAACCTGTGCTCACCCTCTTGTAGCTTGGCACAGAGTAATCAGGCTTAACTTAAGAGGCAATGTGTAAAGTATTTGTACACACTTTATTTTCAGTACATAAATGCAAACACCAAAAGACTCCACACCGGTTAAAAAAAAATTAGAGGATATTTATCTGTTTAAAACAAGACGAAAACAGAAATCCAATAAGAAGAAGTAGAGATATGAATTTTTAAATATTAAACCCCAAAACAGTGCTTTGAAGTCAACAGCTCTAAAGGGTTACTTGAGGTCGCACTAGACCGAGCCAAATCTGAAAAGTCAATCCAACTGAGACAGAGCGCGTGGCGGATACAATTCCAAACAGGTCCTGCTGAAGCTTTACCTTCTCAGATTGAGCCAAGAATCCAGTTCGCAGGGAAGGATTTATCTGGGAGCACTGGGAGTGTCACTGGCGGTGGTCTGTGGGGCCTGAAGAGCCATCTGGCGTTTTTGGACAGACAAGATGGGTTCCAGTAGATGTCTAAATTGGGGGTATCAGGGTCCTGTAATAATACCTAAATGTGCTTTTGAAGTGGGGGAGACATCACTGGGGCCTTTGAAGATCACAAGTTCCCTGCCTTTCCTGCCCTGTCTCCAGACACACTACAGTGTGTATGCAGCTCTTTGTGTGGGGACAGGTACAGCACTATTTAGGCTCAAGTGTCAGCTCTTCCCTACCACTCTCCTGCAAGAAGGCCCTTCAGAATGATAATAGGCCATCAGGATGCAAATGTCACACCACAGCTTCCTTTGGATGATTATCTAGAGGAAATGCACAAAGCCCCGCTGTTACCCCACCCAGACATGTATCTAGAGACAGGCAGAGGCACTGAATAGTTAAAGTAAGAAAATGCCAACTTTCTAAAAGCTGCATTTTCAGACTTACAACTTAAAATCCAACGTCACAATTAGATGTGATTTTAAATTGTGAGTTCAGAGGCACCAAGCTCCAAATCTCTATCTTTTCCCAACTGGAAATTACACTTAAAATATGTTTTAGGGTAATCCGATGTTAATCTATGGGAGACCTAGGCCTTGCAGTAGTGAAAAACAAATGTATCCATTTTTCACTACCAGGACATGAAAACTCAAAAGTACATGGTCCTACCTTTTAAATACAATGCACCCAGCCCATAGGGCTGCCTAGGGCCTTAGGAGTGAATCATATGGAGTTAAAAACTGCACACACAGGCTCTGCAGTGCCGGCCTGAGCCATGTTTATGGGCTATTGAAGTGGGCAGCACAATCAGTGCTGCAGGCCCACTAGTAGTATTTAATTTACAGACCCTGGGCACCTATAGCGCACTTTAATAGGATCGCACAAGTAAATTAAATATGCCAATTGTGGATAAGCCAATGTTAGCATGTTTAGAGAGAGAGCACATGTACCTTAGCACTGGTTAGTAGGGGTAACAAGCCCAGTGTTCTGAAGGCAACACAATCAAATTCAGCAAAAAGGGGAGGAGGAAGGTAAAATGTTTGGGGGTCACCCTGCAGAAAGGGCCATTTCCAACAGGAGGCATATGGTGCCCTTCACGAGCCCAAATGCGCACTGGGAACCCCATCCCCCAGGGCCAACCACTAAAATAGGAGACGGGGGCGCATGACCACCCTCCCCAACTCTTAAGAGGTGCTGCATGCCCAGGACCCTTTCCAGTTTGGGTGGGTTGTCTGGTGCCCAACAGGGTCACACACAAAACATATAATTGAGGTCAGCAGGGGGAGCCTCAGGGCCCCCGTGGCCCCAGTCTGCTCCCTGCATGCTGCCGGGGCTGTCATCACTCCCACCCAGAGGGAGCAGCTCCTTTTACATGCTCCCTCCGGGCAGGAGCAATATCTGTTTCCCTTCCCACAGGAGTGCGGGCAGGAAAACAAAAGTCTCCTCCTACCCGGCGGGACCATTTCTAAAGCTACTGCTGGGTATGAGTAGATATGCCTTCCCAGCCCGCATTCCTGGAGGCAGGGAAGGCATGTTTGTTCCTACCTGGCAGGAGATTTAAAAATGCTCCTGACAGGCGAGACCAAACATATGCTTCCCTGCTTGTGCTTCTGCAGGCAGAGAAACTACTATGTGTACTATGTGAAACTACTATGTGTTATGGGGGAGGACTCCCTGGGACACAGCCTTTGATCAAGCCCCAAGTAATGGGGCCCCCGCAGCCTTCTAAGGCTTGAGGGCATGTCCCCCTCCCTTAGTCTGTGGTCCCATGGGATGGGGTCCAATGGGCCCATTTGGACTCGGGGAAAACACCCACGCAACACTTCCCTGGTGCAGATTAAGGCAATTCAGAGTTGTGCGCTACGTTGCTTTACTCGAGATTCATGAAGCCACTCAGGGCCATGCAAGGTGGCCTTGCGTGGTTTATTAAATGTTGCATTGTTCTTGCACCTCATTGCGTGGCGTAACAGCGATGCTATGGGGCTCGTAAATATGCCCCTTCATTTTAAAGCTTGAAGGCAGAACTAACGTTACTTTTTGTGCAAGCATGTATGATCCTGGGAGATAAATTAAGTAACCCCTATCTTGAAGTCCTTCTATAAGCCCCAAATACCACAGCTGATGTCTTCAATATAGTTAAGTACCAACAATGAACATTTGGGAGAGTCAAAGCCCCATCAAGACATACACAGGAGGGGCAGAACCAAAAGAAAACAGCAATGGCAAAGCCAATAGGTCGAGCCTTGGGAAGCCCACAATGTTTTTATATTTTTTTTATATGCACTAGGTGCTAAAAGGTTTAAACGTAAAAATGACCTATTAGACAAAAAAAATAGGAAATAAAAGCAGAGATTTGTCAACCAACCGTAGCACTGAAGTGGAATACATTTTTGGTGGATGTACACAGGCAAAATGTGAAAGGAGCCAGTGGAGTGGGCTGACCCATTGCTATAGTGGGCAAAAGCAAAATATGAATGAACCTAGAGGAGTCAGATGGATGAAGAGAGCTAATTGAAAACCCCTTTATTTATGTATTTTTATTATGATTTTTTTTGTAAAACATAAAACTGGAGAAACACTAAAGCAAAATGTGGGCCAGACGCAAAAAAACACAACGGAACTATAAAAGTCATGTACTCACCACAGACCAGGCTTTACTGGAAACACCACTTCCAAACCACACCTCCTGAAGCCCAAGGAATGGCGTTCCCAACATGGCGCAGGTTTTGAATTACAAGGGGAGACTCAAAGACAATCTCCGTCTGTACAGTGTAATAAATATTTGCAGTTTCTGAACTTTAATAGTGGATATCATATTTATGTTTAGTTGGTTTACCTAAAAAGTATAACATATAAAACATTATTTATCTATAGCAATTATAATGTTCCCAAAAATGTAATCACATGATCAAAGTAGTGTAAACAAACAACCCCGCCCAATCTAAATATCAGGGTTTAAGTTTTCCGTAAAATTAAAATCCGGTCCAAATTGACTCAATCCATACTCCACAGAAAATGGTTTACATCTTAATGCGAAAGTTCTTTACATTTCAGTAAAAAATATCTTCTAGTAATCCGAGATTCTCACTGCATAATCTGCACACTCGTTTGGAGTGGTTGGCAACTATTTCAAGCGAATTCTTATTAATGTATCCGTTTTAAAGTGACACATTAAAGTTCATATTATTGTCAATTGGATCAACTGCCGAAATACCGAACATGGTCATAAAATAAAATTACTATATGTAATTTTAGCTTGTGTTGCTAAGGGATGTATATTCGACTGAAGTGCTCTCTTAAAGGCTGGCTTCCCGACCGTATCAACTAGAACAAGCATTGGCAAATTCAATAGGTCTGGCATTGGCTGCCAGCCTTCTGGCAGTGTTTGTTTTGTCATGTTTTTGCAAAACTTTATTGTTTGGGAATACGCCCAACCCTCATGAGTCTGGGAAAAAAATAATTTGCTACATGCTAAAAAGTTTTTGGGGCCAAAAACCCACATCTTACCAAACTACTCTCTGACACTGAAGGGGACTATTTCAAAAGTCAATCAGTCTGGAATTGGCTGCAATAAGAAAGAAGGCAAAAAAGAAAGAAAAAAGGCAAGAAAGAAGGTAAGAAAGAAAAAATACCAGGGCAAGTAAGTTCTTAGAGGTAGAGGCTCCCTTACTGAGAGTACTTCTGCCTTTGCAACTGGACCCTGTAAAGAAGCCCAAGGAGAAGCCTGTCACCCTATTGGTGCTAACCCTGCAACTGGTAGGACTGGGTTGGTTCTGGAGAAGTGGTCTTGGCTTAGTTTGTTACTTCCAATAGGAGTCCCTGCGTGAAGGGAGCTGGAGGGCAACCATAGCTTCAGAAGTCTGCGTGTTTCCTTGATATTCTCAAGCTTGGCGTCCATCTGAGGCTCAAACAGGTGCGCCCCAGTGCTTTTGTACCTCTGGGTTGAACCCAGACACACGTAGCCAGGAGTGGCGCCGGAGGATGATGGAGGTGTTCACTCCCCCGGCTGCTTTATCAACTGAGTCTAGGGAACACCTAACGGTAGAGATGGCATAGGCTTTCCTCCCCCTTTTATGATATGGTCAGGGAAGTGCTGGAGGAGCCCTCCTATCTCCTCTCAGTGAGCCCTATCATAACGAGATGCACCGCTGCACCCACCACTACCTATGAAAATTGTACACAAGATCAACCCTTATGCCAATTACCAGAACCAGGGTAAACTATAGAAACAATACAACAGTTCTGTGGGTCTCTCTTCTCATACAACGATGAAGTTATCCTATATTAAACTCTCTCTCGCAACATTATAACTATACATCACATACAATTTTCAAGTTCTGCAGATGGCACCGTATTCATAGTTGCAGAGCTGTTAAATATTAAAAATGATACACATATACAATCGAGATGCCACAAAAATTTTACAGATCCACAGTTCAATCTAAATTCTGATTATTGTCTTCAAATCATTGAATATTGGACAATCCCTATTTACAGTATCAACGTTCGACCCAACACCAAGTATAAGTATGCGTCTTCAGGACATAAACATGCCATCTAGAGAAGCTATTTACTCCATGGGTCAGACATAATGTCCTTATAGACCACTCCTTCAGATTTAAAACCTACCTCCAATCTGTGTACATTCTTCACATGCTGGGGTGATGTCTCAATAGCTGGCCTCTGGATCCCAACTAAAGAAAATGGATATCAGTATATCAATGCAGATGAACCGTAAACAATACTGCTTCTACACTACAAGACAACACTCTTAATAGTAAGAATGTCATACATTTGATTACCTGCACATGTAAAGGAGCATCATTGGTTAAGCCCTATAGGGATGAACATCACAGGGAGGACATACTACAGTGGTATGCCCTGCAAGCAGTGAAACCTGACTGAAGAGGTAGAAATCTAAATGAAATATTGGCAAATCAAGAATGTAGATGGATGGATCGGCTGAAAAGTACAGAGAGGTCTAAATGATGTGTGTGAACTGAGAGGCATAGCTGCTACCTGTCCCTAGGAACATGCCCTTTCTGAGTGGTTGGTTTGAAACGTTGACACTATAAACAGGGACTGCCAATATTCAATGATTTGAAGACAGTAATCAGAATTTAGATCTTTAAAATATTTTGAGACATCCCGCCTGTATATATGTATTGTTTTAAATATTTCACAATGTTGCACCTATGAGCACTGTGCTGTCTGCACCACTTGGAATTGTATGTGATATATAATACATGTGTGATGAATAAACACACAAAATGAGCTATACTGTTGAGAGTTTAATATGGGATAACTGCATGGTTGTATGAGAAAAGAGACCTATGGAATCGTTGTATTGTTTATATACTTTCTTCCCTGCAGCATCAATCCACTTTCTCTCCTGTTCAGGTGGCTGAGCATCACCTGGGCTGCTGCCTATTTCTTGGCAGTGGTGACAAGTAGGGAGCCTCTGGGATATGACGTCTGACGCAGAGTGGGCAGACTTGAAAGCTTTTCTAAATGAGGTGTAAATACCCAGGACTTAACAGGTTCCTTATTATCTCAGGGCATATTTTAGCATGGTAAGGTATTGAACAGGACTGCTCTCCTTTTGAGAGCATCTCCACCCACCAAAAAATCATCATCCTCAGGGGTGATGTAGAGGTCCACCTTATGGAACGCAGCCACGCATAGAATAGCGATGTGGCACGCCCTGATGTCATTCAGCAGGGGGCCCTGACTGAGATGTGTTGTAGATCTGGGCCAGTCTGGGGGTCCATGCCATAATCCCCCCACGGATCTTCCGAGGGGCCAGGGCAGACTAGGACAAAGTCATCAAGCCAGGATTAGGGGCTATGACTGCCTGTGTTGGAGTATGACTCCAGTGACCCCTGAGGGTGAAGTCATAGGATATGAGGGCCTAGGTGATGGTGGTGCAGGAGAAAGAGAAGAAGCTTTCTCCTTAGGCCTCTTGGGTGGCCAGAGAGACACAGAAGTGTCAGATGGCTGGACTTTTCCAAAAGTAAGCCTGTGATTTTTGGAAGGGTCTTCTATGAAGCAGAGATTTTGCCAGTGTGCAGCTGAATGATGATCCTCCTCTGTCTTTCATCCAGCTCCTGCCTCTGGAGGATTGGGCTTTCCCCAATGCAATAAGCGGGGCCAGGGGGACTTCAGAGCCGACTGCGGTTTTGCCATTGATGACAGCTGCTTAGATGCTGATGATGCCTTCGGCCTTGAGAGTTCGGACCCAACGTGCATCTTCGACCTTGAGGCTGGATAAAGGTCAAGGTCCCTGGAAAAAGTCTTTTCTCATGTCTGAAGCCTTGCTTCCATGTCGACCAGAGACTGGAGGCTGCTCCGCACCAAAAGGTGGCAGCGGCTTAGGAACAGGGCTTGACACTGTCCCCAAGAAGAAGCAGTGCTCAGTTCTAACGTGCAGCCATTTCTGGCCTTTGAGAAGGGCTTGAGTTTTGACAGTACTCACATGTGGTGTGGTCTTCAAAAGAGGACTGGCGCCAACCAAGGTGGTTGAGGTTCCTTGGGTGTCACTTCTTTTTCCAGACGTTCCTTCTCCTCTGATTCCAAGTCATCAAAGTGGCTGATCACAGAACTAGACTTGTGTGTTGGGAGGACTGGTGACTCACTCGATTTCTCGCCTTTGCCACAGAGAGGGTCAACCTCACTAAAGATATCAGCGTTTCCGTGGAGGATTTCGACAGTCTGCTCTGGGCCCACAGTCTGTCTAGTCGTAGCGCAAAGTTTGCTTGCTGCGGAACGCCGAACAGGAGTCACACTAGCTTTCGCCGTGTTCCAGTGAGAGGCAAATATTGCAGCCAGCGTTAAGATCGGCATCTGTTCAATCAACTCGAGAGTGTCTTCATTTTTTGAAGGTAGAGTGAAGTATGCGGTGGCCAGGACGGCCGAGTGGCTCAGTTGCTCAATGCCAATGGGCCTGAGGAGCAGAACAGCTGCCATACGAAGTACATCAAACAGTCTTCTGGCAACAGAATGAAAGGTAAGAAACTCCAAGGCTACAACTGGAACTTACAAACTCAGCGAGAGTAGGAGCAATGTTGTTTCACGTTCAAACCTACCTGATGGCGGAGAAAAATAATCTAATAATGGAGTCGGTGCCATGCACATCCACGACCAGAGTAGGAGACACCAAGACCTTGCGACAAAAAATTATTCTTCAAAGGAAAACAACTTGTAAATGTCCAAGCCTTACACTAGATGGCAAGAGTACAGCAAGAGATGAAGGTGTATCTAAAACCACACATGCTATTGAGACTCATTTATTTACATCTGTTATACCATTGAGGTATGTGTTTACATTCTTAATTTTACATGAGTATGAGTTTTAAAGATGGCTACAAAAGTGAGTGGTGGCATATCGGATTTCACTTTCGTCTCCACATTGAGGATAAAACTAGGGCTGAGCAAAAGATTCTGCTCCTCGGGCAGAGTTCGCTGAGTTTTGCCCACTCTGCACTCCACTTGGAGCACGGAATTTTGGCAAAACGCCGCCAACCACCTCATGGTGGATTTTTTCTTGTGTACGGCTTGCCAATATTAAGTACGTGAGTAAGAATCTGCATCCCTAGCATGATTTTCAAGCGCTAGAATGCCTTCCAGCGAGATTTCTCAAAGCGGGCGGTAGCAGCAAGTCGCTATCGTTTGCTTTGAGAAAACTGCTGCTTGAGTAGAAAATCTACTCAAGTGGGAGAAAGAAGCAGCACCCTCTGGCATGCCGCGTGGTGAAAATAGGCCAAACGCATATTTCTGTACAGGGAAACAGTGCAATAATTTGCACTGCGATTTTAGTGACATTCCACTGTGAAATGTCTCGTGTACACAAGTCTGTAACCAGGTTCCCGAAGCGTTGTACTCAGGAACACTAGCCAAGGGGAACCACTGCTGTAGGCTGAAGCTAGTGATACTGAGAGACCAGAAGCTGCAGGGCTGCTTAAGTCCCAAAGATTAAGAGGTCAGGAGGTTTGTTCAAGAAGACAAAGGCATAGCTGGCAAGTTTTCATTATGCTTATGTGTGACATTTTCATGTTTCCAGTATGTTTATGTGAGACATTTCACATTTTATGTGTGACACATTGTGAATGCATCAAAATAAGTACATCCATGTACTGAGTAGATTTCACAAATAAACCTGCTTTACACAATATAAGTGCCCAGAGATAACCTTAAAACAGTTGCTTTGGTCCTGAAGTGTGTATAAAAGATTCGTAACCTGCTTCCCATTTGTACGACCCTCCTACAAACAAAAGTGGCATCATAATAAATAATGTTGGCCTTTTTGAGTTATAAAAATGTTATGCTTGTTTTTTACCCTTAGAATGGGAACGGTCAGGCGAAGTGGAGTGGAATGTCTCCAAAGGCTGGGGCAGTGTGTTTTATGTGTGCAGTGGTGTAACACAACATGATGTAGCCTCCTTGCAAAGGTGGCGACGGGCCATGAGGCTCCCATGATATCTGAAAGAAATTCAAAGTTCTTCGAATTAATGCCCCCTGAAGTCCCACCCCTCCCCCCAGAGGTGTCCGAGATCATGCACTAAGCTCCTGCTTGTGCAATCTACACACATGAACATGCTGACTGGGAGGGAAGATATATTGTACTAAAGGGCCACTAACTATTTTGCTTTCTCAAACTTGTGTCCGACATGTATGTTCATTATGCACATTTTGCAATGGAAAACACGCATATGCAAACGACATATGCATGAACATGCGTGAGTGACGCAACAGGGAAACGTACACGAGCCTGGTTAAATCTCGAGCTGGAATTATAGAGATAAAAAACAGAATTGTCTTGGGACAGACTCAAACTCTCTAGCAAAGACAGATTATGAGAGCAAGTACACTTGACCTAGGCAAGACAAGGTAGAAGAGAGGAGAAAAGCAGTAAAAGGCCTGGAAAGAAAGATAAACTCTGCAAAGAAGCTGTACTGGTCTGGGAAGGACCAATAAATCTCTGTAGATGAGGAAAGCGAGAAGCAGGGCTAAACTGGGCAGGTCTGCTAAACTCTCTGGACCAGTAGCATGACTCAGGACTGACCTATGCACAACTGCTTAAATGAGTATTGTTTGGAAATAAAAATGCCACCACAGTAGTACACCCAATCTCGAACCAGCTTAGCTCCGGCATGACAAAGTCCATACCACCCATGTCAAGCAAATAAATCCAGAGTAGTAAGCCCAGTTTCACCCAATCAGGAACACAAATCCTGCCTGCCCTTTCCACCCCCAGCCAGCACCCCAGCCTCCTCTATGCACACGCTCTCATCCATCCAGCTCTATTTAAAACCTTCGGTGTTGCTCAGCATCACTGACCTTCAGGGTGTTCCAAGTCAGCAAGCAGCATCCCTGGAGGAGTGTAACTCGGCAAGGAGTTCACTTGCTGCATGGCCAATGACTTGCATGCACCATATCGTTATCATTTTACAACAGGTTCACATATGCCAGACCCTTCATGGGTGAATGGGCAGCTGACCCCAAAGGACCATGGAATAGTGTGACAACCAGGTGTCAATGGGGTAACGCAGGGTCGACTAGTTTGCGTTAGTCTCACTCCCTATGCGCGATACTTGACAGAGCCACAAAGGTAAGTGAATAAACCAAATGAAAACAGAACTCATAACCAACAGTGAAAACTGGCTTGAAATCCACCATCTGCCCTGTTTCTAGGGGCCAGATGTAGGTGTCCAAATACCGGTCGGAAACGGCCGAAAATACCGATTTTCGGCCGTTTCCGACCGGTATTTGGACATTGGTATGTAGGGGCATGTAAAATTACAGAATCGGTAATTTTACCGAATCTGTAATTTTACCGATTCGGTAAAATACCGAATTGGTAAAATTACCGAATCTGTAATTTCAGATGTAGGTAGCACTGTTTTCAGTGCTACAAGGGTTTAGGAATTCTTAATTTACCACCAACTCGTAGTTGGTGGTAAATTAAGAAAACCATTTAAAAAGCATTTTTTTTGCTTTGCTTTTTAAACAGTGCCATGTGGCACACATACATGCCCTAAGGGCATGTATGTGTGTCACATTGCACACAAGGCAAAAACTGGGGTGCTACAGGGTGTCAAAGTGACACCCTGTCCCCCTTGGCAATTCGGTATTTTTACCGATTCTGTAATTACAGAATCGGTATTTGCCAGTGATTCCTATGGGCTTCAAGGCCCATAGAAATCAATGGCAAATACCGATTCTGTAATTTTTTACCGAATGAATACCTACATCAGATTTACCGATTCATGAATACCGAATCGGTAAAATTCGGTATTTGTGAAGCGGTAAATCTGATTTACCTACATCTAGCCCCTAGATCCTTCACCCTACCCATGACTTAGAAGCCTCCAGATGTCCAACATTCTCCTTCTTTGTCACACTTGTTCCACCCAAAAAAACCACTAACACTTCCCTTCTGAACCCCTTTCCTTTTCTCTGTGTATTCAGTCCTTCCCTTCCTTCAGCCTTCCTTTCTCTCATGCATATACTTTTTGCATTCTATTCACTTATTTCCTTTATTTACCTTCCTTATTGTCTCCTTCTCTTACCTCACTTCCCTCCCAGTTCCTCCTGTCTCCTCTTACGTCTTCCCATCTCCTTCTCATTTCCCTTTACTTCTCTTACCTTCCCATCGCTGCTGCTTCTTACCTTATTACACTTCCATTTACGTCCGCTTCTTAACTTCCCTATTCATTTCGGTCACCTTCCCATTGCAACTCTCCACACTCTAACTCTATCAGCCACTATTTTCTGACCTTGTTTCCCATTCCAGTGCTGCCTGACACCACACTACTGTGTTCCAGTCCCTACCCTATGCTTTCCCATCCTTCCCTTTCTCCTATCTTTCCATTCTCTTTCTCCCTTCTCCTAGGATTTACCCTACTCCTCTTAAGCATCTCTTTGCGAAACCTTCTTGTATCATCCCCCTCCATACCCTTTACCCTACCCTTACATTCACCAACATCTGCTCTTCTTCGAGTGACTCATGTCCCCTTCCCTTAGTTTCTCTTTTTCTCCGTTGAGGTGAAAGGTTTTCCATATCTATTCTTATTTTGCCTAAACACGCTGTCCATCTCAGTTTTGTAGCATGGTTCAATACTGCAACCCAGGGGGGGAGGAGCCTAGCTCGAGGACGTAATGGCCGCCTTTTAGCTCGGCTCCGTCGGCCCTCCGGCTAACCTCGACTATCCTGCAATATATCCTGCACTGCGACGCTACTTCAATACAGAATTTGAAATTTAAAGACCCACTCTTACTCACCGTCTGGTCCGGAGGTTCCTGTGTGCTGTGGGTCCGCAGCTGTGCCCTCGGTGAGATTGGGGCCTCCGGGCACTCGAGACCGGGACCTCGCCTGCGGGACCCGACCGGCGGAGAAGGGATTGCCGGCCCCGGCCGCGAGAGTGAGCCACTGATGGGAACCGTTGTGCGTGTGCCCCGGAGATCCTGAACCGGCCACGATGACTGGGCTGTGCGGCTGGAGGGGGACGAGATGTGTTGGGGGCTGACCGTGTGAAGGGGTCCCTTCGCCTTTGTCCTGTCCGGCGGCCCTGAACCCCGCGCCTGGCTCTCGCCTGTGGGGCCTGCCACTGTTCGGAAGGGACCCCCCCCCCCCATCGGGCGCTCGCCCATCCTGTGCCGGTGAGGCCGTTGTTGGGAGCCTCCGGAGGTCTGTAAAGTCCTACATTTGGGAACTGTTTGGGGGCCCACGGTGAAGTGTGGGGCGGCGAAACTCACAAGATGGCTACCGACAACGCGGGGGGTGCTCCGCTCTACACCGAAGCTCCTTACCGGCCGGATTGTGCGGAGGCCTGGGTGTGTACTCGAGCGCCCACGCCCGGAGATGTCCTGGACGCCTTGATGTCATTGTACGCTGTCTTGGCCCCTGGTGCCTCTACCGACCCCATGCGGCTCGCCGCCATTTTGGGCCGCCGCTCTTTCATGCACCCCTATCGTCCTGATGCCGCCATTGCTTCGCCCCCTTCGGCTGCGCCAGGAGTTGCTGTTGTTGTTCTTCGGCCGCTTGATGGGCCGGTGACTTTTGACCCTCTGCTTCCTCGCCGCCTGGATTTCGAGGACTTCCACACGACGCGGAGATCTGCTCCTTCCCGGGTGCCTGGGACTTATGGTGTGTGGTAAATAAATAAATAATACCTCTATTTTTGAATGGATAAATGAATAACAGATAGCTCAATAAATAAGAGTCAAGATTCGAGGTAGTAGGAGTTTGCAGGTTTAATACAGCATAAAGGACAGGAACAGGACAACCTGCACGGGAACAGGATGGCAGCGCTTGACAGGGGGGCCCCGACAGCTGCCGGGCAGGATCTGGGATGAGCGCGCTAACATTTAATAACAATACACGAACATATATACTAAAACAGTTGCATTACAATACATATGATAGGCGGAGCAGTGGGTGTGGTCAATAGCAGTCGCGAAAGATAAGGGTGAAAATGGGTGTAACAGGGGCGTATACATAGACATGTGATGCAAACGTAACAGAATATGTCATAAATGGGGCGGAAACATGGAGGGGGCTACCTAAGGAGCCGGGACCTCTAACCTAATGGTGCGCGCAAACTGACAATGACGTGTTACTAGGAGAAGCTGGGGGCTATGAACTCTGTGCTAGGAGCAGAGACTGAAGTCTGGAGAGTCAGGGCGACATGTACCTAAACAGTATCTAGTATCTGATGTTTAGAGAACATGTTGATATAAACTAAGAGTCAGGAGGGGAGAGGCTAACGGACTCCAAGACTGGAGCATGCAGTATTCTACATGTAGTGCGTGATGAAGAATATTAAATGACCATTAAATGCAGTATTTCTCTTACATGGAGACGTAAAGGCTAGACAATGACGAAAACTATTGATGCGATTCAGTAGCTTAGGAATGCAGAGAAGGAGGGCTGGACTGATAACTAGAATCATAACATACTCTTGGCAGACTCAGAGGCAGAGCCAGGCTGAGCCGGGCACTGTGAGGCAGGAAGTAAGTGAAGGGTCGAGGATACAAGTGGGGGCTGTATCGCTCCTCAGCGAGGACTCAGAAGACAGGAGCTGAATCTGGTGTCCGGGCCCTTTTGAGGCCTAGAAACGGGGACTTTACAATGAAATAACGTGCACACTGAGAAACGTGGCAACGTAACTTTACATAGGCCTGATACTCGTAGCTTTCACGAGAACTGGAAACTGGCATACTAGTGATGGACACAACTGTAATTGCGTCTTTAATCAAACATGGGGGATACATATGCATATTAATCATGCACACATAACATAAGATGGAGGACGCGTAGGGACACAGAACATGGCAAAATTTACTTTTCCACATTCCCTCCTTGTCACTACGTTTCCATCAGGAAACATCAATATTCATGATACCATCTATCATTTCATACAGTATCATTTGCTCGTCTCGAATTTTCTTGGAACGGGATTTAGGACGGGACTTGGGACTAGGAATACAAGATGTAGCACAAATGCCGCAAATCGCAGGGCCACATTGTAAACAGAGGCAGCAACTGAATATGATCGCTACTGCAATACCCAGAAATGACAATACTTTCCATCCCAGGCGGAAATTATATTCCAGAACCAACCGGACCATGTCCAGGTGCCTGGATCTTGGTGTAACATATGGGCAATTTTATGGAGTCTGGTAATAGCTGAATAAACAGACGGTGCGTTATTAGGAATGAAAATGCAGCAACTAGATCCGATGACTCTACATGCCCCGCCCCTATCGGCCAGTATGACGTCAAGGACGAGACGATTCTGGAGCACGACAATTATCGTAAAGGATTGTTCTTCGGTTAAGTTACCTAGAGCAGAAGTAGTCTCAATCACTACTGCTTCAAGTGTTCTGGTTAATCTACGTATCAGTTTACTATTTACAACATAGTAGGTATGGGGAAGACACCTTTATTGATATCTATGTATTGTTCTAGAGCAGTTTCAGTATAATCGACAATCGGGAAATTTCTCTTGTGTCTAGTATGTACTAGGTGGGAATTCCTATGGTAGTCAGGTGGGGCTAGAAAAACTGGTGGCAGTAGGAAGGCAATGTAACATGTTCCATCCCAATCAAGGGGCAGACGAACATATGCGGTCTGACCACAAACAAAATAAGAATGACGTGAAGCTTTGAAAATAGATTTCCTACTGTCACTATACTTGATAATAGTAGTACAATCACTATGGCCTACATGTATGGAACCATTATTTCGGACACATAATTCACCTTTGACTGGTAGTACTGAAATAGCAGGTAAGTCTGGAGTAGAATCAGACTGAACATTCAGGACCATGAAATTCGAAGAATAATTACCCAAATTGTAAACTTCGTTTTCTAGATCTAACCCTGTTCTGTGGGGAAGACCTTGCTTGTCTGGGAAACATGTACTGTTAAGTAAAGACATATCTGTTGAGGATGACGTTAACGTGGACCATGCTCCACACGAACCATTATGTGAAAATGGATAAGGAAAGAGTGGCAGAACTCCCTTCGGTGTCTGGAAAGGGGGGAGTCGACCACACACCCAACAATTTGTGGCATTGCTGGTCTGGTGTGAATAATGTAACATGCGGACAAAAGAATTATTACGCATAGCAAGACGATAAGAGAGTTCATGAGGAGGTAGATCACTAAACGTGTGCTCTACTGTAACATTAGCAGACTTATTTACATGAGAAACTGAAAAATACAAATAAAATGCATAACTGGTGCAGGAAATCATAATGCTAAAATATAGCAGAAAACATAAAATAATAGTGCAACTTCTAGAGTTCTCACTAACTCTCTCTCTATGGGGGTCTATTATATACTTGTCAGAAACCGGTCTAACCGTTTCACCTAGGGGAGGACTTAGACAATCAAACTGGCTGACTTATTTTACTAGACCTTAGTTTAAGCTTATACTCCTGTTGCGGAGTTTTCTCTAACAGGGAAGGGTTCGTAGCAATGTCTTTTGCGGGACAGTCCTTAAGAATAGTACTTTGGCAGTCTTTAAGATCCTCGGAAATGTTCTTTGAAACAGGTTTCAATCCAAAAAATCTTTTCACATGAGACAGATGCACCCAGCCCTTCCTGCCTTCCAGCTTGACGGCAGTACGGGTGGCCAGGAGGACCTGTCGGGGCTCCTTCCAGCGAGGCTCCAGCGGACTTGAACGATCAAAATTTCGGACAAGAACCATGGATCCGGGAACGATTTCATGCGGTGCCACCTCGGTATTGTCTGGAAATGCGGCAGCAACCTGTGAACGACAAGAGTTGAGGGCAGACATCAAGGAAGCTAGGTAATCTGTCAGCATATTACTTGAAACATCGGTAATACTTCGGGGTCTAGGTGTACCCCACATGTTAGGGGGGCGGCCGAATACGACCTCGTACGGGGACAGACCTGATCTGGAATGTGCGACCATGCGCATGTAGAACAGAGCAACTGGCAGAGCTACTAGCCAGTCCACACCTTTCTCTTGACAAACTTTTGCAATTCGGATTTTCAGGGTCTGATTATGTCTCTCTACGAGACCAGCTGCTTCAGGATGGCGTACACAATGGAACTTCCACTGGTACCCTAACAAAAGGGAAACATGTTTCATCAACTCGGATGAGAATGGCTGGCCGTTATCAGAATATACGACTCTAGGGAGTCCATAACGGGGGAAGAACTCACGAACCAACTGCTTGGCAGTGGTCGCGGCTGTGTAATCTGGGACTGGATATGCCTCTGTCCACCTGGACAAAGCGCATACAACTACAAGGACATACTTGAAACCTCGACATCGCTCCATCTGAATATAATCCATCTGGAGGACTTCAAAAGGGTGGTCAGGGGGCTGGAATCCACCTTGTTCCACCGGGACACTTTTACCTGGATTGAACTGGCAACATATCATACAGGTACGGACTTTCTGTTTGGCTGCAGCTCGTAAATGCTTGTTGAACCAAATGTTCTGGATACTATCTAACATAGCTTTTTCTCCTAAATGTGCTGGACTATGTGCGGTATTGATAATGACTTGAACCATAGAATCGGGGAGAAACCATGTGGCTTTACCCTTCGTTACCCATCCCTGATCTGTCTGGACCCCTCCTTGTTCAGACCATTTCTTGATTTCATCGGGAGTAGCATGTAACTGGATATCTATGACATCTTGAGTAGGGTCCTTAACTGTCATACAGGTAGTTGGATCTGGAGTGTATGTCGGTGTCTTATTTACTGGAACGTCTGGTGTCTGTGCTGTAAGCTTGGCTGTGCGATCTGCTAGATCATTACCTTGAGAAATAGTGTCAGTAACTTTCGTATGTGCTTTGCATTTCATGATAGCAATGGATGTCGGTAAGTGTATGGCATCTAACAGAGCTTGAATAAGGAGACCATGCTGAATCTTGGTTCCATGAGAAGTCATGAAACCTCTCTCCTGCCAGAGTACTCCGAAGTCGTGTACGACTCCAAATGCGTAGCGTGAATCTGTGTAAACATTAACTTTCAGGTTCTTGGCGTGTATGCAGGCTTGTGTCAGAGCAACTAGCTCTGCTGCTTGAGCAGACAGGGTGTCAATACGATGTGTTTCAATAACTTCAGTGTCAGTAGTCACTGCATACGCGGCTACTAGTTCTCCTGTACTTGTTCTCATACATGAACCATCCACATAAAGTGTCAGGTCGGGATCTGGTAATGGAATGTCCGTCAAGTCTTGTCTTGGCTTAGTCATAATGTTAACTACTTCCACACAGTCGTGTGTGGCAGGATTTGAATTTACTGACGGTAACAGTGTGGCAGGATTTAGAACGTTGCAGCGTCTGATTTCTATGTGTGGCTGGAACAGTGTCAATTCATAACCTGTTAAACGTGCAATTGTCAAGTGCTGAGTCTGTGTTCGGTTTAAAAGAACTTCCACGGAGTGTGGAACTTGTACTGTCAAGGAATGTCCTAATACTATGGAATCACTTTGTCTGATAGCTAGTGCTGTGGCTGCAACTGACTTGAGGCACGCAGGCAGAGCCTGGGCTACAGGATCTAATGTGCTCGAAAAATAAGCACAAGGCTTGTATTGTCCTGCTTGATCTTGTGTGAGAACAGATAATGCTGTACCTTCACGTTCAGTGACGAAAAGTGTAAAAGGCTTACTGTAGTTCGGTGTAGCTAGAACTGGAGCTTGGCATAGAGCTTTCTTTAACTCATTAAAACTAAATGTATGTTCAGACGTCCAAGGGAGGACAGTCGATACGGCTGCCTCCTGTGTCGTTAACTGTATCAGTGGTTTAGCTAGAAATGCATACTGAGGAATCCA
Organism: Lissotriton helveticus; assembly: GCF_964261635.1. NCBI lineage: Eukaryota > Metazoa > Chordata > Amphibia > Caudata > Salamandridae > Lissotriton > Lissotriton helveticus. The sequence goes on along the minus strand of NC_136073.1, from coordinate 472,490,699 downwards.
TTGTCTGCAGTAAGAAGTGAGGCCGATAAAAGCACGTACCTCCTTCTGGGTCTTGGGCTGAGGAAGACTCGCTATTAACTGGATACGGTCTGGTGTCAACTGCCTACCCCTCTTGGACAGTAAGTGGCCTAAATAGATCACTTGCTGGACACAGAATTGAAGCTTAGAAGGGGACACCTTGTGCCCCATCTCTGCTAGGAAATACAAGACTGTAAGGGATGCTCGCTCGCAAGCACGTTCAGAACGGGCTGTGATCAGTAGATCATCGACATACTGGAGCAGGGCAGTGTCAGTTGGCATGTGAATATTGTCTAGTTGTCTCTTAAGTGCTTGACTGTAAATACTAGGACTTTCTGTGAAACCTTGAGGAGCGCGTGTGAACATATAGCTCCTTCCATTTAAACAAAATCCGAAAAGGAACTGGCTGTCTGGATGAATGGGGACACTAAAAAACGCGTTCTTGAGGTCTATGACTGAAAAAAATGAGGCTTCGGAATCAATGGCTGTCAAGAGGGAAGAGATATCTGGGACAACTGGGTACTGGGGAATAATACATTTGTTAAGCTCTCGGAGATCAATCACTAATCGATATACTGGGGGTGCATTTGGATCAGTACGTTTCATGACTGGAATGATCGGAGAATTACATACATTGGAGTCAGTTTCTACAACTACTCCTTGAGCGATGAGCTCGTCAATAATTTTGGATAAGGCTGCTACAGCCTCAGGTGGCAATCTGTACTGTCTGATTCGTGGTAACACTACACCTGGTTTGAGAGTCACACGATGGGGTGTGATTTGCATGAAGCCAACATCAGTTGGACCTTGCGCCCATAGATGCTGCGGAACATTAGACAATCTCGGATCAAAATCTCGTAATACATAGTGACCCTTGAAGTCACGTAGGAACAACCGTATTCCCTCTGGGGAACAGCAAATAACTGCACCTAATTCTTTCAGTGTCTTAATGCCTAACAGATTTTCTGGACATGACTTCGTAAGTAACAGATCAGTAGTGCGGGACAATGGACCTACTTCTAGAGTAACTGGCTTAGATATCTCGTTTACAATAGGCTTTCCTGAAAATCCAAGGGAAACATTTCTAGAGCCTGAGAGCGGAGCCCCTGGAACTTCGGCGTGACTAATGGTGGTCCTACTTGCCCCTGTATCAATCAAAAACTTTCTGTCTTTCCCTAATACTTGACTATGAACATAGGGACCCTCTTGATCTACAGGTATCTCGATGAGAGGCAAGCCTACCTCCCTCTCTAGGCTGTTTCATGAATATGGCTGATACTCTGGATACTCGGACTGCGCATACTGGTACATCTGCTGTGTAACATGCTGTGTTGCAGCGATAGGCTGCGGTACTGGAACTGTCTGTTGTGCATTCTGTGGCTGAGAAGTCTGTGAAACTTGTTCTTGTCTAGGCGGACGTGGTCTTTCTTTAGTCTTACCGGTAGCTATATTGTGTTTCAGAACTGCACACTCGTTTATAAAATGACCTGGCTGTTTACAATAATTGCATGTCCCTTTAACGGGAACTGCAGGATGACTGGCTTGATTCGGACCCCTCTTCTGACTGTCTTGAGGAACAGATTGCGCAACTAGTACCTTCATTTTCGTGTCTTTCATACGTTTCCTTTCGTGATCTTGTTCTTCTCTGATTCTATTCTGGTGGTATTGAAGCATCTGTAACATCTGGGACGGGGTATTAGCTTGCCAGGTACTTTCGACTTTCAAAACTCGATTCTTAACTTGTGGACTTGAATTCTCGACTAATTTAGTAACAAAAAGATGAGGGTATGACTCGCTACTTGTCTTGAGGCCACTGTTGATACTAAAACATTTCTCGAATCTAGAATAAAAATCACTAGTGTCTTCATCTTGTTTCTGTTTACAGGCTGAGATTGCATCCCAGTCTTCCTTTTTAGTGGCTAATAATCTTGGCAAAACTTGTATTAACAGTTCTGGTAATTCTTTACATTTTTCTCCTAGACCGGTACCTGGTACTCGTGCCTTATCTTCGGCTTCTAGAACTGCCCAATCGATCTTTTTCTCTCCCACCTCCCAATCTTTTTCCTTGAGTTTCTCGTATACCCCTGCGGGCAATAAGACTTTTAACATTTTAATTATATCTGGATACGTGTATTCTCCCATACGGAGCATGTCCTTTAATTCCCGGTGGAACCCTGCTGGATCTTTGTCATGACAGGGAATTAACTTTTTCATCTCTAAGAGTTCCATCTTTGTAATCGGAGTGTAAACAAACACTCGTTGCATTTCACCATCTGTTGTCCTAACTGGGTGTACTTCTCGTAACGGATTCTGTCTGTCTATGTAAAACGGTTTACTTTCTGGAGGTGAGACATGAACAAAATGCGGGTTCAAAAACATACTATATTTGTGGCGCTGTTCTAGAATGACACTAATTAAATTGGTACCTAAACCTTTCCATCTATACTGGAGTAACTCGTTCAGGACATCGTGTAACGGACCTGGATCAGAATGTTGACCCTCATACAGAGTAATGAGGTGCTGGATCATATACATACCCACCAGTCGTTGCTCGGCTGGAGGCAATTTCAGGAACATTTGTGCCACTATTTCGTCTGGAAAAGTGGTAGAATCAGTAATCCATCGGACTGCTGATCGGACTAGTTCTTGTTCATGCATAGTACTTAACTCGCTATAACCGATTCGTGATTTCAGAATGTGATCGGTAGCTTGAAATACTTGTTCTAGAGAACCTTGTTCTGGTGCCGGATGAGGAACAGTTTTCTTGTAGTCTAGACGTGAATGTCGGTCTGGAAATCTAGATTTTCCTACATACGCTATTCTGACGGGATTCTCGTCCTCTACCTCTTCAGTAGAAGAGTCATTTTCTTTCTCGTTTACTTGTGCTGCTTTACGTTGTTCGTGTAACTTTATTATTTCTTTACGGATTTTCTTGTACATACTCTCTATACTACTGATAGTCTTGTGTTTACCCTCGGCTATATTATCACTCCACCTTGTCAGGATTTTCATTTCGGCCTGATCTTTAGTCGGGGAATCTTGTTCTCTTATTAGACAATTAATCAGAAACTTTAATATCATGAGCTGGATCTCAGCTTTCCTTTGAGACATGGCTTCGCCAATACTTTCTGGATCATCCCCTGTACGGATGAAACGATATATTCTGTCTAGATCTCCTTTCATATCTGGTAGGGTGTCTAAATACCCGGTCACCCGTCTTACACGGATGGAATATATTACTGTACTATCATCACCTGCAACTGGATCATAGCGGCATTCAGTGAGAGCTCGTCGGATTTCCGCAACGGACTTAAATTTGGGCGTACGTTGTAACGCACATTCATGTAACTCGGCCAACGTTCTACGTTGGTGCGGTGGCGGGGTACCAGGAGGACCTCCTCCTGCGGCCCCTAAACTGGAATCGTCGACTGATACTCTTCGTATCAGCGCGGCGGGAAATTGTAATGTAGGCTGGACCGGGGGTACCGTAGCAGGTACTCCGGTGACTGGAGGAGCAGGATTTACATTATTTACAGGAGCTGGCGGAACAGGATTTGCATATTCTGGGACTGTGTCGTCCAAATAGGACGAGATGAAAATATCAGCTGCGGTCGGTTTGTGACGTAGCTTAGTCGGAACTAATGGTGGCGGAAAATTACTGGATGCCTCCGGGGTCGCTTTTGGCAAGCCCTCGGCAAGAAGAGGATACATACCCTTGATGAGGGCATGCCTCTGTCTGTCTGACTGTTCTGTTTTAACTCGTTCACCTATCTCGATTAGTTCCCTTTCTTGGGCTCGTTCCAAAGATTCTCTACTTAGTTCTGACTTTCTGATTTCTTTTTCGGTTCTTTTATGAGATTCTTTGCGCCATAACTCGATGGCATCTTTCTGTGACTGTCTGGCTTTCTTTTTCCATAATGCTTCTTCTACTCGCATGATGCACTCGGCATCCCATGTGCCTGATACAGGCCATCTATACTTTTCTTCTAACTGTTTGGTATACTCTACCCATAAATCTAGATATAATATGGCACTTATGCCATGCTTTTGATACATAAAATGACCTGGACTGTCCCTAGGCGGGACAGGAACTGCTTCTTCTAACAGACCTTTTCTAGTTCTTAACTGACGTAGTCTGGAAAATAACGGCATGACTGGACTGTAATCTAGACACAATACAATACACAATGAACACGATAACTACACCACTTTCATACCACGACATTAAAAATACATGAAGAACATTTAAAATAACAGTTCGAACAGAATACTACCTGGAATACTCAGAATACATGAATTTTCTCGAGAACAGAACTGACTAGAACAGAAACTAGATGCACTGCTGAAACAGTACGAAACTTACCGGTCTCATAAAGAGACACGTCAGGACCCGCATCCACCGAAGTGGACACTTCGTTTTGGGTCTGTGTACCACCAACCCACGGACCAGAGTCAATTAGATTGACCCTGTCTAGATACTACCCCAGCAATGGTACTCACCGGGCAGCAAGAACGGAAGGCCTCGGACTGGACTGGACTGCTTCGACGCCGGACGGACGAACTTCGGACTTCTGTTACGGGTGGGCCTCCGGATACCTCGGACCTTGGACTCTCGGCTTGGGCTCTGGTCGGGACTCGCCGCGTTCCTCCACCGCCTCGTCTGGATGCTGGACCGCCACCTCCGTCTCCTCCGTGGGCCTGAGGGATACTTGAAGCAGAAATATCTGCACGTGCACGGTATGGTTCCGTCACGGCTGCAGAGGGTCAGGGGGCCGGCGTGGCTTCACCGGCGCGTGGGGAAAGGGCAAGTCCCTATTCGGGCGCCATTATGTGGTAAATAAATAAATAATACCTCTATTTTTGAATGGATAAATGAATAACAGATAGCTCAATAAATAAGAGTCAAGATTCGAGGTAGTAGGAGTTTGCAGGTTTAATACAGCATAAAGGACAGGAACAGGACAACCTGCACGGGAACAGGATGGCAGCGCTTGACAGGGGGGCCCCGACAGCTGCCGGGCAGGATCTGGGATGAGCGCGCTAACATTTAATAACAATACACGAACATATATACTAAAACAGTTGCATTACAATACATATGATAGGCGGAGCAGTGGGTGTGGTCAATAGCAGTCGCGAAAGATAAGGGTGAAAATGGGTGTAACAGGGGCGTATACATAGACATGTGATGCAAACGTAACAGAATATGTCATAAATGGGGCGGAAACATGGAGGGGGCTACCTAAGGAGCCGGGACCTCTAACCTAATGGTGCGCGCAAACTGACAATGACGTGTTACTAGGAGAAGCTGGGGGCTATGAACTCTGTGCTAGGAGCAGAGACTGAAGTCTGGAGAGTCAGGGCGACATGTACCTAAACAGTATCTAGTATCTGATGTTTAGAGAACATGTTGATATAAACTAAGAGTCAGGAGGGGAGAGGCTAACAGACTCCAAGACTGGAGCATGCAGTATTCTACATGTAGTGCGTGATGAAGAATATTAAATGACCATTAAATGCAGTATTTCTCTTACATGGAGACGTAAAGGCTAGACAATGACGGAAACTATTGATGCGATTCAGTAGCTTAGGAATGCAGAGAAGGAGGGCTGGACTGATAACTAGAATCATAACATACTCTTGGCAGACTCAGAGGCAGAGCCAGGCTGAGCCGGGCACTGTGAGGCAGGAAGTAAGTGAAGGGTCGAGGATACAAGTGGGGGCTGTATCGCTCCTCAGCGAGGACTCAGAAGACAGGAGCTGAATCTGGTGTCCGGGCCCTTTTGAGGCCTAGAAACGGGGACTTTACAATGAAATAACGTGCACACTGAGAAACGTGGCAACGTAACTTTACATAGGCCTGATACTCGTAGCTTTCACGAGAACTGGAAACTGGCATACTAGTGATGGACACAACTGTAATTGCGTCTTTAATCAAACATGGGGGATACATATGCATATTAATCATGCACACATAACATAAGATGGAGGACGCGTAGGGACACAGAACATGGCAAAATTTACTTTTCCACAGGTGGACCGCTGTTTGCTCCCGCTTCGTTGGATTCAAACTTTTGTTCTGGAGGGGTACCTTTGTATTGTCGAATTGCGCACCTGGACTCCGGCTTGCCTTTGCTTGCCCTGTCGTTACTGCTACAATTGACTTGCTTTATTGACTTTTTGTATTCCCTCCGTACGAAGGCTCTCCCTGATTTATATCACTGCCGTGACTCTGGACAACATTACGATTATTTTGTGCTGGGTGGTCCGCTCCACATTATCCTTTATTGGGTTGGTTTCGTGGTTAGGAAGGGTTGGGGGTGAGTTGCACGACATGATAGTTTGCTGGTTTACCTGCCCGTTGCACTGATGTTTGTACTTCCGACACGGTGAAACGTTACAATCTCTTCCTCCTCCCCCTCCCTGTGGTTTTTGCTGTATGTGAAGGTGTAGTATTGATTTGATACCTATTCATTCGTAGGTCGGGGGAGGGTCGTGGCCGAATGTGTTTGCTCATATCCTCTGGCTCCTCCCTCACATTTTATTTTTGTTTCGTATCTCCTCTCCTCCTCTTTTTGTCTTCTTCCTCAACTTTCTTTTTTCACTATATTTCGGGTTTCGGATTAGGGCGACAGGCACGCTGTTTGGAGGGTAGGCCGTAGCCTTCTGCAGGGGTGCGGGGTGGGACGGGTGGGCGGGGTCTTTCAGGTGTTTTCTTTTGGTTCTATGGCCCTTTTCTATCCCTTTATAGCGGTGCCGCTTCTGTCCTCGCTTCTCAGGCATGAGTGGGTTGGGGTCTGTTGCTATGCCACTTTTATCGGTTTCGATGCTTCGTCGCGACTGCCATACCCTTCTTTTCGCCAGCTTCCACTCTCTTCTGTAATATTAGCCGCGGGTTGCCTGGCCCGGGGTGGCGCCCATCTTGCACGATTGTGTTTCTCCTTTTATATTTCTTTTATTTTGCTCTTCTCCTTTCCTTTCCCCCCTTTTCTGTCCCTTTTTGGTTTCCTCCCCTTTGTTTCCCCCCTATTTTTTCCCCCTTCCCCTTCCCCCCCTCCCCCCCTTTCCCCCCCCCCCTCCCCCTTTTTCCCAGGCTCGTATTGAGAGAAGTGGGTTCGGTTCGTACAGTTTATCCGCTCCCCTTGCCTCTGTTAGCGTGTTATTGGGTGGGGGACATGAGATCTTGGTAGCACTTGTATGCTTCTTCACTATATTTTGCGCTTGTTTTGTGCTACGGTCGACTCGTGCCCTTACATCCTCCTCTCCCCCCCACCCCCCCACCCCCCCTCCTCTCGTTTTGGCATGGGTGTATTCCTGTTTCTGGGTTTTCCCGTATTTGTGAGTCAGCCATGAGCCTTGTCCCCTTATTATAAAATAGACCTCGTCGATCCTGATATTGGGCCGTTATTGCCGCTTATCCCATTTCTAGCATTGTTCAATTATGTTTGCTTGCCTGCCAACTGGCCTTGTGTCGCTTATTTTGATTCTTGATTGTCTTTGATTTGTGGCCGGACGGATTGGTTGTAGGCCCACGCATGTTTCTCCTAATGATGCAAATAAAGGTCTTCAAAAAAATGTTTAAAAAAAATACTGCAACCCAGCTACAAAAAAGGCTCAGCCAAAAACAGCAATCGGCAGAAAGCCCTGCTTGGCCTGGGGTCTACATTTTTCACCAACCCCTACTGAAGGGCCTACAGATCTGAGCACAAAGCCTAATTCGTATACCGTGCAATCAAATGGGCTTCCAAGCCGAGGCAAGTACCACCAACAACATGGCCGTCATGTCTATGATGATCGAACAGTCTATTCAAAAGGAAAAGCTCCTGTATGCTCATAGACTTCGGTAGGGCCTTTCATCAAGTAAGAAGAAATTTGCCGTTGAATAAATGGACAGCTAGTACATTCCGGCATATCTTCTATGAGCTATCCAGCGATTACATACAGACAACTGGGTGCATGTGAAACTGGGCACAAACCAGACTATCTCTTCAAAAATCCACACAAACAGAGGTCTCAAGCAAGCAGCATGCTTGCTCAGCTACTCTTGAATCTATACATTGGTAACCTGAGCACACAACTCACTGTCGTCAATTCTCACCTCCCTAGAGTTGGCAAACTGCAGAATACATCAATTCAATTCAATACATTGACGATGTTGTTCTATTAAATCTTACACGGTTTGGTCTCCAGAAAGGATCATTCCAGGCATGCATGCGAGAGGTTGGGATCTGGATGGATGTGAATTGCCTCAAACTGAATTCCACAAAAATTCTTTTTGGTAATAACACTTCCTTTTGGAATCCCTCGTGGTGGCCGGACGAATTGGGGGCATATTATCAAGTAAGGGCGTTACATTATCGCCGCTTTTAAGCGGCGATAATGGGCTTGATAATATGCTCTATGAATTCCAATCGAAGCCCATGTTAGATGTGAAGACATCTAACATGGGCTTCGATTGGAATTCATAGAGCATATTATCAAGCCCATTATCGCCGCTTTATCAGCAGTTTCCTGCCGATAAAAGCGGCGATAATGTAACGCCCTTACTTGATAATATGCCCCTGGGTTCTCTCCCGGTACCTGTGAGCAGGGTGAACAATTTGGGTATTCTGGTTGATGGTAAACTTACCTTAGAGGAACAAGTTAACAAGGTTATCTCTACCTCTTCCTTCATGCTGGGCATAATAAGGAAGATAGCACAGTTTCTACTATCCAATGTATTGTCTACCATGATCCTCTGCTTTGTAATCTCCAGGATTGACTATTGCAACAGCCTTTATGTTAACCTTCTTCCTATGGTTCAGCTGAAAAAATGATAAATTCTACAAAACACAGTAACTACACTGCTGAGGAAAATTCCAAGATTTCAGTCGGCTTCACATGCTCTGGTTAGACTGCATTGGCTACCTGTTTGGCAAATAATTCTCTTTAAAGCGCTTTGTATAACTTATAAAGCACTCCTGGATCGAGGGCCAGCCTTCCTGAGGGGAAAATTCAGCCGGTATGTGCCCAACAGCACCTTTATATCTAATTCAGTGATGAAATTGGTGGTGCCTCCCTATAGGCTCTCCTCCTGGGGTGGCAGGAGTTTTCTGATTTGCACAACCCAAAATTGGAACAAACTACCTTTGGCAATTAAATCAGCCACCTCTCTCGGGAGTTTCCGCCAGATACTAAAGATTTGGCTTTTTACTAAAAAGTAATCTCATTCCCTCTGTCCTTCCTCCTTTAGCGCTGAGACTCTTCCAGGTAATGGTCTGCACTTTATAAACTTAAATCAAATCAAAATCAAAATGAAATCAAATGGACTGAAGTCCTCCTGGCAAGCAAACCAAATGACAGTAAATCTTGATAAAATGAAAACTGTCATCTTTGGGACGAAAGTACAAAAGTCTGGCTCTTGCTGATAGACAACTTGGAAAACATCTCAAAATCACAAAAATTGGGAGCTGGTTTGAAGATCACGGGGGCACCAAAAACATCTGAATTCCCGTAAACCAGAGGGATTGCCACCATGCTTCATTTTTTGTGCCTTTAAGCAAAAAAAAACAGAATCTGTCACTAATCCCCGGACCCAAAGTGACAATATAAAGTCTCACTTCTGCTTTCATATGTGGTGCACCAGTATTTCCTCACAAACCTTTTCTAAGTATATATCTCAATGCAAATTATACAAACTGTTGATCAAATTATCGTAAAATTCAATTGAAGCCCAGACTAGGCTAGAACTAGGACTGATAGACCAGCATGTGGCTTTAAAAATAGCATTTTTAAAAATACGCACACAAACTAAGAAGAAATTAAGTCGGGATCTTCTAACACGAATAACTCCTGGTCGATCTTTTACGAATACTGCCTTAACCTTTCTGCGAGTTGATGGTATGTGGGAATTGGACCTCCCATATGCTTTATTCTAGAAGTTTCTTTTTTTTAAAAACTGGCAAAACAAACGACTCTCGTGGCACACAAACTATCGCGGAAAAAGAAGCCACCCTTGGTCAGTAATCTACTGTTACAAAGCCCTTAGTCCACAGAATGCCTTCCCTGTACCTAAAGCAAGGCTAATGGAGTTAAGCTTTAATCTCCTCCCCTGTTTGGGCTTTTTGCTCAAATGGGTGGTACACTCTCTCTTGCAGGTATGTCGGCTCTGTAAAATGCTGCAGGAACTTTGACTCATATGTTATGTACTTGCCCTGTTTTACTCAATGAGCGTCTAATGTAGTTATGCCCTCCCATTGATCAGCATGGCATCCATACTTGCTGCATTGGCATTTTCTTTTGCCTGCAAGGAGAACACCCTAAAGTGGTAACCGGGGGACATATTAGCAAGAACCTCGTTAAAATTATCGCCGGTTTCCTGCCGCTAAAACGGCGATAATGGGCTTGCTAATAGGTGTTATAGAATTCCAATAGAAGCCCAGGTTAGATGTGCAGGACATCTAACCTGGGCTTCTATTGGAATTCTATAATGTATATTAGCAAGCCCATTATCGCAGTTTTAGCGGCAGTTTCCTGCCGCTAAAACGGCGATAATTTTAAGGAGGTTTTTGCTAATATGCTCCCAGATTCCTTAAGTATATTAACTCAGCAGACAGGCTGTAGCAACTGTAATCTCCATTACTCCGATAATTGTCTTCCTCGCCACATGAGTTATGAAGTGAGCATCAGCTCCACACCAGAACCCTCCAAAGCGCTTCACATTCTATGCCTCCCATCCCTCCCAACATGGCAGACCACTTTTGGAGGCAACAAGAGGACAGTGGCAGGGCAAAGGGCATCTCATCACATGATGCTGCAGGTAGCAGTCCCTCCCCTTAAGTCCCAGGCAGTGGAGATCCTGGTAAATGCTTTCTCTTGCACAGCACTCTGCGGTCCTCAAGGCACTCTGCCACACAGCCCAGCATGAATACCAGCCAGTATCTTGCCCTCGGGTAAACCCTATGAACACATGGTCAGCAAGGAATCCTGAGACTGCATACTGGTCAGGTTGGCCAGTGTTTGTTTCCAGGGCTGACCACTCAGCTCCTGTGCACTATCTGAATTACATGGCTGCTGTTTGATCAACACATCATGTTTGTTAATGTCATGGGCAACGGGACTTGCACCAGCTGGTTGCAATCAATTCAACTGTGTATGTGCATTTGGACCCAAGAAGGACAGCAAGGCCTCTGTAAGGAACATCAGGAAGGAAAATGTGAAATATGGCAGAGCTGAATGTGGTCTGGCAGAGGAACCGCTGGTCCCACCCACAGTACACTGTAACCCTCTGCAGGAGGGAACAAGATAGGCAGGCGAAAGGAGAAGCGAAAAGAAGGCAAGGAGGGGAAGCAGAAACTAAGGAAACAATAGAAAGGAATAAAAGGGAAAGGAGCAAAAAAACCTGAAAGAAAGGCAAAGGAGTGACAGATAAAGGGTAGAAAAAGGAAGATGAAATTACTAAAAGGCTGGGAATGAAGAGATAGGAAAGGGAGGTAAGGGGAAAGGAGGAAATGGATGAGGATAGAGTAGAAAAAGGGGTATAGAATTAGGATGTCATATGTAATGGCTTGTCACATATGCTCGCACCTGCTGGTATCCACCTTAGGTTCTGTGGATTACCAGCAACGCCTCTACCCCTTGTTGAGTGTATTGCCACCTTAGATTTCATTTATGCTACGTGACAGGACATGCTGCGAGAATTGGGGCTGCTATATTTGACCAGTTGTTACACCCATCAGCACCACAGTCAATTCTCTCTCCATACAGGCACCCAAAAAACTGTGACTGTAGGGCCACATCTGAGTGACAGACTATAGTGGAATTTGAGGATCTAACTCAGAATTTGAGGATGCAGAGATTTGAGGATCCCGCATTCTCTAAAAGCCACACCAAGACGTGAAATGCATGAAAATAAAAGAAACTGATGCAAGAGCAGAGAATACCAGTAGTATAGTGTTATGTTTAGAATAAAAAAATCTAGCTCTCACCTGTAAGAGACTGCAGAAAATCAAATAGAATCTTGGGCCGTGCAGACGATCTGTGTAACCTTGGGTGCCATGTCTTATACCCTTTCACCTCCTTCGTCGCCAGCATCACGTGCAGTCTTGGATGTGTTCCACAGGTCAACAGGGAGTGAGGCTGGTGGGTTCCATGTAGTTCCTGCAGCAACATTCAGATCAATAGCAATGTGAGTTTGATATTGGATGGGTAGAGAGAAATGTTAGGGAGGGCAAATATTGGAGCAAAAGGAACTAGGTAGGGAAGGGAAATGAAGGGAAGGAGAAGGGATTAAAGCAGAGCAAAGGATATGTAGGTGAGAGGGGATTGAAGTGAACAGGTGGGATAGGAAGGGAAAGGCAAAGGGAGCGGACGGGGGAGGGACCGAGGAAATTGATAGTTTAAAGGAAAGGCAATTTGAAAGTTGAAAACCTAGAGAACCAAAAGGGGGGAAGGTGGGGGAAATCTTCAAGAAGAAGCCCAAGGCACTGAGTGCCCACAATGATCAGGGTCCCCTTATAGCCCCTTTCCAACCCAGGGAACAAACTACTCTTCCTGATGTGCAAAACAGCTCACTAGAATTGATACAGAACAAGTAATCCCTTATTTCGAATGCCTCAACGGGTACGATGTCCTTCAAGTAGATTATCCATCGGATAGTCGGTCTCAGAATCCTGCTCTGCCACCACCTATCCCTACACCTGGTTATAGCCCCCGACCCTAGAAGAAGCAGTCAGCCTCGTCAAAGGTATGAGGTTAAAGGCTTAAGACAAGCATTCCTTGATGTGAAAAATTCTCCCGCCACTGGAAATCCCAAAGATTTAACATGGGTACCCAATGGGCTGACAAGAAACTATAGAAACATTGATCGCCCATGCCCTCCATACATCTGCAGTAATGGCCCTCCTCTAACTCCCGTGCCGCAGTTTCCACCCATGCATCCATCAAATTATCTGACTTCTTGCAGAGCAGATCCACTTGCCACTCAGCCTCCTCGTCTTTTACAAAGAACCGGTATCTCCTCAGTGAACTCTGTGCCCTCTCAAGGGGCTACATCTGAAAGTAGCTCGAGTACTCTGCATCTCCAAGTGGGCAATATTGTTTTTGGTTGTATGTCTAAACAACTACTGCCTAAACCACGGCTTCCTTAACCACGAAAGCAGGGGCGGTGGGCGACATTTGAAAGTGGTGGGACGCAAAGTGATTTGCATACAGCACCGTAGCAAGCGAGCGCAGCGAGCGAGCCCGAACCCCAAAAGGGGGTTTTGGGGGGATAACCCCCCCAAGAAAATTTTGAAAAAAAAGAAGAAAAATGGTGCATTTTCAAGCAAATTTGAGTAAGCAGGAAGGTTAATAAAGCAATTGTGAAAGTGCAGTTATTACATTAATAGATGGCATAACATAGGTAGCTGCTTATTGAGTATAACCACAGAGCTTCATACATTCCGTCCTATTACGCTCAGGTGCTGAATTCAGACTATAAGACTTTCATGAAAATCTCAGCTCTAAGAGTAGAAGAAGTTGCACAGCAGTTGGGATCTCTGTGACAAAAGCAGTGACTCACTGACCTATTTACATCATATGCATTTTGTGATCTGCATCAGGTACATGTTTTTTGCAGCAGGCACATTAACCTTCTGCGCTGCCGCCTGCTGCTATTTCACTACTGGGACCACAAACATAGGCTAGCTCTGCCGGACTATTCTTCAGATTCCACTACTATTCTGTTTATGCAGAGTCTAAGTACAGGCTGCAGAGCTGTCCCTCAGATTACAAACATTTTACAGACTATAGAGCAATTTTAAATGGCTTATTCCTGGATGAGCTGAATGTGAGAGGGGTCTCTGTCAAACTGACTGACTTCATTAAGGAAAACAACTCCACTTAATCTCTCCTTTCAGGCCATCCAGGTAACAGGTGGAGAGGTTAATGATGTCTTCCTGTAGCATCATTCCTGTTTGCGGCTGTAGGGGCATAGGATGGGAAGGACCTTTGTCCAAACCCCCCGCCCTACTCCATATTGCCACCATGCCTCACCTTCACCACCTTAAATCCAAGCACCATTTCCTTCCCAGAACTACTTCCACACACTCCATGTTCCAGTACTGTGGTGCATGTGGCACTCATTTGGAATCAGCCTCTGCCACCTCTGGGTGGACCTACAGTCCCTCTTCTGCGGTATCTCCAATGTGCCCTGGGTTGTACCATTACAGCTGATGAATTGCCCCACAGATCTACTACTGTGGTGTCTCTAGTTATTCATGGGATGTTTTGCCCAAAACCTCTGCCTTCCTCTTCCTCTCCCCCTCCTCACTATCTTCTCTTGAGCCTCCAATGGGGCGGGGGAGGCCACATGTTTAGCCTCTTTTTTAAGCGTATCTGTGTCTCACATGTCAGCACCTAAAGAGGTACATTGTAGCACATAAAGAAATATTCAAATGACTAGGCTACCTTAAGAGTGAACAAAGTCATTGCAGACATTCCCATGCCATATCGTTCCAGTAGGTTTCTCAGACAGAATTCATGATGTTAATATACGGAACATAGCCCATAATTTAATTACCCATCATCTAATCGCACCTTAAAAACAATAGGCAAACACTATATCTCTCATTTTAGAAGTAGTCAATTAATTTGAACCATATTTTCTAGACTAATCCCTAATAACAATATTGAGCACAAAGCTCTGAAATGAAATGAGCATTGAACCAATGATGTTCTGGTAGGCAACCTGAGTTACAAGTGGACTTGGGAGCCAAGTACACACATTTATTGGTGGAGCTCAGTTCACATTATCCAATATGGAGTATACATTGGGAAACCCTGCATGTGTGTCAGGCTTATGGATTGTGATCTGTGAAATTTGATCTATTTTTAAGATTGAACTTCCCTTTAATTGTACTTCAAAATCTCTGCTTCTACCCCCCTATACATATACATGTACACTCACTCGCCTCTGCTCATCCACTTTCCTCCCTGTGCTCTCACACCAAGCCCCTCCACTGCCTACAACTTTTGAACGATTAATGCACCCTTTTACCTGCCCCTCCAGCTCACAAACCGCCCCCTTTGCACATATTCTATTCTCCTTGTGCCCCCACACTAACACCTCGACTGCCTGCATCCTCTTAACACTGCCATCTCTGCTCCCTGCCTGTCCAGCTCACAAGCTGTCCCCTTTGCGCATAAGGCTGCCTGCTCTGAGCAGGCAGTCCACTATTGCCTTAGTACAGTGGTTCCCAAACTTTTTTGACCTGTGGCTCCCTTGACCTAATTGGCAGTTGGCCATGGCTCCCCACCAGTTTTTTACCGGTGAGGGATGCAAGCCCGACCTCGGGAGCACTTCCAGTTGTCTCCCTGAAATTGATTGGGATGCGATGAAGGTATTATAACCATATTTGTAACAAAATAAAAATATACATTTTTTCATAAAAACTTTAGGTTGCCATGCCTTGATGGAATTCAGGCCTTCTGCATCCAGGATCAGGAGTGATATTTCCATATCCATTACGACTTCCCCTACCCTGCTCCAGTAATTTAGGAACAAGCTGAAGAGACGTGTTTTTTTCAATAGCACCCCATCATGATGTAGTAAAAGTCCACTCTTAAAAACCAGCTAACCTGCCATTTGCACGTGGACTGTGTGTCTATGCATTATATAGGGATTGTGGTTGCAGACAGCCGTATATATGCCCGCAGATTTTGTGTTGCACTGAAACATTCGAGTGTGCCTTGCACTCAGGAGATGAGGGCCCAACCCCAAGCTATCCAACCTTAGAGTGAGTGAGCAGGCCATAGAGACAAACGTTTGATTTGCATTCTGGTGCCAGAATCTGCCACCAGATACTATGCTTTGTTATGGATAAAAATGGCTTTACATTACATACACAGGGCTAGCACAGAAAAACAAAACCAGATTTACAAATACCAGAATGTAAACGTAAAAGTAAGACTGGGAGAGCCATTCGCAGAACACATGAAACAATTGAAGCCCTCTTGCGTTTTACAGATCACTACAATTAATAATCATGACCCATGTGTAACCACTTGCACATGCGCAGCTAACCAAACATTTAACGTGGTTAAACTCACATAAAAGACAATAACATGGCAGCCGAAGGGATAAAAGGACATTATCATAAATTGCAGATAGAAGCTCCCAGAAGTGGCCGTGTGTAAAGGCTGCTGCTGCTGTGCGCTCTCCTGGGCCTGGCTGGGAATGAGCATGCTTGCTGGGAACCTAACATGTTGCTAACATCATGGTAATGCAGACTCTCTTTTTAGCAGATTATGTAGTTGTAGGGCATGCCCCTAACCCTCCTCTTAGAGCTGTCACTTGTCAGAACCGAGTAGCTGGCCCTAATCACTACCCCGCTTCCTCAATAACATGTAAAGTAAATACTGGCTGCAGCACTTGACTTTCCTGGCTTTGGCACTTGCTGGCCTCGCTGCACAGACCCAGCCCCGATGCTCGCCCTAACAACACGGTTGTGCGCCGAGGCCAGCAAGTGCCGGGCAGGTTAAATGTTCCAGACCACATTTTAATTTACATGTTATTAATTTTACAGGGTTTGTGCCGTCATGTTTGGGACGGAGATGGTGAACGGCGAAGAACTACTACACAATAGACGAAAGATATGAATCATGTGACTGTACTAAGTTATCAATTCATTAGCTTATTTTTGTGAATGAAGTGTATTGTCTTGTGTGTTTTCTCTCTCTCCCTCCCCTTTCTTTAAGGCGGAAACCATATTTGGATTGTGCTGTATGAACTTTTATATTAGTCATTAATTGTTTTCATGTATTTTTGATAGTGATATTGGGACTGGATTTTAATAATAAGTCTGTTTTTATTAAATATATTTTTTAGATATGATTTATGATCTTGTGGCATTATATACTCCTGTAGGTGGGGTCATAGGTATGTATATGTGATCAAGTCATGGCAAGTGAAGTGTGTGGTAAGTGTGACGTGAATAACCGGTTGCTTAAGGGAACATTTGCAGATATGAAAATCTAATATTGGACTACATTATCTTATCTCAATGTGATTCATTCTTCCCAGGCCAGAGAGCCTGTGCTTTTCTAGGCTTAAAATATTACTGATTTGTGGACGTAAAAACGTTTCCCTTAAAATATTACCGTTCCTGCAACCCTCCTCACGTTGTCCAATTTAGCCCTCAAAATGTAAGTTTGTTGCTCGTGGGATGCCTTTTTCTGGGATTATGGGTCACCTTGTCCTTCTTACAAGAATTTATTTCACTCTTCATGTTATTTGCAAATTTTTCAGGACCACTGCTTCTCAATCACAACTATTCAGCAGATATCTATCAGGCTCAGGAACTGGGAGCAGTTGTGTTCAAGTGTGTAGTTCATAATTGCCTTGCTTGCTTCTATCAAGATAGATGTTCATTTGCAGTGTCAAGACAAGGGTAGCACATTTTGAAGATCCAACACTCATCCACATGTGTGTGATCTGTGGACTTAACTTCATAGTTGTGCTCCAAACAGCATCATTGTGTTTACCTTGGCCTGGACAGGTCTCGACAGAGGTGTTGTCATTTCCGGGACTGCAAACAGGGCACTTGAGCAGTATCCAGGCGCAGCTGCGTTCTCGAACCCCTGTGGGCTGTATCTCAAGTGCTGCGCCCCCCTAGTCTGTGAATGGCCCCTCTCTTGTGGTGTTATCTCTCGCCGCCTCTCCTTTCCATATACAGCTTGGGTGCGTTTTTCTGTCTGTCCTACTGCCACTAACGCAGGACAGATAAGTGGACGCTCCAGAGGCTGAGGGTGGGAAGGCAGCGTGGGCCCAGCAGTCATAGGTTGGTCGTCTGGCTTCTAACATTAGATAAAAATGAATCTATAGTATGTATAGCTCCTCCTTATTATCGTAGCGGTTAGGGAATGTTTCACGTGACCTAAAAATAACTAGATATAAATCTTTTTTTAAAACTGCCAATCACACTTCTTGTCCGACCAGTGGGCCCTTATGCAAACGCACACGTGTTTCTTTCCCGAAGAGAGTGTGTTGCAGACAGGAACAGCACTTTACACCTGGCACGTGCAAGTGGCTTGCTTTACAAGTGCAAGCATTAAGCAAGACACAAAAGATGAAAAATACCATCCGAATTTGATTCACACGTGTGCAATTTTATCTCATTATGACGTAATGTTATGCAGGTGTAAATCTACTAACCGGTACAAGCACTGGGTCATTCTGGGCGAGGGTGTTTGGGCATTCACAAACTTATCATGCAACCATTTGATTCCCCGTCCTGTAAACATATTTAATCCGGTCATTGGCAACAATTAAGCAGATTTAAGAGTGGTAATAGCAAAGAACACACTCAAATCTGGTGGGTGTGTAAGGGGAGGTATTTATCGACACTTCCCATGGCTAGAAAAGTAGCAGAAAAAAAAGCGCCATTACACTCAGTACCTAATGCTTTCAGGACCGTATTTGCAGAGACAAAATTAAGTAATCGCAAAACGTTTTCAAGACTACTTACAGAAACAGCGTGGCACCGGTGGCTTACCAACTTGTGGTGGAGGCCGGCGTGCTCGAGGGCTGCCAGTGCCAGTGGGGTGTGTGTGGCAGCTTTCCCTCCACCCATGCCTCTTTCTGACTAACCTCCGCGGACCGCTTCTCTCTCCTGCCGCCTCCTCGCCAGTCTGAAGAAAGCAGACCCACGGGGAGAAATGGAGGCGTCGCATCCGGGTGCGGCGTGACGTGAGCCAGGTGTAGCCAATCCTGGCGCTGGGGGGGCACATTTGCTGCTCGCCCTGCCGCCCCTTACAAACCCGGGCTACAGCAGGCAGAGAAGTCCCCGCAGGGTCCCACTGGGGTACTGTAGTGCGCATGCTTGCGAAAGTTGGAACCCAACTCTCACTTGCGCACTACGGTCTGTGTACTGCAGCCTGAGTGTACTGTCACTCAAGCTGCAGCAGGCCACCACCCCCCTTGCGCATTCCGAAATCTCCGGGTGTGTCCCGGCGGCTGACTCGCAATCCTTACAATAAATTACTCTGTACTAGTACAGAGTAATTTATTGAATGGATTGCGGTGGCGGCCGCGATGCGGGTCCATGTGGCTGGTGGGGCTACGCCGCTACGCCCCAATGGACGCACCGCGGCTGCACGAAAGCCTAACCACGAGATTTTCTCAACCACTACCTTTTTTTAACACGACTTCCTAAACCACGAAATGAAACATCTCGTGTTTGGCCAGTAGATGGCACTATTGTAATTACAATACTTCTTGTGTGAACCACTCGTAAAAAATAAACGGACCATAATCTACTTTTTTTTTTTGTTTTTTTTTTACTTTTTTTGGGGGGAGACCCCCCCACCCTCCCCTAATGTTCCCTTCTGAGGAGTGTAGTGGAGAGACTCTTGGTTCAGGGAAGTCGTGCTTAATGAAAGTCGTGTTTTTTAAAAGTCGTGGTTCCGGCTTCGTTGTTCAGGTAAGTCGTTATAAAATTATCGTTGTTAAGGATGTTTCCCATTGTTTTTATGTCAAAGGTTCCCAAATTACACCACAGTGCTCTTGAAGATCAAGTTTCCTTGAAAAACAAGTTCCTACGTTGGATTACAAATGTTAGACACTGCTTTTCAATTGTTTACTTCTATATCATCTATGCCACGCGCTTTTCTTCACAGGACGTTGGGAAGGATTGTATCGGGATGAAACGTGTAGCCCTAACTTTGGTAGAGGGTTTGATCTTCCTAGACCCATGCACTCCTCCACCCATAGGGTTTGAAATCTGCTTCAAATTGAGTCCTCCAGGTGATGGCATTGATGGGGGGACTGAAAGGTTTGCTGAAACTAGCTCAAGGTGCAGCGTGGCCTAAATACGGAGCTCTCCCTTCACAACCTGCTGATAGCGGTTGGACTGCGGTCGACTGAATGCGCAATCCCCTTGCTTCCACAGAATATGGTGCATGCAAATACATCGAGTTCCGTAACAACTCGATGCCATTACTATGCAAGTCATTACATCGACTTCCAGTAGATGGCGCTGTAATATTAGAACTGCATCATTTACTATTCCAACTCCAGCCTACACAACAGCAGGGAAGGTGTTGGAAAAGTAAATGATGATATTTCTTATGTTAGAGCGCCATATACTGAAAGTCGATGTAATGACTTGCGTAGTAACAGCATTACGTTGTAAAGTCATTGCGGTCTAATGACTGCGATGTAAAGGTTGTTTCCCGTTTCAAATGCTATTTATCAATGGGTGTATTGCCTACCTCTTGGACTGCCAGAACGACTCCCCAATAATTGCAGGGCTGAAGGGCCTGAGTCTGCTTTATGCAGATGACACTCCTCTCTCCTCTAGAACCTTGCAGGGTCTAAATACCCTCTTGGGGAAGGTTAGTTTATTTTGCAAGGACCATGGCCTTGAAATAAACCAAAACAAAACATGCATGGTATTTAGCCCTCCAAAGAAAATTGGAGGGAAAGTAGTCCTACAGGGTGATAGCCTGGAAAGGGTCCATAAATTTGACTAACTTGTTGTGAGACTCAACGATTCCCATAATTGGACGGCCCAGATTGAAGAAAGCACACGGACTCTCAAACAGAAGATTTGCCAACAGCGCAGATTCATACCCAATCTCTCCTGCGCTAGATATAGAAGGCCCAAGCATGTGGCACCTCTATACGGGGCTGAATTGTGGGGCAGCTGCAACCTTGACCAGCTTGACAGAACTGAAAATACCTCCATCAAATCCTTGCTGAGGCTAATGAAAATCACCCCACTACTACCATTGAGGTTGGATTTAAACCTCATACAAATCTCAGATACAGCCTCTTTAAAACCCATGCTATATTGGATTAGGCACTGGGTGACAGAGGATCTGGCCCCGTATAAAGACCACCTCCAGGAGATAGTGGTCAATCGTTCGACTTCCATGATCCTGTGTCTCCCATTTAACAAGCATTGGCATTGCCAATAGGTCTCGCTTGTGGGACCTTATAAGTATTTAGTTTTGCAGCACAATATCCTTGGTGCAACAACATCAACTGTTGCATGCCTAAACACTTATAAGGTACAAGGTTTAGCCGTGCAACAGCTGATGTTGTTGCACCAAGGATATTGTGCTGCAAAACTAAATACTTATAAGGTCCCACAAGCGAGACCTATAGGGTGCGAATTGATGGGTAAAGCCCTTGGGCTCTAAACAGTGCTTTTGAGGGGTTGCTGTCATCAGAAATATGTGGGTAGGAGTGGGCCTTTTTTGCTCATCATTTCGCTTGTATCCCTATAAGTGGGTGTGGGCTGCTGTGTGGTTCTTGGCAAATCGAGACTTCTGCTAGTGACTCTTTAGCACTAATTGAAATAATTTTGCACGAACAATAGAACAACAAAAAGCCTGTGGAGCAAAACATGAACAGCGCATTAGATACCTTACAGTTACATAATTTGATTGGTTCTTTAAAAGAATTCTTAGGGTCACGATTGAAAAAGCATGCAAACTGGTTTCTGGGAAAAGATGCATGTTTTGAAGCTAGGAATTATGGCTGGCGATATGCTGCAGTTGTTGAAATATTCCGGGGTCCCTGGCATTCTGTGCTCTCTGTGTGATACCGCTATAGTGAGCTGCTAACTTCAATTAATGCAGTACAAAGGGATGCTGTCACTCCATGGATGTAATAAGATTTGCTGAGTGTACTCGTGGGCAGTGAATAATTAGGGGAGGAGAAATGCCTGAGGCAAAGCGGCCGAGAAAGGAAAGTAATTAGGGGGAGGAGAATTGAGGCCAGCGCGCACCGAGTCACAGACAATATGCTGTCCTCTTTGAATATGAATTTGGCGTGTTATTCCATAAAAGTTTTCAGGAGGGTTTGATGTATTATCTGGTTATCCATTACAAAGACGCAGTTCCCGAGCGTGGCATGTTGAATAACAAAAGAAAATCATATGAGATGTTCAGATATAGGCAGGTCCCTCTCCTTTCTTGATTGAAAGTTCTAATTAAGTGGATCGGGAGGGGGGGGAAATGAACTGGAATTAGCTGTCAAAAAGTCACATTTAAGTGAGCGATGGGCTGGTTTGGCAGTAAACATTTAAATGATATAAATTGCCATTTAAGTGTATGGTTTATTTAATGTTTGTCATGCATTAATGTGACATGACACTGCAGTGACAATCAAGCAGCTTGTTCTAATTTGAGCATCTTTAGGGCTTTTGTGCGGTGTGCTTTACACGAATTAAGACGATTGCTGTTTTAATGTGTCAGTTTAAGAGGGTTTTTTCTCCTTAGCATCGGTTAACGAAACAAACCCATCATTTAGAAGCGGAAATGCAGAGTGGCACCCTAAGTCTTTTGATATAAAAAGATGGAACAGTATTTGCTCGAGATAGAAACGTTTTGTTAAGCCTCCGTGCAGTTTGCAAATTAGGTGCTGTAGTCATGCGTCTTTTGCTGAGTTCTATGACTGAACATGATCGAATACAATTTACAGCACCTTGGAAAACGGGTCGTGAAGTAAAACCGAATTCAGTTTTTAAACTGTATCATTGCATGCAACGCATTGCCATCTCTGTTCTATCTCATTGAAGCATTTAAAAACAAGCTCCTGGCATTGCTGTGGGGAGGGGGGGAAGAGAAATGCACGGCCGTGAAAGTGGCTCTCGAGGGCGCATTCCTTTGAAGTGTCGGGTCTGATGCAATTATGCGAGGCAGGCTGGTTAGGAAGCAAATGGCAAGGGAGGGAGGCTGAGGCTTTGATGTGGGGAGTCACAAGTGAAGTGAATAATTAGGGGAGGAGAACTGGAAGGCTGATAGGCAGAAGGCTCAGGCAAGCTCGTGCACGAAGGAGCTTGCTGTCACGTGATTCACGTGAACTTAAAGAAAACCGCAGCGCAAGAAGCCCTTGGTTTCACGAGGATTTTCAGGACATGAATTCTCGCTCCGCTGAATGCGCTTGCGCGTATTGATAGGACGCGAGACCTAAAAACCTGGTTGACCAGGCCAGGGTTAACTGAATGTTGGCTGAACCCCGCCTCTATACCTAAAGGTGCCCAAGAATCAGTTACATTGTCCTACTGGAATTCTGTTATCTGTAACAGAATATCAACTGTATCCTCAGGTAGTCTGACTCATTTATATTTGTCCCACAAACGTTCACCAACATTTGAAGACTTTATGTATTATGTAAAAGCCCCATGCCATAAGATCTCTGTTTATTAAATTTAGGATAGGAACCTTGCCAATTGCATTGTTTACTTGTTCATGGAGCAAAAACAGTGGTATTCTAAATAACCTATTTCCCTTGGGCTGTGTCAACTGTTGGGGAGAGGCTGTAACCTTAAAGCTAGAGAGGTCGACCTCGAAGCTCGGGACCGGGATCGAGTCTCGGCAACGACGCTCAACATCTTGTGATTCTGGGCATACCACTAATTCTCGCCGTGCCGAACAAAAAAAAATCATGTGTCCTTCTGTAACGAAACTTCTGCTGATGTAAAGCGCTCTGAAACTCTATGTCCCGGGTCTAGTTCATGCTATGAAAACTGTGGAAAATGAAGAACATGTTTTATTTTTTTGCTGTGCATATGCAAAACAGCATGCTCGCTGGATAGTGCCTGTTTGCCGGCTCCTTGGGATTGATAATCGACATACAGCCCTGGGAATCTGAGTCAGAAAATAGGTGTTTTGTCCCACTTTTTTATGCTCTATCTAGCACATTAGAGCTACGGTTGGGTCAACGATCTCACCTCAAGGGCGATTTCCATTGACTTAATGTTTTAAAGATTTTGGAGACTTTTTATTATACTTTGCGCTTTATGCTTCCCTGCATCAGATAGCGCTTGAATATACGATTATACCACGATTTCAATTACCACGCATGGCTTTACCACGCGAATTTTACATCGCAAGTGGCTTTACCACGCTGGTATTTACAACGTAGGATTTTACTACGCCTAGAAACGTCTTACCTGCACGTCTTTCTCTACGAGCCCTTACTTCCATCCTCCATTGAAACAAGCGTCAAAACACGTATACCAAAATAAAAAAAGGACTGCTTTTTTGACGTACACGGCACGTCTTTGGGGGAGGCTCTTTCCTTTTTCTTTTAAATTTATGTTCGTTTTTTTTTTAAAGTAACCTGCTTGTTATTTTTGGGGGGGGAGACCCCCCCCAGCCCCCCTCCGAGCCCCCCCCCCTCTGCCCCCCAAGCCCACGCAGAACGACTTGAAGGAATACCACGTCTTCCCCCCCAGCCCGTGGTAAAGACGTCGTGGAAGGCACCCTGCGTGGAAGGCACCCTGCGTGGTAAGTGTCACGTGGTAAACGTTAGTAGTGGTAATGCCTTCGTGGTAAATGATGTTTCCCATAGCGCTTGAGCACCTCTGAACTAATGTGTACTGCTAGATACCATTGTTGGCATAGCGGACCCTCCTAGAGCTCATTTGTAGGTTCTTTCTGAGGATTTTTGCCTCTTTTGATATTGTTATAGCATGGAGGTATTTTAAAAAAGCTCTATAGCAAATAGATGCATCATGAGCTTAATTTATCTTAAATTATTTGTTTGAAATGATTTGTATATTTATCTCGGGCAAATGTCCCAGAGTAGAGCTACTTTACTGTGCTCTATTGCACATAGATGTAATATGATCTTAATCTAATTTAATTTACCTTAACCGTAATGAACTGTGCGGGTATTTTTTTTTCTTTACTCATCACGTAATATATATATTTCTGAGATGTTTGTTACTGTGCACTATTATGGTTCTTTGAACCGATATAAGGTTTTGCTGATTACAGTAGGAACAGGAAAGGAAAGGACCAGAGGGCAGGGAAAAGAACAAAGTTAAAAGAATGGTAAATAGCAAGAAAAGAAAGGTACAGGAAGTGCATGGGAGTACAGGGAAGGCAAGGGTTAGGTAGGGAATGAGAGGAAGATACAGGAAGATTTTAAAGAAGAGCGGGGGGTTTGGAGAAGGTACAGGAGAAAGAGTTACAGTAGCTACGCATTGTGAAGGGAACAGAATGTACTGGGAGCGAAGAGTACAATGTAGGGAAGGAAAAAGGTAGGAAGGATAAATCAGTAGGAAAGGTAAATGATGACAGTAGGAGGAGGGAAGTGGAGGGAATATGGTATGATAGAAAAGGAAAGAAAGGTATGCCAGAAGTATGTGAAAAGAAAGGAAAAGGAAAAGAAATGAAAGGAAAGGGGTAAAGTAGGTTGTGAGGGAAAAGAATGGTGAAAAGTCCCAGAGAAGACAGAGGAGATGCAAGGGAAGGAGAAAAGTAAGAAAAAGCAGGCAAATGCAGAACTGAACGTGGGATAGGTTTTCGTGGAGTCGGCAGTGAAAGGTAGGTGAGGGAAGCAAAAGATTGGGAACCAATAGGGAGAAAATGGAATGGAAAGGTTACAGAAACAAATCGAAGGCAGGGATAGAGGCGATGAAGAATGAGTAGGGTAAGAATGCGGAATTGATAGTGAAGGGGCGACAGGAAGAGGAGGTCAAGGGAAGTTGGGCAGGTGGGTGAAGGTGAGAGGAGGGCAAGGCAGGGGTTCTAAAGGCACAGGGAAGGGTTGTGAAAGCCAGGAAATGGGAGAACAGTCGAGGAAAGGATGGGTAAGATGGACATCTTCAACACCCAGACAGCCCCAACAGACAGCAACACAACAGACCCTCCGCACACCATCGACCATGCCCCCCCTGCTAGCCTGGGCCAGCGTGAGCATCGATGACACCATCAAGACCATGCGAACAATCCACTGCGGCTCTCCGTCAGACCCATTCCCGCACCACGTCTTCAACAGAGCAAGCAGCTCCATTGCACCCCACCTGCGCAACGTCATCAATCTCTCCCTCGAGACCGCGACCTTCCCAGAGATCTGGAAACACGCCGAGATCAACGCCCTACTTAAAAAACCTAAGACAGACCCAAGAGACCTCAAGAACTTCCGGCCCATCTCTCTGCTCCCCTTCCCGGCCAAGGTCATAGAGAAAACCGTCAACAGACAGCTAACCCGATACCTCGAAGAAAACAGAATCCTGGACCCTTCCCAGTCAGGGTTCTGCAGCAACCACAGCACCGAGACTGCCCTCATCGCCGCCACCAATGACATCAGGACCCTGCAGGACAACGGCGAGACCGCATCACTCATCCTCCTAGACCTCTCTGCCGCCTTCGACACCGTCTGCCACCGCACACTACGAGCACGCCTCCACGCCGCAGGGATCCGAGACAAGGCTCTGGATTGGACCACCTCCTTCCTCTCCGGCAGAACCCAGAGCATCCACCTCCCCCATTCCGTTCCAAAGCCTCCGAGATCATCTGCGGCGTACCCCAGAGATCCTCCCTCAGCCTGACGCTGTTCAACATTTACACACAGCCCCGCTCACACACGTAGACCGAAAGCACGACCTCAACATAATCTCCTACGCCGACAACACTCAGCTGATCTTCTCCCTCACCAAGGACCCCATCACCACCAAAGCCAACCTCCACGAATGAATGAAGGCCGTCGCCAACTGGATGGAGACTAGCCGTCTGAAGCTGAACTCAGACAAGACGGAGGTCCTCATTCTCGGCTCCAACCCCTCGGACTGGGACGACTCCTGGTGGCTGACAGGACTGGGGGCAGCCCCGACACCCACCGATCACGCACGCAGCCTGGGAATCATCCTCGACTCAATGCTCTCAATGACCAAGCAAGTCAACGCCGTCTCCTCCTCCTGCTTCAACACCCTCCGCATGCTCCGCAAGATCTACAGATGGATCCCGACAGATACAAGAAAGACAGTCACCTAGGCCCTTGTCAGCAGCAGACTCGACTGCGGAAACGCCCTCTATGCGGGAGCCCCGACCAAGCTCATCAAACGACTACAACGCATCCAAAACGCCTCGGCACGACTGATCCTCGACGTACCACGCCACGGCCACATCACCCCCCACCTGAGAAACCTTTATTGGCTCCCCGTCAACAAGAGGATATCCTTCAAGCTCCTCACCCACGCACACAAGGCACTCCACAAGACCGACCCAGCCTACCTCAACAGACGGCTCTCCTTCTACATCCCCAAACGCCAGCTACGCTCCGCCGACCTCTCACTTGCCACCGTCCCGCGCATCCGAAGAACAACCACCGGTGGGAGATCCTTCTCCTACCTCGCCGCCAAGACATGGAACACCCTCCCACTGAGCCTACGACAGACCCAAGACCTGCTGACCTTCAGGAGGATACTCAAGACCTGGCTGTTCGATCAGTAGCGCCCCCTCCAAGCGCCTTAGGACCCTCGCGGGTATGTAGTGCGCTTTACAAATGATTGATTGTTTGTAAGAGATGGGATGGAGAAGACGGTGGGAAGAGATAGGGAGAGGCCAAAAAAAGGCAAGGGCTGGATGGAAAGGGACAAAAAAGAAGGTTGTGAAAGGAGAATGAAGTAGAGGGGAGTGGTAGCCAATGAGTGAAGGGTAGACTTGTTCAAAGCAGGCATGGGACAGGAAAAGAAGCGTAAGAGATCAAAAAAAACAAAAGGGAAGAGAAAGGAAAATGGTAAGGAAGGTCATAGATTGAGGGCAGCAGTATTGTAAGGGATAGAGTTATAAACAGGAAGGCAAGTGAAGTGTCACGTGGAAAAGGAGAAGGTAGGATAAGGTGTTATGGTAGAGAAGACAATGGGGGAGAACATAGAAGTAAGAAGAGGTGAATAGGTTACATTAGGTTTGGAATAGTAAATGATGAGAAGCTAAAGGATGAAAGAAAGGGGGAGAGATAGTCAAAGGTAGGACAAGGAAAAGGCTGCAGCAGGGCAAATCAGTGAAGGGAAGTAGGAAACGTAATATAAAGTGAAATAGAGAGACATGTAGGGAAAGGCAGCTGTGGGAAAAGCAAGGAAGCAAAGGGGCACAGGCTGCTGAGGTGAGAGATGGAAAGTGTTGGCATGGAGAGGGGAGTGGTAGGGAGGTAATGGAATGAGGGACAGTAAAAGATAAATGAAAAGAAGATGATGGGAGAAGGAAGGAAGTGAGAGGGAAGGACGAAGGGAAGAGAAGGGAAAGTGCAGGAAAATGGGAAGTTGAAGGAAAGAAATGGACGGCGGTAGAAAAGAGTAGCAAATGGGTAGGGAGATAAAGGAATGGGAGGGAAGGGAACAGGAAGAACGAAGAAGGAAGTGAAAGAAGGAAGGGAAGTGAAAGAAGGAAGGAAGGGTAACAAAAGAAAGGGAAGGGGGTTGTATACTGCATATAGGAGAGGAGGAGAGGGGACAGTCAGGAAGGAATGGGAATTAGAAAGGGAAAGGAATGAGAGAGAAGGAGGGTAGATGGGGAGGGAATGGAATAGGGTATGGCGGAGGAGTGAAGGTACAGGGAAGGACATGGGCAGAAGGGATGGAGAAATTGCAGGGAAGAGAAATCAAAAGCAAGGGTGATGGAAGGTGAAGATAAATGAATGGATGGGCAAAGGGAAGGGGGTTATTTAGAATGGAAATGGACAGATATCGATCCCGGGGCGTTTCAAGAGAGGGGAATACGGGGATGGGAAAGAATTAATGGAAAAAATGGAAGGAATTAGAATGGATGGGTTTGTTGTATGGACAATAAGGGAAGGGGAAAGGGAATAAGAAGGCAGAAAAAAGTTAAGGGAAGAGAAGGGGCTTGGGCAGGGACAGAGAGGAGAGACAACCTGAAGCCAAAGGAATAAGAGTATACTGTCAAGGAGTGGGGAGTGAAGTGGGGAGGGGAAAGAACAGGAGGGAAGGAGAATCAAAAGTTGGGAATGTAATGGAAGTCGAAAGGGTAGCTATAGTGAATAGGAATGTAAGAAAATGGAGGAGAGGGGACAATTTGGTGGGCTGGTATGGGGAAGGGAAAGGGTGAGGTGGATGGGAACTAAAGAATAAGGAACAGGGCTTCTGATAAGGAAGAGAAGGGGGAGTAAGAGGGAGATACGTTAGAATGGGAAGGAGAGGGGGAATGAAGCAGAGGAAAGGGATGGGATCCAAGGGGACAGAGTTGGGGTGGGAAAGGCATTGGAGGAATTGTAGGGAAAGAAAGTGGTAAGGTGGAAGGAAAGAGTAGGAACTCTGAGAGTAGGCATAGGAGGGGACAAGAGGGGACAGTAGGGCACAGAAAAGAAGTTCTGGACTGGGTAATGGAAGGAGAACAGAGATGGCCATCAGTTGCATAGGAAAGAAACACCACAACGAAAGAAGTAGGGGAAGAAGAGAAGAGGATGTGGTAATGAGGTATAATAAAATAAGGTAGATGAGTGTGGGGCGGTAAGTGATGAGGAAGGTAGGAGAATCAAAGGGAACTGGTTTAAATAGGTGGGAAGGTGGTACAGGTGAGATAGGGATGAAATATATGCGAAAGGAATGGTTGTATGACAGAGGCACTCATGGCTAACATAGCCCATAGAACGAATGTGTCACAACAACGCATACCTTTACCATGCAAGTTTGTGGTAAAGTCATGACTGGTAAAGGGATGTGTAGTAAATATCACACCCCAGCTTTCCCCTACCCTAAACCCTAAATAGTACCCTGAAACCCCCCAACCCTCCTCATGGGCCCTAAACACTAACCTGACCCCCGAGCCCTAAACACAAGCCTGACCCCCCGAACCCTAAAAACTACCCAGACCCGCCTGAGCCCTAAACTCTATACCTACCCCTGAGCCCTAAATCCTACCATGACCCACCGGAGCCCTAACCACTACCCGACCCCACCCCTCGAGCCCTAAACACTACCCCGATACCCCGAGCCCTAAAAATCAACCCAACCCCTCCCTGAGCCCTAAAAAACACCCTAACCCCACTTACCAGACCTCGTCCTCTTCCGATCCTCCCTCTTCCTGTGCCCGCCCATCTCACATCTAGACCGCGCACTGCCTTAACCACACATTTGCGTGGTTAGGGTATATGTGTGGTTAAGGCATATGCGTGGTTAAGGCAAGCGTGGTTCCGCTTGCGGGGAAACAGCATGCATGGCTCTTCCGGCTTTATAAAGGCTGTTTCCCAAAAGGAATGGGTGAGTAGGAAACAGATGTGGTTTGAATGGAATTGGGTATGCTTATAGAGCGGGGGAAGGGAGAGGAAAGTGGGCAGAAGGGAAAGGAATGGACAATTGTTTCAGAAACAGGAGAGAAAGTTTAGGGAAAATGGAGGGAAAGGGAAGTGGCGAGGGGACTGGTGTGGAAGGAGGTGCTATGGAGGGACACAAAAGGATAAGAAGGTATAGGTATAATGTAGATAAGGGGAGAGAGGGAAGGGAAGGAAAGGAAAGAAAGAAGAGGGAAGAGAAACGACAGGCAAAGAAGAAAGGAAGTGAAGCGGGTTCAGTGGACCATGAAGGGATAGGCGAGGTGTCCAATGGAAGAAGAGAACAGGAAAGGAAAATTAATAGGAGGGCACCGTAGGGAGGGCAGTGAATTGATGGGGGTATGGAAAGAAAAAAGGGCAATTGGAAAGAGGAAGGGAAGGAAAGGGGGTTGTTTTGTGATGGGGAGATGGGAGGGAAAGGGAAATGAAGTGAAGGAAATGGTGGTGCAGTGTGACGGGAGGGGAGTAAAGGAGAATGAATAGTTGGGAATGGAAAGGAAGTAAGAATGGTATCAATGGTGAAAGGAACGGAAGTGATGGGTGAAAGAATGGGTGGAGCAGGGTAAGGAAGGGTACAGAAGGGAAAGGAAGGAGAGGGAATGGAAAGAGAAGGGGTAGGACTTTGGTATGGAGGAGACTGGGAAAGGGCAGAATAGGGAAGGGAAGGAAAGGAAGTAGAGGAAAGGTGAGCTTGGCATGGAATGGAAGAAATGGCAAATGGCTTGGCATGGAAGAAATGAGTGGGATGGTAGCAAGGAGAAGGGAGAAGGAAAGGAGAAGGAAATGGAAATGACTGAAGGGAGAAGGAAATGGAAATGACTAATGGGATGGAATGGTGTGGCAGAAAAGGTAGAAGAGAGAAGGGAATGGATGCGGTAGGGCAAGGAAGAGAAATAAGTGGTAATGTTAGTAGGAACGGAAGATAGAATGAAATAGAGCTGCGTAAAGAACAGGGAGTACTAGGGAAAGATGAAGCAAACTAGGAGAGTAGGGAATAAGGAGGGAAGATGGGTGGATGAAAGAGGTAAGCCGAAAGAAGAGAAGAGAAAGGAAAGCAAAGGAAGTGGGCAGGGTAGGGACAGAAGATGTGGTGGTAAAGGCAAGGGAGTGAAAGGGAAGGGAAGTTAATGGAAGAGTAGGGGATGGATGGAGAGAAATGAAGCGGGCGGGAAGGAAGGGAAAGGTATGGTTGGGTGGGAGGATGGAGTAGGATAGAAGAGAATTAAATGGTGGAGGCAGGAATGTGGAAAGGGAGGAAGAGACTGTGAAATGGGCGAAAAAGCTATGGAAACTGAGGGGACGAGGATATGAGAGAGAAGATGGTGGAGAGAATGGGGAGGGAGAGGACTAGAGTGAAATGAGTGGATGGACTAGGCAAGGATAGGGAAAGGAAGGGTACTGACAAGGAAGGGAATGAGGTAGGGTAGGGACAGGAAAGACAGGGCAAGAGGTCAGAGGGGGAAGGGAACAAGGAAATGAGTTGGAGAGTCTGGAGGTGTGTGTGTGTGTGTGTGTGTGTGGTAAGGAAATAAAATAGGAAGGAAAGAGAAGGGGTGAGTAGGTATGGGGAGGGATACGGAACAAAGGGAAGGTAAGAAGGGGGATGGAAGGGAAGAGTTGGAATGGTGAAGGAGAATGCAAGGGAAGTGGAGGGCCTGGGAGGCATGGATGGGTAGGACACGTAAGGGAAGAGAATGGAATCATAGGACAAGTAAAAGGGGGAGGCACAGGGCTGGGTGTGAAAAGATGGGGAGGCAATGGCGGCTTTAATACAGGGAAGGGAGGAAATAAAGGAGTAGGGGAAAAAGAGTTGTTATGAGATAGAGAGAAAGGGCAGGAAAAAGGGTAGAAAGGGGGAGGGGCAGTGGGAAATTGTAGAGCCGGCAAGTGTAAAGACAATTGAGAAGGAATGAGAATAACTAGAAGAGGAGGGTGGAAGGGATGAGTAGGGAAGCTTAGGGAAGAGCGGGAAGGGAAAGGGTGCAGCAAGGCAGGGAAATAAATTGCACCGGTGTCAGAATATCAGAGGAAGGAAGGATAAATAAGATAAGGGAACAGGGCTGAGTCTGAAACAGGAGTAATAGTCAAGAAAAGGGGTAAGGGAATATCAATGGATAGTTGTTGGTAATAATGCACGGAAAGAGGAGGTAGGGGGAAAACGAGAGGGTAAAGGATGACAAGGGGTAGGTTAGGGACTGGAAGGGATAGAATGGTAGAGGTGGGAGAGTGTAAGGAAAAGGAAAGGATTTGGACAATAAAGGTAGGTACTGGGATGCAGGGCAAGGGGCAATTGAAAAACAGGACGAGAAAACTGGATTAGCAAGGGACAGGTGGGTATGGATGGAGTGTGGTGAGGTAAGAGTGGGAAGGGAAGGGGATGGAAGAAGGGAGTGAGTGGAAGAGAACGAATGGGAAGTGATAAACAAGCATTTACAATGCAACGGTTTCGCCTTTGACAAAGTTAGAGCTATTGGCATTGCAAATGACAAATTGTTTATTTATGTGTTGGTTTTGAAAACAGATAAATAAATGGCATTGTCATTTACAATGTCAATAGCTTAATCTTTCGCAAATGCGAGACCTAACAAAAAAAAATTACATTTGGATTTGAAGTGTATGTTTGAAGTGTATGTGGGGGGGGG
The DNA here is from genome assembly GCF_964261635.1 of Lissotriton helveticus. Taxonomy (NCBI): domain Eukaryota; kingdom Metazoa; phylum Chordata; class Amphibia; order Caudata; family Salamandridae; genus Lissotriton; species Lissotriton helveticus. The sequence continues at coordinate 472,457,996 of NC_136073.1, read as the reverse complement.
GGGGGGCAAAAATAGAAACTTTAGCGTTTGATAGTGTGCGTATCACAAAGCACAGTTAAAATGTGGGAAATAGTTGAATTACTCGAATGTCAAGAGTTCTAAAACGCTCTTCGACCCGTAAAGAAAGGCAAAAACGCCAAGACATTGAAATAATAATGATAGAACAAAAGCAGTGATGTAAGCAGTCAGAAGGCAGGTGTGAGAAGTTAGCCAATTTGTTTTCTATGTTATAAATCTCGGTCTCGTCAGGATTTTCTCCGCTTTGTTACCGGTATTTTTTTTTTTTTTTTAACTACAGGTACCAGAATGCAAATGGAATCAACTCAGACTGGCACGCAGGGTAGGCACTACATACCTACTCGAAAAAGCGAGCTACATAAACAGCCTCTGCGAATGTAAACACGGTGTATCACAAAGGGAGAGGGGATTAAACACCGCGGTTCTGCAGATTTAAATAAGTTTCCAAAACTTACTCTTGTGCTTGCCGCCTCCCCAGGACTGCTTGGCCAGGCTGGGGCTTCTGATAATAGCCCTGCCCCCAGACTTCAAGGCGTCCATGACTTTCCCAGGGAAGGCGAAATCTCAGCACAGGGAGCTAGCACTTATCAGCTCCCACAAACTTTTCCAGTCAGAGTCGAAAACTTTTTGCGTCGGTGGGCCTGGGAGGAGGTATTTATGTAAACTGCTGGGCTTCACAGGTTGGTCGTGTGCAGGCAGCAATAAATAATAATAAAAACGCCTTGAATTATGTGTGAAGGGTGGTGCATAAATCAAACCCTCTTTGGTCGGAGACACGGACAGCGGGAGGGGGGGGGGCGGGAACGGACAGCGGGAGGGGGGCGGGAACGGACAGTGGGAGGGGGGGCGGGAACGGGCACTGTGGAGAGCAGCATGGAGGGAGTCCTGGTTCCATGCCACTTTCATATGTACATCGGAAAAGGAACACAAACATTTGTACCTGTAACATGAGCAGCATGTTACCGTAAGAAACAGTGCTGTCCTTTCACGGCCAGGAAACAAGTTAATCTTAACGATATTAGATACAGAACAGCCGGGCCAGTTCAGAGATTTGACTCTGAACACGAGGTTTCATAGATAGAAACCATTCGCTGTCAGCGGATAGGACTGAATGGTGAACAAACGGCAGTTGTGTGCAGAGCGCTCACCTGATGATTTTGTCTGCTTGGTATTTATTGTACGCAAGACTCCTCACAGTGAGACTGGCAGGACCTGAGTTTGTACTTGGGCCATGGGTTTCGGGTACTGCTACAAGAGCGTAAGATGCAGAGACATCAACACATGCGTTAAAGTTCTATGGAACTAGACACAGCGGAACTTCTGGGTTAGAGGCCACATGCCATGAAATTGGAGTAGGTAGGTCGGGTGGGACCTCAGAAAAGGTTTTTACTGCAACGGGTAATTACGAGGTATTTTCCTCCGGTCTTGTATCAAAATTAGGTTTTATTGATGTCTGGTTATTTTGTTTCTCATCACAGTCCAGGGACCCGAAAACTGTTGCTTGTAGTGGTTAGAGTCCGGAATCCATGGTTTTCTTACTCCGTAGTGGTAGCTGTAGTGAAGCAGTGAATGTTTACCCTATGATGAGTAGGGGTTTGAACTCCGATGAACATTTTGCGCAAGAGTTATCACCAGTGTTTAATCTCAGTGTGGAGCCAAAGGAATTTGGAAAGGAAAATGAAGGCGACGTCGCCTTATGGCTGTCATTGCTGACCTAAGAACTGTGGCACACGGTTCGAGTCCCAACCTCGTCTCAACATTCTGCAATTCGGGACGAATGTGTAATGCCTGGCTCTCATGTAAAGCGCTCAAACCCCTTTGGGGCACATTTGCGCTATGTAAAACTGCAAAAGTAAAATGAAAAAAAATACTAAACAAGAAGCACGGGCACACGGACGGGGAGGGGGCGGGAACGGGCACACGGACAGCGGGAGGGGGGCAGGTTAACGGGCACACGGACAGTGGGAGGGGGGGCCGGAACGGGATAAGAAAAAAAACTAAAAAATGCCGCTTACCTGCAAGAAAAGTGAAATGGAGCAGCCCACCCCTGCTCGGAGTAGGGAGTGGGTCGGGTCTGCGTCCTCACAGGGAGAGCGAGCAGGCTGGTGTGACGAAGGATGCCGGCCTGGAAAAAAAAAATTACATCCGCCCACCGCCGCATGATGTGGCGGAAAGCCTAAAAATCGCAGGAACGCCCACGAATCTGCTCGCAGAATGACGAGCAGATCTCTCTTCCAATGGCTAGCCTCCATTTATGGAGCTAGCCAATGGAAAGAGAGGGCGGGACAAAGCCACACAGTGTAAGTCATTAGATTTCGCCTGCGCGGAACGCTGCTTGCGCAGCTTTCGACAGGCGAAACCTAAAAAGGGGTACAGATTGCAAAATGGAAGGGAAGTGGAAAGGACAGAGGAAGGAATTGGAGGAAAGAGAAGGGAGAACAGGGAAAGTAATGAAGGGGCATATGATACACAATGGTATGGAAAGGAAGAGAAAGGAAAGAGGAAGCAACATAAATCGAAGGGGGTTGGGAGGGGCAGAACGGGCTGAGCTAGGCAATGTAGCAACACGAACGAGTAAGGAGTGGTAAAAGAATAGGGGTGTGTGATGATGGGGAATGGATGGGAATTGATAGGGTTCAGCTAGGACAGAGAAAACGGAAGGGAAAATATGAAAGGAGAATTGAAAGGGAAGAGAAGAGAAATAAACTGGCTTGTTTACGGCAGGGAAGGGAAGTGGAGAGCTAGGAATGGGCCAGGATTAGATTGAGAGTGATGTGAATGCGTGGGAAGGGAAGCTAAGGAGAGAGATTGGAGGGAAGTGCAGAGAATGAGCAGAAAATGAGTGGGGGGGGGGGGGGTAGAAAGCATAGGGCTGGTGAAGGAGAAAGGAAATTAAACGAGTGAAAAGAATGGCTAGTTTGTACAGGTAGAGAAACGGCAGGGAAGGGGAAAGGGAAGATATCAAGGGGTGGGAATGGGAAAAGCAGGCCGGGGAAATGGAAGGCAAAGCAAATGATTAGGGCACGTGGGGGAGGGTAACAGAAAGGAAGAAGTGCTGAGGCGAGGAGGGATGGCTGGATTGAGATGAGGGAGGGGGAGAGAAGAAACTAGGGAAGGCAAGAGGAGGGCTAAGGCTAGGAAGGAAAGTGGCGGGGAGAACAAAAAGGCATAGGGTAAGAAGGGTATGCTAGTGAGCAGAAGGGTTGGCTTGAAGGCTTTGTAGGTGGAAAATGAGTGAGGGGGCATGTGGACGATTCTTGACTGGGTTGTGGATGGGGCAAAGGATTTAACGGTTACGGTAAATGTAGATTTTGATGACATTTTTCCTGTTACGATTTCCGTTTGCAGTTCAGTTTCATGTGGTTACTCATTCACCTTTGACCTCTTGCCACACCCTTCTCACCTCTTCTTTTTGTGGACTTTCTTGTGTCCCAGCCCCTACGACATCTGGCTTCAGTGTCCCCAGCTCTAGGCACGAGCAATGACCTTCCCAGAGTGGCGTCCTGGTGTGAATGCTGCCGCTCCCTGGATACCAGACTTTATAATACAAACAACATGTCACAATGGAGACCTAACCCAACACTCCATTACGACTCTGTGGGTGATACCATTAATTTACAGGGGAAAGTGTGTTCTGAGCAAGGCATGGTGACGATCCAACTTCTTGACAGAATCCAAATATTTTCACTAAAAGGGTTTCAGTCATGAACCAGAAAAGAAGTCCCTTGCTCCATGATATACTGCCTCAACAAAGTCAAGGACGCTCTCTTTCTCTCTTCGGTAGTGGGAGTCTCCCCCGTTTAGACTTTGCTCTTTCCCATGTACCCTGGCCTGGGCCTGTGACATCATGGTGCGCTCCATGCGCCCGGCTGTGCTTTCACTGTGCCCAGATCTTGAGAACCAAAAACCAGGACAATTTTCAAAAATAAAAGAAGGGCTACAAATTTACATCAACTGACCTGCGCAGAATGACAACTCTTATCAACATAGGAAGACAGAAGAGGCACTGAGAAAAAAATAATAATTTCCAAAACCAGCATTATACCGGTCAATGAAATTGCTTGCTTATAACAGCTGCTAACTAGCACAGCTTGTGGACACCCAAAAAGTGCCTCTCTCTGGTTTCAGTCAACCCCTTCAAAACAAGCATTTGCAATGCAATAGGTCACGCAGTTGTGAGAGTTTGAGCTTTTGGCATTGTAAATGGCAATGCCTTTTATTTACGTGTTGTTTTTTAAAACATAAATAAAAGGCATTGTCATTTACAATGCCAATAGCTTAAACGCTCGCAAATGCGAGACCTATTTCATTTCAAATGCTTGTTACTGGGATGTTACGACAACAGTATCTGTGATGTAGTATGCATGCACTTGTGGCATATATTTCGAGGCCCTGTGCTTGAAAAAACTAAAACGTATGGTGCCAGAGTCCAAGGAAAAAGAGGAGTTGCTTGTTAATTGCATCAAACCTCCAAGGTAGAGTGAAGACTCCAACTCCTCAGGTGCGTCCCATGGGAAGAAGACAAATTGCCATAAAAACCTCTTATGTGCTGGTTAATTTTTAACGGCAATACAACTCGTGGTCCAATTTATAGACAAAAATTGGATCAGAATCGGGTTAATAAATGTGTATGCCAAAAAATTGCATAAAGTAGCATTTTAAAGGGCGGCCTATGTGTTGCTGCAAAAGGCCTTTGATGCACCCTGATATATGTTCTACATTAAATCAGTAGTATGTTGTGACCCAATGCAAGTAGAAGTGTAACCTCAAAACTAACATTACAAATGGAGGCATAGCTAGCTGGGGAGCCCACCTGAAGCCATAGAATGTCGTAATTGAGACCTGTGATGTGAGTTTTTAGGTCGTACACCCACCTCTGTCCTTTTACATAGTCTTGTTCCCTGATTAGTTATCCACCTTTTCCAAACTCACCGACTGGATGTCATGCTCACTATGCCAGTTCTATTTCCCCCACCCTGTGGTGGCCCACAGCACTTGACCCTTCGCCCACCCCTGTCCAATCAGCACGTAACCTGGGCTATCAGTTCGATGACTCACTCTCATGCAAAGCACAAGTCAACAAGGTCACCTCTGCCTGCTTCGCAAAGCTGCGCATGATCAAGAAGATCTTTCCCTACCTCCCCTTGGACGCCCGCCGAACAATCACTCAGGCCCTCATTACTTCTCACCTAGACTACGCCAACAGCTTATACGCCGGCGCACCTCAATATCTGATCGATCGGCTTCAGATCGTTCAGAATGCGGCGGCCAGGCTGATCGGAAATATCCCCTACCGTCAGTCGGTTGCCGCCTATCGCAAAGAGCTCCACTGGCTTCCCATTGCAAGCCGCATTCAATTTAAGATCCTTACCCTCACCTTCCGAGCTATCAACGGCCTTGGACCTAGTTACCTAAAAAAGCGAGTGTCAATATCTCAATCTGTCAGATCACTTAGATCTAACAATTTACGCCTTTTGATTGCACCTCGCTTTCGACGTTCCAGAATGGGCGGCAGAGTGTTCAGCGTAATCACTGCTAAACTATGGAACTGCCTCCCAATCGACCTCAGGTTCTGCCCGTCTGAATCCATCTTCCGTGCTAAATTAAAAACCTGGCTGTTCTCCAGATTATGATTTCTGTCTGGTAACAAGCTTATTCCACCCCTCCTCCCTTGAGGTTCTGTTTCTAGCGCCGGGACACCCCTCCGGGGGTAGCTGTGCGCTGTATAAACTACTTAAATAAATAAATAAATAGTGTGGTGCTGTGGAAGCACCTAATATTGCTCCACTGGTGAAAGTAATCTGCAGGGCTTGGTTTTTATAGAACACACAGTAGAGCAGACCAGGTCTGGAGAGAGTGTGTAGCTGTACTGGCCAAGGTGCAATAGTGGATGCATGTATGGACGTATGGTGCTGTAAACCACTGGCTAGATAAATCCCATCAGACCACCCTTTATGGTGGAGTTTACGTCATGTGGGATGTTACTGATCATTCCAAATCATAAACGACCTTGTAGTGCCGATATAGAAATGGATGTAGAGAATCTAGCCGTGATGTCCATCATGAAGTGATATTTACTAAAGTGCAGTGCTTGGGTGAAGTAAAATTGACTACACGGGCATTGTAAAGTATTCAAAATGCACTGCATGTGTCAAAAGTTAAAAACCCGCCGAGTAGTAAGACTACCCCATGGCGTTTTGTGCAAATCGGTCGACATGTTTCAGCCCAAGGGGCATTGCCCCGGCTTTCTTCAGGACCATTAACAGGAAGGCTACTGCAACTATAAATCATGTATTAAATCAAAAACAGAAAATGTACTGAAAGGTACATATCTACCAGGAACCTTCATATTTGACTGCCCACTGGAAGGAGAGAAGAACATCTTCTTCCTAGAAAACAAAAATTGTTTCACAGACAAACACCACGTTACACACATGCATTCACAAAAGTGCACAAAGACCGCACAGACATAACACTACTGCATGAATGATTTGCATTCAGCATTATATCAAAAGCAAAATAGCTTTAACACCACGAGGCATTTCCTCATGGTGCTACTCACCCAGCTTTGTGTGGGTGAAGACCTCACCTCACCCGGCGACCGCTCGGGAGTATGAGACCCCGCTCTATAGTGTAGAAAAAGGAAACCATGAGTGCATGACTCTATAGTATCCAAGCCAATTGCTCTACACACAAAACCAAACAGACGTGTGATAGTACCCCAACTGCTCACCCTTTAGTAAACCTACATTAATGTCCATAAGACACTTGGAGAACACACATATTGTAGTGCTCATCCTAACATAGAGCACAGAACAAGTACTAAAGTGGACCTCAGTGTGTGTTATAAGTAGCTCATAAAGAACTTGCCTAGAATCACAGTGTATAATTAATTATAGCAGGTCCTCAAGAGTGCCCCAGAAGTAGTAATGGGGACTGTGCATAGTTAAGGGTTAATAAAATGCCCAGCGACAAAGGGCTGCAAAGTCTTCTAAGCCTTCTAAGCACAACTGTACAAGTACCCCCGACTAAACCACTCAATAAGGGTTAACTGAAAGGTAGAGAGAACACCCCTATGAGTCTCACCTGTCCGTCGGTGCCTCGGATAGTAAAGCGAGCGGAAGTGGAGGTGTTTAATCAGAACGCCCTTCTTCCTTTAATAGCCTCCGGTAATTGAATGGGCGTTAGATTCACCAAACCTTGGCCGACAGCGTGAAAATCGAGACACTGCTCTCGCGCGCATGCGCGTTTACCTCAAGCAAAACGCTTGGTTTTTAAACAGGGCATGATGGAGTCCCTTTGTGTGTAAAAAACACTGTAGATTAGCCGGACAGCTCCTTCTTCTGGCCCGGTTTTAAAAACCACTGACTGCACTGATGTGCATACCCCTCTGCGCCCTTACATACTCTGAGTATATAAGGCTTATATACGCTGGGCTTGTAAGGGTGCCGAGGGGTATGCACAGGAGTGCATACCTCTCGGCACCTGTACATACTCTGCAGTAATCACTGCAAGTATGTAAGTACGGCGAGAGGTATGCACTCCTTAAATACTCAGCGTATATAAGCATTATATACGCAGGGTATTTAGGTGGGTGTATGCACAGCAGTGCATTTGGCAGCGCAATTTCTTGGAGCAAAATGCACCCTTGCATCCTTCTTTTTTTTACATGATGGTCATTTTTTGCCAAGGAAATAGCGCCGAATTCCCACTCCACCCACCCCTATTCTGGTGTTCATTGATCCTAGTCCTGATCCTTCTAGTAGTCACACCTTAATAGTAGAGGTTGCTGGGATATGTTATTGTATAAATAACATTAGCAGTGATGCAATTTGTATGCCTTCTGATTTCCTATTGCTTGGTGATCCCTAAAGACTCCACTTTCACCCCTTCACCTCCACCCGCAGCCCTGAAATGCCCACACTTCACCCTCAAAAGGTAAAATTGTTGTTGATTTAGGAATACTTTTTTTTTTAAAGAACTTTATTCACAGCTGTATCATCTGCAGGTAAGCATTACAGTAAAACTTGTCAATGCGACAGCCGGGTTTTATATTTTCACCCTTATGCATATCCCCGTAATTCTCAACAATGACTTCTAGGGGGGGAGGAGCCAAGCTCGTGACCGCAATGGCCGCTCTGTAGCTCGGCTCCGTCAGCCTTCCTGCCCAACACGCAAATCCTGACGAATATCCTGCCCCGAGACGACACACTCTGGAAGAAACGGAAACGTGAAGCAACGCTCATACTCACCGTCTGGCCTGGGTGCTCCTGCGTGCTGTGGATCCGAAGCTGTGCTCCTGCTTGGTCCGGGGCCTTCGCGGTGTGGAGACCGGAGCCTTGCCTGCGTGGATCGGCCGGGGTTGCGGTGTCGGCGGCGGCCCCCGGCGGGAGAGAGGGCCGACTGTGAGAGGCCGTTGTGCGATTGTTCCGGTGGATACCGACCGGGCCCGGTCCAGCGGCCGGGAGGCCCCGTGGTAGGGCGCGGCGCGCCGTGGATGGGGGAAGACCGTGCAGGAGGATGCCCCCGTTGCTGCCTCGTCCGGCCATCTTGAAGCCCTGCGCCCGGAGTCGGCTTGTGATGCCCGCGGGTGGTGGCGCAGGCGGACCCCCCGAATTTGGTGGCGCATCTTTCTGCACCAAGATTGCCATTCTTGGGGCCTGCGTGAACTCCAGGGGTGTCCTCGCTTAAGAGCCCGCTCCGGGAGTTGCGGAGGGTGGTGACACGGCTGAACCCGCAAAATGGCGGCCGACGCCCTGGGACACAGATTTCCTCAGGGCGGCAGACTTGTGTGGCTGGAGTGCGCGGGGGCCTGGTCATGTGAGTGTGAGCCCACGATTGGTGATGTCCTTGACGCCCTGCAGTCTCTGCATGCGGCCTTGGCCCCCGGTGCCCCTGTGAAAGGTATACGGTCCGCCGCCATCTTTGATGGACCGTTCTTCATGGACGCGGCTCGACTTCGTGTTGGCGCTGCTTTGTCCCCCTCGATCGCTGCGAGGAGTGCTACCGCTGTGCATCGACAAGACTGCAAGCCTGCGACCCCGAATCTCCTGGCGGTTGTGAGTGTGGAGAGCATGGGCGTGGGCTCCATGTTGGGGCCCGATCCTGCTCGAGTGTTCGAGGAGCGTTGTGGACTGCTGCTCCGATCTATTTTGGTGAGGTCGTGCTGTTGTACTGCGGGGGAGCCTCTGCTTTCTTATACGGCGAGACTGAACTCCTGTTTTTTGCTGCTCTTGGTGTCATTGTTGAGAGTTCCGGACTGCAGAGAAAGATTCATGTTTTGTTGCTGGTTGCCGGGGCCCCCTGGTCTACACCCTTGCCTTGTTTTGTTCCGATCGAGTAGCCTCTCCATCTTGAAATGTTTGCTTCCCACTGCTATATCATGTGTGGTAGTGATGACTAGGAAAGGCCAGGGGTGAGCCAAACTGAACCCTGAGGACTACCGGTGAACGGATTGTGATGAGGCAGACCCCCAATCATGATAATATGGACGATCCCTTTGAGAGTTTATGATACCTGAGATTGTGTCGATCTCATTTAGACGCTGCATAATTGTGTGGGTGGGCGGGGGGCTGGGGCCGAAAGACTCGATTGATGGTCTCCTCCCCCCCCCTCTTGATTTCTTTCCCCCTTTTTTGCCTCTTTATTCCTCTCTCTCTCCTTGACTTCTCTATATTTCGGGTTCTGATTTAGGGCGACAGGCACGCTGCTGCGGGGGTAGGCCGTAGCCTTCTGCAGGGGTGCAGGGTGGGGTGGGTGGGCTGGGGCTTCTTCTCTGTTTTCTTTTCCTTAGTTCTATGGCTCTTTTGTATCCCTTTATCGGAGCGCCGCGTCTGTGCTTGTCTCCCATGGTACGATTGAGGGTGGGAACTGGAGGTGTGTTGTTCTCCTTCTTACGGTTTTGCCACATTGCTATTACGACTCACATGCCCACCTTGCTGGCGATATCCTTACTTTCTTTGCGTGCTTATTGCTGTGGGGCGCTTGCATCGGCGCGGCGTTCTCTCCTTCTCGCTTATATTACTTCTCCCCTTTCCTCCCTCCCTTCTCTCCTCTTTTTCTTCTTTAGGTTAGTATAGCGGATGATTATATTCACTGTTGCTATTCCGGTTCCTCCGTTCTGTCTAAAACATGTAACTGGGTGATAGGTAGACAAGAGACGAGCCACGGTGGGTACTGCTCTGATATATGGCGTCCATATCCTGATTGATGTAAACTGTTGCTGATGATTATCCATATTGATGCCCTTATGTTTTGCTGTTTGTTTCGTGGCCCGCTATGGGAACTCGGATATCCATAAACTGCAATTGATCCTGCTATACTCCTTATTATAAAATTAACCTTCTATGATCCTGCTCGATGGCCGTACTTAACCTTTCCAGACTGAACTGATAGCTTCTATATTGTTGGCTGATTCCAGGGCACATCCTTCCGGAGTCATTGGCCTCTCCTACTGTGTCGTGGCCGGCCTGACTGGTTGTAGGCCCGTATTTGTATATTCCTTACTGCATAATAAAGGTTTTCAAAAAACAAAACAAACAATGACTTCTAGAACATTATAGCAAAATATTCTGTTTTTCATGTCGCTTAATTCCTCATTGTCCGCATCGTAAGGAATACCATATCATCAAGCAACATCCCCCCGCCCACCCACCACCCTCCACCCTCTCTCTTACTTAAACTCGTCGTCTCCTGGCCGTCCAATAGTTGCAGTCATCTAAAAGACAAGAGTGTTAGTCGGGTCCGTCCGGTCGACTTAGGTGCCAATATAGCTGTCCCACAGGGTATAGTAGTGTATAATGGTTGTTGGTGTGAGGAAGGCTAGAGTTTCTGATTGTGCGTAATACCGGACCTAACCTTTACACTTAAAACCTCTTGTCCATTGTCCCCTGTTTGTGTGTGATCCTCACCCTCCATTGAAATGAGCATAGCCTCCCATTCCTGGGATATAGGGAATTTCCGGAGGCCTCGTGTTTCTTCCCAACTAAGTGTTGTCCCCTCAGCTCTCCCCCACTTAAGCACCTCGACCCGCCAAAGGCATATCCCAAACGGTCGATGTGATTTCCATCTCATTGTTATTGTCCTCATAGCAAGTAATAGGGCCAGATCTAGCAATTTTAATTGAGCCTTCAGTGTTTTGGGCCTCCTGCGCAACCCCAGTAGGCAATACAGTACATCTTCCGGCACCGGGAGATTCGTTACTATTCCCAGTATCTGGCACACCCCTGTCCAATACCCACGGAGCCGTGGGCATGACCACAGCATGTGAAGAAGCCCGGCCTCGTCCTCACCACAGCGTGGGCAATTATGGGGAGAATTCAGGAACATTTTATGTATCCGACTGGGGGTCAGATACGCTCTATGCAGGACCATCCCCTGTATGAATCTGAACCGGGCATTGCGCGATACCCTCCCAGGATTTTCTAATATTGTAGTCCAGTCTATGTCCGATAGGGCCTGATCTGCGTCTTGTGCCCAGATGTGCTGGAGAGCGGTGAGTGATACTGCAGCGTGTGCCCTAACTCCTGTGTATAGCCATCTCACCAGATGTCCTCCCGATCCCATGAGATACAGTAAGTGTACCAATTGGTGCTGTGTAGGTTGTAGACGTTGGGGCGCCCACCTATGTTGTATGTAGTGTGTGACCATGGCGTGCAGCAGGTACATCCGGGGGGGGGGGGGGGGCACCCGTAGCCTGCACGAAGGCTTCATGAGTAAGGAGGTGGTCGTCTCCAAAAAAGAATCTCCTACTCCTATTACACCCGTCTCCTGCCATGGGCGTAACACTCTGTCCGTTAGTCTGCCCTGTGGCGTCGGTAGGCCCAGCAGGGGATATTACTCGCATACGCCTCCGCTGAGGACGTATATGCCAGCGCTTTCCGCCAGACCCTCAGGGCTGTGCGAAGGAGCGGGTGGCATTCCGCAGGGATGCGGCTTCTTGGGAGTAGTAGGGCATGTAGTTCTCCCCGCCCCAGTCTATCAGCCGTGTAGTCGATTTCATGATGGTTCCGTCCCGCCGTCCAGTGGGAGAGCCACTGAAGTTAGCCAGCATAGTAGTAGCCTTAAAGTCCGGGGCTCCCATCCCACCAGCCCTGGTCCCTAGTTGTAGCTTACGAAGCCCTATTCGGCGCCTCCCTGCCCCCCAGATCAGTGTAGTCAGTAGCGAATTAAGAATGTTGAAGATAGACTGCGGCAGGAATACCGGAAGATTAACAAAGAAATGTAACAATCGGGGGAGCATTACCATTTTGGAGATGGCAATTTTGCCCATAACCGATAATGGCAGTGTCGTCCAGAATCCCACAGATGCTCGAAGTCCTGCTATGGCCTTCTTAATGTTCCCCTCTATCTGATCTTCTTGGTCCCTGAAAACCTGGATCCCCAGATATTTAAATGTCGCAGGGGCAATCGGGATAATGTGGGCACCGAACAATATAGCACCGGGGCCTGGAGCGTCTCGGAAATAGAAGCCGTTTGACTTCTCCGGATTTATAGTTAGGCCTGAGATCGCAGCGAATCTCTCGAATATGTCATATATGGGGGCATGATCTGCCTCCAGGTCTCGGAGGAACAGTAAAATGTCGTCCGCGTAAATAGACAGCAGGTGTTGAGTGCCGCCGCTTGGTATTCCTCTGTGTCCCATCCCAGTTCTTAGGGCTATGGCCAGGGGTTCCAGGGCTAATACAAATAACATTGGAGACAAGGGGCAACCCTGTCTAGTGCCTCGGTGGATTGCGTACTTCTCAGAAATATGTCGCCCTATGCGTGCCCTTGCCGAGGGAGCAGTGTAAAGCAGTCTGATCCATGCCAAGAAGGAGGCCGGAAGTCCAAACTTCTCTAAAGTCAGGAACATAAACGACCAGGTTATGGAGTCGAAAGCCTGCCGGAGATCCAGAGCTATGCAGCCTGCCCTAGGAAGGTCTTGGGGAGTGGACGTCATAAGGGCGTGAAGTCGTCGCGTATTCATAGAGGTGCTTCTACCCGGGAGAAACCCACATTGGTCTCTATGTATCAGGGCTAGGATGTGTGTCTGCAACCTCAGAGCAATCACTTTGCTGAGTATTTTATATTCCGTAGAAAGCATTGACAGTGGCCTATAGATTGCTGTGTCCAAGCTGTCCCTTCCCTGTTTAGGTAGTGATATCACCAGTGCCTGCATCGTAGAATCGGGTAGACGGCCTTCCTCTAGCGCCACTTTATACATCCTTTCCAAGATTGGCACCAAGATTTCCGAGTACGCGACATAGAACTCCACTGGAAGTCCATCCATACCTGGTGTCTTTTTGCGGTTCAAAGATTTTATCGCTACCCGTATTTCCTGTTGTGTGATGGGGCCTGCGAGTTCCCTCTGGGCGTCAGCAGTCAGAACTGGAAATGGGAGGTCAGTCAGAAAGGCAGCGACTTGTTCCGGGTCAACTGCCGGGGGCCGTGCATATAAAGTGGTCAAGTGATCGTAAAAAATTTGGTTAATCTCAGTTTGCGTACTCACTATTTGTCCGTCCCGTGCCCGTATCCTGGTTATCACCGGGATGTCCGGGTGCTCACGAACCAAACGTGCCAGCAGCGCGTCCGACCTATCAGCCTCTGCGTGCTGTCGACGTAGATATTCCCTGTGGTCTATGACGCGCAGCGTTTCCAGGGTGTCAGCGTGTTCTATATTTGCTAGCTGTAATTCCCCCCTTTTAGTGGGGTCGAGCCCCACCTCACCTTCCAGTGTCTTCAACCTATCTATATCTAGCAATTTCCTATGGGTTTCCTGTCGGGCTCCCACTAATTTCCCTATCGCAGCCCCACGCACCACTACCTTCATGGCGTCCCAAACCACCAAATTCGTGGAGGCGGTATCCCAGTTCTCAACAAAGTATTTGTCCAATGTCTCGGACAATGATGCCCTGAAAGGGCCATCTTCCAGTAGTAGCGGCTCAAGGCGCCAAGTGGGGACCGGGATAGGGACCCTACCCCATAGGATGGTAAGCGTCAGGGGCCTATGATCTGAAAAGGTTTTGGCTAGGTATTCCGGACCTTCAATTTTGGCAATCAGTCCCTCGGAACATAAAAACCCATCTATTCTAGTGTGGAGTGCATGTATGTGCGAGTAATGGGAGTACTCTTTGCTCTCAGGGTATAGTGCTCGCCAGGCATCCCTCAAGCCCCAGCCAGTCGCCCACGTACAAAACAGATCTGTCAATCGGGAGACTCCTGCCACTTGTAGGGGGGGGGTGACCTGTCCTTGTCAGCATCCATGATCATGTTCCAGTCACCCCCTAGTATCCAGGGGGTGTCCGACCAGTCCGCTATCGCCAGCCCTAATTTCTGTAAGAACTTGTCTTGATCAAAATTCGGAGCATATACACATCCGAGTACAACGGGTGTGCTATCTAGCGTGCCCCTCACTAATATGTACCTGCCCTGGTCATCCACCCTCCTTTCCACCTCCGTGAATGGTGTGTCATGTCTAATCCAGATTGTCGCCCCTCTAGAGAAGGCTGAATATGTCGTGGTCAGAATTGTACGTTGTACCCCTCCATTTCTTCCGCATCTTGGTAGCTTCCGAGGCAGTGAGGTGGGACTCCTGGAGAAAGGCTATTTGTGTGTGGTGGCGCAGAGAAAAGCGTGTACTCTGTGCCGTTTTTGGACCGCCCCCAGCCCCCTCACTTTCCAGGTCGTAACTCTGTACTTCCCTACTGTGTCAGCCATATTCATATGTGTACTTGTTGTGTGACCTCAGTCGCCCTCCGGCTCGAACCCTAAGTAACCGCAACCAGGAGACTACCCACCCTCCACCCCAAATACAAAAAAGAACTATACCGGCGCAACATAAAAACTCGGCTGAGCCTAACGATTGAAAAAAACTTGATATAACTGTATAGTCAGTGCCTTCGCCATCGGGGGGGTGGCCGAGCACCATTGCGTTCTCTATCCTCTACCCATCGGGCTCATCCTCAAGTCGATCACCTCAGGGGTCTCCGAGGCGATTATTACAGGATTTCGCCCCGATCAGCGCCTGAGCTCTAGCGGCGCTCGTCCGCGTCCATGGCCTGCAAGCCACGCTCCCCGTTGATTTAGGAATACTTAAAGGAATCTTTAGTCCCACGGCCAGCTAGAAAGAGCAGCTAAGACATATGTACATCTTGATAATGCACATTTTCACCTTCGGTGTTATCCTGCTTTTCTGTTACTCCCTTGTGCAAAATTGTTAGTTTTGATCCATCATACTTTTTCAGTGCATATTGACCTTTCACAGCCAGGCTTGTAGTCTGCTCCTACTTTCAGCAAACGCTTTAAGTAATTATTCATCCTCCAGAGTTTTTATCTGCAGTATGCTTTTGTGTTTCGCTATTATACCAGAGTATGAATGTAGAGGTCTGTAGCTTTTAATGCTGGGTAACTTTCATTTTAACTTTGTAAAAGTTTTAAACTTGACATCGGGTAGTGTGCAGATTCGTAAGCAAACCACCACACCTCAATGTTGTGAATCAGAGTGGGAACAGACCTTGCTAAGTTCGTGTGTTAGAGAGCTGGGCTGGTAAGAGGAGCTTGGAAGTTGGTTGTTGCCCAGAAGAATTTGACATTATTTGTTGATCATGTAGTTTATGGCTCCAGCGCGGGCCCCCGAGCTGCAGGGGCCCCCGAGCCACAGCACAGAATCCAGGCATGAACGCTCCGGAGTAATTCCGGAGCGGTGGCCCCACCCAGTACATTGCAGGGGCCCTTTAAACTTTCGTTCCACCCTGAGATGCGCTAAGCGCCCGCAGTCGTGGGATGCAGGCTGAGGACTAACATGGACATGCGGCCTGCTTTCAGGGGCAGTGGAAGCGGGGCAGGACTGGACCCGAGGAGTTTGGGCAGGTACACGCGAGTGTGCGGTGTCTTTGGACATTGGAATCAGTGCACAATGGCCCACATGCACCTTGAAGCTGAGGCATGCGCGTTCCTGCCACACACGTGCTTGTTTAGGCTCCAGGCAATGTAACGCAGTCCTAGATTGTGCTCTAAACGGAAACACAATGAGTTATGGGAACGATGACCAGATGGGGTGCATTTTAGTAATAATATAATATTTTATGCTGAGCTTCTTACATCTCTTTTATAGTTTCTTAGTCCTACAAATCATAGTTACTATTAAAAAATCTAAAAGCACTTATAATTACTATTAACCAATTTACTTGCACTTATCGTTACTATTAACCAATTTGCACTTAATTAATTGACCCCGGAAGGATGGGGGACTTGGGTTGCACAGCTGGCCCCGCATGCCCACCAAATCCGTGCATGTGTCAGTGGCGAGTATTAACCCGCTGAGTCGTGTTGCTGGCGCAGCACAAACACTGATCAGTGCGGGGTTGCTTTGCAACAATGTGAGCGAACATTGGCAGATGCAAGAAAAGCATGTGAAAGAACTGACTAGTGCAAACAGTAAGGATTTATAGTCACTTGGTGCAACCGTAGGTGTGCAAGAGGCTGCATTTCAAATGTTACGCACCAGCTGTTCAGTGTAGCTGTTGGTGCAAAACCGACCTACACATTTATCGGGCACTAGCATGCTTGATTTACATTAATGCACAAGGATTCACAGATTGAAAAAGAAAAGTATTAAAAAATATCTACTTATGTAAGAACACGTGCCTGTTCCTTCAGACACAGATCTTGAGTGCAGTAATAAGCAAAAAGGAGGGGCCGGATTGAAGGCTTCTGAAACTAAACAGAACAAGCTGGCTCCGTGGAGCGACGGGGGGAGGGAAACTGAAGGCGCGCTGCCACCCTCCGGGTACAGGAGATGTGCACGCGTACGGAGTGCACATCTCCTGTCGGCGCATGCACATCTCCTGTCTGCGCGTGCCACCTCCTGTCTCCCTTCGGGACAGAAAGCTGCAGCAATAGAGGCTCGTTAGCGAAGCAGCTGCGCTGCATTCGCTAGCAAGACCTAAAAACGGGACATGAGCCAAATTTGACGGGACAGCTGGCGGAAAACCGGGACTGTCCCTGCAAATCCGGTGCGCATGGTTACCCTAACTGTGTTGTAGGGACGAAAGCTTTCAAATCTATGTTAACGTGTATATTTTAACCATCCTGTTTAAAGTAATTGATATAGTCAGTCAACATAATGTTCATCCACAGGATTGGTCCGCACAATGCTCCGTCAATTTATAAACAACAAGCATTTACAAAGCAATAGGTCTCGCATTTGCAACAGTTTGAGCTCTTGGCATTGTAAATGACAATGCCTTTTTTTATGTGTTGGTTTTTAAAAAATAAATAAAAGGCATGATCATTTACAATGCCAAAAGCTTAAACTCTCAGAAATGCGAGACCTATTACATTGCAAATGCTTGTTTAATTTTAGCTTCAGTTTGTCTCTTTCTCAGAAAGGTTGCGTTCTTGTAGCCTCCTAAATCAGCTTCACGTGCATCTGTACTACCCGCAAAATTCCACCAGATGTGGCTTTAAACATTGACACTGCTTATAATTGGATTTCTCTTCCCACTAGAGCGAATCACTGGACCATATGGTAGGTTTGAAAGAGAGAGGCCTATGTACAGCACAGGGTACAGTGATACACAGTGACCAGTGTGTAGTTTACTTTGTGTAAGGCAATCCTAGTGCTCACCAGGAAGAGGCCGTCACGAGGAGTGCGAAGGAGGCCCCAGCATTAAACCCCCAAATGCACATTCAACCTTTGATGCAAATAGTTGACCCACACTTTTAGCTGACACCCTCCTCCTGTCTACCATCAGTGACTGATATTGTGTTGGACATATTGAGAAACCAGTGTGCAGTCTCACTCCCGCAGTGTCTGTACCGTGCAGTGTCCGGCAGCGGATTAGAGGGAGGGTGGGGGCAGGACAGTGCACAGTGTCACACTCGTGCAGTGACACCCCCGCGCAATGTCACCCGTCATCTGTCAGTGCCGTGAAGTAAGACACCGCCATGCAGTGTACCACCAGGGTCTGTCACACATGTGCAGTCTATCATCCACGCTGTGTCATCCCAGTGCAGTGTCATCATCGTGCAGTTACCCCAAGCAATGTCGTCAAATGTGCGCTCAGCACTGTACAGAGTAATTGGTGTGTAGTGTCACCACTGTGCAGTGCCAGGAAACGATCCGCAGTGAGTGTGAGGCGGGGCAGAAGCACAGTGTCACACCTGTGCAGTTTCACAGCCACGCAGTATGCCCCTGTGCAATGCCACCCAACGTCTGTCATCACCGACTTAGTCTGTGCACTGGCAACCCGGAATGTGTCACCGACGTGCAACGTACCACCAGTGCGGTGTCACCGCCGTGCAGTATGAAGCGGCAGTCTAAAGGGAGGGCGGGGGCTCTTGGAAACGGGGTAGCAGGGGGTTAAATCACAAAAGGATTTTGCCGAAGTAGCATTGCATACCATATACACGACACACAGACACACAGACACACGATGGCTGTACGCGGCAGGTCTGTGTTTATTGGTCACAAGTTGTCATGTTTTCATTTCAGAGATGTTTAGTTGAAAAGTCTGGCCATATCTAGGGTACCTTGGGGCGATATGGAAGGAGAGGGCTGGGGAGAGGCCACAGAAGCGAGGGTGGGGCAGAAGTTTTGCAGGATACATAAGAAACAGTTTGGAGTAAACAGAGGCAGGTTTAAGGAAAGGGGGTGTCCTGTGTAGGGCCGGGCAATATGAGTTCTAATCCCAGCTTCTCCACTTGAGCAACTAACTGTGTGATTCTGGGCTAATTCGTTTTTTATTTATTGTATGCATTTTTATATAGCGCAGACTTTACTGAAAGGTGTCAGAGCTCTTCACAATGGGAACAGTAGTGTTACAAGAGGAGAAAATTACAAGTGGGCAGGTTACAAAAGCAAACGTTACATTACACGAGGCAAAGGTGACAATTGTGCATGTATCAAAAGCAAACAAACTACAAGAAGAGGTAGCAAACAATACGTTACAAGTTCCCTTAGCTGTCAGCAGCGGAAGTGCCTAGACACCGTTTTAAGCGCTATACAAACACTGGGCATTTCCGCTTAGGTGAGTGGCCACTCTGGAGCCGACGGGGGGAGGGAGGGAGGGAAAGTGAAAAAAGCATGCCATGAGCGCGTTGTGCTGAAACACCTGTACACGTGCACATCTCCTGTCCGTGCGCGTGCACATCTCTTGTCCCCCTTCGGAACAAAAATGTATGACAATCGATCTCGCCAAGCGAGCAGCACATGCGCTGCATCACTAGGCAAGACCTAAAAAGGACTCTGCACAGACCAAATCCACATTTTAATGTCTGAGAGGCTCCCCTCTAATCTCCACCTCTTCTTTGATAACGTGCTAATACCAGCGGTGTCCTAATCTCCAGGAAGATGAACAGAAATGGCTCTTACTGTGGATATTCATTTAAAACATGGAATTGTTGTTGACTTCTTGAGTCTCGTCCCAGGAACAATGGGGCCGTACCATGATGTAGGCTCTGGAATGCAATCATTTTTGGTATCTTGACCGCAAATATTAGCTCTAGTTAGTGCATGGTTTACTGACAGCAGAGCTCAGAAACAGGGGGCATAAATTGCCTCTGTATGGTGCCGAACTCTGCGGTCAGAAAAATGTGCAGTAACTCGGAGATATTTGTATTTAATGCATGCGCTAAAGATGCAAAACGTACCGCACAAACCCTTTATTATGGAATGATGAAAAGCTAAAATGGCCTTGCCAGGAGCTAAGCTTATAACCTGCTCATCACAGCAGATGTCAGGAGTGGGTACTCAACTCGCTAAACCATCTTGTTGGCAGGGAAGTAAGTAGCCATTTAAATAACAAATGATAGGAAGTGTAGCTCCAGTCACAGTGTTTCCCAACCAAAGTTTTGACCCTTAGGTTGGTAGCTATGTTCAATCTCTTCAAGGCCTGAAAGTGACGACCCTTCAGTGGCTCAAAGGGCGAAACACACCTTTCATGTGTCTTTCCTAAGTGGGTTCTGTCTTATACTTTGATCAAGACCCCCTTCTCCCCTCTTCCCAGGATTTTTTTAGGTCTCGCTGAGTCAGCGTGCATGTGCTGTTCGGAGAGACGTTTAGTAGCAGCTTTTGGAAGTGCTCCCAAAGCGGCCACCAGCTTGCGCTCACACGCACAAGCACACGCGCTGCTGCACACGCATCCCTTGCGTGCTTTAGCGCGTCATCGCGATCACTTTCGCTTTCACAGCGATCGTGATGACTTTTCACGGCCGAGCGGTGTTACTATTACTGCCACGCAGCCAATGCTTGTTTAAAGTACATCAAAGTAAAGAGACAGAAAGTAGCTCCGAAAGACTGCCTGGAAAGTGCCCAGAATCCCCTTGCGTGGCTGCAGTGTTGGCAAACTGCATCCTCTGTGCCCCGCGCCACCCCACCTCTCATCGTATGCAGTTCAGGAGAGAAATTGTTTGTAGAGAGGCAGAAGTAACACCAATGTATCGCTACTCCGCTCCACTGCTACGAGTATACACGCGAAGACAATTAAACAGCCCCACAGCTGCTATCCAGGTATTTAAATCTCAGAGCCTCCACTTGGAGTTAAACAAAAATTTTTGGACATGTGACTTCGTTATTCATTCCATACCCAAGACGGAAAATACAGATTGCAACTCCCTCTCTGTATTCTTTTGGTAGTATTTTTCTCCGAACTGTAGTGTGTGTGAACCATCATGTAACCCCCCCACCCCACAATATTATGGTAGGAGATTTAGATTTCAAAGAGACAAAGATTATGGCGAACCTTCTCTACCGTAAACTCTAGCAGCAAAAGTTAATTAAACAAGCATTGGCTTAGGCAATAGGGCTCGCCTTTGGGACCTTATAAGTGTTTAGTTATCCAGCACAATATCCTTGGTGCAAAAACATCAAGTGTTGCATGGCTAAACACTTATAAGGTCCCAAAGGCGAGACCTATTGGCTATGCCAATGCTCGTCTCATTTACACCTTCCTCCAGGCAGCCTTCTGAGCGGAAACCCGGTCGCCTAAGACTCCCTACTGTTACACTCAGCCAGAGCTTACTCCGGCCTTACAGGCATTCACTTTCCAAAGATGTTTAAAGCGGGCCATGTGTCCTGGCAACCCAGACAATTGCCTGAGTGGCAAAACCGCTTCGGCTCAGAAAAATCTTTTATGCCAGCTTAAACATACTATTGCTCGGGTGCCTGCTCTGAAAAAAACAAACGCAAATGTGACGCTTAGCATGGCCGAAAGCTGCTTGTGAGGCCCAGATGCGTGTGATCCGCAGCCATCAGGGAAACCTACACTTTTTAAAATGTACTCACCAGGTGGCTTGCCGGTTCTCTTTTTTTTATAAACATTTTTTTCAGTTTGACTGACTTCTAAGCCCTATTACACCTTTACCTAGGAACGAGACACAACAGAATGGGTTGGAACTATAAATGATAACTGTTAAAGAGTTTACAGCTCCTTAAAGACATCTTTGAAGTAGCACAAAGTGCTAACTTTTGGGCTTCCTTGTTACATGAATGGAGACCCGATAGTCATATAAAATGAATATGTATACATAAAACCAGACCTCTCTTGTCCTGCCTCTCTATAAATTGCAATCTCTTAAGTGGTGCAAGTACGCACAGATCAGTGAAACCCGGCTTGTATGTCTGCCTTGGCTAAGAATCCGCATTTGCTGGATGGGGGTTGTGGGTCCAAGTTCAGGTTTGCTGGCCCAGTATGTGCGAACACCATACAGAAATAATTAACGTACATTTAACATTGACAGGAGCTTAGCGCCTTGGTGTTTTAAAGACATTTGGATTCAGAACTCTGGATGTGAAAGGACGTAAGCCATCTAGTATTTTGACTTCATATTCATTTCATGAGTACGATCGGATTGTGCGTGAAGAAAACAACTTTTTATGATGCCAAAACACTGATTAGATATTGTTTTATTGAGCGCTTTTTGCCGGTTTTAATATCTTCTGAATTTCTAACCCATACCTCTTCCTCGAGAAGACTTGGACTGCTCTGTTCAACTACCATGAAGGGGTCAAATACTGCAGAGGAGTGCTTGGTAATCCGGTAGTAAGATGTCCTAGGACAACCTCGCCAACCTCGGACTCAAGCAACTGGTGACCACCCCCACCCACTACGCCGGCCACACGCTTGACCCCGTCTTCTCCTCCAGCAAGGACATCTCGTTCAGCCACGCCACCGGACTCCACTGGACAGACCACAGCTGCGTCCACTTCAGCTTCAGAAGGACCACGCTCCACCACCACCCGCAACAGGTTCCCCGCAGAAGCTGGAACAAGATCACAGCCGACCAGCTTGCCACATCCCTGAGCCAGAACCCTCCAGCCAGCTCAGCGAACCCCAACCAAGCCTCCAACAAACTCACAAGGTGGATCAGCAACTGCGCAGATGACCTCGCTCCACTGAAGACCCCCCCCCGTCGGACCCGGCAACAAGAAAGCATCCTGGTTCACCGACGAACTCAAGAGCTCTAAGAAGAACTGCCGAGCCCTCGAGAAAGCTTGGCGCAGAGACCCGACACTAGACAACATGACCACCCTCAAGCTCGCCACTCGAAAACACCACCAGCTGATCCACACCACCAAGAAAACCGCATTCAAAGAACGACTAGACAACAATGCCCACAACAGCAAGGAACTCTTCAACATCGTCAAAGAGCTCTCGAACCCTAGCGCCGGAAACAACGACATCACCCCATCGCAAGACCTCTGCAACTCGCTCGCCTCGTTCTTCCACAGCAAGATCGCAGATATACACAACAGTTTCAGCACACAGCCGACGCACCCTACAACCACACCAACGCCCCCCACCACCACCCTCCGCGCCTGGACCCCGATCAACACCGAAGACACCATCCGCACTATGAACTCCATCCATGCCGGATCACCAACCGACCCCTGCCCTCACCACGTCTTCAACAAGGCCGACTCCATCATCGCACCCCATCTCCGGGACATCATCAACGCCTCCTTCGACACCGCCACCTTCCCAGAGAGCTGGAAGCACGCCGAACTCTGTGCCCTACTGAAGAAACCATCAGCGGACCCCACCGACCTCAAAAACTACCGCCCCATCTCGCTCCTTCCTTTTCCTGCCAAAGTCATCGAGAAGACCGTCAACAGACAGCTGGCCGCCTTCCTCGAGACGAATGGATCCCTCGACCACTCGCAGTCCGGTTTCAGAGCCAACCACAGCACCGAGACC
Source organism: Lissotriton helveticus (assembly GCF_964261635.1). Lineage (NCBI taxonomy): Eukaryota > Metazoa > Chordata > Amphibia > Caudata > Salamandridae > Lissotriton > Lissotriton helveticus. Next base: position 472,434,801 of record NC_136073.1, on the reverse strand, counting down.
GCCCTCATCGCAGCCACAGACGACATCCGAGCCCTGCTCGACAACGGGGAAACAGCGGCACTCATCCTCCTGGACTTCGACACGGTCTGCCACCGCACCCTAGTGCAGCGCCTCAGCAACATCGGAATCCAGGAGAAGGCACTGGAGTGGATCATCTCCTTCCTCGCCGGAAGAACCCAGAGAGTCCGCCTCCCCCGTTCAGATCAGAGGCCACCAAAGTCATCTGCGGCGTACCACAAGGATCATCACTCAGCCCCACGCTGTTCAACATCTACATGAGCCCCCTCGCGGCCATCGCACGCCAACACAACCTCAACATCATCTCCTACGCCGACGACACCCAGCTGATCCTCTCCCTCACCAACGACCCAGCAACCGCCAGAACCCACCTACACGAAGGGATGAAAGACGTAGCCGAGTGGATGATGAACAGCCGCCTGAAACTGAACTCCGATAAGACAGAAGTCCTCATCCTGGGATCATCACCCTCCGCCTGGGACGACTCCTGGTGGCCCCCTGCCCTGGGCAGCGCACCCAAACCAACGGACCACGCACGCAACCTGGGCTTCATCCTGGACTCCTCCCTCTCGATGACCAGACAAGTCAACGCCATCTCCTCGTCTTGCTTCAACATCCTACGCATGCTACGGAAGATCTTCCGGTGGATCCCCACCGAAACCAGGAAGACGGTAACCCAGGCGCTCGTCACCAGCCGACTGGACTACGGGAACTCCCTCTACGCCGGAACCACAGCCAAACTTCAGAAAAGACTCCAGCGCATTCAGAACGCCTCAGCACGACTCATCCTGGACATCCCCCGACACAGCCACATCTCCGAACACCTGCGAGACCTGCACTGGCTCCCCGTCAGCAAGAGAATCACGTTCACCCACGCACACAAATCTCTCCACAACCAAGGCCCCAGATACCTCAACGACCGCCTGACCTTCTACACTCCAACCCGCCAGCTACGATCGACCAACCTCGCCCTCGCCACCGTTCCCCGCATCGGAAGAGCCACAACGGGAGGAAGATCCTTCTCCTACCTGGCAGCCAAGACGTGGAACTCCCTCCCCATCCACCTCCGCCTGACCCAAGACCACCTCTCCTTCAGGAAGCAACTCAAGACCAGGCTGTTCGAGCAGTAGCGGACCCCCCCCCCCCCAAGCGCCTTGAGACCCTCCGGGTGAGTAGCGCGCTATACAAATGCATTGATTGATTGATAGGACACGAGCAGTGAACAACTCAGATTGTTACAATTGGAGCCCATTAGCTTCTGCTTGCCCTGGACTCCACCCCACCCCCAGGTCTCACTGCAATCAATCCCCACTTCTTACCCCTACCTTAAGCTGGCTAGAAGGCAGTCAGTGACCTGCCCAGGAGCAACATGTCCATATCCAATGGAATCTGCAGCACCCCACAAAGCAGGGACCTTCCTTCCACCGATCTCTACACCAGTCACAAACGCCAGGGAATTAGAGTGTATGTGCCCGAGAGCACCCAAGTCTCATTTCAGGATGTTGAGGACTACAGAAAGCAGCTCCACTGGCCCCTTCCCTCACTGCTAGTAGCTATGAGGTTCCTTCACCAGGCTTTTCCATTTGACATGTCTCGTCAGCTTCTGCAGACGCACTTCACTAGCCAAGGACAAGGAGAAAGGTCCTCCTCTCCACCCCCCTTCTGGTGCTGATCAGAGGACCCACTCGATGTTCCTGCTGGAGCAACGGCAAGCGCAGTAGCCTCTCCCGTTAGGTTTCTGCCTATGTTGAAATTAGTTTTTCTCCCCGCCAGCTAGGAATTATGTGGCATGTGGCAAAGTGTTTGCATGGCAAGTGTTGCAGGGCCTATTTCACTATCAAAAATTACATGAGTATGGGGGCGTGGCTTGCGCGCCGCTGTGTGATGGCGAGTTGCGCTTGAGCTCCAGGGGGATTGAGGTCCGTTGGAGGTTTTCACCCGCTTCCAAGTGCCCCTGTTCGGTGCAAAAGCTCTCCCGATCTTGGGAACATGCCGGGAGCAGTTTGGGCGCATTTCCATCAGACTCCGGTTGCAGCTTTGTGAGTGCTGACAGGCTGAAGTGACGCTCGTTATCTTTACGGGCGGCCGCCATTTTCTCAGCTTGTGACGGAGTTCGGCATTTCTCCTCAGGACCGACATGGATACAATCTTACCCGTTCAGCGAGCTATCAGGTGCTATTCAGTACATTTGGTTACTTTTTGACTTTTTGTTACTCATTCTTTTCTTCGCGCTGCTTGGCTGGTTATTTTATTGCTGTTTATGCTTCCATGCGTGCTGGATTACCTCAGTGCAGTATTTTTGAAGTTGGAGCTGCATTTCACCTGCTCTATGTGACTCTGTTTTGGCCTTCTGGTTTCTGGAAGGTTCTTTTGTTCAATTCCTGCGACTACATACCATATAAGTCCGCCTTTTGTTTTCTCTGTCTATTTGGCTTTGCTTGCTTTCAGTGCGCTCTATTCCTTTATTTTTGGTGTGCTTACATTCACTTAGACCTTTTTGCCTGCCTCTATTATACCTCAAGGGCTTTATATTTTTCTCTGTGGCGGTTGCTCCATGGCTGCAACTATGGGCCGTTCTTCAACTACTAAAGATTCAAAAGATTCCGGCGCCTCTCTTAAAAGACTAAAATCAGTGTCTCCTACGCCTGAGTCTTCTCAAACAGACACCAATACCACTCTTGACGCAATTTTAACGCGCCTTAATGAGGTTCATGATATTGCGCAGTCAACAAAGACTAACACAGATTTACTGCAAGTGGAGGTGTCCGCTATCAGAAATGACTTCAAGGCTCTCTCTATTCGTGTTTCGGCCACGGAAACACATTTCAGCGGTGCAGAGGATAATATGCAGAAGCAATCTAGGTCTCTTATCAACTTCGAGCGCTCAATGGCGGCATTGCGCAGAGATATCACTGAGCAGGAGGATCGTAATCGCAGATCCAATTTGCGCATTTTTGGTCTGCCGGAGGATGCAGAGAAAAAAATCTTCTTCTATGATTGATTTTTTATGCCAATGGATTCCTTCTACTTTACAAATATCATTCCAAAAAGACTTTGAATTAGAAAGGGCACATCGTGTCCCCACCTTTCGTTCTAAATCTGCAACACAGCCAAGAGCGATAATTTTGAAACCACTGCGGCATCAACACACGGAGCAGATTCTTGCTCACATGCGGAAGGTTAAAGCTGTTTCCTGGGAAGGTCATCGAATTTCAATCTCTCAGGACTTCGCCAGAGACACAGTGATAAGGAGGAAGGGCTTTCTTAATCTTCGGAAACGTCTTTCTGAGATGAACATCCCCTTTTCCTTTTCTGGACCATCGAAATTTCGTATTACCTTCAAAGGTCGTTCCAGAATTTTCGATGAACCCGCAGATCTAGCTTCTTTCTTAGACAATCAGATGGAACTGCAGATGGAGCTTCAAATGGCAGCTTCGCTTGATCCTGGTGCTTCTGGCACTTGAAGTGTATACCTTTGCTTCCTTGGCTCTCTCTTTCTTTTCAGATCTATTGAATTAGTTTTCTCTTAAGATCTGTATGTTGGTTTCATGTTCTTCTGTTGCTGGTATATTGGCGCTGTCTGTTTGTGGCTCTGCCACTGGAGTTTTGATTTTTGTTTTCTTTTTTCGTCTGTTTGCTGTTGTAAGTTCTTTCCTCTCCTCTTCTTTTTTTTCTGTCTCCAGCTACGGTTCTCATTCCTTTTAGTCTTTAATCTGTTCTTCTCTGTGGGCTCTTTTATGTTTGTTCTTTCTGTATTTCTCACACATTTCTATTCTCTTTTCATGATTTTCTAAATCATATGCATGTACTGTTTTTTACGTTTCTCTTGTTTGCATTTATATCTCTAGTTTTTTTTTCCCTACTTTATCTCAGGTCGTAATGGTTTTTCTGTTGCTCATAATCCGCTAATAAATATTTTATTGTTCTTTACTTATCTCCCATGTTGGAGTATCTATGTCTCGATTCCTGATTTGGCCTTATTTGTAGGAACTTGCTTCTCTATTACATTGATTATAATTTGATTTCGATACCCATAACAGCTATTTAGGTAACGTTTAGGTTGCTTCTCTTTAGTGTTTATCTATTTTCTAGAGAAATTAATTCCTTGCACTAGTTGTTTTATAGCCTCATGGCTTACTTTGTTTAGTAGTTATTGATTATTTCTTTTTACTTGGGTCATGTTATTTTATTTCTATAGCACTTTATCTTTTTCTCGATAGGTAACCCTACACTTCGTTATTAGTTGCTAGAATTAAAGGTTGGACTACTTTCATATGGTTCTGTTTAGATTTCACCCATGCTTTATGCGGTTCTTTCTTTTTTTTTACTTCATGATAACAAGTTTTATATACTCTGTTGATTGCTATTATATGGATTTCTGTTAGCTTTTTGCCTATTTACTATGTTCTTATTTAGAGTATCTATTATAACTAACGATTCATTGTTTGATACTTAGAGCACTTATTACATGTTTTTCTAAAGATGACTAATTCACTTGTATTTATACTGTATTTTTTCAATCCTCTATTGTAGTTTCTTTATTTATATCTACTCTCTCTTACAATTACATGATAATCTGTTTCTATAATATGTTTTTTATTAGTAATGCTTCTTCAAGATATTTTTCTGTTCATTATTTGTTTCGAGAAATGTTTTCTATTGGGGCTGATGATGCTCATTCTATTTCTCCTCATAACGGCTTCCTTGATCCCCTTTTTCACGTTCCCCCTAGTATGAATTTGGTCTTTTTCAGACCTCCCTTCCTTGCTCTTCTCCCCCTTCTTCTCTCTTGTTTTATCTTTTTCCCCTACCTTGTCCTCTTTTCTTTCTCCTACCTCTTCGCTTTTCTCTTTCCTTGGACTTCTTTTTTGGACTTCCCCTTTTTAACGATTTTGTGTGGTGCTTGGAGGCTTGTAACTATTCTGTTTGTTCATATATTACCATCTATGTATTTTCTTTTCTATCTCCTACATAGAAAATGCCTGGTTTGAATGTATTATCCCTTAATGTTAAGGGTTTAAATCACACAGTAAAGAGGTCGAAAATGTTGAACTACTGCAAATCTCTTTCTTTGGATCTCGTCCTATTACAGGAAACAAAGGTCTCGGTCAGGGAGGTGTGGAAAAGTAAATTTTGCCATGTTATATGTGCCTACGTGTTCCCCATCCTATGTTATATGTGCATGATCGATATGCATGTATTCCCCTCTGATCGATTAAAGACGCAATTATAGTTGTGTCCAACTCTAGTATGCCAGTTTCCAGTTCTCATGAAAGCAACGAATATTAGGCCTATGTAAACCTATGTTGCCACGTTTTGCAGTGTGCACGTTAATTCAGTAAATGTCCCCGTTTCTAGGCCTCAAAAGGGCCCGGACACCAGATTCAAGCTCCTGTCTCCTGAACCCTCTCCGAGGAGCGATACAGCCCCCACCTGCATCCCTGACCCTTCACTTACTTCCTGCCTCACAGTGCCCGGCCCGGCCTGGCTCTGCCTGCCTGTCTGCCAAGAGTATGTTATGCTTCTAGTTATCAGTCCAGCCCTCCTTCTCTGCATTCCTAAGCTACTGAATCGCATCAATAGTTTCAGCTAGGGTCTAGCCTTTCTGTCTCCATGTAAGAGAAATACTGTATTATATTCATAGAATATTCCTCACACACGCAACACATGTGGAATTATGCACGCACCAGTCTTAATGTCTAGTAGCCTTTGCCCTGATAACTTTTGGATTCTATCAACATGTACTCCAAACACCAGATACCAGATATGCCTTAGGTACATGTCGTCTTGACACTGCAGACTGTAGTCTCCTCTTCTAGCGCAGAAGTCATAGCCCCCAGTTCTCCCTGGTAACACGTCATTGCCCGTTTGCGCGCACTACTAGGTCAGAGGTCCCAGCTGCTCAGGTAGCCCCCTCCATGTTTCCGCCCCATTTATGACACTTCTGTTACGTTCACCCCACATGTCTATGTATACGCCCTGTACACGCCTCTTGTTACACCCACTTTACTCTTATCTTTCGCAACTGCTACGAGTCACGCCTACTGCTACGCCTACTGTATTGAATGTAATGCAATTGTTTTGATATATATACTGTGCACCCATGTTGAAAGTTACCCTCCCCTTCCCCTTGTTCGTTCCCAGATCCTGCCCCCGGCAGCTGCCTTCCTTTATTCCCATGCAGGCTGTCCTGTTCCTGTCCTTTATGCCTTATTAAAGCCTGTAGACTCAAGATACCTCGAATCCTGACTCTTATTTATTGAGCTATCCGTTTATATGAGTATCCTGAAAAATAGAACCGGTAATTAATTATTTATTTACCACATAATGGCGCCCGAATAGGGCCTTGCCCTTTCCCCACGCGCCGGCGAAGCCACGCAGGCCCCCTGACCCTCTGCAGCCGTGACGGAACCATACCGTGCACGTGCAGATATTTCTGCTTCAAGTATCCCTCAGGCCCATGGAGGAGACGGAGGTTGCGGTCCAGCATCCAGACGAGGCGGTGTGGAACGCGGCGAGTCCCGACCAGAGCCCAAGCCGAGAGTCCAAGGTCCGAGGTATCCGGAGGCCCACCTGTAACCTGTAACTGAAGTCCGAAGTTCGTAGTCCGTCGTCGTAGCAGTCCAGTCCAGTCCGAGGCCTTCCGTTCTTGCTGCCCGGTGAGTACCGTTGCTGGGGTAGTATCTAGACAGGGTCAATTAATTTGTCTCTGGTCCGTGGGTTTGGGTACACAGATCCAACACGAAGTGTCCACCTAGGTGGATGCGGGTCCTGACGTGTCTCTTTATGGGACCGGTAAGTTTCGTGCTGTTTAGCAGTACATCTAGTAATTCTAGTAAGTTCCGTTCTCGAGAAATTCATGTGTTCTGTTCTCAGTATTCCAGGTAATATTCTGTTCGAACTGTTATTTTAAATGTTATTTCAATGTGTTTTCAATGTCGTGGTATGAGTGATTTGTTTTTTCAGTCATTATTGTGTTTATCGTGTATTGTATTGTGTCTAGATTCCAGCCTAAAGAATGCCTCTATTCTCCAAGTTATGTCAGTTAAAAACCAGAAAAGGATTGCTCGAGGAAGCAGTCCCTGTCCCTCCTAGGGACAGTCCAGGACATTTTATGTATCACAAGCATGGCTTAAGTGCCATAATATATCTAGACTTATGGTCTGATTATACCAGACATCTCGAAGAGAAATATAGATGGCCTGTATCAGGCACATGGGATGCCGAGTGCATCATGCGAGTAGAAGAAGCATTATGGAAATAGAAAGCCAGACAGTCCCAGAAAGATGCCATCGAGTTATGGCGCAAGGAATCTCATAAAAGAACCGAAAAAGAAATCAGAAAAACAGAATTAAGTAGGGAATCCTCAGAAAAAGCCCAAGAAAGGGAATTAATCGAAGTAGGTGAACGAGTTAAAGCAGAACAGTCAGACAGACAGAGAAATGCCCTTGTTAAGGGTATGTATCCTCTTCTTGCCGAGGGCTTGCCGAAGGCAACCCCAGAGGCATCCAGTAATTTCCCGCCATCACTAGTTCCGATTAAGCTACGTCATAAACCGACCGCAGCTGATATTTTTCTCTCGTCCTACTTGGACGATACAGTCCCAGAATATGCAAATCCTGTCCCGCCTGCTCCTGTAAATAATATAATTCCTGTTCCTCCAGCAACCGGGGCACCCGTTGCAGTACCTGTCACGGTACCCCCGGTCCAGCCTACAGTACATGTACCCGCTACATCAGTCACTCTCCCAGCACGTACAATACCCGTCAACGATTCTAGTCTAGGGGCCACGGGGGGGAAGTCCTCCTGGAACCCCGCCTCAACACAGACGTATGACGATACTAGAGTTACATGAACGAGCGTTACAGCGTTCGCCAAAAATTCAGACATTTGCAGATATCAAGCGAGCTCTTACCGAATGCCGTTATGATCCAGTTTCAGGCGATGATAATATGGTCATATAGTCATTGCGTGTAAGACGGGTGACCGAATATTTGGACACCCTGCCGAATATGAAAGGTTATCTAGACAGAATATATCGTTTTATCCGTACAGGAGTAGATCCAGAAAGTATTGGCGACGCCATGGTTCAAAGAAAAGTCGAGATTCAGCTCATGCTTTTAAAGTTCTTAATTAACTGTTTAATAAAAGAACAAGATTATCCAGGAAAAGATCCAGAAGAAATGAAAGTCTTGACCAGGTGGAGTGATCATATAGCCGAGGGAAAGCACAAGACACAGAACTGTATAGAGAGTATGTACAAGATTCGTAGGGAAATAATAAAGTTACACGAGAAACGAGAAGCAACACAAGCAACCGAAAAAGAGAATGACTCTTCCAGTGAAGAGGTAGACGACGAGAATCCCTCTAGAATAGCGTATGTAGGTAGAACTAGACTTTCCGACCGACATTCACGCCTAGACTACAAGAAAGTTTTCCCTTCTCCAGCACCAGAACAGGTTTCCCTTGAACAAGTATTCCAAGCTACCGATAAAATTCTGAAATCACGAATAGGTTATAGTGAGCTTAGTACCATGCATGAACAAGAACTAGCCCGATCAGCAGTCCGATGGACTACTGATTCTACCACTTTTCCAGATGAAATAGTGGCACAAATGTTTCTGAAATTGCCCCCAGCCGAGCAGCGACTGGTGGGTATGTATATGATCCAGCACCTCATTATACTGTATGAGGGACAGCATTCTGATCCAGGTCCGTTACATGATGTTTTGAACGAGCTACTCCAGTATAGATGGAGAGGTCTAGGTACTGACTTAATTAGTATCATTCTAGAACAGCGCCACAAATATCGAAAGTTTTTGAATTCGCATTTTGCTCATGTCTCACCCCCAGAAAGTAAACCATTCTACATAGACAGACAGAATCCGTTGCGAGAAGTACATCCAGTCAAGAAAGAGGGTGGTGGTCTAGAAAGAGTATTTGTTTACACCCCTATTACAAAGATGGAACTCTTAGAAATGAAAAAGTTAATTCCCTGTCACGACAAAGATCCAGCAGGGTTCCACCGTGAATTAAAAGACATGCTCCGTATGGGAGAATACACGTATCCAGATATCATTAAAATGTTAAAGGTCCTGTTGCCTGCGGGCATATATGAAAAACTCAAAGAAAAAGAATGGGAGGTGGGAGAGAAAAAGATAGATTGGACAGCTCTAGAAGCTGAAGATAATATACGAGTACCAGGTACCGGTCTTGGGGATAAAGCTAAAGAATTGCCCGAGTTATTGATACAAGTTTTGCCAAGATTACTAGCCACGAAAAAGGAAGATTGGGATGCCATCTCAGCCTGTAAACAGAAACAAGACGAAGATACTAGTGATTTTTATTCTAGATTTGAGAAATGTTTTATTATTAACAGTGGTCTGAAAACAAGTAGTGAATCGTACCCTCATCTTTTTGTTACCAAACTAGTCGAGAATTCAAGTCCACAAGTTAAAAATCGAGTTTTGAAAGTCGAAAGTACCTGGCAAGCTAATACTCCGTCACAAATGTTACAAATGCTCCAGTATCACCAGAACAGAATCAGGGAAGAGCAAGAACATGAAAGGAGACGTATGAAAGACACGAAAATGAAAGTATTAGTTGCACAATCTGTTCCACAAGACAGTCAGAAGAGGGGTCCGAATCAAGCCAGTCATCCTGCAGCTCCCGTTAGAGGGACTTGCAATTACTGTAAACAGCCAGGTCATTTTATAAACGAGTGTGCAGTTCTGAAACACAACATAGCTACTGGTAAGACTAAAGAGAGACCACGTCCGCCTAGACAAGAACAAGTTACACAGACTTCTCAGTCACAACAGAATGCACAACAGACAGTTACAGCACCGCAGCCTATAGCTGCAACACAGCATGTTACACAGCAGATGTACCAGTATGCCCAGACAGAGTATCCAGATTATCAGCCGTATTCATGAAACAGCCTAGAGAGGGAGGTAGGCTTGCCTCTCATCGAGATACCTGTAGATCAAGAGGGTCCCTATGTACACAGTCAAGTATTAGGGAAAGACAGAAAGTTTTTGATTGATACAGGGGCAAGTAGGACTACCATCAGTCATGACGAGGTTCCAGGGGCTCCGCTCTCAGGCTCTAGAAACGTTTCCCTTGGATTTTCAGGAAAGCCAATTGTTAATGAAATTTCGAAACCAGTTACGCTAGAAGTTGGTCCATTGTCCCGAACTACTGATTTGTTACTTACGAAATCTTGTCCAGAAAATTTGTTAGGCATTAAGACATTGAAAGAGTTAGGAGCAGTTATATGCTGCTCCCCAGAAGGAGTACGATTGTTCCTTAGAGATTTTAAAGGTCATTATGTATTACGTGATTTTGATCCAAGATTATTGAATGTACCACAGCATTTATGGGCGCAAGGTCCAACTGATGTAGGTTATATGCGTATCACACCCCATCGTGTGACTCTGAAGCAAGGTGTAGTATTACCACGAATCCGACAGTACAAATTGCCACCTGAGGCTGTAGCAGCCTTATCCAAAATTATTGACTAGCTCATTGCTCAAGGAGTGGTTGTAGAAACTGACTCCAATGTATGTAATTCTCCTGTCATTCCAGTCCTGAAACGTACTGATCCAAATGCACCTCCAGTATATCGATTAGTGATTGATCTCCGAGAACTTAATAAATGTATCATTCCCCAGTACCCAGTAGTCCCAGATATTTCTTCTCTATTGACAGCCATTGATTCTGAAGCCACGTTCTTCACAGTTATCGACCTCAAGAACGCATTTTTCAGTGTTCCCATTCATCCAGACAGCCAGTTCCTTTTCGGATTCTGTTTAAATGGAAGGAGCTATAAATTTACACGAGCTCCTCAAGGTTTCACAGAAAGTCCTAGCATTTACAGTCAAGCACTTAAAAGACAACTAGACAATATTCGCATGCCAGCTGACACTGCCCTGCTCCAGTATGTCGATGATCTACTGATCACAGCCCGTTCTGAACGTGACTGCGAGCGAGCGTCACTTAAAGTCCTGTATTTTCTGACCGAGATGGGGCACAAGGTGTCCCCTTCCAAAGTATAATTCTGTGTCCAGCAAGTGGTATACTTAGGACACTTACTGTCCAAGAGGGGTAGGCAGTTGACACCAGACCGTATCCAGTTAATAGCATGTCTTCCACAGCCCAAGACCCAGAAGGAGGTACGAGCTTTTATAGGCCTCACTTCTTACTGCAGACAATGGATTCCTCAGTATGCATTTCTAGCTAAACCACTAATACAGTTAACGATACAGGAGGCAGCCGTATCGACTGTCCTCCCTTGGACCCAGGAACATACACTTGTTTTTAATGAGTTAAAGAAAGCCTTATGTAATGCACCTGTTCTAGCAACACCGAACTATAGTAAGCCTTTTACACTTTTTGTCACAGAACGTGATGGTACTGCATTATCTGTTCTTACACAAGATCAAGCAGGACAATACAAGCCCTGTGCGTATTTTTCTAGCACATTAGATCCAGTAGCCCAGGCTCTGCCTGCGTTCCTCAAGTCAGTCGCAGCCACAGCACTAGCTATCAGACAAAGTGACTCCATAGTGTTAGGACATTCCCTGACAGTACAAGTTCCACACTCCGTAGAAGTTCTTTTAAACAGAACCCAGACTCAGCACTTGACAATTGCACGTTTAACAGGTTATGAACTGACACTGTTCCAGCCACACATAGAAATCAGACGCTGCAACATTTTAAATCCAGCTACACTGTTACCGTCAGTTACTTCCAATCCTGCCACACATGACTGTGTGGAAGTTGTTAACACTATGACTAAGCCAAGACAAGACCTGACAGATATTGCATTACCTAATCCCGACCTGACACTTTATGTGGACGGTTCATGTATGAGAACAAGTACAGGAGAACTAGTAGCCGCATATGCAGTGACTACTGACACCAAAGTTATAGAAACTCATCGTATTGACACCCTGTCTGCTCAAGCAGCAGAGCTAGTCGCTCTGACCCAAGCCTGCATACGTGCCAAGAACCTGAAAGTTAACATATACACAGATTCACGTTATGCATTCGGAGTCGTACACGACTTTGGAGTGCTCTGGCAAGAAAGAGGTTTCATGACTTCTCATGGAACCAAGATTCAGCATGGTCTCCTCATTCAGGCTCTGTTAGATGCAATACATTTACCGACAGCTATCGCTATCATGAAGTGCAAGGCACATACGAAAGTCACTGACATCATTTCCCAAGGTAACGATCTAGCAGATCGAACAGCCAAGCTCACAGCTCAGACTCCAGACATTCCAGTTAACACAACACTGACACACACTCCAGAACAGACTACTTGTATGACAGTTAAGGACCCTACCCAAGATGTCATAGATATCCAGTCACATGCTACTCCCGAAGAAATCAAGAAATGGTCCGAACAAGGAGGGGTCCAGACAGATCAAGGATGGTTGACGAAGGGAAAAGCCACATGGTTTCTCCCCGACTCTATGGTTCAAGTCATTATCAATACCGCACATAGTCCTGCACATTTAGGAGAAAAAGCCATGTTAGACAGTATTCAGAACCTTTGGTTTAACAAGCATTTACGAGCTGCAGCCAAGCAGAAAGTCCGTACCTGTATGATATGTTGTCAGTTCAATCCAGGTAAAAGTGTTCCGGTGGAACAAGGGGGATTCCAACCTCCTGACCACCCTTTTGAGGTCCTCCAGATGGATTATATTCAGATGGAGCGATGTCGAGGTTTCAAGTATGTCCTTGTAGTTGTATGCGCTTTGTCCAGGTGGACAGAAGCATATCCAGTTCCAGATTACACAGCTGCGACCACTGCCAGGCAGTTGGTTCGTGAGTATTTTCCCCGCTATGGTTTACCTAAGCGTGGAAGGGTATACTCAGATGTGAGTCCCTTGCTCATTGCACCATCAGGATTCAAGCAAGCCGGGCCGAAGACGCCTGAAATGGCAGAAACCGGTCCCCGGAGGCTTGTTTCCTTCCCAGTGTAAGAATTGGCTTTTGTAGTCTGGTCTGCCCTGTTCCCATGATGCACTGGGCCAGGGACAGACTAATTTGCATACAGCCAGGTTCTGAAACTGGGATGGTGCAATGAGCTAAAAAACGGTGTTGGATCTAGCCCTGATCTCTTGACTGGGTGAGAGTACTCTGCTTAATTCAGAGACTCTGTCCATCACCACCCCTTGTTGTAAATAATTTTGTCCACCCTAAGCGTGGAAGGGTATACTCCGATGTGAGTCCCTTGCTCATTGCACCATCAGGATTCAAGCAAGCCGGGCCGAAGATGCGTGAAATGGCAGAAACCGGTCCCCGGAGGCTTGTTTCCTTCCCAGTGTAAGAATTGGCTTTTGTAGTCTGGTCTGCCCTGTTCCCATGATGCACTGGGCCAGGGACAGACTAATTTGCATACAGCCAGGTTCTGAAACTGGGATGGTGCAATGAGCTAAAAAACGGTGTTGGATCTAGCCCTGATCTCTTGACTGGGTGAGAGTACTCTGCTTAATTCAGAGACTCTGTCCATCACCACCCCTTGTTGTAAATAATTTTGTCCACCCTAAGCGTGGAAGGGTATACTCAGATGTGAGTCCCTTGCTCATTGCACCATCAGGATTCAAGCAAGCCGGGCCGAAGACGCCTGAAATGGCAGAAACCGGTCCCCGGAGGCTGGTTTCCTTCCCAGTGTAAGAATTGGCTTTTGTAGTCTGGTCTGCCCTGTTCCCATGATGCACTGGGCCAGGGACAGACTAATTTGCATACAGCCAGGTTCTGAAACTGGGATGGTGCAATGAGCTAAAAAACGGTGTTGGATCTAGCCCTGATCTCTTGACTGGGTGAGAGTACTCTGCTTAATTCAGAGACTCTGTCCATCACCACCCCTTGTTGTAAATAATGGTTTACCTAGGGTCGTGTATTCAGATAACGGCCAGCCATTCTCATCCGAGCTAATGAAACAAGTGTCCCTTCTGTTAGGGTACCAGTGGAAGTTCCATTGTGTACGCCATCCTGAAGCAGCCGGTCTCGTAGAGAGACATAATCAGACTCTGAAAATCCGAATTGCCAAAGTATGTAAAGAGAAAGGTGTAGACTGGCTCGTAGCCCTGCCAGTTGCTCTTTTCTTCATGCGAATGGTCGCGCATTCCAGATCAGGTCTGTCCCAGTATGAGGTCGTATTCGGCCGTCCTCCTAATATGTGGGGTACACCTCGACCCCGAAAGATTACCGATGTTTCCAGTAATATGCTGACAGATTACCTAGCTTCCTTGATGTCTGCCCTACACTCTTGTCGTTCACAGGTTGCCGCTACATTTCCAGACAACACTGAGGTGAAACCGCATGAGATCGTTCCGGGTGACATGGTGTTGGTGCGAAATTTTGATCGTTCAAGTCCGCTGGAGCCCCGTTGGAAGGAGCCCCGTCTTGTCCTTCTTACCACCAGGACCGCCGTCAAAGTTGAAAACCGCAAAGGCTGGGTGCACACCAGCCATATTAAAAAGTTTTATGGACTTAAGCAAAAGACATTCATTAAAAACTGCCTCATTCCTAAAGACTGCCCAGATACAGACTCTGAACCGAAAATTCCCCTGTTAGAGAAAACTCCGCAGCAGGAGTATAAACAGAAACTCAGGTCTAGTAAAATAAGTCAGCCAGTTTAATTGTTTAAGTCCCTCTCGGGTGAAGCGGTTAGACAGGTTCCTGACATGTATGAGATAGACCCACATAGTGAGAGAGTTAGTCAGAACTCTAAGAGAATCCGTTATCGAATTTTTTTTTGCAGTAGATGCATTGTCACTTTGTTATTTCTTATGTTTTTGAGTCTTATGGTTACCTGCACAAGTTATGCTTTACATTTATGTTTTCCGATTTCACATGTACAGATGTTTTCCAATACTACAGTAGAGCACACATTTAGTGATCTGCCTCCTCACGAGCTATCCTATCGTCTTGCTATGCGAAATAATACCTTTATCCGAATGTTGCATTATTCACACCAGACCAGCAATGCCACTAATTGTTGGGTGTGTGGTCGACTCCCCCCTTTCCAGACACCGAAGGGAGTTCTGCCACTCTTTCCTTATCCGTTTTCACATAATGGTTCGTGTGGAGCATGGTCCACGTTAACGTCATCCTCCACTGATATGTCCTTCTTGAATCGCACATGTTTCCCAGACAAGCAAGGTCTTACCCATAGAACAGGGTTAGATCTAGAAAATGAAGTATATGATTTAGGTAATTATTCCTCGAATTTCATGGTCCTGAATGTTCAGTCCGATACTACTCCAGATTTGCCTGCTATTTCAGTACTACCAGTCAAAGGCGAATTATGTATCAGAAAGAATGGTTCCGCACATGTAGGACATAGTGATTGTACTACTACTGTCGAGTATAGTGACAGAGGGAAATCTATTTTCAAAGCCTCACGTCATTCTTATTTTGTTTGTGGTCAGACCGCATATGTTCGTCTGCCCCTCGATTGGGATGGAACATGTTACATTGCCTTCCTACTGCCACCAGTTTTTCTAGCCCCATCTGATTATCACAGAAACACACATCTAGTACACGTCAGACATAGGAGAGAGATCGAGTCCCCAATTGTCGATCAAACTGAAACTACTCTAGAACAATATCAAGACTTCAATAAAGGTTTCTTCTTCTTTATAGGCCCTGTCCAGAATAGTAAGTTAATATGTAGGTTAACCAGAACCCTTGAAGCAGTAGTGAATGAGACTACTTCTGCTCTAGGTAACTTAACCGAAGAGCAATCTGCTATGAGATTTGTCGTGCTCCAAAATCGTCTCGTTCTTGACGTCATACTGGCCGATAGAGGAGGAGCATGTAGAGTCATCGGATCTAGTTGCTGCATTTTCATTCCTAATAACGCGCCGTCTGTTTATTCAGCCATAACCAGACTTCATAAAATTGCCCATCAGTTACACCAGAATCCAGGCACCTGGACATGGTCCGGTTGGCTCTGGAGTATCATATCTGCCTGGGGATGGAAAGTATTGTCATTCCTAGGTATTGCAGTAATGATCATATTCAGTTGCTGCCTCTGTATACAATGTGGCCCTGCGATTTGCGGCATGTGTGCTACCTCTTGTATTCCTAGTCCTAAATCCCGTTCCAAGACAATTCGAGACGAGCAAATGATGCTATATGAAATGATAGATGGTATCATGAATGTTGATGTTTCCTGATGGAAACGTAGGGCACAAGGAGGGAATGTGGAAAAGTAAATTTTGCCATGTTATATGTGCCTACGTGTTCCCCATCCTATGTTATATGTGCATGATCGATATGCATGTATTCCCCTCTGATCGATTAAAGACGCAATTATAGTTGTGTCCAACTCTAGTATGCCAGTTTCCAGCTCTCATGAAAGCAACGAATATTAGGCCTATGTAAACCTATGTTGCCACGTTTTGCAGTGTGCACGTTAATTCAGTAAATGTCCCCGTTTCTAGGCCTCAAAAGGGCCCGGACACCAGATTCAAGCTCCTGTCTCCTGAACCCTCTCCGAGGAGCGATACAGCCCCCACCTGCATCCCTGACCCTTCACTTACTTCCTGCCTCACAGTGCCCGGCCCGGCCTGGCTCTGCCTGCCTGTCTGCCAAGAGTATGTTATGCTTCTAGTTATCAGTCCAGCCCTCCTTCTCTGCATTCCTAAGCTACTGAATCGCATCAATAGTTTCAGCTAGGGTCTAGCCTTTCTGTCTCCATGTAAGAGAAATACTGTATTATATTCATAGAATATTCCTCACACACGCAACACATGTGGAATTATGCACGCACCAGTCTTAATGTCTAGTAGCCTTTGCCCTGATAACTTTTGGATTCTATCAACATGTACTCCAAACACCAGATACCAGATATGCCTTAGGTACATGTCGTCTTGACACTGCAGACTGTAGTCTCCTCTTCTAGCGCAGAAGTCATAGCCCCCAGTTCTCCCTGGTAACACGTCATTGCCCGTTTGCGCGCACTACTAGGTCAGAGGTCCCAGCTGCTCAGGTAGCCCCCTCCATGTTTCCGCCCCATTTATGACACTTCTGTTACGTTCACCCCACATGTCTATGTATACGCCCTGTACACGCCTCTTGTTACACCCACTTTACTCTTATCTTTCGCGACTGCTACGAGTCACGCCTACTGCTACGCCTACTGTATTGAATGTAATGCAATTGTTTTGATATATATACTGTGCACCCATGTTGAAAGTTACCCTCCCCTTCCCCTTGTTCGTTCCCAGATCCTGCCCCCGGCAGCTGCCTTCCTTTATTCCCATGCAGGCTGTCCTGTTCCTGTCCTTTATGCCTTATTAAAGCCTGTAGACTCAAGATACCTCGAATCCTGACTCTTATTTATTGAGCTATCCGTTTATATGAGTATCCTGAAAAATAGAACCGGTAATTAATTATTTATTTACCACAGAGGCACTATTCCTGAGAAAGGAGTGGGTATCAGATGTTGCTTGTTCAGATGCGTGTGGCAAGAGAAATGGGGTCATTACGTTGATTTCTAAAAAATCTAGCTTGTCTATTGTCTCTTCTGAACAGGACACGGAGGGTCGTTGGCTATTATCTAAGTTGTCTGATGGTAATGTTGATCTTTGTGTCATGAATATTTATGCCCCTAATAAGGATGATCCGTTATTTTGGAAAACAGTAACCAAAAAATTGCATGATACTCCTCATTCTGGTAATCTTATTGTTGGTGGGGATTTTAATTTACCAATGGATCCCATCCTAGATAGGAATTCAGCCTTTCACTTTCGCCCCCCGAAGTCACATAAACAAATGACTAATATGTGTTCTCTCCTCCATCTTCAGGATGTCTGGCGTCTCTTTAATCCCACTGGTAGTGATTTTTCCTTTTTCTCCTGCCCTCATTCTACTTTCTCGCGTATTGACTATCTTTTGGTACACTCCTCTCTTCTTCAATCCTCCTCCTCTCCTCTTATTCATCCTATTTTGATTTCAGATCATGCCGCGATTTCTTTAACGTTGTTGTCCTTTGCTCCCACGACACAATCTCGTTCATGGAGACTAAATACAGAAATTCTGTATGATGATTCCCAGGTTTCTGAGTTTTCTAAGGATATTGACACTTTTTTTCTTGAAAATGAAGGCTCAGTTGCTTCCCCAGTGGTGCTCTGGGATTCCTTTAAATGTACTTTCCGTGGTCAGGTCATTAAATGTGGTATACACCTGTTACAACGCATTTTTTACTCCGCACTACCACTACAACGCGACCATTACTCCGCATACTATTACAACGCATTGCGCTGGGGGGCGCTCTAGGATAGGGAATAAGTTTAATTTTCTATCCAACACCTTCCCTAGTGTCCACGGGGACTGGAGTTGGAATAGAAAATTATACTTACCACTATCCAGCACCTCTAAGCGCTATGCGTTGTAACGGTATTCGTTGTAAATACCGCGTTGTAATGGTATGCGGAGTAAAAGTATGCGTTGTAACGTCATACATCCATTAAATGTATGTCAAGAAGAAATGCTGCTATTAAAAAGGAACTAACAGATTTAGCTAGTGAGATTAAAAGCCAAGAATCTCTTTATCGTCAATCAAAAGATAAATCCTGTCTACAATCAATTAAACAATTAAAATATACGTATAATACTATTGTCACTAGAAGAGCTCATATTGGACTTCAAGCTCAAAAATCTAAGGCGCTCTTATTAAAAAATCGGGCTGGCAAGATTCTTGTGGCTACATTAAAATTTCAGGAATCTTCTTGTAAATCTTCCCGGATTTCTTCTATTAATGACCACTCGGGTAATAAGAAATTTCAGACTGAGGAGATTCTTGAGGTTTTTCGGGATTTTTATAACAACTTATATACTCCCTCTCATCAGGCATCTTTTGAGCAATGTCAAGAATTTTTAAAAACAATTCCAGTAAAATCTGTCTCAGTGGAGGATAGTTCCTCTTTGAATCGCCCAATTACTTCTGACGAAATTACTGCTGCAATTAAGGATACCCGTTCTGGGAAAGCCCCAGGTCATGATGGCTACCCTATTCTGTTTTACAAAACCTTTCTTCCTGTAATTGTTCCCAAATTACAATCCGTCTTTGATGCTTTTATTAAGGATGGCTCTGTCTCTGGTTCTGCCGCTGATGCTACAATTGTAGTGATTCCAAAAGAGGGAAAGGATCATTCCGACCCTAAGAATTTCCGTCCTATATCTCTTCTCAACATGGAAGCTAAGATTTTTGCGAAAATCTTAGCCAAGCGCTTGGAATCCTTTATTCCTCAACTGATCCATCCCTCTCAAACTGGATTTGTAAAGGGTTGTCTGGCGCGTGACAATATTCGAACATTCTGTCACATTCTTGGATCAGCTAAACGTTCTCAGCTTCCGGCCGCGGCCTTGGCACTCGATGCTGAAAAGGCCTTTGATAAGGTTTCTTGGCCTTTCCTGCGTGCTGTTTTATGTGCTTATAATATTGGGGACTCCTTTATTCAAATGGTTATGTCTCTTTATTCTCGCCCTAGAGCTAACATACGAGTTAATGGTGCTACATCATCCTTTTTTAATCTTCGCCAAGGTACTAGACAGGGCTGTCCCCTATCCCCACTTTTATTTTTATTATCCATTGATCCTCTTCTCAGACTGATTGACCTCCACCCGGATATTAAAGGTTTTTCTTTTGGTTCTCATTGTATAAAAACAGCTGCTTACGCAGATGATGTCCTTATTTTCTCTGATGACATTGCATTGGCCATTCCGGCTATTTCTGACACGATTTCTCTCTTTTCAAGGGTTTCTGGATACACCTTGAATAGGGATAAGACTGAGATGTTCCCTTTGAATGCGTATTGTTTCTCTCACCATATGGGATCTGCTGGTTTTAAGTGGCAATCTAAACAATTAAAATATTTGGGTATTTATTTTTGTTCCTCCCTTTCTGCTACCGCCTCTTATAATGAATCTCAAACCATTCTTAAGGTGCGGCGTCTTTTGGAAACCTGGTCTCCGAAACACATTTCTTGGTGGGGTCGTCTGCAAACGCTTAAACTGATGATTACCCCTATCATTAATTTTGTTTCCTCTATGCTTCCGGTTAAACTTTCTGCTTCCTTCTTTCATGAACTCGATGTTCTTACTTCTAAATTCTTATCGAATGATAGAAGAGCTAGAATTGCCTATAAATCTTTACGTCAACCTTGTGACATGGGAGGATGTAATCTTCCTGACTGGGAGAAGTATCAAATTGCCTTTTTGGCGTCTCAAGGTGCTTTCTGGTTTTCTTCCCCTTCTGTTCATGTTCCATCTTGGTTGTTAATAGAACAAACTCTAGCCTCACCTTTGTCGACTGCTTCTTTTTGAACTACGAATACCCTTTCTATCCCTTTCTCCCGCTCCATTATTCTGGATACTATTGCTGCGGTTCGGAGGATTGATAAGAAGGTGGCGGTTCCATTACATAAATCTAAATGGTCGTCTATTTGGCGGAATTCTAGAATAAAAATCAATATTGATTCTTCTCTGGTGTCTTATTGGGCTAGCAAAGGGATATCGCTTGTTAAACATCTCTATGATGTTGATGATCAACCTCTAACTTTTTCTTCCTTAGCGAGCCAATTTTCTTTAACTAACTTGGATTTTTATACCTTTCTTAAAATTAAAGTAGCAATTGCCAAGGTGCGCCTTCATTCTTCTTCCCCCACAATCACCCTCTTTCAACTATGGGTACGGTCTGGGCATGTAGCCTCCAAAATTTATAAATTCTTATCTTCTTCTTTACTACCTGCCCCAACTGTTCCTCAACGGAAATGGTTGCATCATTTTGATCATAGTGTTACGAATCATATCTCTCCCGACACTTGGCAGCTTATTGGTAAGCTCTCTCTTCGTCATAAAATTGCCCCTTCATTAATGCAATCTAAATTTTTCTCTATAAATCTCCTTCACTGGACCCCTACTCGTTTGCATTCGCTGAATCTTAAAGAGGATAACTTGTGTTGGAGTTGTGGTTTGCTACCTGGTGATTTCCAGCATATGTTCTTTGGTTGCTCCCTTCTCCAACCCTTTTGGGACCTAATACACAAACATCTTATGCTTATTTTTGGTATTCAGTTTCAACTTTCTTTTCCATTAATTCTTTTGGGTCCGTTAGCTGCCCCGGTCCCTCTCCCTTTGGATTCCATGGAATTGCAGTTGTTAGACCTGTTGTTAACTATTGCAGTAAAAGTCATACTCATGGAATGGAAGTCTTTTTCTTCAATCTCCTATCATACTTGGTGGGCTTGGGTTTCCTTTTTACTGAGTGCTCATACTTCAGTTGATCATGCTCATCTTTCTCCTTCCATATCGGGGGGGGTTTGGTCTGCCTTAGATTTGTACATGGATTCAGCCTCGAAAGGGTTAGTAGCTCCATTTCCCTTCGATATGTCTGCTTAAATGATGTTTTCCTTTTTAGGAAGTGTTGGACCTTGAGTTGTCAGGTCACCTAGGGTAGCCTGGCCTAGGGTAAGACAGTCACTAAATAGAGGCACATGTTTAAAGGTTGCACACCACCCAGCGGTAACTCAATGCAATTCCACTCAAAAATGACATTACACCAACTTTGTGGAAAAATACGAGCTGTTTTATAAAAAAAATATTTTGTTAATCTCTCTCTCCACTCAGTAGTTTTCATTTAAATATACTGTACAAACTTTCATCAGTTCTTACCACATACATCTGATAACATTAGAAGAACCCAGCTCAGTAGTGTTCAATCTTTCTACATTGAATTATTCATAGGAAGTATTTTCTTAACAGACACTTATAACACTTTTTACTGATGATAGATTGCCCACCTAAGCTGATGTTTTCTGGTTATACCAATAGAGCAATTATACTTTTATTCTTTACCCACTTCAGCCTACTATTTTGGGAATATCCAGGACATAGGACCTTGAAAGATTTCCTTTTCACCCACTGTATGACACCTTTCTAGCAGTAAGTGAGTGACTCCTGGTTTTCAATTTTCAAGTACAATAACATAAACAGCTTCATCTTTTACTTATTCATAGGTAAATACAGGATGAAGTGAAAGATTCTTCTTCCCCTCCTCCTCTGTAAAAGAATCCCACAGTATACTTCAACTCTCCATTTTGGTATCCTTGGTATATCAGTTCACTCCTCCAGCACTGTGGT
Source organism: Lissotriton helveticus (assembly GCF_964261635.1). Classification (NCBI taxonomy): domain Eukaryota; kingdom Metazoa; phylum Chordata; class Amphibia; order Caudata; family Salamandridae; genus Lissotriton; species Lissotriton helveticus. The sequence goes on along the minus strand of NC_136073.1, from coordinate 472,412,619 downwards.
GTCTCCCTGTTTTACTTAATCCACTGAGCCTTTAACCCAGCAGGCTTTCTAAACAGATCACCTTCGCCTTTTCAGGGCCAGTCATGAAGTTAATCAGGGATTAAGAGAATGTGGGGAAGCCCAACAGGTAATCCCGAAATATGGGCATGAAAGAGCTCCTTCCCAGCTTCCTGGCTGATTCCCCAGTCACTCTTTACTCTCTCCCCTCTCTCTTCACCTTACTTGTGGATGACGCTGAAACAGATCTCCGGCTCTCCCTCCTCCCAGCTGTTCCTCACTCGATGACCGGCTCTTCGCCCGTGCGCCAGCAAGGAGAGGAGACCGGACTGAGGCTGCCGGAGTTTCCGTCACCCGTGCGCACCCCGCTGCTCTCTCTCTTTTCTCGAACGCGCTGCAGCACAGGCGCGGGTGTGTAGTGTTCCCGCTAGGCGCCGCCTCACTCGCTTGGCTGTCCGCTACCCGCTACTGGGCCTGCGCGGAGTTCAGCGCGTCGCCGGCTCTCTCCACAACCAGCCGCTCTACTGGGCCTGCGCAGAGATCAGCGCTTCCCTTCTCATGCGCCCAACCCAGCAATACCTTCGCCGTCACTCGTCCCCACTTCAGAGGCTCCTCAGCAGCGCCGGTCTGCTCCTTTGAAATACCGGTAAGATGAGTCCTCGATAGGAAATGAAGGAGGCAAGTTTGCCCGTCAGCAGCTCGGGAAGCGAGGGGCCAAAGGGGCTCAGGGGGGGGCAACCACCTCGGCCACGCTATCGATTCCCTCAGAATGAAAAGTCTGATGAGAGGGTTTGGTCAGGGGCAAGAGGGGGGACGTCTTCCTGAAGAGGTTGTCTATCTCTCAGACAAAATAACTGCTTCTAGTGCATCCTCCTCCCCACACCACTGCCTCTCTCCTCTAACTCACTGGACTGCACAAAATGGCTTCCTGACCTCTGCCCTTATATAGCCTGTCCACCCAGGGCCCAGTAGGGTCCAGAAGGTTCTGGAAGGACCTATGTTATCCTATGGGGCTTCCTCAGGGGTTGGCAGTTATGGCAGTTAGAAGCCACCATTTTGTAGATGTGGGTGAATTTCAGTCATAAAAAGGCACCTAGGCCTTTGGTATAAAAACTATGAGGGCAAAAAAAGAGCATCTAACCCCCAGACCATCACCAATAAAAAATAACCAGGGGACATAAAAATTAAGAGGGATGAGGGGCAAAAAGGGGACAAAATAAATAATTAATAGGAGGGACTACCCAAAGGCAGACAGGTCTAACAGGAAGGTTCTTTTGAAGTCCATTTTTTCTCGCTCTCCTTTCTTTCTTCCTTTCTCTGTCCTCTTTTCTTTGCTTTCTTGCTCCCTCTTCCTCTCTTTTCTACTTCTCTTCTCTTCCCCTAATTTTATTATCTGATAGTGGTACTTTTGAGAGTCCAGTCTGCTGCATATTAATTTTTCTCATTTAACTGACTTTGTCTTTCTGATTTCAGTAGACCTAATGTATTAGAAATATGTCTCGAGCTACTTATTTTTGAACCTCATATGTTGATTGTAATTCTCCGATTTCAATGGTATCCCTATTGTCTGTACCTTATTTCCTTATGTGCTCCTTAAAAATAATAAAATCTTTTGAAATGAAGAAAAAAAAATTACATGAGTATGGTTGGGCACTCCTCCCTTGGTTGGGTCAACAGTCAACCGGTCTTCATCATGATCTTTTGCCTCGATGCAATACACCACTATTCCCAATTACATTATACCTTATGCGCCCAGGTCTCATACGAGACCACTTGTGTCTTCTTATTCTACCTAAAATTCTGCTGGTACTGGTCAGCAGTCAATCCAAACTTCCAGCCTATAGGTTATTCCACGAGTGCATAAAAAAATCTTGCACTCTCATGCACCATGTTTATTACCTCTGTACCCTCAAAGGGTAGGCTACTAAGGAAAGTCATGGACTTCATTTGCCTAGTACCGCCTGATGATGTGGGAAAACAATCACCTAACCCATTTGTGCTTAGCTGTTTTCACCTCGACTATCAATAATTCTTTGTCAGCAGCTCCTCTTTTCTCTTGAATGGCTCTATCCTTGACCTCCTGTCTCTCTCCTGCTTCTTTTCTTTATCTTTCCAGGCCTAATCCTCTTGTCTATCCCTTCTTCATCTGCCTTTTGGGGCACCTCATTTTTTCCTGCTTTAACTCCATAGCATTTTCCTTAGCTAAATGTTTTGCCTTCTGGAGTTCTAGTTCTGCCTGCCTGAGTTTCGGAGCATCTGATAGTTTGGTCCCTTCTAAAGGGCAACTTCTAGGACAGGGGACATTTTATCCTCAGAGATGTGGAGTTCCAGTGGGAGTTTAGTAAAAAGGTCCCAGTTTTAAGAGTTTTAGCTTCGTACCTCACTTCAGAGGCATCTTTTATAGATCCTCCCACCAAGTTATCTACATGGACCACCTCCGCAGAAAACAGCCTTTCTCACTACATTGCATTTGTAAATAATATTCTATAAGATACATATTATGCTTTGGCCGAGGGAACATCCAACCCGCAGCAGAACCCAATGTCTCCAACTTTTCTACCGTAACGTCCTGCACTTCAGCTTCTTCACACTTGCTGTCATCTTTTCCATAAGTTGCTTTTTGAAGTGGTATTAATTTCAACTGAGACTGCAGTCCAGTGATTCATTACTGCTTGCCAACCAGTGCCAGATCTAATTTGGGTAGTCCCATGGGAAGCAAAGGTGACTTACAAGGCTCAAACTGTGATAACTGGAAGCATTTACCACTGGGGCCACAGTACTGTACTATTGACCCCAAACTGGGTTATCAAGTACTTCCCGCTAGCACTTGACCGGAGGAATAGTGAGGTAGAACAGTTCAATGCTTAAAGAAGGAGGTTTTGTGGGCTAGACAGCCACATCATAGTAAAACACCTGAACAACTGAATGTCCAGCTAGCGCTTTGACTTTTGCACAAAAAAATAAACACTACACTGGGGGGCGTGGTTGGGAGGATCAAGATGGCCGACGTCTCTTAGAGAGCTCCTGACTCTAAAATCCACTTCTATCCATGTAATAAGTCCATTTAGTCGAGGTGTAGAATAAAGAAGACTGCTTTATTGATACAGTTCTTAGTTGTAGGTAAGTATCAAGCATTGAGCAGTACAGAACCAGATATAGTATAGGTCTTCAGTACAGAGTGACAAACTCCCCCAGGAGCAGCCTCCTTGCTGCTCAGCCCATACTCTCACTGACACTCCACACACAGGCATTCCAGCATTCTATTACCTCACCACACATACCAACATTCCACAGTACATCCACACTGGCTGAGCAGCAAGGCAGAGAAGCAGGAAAGGTGCATTACACTCAAGACCAGCATACTACACACCTTCCTCCTTTAATGAACAGCAACAAAAGAATTATGTAAGACGTAAGCATAGTAAGAGCATAAATAAACATAGGAGTAAAATTGCTGCCAAAACACGTAAAAGGAAAGTAAAGCATTTGTAGGAAAATCATGCAATAAATCTATAAGAGTAAAAACAATGCATTCATTAACAAAAATGACATTACACGCCTCTTTCCCTTTCTACGGAAAAATTGAAGAATAGTAGTAGTAAATGCAAGACACTAAACAATAATTACAATAAAAGATACATCTTGCAACAAAGGTCTGAAGAAGAAACAGAATAGATCAAGGAATTCACAAAAATAAAGAAAAGAATGTGAGAAAACGAAAATGTCCCACTATATGTGCAGCTAAACTAAAACAAACCAAGAACAAAAACAAGAACTTGACATCAGGGTTACTAGCAAGACACATCAGTTGGCCAGACTAGCATGAAGATGATAAGCAGTGAACATTAACCAATGAAAAGAATTAGCGCAACAATGAGAAGGACAAGAAAAAGCACTCACAAACGAGAAACACACACACACACACACACACACACACACACACACAAGGAAAACGTTGGTCATGATCCAACACATAATCCCTGGAGAAAGAAACTAGAGAGAAGTAAAAGAGTAGTAAAAGAGGGCTGAAAACAACACCCTGTTGGACTTTGAAAATAAGTCCAACGAGACAGTAATAAAATCACGCACAGGTACCATGTAAAAAAGTGAAAAACAAACACTGTCCAAAAATCTAAGCAGTAGATCCTACGCACAGTGGATTTGTAAATCCAGAACCATAACGTGAAATAACAAGTAGGAACGCTGCAGGTGATATTTCCACACACAAGTTAATATCACATAGCCAGTAGGCTTTCTTAACGTATACTTCAAAGTGACATATCCACGCAAAAGTGGAATATCACATAGCCAGTAGGCTATCATAACATATACATTAATCAATGACAGTCCCCTTACTAAAACTTGCAAACAAATAACTGTAAGTAATCATGTAAAAACAAAATAGTTGACAAATCCACGTACATGTGGAAGGTCACATAGCCAGAAGGCTATTACAACATAAACCTTCAACTAATCCACACACAGTAAATATGCACAGGTGGAGTCAATAAAGAGAATCTCGCTCCAATAACTCTTGAAATAAAGAATGCATATGTAAACTGTTAAAAACAGACATGAGGATAAACAAGATGTGCATCATCAAGAAGAAAGTAAGAAAAGCAGCATACACTTACAGGTTAGCAATGTAGATTACATGAAACACATTTCAAACTTATGTAAAAAAATAGTTAAACTTTGAAGATAAGATGTCACCATAGAAGTACTTTAACTGCCCCAATTGGATAAGTCGAAAAAGGCATGAGTTTAATTATACACATGCAAAACTTTAATTTCCGTAGTGAAAGGAGATAAATTAATGAAAATTCTCATCCGGAAACTTGAATACCAATGAATTGAGGAGAAATGCATGTTAGAAATAAAGAACTTTGTAGATGTATAACATGCCCAGTAGATGGAGCTCTAAGCACAGTATAAAGATCTTAGGTGTCTATAACAGGAAAACTCTCACGACATTGAATGAGAAAGCACTTTGTACAACATTTTTCAATATAACTTTTTCTTAACTTCGCCGCACAGATGACTGTATAAAGCCTTGATGTATGACCCAGATATAGAGTACTCCTCCAGTGCTGCCCTTTTATTGAGTGTTCAACCTTTGATTACTTCGTTTGTAGACTAAATATAGAATGTACCTTGGTAGTCATTCACTCGGCGACAGCCGCCAGATCCCTACGGAACTTTGGGGCGTCCCACGTGGAGTCGCCCGAGAGTGCCACCACCAGCTGAGTGTCGTCAGCGTAAGAGACCATAGTCAGGCCTCTGTTTTTGGCTACCATGGCTAGGGGTTGGACACACAAGTTAAACAGCAACATGCTCAAAGAAGAGCCCTTTGGCACCCCTTGATGGATGGTATGGATACCAGCGGTGAAAGGGGGGGTTGTCACCTGGAAGGCCCTTCTTGCTAAAAAGCTAGAAAGCCAACCAAGGGCAGAGCCAGCAACTCCAACCTCCTCCAGACGATGCAGCAAAATAGAGTGGGACACCGTATCAAATGCGGCACTGAGATCCAATAATATCAGTGCCGACGTGCGCCCATCATCTAGAGCTGTCCGCAGATGTTCGGTCACCGCTAAGAGTGCCACTCCGTTTTGTGGCCTGGACCGAAATCATTCTGGGAGGGGTCAAGAATGTTGTTGGCATGCAGAAAATCAGTCAGGAGAGAGTTGACATAAGCCTCCCATGGCAGGAGGGAAATAGGGCGGAAGTTCTCTGGCTTGGCTACATCCAAGGTGTTTTTTTTTTTAGCAAGGGTACCACCTTGGCCTGCTTCCACGCCCTAGGAACGGTCGCCTTCGTGATGGAGCTGTTGATCACCTGGCCCAAAGGTGTCAGGAGCACAGGTATAATTTTCCTGAATTGATCAGGCTCAAGGGGGTCAGCCGTGGAGCCGGTTTTAATTTTGCCACATAGTGATTGTAACTGATCCTGAGAGATCAGAGGAAAGGCTTCCAGAGTGCTGGTAGTACAGGGGCGGGGTGCAGCACTTAAGCAGACTTGAGCCGGCGGGAAGGACCTGTAGATATTTTCCACCTTCCTAACAAAGAAGGTGACAAGGTCCTTGCATTGTTGATCAGACAGGATCATAGATGCTGTAGAGGTCTCCATATAAAGATATTGCTAAATATAATTGCTCCATGTTCCTAAGGGAAGCCCATTATAAGATCACGTACAACTGGTACCTACACCCCCAAAAACTAAACAGTCTTTTTCCGAATACAACAGAGAGATGCTGGAGAGGATGTGGGCTATTGGGTGACTTCCGCCATATATAGTGGGACTGCCCCGCTCTTCAACCCTTTTGGAAGGAAATTCTCTCCCAGATAAAAAAAAGATACTAGGATACCCTATATCAGACTCCCCAGAACAGGTCTTGCTAGGGTTGTACGACCCCAGCCTGAAACACCAATCTCTGTGGGGCCGCTCCATCATGTGGTTATGCCTGGGGGCAGCAAAAATGGTGTTGGCAGCAGCGTGAAAGAACCCGGAGGCCCACTCTCTCTTCCAATGGCTCGCATGGCTCTGGTGGGCACTAGCCCTCGTACGCATGACATTATGATGGACTTTAGAAAAGGGTTTGAATGTATTTGGAGTCCGATAGTGGGGTTCCTATCAGAAGGTTTGCCACTCCTTGCCTGTGGTTCAAGACGGCGGGTTCTTTGTCTTTTCCAGACATAGCAAACTTAGATATTGCGGTAGTCCCTCTGGGGCCTTGAGGCTTTCACATCTCCCCGCGTGAGTGGATCTCCCACACACCCAGGTCTGGGAACCAGGGACCCCGCCCTTACCCACGATTAGGCCTCTGTCCGCTTTGAACTCTCCTCTGTACACTATAGAAACGTGCAACAAGTACCACGGGATTGTTAAGTTGTTTCCTATTTTGTTTATGTTGTTGGCTCTCGCTCATATTGTAATGGTGCAACGAGGAACAGGTAATGCTTTAGATATCTGTAATTTGATAATGGGGAAGTTTCACCTGGATTTACCAAGGATTTTGCAGAGAACTTGTGGGAAAGATGTGTTTTATCTTTAGCTATCTGAAGATCTTGGCTTGTGGCACCGCTTTATTTAGTCTCATAAGTTGTTAATCTTTGAAAATGAAATAAAAATATTCTGACAAAAAAAACTACTTCTATTAAGGCTTTTTTTAAATTTTACAATTATATTAAAATATTATTAAGCTCCTGTTGAGCAATAGTAAAACAAATAATTTAAAACCCCCCAAATTAAAATACTCCATACTGCAAATAAATACCACAGCCAATTAAATTACCCATAATTAAAATACTACTCCATCCCGGGCCCATCACGGTAACATCCCTCCCCCCTTCATAAAAATGCAAGTACGTATTTGATTGTACATTAAAAATTTAAATAAACATCCACACCTCTACAAAATAAAATACCCACCACTGAAACCCAAATTAAAAAGCCCAAACCACCTACAAGTGAAGACTTAACTCCAATCAGTACTTTATTTGGGTGCGGTAAAACACCCAACACCCATTCTTTTTTTGGCGGGGAATGTTCCCCATCCTTTTCTATCCTATCCTTTTGCTAATCTCTCTCCAACCCTTATGCCTTAAAATGTGTTTCTACTCCTTAACCCACACCATCCAATAACCCTTTAAAACCCTTACTCGTCCTAAACCAATCTAATCCCAGACCTCTCAAGGCCAGTAATACCTTAAAAAGATAAATGAACAACTCCAAACGCTTCACTACCCCATACCTAAATCTAAGGCCTGATCACTAAAAAATCCCTAAACGCTTACTTATCATATATTTACTCAAGCAATGTAAGTACTAGTGTTGCGAATAAGTGATGTAATGTTTTCCGATCTACAAGTTTTTGCACAGTAAAAACACGATGATAAATGTATCACAATATAATGACTGCGAAATAACACTAGCACACCACTTGCTGCGCATGGTAGGTTCTGTGCAGAGGGTGTGGTCTGTGGGATTGCCGTGAACAAAACTCCTTACACTCCTTCATTATTGTACTCCAACAACCGGGTGTAACATGTGTCCTTCGATGTGCTCTGTGCCACAAAAAACACTTTGCATGACCATATCAATATACAGAGAGCTCTGGATACATAACACAGCATATGCCATGCAATTAATCAAGATCCATGACTCCAGAACCTACCGCACGGACTCGGAGTGCAGAATGTGACCTTTCGTCACACAGTACACCCTATCACAAAATTCCAGAACCTGCTGCATACAACTGAGTGCGGCATTGAATTCAGCACTATATAAAAGCATGGCCATTTGCAATAGTTTCAATATGTCATGAATTAAATACAAATTTGTATGTAACAAAATTAAAAAGTTTAATGTCAAAAAATTTACAGTTTCATGCCATAAAAAACGCTTTGCACAAAATAAAATGTACAAGTGTTCAGTGAATACAAGGTGAAGGAAACACTGCATTTCTCTTCTTAAATAAGACTAAAACAGGTAACCATTTGACAATATTTGCCAAATTTAAGTTAAAGCGGAATCACATCAACTTTCACTTAAATCGCCAACTTTTCTTGATCCTTCGAGATCTAAAAAACAAAAGCAAACATGGTTTAAGAAGGTATTCAAATTGTATTTTGCACAATGTATAAACAATGATTCAAGTGCCACAATATGCCACTATTAGCAACTGTGACTGTTATCACAATTAATACGGAGAATGTTTACTGGGTCTGGGAGAGGTTTTCCTTTCACTCGCAGGACCTAGCAGAATTTGGATATGTCACAAAGCCTGAATTTCAGCAGGCACTAATTTTTGTGTAATTTTCTCCACATAGACACTAATTGAAGCAGACCATGAATCGTGGCTGAAAGACATTTTCTCTGCCTACTTTTTAGGGCAAAATATGCATTCACTTTTCACATGAGATGCTGGTAAGTATATTTGATTACATTTCATGCAATTTAAAGATAATTTCACAAAAACGTTTAGCGTTTTTGTTCACCCCAACTTGTACACGATTTGTGGCTTCATTTTTTTAAGGTTATGCTTTTGTGAAAACCACAATGATTCCAGAAGAAACCATTTCACAAATGATGTGCTACAAATTAACAAAAAAACAAGTGCCCACAGTATTTTTTTTCCAAACGGTAGAATTATTAAATTCTTATACAACATAGAAGTATCACAAAAATAATGACAGAATACATTATACAAACAATTTGTGCTCACCATACTACACTAAACATATACAGACAATGTACAGTGTAAACAAAAAAACAATAACAATGGCAAAGGGTCCTAAATTCAATTAAGTGGTATACATGAAAAACTGGAACTTAACACAATCAGAGCTTCTTCCCAATTTTTCAAAGATGCGTTGATGGCATTTTGAACCTCACAACTTTTTGGATCTTCTTCAGGACAGTCACCTTGTATACCAATGGGCTCAAAGACCTTTAAACTCGTTAATCCGACTCATGCAATAGCCATTCCAATTCAGGAAACTACAAGAAATTAAGTAATGCCGGGGAGAGCCTAAGCTTTTCATCGGTTTTAAACAGAGCCTCACTGTCGGCAGTGGAGCAGCTTCATGAGCTTAAAGGTCTTTCAACCCATTGGTGTACTAGGTGATAGGAGACACTTACGCTACAAGTGGGTGGCATTTTTAAGGCTTTATCTCTATAATTCCTTTGGGGACCTCACAGTTCGATTCTCTTTAAATTGGTCTCCTAGGTGACAGGAGACACCTACTCTACAGGTGTTTTAACCTTGGTCTTGGGATGTGATTGCACCAAAACGATCTATGGGGTTTGTCCAGTGGTCAATAACACTCTGTGTTTTCGTTTGCGTGAAAAATATCTCTGTCCAGAAGATGACCTAATAAGTTGTGAGGGTCAAAATGCGGTTGACAGACTCCTTCAAGAGTTCTCAAAACCAGACCACTAAAGAAGTGCACAAAAAATCCATGTGTCATGAAGGAGAGTTTTAAAGGTTACCTAGAGAGGTTCACTAGTATATGCCTTTATAAATATTGTGTATTTCATTCAAGGGTTACAGTCCAAGAAACGTATTCAGTCCAGAATAAATTATTTCAACGCTCTCATCCTGCTCGACCTGTTTGCGGTCTTTGACACTGTCTTCCACAACCCCAGCATCAGAAGACTCTACGAGATTGGCATAAAAGGATCTTCTCTCAAATGTATCAGTTCTTTCCTCACAGGAAGAACCTAGATTGTCAGGCTGCCATCCTGCTCATCAGACACCCAAAAACTGAATTGCAGAGTACCACAGGGTAGTCCCTCAGCCACACCATTTTCAACATATACATGACACTACTCGACATCATCATCTGAGCACAAGACTTCACCTTCATATACACTGATGACACCCAACTCATACTCTTCCTGATGGTAAAAGACAGCCACCACTAGAATCAACTTCACTAACTGCATGAACGTGGTAGACTGGATGTGAACCAACTTCCTAAAGTTCAACTCCAATAAGGCAGAAGTACTGGTCTTCTGCAACACAGCACCCACATAACCACAGGTGCAGCCAATTCAAACTTCTCTTGCACACATACAAAGCCCTATAGAACACAGGACCAGAATACCTGAACATCTGCATACACTTTCACCAACCTACCAGGCACCTATGCTCTTGCTCACTCACACAGTCCTCGCATCTGCAAAAGCAAAACTGGAGGTCCCTCATTCTCCATCATCGCACCCAAGACATAGAAATACCTCCCTCAACACATCAGACAGAGCCTCCTCCACCCTTCTTGAGTCCAGCAGGAAACTGAATACCTGGCTCTTCGTATAAACACCATGGGGACCACATACCTAAACACCTGCCCAAGCTCCTGGATACTCTCTCAGGTGATTAGTGCGCTATACAAATCAACATGACAGAAAATAACAAGGAAGCTTAACATTGCTTTCAAAGACTGCACATTCAGATAGGTTGTCAAAACAATACATTTTTAAGGATTCACAAGCACATGGAACACTTATCACTTTTAGAATTCACAAAAAGTGGGTATTACAATTTTAATAGGATTCATAGCCCCTAAGATTCTATGATGTAGCTCTACTCGTAGGAGCAAGAAGTGGAGAGAAAAGGGGTGCTCCAGGTCAAGAACGCCATAAAAATATTATGCAAACCACAAACTTACATATCTGTGGGCATCACACATTTCTCTCCGACACATTCACAGCCTGGGAGAGTTGGAGATTTACTCCGGCCACCTTCAAGATTAAATCCCTTTCCCAGGTTTGGAAGAGTTCATCCCCAAGATTGGGAAAAGGAATATGCTACTTACCAGTATGCATCTGTTCTTGGCATGTAGAGCTGCAGAGTTGTACATTTAGCAATAGATCGCCACCTGGTGTTGGGCTCGGATGATTGCAGGATGTTGTTGTCTTCTTGGAAGAAGTCTTTGTAGTCACGAGATAGGTGACTCCTCCCTTGGACAATACTGTGCATGGTCACCGACTCCATCCTCAGATTGTTTTTCGCCATGATGGGAAATGATGGAGTTAGTAGAAGTAAAGAGAAAGGATGTTCATGCGTGTGCATCTAAGTAAGATGAGTAGTGGAACGGATACAAGTCCCGGGGAGGCGGGAGGGCATGTACAACTCTGCAGCTCTACATGCCAAGAACAGATGCATACTGGTAAGTAGCATATTCCGTTCGAGGCATATGAGCTGCAGATTGTACATTTAGCAACGATTGTGCAGCAGTGTCTCCCCTAGCGGTGGTCGCTTGTGTCCGTTGCAGCATACTGAAATAGTGTTTTAAGGACAGCTTGGCCTACTGCAGCTTGCTGCTTGGCTTGCACGTCAACACAACAGTGTTTAGTGAAGGTGTGTATGGTAGACCATGTTGCTGCCTTACATATGTCCTCTAGTGGTATGTTTCCTAAGAAAGCCATAGAGGCTCCTAGTTTGCGAGTGGAGTGCGCTCTAGGAGGAACTGTTAGTGTATGTTTAGCTTTTTGATAGCATATTTGAATACACTTTACAATCCATCTGGCAATTCCTCCTTTAGATATGGGATTGCCTTTGTGTGGGGAAGAGAAAGATACAAATAGTTGTTTTGTCTTTCTGAAGGATTTAGTCCTGTCTGTGTAGTATAAAAGAGCTCTTCTAACATCTAGGGTGTGTAAAGCCCTTTCCGCAACAGAGTCTGGTTTTTGGAATAACACTGGTAACTCTACTGATTGGTTAAGGTGAAAAGGAGTAATCACTTTTGGCAGGAATTTTGGATTAGGTCTAAGAACCACTTGGTTAGGGTGTATCTGAAAAAATGGTTCTTCTATTGTGAATGCTTGTATTTCACTAACTCTTCTGAGAGAGGTGATGGCAACAAGGAAGGCAGTCTTCCATGTTAGGAATTGCAATTCACATTTGTGTAAAGGCTCAAAAGGGGGTCCCATGAGTCTTGTAAGGACAATGTTCAGGTTCCATACTGGTGCAGGTGGTAACCTAGGTGGGATTATTCGTTTTAATCCTTCCATAAATGCTTTTATCGCAGGTACTCTAAAGAGAGATAGGTGCTGTCTATTTTGTAAATAGGCTGCAATTGCTGCTAGATGCAGTCGTATGGAAGAATAAGCCAAGTTGGACCTTTGTAGGTGTAGAAGGTAACAAATAATATTTTGGATGGAAACATCCAATGGATCAATGTGATTGTTGCTACAGTATATTGCAAATCTTTTCCACTTAGCAGCATAACATGCTCTAGTGGTGGGTCTTCTAGCTTCTTTAATTATATTCATACATTCTGGTGGTAAGTTTAAGTAGCCAAACTCTAAGACCTCAGGAGCCAGATCGCCAAATTCAGTTGGCTTGGTTCTGGGTGTCTTATTTCTCTATGGTTCTGTGTTAACTAGGATGGCGTGAGCCGTAATTTCTGATGTGGAACCAGTGAGGGATCTAGTAGTGTGGTGAACCACGGCTGGCGTGCCCATGTGGGGGCCACTAGTAATAGTTTGAGAGACTATTTGTCTGAGCTTGCGTACTACTAGTGGAATGAGTGGGAGAGGCGGAAAAGCGTGCACAAATCTGCCTGACCAATTCATCCATATTGCATTCCCCTACGAACGCGTGTGTGGAAACCTGGCGGCGAAGGTTGGGCATTTTGCGTTTTCGTGGGTGGCAAACAGATCTATCTGTGGGTGCCCCCACATTTGGAAGAATGGTTGTAGAACCTGTGGGTGCAACTCCCATTCGTGAATCTGTTGTGATTGACGACTCAACAGATCTGCTATCTGATTGTGAATTCCTGGAAGGTGTTCTACAGTCAGGTGTATGTTTTGAGGGATGGCCCATCTCCAAATGTTCTGTGCAAGCTGGGACAGTTGCAGAGAGTGTGTCCCCCCCTGTTTTTGTATGTAATACATAGCTGTCATATTGTCCGTCCGGATTAGAACAGCTTTGTTTCGTACTTGTACTTGAAAAGTCTTGAGTGCTAGGTAAATCGCTAGCAGCTCTAAATGATTGATGTGGAGCAGTTTTTGTTGGCTGTTCCATTGGCCTTGAGTGGTATAGTGCAGGAGATGGGCTCCCCATCCTGTGAGGGATGCATCTGTTGTCAGCACTATTTGTGGAACAGGTTCTAGGAACGGCCGTCCCTTTGTCAAGTTTTTGGTGTTCCACCATTGCAGAGAGCGATATGTACGGCTGTCTACCAACACCAGGTCTGTGAGCTGACCTTGAGCCTGATTCCACTGTTGTGCTAGACATTCTTGTAGTGGGCGCATTTGCAGTCTTGCATGAGGAACTATGAAGATGCAAGACGCCATCATGCCTATTAGTTTCATGAACACTCTGGCTTGAAGAGAGTGTTGGCATTGAAAAAGGGAGACTAAGCTCTGAATGCTTTGAATCCTCGCTTGACTGGGATAGGCTAGAGCTGCCGATGTGTCTATGGTAGCTCCTAGATATTGGTGAACGTGCGAAGGCTCTAGATGCGACTTGGTGTAGTTTATTGTAAACCCTAAGTCGTGTAATGTTTGAATCGTTTGTTTTGTGTGTTGTACACACTGGTTGAACGATCTTGCTTTTATGAGCCAGTCGTCGAGGTAAGGGAAGACATGTATCTGTTGTCTTCTGAGATGTGCGGCTACTACTGCTAAGCACTTTGTAAACACTCGTGGTGCTGTTGTGACTCCGAATGGAAGGACTTTGAACTGATAGTGTTGTCCTAGTATGACAAATCTTAGATACTTCCTGTGTGCAGGATGTATAGGAATATGAAAATAGGCGTTCTTTAGGTCTAGTGTTGTCAGAAAGTCTCCCTGTTGTAGTAATGGGAGTACTTGTTGTAAAGTGATCATGTGAAAATGATCTGATTGAATGTAGTGGTTTAGGGGCCTGAGGTCGAGGATCGGTCTTAATGTCCCGTCCTTTTTGGGTATTAGGAAATACAGGGAGTAGACTCCTGTTCCTTGTTCCTGTAAGGGGACCTCTTGAATAGCATCTTTTTGTAGAAGTGCTAGAACTTCCTGTTGAAGCAGTGTTATGTGTTCTGTGGACATTGGACGCTGCCTGGGTGGTATGTTTGGGGGGGTTGCTGTGAGTTCTAGGCAGTAGCCATGTTGGATAATTTGTCTTACCCACCTGTCTGTTGTGATGGAATTCCAGACAGGTAGGAACTGTGATAATCTGCCCCCTACAGGGGTGGAATGCTGTAGGGGAGGCAGAGGGAAGTCACTGTTTGGGAGTGGAAGAGGAGCGGTTGTTGTTGTTACTTCTACCTCTTCCCTTATTGTTGTTGCCTTTGTACCCTCCTCTAAAGTAACCCTTATTAGAGGGGGTTTGTGTATGTGTTTTAAAAGATGACGTGTTATCTGCGCCGGTCTGCTTGGAGCCTCCTCTATAAGAGGAGCGACGAAAAGAACTTCTAGTCTGGGTAGATTGTAATGCACCCATAGACTTAGCAGTGTCTGTGTCCTTTTTCATTTTTTCTAGTGTATTATCTACCTCTGGCCCGAACAACTGGTTCTGATTGAAGGGCTGGTTGAGGATGGTAGTTTGTACCTCTGCTTTGAAACCGGAAATGCGTAACCATGCATGACGTCTGAGGATAACACTGGTGTTAACTGCCCTGGATGCTGTGTCAACTACATCTAGTGCGCATTTAATGGAGGCATTAGATATTAGTTTGCCTTCCTGTAAGAGCTCTGCTGCCTGATCTTTGTATTGATCTGGTAGATGTTCCATTAACTTTTCTAGTTGGTCGTAGTGAGCCCTATTGTAGCGTGAGAGTAAGGCTTGTGTGTTTGCTATGCGCCATATGTTTGTTGCTTGTGCAGCAATCCGTTTCCCTGACGCATCAATGATGCTGGTGCTGGTCTATACTTTTTCTGTATTCTTGGATTTAGTACCCTACACCTTACTGGATCTTTAAAAATCTTTGGAGCATGTTTAATGACCCCTTTGATCATAGGTAGTATTCGAGTAGATCTTTGTGACTGCTCAAAAGTGTCTAATAAGAAATCCTCCTCAATGGCATCAGAGTGCATTGGAACTCCGTGGTAAAGTGCAGCTCTGTTTAGTAGATGATTGAACCCAATACTATCCTCTGGAGGGGAAGGTTTTGTTGAGTAGTACTGAGGATCAGGGATGTCTGGTGCATTATTTGGTTGGAAATTATATGCATCATCTTCTTTGGTATATTCTGGGTTGACATCCTCATCCTCATCTAAAGGGTATATATGTGTCTCTGGTACATCATCCCCCCCAACTAAGTCATACTCTTCGTCAGTGTCGTGTGATGATGCAGGAGATTGAGCAGGAGAAGTTATAGGCTCAATATATGAAGCGATAGGAGAGGAAGAAGGTGAAGGAGAGGAAGGGTGCATTGGAGATGCTGCACAATCCTTTTTGGCAGGAACCACAGTTGGAAGTGGTGTGTCTGCTGGTCTCTTTTTGTGTGGAATTGCTTCCACATGTCCAGTTTTTGGATTGATATAGACCTTTTTCTGCTTTGGATCTGGTCTAAATAGTTCTTCCTCTTGTATAATCCTCTTCGGCGCTGATTTCTTCGGTGCCGATAGTGGTTCTTTAGTGTTTTTCGCCTTAGGAGGAGTTATTGAGTCCTGTGGCAATTTCTTCGGTGCCGAAGGTGGTATAGGCTTGTATGTATCAGGCCTTGTGGTCTTTGGTACTGTTATCGAAGATTTCGGCGTGGAGACAGGTTTTGTTGGGCCTGTTGTGCCGGAGTCGTTCTTCCCGTCTTTGTTTTTGGAGCCGGATGGTTTCGGAGTCGAAGCTTTCGGGTCCGTTACTGTTTTTGGTTTCGGCACCGATGCCTGTTTAGGTTTGGGTGCCGAAGAGTCTTTGGGCGCCGAAGGGTGTGTTAGCTTCGGTGCCGAAGAGTCCTTCGGTGTCGAAGGATGTTTCGGTGCCAATGGAGGAGGAGGAGGAATTGGCACATGTGGTTTTTTCGGTGTCGAGGCACCGGAAGGCGTAGTCTTTTTCCTCGGAGCCGAGCCGGAAGGCGGGGCGTCGGAGGGTAAATTTCGGTCTCGACTCGGCCCATGGGTGGAGTGCTGACCATTGCCTTTGGTTTGGGCAGTGTCTGTTGTGCAGGGGCAGAGGTACTCAAGGGTTGTCGAGATGGAATCGAATCGTCCGAGTCCTGTGCTCCTGATATGATCTGGAGATCAGGCGAGTCTTCCTCGGCGACGAGTGGAGCCTCGTCCTCGGAGATATCTTCGAGTGGGTTCTCGTCCTCGGAGACGTCTTCTTCGACGATCTCCTCCTCAAAGATGGCCTCCGGTGCTGATCTCCTCATCTCGTGTCGACGGGCCCTCCGATCCCGAATGGTCTTTTTCGATCGGAAGGAGGCACAGGCTGTGCAGGTCAACTCGTCGTGTTCTGGCGAGAGACAGAGGTTGCAAACCTCGTGATGGTCGCTATGAGGGAATTTTGCTCGACATATCGGGCATCTCTTGAATGGAGTTCTGTCCATGAGGCGTAGGCCGTACGGCGCCGATAGGCCCAACGGCCCGCGTCGACGCACCGGGATGTAGCTGGTGATGTCGAAAAGTGTCTTCGATGTCGAAAGTTGTTTGTCTTAATTTTCACGCTTCGAAAATGCCGAAAAGAGTCTTTTCTAGCCGGAGCGGAAAACTTTCATCCGAACCCAGTGGCGGAAAAAAACAATCTGAGGATGGAGTCGATGACCATGCGCAGTATTGTCCAAGGGAGGAGTCACCTATCTCGTGACTACAAAGACTTCTTCCAAGAAGACAACAACCTGCAATCATCCGATCCCAACACCAGTTGGCGATCTATTGCTAAATGTACAATCTGCAGCTCATATGCCTCGAACAGGTATTACCAATGCAAAACTGCACATTATGCTAGTCTGTAAAGCAGAAATATCACTGCATGTGAGAAAACCAGTATTCACAAACATTTCCGGGCCTATTCTTGAAACAATCAAAAATTGTAAATCTGCACTCAGTCAAGGTCAAAAACCAGAATTTGCAGATTTCCCCCATTGTTTTTTATTTTTTTTTAGGTTCGGGCCTAAATTATGTAAATACTATTTCTTTTCCAATGGTTCTGGATACATACCCAAAAGACTGACAAAGTTATTGGTAAAAAGCAAACTCCAGTTTATCACTCTGTGGCTGAAACATTAAAATAGTTCTGAAACGTGGTTATAACATTAATCACATTAGAATTGGTCGTTATTTTACCCTCAGAAAACAATACCCTATGTGACAAAATACTTACCAGTTGTTAAATCGATAAAATTATCCTCGGACAGTGACGTAGGAAAGGAGAATGAAATGCCCATAGCCTTTCTCAGACCCTCAACACTCACAACATCACCAGGAGCAACTTGCTGAGAAAGTTCTTTCAGATTGCTAGTCACTCTATCGGCTAGAAGTAATGAAATCAAAAGGAGTTATTGAAGGCTTGTGCATTACAGTCTCAGTGAAAAGTGGCAGAAACAAAACACTCATTTAAAAAGGAATTAAAACACAAGTTTTATGCACAATACAGAGTTTTTGTTTTAGCTATTATATATATATATATATATATATATATATATATATATATATATATATATATATATGAAACAAAAACAAACAATGCATGTCATCAAGTATAAATTGACTACAGCGACATCTACATTTTCAAATTTAAAAAAGCATTTTAAAGCACAGGGAGCAGTAAAGTAACATCATAACATATATTATACACCAATCATAAACACTTAAAACAGCATGTCTCAGCAGGAGGATGATCAGACATTACCAACGTGTAAGGAAGACCATGAGACTCATTCCAAGGACCTTAAACCTTCGTGAATTTCATCAGTAAGTCATGCCTAGGATCTTCTCCACCAACAAATTGGATGCCGAAGTGTCTATGCTTTGGCCATCTCTGCCTCGAGCAATGTCACGTCCAGTTACCATAAGGCCAATGCCAAAAATTTGTACTGTATTTCTGTTGAGCAATCTCTCATTATACACCCAGTAGCACAGATTTTGTTTTACATCTGGACATCAGGCCAGAGGTTGTCCTCAAAGAGTTCTTCCATTTTCTCAAAATGTTTTATCCAAAGGACACAACCATGTGACATGAGGGAAAGCATCATCCCTCCAACATCCCTTAAAGGCCTTATTAGCAATTATCTACAACCTTTCAAGATGTCTGTGTGAGGTACATTCTGGGAGTCTATCATAGCTGCCTCAGGTACTTTATGCTATGAAACACCACAGATGCACCACAGACTACCATGCTAACTGATTTCCGTGTCTGAAGGGAGGAAGAAGATGCACACTTCCTCTGCACCAAAGACAGTATAAAAAGTGTGAGGGCATCTTGCTCCTCCAGCATAGGAGATGTTAACCTGTTCTGTCAAAATATTTGGCAAGGCTTGTACGAGTTTGTAGAGGTCAGAGTGACAAACATGATGGACTGGAAAATCGCTTTGTATGTGGGATTGTATTTGTGGCAGAATGACATCATTAAATGTTGTGAAGTATCTTTGGGTTAAATTCTTGATAGTACTTGTAGGAATCTGGCTCTTTATGTGATATATCAAAAATCTGATATACCCTGTAAAGATCAAGGGGTTTCCTAGTGAGTGGACAGGGGGTGCTATGCAATCCCAAAGTGACCATTGTGTGCAAATACACACAATGATCAATACATGACACACACGACTCAGGAAAGAGATCCACACCAACTTATGAAAACAGAAAGTACCTCTATATATGTTTAGGCATTTAAGAAGAATTGTTCTGATAACTACATTTTGAATTATAAATTCTTTTCAATTCAAAACGTGGACACAGTACACTTTTTAAGTTCTGCAATGTTATCCTTTGGAAGGAAGACAAAATTCTGCAAACAGGTATGGTACAGCGACTTATGGGACCAATCTCTAGGTGTTAAGGTGAGTGGTGGGCAAGGTCCAAGTCAGTCCCTGCAGTACACCACCAGCTGCCGCATGCAGGGTGTAAACTGCATCAGGAGCCCAATATGTATCTATGGTGATGTATCTAGAGGCTGCAGGCTCTGGCTAGAAGGCCAGTGGGGTTGAACCAACAGGGGGGTTCCAGTCTTTTGATGCTCGGGGATATAGGGACACCAGGAGCCCTCATCTCCAGAGGTCAGGGGCAACAGATGCAGAGGTGACTTTAAGCGTCGCGTTGTCTTACCGGGAGCAGTCACGGTCAAAGGGGCCTGCGTGCAGAGGCAGCAGGCGGCTTCGGGAAGCCCACAAGGGGTGAAATCACAATGGACTCTAGCTCTAGAGGATCTTGTTGACACTGTCGGCCCACTTCAAATCGGGCTGGGGGCAATGGGTGCAGTGGTTGCTTCGCGTGTCAGATTGATTTTTGCTGTTCCGGAGGCGTCAGGGTCTTTGCTTTGGAGTTTCTGCAGGATGCAAGAGAACAGGTCCGCTGTTGACAGAGGTCTTGGGTCTTTATCAAATGCAGGCAATCCTCCCAAGTTTCTAGAGTCAACAGTTACAGGACGAGTCGACTTTGGCACAGTTTTCAACAAGGGATGCAGACAGGCTGGCGGAGCTGGTACCAGGTCAGCTTCTTCTTCTGTCCTCTCTGCTTTTGCGACTCTTCTGTGTCCTCTCTCTTCTTAGGTCATCAAGATCTGCATCTCTGACGCCAGGCACTCCCCTAAATACTGCATTTAGGGTTGTTAGGGGAGTGTAAGGTAGCAGCCAATAGGCCACTGACCCGTGTGTCACTATGCACCCTATATGACCACTTCCTGTGGGAAGTGGGCATAACCCTGTCCCAAAATTCCTAAGTATGCCATCACAAGGATGGCTACTTCTGAAAAAACGAATACACCTCACAGTAGCCCACCTTAGAGGTGGTAGTAGCCGAGAGGTGGCACGCCTTCCTGACTAATTTTCCCACCTGTCCAGGTGCTAAGGGGCTCCTGTACAAAGGAGTCAGCTTCCTCTCCTGTGAGGGGGCAAGCTAGATAAGCATATCAAAGGCGGCAGGCCTTTGAGGCTTGTCACCCAAGGACGGCTAATCAGCATGTCATCCTATGGGAGAGGGTGTTACACCCTTTTCCCAGACAGGCTTTTGTTCTGGGTCACCTAAGAGAAGAGGCTCTCACCCTAGGAGGTCAGAACAGTATCTCAGGTGGCAGGCTGGCAGAAACCAGTCAGGGAGCACACCAGAGGCTGGTAGGTTTTATGGGGGGACCTCTAAGGTGCCCTTCGGGGTGCTTGAATTGGTAAATCCATCACTTGAATCAGTGTGGGTTTATCAATACGATATGTTTGATACCAAACATCCATATTTTCAGTGAAGCCATCATGTAGCTAGGGAACTTGTTCTCACCAGTGTGCAGCAGATGTTATAAAATAGCTTCCCTGTCCACTTGCACTGGCAGTAATAGGACTGACCAGCACAGGGGCATATCTGCTCATGCAGATATGCCCTCACATGAAATATCCAGCACCCTGCCTTAGGGCTATCAGGCCTGCTGTTGGGGTGATTTACAAATATCACATGCAGTGGTAGGGGACATGGCACACATGTATGTACTGCATGTAGTGTTTTCACTTTTATCTGCGCCAAGGAAAGCAGCATGCAATGGCAGCCTTGCATGTGCATGGTGAGGGGTCCCTTAGGGTGGCACAATTCGTGCTGCTGCCCTTAGGGACCCTCTTTCGTACCTTAGGCCTTAGGTACTAGGGATAACATTTACTAGGGACTTACAGAGAGTGCTAAAGGTTTTGCCAATTGGGGGAACAATTGAACATTTTTAGTGAAAAAACAATGGTACTGGGGTCCTAGTTAGCAGGAACCCAGTACACTTCAGTAAAAGTTGCATCAAATACCAGGCAAAAAGTGGGAGGGTACTGCAGCAAGAACCCAGCTCCCTACAGGACTTATCCAAGAGAAGTAGCAGAGTGTAGCTACAGTCGGAATCCAAATTGTGCCACAAAGTGTTCTATGGGTTTTGCAACAAGGTTTAATAGAGCTCATTTTTGCTAGGGTATGAAGCTATGTGATATTTCTCATTAGAACAACCAATGGGGTCTAGGAACTGGTCCTTGTGAAGCCTTGGCCTGGTATGCATCTACTGAGGTTGCAGGAATTTAGTTGGGAGTTGTAAGGGGCTCTTGCATTTCAACAGTGTCTCATGAAGTTGTTCTTTAGGTCGAGAGACTCTGCAACAAGCAGCGTAACAGCAAGAAAATCCATGTCGACAGCCACAGCACAGTGTTGCTTTTCTGAGGGCTGGTGTGTGTGGGAGAAAATCTCTCCGAAATAAGGGAAGAACTCACTCGAAAGTATACTCCCCTGAGGGCGGTCAATAACACTTCTGAAGCACTCCCACCCTTGTCTGTAGAAGCATTCCTTTTCTCTCCCCTCAGATTAACATAGAACAATTCTTGTAAAGCATGACATTCGTTTTTAGTGTGATGGCTTAGAAGATAAAGCATGGATGTGTGTTTGTCTACAACCTATTCCTACCACAGGAAATGGTTAATAAATATAAATGAAGTAAGTTGGCATGGAGTTTAACCTCTTTGGTGCTCAGGACGCCCCAGGCCACCTGACGTCACGGTGGGCGTGTGCTAAGGACGGCCGGGGGGCATCCGAATCCCACCCACTTATTAATTCTCCTGCACAGAGGTAGAATTCGCGCAGCACCAAAGGGGTTAAAAGAAGGTAAATGAAAAAGCACAGGAGCCAAAAATAGACTTGAAAAAACAAAAACTCTAGAAAAAATAGTGATATAGGTAGAAGAAAACAATCTAGTTTGGATATTGTACTGTAATAAATAAATTACTAAAAAAGTGAAATGTCCTGTGTACATAGATCTTTGGTCTACAGAGCAGAAACGATTTGAGAGTGCACTGTCACGTATTATCCAGTCGTAGAGTAGCTGGTCTTCCTAAAAGTGGCATTGTTCAAATTTCTCTTTATAGGGCTTCTGAGTAATCCTTTCTAAAGAGGAAATTAAGAGCCTAGTTGGTGTTAAATCCAGTTTAATTTCAATTGACTAAACATTAATATTTGGGTTTATGACTTCAATAAAGGAACAATTATGGTGAACACCTTTTAACTTGGAACAGGGTGTGCTAACAACATTAAAGCACCCCCTACCCCCAGAGCCCATCACATGATTTAAACCACAGCCATTGAATCCAGAGTACACCTATCCACAAGTATGGATGGGGAACGGTAAGAATACTTACGTTTTAATTAGAACACTATACCATTGTCTACACGTTAGAGAGAGATGCATAATATATCTTGCTCTCATTACCTTTGACTCAACAATAGATCAATTGCTAACTGCAGAAGCAGCTCATCAACATTTAATTATCCGCAAGCCAAGGCAATCTGACTATTGATATTTTGTGGCCCTAATAGCGACAAATTGTAGGTCAACCACAGCACCGAAAAGGGAAAACACATGAAATTTTTCTTGGAGGCAAAACCCAATATATAGTCAAGTGAAGTGCTGCAAGTGCCATTGTAATATTTGCATTTTATTGATAACACAGTTATCTGGTGAACAACATAGCCCGCATGGATCATAAAGTTATTGCACTCTCAAATTCATGAAAAGTAATACAACATACATTTCCAGGAATGAGACAACTAATGTTAAGTGCTCTCACATAGTAAGCAGTGCTGAAGACAAGGACCCTTGGAAACACTCAAATGCTTTGACAATCAAAAAATGATAGGAGACAAATTATATTTAGTATGCCGACAAGACCACAGTGTGTTGATTAACAGAAATATGCCAAGGAAGTTTACCATATATCCAATTTCGATCAGCAGACATAGTATGATTATTAACCCGTTGGCTGCTGCCGTCGGCCAACGGTCGTCGCGTGTACTACCTTGGTAGTGTTGCGCACGTCCGTTGGCCGACGCTGCCCCAGCCGTTTTTCGAACTTTCAGCACTGGAGCTGAACGTTCGACGCAGACAACGGGTTAAAGACGTGTCATATGTTTGCAAGTAGGAGGCAACATAATAAACACACACACACACACCTAGGTGTATCTCCTTGAAGGATGGTCCTAGGAGGCAAATCATGTTTGGTGGTGGTCTGGTACTCAGTCGCTCATTTTGCGCTCCTTGAAGTTCTTTGATTAACATAGTGGTTTCATCAAGTTTCTTCTGGAAGAATTCAGCAGCTGTAAGATACACAACATGTTAGAGAATCCCTTTTTCATAAACACACACAAATGCATTTATAAGAATAATCACAAAAACTTAGATTTAAAGTGTCACGAGACCAAACCAAAACAAGTAAATAGTCTGGCTCAATGTCAGATCGGTGTCTGATTTGTTCCAGCAAGAAAGTTTGAACAAGCTGCAAATGATTGATCAGTAGTCTCCTCTACACATGTATTTTATTTACACAGATTAGTTCTCTGTTCATTGTTAAATTTTTTGGAATTTTTACCTTCGGACGGCAATGGTAGTAGGTGACACTAACTAGACTTTCCAATTAATATTTTTCCCTAAAATACTATGAAACACATACTAAGTTTCCTAGACTCTTCCAAAATACATCTCTTGCTACTGTTAGAGATCTACATTACACCTAAGGTTGCTGAGAATACCATATTCTCATTAACCTAAAATAATGAACAAGGAAAACAATATAAGTACTGATGCATTACCAAAAGAGGCGATATGGAAGAGGCATAAACTTTACCTCAAAATGCAGACAATTTAAAATTGAAAATGGAGGACTTCTAGACGAAGATTGAAAGAGGAGGAGGGACTAGGGACAAGAAACAGACACTCCTTAAATGCCTATCTTTCCATTTAGCAACAAGACATCACTGACCAGAATCTAAGAAAATAACACAAGGGTTTAAAAGCTTTAACCACAATACATAGACAAGGATGGGAACTCTTAAAATGTTTTGAATGGAATTCGATCCATACCACTAAGCCCCAAATGCTGAATCAGGCTAGCATAAATGCTAGTTGGTGGGTGAAGGGTGTGTGTGTGTGTGTTTGTGGAGGGGGGGGGGGAGGGTTGTACTGCTTATTTTGTAAACAAAAAGTAAGTGCCAGAGACCTTCTCAGGAGGCCACTGCAGCCTGCGCCAGCCATTGCCCCTGTTAGCTCTGCCAAAGACAGTATCAGCACAACTACTAACCATCACACTCCTACAATTGTGACAATTCTGCCTATTCTAAGCCACAAAACTCTAATAAAGGCGTGACTGGCAGGTAATGTTCTTTTTTTCAATGTATATTGACTTATACCGGAAACTATTGGCACAAATTAAGCATGGGAAGGGCATGGTTTTGCTGGCCCACGCAGGAACAGTGAGGCAGAGTGAAGAGCAGCCATGGTAACCCCCTTGATGCCCTGGTAAGCGGGCAGAGGAGCTGCAAGCTGGACCTGTGGAGGTCCAGCACCCAGGAGAACACACAGCAGAGCGAATGGGCAGACATCTGCGGCGTGGCACATCCCGTAGAGGGGCACGAGAAAATGACCTAGATCACTACATGCCGCGAACAGATGTTTTCATGGTAAGTAACATTTTATGTTGAGGCATGTGTGGCTGTAGATACACATGCTGTGCAGAGGCTGTAAAGTAGTCCTCCCCTAAGCAATGGCTATCCTGTGGATGTCGCCAAAGACTGAAAGAGGGTATGAAGGACAGCCTGACCGACATTTGCCTGTTGGTGGGCTAATATGCCTATAGTGCAGTGGTTAGTGAAAGTGTGTGGTATAGACCATAGCTACTTTACAAATATACGCTACTGAGATGTTCCCAATGCCGGAAGAGCAGGCAAAACTCTTTTAGCTTTTGCGTAACTGTTTGGAAGCATTATCCACCTGGCTATGCCGGATTTCAATAAAGCCCTTTATGAGGGTCAGAAAAAGCAACAAACAGTTGCTGGGGTTTATCGAAAGGGTTATGTCCACATAGTACCTTAAGGCAAGATCACCTATCATTGAGAACATTGTAATTGCTGGAACATGCCTGTTTGGAGAAAAAGTGGTTGTCATGCAAATGCCAATAAAAAACATTTTAAAAAAACAACCAAATAGTACTTTAAGGCACGTTTGACGTCGAAGGTATGAAGGGCCCATTCTGCAGCTGAATCAAGTTGTGGAAAAAACCTGAGAGTTCTATAGACCGCCTTAGGAAAAAATATAGGGTTGGTAGGAAGGACCACCATATCTCTATGAAACTGAAAGAAAGGTTCTTCCAACTTTAAGGTCTGGAGCTCACTAATGCCAACTTAGTGATGTGATGGCTACTAGGAAAGCTACCATCCAAGAGAGAAATTGCTAGGGACATGACTGAAGGGTCTCAAAAGGGGGACCCATAAGTCTGGTGAGGACGATGTTAAGATTCCACAACGGGGCCAGAGGCACCCGGGAAGGAATGACTCTCGAGTTCCTACATAAAAGCTTTAATGGCAGTAATACTGAAGAGAGAGACATGTTGCCTATTCTGGAGATATGCAGCCACCACTGCCAAGTGTAGTCAAATGGAGGTGAAGTCTAGTGCACATATTTGGAGGTATAGTAGGAAACAAACAACATTTTGAACAGTGGCTGCTAGCGGGTCAATCTGGTTTGCAAGGCAGTAGCAGACAAATCCTTTTCTTTTGGCAGCATACCCAGGCAGGAGTCGTGTTCTGAGTACTTCCTTAAAAATTTTCATACATTCAGGAGGAAGATTAAGGAAACCAAACTGTAAGACTTCAGGAGCAAGATTGCAAGGTAGAGACTCTTGGGGTCGGGTGGCTGATTTCTCCATGGTTCTGCGTGAGAAGGTCCAGCCTGTTGTGGAGCCTCTCATGCAAAACCACCGAAAGCTAGATGAGAGTGGTGAACCAGTGTTGTCTGGCCCAAGTGGAAGCCACCAGGATGAGGGTGAGAGATTTGCAGCAGTTTCCGACCTACAAAAGGAATGGGGGGAGAGGTGTGAAAGAGTAGGCAAATATCCCTGACCAGTTCATCCATAGTGCATTGCCGATGGACTGTGGGTGTGAGAATCAGGAGGCAAAGTTTGAGTATTTTGCATTTTATGCTGTGGCAAAGAGTTCCATGCCAGGAAACCCCCAGCAGTGGAAGTACCGGGTGGAGTTCCCACTCATGGACTTGTTGCTGTATCCTGCTGAAAAGGTCGGCAAAGCGTTATCCACTCCTGAGAGGTGTTCCGCCAGCAGGTGGATCCTTTGGGGTAAAGCCCAGTGCTAGATGGGCTGAGCTAGCAGAGAGAGTTGAGGTGATTGAGTGCCGCCCTACTTCTGTATGTAATACTTAGCTGTTATGTTGTCTGTCGTGACGAGGACTACCTTGCCAGTGGGGAAGGCCTTGAGGGCTAGATGGGCAGCTACTAACTTCAGATAGTTGATGTGAAGACACCTAGTACTGGGATCCCACTGATCCTAGCCAGTCAGGTTTTGTAGACGCACTGCCCTCCAACCCCCTACCCACTAAGAGATGGGTCCAGTGTAATGGTGTTCTATGGAACTGGGTCGAGAAAGGGCAACCCCCGCAACAAGTTGTTAGTGTTCCACCACGGCAGAGAGCAATGCGTGCAGCGGCTAATCATAACTAGATCTTCTCAATGACCCTCAACCGGAGACGAGTGATGCGATAATGTAAAATCTTGCGTAGGGTACTATGGCGATGTAGGAGGCATTCATGCCTAGGAGGCACATGATGGTCCGGACTGTGATCTGTTGATTTGGCTGAAAAAGAGGGAGCAATGCATGGAACGACTGGATTCTTTTTATTTGATGGGGAGGGAATCTTTTTATTGCAGATAATAACAATAGCAGTGTGATGACAATCAATTACATAACATACCATTGGATTCATAGTCCGATGCTGGGTAAATCAACAGTTACATTCACCATACATCTAAGCCTCTCCTTATGCCTATAGGTCTTCTTCCACCAGTTGGATCCCCTAAGAGCGTCCCATAGACCTTTCATGTGCAACCCCCATGCAGATCATCCCTCGATATTCAGTGCACTTCTCCTATACTCTGGTCCACTTATCAGGACAGCCTTGGCTCTCGTAGACTGCCCTCTGAAACAACTGGATTCTTGATAGACCGGTATAGGCTTTGCAGACCTCTGCATTGAGGATGGCTCCCAAATAGGGTTCAATTTGAAGGGGATAGAGATGGGATTTTACAGCGTAGTTGGTAAAGCCCAGTTTGTGAAGGAGGTCTATTGTGGCTTCAGCATGTGCATGGCACTGTTGTTGCATTGTGCTCTTTATCAGCCAATTGTCCAGGTATGGGAATACATGGATGCCCTGTCTTCGCAGTCGCGTGTTTACTACTGCAAGGCATTTGGTAAAAACTTGAGGTGCTGCACTTTAAACTAGTAATGTTGACCACTTACTACAAACTGTACGTAGCGCTGATGTACCAGATGAATCAGGATGTGGAAGTAGACATCTTTGAGGTTGAGTGCAGCCATGAAGTCACCTTGCTGTAGCAGTGGAATGACATCCTGAAGAGTGACCATGTGGAAATGTTCTGACCGAATTTACTCATTCAGGGCCTGAGGTCCAGAATGGGCCTTAGGGACCCGACCTTTTTGTAAATGATTAAGTAGAGGGAATAAACCACTGAAAGAGCGCTTGGACCTCTCCGAAGCAGGTGTTGGTCTTCTGGGGGAGGTCTGCATGATGGTATGTTGGGTGGTGTGGAGATGAGCTCCAGGCAGTAACCGTGTTGAATGATGTCTAACACCCACTGGTCTGAGGTGATGTGTAGCTGGGCAGAGAAGAACATCTGAAGCCATCCCCTGATAGGTGCTGTGCGGTCAGGGGGACGGAGTGGCAAGTCATTTTTCGGTTGAGGTGGCTCCTTTGGGAGAGCTACCTTTCCCTTTATCTCTGGTACTGTTTCCACGATAGGCACCTCTGAAGTAGCCTCTTGTGGAGATTTGTTGTGCAGGCTGATGTTGATTGGAAGTGGAGGCTTCAGAGGAGGTGTTCTTTGAGCATGTGTGATACGCTGAGCAGAGAAAGGACCCATGCGGGGTAGACGTCTGCAGGGTACACATGGCTTTCACAGTCTCTGCGTCAGGTTGCTACACTTTCTGTCCTGAGGAGCACCCGGTCAAATAAACTTTAGGGGTCCCGACTTCCATATCTTAACCGAATTTGCATTAATTGCCTGGACTCTGGGAAATTGATTCCATCTTTTTATTTCTCAAAAGTGTTTTTACCCTTAAAACATATGTCATGCTGGACATACTCTTTTTGTTACGCGCACTGGATGTTCTTACACATTTTTTTAACTTATTTTCACTTTCACTGCACAGTCACATGTAGCACTCTGGAATGACCACCTTATTTATGATGGTGTATGTAATGTTATGAATAATTAACCCCTTGCATGCTCATGACGGCTCCTGGCCGTCATGCGTCACGGTCGGCGTGTGCTCACGACGGCCATTCAAATCCCGCCCACTATGTAAATCGCCCGCACAGCGCGAAAATTCGCTGCAAATGGAAGGGGTTAAACTGAATATCATTTGTTGCTGTAGCAGGTTTTGATTGTGTTAATCCCTGCCGATGTATTGAATGTTTCTAAATGGTTACCATTGAAATAGTGTTCTATTTTTGGCTTTTATTACCAGAGTTCTCTTGGAATACAGGGTGCTACGCTATTTTCTTCTAATCCCTTAAACAAGGAGCACATGCCCACACAAATCAGCTCCCCTTAGTGCCAGGGACTTCCATGGTAATGCGTGCATTTTTGGACCACATTTTTTTTTCCTTTAGTCATTGTTAGATTGATGAGGGCCCGGCAGCTTTCCCAGCATTAACAATTTGCAAAAAACCATGACAGAACAAAATAAGACTTGCTAAGGTCAAAAGGCTGGCGGCCAACAGCAGATCTTGTGGCTTTGCCAATGCTTATTTGTTTCTGCCATTACTAAG
Source organism: Lissotriton helveticus (assembly GCF_964261635.1). Classification (NCBI taxonomy): domain Eukaryota; kingdom Metazoa; phylum Chordata; class Amphibia; order Caudata; family Salamandridae; genus Lissotriton; species Lissotriton helveticus. The sequence continues at coordinate 472,383,188 of NC_136073.1, read as the reverse complement.
AGGTCTATATACAAAGTTCCCCACTCAATTGAAGATGTCATTTAAGACTTCGTCATCTTGGAACCATTTGTGAGACTCTTAGAATACTGATAAAGACAGTCTACTTATTGATTCATTCTCCATGACGTACACCGCTATTAGGTTCAGTTCTCCGAGTAGGGCCCAAAGCCAGTTAGTTTGGGTTTCCATGGAAAGTGATTTCAAACTGGTGGCTCCTTGTCTGGTCAGCTAATGCATGTTGGTGGTATTGTCTGTCTGAATTTAATTAGGTAATTATTTTCCAGGGATGGGAGAAAAGCCATGAGAGCCAGATGGACCATTCTGAGTTGGTGATAGTTTAAACGGTACAAGGCTTCTTTGAGTGTCCACTGCCCTTTTACAGCAGTGTTTTAAATGATAACACCATCCTAACAGGGAAGAAAACATCACTATGCTCTGTGATGGCATCTCTTCCTGAAAGGGAACTCCCTTGAGTAAGCTGTGCCTCTTCCACCACCGTGCTAGAGATTGTTTTGCTGCAGAGGTTATGATCAAATTGTCTTCCTAATTGTTCCTCTGTTTGCATTATTGGTTCTCTAGGCATTGCTTCAGGGGTCTCGGGTACAACATTTCATTCAGGACTATGTAGAGAAAGAATGCCATAGAGCCTAGAAGATAGGACATTTATTTCGCTGTTGGGTTTCACGGTTGCCTCCAGGATGCAGCATTTATCCTGGATAGAGCTAGCAGAGTATGGACGTGAACATAGGAATAACTTGTCACCTTACTGTATGGCAAAAAATGGATCAAGTGGATATTTATGCGGGGAAAGTAGATTTACGAAGCATTCTGTCTCTTGAACAAGTAGACATTTTATAAAATTCCACCCCCCAAAGCCTGTACCACCCATTCTCTTCAAGTGATCCAACAGAGGAAGACAAAAAGACCAACTGTCCATGCATGATCTATATACCTGCTTTGCACCCTGTACTTAAATTGTAGGTAAACAACAATAGTTAGTGACAGCATTCTGACAGGCTGACCCAACCTGATGATTCCATAGAATGCTGTTTGACATTTTAGCTCCATAACGACATGAATACCCACGTAGGTAGGAGTCAGCACAAAGATCACAACTTGTAGTAATATAAATAACAATACTACGATTGACTGAGCTTTTACAATGCAGAAGGCCCTGACTAGAACTAACACTGTAATGAATGTACTACCTCATCATCGCTTAGCTCTTTTTCAAACATAATTGTGTGCGATAAAAGATCCTTTGAGAACCCTCAAGAAAATTTACTGCAACCTGAAACAAAAGCCACAGTTTTGATACTACTCACAAATGAATAACAGTTGAGTCATGTATTCTTACCTTCATTAGCAAATGTTTCTCCTGGAATGTCAAAACCAGTCACTGCACTGAGTGATGCAAATCTCCCATTATTAATGCTGTCAGAATTAATTCTGCTCACTGGTTGATCAGTGTCAATTACCTAACAAAAACAAAAATAGTTTATCTTTAAGCCAATTAAACACTAGCTATTTTTTCTAATTTAGGCAATTTTTCAGAACACCAAAATATTCACAAAGAAATAAGAGTAAATGTTAGTCTACTGAGGAAAGCACTAGAATTTTCTACAATTAATCTGGAATTATCCTGGCTTACCCCTCCACATTAGTTGAAGAGACACTTATATGAAATAAATTGACAATAACAAGTACAATTCTTTGATTGTCGCAATTTGCATGCGCGGTTAACCATCTTGGATTCTTTCTTTGTAAAGTCCAACAACCACAGCTCAAAAATAAATGCCCATACCTGCAGCAAAACTCTGGAACGCCCTACCATTATCACTCCGTCTAGAACCCAGCCTTCTGATGTTCCGAAAACAACTAAAAACATCATTGTTTCCCAGGCCATAAACCACCCTTCTCTTTCTCCTAGTCTCTGCATCAACTTCCATCTTTCTTTAAGCGCTGGGATGCTCCCGAGTAGCCATGCGCTATATAAGAACCTTCCAATTCCAATTCCAATTCCAATACCATGGGAACGGATAAACCCCCATTTCAGGATGTTTGCGCCTAAAAATGCATGCAAGGCGTGCATGCAAAGATACATGGGCTTTCTGGTAGGAATGCTGTGGTAGCCACAAGGCCCTCGTGAAAAAAATTAAAAATGAAAAGTAATAAAGCAAACACTGAGCTCTGCGATTAGAGTGTGCTACTTTCTGTGTGGATAAAGGCATTACTTTGAAAGAATACCGTGACTCACACAGGAATGAACCAATGGCTGAAGAGGGATGACCCACTGCCCCATGCTGTAGGCTTTGGTGGGCAGTAGCAAAACATGACTGACACTTGAACAGACTCATAGCTGAAGAGTGCTGACTGAAAGCCTCTGTCAGTATGTATTTATATGTAGGTATGTTTTAAGATTTAAACAAAAAAAACGTTTGGCTAACTCTACTTTCTGGGTGAAATACACTAAAGTCTGTAAAGAAAGTTGCTGTCTATATCCTTTTGGGCACCCATTCTATTTTGAAATGGAAATAAAGTTACTTGTGTCCTTAATTCTTCAAATAGTGTATCGACACTAAACTCTCACGCTATGGGTATCCCTGCCTTTGCGCAGAATCTGGGCAGGGGTGTTGGTTGCCTGTACCCACACAAACAATTTTACTAGAATATATATACATATTTTTTTATTTGTTTGTTTTTGTTTTAAGAAATGTTATCTTTGAGGTCGGTTTAAACCAAAAAACCCAGTGAAATTAGGCACTATGTTACTGGTATGGAAGAAATAAAGCCACAGGCCATGGAGGGCAGATCACCAAAAAACAAAATACCCTTTTCTTTTCCAGAAAAACAAATTAGACTACAAGTACCCGAATAGTCCATGAACACTATTTTTTTTTCTTTTAAAGCAAAATTATTAGATGGCATCCAAATAGTACGGAATAATGCTAACCTGAACTTTGCACTGATGCCACTATGAACTGCGCAAAGGATAATGCCTCGCCCCCGTTAATGGTAGGCACTAGTGTTATTGCTGTATGGCAAATCTGCACAAAGCCTTACAAAAACTAAAGATGGCCATTTAGGCTTGATGTTATAAAGGAAGTTGCAAAAGTTTATTAGATGGCATCCAAATAGTACGGAATAATGCTAACCTGAACTTTGCACTGATGCCACTATGAACTGCGCACAGGATAATGCCTCGCCCCCGTTAATGGTAGGCACTAGTGTTATTGCTGTATGGCAAATCTGCACAAAGCCTTACAAAAACTAAAGATGGCCATTTAGGCTTGATGTTATAAAGGAAGTTGCAAAAGATGCAATCTCAATTCTAATTCCCACACATATTGATAAGTGAAAAACAAAAAAAAACATTGTCTGAGGAATATGCTCTGCTGGTCCTGGAGGAGACTGAGGAATGACCACTGTGCTTTGAAAAAGTCACACTCTATGGACAGAAGCTCGCATTCCCATCGATCAGTGTGGGTAGGTGGGAAAGAGGACAAGGAGGGGAGTGACTTGGTTCACTAACTTCACAGAATTGCAGAAAAAATAAGAACATTAATTGAAACCTGCGATGTCAAGGACAACACACCTTCAGACACTCACGCCTACAGATAATTACACAGGCACCTATGTACATAGATTACAAGACATGCACCTGCCATCGGCACCATGGTAGACTGTTAGAAAGATGCCAGGACGAACGAGCTAGATTCTGGAACCCGTTCATGCTTGCCATGACCAAAGGCATGCAAAGATCTTTTTTTTTTTTTGCAACCATCGAAAAATTCTATGGAAACTTTGGAACTTCAAAAATGTATATCAGCTTTCTGCTTTGCCTCAATCACATAACAGAGAGGTAATGGCCAGGCAGGAATCCATCAAAATGCAACCTTTGGGTACTGCACGGATTTATGATTGACACAGATGTATGATTTACAATATACTGCACTAGTTTATTTCAGTTCAGTTCTGACATCACAAAGCCCACTGCCGATGCTAGCTGGGACCGCCAAAAGAAAACTTACTCTGAAAAACAGTTTACTGCCACCTAAACAGTTAAAGCTTTACACACACCTTTCTCAGCTTTTCATCCTGAAATTCCACAGATATTAGCCAAATAGTGTAAAAAAACATTTTTTGCACTGCTGTGATTCAATAGGCTACTTATAATTGTTTTAGAAAGTGTGGTCCTAAGCTACAAATGTTTAAAAGGGCTGAACAGCATATAGGACAAAGAAGCAAGATGCATGTAATAATGGCAAGAGGGAATCAGGCGTGTATCGGTTTTAACAATCAGGGTAAAAAGCAGCATGTGATTGACAGTGTCACAAAAGTACACAATATGGACCACAAAGTGAATCATCAATTTAAATCCTTTGATGGAATACAAGCACTAATATGTGATTGGCAGTGTTACAATAGCATGCTATTGATCCAAAAAGTGAATCATTAACTGAAGTCCTTTTTAAGAGTAAAAAGACGAACAAATGGTGAAAATCGAATAACATAATTGAGCTCCAACTCCATGAGGTTGCACAGATGACAAACCATAAATTTAAATCATTAGTCTAGAGCAACAGAAGAAAGAATAAATGGGGAAAACCCTCTGAAAAACAGACAGATTCATCAAACCTTACCCTAGTGTTAATATCTAGATAGTAAGTACGTGTCCAGATACGTACAAAAGGGAGTAGCACCAAGATTAAAGATACAAACTTAGATTAGATGGAGGGGGACTCAGTGTAGGTATTCAAAGGTCCAGTGCTTTTGGGAAGGGGTCTTGAAAATGTTAAATGAAGGAGCTTTCCAAGAAAGTGTTTGTGACAGATATTTAGGAGCGAAAAGGTGGAGGGCTGTTTGTATAAATCATGTTTTGCTGTGCACGGGGCTTCAATACCACTCCCATTTGAGAAAGCAGAGTGGTGAGGTGATGTGGTCAGATTTGCTGCTTACTATACCGAATGTAGGAGACCCATAATCCAGATTGAATGTGACTCATGTTTCAAAAGTTATTTTGAGATCTTGCCTAGAGAATATATTATTTACGTTTTTGATTTTTGGAAGATGGAATCTCGCAGACTCAGCCTAGCCATGCATGTGACAAAAGATTGCCCGTGCCACTTTATATCAGATCACTTCAGACTGGCGATGTAAAGAGCATTATCATGCAAACTTTTCCTAGAGCTAGCAGGCAAAAAGTAAAAGATGCTGCCAAGAATATCTGAACAGCTCCCTCATACCAACATACCAATACTGCGATGGCCACAGACAAGTTTGTATCTCTGCCAGAATGTGGTTCAGTAAACACAAAACAGAACTTTCATAAGGTGCAGTAGGGCTTGCAGAGAAAAGGCTCACAGGTGAAAGCTCTGGAGATTAGATCAAATTGGAAAGGCCTAAATGCAATGCTAAAATACAGAAAACAAATAAAAAGCCAATGGATGCCCAGAAGTCTCCCTGAGCTCCTGGTCTTTGTCTGATCTGCATAAACAGTCAGATGTCTTTTGGTATATAGACCTTAAGGTTTCTACCCTGCAAGAGTGGGACCACGGTTAAACAGATAGAGACATGGACCCCTTGACTGATAACGAATCCTATGAGCACTCTAGGCATAAATATGGAATGAGGCCCAAGGAAAAAACATGAATGACTAATAGACATCGACTGCTGCTCATTTACTGATTTGGTGTCAGAAGGGTTGTTGTCCATCTAACCAGTTTCATGTATTGGTTATTAATGGTTGAAACCGGGCTGGCGGTTATACCAATGATCAGATACCAGGGCACATACTCCCACATGAGATAAAACAGGATATCAGAGGATGACAGAAAAGCCCATGCCCATATCAACAGACAAGAACAAAAAAATACCAAGAAATCAATTGTGTCTGTAGGGTGCAAACATGTCCACAACAAGCTTTACACGAGCCTAACTACATGCACATGCTTGGGAATGAACCATAGATTTATTTATTATTCATTTAGAGAGATTTATATAGCGCGAACGTGACCCTTGGGTATCAGAGCGCTTCACAGACAATTATACATTCTGTCGATATGTGATTCACATAACATAATATTACCATATAATATCATAGTGAGGTAGATCAGTGTCGAGTGGCTTAATTCACATAACATAGCATTACAATACTATAATGAGTGGTAGATAAGTGTCGAGTTATATAGTAAATATTTCCCATTGTCATGAGGTAGGTTAGGTGTTTGTCGAGGTGTAGAAAAGGAAAAAACCTAGAATACACCTAGAATACAATGAGTGTATCCCTCATCCCGGTTCCGGGACTCAATCACCTACAGTTCTCGTGGTGTCTTCATTATGTCAGGAACTTACTCATTAGGAAGATCTTAGTTTCTCGTTTGAATGTTGTTGTGTTTGTAATTTTTCTGATATTTGGCCGGAGCGAGTTCCATATTCTGGGGGCTGCCCCTGTGAAAGCTCTGTTGTATGTTTTCTTTTTCCTGAAGATGGGTGGTTTCAGCATTAGCAGATTGGCGCTCCTTACCGGTCTTCCTCCTCCAGCCAGCTCGATCTTCTGGGCCAAGTATCTAGGTGTTCTGTAATGAAGGGCTTTGTGGGTGACGCATGCCATTTTGAATTGGATTCTGACTTCGTATGGTAGCCAATTTAAAGTTTTTAGATGCGTGGAGATATGGTCGAATTTCCTCGATCCGGTTATAAGTCTTGTTGCCGCATTGAGGCATGCTTTCAGCGGAGCCGTGGAGATTTTTGGAAGGCCTGCTAAGGTTGTACAACCGTATACAATCCTTGAGATTACTAATGATTGTATTGCTAGTTTGAGATCTGCCGATGAGATAAATGGTTTCATTTTCCTTAGGTAGTTCAGGTGAAAGCGAGCATTCTTTGCCATTGAGTTTATGTGCGCTTTCATGTCTAGGTTCTTGTCTAATGTGATTCCTAATGATTTCGCGGAGTCTACTAGCGTAGGGGTACAACTTAACGCTGTGATCAGTCTGGTCCATTCTTCCGCTTCAGAATATTTCTTAGGAGGTGAGATCAATAGGAATTCCGTTTTTTGTGCATTGAGCTTCAGGTGATTACTTGCAAGCCAAATTAGTGCCTTTTTAATGCCTCATTCATTAACCACTTGGCTGCTATGCGTTTTCCCCCCCGGTGCTGGGATTGCCCATTTTCCATTATTCATGACGAGCTGGGCTCGTCATGAGCGTGCGAGGAGGCTACACCATGACGAGCCCAGCTCGTCATGAGCGTGGAAGGGGTTAACTTGATGTCTTCCAGGCATTCTATCTTGATG